>NC_086285.1:43889312-45139312 GCF_963924245.1 Chroicocephalus ridibundus
TTCCTCTAGATAATCACTCCAAACGTGAAATGGAAAGCAGCCTGCCACAGAGCATCCCTCCTGCAGTGCTGATCAAAGACACTGGTCTGGAACTCCTAATATTTCAGGCCATTTCTAGGGGAATTGCATCTCCTTACGGATTCTCACTGAATGGGAATGTAAGAAACAAGAACTGAACATCTAATGACATTTTTTGTTTACTGAAACTGCATTCAGGCTATTACATGCATTCCATTATACTATGCAATAATTAAGCCTTTTGCAGCACACCAAAAACGGGGAGTTCATGTTTTCTAATACCTATGGGAATGGCTTTCTCTTCCCATGGCTGAAATCAGGAAAACACTAGACCTAAGTATACCTAGGGGACTACAAAGTAAACTATGGATCATGCATGTGGTGTGCCCATGGACAGCTGCTGTGGGGTATGAGAGGTGCTGTAAACCTGCTCTTCATTGTACTCCCATGGCTACCCAAATGCTGTGGTTGCACCACTGTGGCACCTCTACTGGATCAGAAAGTCCTCTCAGCACTTTCCAGGCAGGGCATTTATACCAATCTCCGTAAGTGCTTTTGACACTGGCCACAACTTTTGGTACTGACTTCACCATGCAGGCATTAGCTATCATGTGCTGTTATTGGGGGGGAGGGTGGGGGAGAAAAAAAAAAAAAATCATGAGTACTACTGCTTAAACTGATGAAAGGAGTCACCAGCATCCCTGGCAGGAATATGTAAGTTTTTCATTCTTGCATTCTGCTCTGTTTCTTCTTTCTGCTCAGTGCCAGCACAAGCATTTCTGCTGCTGCACAGTGAACCAAAATAGAGACTTGATCTGACTGAAAAACAACCCAATTCTTCCCTTCCAATCCACTAAACTTACTCATGGGCCCATCCTGACAGCAGGCATTTCCAGAGGTTTAATAATAAACATTACATATAATTTGAGCAGATCAAGTAGAGAAATACATTGCACGTTTGAAATGGAGCTTTACAATGCAGATTTATCTGCTATTCAGATCACTGCTGGCACAAACTTTAGGAACTTTATGTGAGTAAAACGAAAACCATTCAAATGTCATGGATTTTGCCATAATTTTTCTTATGGATCAAAGCCATTTCCAGCCAAAACAAGAAATTCACCTAATCTTTCCTCTCAAATGATCCTGCAAAGTAGTTCCAATGTAAAGGCAGCAGAGCACAGTCCTGCCTTCACTGAAAGAAATAACAGAAGAGCTGGGTTAACAATAATTAAGACATAAAACATAAAGCTACTGGAAAATAAGCTACTTGATGTATCCATGAAGACCACGCTACACAGGTGAGGCTTTGTCTGGAGTAAGAGAGAGCATAAAATTTACCTGCTATTGTGAATAGCTCCTGAAAAGTCTTCTTTGCATGAACATGTCCTCTGAAGCACCAGTTTTAAGAGCGCGCTCTGCTCAAATCATCCCTTCATTAGGGCAGGATACTATGTTCTTATATTCTTAGCATAGGAAGTAAGGAGAGAAAAGTCCTAACACTTCTGCTATTGAGAACTTATCATTAAGAACAAGCAAGCGCTGATACATTACAAAACAGTTTAGTTTCTGAAGAATTTGTCTCCCCGGAAGAATAGCCAGAGCATTGCTAACAATTTATCAAACAGGAACACAGAAGACCCTAAAAACAGATAGCTAAGTTTGCTTGCTATTCTAGGATTAGTCTAGTCTAGAATTTTCATACAGTTTGGGTTAAAAATAAAGATGGATTGTTTCCCTCCTCAAAGGAAATTTGCAACTACGCCAAGCAATTTACATAGACTGTATTGCTTTATGGACAAATGGGACCCTAACCGTTACATGAATTTTAACAATTAGTGCCCTATCTACACTACAAAAATCTAACCCTGCTATAAGGAAAATAGGGAACAAACATAACCGATGACTCTGCTCTCAGTATATACAATCACAGTGCAGATGAACTCTAACATAACATTTCATTCCCAAACCTGTTAATGATACTACGTTATGTTACAACCACTTCAGCGGTGCCTACTTCAACCGTAGGAGTCCTTCTGTAAACCATAAAACTGCAGAGCTCATACTTCGGCAGAAAATACTATGGACTTATATGGAGCTCCTGCTACAGATTTGTTAACTGACATCTCACTCCATCCATCCTTCCCTCATTTACAGACATCATTCCCCACTAAAAGAGAACTGAATGGGGTGTTTGGAGCCTTTCTTTCCATGGAGAACACTCCAAGCAGAAGGAACTAACCTTGCTCTTTGCCTGACCTTGCTGATAGAAGACTGGTTGACTTTGAAAAAACTCTAAAAACATCAGATCAGATTTGGGTCTTGGACACTCAAAGGAAGCCTGACTTCAAACAGTAGCAGGATGAAGAAGACAGGCTGCTTCTCAACCTTTAAACATCATCATGTGAATTCAGGTATTCATAGCTTGAATTCATTTTAGTGGTATAAACCAAAAGGTGGCATGCTTTAGGAAAATGCACCTTTTCGATGCCTTCGATGCCAAAAGCAAGAAGTGATGAAAAGCAGCCAGCCAGGCCCACCTTTTGAGGGACAAGGGTCAAAATAGGCTGGTCCCCTTACAGCAGTAGCTAACCTATTTCTTTTATGTGAGGTGATTATCACCACGTGCAGGTGCAGGGAAGACAAACTGCCTGATGCCATTTCACCCTGGGCGCTACACTACTGAAAGGCAGTCTGAGACCATGGCAATGGGGGTCAGACAGGAACCAGCTGGGGGGAGTGGTTGGAAAATAACCCCTTTGCTAATAAATATTATCAGCAAGAAATCAGTTCCCTACGCAGATGGAAACTAGATAGCGTACAAGAGACAGAAGACTAAATTTTGCTCACGAGGCTGGGACCGAGCTGGTGGTCAAAACCTGGGTCAGAGAGACTCCACCTCCAGACACACAGGCCTCCTGCACCTGATTAACACCACTCAGGTGAAAACCCTCTGCAGGGAGGTAGTTATGCCTGTGAGCAAAATTAGGCCTTTATTTTTCATTATCTGCAGAGCCAGGACTGCAGATTTACCTTCTTCCCACGCAGCACTCCCCACATTAACATAGTCCTTCAGGCAGGCAAACTACCCAGCCCTCCATCTCTCCTTTATTTCCTCTTCCTCTCCTGAATTTTATTTGAGTCCAAAATGAAAACAGAGGAGAGGGCGGCGGGTTACAGGAAAGCCTGCAGAGGATTCCTCCTCCCCAGATTAGGATTTAATTGTATTCCTAGTGAGTCCCTTCTGGTTGCGCTCGGTCTTTCAGATGAATGTTTCATCAATATGATTAGGATCACATCCCTCAGTCTCGTCTATTTACACAATCGGTTGTGACAGCTCAGAGTATAGTACTCCCTAAAGGAAATATTAGATACCACCCTATCATTTTATTCAAATCATATTTTGCACTCCACACTTTCAGCCTAATGCCATTCTCCTCTGGATTACATATTTGTGATATCCAGCAAGCACTAAAAATCCTTCTGATAAGGATTAGATTAATATTTATATTAGCCATACTCATATTATCACGAACAGGGATATGGAGATTTTTGGAAGGGGAGGAGTGGGCTACGGATACCTCAAGGGGCTGGGGAACTGGGCTTGTATGTACAAAAAAACGTGGGGGAAACAGTGGCAAAATTATTATTATTAATAATATTATTATTACGAATATTATTATTACTACTATCATCATCACTGATGGTGGCAAACCCCCATTCCATGAGGTGGACAGGTGCGAGGGAAGCGCCGGCGGGCCCCATATCCTTTGCCTCAACCCCCTCAGCGCCATTTTCTGTCCGGGGCCGGGGACCCACGGCCGACCACCGCCGGCTCCCCCGGCACCCCTAGCCGGTAGTCCCGGCGGGAAGGGGCATTTCTGAGGTGTAACAGTACCATAGGAGCCACCGGGGGCCTATTCCCGCCTCACCCGCCCGCCCCCTTCCCCTCAGGGCCGCCTCAGCGCGGCAGGGCCGTTGTGGCGGCCCTGAGGGGAAGGCGGCGGGCGGGCGAGGGGGGCTGTAAAAATAACCGTTCCCGGGAAAACCCCCTCCCCTCACAAAGGAGAAGGAGGTGGAAACAAGCGAGCCGGTGGCGAAAAGGCGGCGTTGAGGAAGGTGGGAGCAGAAATACAGACCGAAAGTAAAACACTCCCCCACACACACCGCATTACTCGAAAACACCCCGAAAAATACCTGCGCCGTCCTCCCCGCAGCGCCGGCACCGCCACTCCGGGGAAGGAGCCCCCTTTCTCCTCAAGGGGGTCGAGGAGACGCCATCGGAAGGAGAAAAATGCCGGCGGTCGTTTCGTTTTCCCGCTCGGGCGTGAAGCGCCGGCCATAAAATTTGGGGCGAGCAGCGAGGGACAAAGTTTCGTTGGTGGGGGGGGAGAAAATAAATACAAAATAAGACGGTTTTGCTCACGATGTGCCGCTACAAGGAGCACAAGCGCGAGAGGCGATGAGCTGTCGGGTCTGCTTTAACGAAAAAACACCCAAAAACCAGAGTCTTTGGCGAGGAACGGTCTCAATCCCTCGGACAAGCCCGTCCCCGCTGCTTCTGTTGCCCCGCCGGGCGCCCATGCTATTAAAACCAAGCGCAAACAGAGCACCCCGGGCTGATTCGAGGGAAAAAATTCGGAATCTCTGGGATTCTCTCCCCCAGAGAATCGCTAATTCGCGGGGAACGGCCTCAAATGCTTACACCGGTGTATTTCCCGTTTCACGAGGCCCGTGGGTCGGGCGGGACGAGGAGCCGAGCCCCGAGTCGGGGCAGGCAGACCCGGCAGGGAGCGAAGCCGCAGCGGGCAGGTTCCAGCCAACAGCCCCGATTTTCCTTACTCGGATGACTAGGTGGGTTTTTTCTTGCTTTTTTGTTTTTGGTTTTTTTTGCAGCTTGCACTTCACAATGGTGTAAATAACTGGGGTTAATTATTTATTTATTTATTTTCCCCCTCTAGATCCTATTTGCCCGCATCCCCGTCCAGCCGTCGTTTTCAAAGTTCGCACTCGGTTTTCAGGCGAGAGCTACCGAAATCGGGCGCGCTTTATGCCTCACAGCCTTTTCTGCCCCGCAAACTGCCTGTGCCCGGCACACGGCCGCGGGTGTCGGGGCCGGGGAGGAAGGGGGGGGCATCCTCCCCGGTCGCCCTCTGCCCTCCAAACCCGCCATGAAAAGCCCGGCGAGGCTCTCCCACCCGGAGCCCGCTGTTTGTCTCAGCAAATCGCATTACGAAGCAAAGTGCAAGGGTAGTTAACTTTATCTCCTGTTAATGTAAACAAATAAGAAGCATTCAGCTCCTTGATCTTTATTTAAATATAGAGTTGTTTATCGGTGTCATCCTATGAAGATTAATTAGATACCTTTATTCACAATTTGGCGTCTGACACCCCATTTTAGGAATGCATTATAATCACAAGGTGTTAATTGGGGCCAGCCAGGCACTTATGTTTCTTATTAAACAGTGTGAGGACTTTTCACAAGTATTAAGTTCTTTTTTACCGTGCGGTGCAAAAATATACAGCTTTTAACAGCAAACCGCGGCGGAATCGTACTCTTCAGCGCTTCATCACCGGTGTTTGCAGCCCGGGAAGGGCGGGCGAGCGAGCGGCGGCCGGGATATGCCACCGCACCCCGCGGCTGGAATCGGGGGACAAGCTGCCTTTCCAGGGGGCTTTTGCGGGAGGGGGTATCCCCCATATAAGAAAAAATAGGAGAAAGGGGGAAAAAAAAAATAAAACACACAAAAAAATTTCGTCCTTAATCGCTTACAAATTACCGCGAATCCCCTTCTGTCCCAGATAAAATGTGTCTCCTTCTGCAGGGGGGAGAGCCGCTGGGACACCGATTTGTTTCGCTTGCCAAGGCGCAGAGCTGGAGCCTCGCACCGAGAAGCGAAGAGCTGATCGAAATCTCCTCGGAAATCCGCCGTTCTCCACTCCAGAGGGGAGAACTCTCCCGCCCGGAGACCGCTGCCAGTGCCCCCCCGATCTCATTACCTCCTCCGGGGCGGGCCCCGGCCTGAGCCCCTGGTTTATTTTGTTTGCAGCCGGGCATCGCTAACAGTTTAATCCCATTACTGCCTGCATATCCTCAGGAAAGGTCCTGCTGCCGCGGGAGCCAGGATTCGATTGCTCTGCCAGGAGGGGCTTTCTTCCCCCAGATAAGCAGGCAGGGGAATCTCTTCCCCTGTTCCGGGAAACGGAGGGGTCAGCCCCGCTGCTGCTGGGGGGAAGGTGAGCCGGCGAGTTCACAAGTCGCTGCGCGGGACGAGTGCTGAGTTCACACGTCGCCTCCCCCAGCCCCGCAGAGCGCAGGGGAAAAGAGGTACTGTCGCATTTTTGGGCCAAGCCAGGGGCTCAGAGCGTGGAGGATGCACAGAACTGCGGCAAACCACACCACCAACAAAAAAACCCACCACCACCGTGCACACACATAGCAGCATCCAAGCAAGGGATGAAGCAGCAAAGGAGAAACTTTGCAAGGGATGGCTAGATTTGGAGACAACTCAAGCCCCAAGGATTGCACTCCTTCCTCCTCCTCCCCCCAGCTGGGATACCCAATAGAGGCAAAGAAGAGGCAGCCAGGCAGCCCCCTGGCACCACCACATTTATTAAAAATTACTACTATGTACATAGAAAAAGAAAACAGAACCAAGTTTTGTCAGGAGAAGTTTGTGTGCCAGTGCGCCAGGATTGATCAGTTTAAAATGGCTGAAACTATAGGCAAGAAGAATGGGTAAGTTACATCACTTCCAGTTTTGTGCAGGGCAGCTGAAAAAAAGTCACTTTACATACACATATATAGAAATTTGTTCATGTTTTTCATAATGCTCCATATGCTAAGTTTGATTAACCAAAAAAAAAAAAAAAGCCTTTTGAACTTCAAAGCACCACCGGAGGTCCTTCTGACTGAACAGCTACAGGTCAACTATTTATACATGATTCCACAATATTCTACAGTGTACCTAGACAAAACACAACTGTACACTATTTTTTTTGCCACCTCAATAAAGGTTAGGCTTTTGGAATGGAGGCTTTTTATTTTTTAATGCAAGTTCTGAACTAAGAAGAGTCAGATTTGGTCATTGTAACCCCATCATTAGCACAAGACCTTCGAGTCAAAACCCTGCCTGGCAAGCAGGCCTTACTTTGGCCATCTTCTGCCAAACAAAGCCTTAGCTGAGCGATATCCAACTCAGCTAACTGTGCTGCAGACAAGGGTTGAAGAAGCCAGCTCAGTCTAAAGCAGAACATAGCATTTGTGCAGCTCCCTGCAACCAGCCCCCTTTTATCGGAGGGGCAAGGCAGGGAAGAAAATTAAATTTAGGATCCAGCCCCCCTATTTCCTTGCTCAGGAGCACGTAGATTTGATCAGGCCTCTGAGCCGAGCCAAACTGTACACACTTTAGTGTCTCCAATAAATAAGCCACATTGTAAAAAAAATCTACACTCCTGCTTACAGCTGCCACATGTGGTTCCTTCTAAAAGAGGGGAAGAATTCTACCACAGTTTGCTCTTTCCCTACTTCATTACCTGCAACAGTCAAAAAGCTTTGGCACCTTCTTTAGAATTGCACACAACAATTCAAGGTGGAAGGCAAGAGTCTTTTTGGCAATTGTAATGCAAAAAAACCAAGGCCACCCTGAAAAAAAATAGCCAATTGGAATAAAAGGATACTTTAAGAACTAGTATAGAATGCATAGTAGCCCATGCCTTTTGAAGTGTCTTTGCTATAGTCCTCAGCATTTATGTCCTCGCATTTCATAGTCGGTGAATTTTCATTGCTGGAAGTGCTAGGGGAGAGCCGTCTTCTCTTACAAGCACCCGTGTAGACTCCAGAATCATTTGAATCTAGAGACTTTATGGAGGGTGGAGTCTCTATCCAGGATGAGCCTATTTCTTCTTTCACCTTCTCCTTGGAAAGCTGGTCTTCAGAGAAACCTGGAGGACTTGTTCTGGAGGTCCACGGTAATCCTGTTGCCATTTTTCTCTGGTAAGAGCCCCTGCTTCCCCAACTTGCCATGGATGGAAATGTTGGGTCAGGGTAGTACCCCAGAGCATGGGATGTCTGAAGGGGGAGGGATTTAATGCCATATGGGAGCAAGGTGCTAGGGGAATACTCCGTCTCGTAGGAGTTCATGTCCAGTTTGTTGGCACTAGGCTGCTGTACAGGCGTAACAAACCACCGCTGAGGAGGGCTGGCCACCTCTTCATTCTGCTGCGGGGAGAGCAAGCCATTTGTCTGAGGCACGGTTCTCTCACCATTGTAAAACCTGGCTGGGGGCAGGTTGTTGACAAACTGTTCTTGGAAGAATGGTTGGACACTGTATCGGGCGCCAGGGACGATCTGGTGGGATCTAGGAGAATCCGTGGGAGATGGAGTTAATCTGTCATTTTCAGAAGCTGTGTACATGCTACAACATAAAAGAGAAATACTGAGTGTTGTTCTTCACAATTCCAGGAAGATAGTAGAACAAAATGGGAAGAAACTGAGTTATTTCTTAATTAGAATCACAACTAGGTTTAACTGGATGTTCATTTTTATCCAATTTAGGAGTTCCAGTTGTCTTTCCTAGGGCAGTATAAAATTTATAGTATTGCTGCTACAAGTATATACTGTTCTCTGCCAGCCAGCCCATTTTAAATGGGGCACAGCACCTTCCTCACAGAAGCCATACTTGTATTATATACAGCTCTGTCTTTTCAGAGGCCATTCGATGCTCGAGAGTGAGCATTAGGCAAGTCTTCTGCTGACAGTTTGAAAAAGCTGCCTGGCTCTGTGGAGATATTTGATTACTACTGCCAATCTGCAAGCCAGTTAGGTTCTGTTAGTACAAGTTTTCTACAAAAATTCAGAAGCCTGCTGAAATACAGGTCATCAAGACAATACGGTACCTATTTAAACAGACATTTAATGTTTCTAGAGACATTTAATGTCTTTGAAAGGACCACATCAGCTAGCAAAGCTGCCAGTGTAAGTAATACTACTTCTGAATAACTGAAGTAGCATCTAAAGAAACTCTTCCACACACATTTCAGGCCAGAACCATACCTCCTAGGCAGATACAGCTACAAGAGAAAACAGAAGTGTACTTACGAGTCATAGTTGTCTCTGAAGCCTTTTGCAAAAGGATTATGGTCAATTTTGAGCTGAGTAATCTAAAAGTGAAAGCAGAATATAGTACAATGAGATGTTAAACCCACAAGACAATTTTATTCTTAATTGTCATTTTATACATCCATGCTTACATCAGTGTTTTGATATGCTGTAACTGCTATGAATTGCGTTTCAGGGAAAATAAATGTTTGAGTCTTTGAGGAATCATTCAGATCTTCAACACCATCTTCAGTCACTTCCACAATGTGAAGCCGGGGCTGGTACTTGTGTAGAGATTGCAGTACTATCATCTAAAAGAAACCACAGAAGAGGCAAGATCTTTAGACAAACTGTGTCTAACATTAAAAGATCTATTTTATAGCCTGACATTTTCCTCCTGTAAATTGTAATCTTTTGACTTGGGAATGGAGCAATTTTAACTGTTAACGGGAGATGATTCACAGCTTGTAGCCCTGTTTCACTAGGTTACTAATATACTAAAAACCTGTAAATGCGAGAAATCAGGAGCTATCAGCTATACTCCCACTTTCTGAGCAACTCCGGAGATAGAGATATTAGCTAAAACCAAAGAAATTCACACATCTATTTCTGACATTGTTTCTCCTTTTGAAGGCAATTAGAAAAGAAAATAAGGTCTATGATCAGTTCAAGAACGGAACAAGCCACAGGAACAATGATCCAGCAGCTTGATTAAATAAATACTGTAAAGCTCGGAAACCCCAGGACCCCCCCGCCTGTGCCACTAAGAGCCCCTCAAGCCAGCCTTCCCCCCCCCGCCCCCCATTATTTACCTGCGCGTTGTTGTTATTAGCACCTTTATTGTTCGTTAGCTTCAGTTTCCCGAAAGAAATCTCCTGCCTCATCCAGTGAGCCCCGGTGTTGGGCGACTCGGGGTGAACGTACACCTTGTTGCCTGGGGAAAAACAAGCCGTTAAAGCGGCCGCCGGCCACAGACGCTCTGTTCCGCCGCCGGCAGCTCGGAGCAGCGGGGCAGGGGAGGGAAATAAAAGTTGCAAAACAGCCTTAAAAAGGCAGTTCTGCCCGCAGCGGGATACCGGCGGTGGGGAAGCCCCTCCAGAGGAGGGCGAAGTGAGAACCCTTTCTGGGAAGACAATCCGCGGGGGGAAGGTAGCGGGGAAGCCCCGGAGACCCCTCCACCTACCTTGCATATTGTTGTCGGCTTTGCCGCAGGTCACCCACTTGCCCCCCTGGAAGCGCCAGTGGTTGGGGTCCGCCAGTACCACCTCCACGAAGACGTTGTAGTGGGCCGTGGGGTTGAGGCCGGTGATGTTAAAGCTCAGGAAAGGAAACATCCTCCTGGGGAGGGGAGGAAGAGCACACCGCATACGAGACGGGCCGGGAAAGGGGGCGCGGGCCCCGGCGGCAGCTGGAGCCGACCGCGGGGTGCCCCGTCCCCCCCGGCTCCCGTCCCCGAGGAGACCAGGGAGGCAGGCGGCGATCCCCAGCCCACCCCCGTCTCATCTCCCGGCGCGCCCGGTACGAGGAAATTGGGAGAGACGCTTTTTGTTGAAAGCATCCCGGGGCCAGAGCCACCACCAACGGGGAGGGCGCGCACCTCCTTCCCGGGAGAGCCCGGCACGGCGCGGCCCCGGGAGTCCCCCACTTCCCTCTATTTCGTTCCCTGCCCGCTTACCGGCCCTGCTTGGTGATGATCATCTCCGTCTGGTGCCGGTGGAACTTGAGCCAGAGGGGCCGGTTGCAGAGGAAGACCTGCGCCCGCAGCCCCGGGCCGGCGGCCGGCACCCCCAGCGCCCCTAACCCGCCGCAGGAGCCCGACCCCGCCGGGTAGGGGCCGTAGAGGGGTCCGCCGGCCGCCGCCTGTCCGTACTGGTACCCGCCGCCGCCGCCAAACTGCGCCCGGCCACCGGGAGGGCAGACGGTGCCCGCGAAGCCCCCCGGCGACAGCACCGAGCCGTAGGGGTAGCGGGGCCCCCCGGGCGGCTGGTATACGGTGCCGTGCTGCGCCGCCGGCGGGTAGGGGAAGAGGGCGCAGGGCCCCCCCAGCTCGGCGCCAGGCGGCCCGGGGGACTGCAGGTAGTAGCGCTCGGGGCTGAGGCTGTCCATGGAGTATCGGGCGGCGGCGGCCGGGGGCAGCTCCTCCTCCCCGCAGGGGGTGGTCTTGCGGCCGTCTGGCTTGGGGGCGGCGAAGGGCGGCTCGCCCGCCTCCGCCTCGCCCAGCATGGCGGGGGCCGCCCCGAACTTCTTGGGTGTCTTGTCCAAGTCGAGACGCGGCGGCGACCCCGGCCGGGGAGGCCCGCGGGACCCGCCGCTAGAACCCGCTCCTGCTCCGGTCCCACCGCCGCGCCCGCCGCCCTCCAGCGGGTAGAAGGGGGCGCCCGGCAGGGCCCCCCCCGCCGCCGCCAGCAGCGGCTCGCCCAGCTGCATCCTCGGCGGGCGGTGCGGCAGAGCAGCCCTCCCGGTCCTACTGCCGACCCCGACCCGCGGCCGCGCAGCACTGCGGCGGGGCTCCGCCGAGGAAATTTATACCGGCGAGCCGGGCTCCTCGGGCCGCCGGGGAGGGGCTTGCGCCGGGCTGTCTCATCGCCGCCCTCCACCCCCGCCGGCCCATTGGCTGGGCCGCGTGACACTAATTTAATTAGACAGCTACTAATTGGAACAAGTCACCTGTGACTCTGGTGTGTCGTGTCCGTCCCCCCCCCCACCTCCCCAGCCCCACTTTTCCGCAGCCGGCTACCGGAGGGGCTCCGGCCCGCCCCGTGTCCCTGCACCGCTCCGAGTGAGGGGAGTGCCCGCATCACCCGCGGTGGCCGCAGTGTCCCGATTTCTCTCCCACCCTTCCCCCCAAAAAAGACCTTTTTGCCGAGGTGGCACTGTCCTCCCGGCGCACAGCCGCTCGGGCGTGGAGGGGAGGATCCGCGGCGGGGAGAGAGGGATGGGGACGGAAGGGAAAACGGGGGGAGAGCCGGTCCCAGCACCGGCACCCAACAGGGAGGGAGGGCGGCGATCCGCCGGACCGCTGAGACGGGGCGGGTGACACTACCACCCATCACCCCCCCGCCGGTGGCCGTCTTGCCGTTCAAACAATTTGGCTTGTGCCTCAGCTGAGCCCAACCAGACGCCTTCCCCCCTCTCACCTCCCCGGGCAGCATCGTTATCATGGGGGTGACACGTTTCACCTTATCAGGGACGTCTCCGTGAGAAGCGGCGGGCTGGTTCGCAATTTCAGTCGTCGGGAACTCGGCAGCCGGTTTCTCGCAACCCGCGTTCCCCTTCAGCATCTCTCACCGGGAAGGCAGATTTATAATTCAGGCGGGTGTCAGATCTGTTTGGCGCTTTCTTTTGGCGCAAAAAAAAAATAAATAATCAAAAATGGGAGCCTTTCGCCCCAAAGGGTAAGGGAATGGCACTTGGGAAGGTGTAGACGCCCGTGTGGTTTGGCGGAGCGGGCAGAGCCTGCGTGAACCATTTGCAGCTACAAATCCGCGGCCCCCTCGCCCTCTGCTCGCCGCCGGCCAGCTCGCAGGGAGCGCTGCGCGAACCTGCCTCCTCCTCACGGATGAATTTTAACCGGACCCGCCGAACGGCGAGGATTTCGTTGCCTGACGGAAGGACCCGCCGGGCGCGGGGAAGCGGCCGGGCCGGAGCAGCCGAACTCTGCCGCCCGCCCGGCCGTCGCCCCTCCGGCTCCCGACGGGCCGTGGCCGCGTCGGGGCAACCGAAATAAATCGCCAACAATTAACCGCGGCCGCCAAACTCCGGGGCGGCGGCGCAGGCGGAGCCCTGCTGGGATACGGCTCTGGCGCAAGTTAGGGGCTCGCAGGGAGGCGGGTGGCGGTGGGTGACCGGCGGTGCCCGCCGAGGCGGGGGACGGACACCGGCGGCTCGGAGGTCAGCCGGGGCTCGATCGGAGCCGAGAGACGGGGGAACCGGCCGCTGCTGTGCCCACAGGCGGGAGGCTAGGACAGGCTGATCAGAGCCGGCACTGAAATACCCCCCGCCCTCAGCTCTAACCACACGTTCTCTCCGGCATAACGTTTGACCGACCCAGTTTTGGCGTTGATCTCGTCCGACCGAGGGAAGACAACAAAAAAGTGCAGGAGAAGCCCGGTGCTGCGGCACGAAGCGGACCGGTCGCTGCCCGCTGACGCCCTTTCCCCGGGCTCCGTCTCGGCAAGGTGTTTGCATTCGCCGCGGGGTTAGGAGCGGAGCCGAGCCCGGCCGGGCAGCCCTGCTTTGAAAGCAAAACAAAACGGGGAGCATCCCGCCGGGAGCCGCGGAAGCTGAACCCCCGCATCCCTCCCCGCAGCCGGCGAGCCCCGGATGCGGTGCTCGGCGGGGCCGGTCCCCTCTCGGGGCTCCGCTCCGGCAGCCCGCTCCCCCGGGCTCTGCTTTTCCTGGGATAGGGTAGGGAAGGACGGAGATTTTACCGAGTTACTAGGTAGGATTTAAGGGAGTTAATTTTACAAGATCATAGACTGAAAGGGTGCCATCATTTAAAACATCCTCGCAGGACAGGTGCCGCTTAGTTCAAGGCTGCTGCGGATTTTTTCCCTCCCAAACTCGGCTGAGCTCGCGTTTAACAGAGAAAGGCAGAAAAGCTTTCGATGTTGCTTAGGTTTCCTGCGGATTGCACTGTCTGGCGGGGGCGGGGGGGGCGCGGAAAAAACCGTGTCCACCCTGCGAAAGGGAGAGCTTTTCAGTTTGGTTCGAAATACGCCTGGGGTGAGGCTCTCCCTAACGAAAGAAGGATTCATCCAGCTCTTTCCAGACTCGGTGTTATTTTCAGCTGCACTAAGGAGAGCAGCAGCCTGGCCTCGATCCCTGCCGCTCACCCCGCAGCTCAAGGGGAGGCCGGGGCCCGGCTGCTGCCCCCCCCATCCAGGGAGCCCCGTCGGGCACGGCGTCCCGGAGTTTCAGCGGCGCTTCGGTTTGAGGGAACCTCCTGTGAGTCGGGGGCTTGTTCATTCACTCCACACGGTGGTACGGGAAGAGCTGTAATTCCCCCCACCCCTCGCACCCCGCAAATTGAATTTACCACCGCAGTCACCAGCCAAGCTCTTGGGATTCAATATTTATCATTCCCTTAGCCTGCAAATCTGCCCTCACTGGGGGTCGGGGAGGCAGCCGGGGGATTGCACCCGCCCCCCGGTCCCCTGCAAACCGGCTCCATCCTTGCTCCCTGTCCCCGATCTCCCCGGGGTCTTCGCGGTAGGAAGCTGCGGGATGTTTCAGTCATGTGTGGGACCGGAGATTTCTCAATGGGTCCCGCAACCTTTTAGATGCTATCTTAGAGATAAGTCTGCAGAAACGGCAGACTCGGGTGAAACATAAAGGAGAACGTTAGGTTCGTAAATCTACTAAAATAACCTCCAAACCACAAAAAGAATGTTGAAAGAAAATGTAGGTCTTTGAAGGGTTACAGATTATCTTGTTTTGTTGGGCTTTATTCAAATATACTCTGGGGTTTATTCAAACAAGGAGCGTCTCCAACTTCAAAAAAAGCTTTTCCAGGAGAGCTCATTTTCTGCAGCCAAAGTTACAGTGGTGTCAGAGTATACTGTATTATTTCATCCTTTGCTTTCGGGCTGAGATTGAGCACCTTCTTCTTTGGAGGTCAGCATATCGGAAAACAGCCCCATCTTCAACAAACTGCTTGGACTCATGGGACTGAAACTGTTCGACTGAAGTACCCTGCTCAGTAGGGCCTAAGAGGGGAAAAGAAGTTGGGAACCATAAAATCTATGCTATCAGGATGTTGTACACATATATATATGTGTGTGTGTATATATATATATATATGGAAATCCATATATCGCCATATATAGCCATATATGTTCTTTATCCTTATAAGTATGGATATGGATACACACACCACTGGGTCTATATGGACACCTTAAAAATTCTGTTTATCAGAATCACCTGCCATGCTATTCCATCACTGAAGTCTTTTCCTGAAGTCCTGCTGCCACCATGGCAGGACTGACGGGTATTTTCTGAGCACTACGTTTGAATAGTTTCTGTGAAGTAATTTTTTTCCTTGTCCTGATTTGGGTTAAAAACTAGCTGTCAGTTTCTGGACATTCTCATCAATTTGTTAGTATCTGCTTCCCAAAGGGCTTCAATACTTTCAGCTTTGTGTCAAATTTGTGCTGGGACTTTGCAGATTTTCTGTTTTTCCAGTCATGCGGTCCGGCTTTTTTTTTTTTTTTCTGCACCTCTTCAGCTACATACAGAGTACCTGACTAGGCAAAGGAAGGAGGATACTTTTAAATGCATTCATACTTTTCCACCATCTTTCAATGCCACTTTTAAAATCACTATATCAGATTTTTTCAGACATAGCTAGTCATATGTGAGTGCTTCCTTTTGAAAATTTTGACAGCTTTCTTTGCAAGGCTGTTGAATGCTTACAGCACTCAGAGAAATCAAGAAGGTATTAATATGCCCATGCAAGGCTCAGCATTTCAGCTTGTCGCTTAAATTCAGGGGCTATTTTTATGAAGAAGCCAGTGACACCCTTCCAGTGCTCAGGTTGTTTCATCTGTCAAATGCAGACAACAGCCAACCCTTTTGTGGGAATGTTAGGAGACTAAATTAATGGAAAATGCTCTTTATTTTCTGATGAAAGGAAGTTCTGCTATAGCTGCAAAGACCATCAATCCATTTTAGTTTATGCCAAGTTGGATTTACAGTGTGCAGATGTATACAGTCAAGAAGATAGAAGAAGGGTAGCTTAAAATCTACTTTGAGGTTGGGAAAATTCAAACCCAAAAGGACTAAAAAATAGAGCTGACTGTTGTTGAAGCAGATATAGATAGACTTTACATAGAATAAATCAATGACCCTGCAAAACCAGAGAGCTATTATCTTTAATATTAACTGGGGATGGTGCCACATTAACAGCAATTTTACCCTTTGTTAATTATTTAAATTTATCTGCCTCTTTCTTAGCTATCAGAACCAATTTTAGAAGGCAGATTACAGACATACACAATTAAAAATGGACATAAGTATGCATAAACCCCATAATAAGTAATTTATAAAAATGAGAAAGTAAACAATAGCCTTTTCTACCCGAGGTATGAGGTACATGAAACAGAAAGAACATGCAGAAGTCAGTGAATCAGGAGCTGGAGGAAACAACTCGGTATTTGAAAAGAAAGTGGTATTCAAAACAGCCTTATTGGTCACTTCCTTTCTCCTCCTTCAAAGAAAAATAACACCTAAAAATGTTTATCTGTGATTTTAAATTTAAAGGGAAATGCAATGGTTAGTAAAAACTAGCCAAGGGCTGATCCTATTCGGTACAATATGGCAGTATAAGCACAGACAAGGATAAACATATTCAGTGCTTGGAGAGAATTTTTGGCAATAGATAATTTTGCTAGGTAAGACCGCAAAACAGCTTTCTGTCTCGTTGGGCCTATGGTACCCTATTGCCTAAAGAAAGAAAAAAAAAGCATGTTTGAGAAAGTACAAGTCTTTGTAAAGCAGATGCCTTTGTCATTTTGACAAATATTTGGGAAACCTACAATGGAATTGTAGAAACTTAAGGAGAGGAAGAGACTGAGATTAGGATCACAAACCCAACCATAAACATAAGCAACATTTCATATTTTGTATTATTCATGCATAGGGATCTCCAAAGAGCCCTCCTTAAATGCTTGCCTTTTCACCCTCCAATAAGTTTAATGAGGGATGCCTAGCACCTTTTCCCTGGTTTTAAAGCAGGATCACTTACACGCTTATAGATTTGTGCCTATTGCCAGCCTGACAGTCATGCAATAGAGATGTGAGAACAAAACAGGATCCATGACATGGGTGTGACGGCCACAGATCTGGTCACTTTGATCCTGTTTGTATTTACAGAGCTATTACAGACAGTTTTAAACAGCTAATTTTGGCTGGTTTGCCCTGCTTTGTATCAGAAGTGACCATTGAAAGAGCCTGGATTCATCTGCATCGTTTAAATCCCAGCAATTAAAATTAGCAGCCTAAATCCCGTAAAAAGATGTTCTGCTTTTTGTTCTAACACTTTAAAAAGTACAATTTCATCATGCGAAGGCCCTGATAAACTTCATGCTGCTCGGGGCTTATGATGTCAGAGCCATGAAATATTTCCTGCTGATAACATAATAGCTGAGAAATATGAGTTTTGGAGGGTTTGGGGTTTTGTTTGCTCTATGTGCATGCAGTACGAGGCTTACAGTGGGAAAACAATTAACTCCAGGGGCTGGAAAAGCGAGTAGCAGTGGGCTACTGTGTAATTGCAGAAGCAATGAGGAATTTCACCTGGTATCATTTGTGACAGCAATCAAACAGCAAGGCCTAGCAGGGAACCACATATTAAATAACTGCCGTGACGGGCGAGACCGCTATAAAAATAAGCAGAAAGCAGGACGGGGACGACATATGTACTCTCTGGGAAGGTGAGAAGATAGCTGTAGGGTTCCCCTCCTGGGGAGGGCTCGGCTTCGCGAGCTGCTCGCCCCGGTTTCCACCAGCAGCCCGTTGCTACCGGGGGCGGGATGGAACCGGCATCTTTCCTTCCAACCGGCCCAGGCCTGCTGAGGGTGGAGGGCCGGTGACAGGGACCAAGCGGGGTGACCAGGGTCGGGGGGGAGCCCAGCGGAGGGGGGACCGCGTCCCGAAGGTGCCTACTCGGGAGGCGGCGGGGCAGCTCCAGCCCCGCATCGACACCCCCCCGCCCCGGTCTCCCCGGCTGCGAGGGCCGGCAGCAGCCGCCTGGACGGGGCGGAGGGCGGGGCCGTCGGTGGCGGGGAGCGGTCCCGGTCGGGAGCAGGACCCCACTCGCTGGGTGGGGGCAAATGCCGACACCCCACCCCCCCCACCCCCCCACGTCGTCCTCGCTTTTTCCTTTTTTTTTTTTTTTTTTTTTTTTTTTTTTTTCCCCGTTTTAGAAATATCGCTGCCACATCCTCCGACCTGCGGAAAGAACCGGGCGACCCCCGCCTCCGCACCGACCGCGGGGAGGGCCGGCAGAAACCGCCGCTGCCACCGCCCCCCCCCCACCGCCCGCGCCGCGCCGGAGTGAGCCCTTGCGGGGGACCGGCCGTGTGCCCGGGCGGGGACCGGTGGCCGGCGGGCAGGTGGCCGCGGCGAGCGCTGCAGCCCCAGCCCCATCGCGGGGCGGTGGCGGGCGATCGGGCCGGATTAACGCCGGGCGCTTTGAAGTCCCCGTGTCGCATGTGATGCCACGTCGGGGTGCTTAGGGCTCCCCATTCAGCTGTTAATTCCCACTAAGCGTTTTTAAGTACCTGAGCCGGCAGAGCCCTGCGCCTTCAAAACAAGTTTATGCACGCAGATAGCTCCAAAATTACCCATCTGGGTACTGGCGAGACCAAAGGCGGAGGCGAGCAGGGTCGTTTAGAAAATAATCGAAGCAAATGAGCACTTTCTTTGCCACGTGAATTTCGGCTCGGAAACTCCTTTGCAGGAGCGGGAGTTTCAAAGGTGCCCCGCACCTGCGGAGCCTGCGCCCTCCCGGGCGCGCAGCCCGGGCAGAGCTGCCGCTGGTGTCGTCCCCCCCCCACCGCGACTTCCCCACCCCGGGGGTGCTGCGGGGGCGGGAGGCCGGGACTGGCGCCCCGCTCCGCTTAAATGGCCAGAAAGAAAGAAAGAAAGAAAGCAAACACTCAAAAAAACTTCCATCAGCAAAAACATTAGCTGAGGAGGAAACGGCTGTGGATACCCTGGTGAGATGCCTCCTCACTCCCCGCAGGAAGAGTTTTTGCCATGCAGCCAGCCCTACAGAACTGTCCGTCACATTTTTCTTTTTTTTAATATATATATCTATATCAGCAGAGGTTTAGGACATATAAACCAGAATTAAGTGACGTTATGAAGAAATAAAAAAAGATGTGACCTACGCCTCCGCCCCTGCCCCCAAAAAGCCCACCCACCACTCACAACAGAACAGATAGCTGCTTTTGCCACCATAATTTGCTTCTCGGTGACACAAGGACAATGTGAAAGGATCCCTGCACCACTTCTGTCCAATTAACTTCAGCGAGTGAAATATGAGTACTGTTTCGGCTTTTTTTTTCTAGCACAGATGATTGTGTTGATTCCTAGCACATTAGTGGGGGAAAATTTTAGCTTGAAGAGTTTGAGTTACACAGATGAGAACAGACAAATGAGCAACATCACAGAAGAACCTTAAACCATCTCACAAATGTGGATTTTGTCAATTTTTTGACTATATTCTCTCCTTTCTCCACTATTCACGTTTCAGGCAGTCACTGGTTCCCCTGTTGCCCACAGCTATGGATTGAAAGGCAGAAAAGGAATGGATGTAATGAACATGAAATGGATGTGGAAAAAAAAGTCTTCTGATCTTTTGTTTTGGGTGTTGATCTAAATTAAAATACAACCCCCGTTAGTATGACCCGTTAAAAAGTCGCAAGGGGCTTGGTGTGAGCAGCCAGTCCCTGATGTCCACAGGGTGGGGAGGCCTTGGTAAACAGAATACTATCAGGGCAACATTTCTGCCTAGTTTACACCTTATTCAGTCCTACTCAATCTAAAATCCCACCTTCCACTTACCCTTATATATAGCCTAAGGCGTAGGTTTGACAGCTGTGGAACAACGGGTCAGGTAAAATACAGAGCCCCAGCATGATGATAGAGATCAGGGGGCTGTGCCCCTCCATCCCGTGGGGTGGTGACTGATGTCTTCCTGAGCCCGTGCTCCTGGTGCCAGCCTGGTTGCAGGGGACATTGCAGTACCTGCAGGACGGCTGTCCTTGGTTCCTGGGACAAATTCCTGCCTCTGCTGCTCCAGCTCACTGTCCAGCCTTTTCTCCTAAATGACATGTGAGAGCCAGTCAGAGCTAAGCAGTCAGCCCATGAGGTATCACAGCAAGGCGAAGGACACGCTTCTCCTTCGGTCGAGGCAGCTACGAGAGAGCAGGAGCCTTCCCCGCATGGGGCAGATGGCAACCGGCAGCCGAGCAGGGCACGGGCCATCCTTCCTTCAGTCACCATCTCTTGGGAAAAGGAGAGGGACGTCACAGGGCCATGGTCTGCACTGTCATAACAGGAGTGGTCAGGGCAATGAGCAGTCATTTGCAAGCGGCAGAGTGGGACCCAGAGTAGCTTACTTTGCAAGACAGGGTAAGCTGCGTTGTATTTGTGTTTGAGTATTTGGTTGGCATGGGATACTCACATGTTCCTGCCAAGCAAGTGCTCTTAATGTCCACCTGGGGCTCAAAGACTGTGTAGACGCCTTGACCATTTATTTCATCACTTTTCTACGTGCCGTGTAGTGGAGGAGGTCCTCCACTGTGTAGTGCAGTGGGAGGTCCTGAGGGGTGACTTTTTACTGCATTGGTTATTTCTGAAGGCTAACAGCTCTGGGGGATATTTGATGAAAGGTGGATGTTAGGAGCTCCTGAGTAGAATAAATGCTGCTCAAACCCCACCTTTAAGGCAAAATTATAAAAATCCTACTGCAAACATGGAAAAGCCATCCCACCAGGCAGAAATTACATAGGTTTAAGGAAAAAAAAAAAAAGCAAAGCCAGCCTGCATTTCCATCTGGTAGCTGAACAGCCCTGGAAATAATTGTCCGTTTTGTTTCACCTTTCTCCTTCTGGGGTTTTGGGTCTTGCCTGTCACATTTCATGGCACCATCTACCAGGTCTCATTCGAGTGCTCAGGGGCGGGTGGTGCCCCTGAGGGCAGGACCCGCCCGGGAAGTGGCACCAGCACAGGTGAGGGGGACACTGGTGGGCGCCACCATGAGCCGCTGTCCCGGTTCGCTGAGCACTCCCCCCGCCGTCCCTGGGGCTCTCCGATTCCACGCTCGGAGAAAGTGGCCAATTATTTTTCTGTCTGAAAGAGTCTGTGATGTGGCAGAGAATGACAGCTCCAAGGGAGAAAACACCTCTTCATTAAAAAGTGCTGCTAAGCACACTGAATATCCAGATCCCAGCACCCAGTTGCACAAAGGTTAGGATGAGAGCCAAGAAATTATGCACTTTCACAGATTTTTATATATACACACACACATATATATATGTATAACGTATATGCAAACACACACACAAAAATCTACGTGCTCTTTTTTCAACACGGGGTGGCCAAAATCCTTTAAGTTCCTACTCGGGCAAAACTCTCAGTAAGATCCAGTTTTACTATCAGTGAGTCACCTAGGAAAAAACCCAATGAATTTGGTTAGCAAATGCAAGAAGAGACGCAGCTTCACAGAAACAAAAATGATTAGGTGTGTGTTTGGGGAAAGATTAAAAAAAAAAAAAAAGGAGAAAGCAATAATTTGTGTCTCACCTCTGTTTGAAAGACTGCAGAGAAGAGTTTTGTAGGTTCCGTCTGATTTGATTGCCTTTTAAGTGGTTTTAATGATTGCATACATTCATTTTAATGAATTAGAAAGTATTTCTAAAAAAGATACAAAATACATACAGAATTGTGTGACTTGGGTTTCTTGGTGAGGCACTTTGTGTTGTCAAAGAGAACCACTACTGCTGATAGCAGAGACAGCTCAAAATGGAAGCTGCATTTTGGGGTATCATTTTTAACAGCCTTCCTTTCCTTTTCCTTCAGAAATTCTGGAAGTCTGAGAGAAGAGAAAAGAAGGCACTAAGGAAAAGATGGGAGAAACAGTGGTGACATCCAGGGCTGCAGCAAGTCAGCAAGGCGGAAGCCATCGTTCCCACAATGGCTCTGTGGAAGAGTTTAGGCTCCAAAGTGAACAGAAGCAGATCTCAGGTTTTACCTAACTCCTCCCACCCCAGCAGCTCTCCCTATCCCAGTTCCCTGGCCGCCAGCATTCAGGCACCAAGCTGCCTGGGCTCAGCAGGCTGCTGCCCATCTCCCACAGAAACCCAGTTATGAGCCGGACTCTTCCTTTACCACCCTGAGGCATCCTGGTGGGATGCTCGGAGCATCACACCACCAAGGTTGCTTTGCAAATGAGCCCTGCTCCCTCTTGCTCCCGTGTCTCGGTGAAGCAGGAAAACCTTCGGACAGAACCAGGGCAGGAGAGCAAGCGACGCACTGGTTATGGCTATCTTGTTATTTATAGGGGGACATACTGAGATAAATCACCACCACTCTCCCCTCAGAACTGGGAGAATATTCCAGCTGAACTATAATCCAGGGGTTCAGTGATGAATAAAGAAGGGAAGAGACTCACATATTTGATGTTCAAGGCTGGGCAGTCAGAAATGTGGAAATCCTGTACTGACCAAGTACTGATGATGCCTACATTTACTGACTTAACAGAATCATTAAACACAACCTTTTTCTAACCTTTCCTGCAGTTTTATTTTGAAATTTCCACCTCCCTATGTCCTCTCATCTGACCATATAACAATGCTGTTCTCAGCATCCTAAAGAAGGAATCTGCAACAAGGCAGAAATATTCAAAATATGGAAATTAATTTCTTCTTTTCCTAAACAATTTAAAGATTATAGCCACTTGTTTTCAATAAAGATTTTAAGCCATAATCACTTATTTTTAGTAGAACTTTAAATCCTGCAGCAGCGCATCTTTGTTCTCATATGTTTTGATGCAGAACTGCTAGGCTTTGGTTCTGCAATATTTGTATTTGATTGTTTTCTGCTTTAAATGCACTGTAACGTAACCATAACAATATACGGCTCTTCCATGCTTAGCATATTCATTACCTTGTCTTCCTCTCAACTTCTTGATTTGCATGCAAGAAATCCATGTCAGAGAGAATGCAATCTGCAAGCCAATAAAATCCTGTCTCATGGGAGGAAGGAGTCAAAGTGGTACACGCAGCTCAGATGAAGAATACGAAGTACATACGAGAGCTCAGTCCTGCATCACGTGAAAGGTCCAAGTGCAGCGTGCCAGGTAGAGAACAGCTATTGCAAGAAGCAGCAAAAGGGCTCTGGCTGCAGTTCCACCAGGCGTTGGCTTTATTGACAAAACCAGACCATGAAATCTCCTGTTCCCCAGCAGTTGCCTGCCCACCCCCGTGGCTCAGGTCTTCGCCCCTCATGTCAGTCTGTATGAACATTTGGAAGACTGTAAATCAAGCCTTGGAGGTAGTTCTGTTTAATAATTCCCCCCTCCCAAAAGAAGGTGTTTTTAACCCTGCTTACTTCAGCCATCGGGTTCAGTGCACAGTCTTACCAACATCTGCATCAGCACAATGAGGGCAACAAGCAGCGTTACAGAATCAAAAAAACAACGAGCTGTGGGGTAGAAACTTCCTCTGTTGGTTTCACAGGCACCCCCTTGAACCCTCCCTGGCAGATGAGCCAGGGGCAGGTTGGACAGGTTGCTGCCTGCCCGCAGCACGGCCACCCAGGGATGGGGCTCTGCCCTCAGCAGAGGTGGACCAGCGCGCTGCTGGAGCACCCAGCGATGCTCGTCTGACCCAGTTTAGGCTCAGGCGTGTGGTCACGTTTCTGTCAAATTGTCCCACGTGCCTGGCAGAGGGTTAGCCCGCTGTGGGCAAGTAGGCAGCACCCGGTTTGGCGTAAAGGGTGCTGGTGCAGAATCAACCTGTCACCGTGTTTTGAAGAAATCTGAGCTGGGGCGTGGGTGTACCCCATTGGCAACCTGAGGTCTGTGGCCACAGCACTTCTGATTTAGTACTAAGAACCTTAAAACCCGATTTGTTGAACCATAGTCTGATCTGCTTGCAGCTTCCGACCCACAGCAGCATTTTAAGGCGTATGGAGATAAATAATGATTTTCCTGAAAGCGGTGCACCCTAAACTCTGGCAGCTGGTCTGGGGCAGTTACATTGTCAGCCCTCCCAGCCCTAAGCAGAGCAGCAATTAGAGAGTTAAAGCAGCGGGCACCGGTTTCTCTCTCCAGATTTGATCTCAAACACCCAGGGCAGAGGCAGTTGCACCTCTCTGAACTAACTCTCCGCTGCCTGCCTTGCTCTATGCTCACTTGCATAAAACCCAGAGTTAAAAATCTGCCAGTTCAGAACCGTAATAGGCAGTGGCAGATCAAGCCTAGTTGCGCTTTCTGTCTCTCTCACCAAAGTGCAATCTGGTGGTATCTGATATGGCTAAGAGCTAAAATGATGATTTACTATGGCTCAGTTAGCGTAAAGCAGCTCAGGCTGCAGGTTCACAGCATTTTGCTTTGGGGCATGCCCTTTTCATCACTCCTATTCCCAGCTGTGGCCAGTGACCCTTCAAGCTGGGCCAGCCCAACCGTTGGTGGGATCCCCTTGTCAGCCAGAAACCTGAATCAGCTCTTAAAATCCACGCTTGCAGCCCCTTGGTTGTGCTAGGGGTCATACGCGGTGCTACAGGGGGCCAGAACCCAGGGGAGAGGAGCGAGGCAACTCCATAAACCCATATGACTACTAAATCATGCCTAACTGAAACCGCAGCCTTGCAAACTTCAGTAGCTGGACTGTGTGCCCATTATCTGAGCAAAAGCTTTGCCAGAGTTGTCTTTAAATTTTTGCCCCCTTACCCATCCTCTCCTTCCAAATACACATGGGTCTGTCAAAGCCTTCTTATTTCTCTGCAAAGATGTGGACTCTGTAAAGTGTTACTCAGCTGAAGTTTGCCTCAGCCTATTCATTCAGCTAGTGACAGGTCTCACTACATGAAAGACTTAATGCAAAGCCTATCTTAATAAACATCAATAGTTTTCAACTAAAACAATGAAGGCATTCCCAAAACTTGACTATGAAAACTGCATTCAACCATATAGTACCTCCCGTAAAACTGCAGGAGCTCCAGGAACATTTACTTTTTCTTTTGAAGGAGGTTGCAGTTTCCATAGAAAATGTTTAAAGGTCTGTGAATTGGAAAACGTACCAACCTCTGCTATAGCGAATCCCTGAAAGGCCCAGGTGAACAGCCTCCTAAGGAAAGAGGCGCACAGCAATGTCTATGAAATTCTGATTGAACACTTGAGTTGCCATTACTTGTTGCTCTTGGAAATTCTGACTTTATAGAGCTTGCAAACAGTTATAAAAAATGAGAGTGGGAAACAATGTTCATAATAAGAAGCATTAAAAAAATCCTTAACATAGTATCATTATGAAAAAAACCCCAACAAGTTAAAGAAAAAGATTATGTAAAATTATTAGGTATAGCCAAACTGCCATTACGACAGTCTGCCTTAAGCATATGTGCAAGGGCATTGAGCTGAAAAAAAAGTTTCACAATTACATCAGCTTTGTAGGCTGAACTGTTACTACCATTCACAGGAAAATAAACCAGTGACTAAACAAACAAAAAAAAAAATTATGACAAGGTTCCCCCACATCATATTTCTCAATGGCAACGAGAACAGCTCTCCCCGGTTGTGACTCACATGAAGCCGGCAGAGATTCACTGAGGCCGAAACATCTCCGTAAGTTTAGCCCCCTCATTTCCCCGCAAAGCCCCTTCCTGACGCCTCCATCCCTCTCTGGCTCAGCAGCCCCGGGGACTGTCTGCCCCCAGCACCCCAGCTACACCTTTCTCATTTCTTATTTTTCAGTGTGTCCAAGTCTATGTTGTAGGCATCCTTACTATTATGTCGAGCAGCCTTGCACCAGCGCTGGTCCTTTCTAGCACTCGGGATCAAACCCACTTCCCACCTTGCTCAGGAGTGCTCTGGATCCACGTCCTGCTGCCCCGTGAACTGCACTGTACATGTGTCCTCACCGCACAGGGATGGCCAGGGTGGCTGCATGCTGGAACAGGCCCTAATGTCATCCCACAATGGCCAGTACCCATGGATTGCCCCATCAGCCTCTTGGTACTCCACATCCAGGGAGCTGCTGGGTGCTGGTTTATCTGACGGTGGTCCATGTCCGTCTGGGTTTCTTGCAGCCAGCACTGGAGTATTCCGGAGTACAGAACCAGCTTTTCGTGGTCTCAACACTTTAAACTTCCACTGGAAGAAAAAGCGGAGCAGATGGTGCCTGGGCTGGGAGCAACTCACCTTTGACGTCTTCAGAACGCGCAGCCTGGCCAAAGGCCGTGAGCTGTGCTAAATAACCTGAGCATCTACGTATCTGCCCTCTCCTGCTATGATTCTGGCTCTTCTTGCACCGGCCATATCAGGAGAGTTCTGCCACCAGTACTGACACTCTGGAGTTGAACATGCGTAATATCAAAAAATATATTATGTTACATCCCAGTGGACAAGTGCAGAAATAGTCTTATGTTGAGCTTGGCTACCTTACCTGGCTTGGCTACCAAAATAATTTGTCCTTATGATCACTGGAATAGGGATAGATCTTACTATACCCTCCACTTATGGCTAAATACATTTTTCAGAAGTGGTAAAAGTGACGGCATTTGGAATACAGCTCTTTTTTTTTTTTTTAACCTCAATCATGTAATTTACTTACAAGAAAAAAGTACAGGTTTTATTTTCCTACCTTCTTCTTAACCCCTACAGGCTGTGATATCAGATGTGCAAATTCAAATTAACACTTCTCCCATCTGGATTTCTGTATATTTAAATTGGAGGCTTGGAATAACATCATTCTTCTTAGAATAAATGCTTTTGGGAAACTACCATGTTTGAAGAGCGATGGGTTGGCTGGCTGACCATGCTAGTGCCTGACCAGGAAAAATACAGCCAGCTCTGAAATTACTTTGTCAACTTTTTTTCACATTTAGGATTTATAGCCCAAGGAAAGATTGGTATCGTTGCAGGCAGGGCACGTTAGCCCATATTTTTCTATAACTGCCTTAAGTCCTTATTTTTGCTACAGGCATGACCTTCCAACTCTGCCTTTGCACGTTTTCCGGCCGGTCCCCTGTGGAGCCCAGCACCGCCGCCTGCCAGCTGCTTTATGTCCCATCTCTGGGGCACCCTGTCCCGTGGGGACATGTGGTGGTTGCTCTGGTCACTTCTTACCCAAATCTCCGTCAGGCAGGAGGGCAGAGATGGGTACAAAGGCAGGGCTGCCTCAGGGCTGACGGGAAAAACAAAACCCCAGGAAGAAACCTCCCAGGACACACGCTGCATCCATAACCAGGGCAGAGGAGAGCATCACCTGGGCTGTGTGGACATGTCTTGTGAGAGCACCACCTCCACCTGCCCCCTTCAGCCTGGCAGACGGGGCTGAGCCTGTGTGAGAGCGTGGGATCTGCCCGCACACACTCCAGTCAGCTGCAGAAAGGCCACGGCTGTGAAGCCCTCGAAACCAAAAACCATCATCAGGCAGCACCAGCCCGTTTTTCCCTGCCCGGCTTTTGTTTGTGGCTTCCCCACTTGTCCTTCCCCGGCGGCAGGGATGGGGTTGGAGAAGAAACCCAGATCCAATCAGATGCCCTGACAGAAATACACAAACAGAAACAGCTGCTCTTCGGCCTCCTCACCCTCACAAGAGCCTTGGGGAGGCTCCTCTGCACAGGGCAATGGGGACAAGGTGTCCCCCAGGCTCTGGCTCCCTTGGCCCCATCCCTCTCCCTCCATGTGCCGGCACAAGGGCCAGGAAGCAGCAGTCGCTCAGCAAATCTGCCTCGGCTGGCTCAAGAAAGAAAAGCCTCAGAAGTCAATTGGCACAGCTTGAAAGCAAATCCCCCCCACCCCCGCCTGCCTGCCCCATCAGTCCTCCAGACTCGAAGGCTTGTTCACCAACCCAGCAAGCCCTGCAGCACGAAGCTGAGATTGCTTCTTCTCCCCAGCTTCAGACGCCGTCCTGCCCACCCAAGGCTGAGGGGAGAGCTGGGCTTCCCGGGACCATCCCGAAACACCGACACAGGCAGTTGGAGGAAACAGCACCGCTTGTGCTGGGTGGTCAGCGTGGGGTGTGCTGCGGTTTCAGCAGGAGGGTAGGGGGAACGTGACGGGCTGTTTGCTGACATGATCACAGCTTTTTAAAACAAGCTTATGCTGCAAAAGCCAAGACATCTCAGATGACACTTTTCAGCATGCTGCTGGCTGGTGCGGAGGCTCCCAACAAGTGCAATTCAGAGCAGCTCCACAGGAAGCCACACACGCATGAGAGCAGCCAGGAACCTGCAGCATGATGCTGCACCCCTCAGCCCCAGAGGCGAAGCTGTGGGTGATGGGGCAGGCGGCAGGATGAACCCACAGGCTTTCAAGGACTCTCCCTTCCTCCATCCCCTCCTGCAGCAGCCCTGCACGTTTCACTTCCACGATGCAGTGTTGTTCCTTACTCTCAGCGAAAGCTTCTCCCTGACCAGAACTGGTGCCAGGTCCTCCCTGACCTGAGTCAGTGCCATCACGCCAGTGGGAAATCCAGTCTCACCTCCGCAATGCAGAATAAATCAGATGCTGCATCTATGGATGGCTGCCGTTTCTCTTGCTCCCAATGCATCTGGAAAGGCTCCTTCAGCTGTCCCTCACTGGCTGGGCTGTCATGCACCACTGTCATGCAGCCCATATGTCCCCATATGCCCAGGGACAGCACGCATGCAGGACAGTACGGTGTCACCATCAGCAGAGCAAACGCTCCAGCAGCTCTTGCCCCACGCTGGGTCTCAGGCACAGCTGCACACCTACGGTATGCAGACCACAAGGTCTTGACTAATTGCGTACAATTAGGAACCAGTAATATGGACGCCACACACAGTGGAAGAAGACATAGCTTTTTCATATTGGTATGGCTATCTGTAGAACATAGAGGTTCCAGTGTGTTTCATACATTATGCAAGTATACTTTTTCCCCCCAAAACGAAGTCCCCAAAGAAGCTGAAGCTGACCAGTTTCTGTCTCAAGTGGCAATCCCCATTCCTCCCATCCTCTGTTCCTCCCTTCCCCTGCTTTTGGCTCATGGCCCTCCTTCCCACCTCAAACTGTTGCTTGGTTCCAGCTTCCACGTGGCCCTTTGCTTTAATTCACTCAGCTGAGGGAGTATCATCCATGTGATTTTCCTGTGGCCATTCACGTGAAAGTCTTGATTTTGTCTTGATTAATATTACACTGAGTTGAATCACAGCAGGATCTGAGGAGCTGACTGGGCATCTGGAGAGGAGCAAGAACAAGGGGAAACGAAGAGGACAGCTTCCTATTGATGGCAGAGATCAGCTCAGCTGCATCACCTCAATTCTTCTAATAACAGATACTTTAGAGAAGCAGCTTTCTGGCTCCTTTATTATTTTTTTTTTAACATTAGAAGATCAGCTTACCTGACTCGTTGTCACTCTACCTTCAGAGGTGATGCTTTCCTTCAGGAAACGCTCTTGCTCAATGAGAAAGGCTGGGGGTGATGCAGGAGTGACTGAAGAGATCCTATGGCTTGTGTTGCAGAGAAGCCAGGTTAGAAGCATTAGGTGGTTACTACTAGTTTAGCCAACCAAAGGCACAAGGCATGGGTATAACTTTTCTCTATGTATCAAATACTTTGCCAAAGCCAGACTTTGGTGTCCTGCTCACCCCCTGCTGCACACTCTTACTGCCAGAAGCAGTGTTTGCTGTTTTTCTTGGATTCAGGTAAGTCTTTCTCTAATTACTCAAGAATACCTTACTCTTCTTGAAGGATGTGTTATTGTCAGCACTCCAGCTCCATCAGCAGCGTATCCAGCAGGCTCCAGTCTCTGATTCAGTCTACCATTTTTTGTCAAGGGGAGCCAAGACACCAAATGTTGAGTTCTGAAATTATTGCTTATCATGTGTGGTTACTGTGCTTTGTACTTGGATAAGCCTGAATCCCTGGGGTTAGAAACACTCAAAGGCACCTTTAAAAAAAACCAAAATAATCAAGCCCGTCAACAACTTATCTATATGTTTGTTAATACAATGGAACTTGAGCCAAAATAGGGTACAGTGAAAAGACCATATGTCATCAAAAGAATTTCCTTTGGACCACACACATAAACGTCAGTTTAGCAGATTATTTGATTAAAGGAGTTGAGATTCTGCACTTAATTTATTCCTGGCCTACTGCATGCTTCATCACATGCAAATGTGCAATTTTTTTTTATGGGGACAAAGAGAAAGGGTTTTGCTGTGCTGCTCTATGCCCTATCTCCTTAAGCAAGTTGAAGAACCATTTTGACTTTGCTGGGGCTTCGAATCAGGTTACACGAATCTGCTGATTTTATCAGGCAAACTGGGTGTTGCAATAACTTAAAACACCTAACAAAGCTGCTTCTTTTTGTCTTGCTACCATCGAGCGCTGTTCGTATGGTACATTATGGCATATATAACGCTCAGGTCTGACCTGATGACATTGTGGCTGTGGGTAGAGCATTGATTGACTCTGGCTCTTGCTCCGGCCCTGGGGAAGGTGACTGCAGTGCATTCAGGAGCGGGGAACCCATGGCAGAGCTAGCTGAAAAACAAGCGGAGAGGTGGGAAGGATCAAGTTCATGGCATAAGCAAATACTCTACAAATCATCAAGAGACTAACTGGATGGCCACAAAGAGATTTTTGTCAAGGGTTTTATACAGCTAAAATCAATTCATTCACTTCATCTGTTTTGAACATACTGGGGATGCAGCTAAAGATGTCACAAATGGTTAGAGTTGCCTGGAAACCTTCAAGGTGTCAATTGACCATATTTTTAGGCGCAGGAATGTTACATGGACACACCACAATTTCACCAGTGATTTCTTTAAAAAACAAATGGAGTCAGAAATCTACAAGGGAATAAAAATATCAGGAGAGTGAAGCTGAGTTGAAGCAGGGTAACTCAAAATCAATATTTTGCTTTTAAACTCTTAAGGGGAGGCCCAGGAGGGCTGCACTCATTTTGTCCTCCTTCCTTATTGTCCTCGGAGGATTGGCTGAGAAGTGACAAGGCTGCTCCATACTTACCGCAGGACATTCCTCACTAACAAGCCACTTGTTAGAGTAGTCGGCTGCCGCTTCCCTGCCCAGCTTTCACTGAACAGCATCAGACAATGGTCAAGCAGAACTTGAAACCAGAGGCGGAAAAAGGGCTCCTTTCCTTTTGCTGTATGCATGCGTTGGATGCCCCTCTGCCCACAAGCTCAGCTCTGTACACGAAAACCGGTCATCTAATCTTCATCATCGCCGACACAATCCCCGGGGTTTGCATTTAGAGAGTAAATTCAGTCTGAGGTCACTCCAGCGGCTGGGCCAGTGGTGAGGGGAAGAGGTGGCCACATAACTACATCCTGCTCCTTTTACTTGTGGTTATTCTTCTATGGCTTTGCCCAATACAACTGGGGAAAAAAGGAGGCAAGAAACTTTTAGGTGTTTTTCTAAGCAGAGGTGGGTGAAAGGCCAAGAAATTTCTGGGGTGCTATTTTCTATAGTTCTTACAGCTTAAAAAAATACGTCCAGGGAAGGGTATAAGGTCCTTAGGTCCTTGACTCCCAAAATGACTGCCTGGGGCCACACATATCTGGACTGCAAAGCACAGCCACCCTGGGGGTGGATTTCTCCAGGATGAGGGACACATACAGTTCACAGTGGTCTGAGCAGACTTTGGTCAAGACAAAGATGCTGAATTGAAAAATTCAGAATCCATACTCTCACATGGTCATGTTTGCTAGACTCAAGTGGCCAAGACACAGGATGGAGGTGTGAACTCCCCATCCCTGCACCAGGGTGAATGAAACAGGAGCAGATTTTTTTTTTTTTCCCTCTTTAAACAAGGAGTACTTCAGTGACCAGTGGCCAGCTGAAATTATGGATGGGGCATTAAAGACTCCAGTTCAGCCTGTGCACTCCCCTCACCTCTGTAAGACACAGAAAGTAGCCTGTGGTACTGCAAGCCCTGACCTTGGCATCATGAGAAGTCTGTGTCATGGCAGAGCCTCCTCCCGGATCTGCAAGGCAGCACACACACCATAAGCAGCACTACCAAGGAGAATGGGGGGACAGCGGAAGAACGGAGCATGTAAATCTGCAAAGCTATCCAGCACCACACTTCAAAAACTGTTTTATCCAAATCCTAAGGTGATGGAAGGGCTCTTGCTGAGCCAGTAAACCAGAACCAGCACAAGCTTAGGGGGTGCAAGAGTCATGGTCCTTGTCCTGGTTCTTCATGGTCCATAGATACGCAGGTCAGTAGCAACTTTACCCTGGGTTCAAGATCACCTCTTGAAGAAAGGTCTCTAGGATCTTCCATTTGCAGGAAGTACAAATGTTTGTGGGCCCTGGACCTTGAGATCAACGCCAGAGCAGGGTGTGTAGGCTGGGTTGCATCTCGAGGAAGCCAAGGTTTCCATTCTGAGCAAGGAGAGTTACAGATATAGCCACAGGATTTAGTTCCTACAGACCTTCAGGCAGCGTGTGAGCTTCTTGGTGCAGCTGAGGCACAGAGCTATGCAGTCTTCATCCATCCAACGCCCCCGGGCATGTGTAGCTGCATTGCCCAGCTGACAAACGAGGTGGGTTGCCTGATGGGGGGCCTTCAGCCAGCGCAGGCTGCAACTCAATGCCAGCAGTCATTTCTCACTCGCCATGTCCTGGGGATGGAGGGATGCTGTGGGAGCTGGCTCCTATTTGCAACAAAGACAATTCAAATCAGAGTGAGGATTTACACTTTTTTGAAATAAGTCCTTCCCCAGTGCTGCTGCCCACTGGAGATTTTCAAGAGACTGGCCAAGGCAGTCCTCTCTGGCCAGTGCTGCCAGCATCAACATCTGCAGGAGGACCTCATTGCTGCTCAGCAGAAAACTTGCACCAAAACTCTGCTCTGAGCAGCACAAAGGAGCTTTCAGTCTTGCCCTGCTCTTTGTTCTTTTTCTTGCACGTTTCTACTTGGTTTCCACATATTGCTTCTTCCCCTGGTCGCACAGGTTTGTAATATGCCAAATCACCCAGGAGCCTGGAAAGCACTGTGTAAGGCTTCATTTTCGTTTATTCCAGTTTCACGCCTCTACCAGTGACACCAAAATGGACAATGTGTTGGACTTCAGATATCCCAGAGAGCTCAGATGTGTGCGTCAGTGCCACCTCATTAAGTCGTTTGTTTAAACCCTCCAAACAATCCACTTTCATGCAGATGGGAATCCCAGCCTCCCTCTTTTCACTTAGATGTGGATTCTCCCCCGGCAGATACGTGTTGATCTGCTGAGCTAAAAAACTTCAAACCCCTAAAATTCTTGTCTTTGACCCTACCCTAAAACTAATTTGAACTATTCTCAGCTGATCTGAAGTTGAAGGAGATGTCTTGTAACTGGAAATACCTTATCTTTAGACAAGTAATTGTTGTTAATTAAACCAGTAAAGAGACATTAGCCTCTGCTTACTTAAGTTTTAGCCTGTGGATTAACAGGCAATCCATGATGTCCTTTTAAATGAAGATGTTCTCATGGAATTGGACATCCCAGCACCAATATCCTTTTCCTGTGAGATCTGAAGAATAAACTTTGCAGCCTGGACTGGGAGTAAACTCTCCTGCATAAAGCGCACATTTCTAAAGCTTGCTTTCTCTCTTCAAAACAGATGTACAACTTCTCCAATTCCAAAAACTGTTTTAGCAGCAATAGAAAAAATCTGTAACCAGCTGCTAACACAGAAGTTACCGTATGGAAATAGAAGGCGGGGGGTGGTGTTTGTACATGGTGCCTTCCTGCACTGTCACTCCTGAAATTCAGGAGTAACAACGTGGGGGTGCTGGAGTTCTAACAGTGAGAGCTTTATAGAAAATGGGAAAGAAGCAAGCACAAGACTTGACAGTGCAAGGAAAAAAAAATATTTATGGAAAATATTTCACATTTTCTAAAAGTCTCGGCTGCCTCACTGTTCACTTGCAGAAAGACAATACTAACTGTGATAATTGCAAAAATGGTGATAATGCACCGTGACAAAGTGCTGGGGAGATGGGAAGTGGCCTGGAACAGCCCAGGTAAAATATGCTCAGATGGGGCTGACAAGAACACTCATGCAGCGCAGGGAGCCCTTGAAGTGCTGCTTGCTTGCAGGATGACAGGTACCCCACTGACAAAGAGGATGGATGGATGGCCTTTTGGACTGGTCCAGCAATGTGGATGCACACGTATCTGTATTAAAAAAAATATTTTACCTGTGGTTGGAATCCCCTAAATCACATGCCTGTGTTAGCCTTTAACTTGGGCCAGGTGTTATGGTTAAAATTACTGATCTTCAGTGTCAATGGTTTGGATTCTCTGTGTACCGCCTTGCGTAGTGTCATTTGCACCGGGTGAAAGTAAATGCCAGTTGCAAAATACCAGCACTCGACACTTATTTGCTATCAAAAATGTCTATTGCCTGGTGCTAGTCAATAGTGAATTGACTCCAAAGAAAATTTTCCCAGTGACTACAAATTGGAGAAAGCCCTGTAGAACTTATAAAATTCTGCCTGTGAAGTATCATATACAAAAACACATTTATCTTTTTGCAAAATTCATTAATGTGGTCCTTGCCACTTTCTCTCTGTTCTCTGGAGGTTTATTCCTTCTGTAGATTCCCTTTAAAAAACAAAACAAAACAAAACATGAAACCCAACCTTTTCTATATTTAAAACTGCCCTTTCCCTGTCAAATGGTTAATTTTCAAATTTTGTCAAACATGCAAAAAACATTCTGCCTGCACAGAACCACCTTTCTTTGTAATGAAGAAACGTCAATGTATCATAGGCCAAGTGAAGCTGAAAAGTTGCTACTTTATGGAAGTTAGCAAACTTGATGGAGCTTTTCCTATCAAGTTGTGGTGGCTATGCTCTTTCCCAAACAGCATTGGTCTTTTTTCTCTCTCTTACACGCACACATGACTCCTGTGACTAAATCAAGTCAGCAGAAGCGCAGTACATTTTTTATGCCATGATTTAAATTTAAAAAGTGGTTCTGAAATTTCAGATATATCAAAAAAAACTTGAATGTGATCCCCAGCTATGATGTATTCTTCAAAAATAGTCTGACTGTCATTTGAGTTACTGAGAAAAGGCAAAGATGAAGAGCAGATATAAAGAGATCAAAGAAAATTTTTCCTCTGCCATTAAACCCCCTCTGTGTTTCTACTAATGTTCCTATTGACTTTGAATGTCCCATCCTAGATTTACTAAAATAAAACTACCAAAGAGCTTTTTTTCCCCACTTACCACTTTGGCTAGGATGGGTGTGCGTGCTTAGGGGATGGCGGGGGAGGGAAAAGTAGGGGGGAATTAAAGCTTTAAAGTGCACAGACCGGCAGCTACCCTTGAGACGACCTGTCACAGCCACATCACACAGCTCCCGTCAGACGAGATGCGACAAGGAGATCGCACAGCACCCTGGCAGTGGCCACCTGCACCCAGGACCTGCCTCTCGCTCCACCTGGGAGCCACCGCAGCAGCAGGGCAAGAGCTGGGGCACAATCTCAGCCCCCCAAATTCATCAAGTTCACACAGCAAAGAGTGACGTATTGGCCTTTAAATGGAATCTGAAGCACATTTCTTGGTTTTACATGTCTGGCTTAGGGAAGGCAGTAGCTGGGATGACTACAGACAGAAAATATGGACTCTGGTGCTTTGCAGTCCCAAAGCCTCCTTTGGCAAGCAGAGTTCATAAACCTCCTGGCAGCTCCAATTATGATATCCTCACTCGTGACAAGCAATACCTTACTCCAGGGGAAATCTCTTTGATTTTTAATTTAGCCTAAAGTTATCACATAGGTGTAAGACACCAAGACTCAAAAGTTCCTGGAGACTTAGAGAGTACTCGCATTTGCATTTGAATCTCAGCTGCTGGCTCCAAGTGCAAGCGAGGAGAAAGGGGGCACAGAATCCCCTCTTCTTCCTACATATTTTATTTTAGCACGAAAAAGAGTTGTGGGTGAAGAACAAATGCTGAGGTAGGTCCCACTGTTTTTAAAGGCTGTCATATTAAAAACTAGCTTAAAATGTATTAAGTTTATTTAATTCAGGTATTTACTTCTTCATCTGAGTGACTTTAAAGAAGCGTAGTTACAATTTGTCATGAGTTACAGAAAAGACCGACCCCAAGTAGTTTCGCTGTCTATCAGCCAAAGCTCCTGCAGAGCTGTTGGTTTTTTAGCATTTTAACAAGTACAACCCTCATGTTAAAGATAGGAAATGGGGACACATACAAAGCCTCACCACAGCCAGTAACAAAGTAAGAAATAACATCTAGAAGCCTGTCCTGACTCTGCTTCCTGCTCTACCCAACAGGACATGCTTCTTCCTTGTATGTCGAGAGAAATTTTTCCTTTTTAAGCTTAGCACAAAATCTCAATTTTCTGTTTCAGTTCCAGCACTACCTGCCTTTGCTCTCCCTTGCAGTGTGTCCTTCATTCACTCCCTCTGCACCCGCATGTCCCTGCACACGCGTTGTTCATCCCACCATTAAGCCTCCTGCTGTCTGAAGGCCCGTCTGGTGACCCAGCTGCAGCGGAACGGTACATGGACGGGGCGTCTGTCCAGCTGTCACTGCTGCTTTGTCCCCCAGAATCACTGTGGTGGCTCTGCAGAGTTTTCTAGACTGCACGCAAAGTGGAGAACAAGGAAATTAAGTGCAAATATTGGTAGACTAGCATGATTGCATGACTATTTAAGAGAACGTGTTTGAATTTGGTGTCCAAATGGCCACCGAAGAAAGAGAGAGAACAAATGAACCCTGACCACTCTGCATCACAGGCTGCAGTAGTTACAGGTGAGAGAAGGATTTATGTTCCAGTTTTTCAAAGGGTAACAATGATTCACCTGTTTGAAAAGAGATAAGCAGGCTGGACCTTCAACTCTCCCATCTGGGAGCACTGCTGTTTGAAGTGAAATGTTTACTGACCTTAATGAGGTTAATGCAAAAGGCTATTGGGTATTTGCATACCAATTTCTGAGCCTCCAAAAGCTCCAAAAGAAACATGGTGATGTCTGAAAGCCTAGAATGACACCCAGTAGCAGGTCTCATTTTTGAAGTATCACTATTTAGAAAAATGACATGTCAGATCCTCTTTTTTTTTTTTTTTAAATGCAGGAGCAAGTTTCAAAGTAATTAAGAAGCAAATACCTTAAAACCACCAAGGAGACTATTTTTTTAAGAGTTAAAATGTTGTTCTAGTGTTCTCTGCTACAACCTACCATTATCATTAAAAAAAGAATTAGACACTTACATGGTGGCAGGCAGCGTGAGTGCGTTCCTAGACAGCAAGACATACCAGGACAGAAACACTTCAACATCAGAGCATAAACAAATCTGTAAATGATCAGCCAAGAAAAAAATCTGGTCGATTGCGTGGCAGTTCCTTAACCATCCACCACAAAGTATGTGGCCATTGACTCCTGTGGCTGGAGCAGGGTGACATAACAGCAATAATAAAGATAACAGACAGAAAACCCATTGCACTATGTGGATTATGCACTTGGTCTTGCAAATCAATTCATGTGTTCCCTTTCTCATATGCAAGTGATATCTGGAAGGTGAAGAGAGAGTTACACACATCTAAAATAAACAGAATTAATCTGCAAAATAGGCTCACTTCCATTTTTTGATCCAATGCTTGCTTAAGAAAAAAATAGGTCACAATACAAATCTCAGTGGTTTCCATTTGTCTATGCAAAAATGCAAATGGCTTTGATTCAGTTAAGCACATGCTTTAGACCTGTGCTTAAGTCCCATTTATCACAACTAAATACCACTTACAGGACTTTGCTGAATCAGGGGCTGGATTCAGTGTTCCCATGGATAGGCAGCCATATGCCATGCGTGCCTCGGTATACAATGCTTAATTTCCCAGGGGAAAATAAATCTTGCAGAAATTTCTCTTCATCAGGCCTTTTATTAGACACTGCTAGATCTGAGTCCTGGGAGAGAGAGCATGATTTCCTTGGCTGCAATGGCATGTGCACTCCTAGAAAATGCAGAAACTGGCTGGACACACCAGTACCAGAACTGGTACCAATTCCAGCAGCCAGCTAGATCTTGATTTCATGTTTATTAACAAATGATCAAGAAATAATAATAATAATAATAATAATAATAATAATAATAATAATAATAATAATAATAATAACAACAACAACAACAACAACAACAACAACATATCTGCACCTGGAACAACTTTGCTGTCCCACAGGCCTGCCTTTCCTGACTACCCACCACCCACCAGTCCCTTCCCTGCCTGGCCATGGTCTTCTCCACATGTTGGGAAGCTGCATGGGATGCAGCAGGTCACTGCCCAGGCGGGGCCAGCTCCGGTGCTGCAGTGGGGGCAGACCCATCCCACCACCTTTCCCACCCCTGCCCACCCTCGGCTCATAAATATCTCCATGAGCCGAGGGTGGCCTGGTGTGGCCCCGAGCTGAAGGAAGGGGTGTCCACACCATACCGTTGCCAGAGCTGGTTGGTAGCAAAGCACATGAAAGGGAAATGCTCCAGGCATTGTGGGCCAGGCAGGCTGGAAAGGATGCTGCTGGGGTGGCCAGGGGTCACCAGGTATTAGTGGAAGTAATAACAGCTTTGGCTTATCAGTGAGCACACCCGAGCACCCCGGAGGGAAGGAAACCTGCTGCAGTTTTACATTTCCTCCCTTGCCAGATTTGGCCCCTCCCTCTTTCTCTCACCTCTTCCAGTTTTAATCCATCAGATATGCGCTTAATGGCTTGGCACCTGATGGAAATCAAGGACACATTAACATGTTCCTTCTAACTGACGTACCAACATTTTCTAAACGACTTCCCTTACTCTCCATCCTGGGAACACCACACTCCTGCACAGCCATTACTATTCCTATTTTAAGCAAGGAATTGCCAAACCCACTGTCAAAGGGATGTTGCCTATGATCTGCTTTCCTTGAAATGGCACGCACTCCCAGGGGCACTCTCCCCTTAACACTGGTGAACAGGCGGTGGCCACTGGTGTAGGATGATACAACAGATGGAAACTTGCAGACTGCTGAAACCTAGGTACCTCTTCCCTCTCAACGTTGTTTTTTTCTTCTCTTTCATCTTCCACCATACACACACAATAAGACTTCTCTAGCTAAGATTTTTCCAGCTAAGATTTTTCCTGTCATATTCCTGTGTAGCAGCTATGTTGGCCATGGTGACAGATGTGCACCAGAGTCTTAGTTTACCAGAGACAAAATTAAAACCAGTTCAGTCCCTGATGGTTTATTTCTTACCTTGATGTTCAAAGATTGATTTCTCTTCCTGCTTTCCCACTTCCCCTTGCACACACCCCCTTCTTTCACTCCACACAGCAGAGTCACTCGGGATACCCCAGGGCAAGGAAAATGAAATAAACACGTCATGGTAGCTGTTGCTGCTCTCTCAGAGACTCTCTTCCAGTGTGGGACAGGGGCTGGCATTTGAAGAACGCTTCTTTCATTAGCACCATCTACTGCAGCATCCCCACGCCATACCATCTCCCTGTTTGTGTACGGCCCTCTGGACAGAGAAACCAATTCAGTTTAAATATAACTAAACAAAAAGAAGGTATAGATTACCCTTAAGAGTGATGAGCTCCCAGATGCCAATTGCTGCATGGCTGGACAAAGTGCTGCTTGGTCATAATCAGGAGTGCTGCTCCAGGGCAGGAACAGGCAGCCGGAGGGGAAGAAAGTGCTTCTTTAGCCCACTTTGCTGCTGAGGAAAAAAACCACACCTGTGGAATCATCCCTGACTGCTTCAGTACTTTTTCAGGCTGAGACACTTCTTCCATTGCCATTTAAGTTACCTTTTTAACCCCAAAATAAATAAGTCCTGTCCTCTACAGTTCCTCTAGGAGCAAACCAGGTTTGCCAGGAGAAAATCCTTCAGTGCGTTGTAGCTGACCTCTGTCCATCTGGGAAGAGAGGACATCTACAGAAGTAGTAGTGGCGACCAAACACAGGCTGCACTGTGGGTCTGGGCAGTCTCCTGTTTTACTACACATCTGGCCGTGAAGGAATTAAAGCCAAATCTGGGACATGAAACTAATCATATATTAAAATATCTTCAGAGGGTGAAATTTTTCTTGCATGCTCCAGGGTTAGCATAGTCAGAACCAAATCATTGATCAAATTTAAACCTAACCTTGAAAACTGTGAGTGTCCCCTGTTGTTCCCATGCTCCATGGGGATGTGATTTCATGATACAAAATGTTCCAACACCAAAACAGGCTTGTGGTACCGCTGGGGTCCCATCCATGCTCTGCCCTCTTCTTCCCGCCAACTGCAGCCACTTATCTCTGCCCCGGCACTGGGAAGAAATAATCAGGCTGGGTATGACGCAGGAATAACTTAAAGTAGGGGTGATAACAAATACTGTACGGTAAAACCATCACCTGAGAGCACGCCTGCTGTTTACTTAGTGGAAATGAGAGAGAAAATTACAATAATAGGCCAGACCAACTCGCTTTATCATTGGGACCAAAAATACACAGAAACCAAGCTACCAAAGGCATATCAAACCCTGCTAACATGACCAACATCTTCATGCTAAATATTGCTTAATGCCCCAAATGATTTCCGGAGGAAGAAAGAAGTGAGATGCATACACAAATAGTATCAACACACAAAATCAATGACCCACACGTTGCAAAGAAGGTCAATGACTTGGACCAAATATCTTTCTTGCCCCCATATCTCAAATGTTTCTAATCTAAGACACTGCAAAATGAGAGACTTTCATCTCTACCAAAACAGCTTCCTTCAAAACTGCAGAAAAAAAACTTTGTAAAAGAGTAACACAAATTAAATTGTGTACACTGCAGGAATTTATCAATTTGTATCACCAAGGGAGAAGAATAAGACAGACAAGCCATCTCTGTCTAACATGCTGTAGTGAGAGAATTGTCATCATCTTTGTGTTCTTTTATAAATAAAAGAAATATAAAAAGACAAGTAATTTTCTCACCTAATTTTCCTGTAGAACTGATAATTAAGTGTTGTTGGCTGCATCACCAGCACACATTTGTGCTAGTTGATATAGTGTCTCTGCATATTTAGAAGTTAAAAATCTTCTCTTCTGCTGAGTAAAAATACCTGTTTCATGGCCTTTTCTCACCTCCAAGTAATAAGCCAGTTTTTATTTTTTAAAACTTGCCATCACTGAAAAGTCTTACATTTTTTTGAATCTTTCATGTGTCTAGGACCTCACTGGAAAGCAATTACTGTGTATATCATAGAACAAAGCCGTAAGATACTACCGCATGTATTTGTAAAGTGTACATTGCAAAACCACTGGCTCTAACGCAGGGTCAAAGTTTGGAGGGACAAACCCTCCGCTTGGGGTGGAAATCCTTACTTTAGCTGCTGGCTTTACTTCACTACGCGATGTTTTGTACATCCATTAATTTCTCCTCTTACGTGTGAAGTGATGAAAATAAAGCTAAGACAATACTGGACGTGGAAAAAAATCATCACATATGAGGAAAACATTTGTGGCTTTCCTCACAAGTGCGTACACCCTCTCAGTGCAGTTCATTCTTCACACTGCAGCTTGTCAATAGCATACCGCAGAGCCAAAGCTTCATGGCTGAGAGATACCCAAAAGGAAGATGAACAGATTGGATACAAAATTGAGAAGATTTAATTTAAGATGCCCAAGCTGGAGATAGACAATCAAAGCCTTTGACCAGGAGCTTTTGCACATTCTCAGGAGTTAGGTGCAGCTAAGTGAAATCCTCTGTTCTTGGCTCTTTCTCTCTCAGTGGCCACAGCTCTGGCTCCCGAGGACAAATCCCTCACACTGTGATGTTACGGTGTGTCTGGGACTCACCTCCCACCACACCAACTGACAGGCTTTAAAGAAAAACGTTTCTACGCAAACCAAGGGCCCCGATGCCCATGCTGGGGCACCCAGCACATTGCTTGTAGGCAGACACCTTTCATTTCATTTCACTTATTTTGGTAAAAAAAGAAAAAAACAACTACCCCCAAGAGATGACATTAAAATAAAGTGTATTTAAATTGAAACCAAGTACTTGTACAGTTTTCGCCGGCATGAAACTTGTTTTAAGTTAAACCATTGAAAGTTCCCTGAGTACACCAGGCTTTGAAGAGTGCGTACTTACTACCCATGACACTGCAAATTTCGGCACCAGCCCACAGTAACTCCCACGTCACGTACACAGTAGCGCAGTGTTAGCAAAGGCGTTGTTGTTTACCACAGTCACCATACCTAAAGCCTGCACACACATATGAAGCTATAGCCGGTGCTTAAGTTGTGCCGTGGGGTGGTTTTTGCCACCCTGAGGTGGCAAGAGGCATCAGAGATCTTAAGAGAAGACTCCCTTCAAAATGGTCATGTGAAAATGGCCACAAAGGTATAAAAATTACATCACATATGCAAGTTTTCTTACTAAAGTAAATAATGAGGTAGGACCAAAGTCCTAATTTAACTCTTCTAACAGGATCAATGCTCCTGTTGCAATCTCTGCTCTCTGCATTGTAATCCTTGAGGACTCGTCAGCTCCTGCAAGTCACTCTGGGGTGATTCAGGAGGTTTGCTGTTGTCTGCCTTTATATGGAGGCATTAGGAGAGGTGGGAATCATGTGCAAGCCTTTGTCACCACAATTTGCAACCTGGAAAAGTAAATTGCTATTGGTCCTGCCGGATGTTAATATTCCTACGTATAGACAATGGTATTGTGAGCAACACAGTGATTATATATATGTGTGTTTTGTTTTGGCAATTAAACATCAGGGAATCAGGGACGGTGAATCGAAGCCCACAGCTGTCTGCAAGGACAGAAAGCCATTTTGCCAGTAGCAACCAGCATGGGCTGAGCATGGGAGCACCTTCCCACCTGCCCAGCATTTACCTGCCTTCTTGCCTATTTGCAACCAAGCCTGAAGTGTTCGGTGTGAGCAAAGCCCTGGTAGCAATCTGATGTTCACCAGAGATGCACCAAAACTCAGTATTTTCAGGACTAACCCTGCCTTCTTATAACAGGTTTCTTTCTTATAACAGGTTTCAGATAACATTTTTAAAGGCATTTCTAATGAAAGGCTTGTTATTTTCCCAAGCAGAGACAGGCAGCCCCAGCTTTCTCCTTTCTGCGCCTTCCCTTTTTCTCTATCACCATAGTGCAACAACCCACAAGATACATGACATTTATCACGACAGTTCTCATCCATTCACCTGACAATTAGAAATGCCCAGTGGGTGGGCTGGAGGCCTGATATTTGTGTTTGTGTTTTTGAGTTTCAGCATTTCTGTAACCCTTCGTTACCATTGGTATAGCCAAAAGTCAGCGCTCACCTGACACGACAGGCACATCCACATCGCTAAAGCACATGATCTCAACAGACCGAAAAGGAGCTTGAGCTTGAAGTCTCGTTTGTGTGAAGAAGCACCTCCGCCAATATTTTCTGCCCAGCTGCCATATTACAACCAGTTGCACTTACCACCGGGAAAGGTTTGCCAACATCTCCTTCCTCTTGGAAGAATGACGTCAGTGTGGGACACCAACGAAACCTGCTGTTTCTTTGCCAGTGGACAGCTAAGGCCAGATCCTGCTTGCAGCAACACCAGATCGAACTGCTGTTTATGGAAACACATTCTGACTCCACTTCTAAACAAACAATGATAATTTAGCTTTTTTCATACCTGGCATAATTTTATTGATCACAACATCACCCCATTGATATTTGTGCATTATTACCACATATTTTGAGGTACATCTCATGGGTGCACCAGGCTCAAGTAAATCAGAACAACTAGAATTTAATTAAACGGTGATTTAAGGCTTTAAGGCAGAATTAAAATGAAATGACACAAATTATGATGGGTTTATGCCCAGACCTGCTGCCAACGGAGCCACCAGGATTGTTACTCCTCAATTTATTTGTAAAACAAATAATTAAAAGAAAAGGAGGTTCTGACTTTCTTAGACATGTCTGCAAATAACGAAACATCATTAATCAAGCAGGAAACTTATTATGTTTTGGTGTATTTTATTTACAAACACCAGGCTTGGTTTCTTGCTTCGCAGAGTCTCCATAGCCCTGCCATCACCACTAGTTGCAAGGGAGGCGGTTTTGCAGGCAGTGGCATTCCCCTGCGGAGGCTGTAACACCACGCTGCCCGGAGGCACGGCGTGTTGATTGAAGCATGGTCTCTATGTGTCATCTGTCAAGGATGATATGTCAGCAAATCAGCCTTGCATCTCTACGCAAGGTGTTGTGGTAACACTATCAAATCATGGTCTCATGACTGTTTTTTAGTATCTAATACAACAAATCACTATAAGCTCACTCAGTATTAATGTTGGTGTCATGAATAGTTACTAACGCATATCAAAGCTGGGATCAATGCAAGGGAAGGGTGTCAAGTATAAGTTGACAATGAAGTAAAGACACGGAGCTGACTTCCCCCCTCCAGCACAACTCACAAGCAAGTTTACACTGCATTGTGCAAAGGCAGAGTGCAATATTCGTGATACATTATTAAGAAAACAAAGCTTCCCTTCCTTCTTTCTATGAAGAAACAACTTAATTTTGACTATATTGGTTTGCTACTTCCAACTGTTGGATAAATCATGTTGTGAGCAAGATGCAAGCTCTGGTTTGTCAGTGGACTGGTTACCACGTGTACTTACAACTTACACTAGCTGACCTGACATCATCTAATTGGAGAAGAGAAGGCTCTGGGGAGACCTTACAGTGGCCTTCCAGTACCTGAAGGGGGCCTATAAGAAAGCTTTGGGGGGGCTGTTTGCAAGGGCATGTAGCGATAGGATGAGGGGCAATGGTTTTAAACTAGAGCAGGGGAGGTTTAGATTAGCCATTAGGAAGAAGTTCTTTACAATGAGGGTGGTGAAACACTGGAACAGGTTGCCCAGAGAGGTGGTGGAGGCCCCATGCCTGGAGACATTCAAGGCCAGGCTTGATGAGGCTCTGAGCAACCTGATCTAGTTGAAGATGTCCCTGCTGACTGCAGGGGGGTTGGACTAGATGACCTTTAAAGGTCCCTTCCAACCCAACACCTTCTATGATTCTATGATTCTGTGACAACATCATGTTTTTTCACTCCTCTTTTTTTCACGTTCCACGATGGGACATGTCTTCCCAGACCCTTTGAGATGGTCCATGACTGTGCCCAGTGCTAGTGCAGCAGACAGGGCAGCGCAGTACTGTCCGTGCTCGCAGAAACTCCCACCTGTTCCTACCTGGTTCCCCCCATGCAGCTGGTCCCCCCCTACATGGCCCACAGTTCAGAAGCGAACAGCAAACAATGCTGATTTGAGGGCAGTGTGCTGTTACTTTCAGTTTTAATGTTTTGCCATTGCTGCTTTGAATAGCTTTGTAAACTTGCCTTAACAGAGTGATTTTCTTTGTCAATTGGCAATATTTATTTTTAACAAAGGTGTTTGGGGCAGATAGATAGGTTAAAGGGCGATTCCCCCATTTTTAATCCCTTTTTCCTGGAGGGATGGAGGAGATGCCTGCTTCTGCATCGGTGCCTAACCTCTGCACGGGTCATTCCTGACCTGCTAGACATCACAACCTGCTGTGCTGGGTCTTCAGCCCGCTCCTCACTGGGCAGCAACACTGTGGGGTGTTTCACGGGGCGAAGGCATAGAACAGAAAAAGGGCTGATGCGATCCTCTTCCTCCTTCATGCACCCTCTCTGCAGCTGGGCGGTACGTGCTTTTGCACTGCTGCGTGCCGGAGGTGACCCAAAGTGGCCGGAATCCCCTTGCCCATCAGCATTTGGCGGCAGCTCTGCTGCACACCGTGCCAGGCTGCACACGGGCGAGCTGCTGCCTCAGCCTCACGCACCTCTGTAGGAAGGTGAGCATTGATGTCTCAACTCAGCCTCATCCCGGATATGTGTTTTTGCATGTGTGTATTTTCACAGCCTTGCAAACAAACAAAAAATATGGGTCTTTCAAGCAACGATAGTCTCGCAAGTAAGTGGTAGACTTGGGACATCGACACTGCAGCTCCAGCCTGACTGTCAGCTCGGGAAACCCCTGCCCCTTTGCATCACGACATCCAGCTGATCTCGGCAGGCACATCCCACTCTCCTCTTCAGTCCTGCCAGTTGCAGTAAGGCCAGGGAAGCGCGTGTAAGCTGGACTGCTGCGAGCTACAGCCATCGGAGGCATGCTGGGGGCTGTAGCTGTTACTGCCCCTGCTTTTCTGCCCCCACCCCGAAAGCGTGAAGCAGGCTGCTGGCTCGCACCTCGCTGCCTCCCAGGTTACAGCCACCGAAGGCAGAGAAAACCAGCTTGCAGAAGGGGGCCGGACTGTGAACTGCGGCTGCAAATGCTGGTCTCGACCTATTGCTCCTGTGGCCAAGGAGCCATCCCAAGCAGCAGAGACGGGCGGCAACAGCTCAGATGCGGGCAGCTTTCTGAGCACCTGTCTCAGCCCAGTGTCAGAGCTGGGTTTGAAGCAAGCTTCAGGCAGGTTTAAAGTAAGACAGCGCAGCGAAGCCTGAAGGTCCTGGCTAGCAGGGCAACCACATGCTGCTCCGATCCATCACCCGGTCTGGCCAGCCTTCCTTGCCTGCTGCTGAATAACGGAGGGTTACTCCTGCCACAGCCCCATGGCTTGGTGTCCCCACCCACAAGCCAGAGCCCACAAGGCTTCCCTTCCTTCGCAAGCCATTGCAAAACATTTGGACTCAGAGCTCTAGCTAACAGCCAGCGTTATTTCTGTTCAGCTGATGATGCTGAAGGCAAAATGACAAAAGCCTGGGACTTGGGGGAAGGAGAGAGGGAAAGAAAACCTCTTCATGTGGTCCTGTGAAGCAGCACTATGGATGAAACGCAATGAAAAAGATCTGAATTTTGGAAAGGGCGGGTGCATTGAGGGCACTGTAAGGTAAAGCAAAATAACTGAGCTGCGACCGGCACTCTGGCAGCCGCGAATTCCCCACTCACAGCAAAGCGTCGCTCACTGAGAGGCGCCAGTTGCTAAATGGCCTCGAAAGAATCCAAGGAAACAACTTCCGAGCCCATAGCCATCCGCCTGCGCTGACAGCCAGCGAGCGACGCAGGAGGAGCCGACGGGCGCCGGGTGCCTCCGCGCTGCAGCAAGGGGAGGGCAGGGCAAGAGCCCCGGCCTGTGGGAATCTCCACGATTAGAAATGACTGCTTGTCCAAAGTATTACGATTACCACTTTAGCTGCTCCTCTCTGATACACCATGGTTTCTTTTTCCAGCACCTGAGCAAAACAAGCACAGGGAGCACCAGAGGCTGCGTGATGTTTTTATCTATTAATCTGTCCTTGCAGCACTCCTGGGTAAGTCAGAGAGAGCAACTAACCTTTTGATTTCCAACACAACCAGCAGCTTGTAATCCAAGGCTGCCCAAATCAGAAGAGTACAAAACTTTAGCTTCAACCCCCCACTTTAATTTCCTTCAGCAATTTATCACCTCTTCGCAGCTCACACATACAGAACAACGAGGAAAATTTCTTAACACCCCTTTGGCAAGCCACATGGAAGCAACTGCCACAGTATTTTTTTATTATTGTTTTCAGGGCCTACGGCAAAGCAGACCTAAAAAAAAAAAAAAAAGAGCACACAAAATCAAACTAAACTAGGAAAAAATAAAAAAGTACCTACCTTCCACAGACAAGACACATGCAAAGACTGTGAGAATCCACATGAAAGGGCAAAAAATTTTTCTTTCAAACAGAATTACCCTGGAAAACATATTGAGAACAGCGTCATCCCCAAATATATACTTACACTACCTACATACACACGTGCTTCCATACACATGTATTATATATTTATACAAATTATTTTAAACACATTAGAGCAGGGTGCTGCTTGAAGTTTCACATAGGAGCAGGAAAATGGGAAGTAAAATTCACTCCCTGCTCCAAATCCACTGGCACTGCATATTAATTTAATAATTTTCCTATTCTGTCGCTCTCCTTTTCCATTAAACAGCCTAGCCCAAGCTAGGCAGCCAAGCTCAACAGCCAAGCTCAAGCAGGCTGTGTAATTCCAGTATGGATGTGATTGCCCTCGTTATTTCCCATTCATACACAACAGATTCTCTAACGAAGTGAATACTCGGGGCTCAGTTCTTTGCTGCTCCATAGCCTACATTCTCATTTTACAGCAGTGTGAAGTGGTGGTAAAATGATGCCTTACTAATTGGTGGCATTTTACACCCACTAACCAAACTTGGAAGCGGCGTTAATGATGAAGCCAGAAGAATGAGGCCTTAGGGGTTTATGGCCAGGAGAGGTGAGAGCAAGTGCAGCTCGCCGGACGTGCAGCGCTGCGGCCGTGGCATACAGGTGCTTGTGCAGCTCGTTTAGTGCTCTACATGACCTGCTTGTAGCCACGAAGACACGCAGCCTTCTTCAGACTAGGGCTGTAGCTACGCCTTCTCTAATTTGCAATTTCATTGACAGGTTTCGTGGCCAGGTTTTTATGTCAAAGACGACAGCTCTTATTCAAGAGTCACCTTCCCTCCCCATGCCCAGCACAAGGCCATACTAAATGCCACATCCAGGCCAGATTCGAGACCACCACATGACAGACAAGCAGCCCCTGTCCTGGGGTTCATAACCCAGTCACCACTGAGATTCATGCCTTTCGTCTCACACAAGTGTGACCAGGTTAATTAATTCCCCAGCACTCACTCTAATAATTCTTAACTCTGTGCTTTGATGAGATGCATTTCCACAAAGCCCAGTGGAGGGCTATGAAGATGATCAAGGGACTGACGCATCTCTCTTATGAGAAAAGGGAGAGTCTGTTTAGCCTGGAGGAGACCTTATCAATGCTTATAAATATCTAAAGGGCAGGTGTTGAGAGGATGGGGCCAGACTCTTTTCAGTGGTGCCCAGTGACAGGACAAGGGGCAATGGGCACAAACCAGAGTACAGGAAATTCCATCTGAACATAAGGAAAAACTTCTTTACTTTGACGGTGACAGAGCACTGGAACAGGCTGCCCAGAGAGGTTATGGAGTCTCCTTCTCTGGAGATATTCAAAACACGCCTGGATGCATTCCTAGATGATCTCCACAGGTCCCTTCCAACCCCTACCGTTCTGCAAAAGCTACAGCAAAGGGCAACAACTTCATTTCCAACCCACACTTCTTCATTAAGTGAGCAAGCAGACAGAGCACTGAGCAGAAACTCCCCGCCATTTCTGACTGGTTGGCATACCTGGGTCTCTGTTCGGAGCTTCTTGTCAGCTGTCAGACTGTGAGTTCTCCAAGAAAAGGAGTGTCTTTCTGTTGGGAATCTGTCAGTCCACTGGTATAGTGGAGTCCTGACCTGTGAGCAGGACACAGACTCGTCTTTCATCGCTCATATAGTGAGCATGTAGAAAAAGAGAATTCTGCCCAAACCCTTTCAATGAGTCTTCTCTGCAGTGTTTTGTTACACTACAGGGCGAACATTTCACATGGGGCAGGTAACCGTTCCCATTACCCTTTGCTCTTGAGACTCTTTTTTCATGCAACATGTCTACTGCAGAGGAGAAAAGCATTTGTGTAGCTGCATTTTGCTCTCACAGCCTCTCAGTAGGAGGCAAAATCCCCTCTCTTCTATCTCTGTCCTTGATGGGCTTGCAAAGCCCACTGAGAAGAGGCTGACATGCAATCCGCTAAGTGCTAGTGTTGCAGTTCCCTGCTGTGCCCTATCTCCCGCATGTGCAGTAGACGTTTGCCTGCTTATGGGCAGTGGTGTATTGGCACAAGGGCTATCAATTTGCCCTTTCAAAAATGGGAAATATAACAGTCATGTTACTTTCCTTCCTGGGACAACCCACCTATTGGTAGTCCTACAGCATTGTTAATGCAGGGTCCAAACGCTGACAAATTTGTTTACAGAAGTTTTCCTTTTATGCCCTGTGTGCTTCATACTGGATATATATGAGCATGTGAGGTTTCTGTTGCTCATACCAGAGGCACAAGTGAGTGTGCCTGTGTACAGACTCATGGTGCTTACATAGTAAACCCTATGTAATCCATAATAGAACATGGTATCAGTTACTGTGCCTCTTTTGATTTGTCTTTTTCTTTTCTTATACTTCCACTGCACACAGGATTCCCCTGGAGAAAGGGGAGGATTTGTCTACTTGATATTAGGCATCTTACTGAGACTTGTAGGCTGTCTGCCTGAAGCGCTCTTCATAGCCACAGGAGAGAGGCGAGGTTTCACCCCATCACGAGAGGCGTTATTTCTCTCCACTGACTGCAGAGACACTCTGAGGTATTTGGCATCCGCTTGCCTCTAAATGTCCCAGATGCAGCTTGATGCTACAGCTAAGCTGATCTAAGAGCTGCTGGAACTCCTGCCCACACACCCTCTCCTCCCCTGTGCAGGGGATCTAGCAGCCCCACGGCCGCCGTGGACCCCGTTGGGTGCACTCATCTGGGCCAGGGGCGGGGAAAGGGGGTTTCCCTTTCAGCAGCACCCCACAGGTAGAGTTAAGGACAAACTGTGCCCCAGCACTTAGATGAAAGGAATTTTGCCTCCACTCCTACTTTCCTATTCTAGTTAATTATTTTTAATTATCCCCAAGATCTGCCTCTTCTCTCTCGGTTCTCTTCTACTGTCTCTATCATATTCCTTTCCCCACCACCTCTAATCCCTTACTGCAGTTTTTCTTCCCTCTACTTTGTGTACAGTAGTTCATTAGGCAGGCAGACAAAACATTTCTACACGTGGGTGGCACGGTTTGGGCCAGGCTGGCCAATGACAAGGTGACAGATGCTCTCCCCCACCTCTCACCCCAAGGAGAGGAAGAAGAGAGAGAAAGAGATTTATGAGTTTGGAAAAACCTAAACTACCTTAATGAAATATTATTAATAAAATAAAAAAGGAAATAATGAAATAGATATGATATAAATAAATATATACAAAACCAGATCAAGTTCTTAGGAAGGTTCCAGACTGGACTCAGTGAGAAATGGGAACTAGAACACACTGACCGGGATCAAAAGGCAGATGAGCTGACGGGGTCCTCCTCAGGCATCAGGCATTGAAGAAAAGCCACTGGAGAAGAGCCAAAGAGCCCTCAGAGAAGAACCACTGGAGAAGAGCCAACCTGACCCCTCAGCTGTTACACTGACCATGGCAGATGGGCTGGAACACCCAATTGGTCAGTTTGGGTCACCTGAACCTGTCCACACCTCCCCACAGGTGCAGCCCCTCCATGGGGTAAAGAACCTAGTCAGGGACCCTGGGTGCCACAGCAACGGGTGTGAGTGGGAGCCTCTCATGGAACAGAGTTGGCTCTGCTTCACCCCAAACCGGGACACTGGGATAGGACACAGCCATTAACACAACCATGCACCCCCTGGAAACGGGCTCACAGCAAAACTCTTAACTTTTATTTAAACACCAGCTGGACTTTTAAGTTCAGTCTAGGTAAATCAGAAGACAGTTTGCTACACTACGGCCTGAAAGCAGCAAACTATCTTATTTTTTTATTTTTTAAACTGTTAACATTTCTAATTTGAAGATCATAAAAGGAGACTTGGATCCAATTTTTGAACTGTTTCTGAGCAACATTATACCTGTCCAAAACCAAATACCAAGGTCCTGTCTCAGGCTTAGGGATGGGGCTGAGCCATCATTTGTTAAGGCTAAGGAAGTCCTCTGGGAAAGGATGAATATAGGCTTTCCCTGGTCTCATGTTCTTCTCTGGACATCTGCTGGGTAGACAGGAAACTGGCCTGGATGAATCACGGAATCTTCAGAGTTGGAAGGGACCTCTAGAGATCATTTAGTCCAACTCCCCTGCTAAAGCAGGATTGCCTAAAGCACATCCCTCAGGACTGCATCCAGGCGGGTCTTGAAAATCTCCAGAGTAGGGGACTCCACAACCTCCCTGGGCAGCCTGTTCCAGTGCTCTGTCACCCTCACTGTAAAGAAGTTTTTCCGTGTATTTGAATGGAACTTCCTATGTTCTAGCTTGTGCCCATTGCCCCTTGTCCTGTCACTGGGAACCATTGAAAAGAGCCTGGCTCCGTCCTCCTTAAACCCACCCTTTAGATACTTGTAAACATTAATCAGGTCCCCCCTCAACCTTCTCTTCTCCAGGCTAAAGAGTCCCAGCTCTTTCAGCCTTTCCTCATAAGGGAGGTGCTCCAGTCCCATAATCATCTTGGTTGCCCTACGCTGGACTCGCTCCAGTAGTTCCCTGTCCCTCTTGAACTGGGGAGCCCAAAACTGGACACAGTACTCCAGTTGTGGCCTCACCAGTGCAGAGTAGAGGGGGAGAATGACTTCCCTCGACCTACTGGCCACAGTCTTCCCTATGCAGCCCAGGATGCCATTGGCCTTCTTGGCGACAAGGGTACACTGCTGGCTCATGGATAATTTGCTGTCTACCAGGACCCCCAGGTCCTTCTCCTCAGAGCTGCTTCCCAGCATGTCCGCCCCTAACATATACTGGTGTTTGGCGTTCTTCCTTCCCAGGTGCAGGACCCTACACTTGCTTTTGTTGAACCTCATTTGGTTCTTCTCTGCCCAGCTCTCCAGCCTGTCCAGGTCACGCTGGATGGCAGCACGGCCCTCTGGAGTGTCGGCCACCCCTCCCAGCTTGGTATCATCAGCAAACTTGCTGAGGATACACTCTGTCCCCTCATCTAGGTCATTAATGAATATATTGAACAAAATTGGTCCAAGTATTGACCCCTGAGGGACACCACTTGTTACAGGCCTCCAACTGGACTCTGTGCCGCTGATCACAACCCTCTGAGTTCTGTCACTCAGCCAGCTCTCGATCCACCTCACTGTCACCTCGTCTAGCCCATACTTCCTCAGCTTCCTAATGAGGATGTTATGGGAGACAGTGTCAAAAGCCTTGCTAAGGTCAAGGTAGATGACATCTATGGCTCTCCCCTCATCCAGCCAACCCGTTATAACATCATAGAAAGCTATCAGATTGGTCAGGCATGATTTGCCCTTGGTAAATCCATGCTGACCACTTCCAATAACTTCCTGTTCCTCTATGTGTTTGGAGACGACATCCAGAATGAGTCGCTCCATTACCTTCCCAGGGACAGAGGTGAGACTAACCGGCCTGTAGTTCCCTGGGTCCTCCTTCTTGCCTTTTTTGAAGATTGGAGTGATGTCAGCCTTCCTCCAGTCCTCAGGCACCTCTCCTGTTCCCCATGACCTTGCAAAGACAATGGAGAGTGGTCTAGCGATAACATCTGCCAGCTCTCTCAGCACTCGCGGGTGCATCCCATCAGGGCCCATGGATTTGTGAATGTCCAGCTTGGCCAAGTGGTCTCTGACCCGGTCCTCCTCAACTAAGGGAAAATCTTCCTCTCTCCAGACCTTCCCCCTTGCCTCCAGGGTATGGGATGTGTGAGGGACGGCTTTATCAGTGAAGACCGAAGAAAAGAAGGCATTCAGTAACTCTGCCTTCTCTGTGTCTTCCACCACTAGGGCACCCGTCTCATTCATCAGTGGACCTATATTTTCCCTAGTTTTCCTTTTTCTGTTGATATACTGGAAAAATCTCTTCTTGTTATCTTTAACTGCTGTGGCCAAGCTGAGTTCTGATTGAGCTTTGGCCCTTCTAATCTTCCCCCTGCATAGCTTTGTTATATCTTGATAATCCTCATAAGTTGCTAAGCCCCTTTTCCAGAGAATGTAAGCCTTCCTTTTTTTCCTGAGGTCCAGCCAAAGCTCTCTATTTAGCCAGGCTGGCCTTCTTCTCCGTCGGCTCGTCTTTCAGGACATGGGGATGGCCTTCTCCTGTGCTTCTAAGAGCACCTGCTTGAAGTATGACCAGCTTTCCTGGGCACCTTTGCTCTTCAAAACTGCCTCCCAAGGGACACTCTCAACCATGCTCCTAAACAGGCTAAAGTCTGCCCTTTGGAAATCCAAGGTGGCAGTTTTGCTGGCTCCCCGCCTCCCTTCACCAAGAATTGAAAACTCTATCATTTCATGGTCACTCTGCCCAAGACGACCTCCAACCTTTACATCCCCCACAAGACCTTCTCTGTTAACAAACAGTAGGTCCAGTAGGGCACTTCCCCTAGTAGGTTCCTTCACCAGCTGTGTTAGGAAGTTGTCTTCCACACACTCCAGGAACCTCCGGGACTGTTCCCTCTCTGCTGTGTAGTATTCCCAGCGGACATCTGGGAAGTTGAAATCCCCCACAAGAACAAGGGCAGATGATTGCGAGACCTCTGCCAGCCGCTTATAGAATACTTCATCGGTTTCTACATCCTGATTAGGGGGTCTATAACAAACTCCCATCACGATATCTGCCTTGTTGGCCTTCCCCTTGATTTTTATCCATACACACTCAACACTGTCATTCACACTGTTGAGTTCTAGACATTCAAAACCGCCCCTAACATAGAGGGCCACCCCACCACCTCTCTTCCCTTGCCTATCTCTTCTGAAAAGCTGGTAGCCATCAATTCTGACCCAGAACACGTAGCACTTCCCAGAAACACCTATACAGGGTTCTCCATCAACATCTATTATCAGTGAAAAAGAAATTCTTTGGTAAAAGAACTGAAAATTCAGCATAATGAGTGTTTTGCCAGCTGCAGATCCAGCCTTTGCAGCTGAGGCTGTGTGGGCACCCACTAAATGAAAAGACCTGATGAAGTCAGGTAATACTCATGTAGCTCTGAAATCATGCGTGATTTATTGATTCAGTAAAGTACTCCTAACTTCTCTGTTTACTTTTGTCTTTCTTTTGACTCCGATCTGATCTCAGAATAACCGAATTTAGTCAAGTTGCCAAGAGAGTGGAAAACCAAGCAATACAATTTTGCAGCAAGGCCAGCTCAGAGTAACTGAGGGTTTTGACCCTATTCACCCAGGGAAGAGGGATGCTGCCATGCGGCTGAGCAGCAGTGGTCGTGAGCCAAGGTGTGGAGAGGCAAAGCAGCAGTCCTCAACGCCTCCCTGCGCTCAGACCGTACTTGAGCACCACTGTTGGCAGGGAGGGTCACAGGAATTAACACCGGGTTGGGAACAGACAACTCCTTGCAGCTGTTCATGGAAATTCATGCAAAAACGGCTTATAATGGAAAATTCAGTAGTACTGCTAAGGGTGGATAAATCTGTGCTGGAAGACGAATGCCAGGCAACATTGGCTGGTGGACCCATGCCCTCCACCTGAAGAGCTGCTTCTGCCTACAGCACCAGGCTTTCGACAGTGCAGCTGACACACATGCTCCAAACTAGATAAGCTATACCGGCCAAAGCTTTTACTTTTCCCTTAGCGTAACCATATCCACAAAGGGCTTTTGGTAGTACAGAAATGCTGTTAAAAAAATCACACTTCTAATCAAGAGTATTTTTCTGGTAAAAGTTGCTGGAGTGTGATCTTAAAGCACTTTACACTTGTGATTCTCCTCTGTCGTGCTCATACCGCACCACGGCACTGCAGGAATCAGGAGCACTCACACAACATCAGTAGGCAATCTTCCCTGGTCACAGCATGTGCCCGAAGTGTATATTAAATACCCATCAATATTTGGCATGAAAAACTTTTCGCCGTCCCACTGTCACACAAAGACATTTAAGCCTTAAAGCTGTACCTATACAGCTTTAAATTAAACCTGCACCTGTACAGCTTTAAATTAAACCTGCCGGCGACTGCTCTTGGCCACCGAGGCCAGCCAGCACAGGATGGCCTGCGTCTATGCTACCGGCTGCTCTTCTCTTCCAAAAACCATGTGGCTGCCTCCGGTCTGGTCACTGGGAACAGCCCACGCTGGCTCCCAAACACTGCCTGCATCCTGCTGGGAGGGCTGCTGCCAGCTTGGACCGGGTACCAGCACAGATGACCAAGTTCCCGTCCCAGGGATTTTCCCTGCCACTGTTTTTTGACTCAGATGGACGCAGACATGGTGTCTGCTGAAGGTCTTCGCTTAGATTATTGCACAGAAGGATGAGGACTCTATAGGTTCAGGTCAGCAGACAGTCTTCACAAAGAACAGCAAAGCATTTGCACATATGCTTAGCTATAAATCAGTTGAAATACGTGATAAATAAGCCCTGTTTCTGTGCTTTGCCATAGCAAAGTGGAAGAGCAGTAGGAAACACAGGTCCTCTGGATGCTTCCAGCAGCCTTGCAGCACATGCATGGCACGTGTCATGGTGGCCGCACAGCACATATCTAGAACCTGCTCCATGAAGACGGTGGTCTGTCATACCCCCCCGCCAAGTGACTTGATATATCTCCCAGTGACTTGACAACTCTTCAGAGACGAGGAAATGGAGAAACCACAGAAGAACGTAACAGCCACAGGTACTGTAAGCAAGGAAATCTCTGCAGGGACAAGTAATGACTTTTACTAGACCATTTAAGACAGCTGGCAATAATGGACTTAAAAAAACCCAAAAATCTATATGCCCCAAAACTTGTCCCTTTTTTCTGCCTATCATTTGAGTTAGTAACAAGTATTTCCTCCCCCTTGCTATTTTCCTTAGACCAGCCCAGCTGTTACTGTTAAAATTACTCTTGCATCAGCTCTCCGCAGAGGAGCAGATCACCTAAAAGAACCAAACCTGCTACTTCTAGATAGGACGCAACTTCTTTGTACCAGTGTCAGGGCAATCTGCCTGCCTTTCCAGGAATAATCCCTGAAGCCAGAAATCAAGGTCTAGCCAGCAGAGCTATCAAGAGACACATGGCTAAAGCAAGGAGTAACTTCCCAAGCCATTGTGTGAGCATCACGTCTGCAGATAGCATAATGAAGTCCCATTGGTTGGACAGACATTAGATTAGATCAAATCGGATTTGATTAGATCAGAATTAATTCAAGACGGGTGCCGCCTTATCTCTTGGCAGGGCTCTTGCTCTCACACTGGCATTTTAGGAAGCCCTGAAACATCTCGAACAGTTAGAAAACATAAATACATTTGTATTCTGCCCACAATTTGTGATTTTGTTATTGTTAAAGATTTAAGAGGTGACTGAGGTGTGAAACCAAATTGTAATCCTGTTCATGACAGATGTACTGTATTACCAACACTGTTGCAAGTGCTAAATGACAATGTCACATGGACAATTTTTAGCTGGGAAGGAGATATGCACTCACAGTTTAAAGGATAAATAAACACTGCATGTTTAAAGATTCTCACAGTAAGAAATAAATACCTTCTGAACACAATGATTCCTCTTTCAGGCTATGGTTACCTGTTCGCACCATACAAAACCAACAGCAGCATAACGTTCCCAACCCGAAATAGCTGCTACACTTTTGTTCTGAAGGTTGTTAGACACGATTTTTGCATATCCTAAAAGTCTGAATGCACCAGTGAACAACAGCTAATTTTTCCTATGTTTAGCATTGTGCAGACAAAGTGCTGAGTTCCTACTTATTCGATAACAGGATTCCTCAGCCTCCTCTTGCCCTCATTTTTTCTGCTGAAATAAAGGCAGAAGTCCAGACACCTTAGGTTTTCAGCAGGCCTGGAGGCTCTCACTCCCCTCCATGTATGTGAGGGGAAATTCCACACTCCTCTTCTGGTTTATGCATGGAAACGTTCAAGGAAGGCTTGAGGGAAGTGGGAAATTGGGCACATTTCTTCTCATTAGGGGAAGCAGGAACGCAGAGCTTTCTCAAGGAAATATACTTCATATACTGATACAGCTGGAAAGATTTAATTGCCTTATATACATGTGTAATAGCTTCATTGTCATGTTCTCCCTATCTCCTCATCCCTCTGAAGTTTTTCCAGAGTTAAACAGGGAATGGCTTCAAGGTTCATCCACACTGTTGCTTGTACCAGGGGAGGTGGCCATCAGATGCACGTGCAGAGAAGCAGAATGAAGCACCGGGCTGGAAGGTCTCCCAAAATTTCTTAGGCTCCCCGCTGTCTACCTTGTGAGAGGGTATCACAAAATCAACTTAGGCATGACTTAAAAGGCAAAAGCAAAGTAAATGCTCCAAACACCACTGATGTACAGTGATGGAGCCATTCCATCAAGTCATCAGTGGCCTTGGGTTTATCCTAAAAGCAGATCAGATCCAATCAGCTTCCTAACTATTATTTATTTTTACAGATCTCTTCTAGGAAGCAAAGGAATTGGGCCATGTTGATGCTGAGGCTTGTCTTCTTTTGGGGGGTGCCTCTGTCTTCTGTTGTTTGAAAAAGGTAACTGCACGGTACAAGATGTTTCTCTGTGTTCTTGGAAACCCATGGTCACAACCACATATTTACCTGAGTTTTAAATGCAAGGGCACATCCACATTTTTGTGCTAAGAATAATCAGTTAGAACTAATAACAGAAAAAAAAAATCGAGCTAAATTTAAGGTATTCTTGGGTTTCCTTCCGCCTCTGTACTTTATTTGTTTTACTGTTTGCAGTGCTCCTTCACTGTTTATTGATGTTGGAGTGAATGAGGCAGATTGCATCATCACCCAACCACACTTGAGAGAAGTCACCACAGAGGCAGCACACCTGAAAACAGCCCTCCTTGGGCTGCCCCTTCAAATCCACTGCAGAACCACAGGTGTGGCTTTTGTGCCATTCTAAACAATTTATCCTCTTGTGAAAAAGAGAGAGAAGAGGGATGCAAAGACTAACAGCGTTCAGGATACTACTGTACTGGGCTTGTGAGTGAGTGACTTCAAGAAGCTTCCTTTGGATTCCCTCCCCATGATCTCCTGCCAAGCACGGCTTGGTTCACATCCATCAGACACAACCCATATACAGCTATGTCATCTATGCTTCATTTTTACTGATGCTAGTCATATTTTTAGGAATCGGGTATTAACCACCATTTCCATGGGCTTAACCTTTGTCTGCAACTCTCACATTGTCTTGGATAAAAGGAGAAATATTTCTTGAGGTGTATTTAACTGCTTTCACATGTTCTGGTGAAAGCATCTGCTGTCAGATGCTCCCCTCCATCTCTTCTGTGTTCAGGTCCAGAGGCACTGAAGAACAGCAGCAATGACAGAAGCGCAGATACGGAGAAAAAATACGGTCATCTTGAAATTTGACATAACTATTGTCTATCGAAACCACAGAGGTTGCTTCCGGTGAATGTGCTTCTGGCAGAGGATTTCAGATATGACATTTAAAAAGCACAAGCGAGAAGCTTTAAACTACAATGTGTTACTAACACAGCTAAAGCAGTCTGACAGCCTCTAGCAGACACGAGGCAGCCTCGGTGCTCCATCTCAGCCGCCTTCCTTGGTCTCTGCCTGACAGCAGCAGCCCCTGAGCCTTGGTAGGAACAGACACAACTTCTCCCAGGAGACGTTACTGGGAACTGGTTTTGCTTTTATCCCTGCTTCAAGATAAACATTTTGCCTTAAGCGCCCGTGGTGGCAGGAGGCAGGTTTCCCTTTATTTTGCCACAGGTGAGGATACCAGCCACCAGGTTTTGCAGACAGTGGATCAGTGATGTGAGTCACCACAACAGCCCTGGTTTAGGCTATTTTGTCATGACCGTGCTTTTGAACTCTGGTGGCGTAGCTAAAGCTGGAGGCGCAGCAGCGTGGCCTTAAGTAAATGAAGTGATTACAAAAGGCAAATTCATTGCCCATCGGCGCTGACAAGCTGCAATAAGAGCACAGCAGAGCTAAACTCTAGACTGATGGTGCTACTTTAGGTGGTTCACATTTAAGAAAATACCCTGTGCCATGCTCTCACATAGTTTTAATAGAAGTTATTTCAAGGTTGTTTCAAGCCATCTTGTTACAAGGATGCACAACTTAGGGAAAAAGAAAGCAAAACCTGATAGAAAAGTGACCAGGGTCTAGAGATGGATGGCAACATGTAGATCAGCAGCTGGTTCCCACACAGATGTCCACGTGGCCAGGTCTTCTCTCAGTTCCTCTGAAGCCTGGGAGTGGTAACCACTCTGGAGAGGAATTTGGTTTTTCACGGACAGATATATCAGGAAGATCTCATATGCAAACGCAGGTACAATGATATAAATCCACGTTGCACCATAAATGTTATTTCCCCTCTTTAACCAGAATTACTACAAAATTTCTACAACCTTTATTCTGACCTGAGTCGGGGGGGGGGGGGGGGCATATTACTTTAGCTAGACAAATTGACCTTATTATACTTAATACACTTCAGCAGCTTAAGCACCTTGTCAACTAGATTTTTAGCAGCAGAGGGCTCTTTAATTTAGTTTGCAAAGTCACGACAACATGGTACGACTAAGAGCTGAGGGAAGGTGCTCTTGGATAATGCCACTAAACAAGACTGGATTTCCAATGTCCACTTTCACAGTATGCTTCATTGCATAGTTCTAAGAGATCTTTGGCCATGTGCTCCCCTCTGTCCCCTGGCTAGAGTTGTGGGTGGAGCGTGAGGTTTAAATCAGATCTGCTGCCCAAGGAGGAGGTTCCTACTCCACACCCAGCTGGTCTGGTGGAGGCAGATCCCACAGCTGCACCCATTTCTGCTCCCTCAGCAAATCCTGCTTCAGCCCCCTGCGTGGCCACGTGCTAACCAAGGAGGTGGAAAACACCCGTGAAAGACTGGGAGAAGGGAGTTGGGTTTGCTTTTTCCGGGCACAAGACAAAATTAGCAGCTTAAATTCAGGCTAGACATATGCCCCTTGCAATAGGGAAGGTAATGAACTGAAAACGTGCTCATTTTTTTTCCCCTCAAAGCTTTAAATCAAGAACTTACCTGAAAAATGTGTTCTAGTTCAAACAGATATTAGAAGCATCCTCAAATTAACGTCCTTCTGATGTAACATCTATTAATCCAAGGGGAACTGGCAGGTATGGGGAAACCTTACTACTCCGATGCTAGACCAGTTACTGCAGCATTGAGAATATGCTTGTCAAAAAAGCCTTGAGAAAAGCAACTGTGAGTTTGCAGGTAATGACCGAGGAGGTTCACCATACATCCCCAGCAGTGAACATGAAGTGCAATGAGCCCGATGCTGCTCTAACTTGCCCCTTCAGAAGAAACCGGACTGCCAAAGTGCAGCTTTCCCTGCATTAGATGCCTCTCAGCCCCTCTAGACTAATTCCTGAACTTGACTTCTAACCCAAAGCTCGGCACAAAGCTGAAGTGTGTTTGAAGACGGAACAAAATTACCTGCAGAGAGTTCAGAAAGTGAACTACCCTGACAATGTGTGTGGGGTGGCATGGAGGGATTTTCATACAGCAGGGTTTTTCACAGGTTATGTTATTGGTTTCAGTCAAAAGGTTACAAGTGGGTGTAGAAGTCAGATTTAAGAAAGTTTGCCTTTTTCCTTTCTTTTGTTATTCAGGCTAGCAATAACCAGTAGGGATATATTGCTTTATAGAAGATTCTGAAACTTGTGAGAGCTTTACATCTGTAAGAGAGTAGTAATGGAAAAAGACCAGCGATGAAGTAGAGGTGATACAAAAGGAGAGATTTCAGCCCTCCTTCCTTCTTGAGATAATTTGCCCTGGACTCTGCTTTGGCTCAGTTCTCTAGGTAGGCCCCAGCCATTCTCCTTTGCTCCTCCCCACTTTCCCCCTCACAACCTCTGAGCTCCCTTACAAAATAAAGCACTTTCTGATGGCGTCAAGCACAGTGATTGATTTCTTCACCAGGAAGCATTTCGTTATTTCAAAAGCCACCTTTCCCGGTCCCAGAACTTCTCGCTGAGGTGCTTTGTACAAATTTCCTCAGTTATGTCTCAAAAGGTTGGTTTTGTAGCAAAGTGAAGTTCTTGTCAAAAGAAAACAAAGCTTTAATGGCATTGCAAAAGTTCTTCAGAGCTATGGGTATCTTCAATCAGCAGTCCCTCCTCAAAGATACAAGGTTGCTCAGAAAGCACATCCAGGCAAAATGAAACAAGATGATAGACTGAAAGGATAGCAGGACTAGTATTAAATTAGAATCTGGATTCAAAAATGAGGGCTAGGAATTAACTGTTCCCACAAGCTTTCAGGCTCAAAAGGCAGTGAAACCGGTGAAGTAGTTGCCTTGGAAAACAGAGATGCAACATCAAAACCATTTCAGTCAAGACAAAGGCTACACCTCCAGGAAAATTTGCAAAATTATTGGTTTGGCGTTGGGTTTTTTTGATCTGCATTTAAACCAGAATCAAAACCACAGTGAAAAAAATTAGTTTCCAGCTCCCAGAAGCCTCAAAACACAACCCAAACAGATGTGGAAACAGAATTAAACCAGTAAAAAACCCCATTGTCAGTCTTTTTAATTTAAATTGATCCCTTGCCTAAAGGATTCTAAACCAAAGTCAATTCTCAATATTCCTAAACTTTTTGAAGGTTTCAGCCAGTTTGCCATTTTCCCATAGAGACAATGCTTAGAAATCCGAAGAAGTTCAGAGCACTGGTTCTCATTTTGTCTCTTTGTCCAGTTAATGTCATGTCCAGACCATGACAAGTCTTACTTTTTCCACAACAAAATGAAAAACACAAAAAAAACCCACAAGTTTTTAAAGTGACTTTAAAGTAATTCCGTTCTGTTATTATCAGTTAGAATATAAGATTATCAGTAATAGTATCACAGCTTTTTTTTCCAGATCCATTCTGCTTTATCACCACTTACACATAGTTTGGCTTTTTGTCTATAGAGAAAGAAGAAAAAAAAGACGGTATTGGGCTTCACATCTCTTTGATGCTTTCAAACTACAGGATCACTGGGAAATGAATGGAACCAGATACACACACAAGGCAAAGGACTTAATGATTGTTTTCTGAATAAGTACAACAAAATGACGTAAGAACATTTTAAAGCCTGTCCTGGGTTAGACTGCATTTAGACAATATCATGCAGACAGGAAAGTGCATAAGAAGAGAAAAAGCATGCATTGATATTCCCTGAGACTATTCTCCCGACTATTCTCCCAATGATTTGAAGTTCAGGGAATCTGTAAGCCAGAAGATGGGGCTTTCTGTTCAGCAGCCCCATTCCGGTTTATATGCTATGAATTTGCCTATTACCCTTTCAAACTCATGTGAAAAAGAACATCTCCCCAGGTTTGCAGGCAATAAACTCTATCAGTAATATAAACACACTTACTGTGTTCACACAGTAATCTCATCACTGAGTTACAACAAAATAGCACTCAGTGCCACAGTGCAGGTTAACAGCTTTGAAATAATTTATGGTGAGTGCAAAATACTGTGTGAAAAAAATCTCTGAATACGGTTTGATCAGATAGTTAATATCGCACTTTAACAGTGTTTTAAAACCATATCATTCCATGTATTCACAATGGTTGCTACTATTATTCTTTTACCTTTAATTTTCTTTGAGTCCGTTGAAAGTAAACGGAGTTAAATTACAAACCCAGCATTAATTGAGATCAGCTAACTCATGAACATACTCTATGAAATATACAGCTTTTTTTTTTATCCATAGAGAATGCCCAGAAGGTTTTTAAATTAAATATATATATATATATAAAAAGGAAGGCAATGAGGCTTCTGATTGTTTTCTGCATTCAAAATTCACTTTTTCCAGTCCTAGGGGCTAGAAAGTTGCTAATATTCATCTCAGGATGCACAGGAGAAAGGAGACACCTGACTCCTGTGTACAAGACCTTAATTAGAAAGTCTACAATCTAGCATGTTTTTATTTTTAATACTTATGTAGCTTTAATGCTAGATTAACACTTCGGAGAAGGGATATCTTTCTTAGAAATATCTTAACACTTTAATTAACACGAGAAATCACAGTAAAACATACTTTTAAGTAACAACAGAGCACCCTCAGTGTTTCTAAGGAGAAAAAGGCAATAGGAAAATAGGGGAAACTGCAAGTCATCTTAATTTAATCACAGAACAGTGACACAGAAAGACCATGTAGGTCAGATCTTCACTGTTAATTTTTAAGGGCTGGAGATAAGCACAAAAAAGAAAAAATAATTAAAAAAGAAGTAAAAAAGAAAAGTTATGAGTTCTAAGGCAGGAAAATTAAGTTCAAAAGGGATTTCCAAGTGCTGCTGACGTTGAGTATCAAACCTGTTACTTCCCAATCCCCCTGAATTAGATTTGGTCTGTGTGAGCAGGTGATGTGAACAGGACCGGGCATGCACAGACCCTGAATTAACAGCGTGGGACCTGAGAGCCCCTTTGATTGGCAAGCCGGCCATGCTCCTCATATCTTTAACACAGACTAAAAGCCACAGGGGCTGGGTGCGTGGCTGAGAGCTGTACCATTCCGTGGCCAAAAAGGCAAGGCAAAACCAGGAATGGGAGAAGAAAAGTCATTAAATACAAAACGCAAGCCATTTATACATCAATACGTTAAAAATCCCGTTGTTAAAAAAAAGAGCAGATGGCCGACAGAAACCACATCTCTTGAAGCTGGCAGCATATCAAAATGTTTTTAAAAATAATCAGAAAGGTGCAAGCCACCGAGGGGACTCTGCTGCTTGAAAACTGGAAAGCGGCTTGTACTTCTCAGGACATGAGTGATTTCGACCCTCTCACATCTCAGCACATATCCCACACGAGCCCGAGACAGGGGTCTCTACCAGGTGATACAGCCGGAACCAGCCCCTACGGCCACCAGATTGCAATGGGGTCCGCAGTGACAAGCGCGGTGATCTGGCATCAGCTTTCAACCACACGGTGCCCGGCAGCTCTCCTCCTTGTCCGAGACGAGGTGATATTCAGGAGGTGGGTTTTTTGGGCCGTGGATGGTACCTCATCCACCCCTCACATTTCAGGCAGGGCTGTAGCACCCCGTGGGCACACAGTGGGACAATATGGTCCCACATCAGGCCCAGGGCGCCAGCACACGCCGACTGGGCTGTATGGAAGTGCTGGCATTCCCCACGGTGTCCCTTTTCTTCCCCAAAAGTTACTCCCAGCAGGAATGTCTCCCTTTTCTGGGTATAAAGCCAGGGATGGGCAGAGCCACTGTAAAGGCTCAGCCCTGACAGGTGACCTGGAGCTGGGTCTCAGCTTCACATCCTGTGGCTGTGATTTCATGGTACGAAGCGTTTGGTGGCAAAGCTGAGGTGGTGAGCTGCAGCCTCCCTGAGCTGCTGCTCCTCTGCCACCCTCGTGGCTTCTGGAGCAGCCTGGGCTCTTCTGCAGCTGGCTGGCAGGGTCGGGTCCTCTTCTGCCCTTCCCCAGCGACCACCCAGCAAGGCGGTTTTGGAGGAAAGGGGCCAGCCCCAGCTGCAGAGAGGTGTTTTGGCAGACGGCATGGCAAGGGCCAGCCGTTGTCCCAGCTCCCCTTGGTCCAGGCACACTGCTGGGCTTCGGATGCGCCGGGCCAAGAGACCCGTGGCCTCCCTCCGCAGGTTCCCACGCACACCAGCAAGGCCTGACGAACAACAGAGGATGCTCTGCTAGGGCTGTCAGAAACAAACAGCGCCATTACCCTCTGCAGGATTGCTTCAAGTCGCAAACAAAAGATGACAAACAGAACACATAACAGATCCCCCTCCAGGCCCACAGGGCAATCGAGAGGAGGCTGACAATGGCAGGGCCCCTCCGTCCTCCTGCCAAGGACACTCACCCCCAAGGACAAGCACACGCTGCTGCCTCACAGAGCCCCTGGCCACCCGCCAGCCCTTTTGTCTAGCACGTATCGAGCCCATTCTTGCTTGCAGACCGCTCTGGCTGTGCCAAAGCTGCATCTACCACCGGCCTCGTTGCCAAGAGTTCAGCACCTCTCCCCAACACAATCTCAACCCTCCGGTGGCAGCTCCTGCCTGCTTACCACCACCACCACCACCATCACCACCTCCTCCTCCTCCTTCCCAGGGAGCGGCAACGCCTGCCCGAGCTGGATGCGACACCGGGGTTAACACCCGGCACCCAGAAATGAGTCAGCAAGTCCTTGCCCCCGCAAGTTGCTGCCTGGTTTCCAGAAACACTGACCATTTCCAGATCACCCTAGTGTCTGGTGAACGCATCAAAAACATGACTCCGAGCCTCAAAAGTGGAAGAGCACCCAGCTAAAAGCCAGCACTGCGGTCCCCAGGCCAACACCTCAGAGGGCTGTGATGGAACCCGAGATCACTTTCTGTCCAACGCTGATTTGACAACCAAACGTCTTCCGTTGGATGCCGTTACCTCTGTCAATTAATGACATTCACCCTAAACCACTGCCATAAATGTACTGAAAAGTGCAATGCAAACCTCACTGTTTGCATTTGTTTCTGAGGCTTGCAGTCCCCATCCTACCTCCTTTCCCTGACAGCATGTCTTTAAAAAAAAAAAAAAAAAGAAAAAATACAAGGACACTAAGTTTTTTTGACTAAATAGCAAAAACATTTGCCCTTCTCTCACCTAACTATGAAGACGTGATGGCCAGGGCTGACAGGATAAGGAGGTTAAGGTTGGTCTGGCTGAGTGCTGGGGCACTTGGGCGCTTGTCCAAAGGGCTACCCCAATCTCTCACAGCTTCTAAGCAACACATGAAACCCACGGAAGAGAACACGACTTCTGTGAGCTGTTGCTGCAAGAGAGGCAGGAAACACCGTGAGAACACATTTTCGCTGCATACATCAATGTTTCCACTTCCAGACTAGGAGGAAGTCCTCCACAGAAAGGCTTTAAATTGAAAGGCTTAGTCAGTACACAAGTGCATCAAAATTTTTAGCGCTTCAAGGAACACAGCTAATGGCCCCTGTAGTATGGGCTTCAGATGAGGGACACTGTTTTTACTTGATTATGACATTAGAAGCAAACATCTACCCTACTACCATTTCCCAGGAATCCATGCATTGGTTTGGAGACAAACGCAAATATAAGTACTCTGATAAAGAACCTAAACTTGCAAATGAGCAATTTGCTCCATTGGGGTCTACACACCACAACCAATGCCTGCTGACTTTCAGCGTTGTCAGCCTGTACAGATTATCATAAGTCTCATGCATGTGGCATCTCTCCTAAAGTCATGCTGCTTGATAACAAGCCCAGGTTCTTGGCTTTTTTTTGAGGAAGAAAAGCAAATCAAGCAGATCCACGTTCACTCATGCTAATTAAACAGTCCACCTATCCACCCAGAATGTTTATAAAGCAGCAGACGTAGTGCTTGAACGTTGGCTTCTGTCACCTTTATTTTACAAAAATTTATCAGCAGCAAAGAGCCAAAACTGATTGGAAAAAGTACTTGAGATTCAAGGGGGGGGAAGAAAAAAATCTGCAGTTGTTTTGTTTCAAAGATCTGTAACAGTCTTTCCCATTTCTCTTCATCATGTATATATTTTAACTTTTTTCGAAGAAACATTGATTATTATTTACATGAATAAAAAAAGATCGCAATACATACAAAGAAAAGGCATGGTGCCTTTTACATGAACATAAAGGAATAATTCCTAAAAAACCCACTGTATGTTTCTGTGCAAATTCTTTACTGATTTTTTTTTTAATTAATTATTTTTGCTGTTTACTTTTTTTCCCCAGTTTGTCCATTTCTCCCTGTCAACTCTTATTCCGAGAACTATTCACCCACATTACACCTGATCATTCATTTAACATAACCGGGCTTGCAGACATTAAGATTTAAATTCTGCTTATTAAAATTGATTCCAAATGATCATTTTCATTTTGGCTCACCCATTCAAATGAATTTCATGTCTGCAATATTAAGTTCAAACAGTCCCCATTTGCAGCTCGTGAGTAATTCTTAATTTACTTTTACCACCAATAAAAAAAAAAAAAGCCCACTAGTTTATTCAACCAAGTCTCCATTAGTCATCATGAACCATACAACTAACAAACATGGTTTTCATTTCATATACTCATTGGCTGCTCAGGGTGAGGGTGGAGGTATGTGGGCTACGAGTGGGAGAAAAGAGGTTACTGAGGTTAAAAAGAGGAACGTATGACTGTGTACGCCCCTGGTACCTCCGCTGCTTATTCCCTCTTTGCATTGCATCTTAGGCCGGTAGGAACACAGCTGGCACTGCCGCCCAAAGATCAGTTGCTTAGCTGGCAATTTCTTCTGCACGTTTTAGCTAATGGATGCGGTTGTGCACGTGGTTTTGTTTCAGCGTGTGCAAGTCCAATACAACATAAAATTTGGCACATGCCCGTATTTTCCCCACAACATTCAGCTAACACGCTATGTAATGGGATGTGTGTTACTAGAGGTTCCCCTAAATTTGTGTTGAATTCATTTATGCCTAATCTACATGCACAATATATACCTATATACACACACGCATATACCTATATTAAAGAGAGGGATCTTCCCCCCATGTTCTCCCCTGGACATTATCGGTAGGGAGAGCTCTGCATGGCTGAGAAATCACGCTGACACCAGAGACTTGACGCTCCGGCCTGCCTGAGCTCTGCACAGTCTGAGAGCCAGCAAACAAAAGCAAGGCAGTTCAGGGCACGCTCAAAGTCATCCTGCCAGTTCTGCCGTCTTCCTACAATAAAGCGGTCACAGTTTTCAATCATCTGCTGCGTGCCTCTGCCACTGCCCCAAAGCCCCGGTCTCAGTTTTGTGGAAAATCTCTGGGCAAAACAGTCATTGCCCTCCTGCAACCTCAGTGTCACCCACTGAAAAGATTCCAGCTGTCCCTGGGGACACTACGATCTGCATTCGGTGCTTTCTTCAGACCCTCTGCATGAAGGGGCTCCACATGATGGTGAGCTGCTCCCCTGTGCCAGGCAGATCAGATGGTGGCTGCAGCTGCATAAGCCCAGGGAGACACGGGTCAAGGCTGTCTCTCACAACAGGGTCAACCAACTTGTGTAGGCTGGAGGGACGTTTTTATTCCAGGATCATCTGACATATTCACCCAGCACTATCTCTGACCAGCACTGGCAGGTGTCTCCAGGCACCATCCCACCTCAGAACACGCAAACAAGAATGCCTACACAGGATCATCCCAGGGACTAGTCAGCACTCCCAGAGAAACCCGGGGGAGGCACTGAGCTGCAAGGGCTGCCCCCATGGAAATCTCCACCTCTGCTGGGAAGAAGGGGCAGTGACTGTCTTTTCCTCTTCTCCCCTTCCTCATACTTTTCCTGCTCAGCTCTAGTGAGTTTTGTTCATTCCCTTTTTATAATTAGGAAGTGGAAATCACGTGTTGCCTTCCTGGTTGTTCATACTCTAAAGCAACACTTAAAGAATGGAGAAACAGCTGAAATCTAGGCCATTTTGAAACCAAATTAAACGGCAGCCCTCGTTCCTACACCTGTCTCTGAATCCCCCCTAATAATGTTTGTGGTTTTGCATCACATTTTCCTATGTTAAAAAAATATATATTAAAATTATCTCTTATGTTGCCAGTTGAAGAACCCGCAAACAAATGGGCAGATCTGACTAACTGGTTAAGCAGAGAAAACAATGGAAATGTGTGTGCACCAAAGGCTGTCAACAGCCCCACAGAAAGAATTGGAAAGACAGAAAAAAAATCTTTAAGCTCTTGTAACAACAAAATGTCAAAACCAAACAAATAACAGAAGTGGGAGCGAAGTGTTGACTGTGCCTCGTTAAGAGGTTAGCGAACAAAGCAGTCCCAGCCTTTCCCCAGGCTGCCCCAGTCCAGCCCTGGGACTATCCTCCAGCTTTCAGGGAGTTCGCTCCTGCAATCCCCCCACCAGCAAAACTGAGACTGATTTCAGAGATGTCCCAGCTAAGGAATCAGACGCTGCATAGGATTTTAGGATGGCTATTGGGAATCCTTTGTCTTGTCCCTCCCCTTCTCGCTCCTTTATTTAATTTATCGACTACAATTTTGTCCTGACATTCAGATATTGGTATTTGTAGTCCCTCTCTATTTTTCTTCCTTTTTTTAAAAAAAAAAAAAAATAAAAAAAAATCCCTTTTTATGTTCTTGTGCTCTAACCTAGAATAGGTTATGAATTTCCTGGCTTCTGTGGGTTAGATAGGAAACTCAAAGTTACTATTTTGATGTAGAATGCAGACATTTTTGTGGTCATACTTACCATAGCTGAGCTAAACTCAACAGGAAATGGCATTTATATTTGCCTGTTGGTTCAGGGTGCATATCCCACAACTACAGAGTAGAAGTAACTGATAAACTGATAGGAAACCTATGAAGGCCAATTTAGACAGAAGGAACTGGCAGGTGATATGCTGGTGGTCCAGGTATAAACCTTATCAAGAAAATACACTACTGCTTTGCATTCAGACATTTGTATGAAATCAGGACCAGCTACAAAGTCTTGGTTACCAAAATGGGGCTGTGTTTATGCTCATATGCTCAAGGAGGGAGGGAGACTTCAGAAGGGAGACCTCCATGAGGAAGCTGAGAGTTTGCCCTTTTTCATTTTTTTTTTTCTTCTCAAGTAACTGTCACAGCTAATAATCCTTTTTTTTTTTTTTCCATAGTCATTCTAAGATTAAGACATAGTTGCTGGAAATCCATGGTGAAAAGAATCCAATCTAGAGAGTCAGAAAATACCAATTCATACATTCATTTATTTTCTGGGAAAACTCACTGTCCACGCACAGCAAGGTTTGGTACAAGACAGCTGTGGGACTGCCACAGCTCAGAAGTTGGAAAGGATGGAAACCTTCAGGTAGCACCACTGTCCCTCAGATCGGGAGAGTGTGGCAAGCACACTAAAAAATGGCTATGGTTTGGGTGGGTATGGAGTTGGGTCTCAAACTGCAACATTTTGAGGAGAACGCGTGGGAAACAGTGCTTCCCGCCTTGCACCGAGCTCTGACCCCAACACAGTCCTTGGCCTCACCTTGCCTCTTTTCAAAGGGAATGTTCTCCGAGTTTGTCCTCTATGGGCTCTAGCATCATTATTAAACTCAAGGACAAACATAATCTAACAACACCCTTGGAGGTTTATCTCATTTTTATTCTGTTCAACCACAACTCACTTCTTCCAATATACTACAGTTCTGGGACCCCAGGGACTGCCGGTCCCTCCTTGCTCAGTTAGGTAGGGGGTGCAAGGGGCAGCTGGGGCTGTGATGGAGTAATGCTCCTCGTTCATCCTTTCCTGAGCTGAAATTCCCTTTTCTGAATTTGGAAGTCCCGTTCAGTACGAGGATCTTGTGAGGTTCCGCACAGCCCTTTTTAGGTTTGATCTGGGTTGTGTTGACAAGGTCAAAGGACTTGCCAGGGCCACCTACTTCCTCTGTGACCTCCAGCTAAGCCGCTTGCAAAAAAAAAAAAAAAGGTGCTGTGAAACTTGAAACTCACTTTCTATCAGGGAAGTCTTTATTTCTAGCAATAAAAGGTAATACTGAGTATTATCCTCAGCAGGGGGGACTGTTAGAAGCAAGGTTTCCATTTGTGCGTGCCATGCATCTGGCAGCACTTCGTGTACCATCAGTTTCAGTTCCCCCACCCCGGCTGTTCCATCAGCTTTGCCCACCATTCATGTGGCATCACACAGCAACAGGGGAGAAAAAAAAATAATATTAAAAATAGGAAACTGTGACTGTCAAAATCCCAACCTTGACAGGGGAAACTCAGAAGGTAAAAGCAATCTCCAAGACCACATATAACTCAATTTTGCAATGACTGTCTTCTAAATCTTCCTTTTCCCCATACTATCCTTCTGTTAAAGGAAACCTGGGATATCCCAGGAGTGCTTCACGTCCTAACCAATTAGTGCAATTTGATAGCCGCATCATGACCGCAGTTAAAAGGACCCCCAGGGAACAGATTCCTCTCCGAGAACGATGACAGACACGGGGCAGCAAGCATAACTTGGATAGCCTGGGTTGGTTTTATTCAGAATAGCCCACTCTACAGCAGTGTTTGCCGAGCTCCTCAAAATACACCCATCTGATCCACTTACGAGCTACCTCCTGAATCAGCATTCTGGCCTACTAAAGCAGCTGCACATCAGCTTTGGTTGGCCTGAATATACCGGGTGGCACTGCGGCTAGATGAGAAAAATCAGATATTCCTGGGTAGACGCAGAAACATCCACTAGAAACGTGAGGTACCTGAACTGACATAGCGTTTGTAAGGCAGTGTGATGAAGCTGACTGGGAAACTGATCCTGTAGAGAAAAAAAAAAAAAAAAAAAAAAAAAAAAAAAAAGCTGTATCAGCTGTATTGGGACCTTATCCAGGTAACTGTGTTCCTGCATACGGAGCCATACCACCACAATCCCAAGCATGGCACAGGAGTGGCAATGAGGTGTTGGAGGTGGGGACAGCTTTGAGGTCCCTGTTGCTGAGGGTGCAGGCTGCCCTTGACAACACCACTAGACACTGCAGCAGCTTCACTGTGACCTGAAGCAGTACAAACAGATCAGAAAATACAATAACATTTTAAAATCCAGGAAAAAAAAAAAAAAGAGATGGTCAGGAATTTTTTTTAAGAAAATGCCTCATCACAGGATGCCAATTTGTAGACATTAAACTTTTCATGGAGATCTGATGGGTTGGTGAAACTTTCTACTCTTTCATTGCTCAGAGATTTTTAGCAATTTCTATTTCAAGCAGGTATATATTCATTAGCTGTAAACTAATTTAAGTTAAGCAGACTCTGCTTGCCTTGTTGCAAGGATCAATGTTATTATTATTCTGATTTATCTTTTCCATTTTACCCTAGTGGTTGCCACTGTGGAAAAGTCATTAACTTTTGTGTTGGCAATTTTAAGTCTTTGATGCCATTTTGTGTCTGAAGAAAGAAATCCATCTGCTCTTTTTGATCCTGAGCTTACCTTTGTTTCTCACATTTCCTATCTCTGTAAATCTGCTTATTAACACTTTCACTATATTGCCCTATATTCAACACTGTCTCAGTCACACTTCTGCTGAAAGTCTTATTCACACTTTTGTCTTCTCCAGGCTTGATTATTGTAATTTTCCATCTCCATGGCCTTTGCCAGGAGTTTGCTTTCTTTAGAAAGCACAAGAAGGATCATAAAATAAGAACAACTTACACTTCGTGTTGTACAGAACAGGAAGAATAAGACGATTAAGAAGTTACAAACACAAGTCCTCAGCTTGCACTACGGGCCTGTACTGTCAGCTCCCCAACGCACAGCAGTGGGCAGTGCCTCAGCCGAGACAAGCAGTGTACTCTCACTTCTATTTTGAGCTACTCCCTGGAAAGAAAATTTGACAATTTCTCTATCCAGCTCAAACACCTGATCCTTATTCATCATTACACACCTTTTGTGTTGATCAATACACCAATAGCAGTGGATAAAACTGTGGTGCAGACGAAGCTGAAGTATTTTGATCACTAAAATTACTGTCTCAGAGATAGACTATAGTTCCTAGTCTGCCCAAAATGATGGCAGAGGCCAGACACTTGACACACACGCAGTTAGCATCCTAAGCAATACAGTGCCTATGGGGATGCGGCTCCACTGTTTGTGCGCTGCGATGCCCCATGTTATAATGGCATGTTCTTGTTGAAGCAGAAGGCAATTCCCAGGTGTTATTGTCAGCAAAGTGACCAGGAATGGGTCTGCACACTGTCACAGCAAATTGTAATACACCTGTCAATCAAAGAGATACAATGTCAATTCCCACATCTACCCTAATATTCATAGGGTCTTCAAATGGTCACAGCTACACAGAGGACCACGGTAAACCTCTGTCTTTTACCAGCCAGAGTTGATCCAGCAGTTCAAGTTTCCAGACAGTAGATAAGAATTTAGACTCAGTTGTGGCAGGACTGCAGAGGGACATGGGGCAAGTCCCACTCTGAAGTAAGTGTACTCATGAGGTCTTTTCACACAAATGTAACCAAACTGGGTTATGCCTGTCCACACATAGTCCTGAACTGTGCAAAAGATAGTATGAGGCAATTCGAACAACCAACACATCTTATTTCTAGAGTAAAGGTACTTGGCTTTCCTTTTCAGTCACTGAATCTTTTTATTTGTTTGATTGTTAGGCTAAAGGCTTCTATATATACACACTAAACAAAGCAGCTCTTGATTTTTTTTTTTTTTTGTTAAAATATTGATGTAGAAGTGTTTCACTGGAAGGGGCTCTCTCCAGCCTCCTTTGTACTCTCCCCATGTAGGCAGCAGAACGATGTGTGGTATTCTAGTGTGGGGTATGCTCATGCTGTATTTGGAGGTAAAGTTGCTTCTCATCAACTCCCACCAACCTAAAACAGCCCTTCCTTAAGTCAGGGTCTGTATAGCTTTTTACATTTTTTTTAACTACATCTGTTAAAATGAATGTCTTGATTTAAAACAGAATAGTTCCCACTGAATACAAATCTTTGATGTATGGACACATCAATAACATGTTATGATATGCATGACATGGACATATGAAATAGCGAGACCATAATATAGTGTGGACTTCAAGCTCATCAGCTAGTCCACATCAGCTGTATACGTCCATACCCTTACCCCATAGTAAATTCAAAGGACGCTGGGGTACGCGGTGCATTGATGCAAGTGTTGGCTGTGATTCCACACTGGCCACAACACGACAGACGATATCTGATCTGGCATAAAGCCTACCAGGATGAAGTTACCTTCGCCACTTTTTTTGAATAAATTAAACCTTGCAGAGTGAGCACAACACACAAATCTCATACTAAGAGCCCTGTGACTGGATTTGCTGTACTGTAAAGACAGACTCGTTAATAGACTTTGATTAACACAGTACTCAAAAAAAACACCAACCCAAAAATCCAGTTCACACTTGTCAGAGAAACCATATCAGAAGCATATTTAGACATAACACGAACCAAGATAAATCAGCTTTACCAACAGAGGACCACAAGGAGTTGGATTACACCATTCAGAGTCATTGGGGACTCCAAAGGTTTTCCTCTGCGTCTTTTGTCTCTTAAATTAAGCAAAGCACTGACACTCTGTTTTCACTAGATGAATCATGTGCTAATGTCTGCAGAGTAATTTTGGTTTCCTTTTTATGTTTCTCATGTCTTTAATATAACCATTTGGATTTGCCCTTTTTGTTGTTGTACTATCCTGGCGGGCAGAAGATGCTCTAGGTCATTAAGGACACAATTCAGGGTTTTCGCTGGGTGTTATTCATGTATTTTGATTGCAGAACTAAACAAGTCCAGGGCTCCATTGTCATTCCTCATGCAGCCCCATCAACGCACAGAAACCTCTGACCTGAGTTTAGCTATATTTTTGGTGTTTCCAGCTAGTGATGACACCCAAGAAGTTAAAGCTTGCTTTTTATTTTCCCCACTCGAGTTTGCAACCTGCTCGCTTTGCAGTTAAGCTCCTGCTAACCCACTGGAACGCTAACAGTCTTCCAGCATCTTCCCATGACCTTCCCCACGCGTCAACACCAGGAATGTTTTACAGCAGTTCGTTAGCAAAGTCTCCCAGAGCAGACCAGGTTCCTGCAGGGCCAGGAAGCATGGGAGGAGCCCCACAGGACCAAGCAGGTGCCTTGCAGCACCAGAGAGGAGCAAATTTTTTGTCTGGGTTTTTTAGCATGATTGCTCATAGATGAGCAACGTTCGGCCCAGTGCCCAGAATAAGGTCAGAGGTGCCCATGGCTAGTTCCACTATGAAACTACACTTGGGACAACAGGGAGATTGTTTATATATAAATGAAAAAAATATTGTTTTTTCTAGACATTACCTAGAATCTGGAAAAGGGTTTTCGTCAGTATTACCAGTAAATGACTTCTGCTAAGGATGCACTTTAAGATGCACTGTCAAAGACACATTCAAAGGGCTATTTCTTTTCAGCCTGTGCTGAAATAAAAATATAGGCTGCATGAAGTGCTGTTGTCTAAGGGGATTAAGAGTAGTGAAAAGTCATTGAAGCTAAGAGGTTTTAGCCTGCCTCTTGTTTTGTAGTATCAGTATAGAGATAAGTATGCTGTCTTACTGGCTACTGTTCTGATTATCAGCACTTGTTAGAAAAATCTCTGTTTAATAAAAGAGAAAAGTCTATGTATTAAACATAAAATGGAACTGCATTGGAATTGTGCTATTTTACTCACTCTTCTCTTAGCTAACACCTAAACTTACTATAACTTCAAATATATTATACATGTAAGTATAGCAACTACCGCTTAGTTTTCACTCTTTTTCCCCCTATTTATTTGCTTTCTGCTTTTCCTTACATTTCTTGTATAATCAGTTCACCTTTCTGAGAAACAATCTTAAAATATTTCAGATCTCCCTCACAATGACTTTTCTCCCTTTACAAGGAGCTTTCCTAATATCATTATTTCCATAGGGAGCTAATCTCTTATTTTGCATAGGGATATCCCACAGGAATGAAACCAGTCTGGTGAAAGATGAAAACTACAAGGGCTACACCAAGACATAATACTGTAATACCATTTTATTTTTTTTCTTTGCTGTTAATGGAGTGGCTACACGCTAGTGAAAGCAATCCACATGTACCCAGAGTGATTCAGAGCCATTTTTAACGCCCAGTTCAAAATGCCACAAAGTGAAAATGAAATTAAATGCTTTTTATAGCAGATGGACTGTAGTTTAGCTAAAACCATTGTAAGAAGAACAAACGAACAAGAAATGGGAATTATTGGCTCTAGACTACCTTGAAACCAAGGGAGAGCTACAGAACACAGCGGACGCATGAGACAGTACATAGCGTACAGCTCCCCCCCATTGGTAACATCAGGTCAAATCCTCGCTCTCACTGTTATGTTTTTCCTGCCACCCTATTTTTGTTAGTGATTAATGAATTTTAAAGCAGCTTCACACAGTCAACGTGCTTATAATTCCCAGCCTGTAACAGAATATTTTGGGATTCATAGGGGGAAAAAAATAAATTTAAATAATCAAACATTTCAAGGTCTTTTCCCCTCGCTTGCCCAGAATCCTGAGTTCAGTATGTCTTTTGTCTAGGATTTGATAAATGATCAAAGTATAAAAGTGATTTAAACTGTCAAAAAGGAAATACCACCATCAATGTTTAAGGCAAGATCATGACATTTAGCGCCACTGCTCTGCGGCAAAGAATGCTTCTGAGGAAAAAAAGAATTACGGAACAAAAAATTAAATGGTATAACAAAGTACTTACATAACTCAACTTCAAGCATCTTATTGAGGTTCTTTATATATTCAGGGGAGAGATACACGTTCCGCCAGTGCTGGCAATTTAGTTATTAAGGGAAATGACTCCTTCAGTCATTCACAAGAGTCCCAACTGCAACTAAGCTCTTTAGTCTTTTATCTAAAGTTAGGTGAGCTGAAGTCTGCTTTTAGTACACAAAGCAATGCACAGACCAAAAAGAGCTGGGCTCTGTTCCTGGTTTTATGCCGAGTTCCCAGGTGATTTGAGTTTGAATGTGGCCTGTGCTTCAGTTCCACCTGTTTGTTAAGGGAAGGTGTTGCTTTACCTTCCTACACCTTGGCAGGTGTAGCTATCACAACCATAAGTCTTGTATTGGCACCTAGCAAAAACTGCTCCAGCGAGTGCAGAAGAAGAACAAATGAGCCATCCCTTGCAAAAACTGGATATATTTGCTGATCGGTTTGTAATCGCTTTGCCTGCTGTGTTTCCCCATCTGTTTCAGGATGGATCCCTTTCTGTGGAAGTTCTCTATTTTTATGAAAGATTTTGTACTGAGGGCTTGGGAGAAATAACACCATCAGGCTGTTACCGGATGATTGGAAGTAGATCTATAGCCAGAATTCTACAAAAGCACAAGCAAGTTTATAAAATCCCTCTAAGGATATTAGAATGTATTATTTGTAAAATAACTGTGCTACATGTAACAGGTACACGTAGCTGAAGAGGCAAGCCCAATGAAGTCCAAACAGAGCATTCCGCTCTTCTGTACAGAGAGAACTGAAGTACAAAGATGTAAGTGACTTGCCCAAAGACAAGAAACCTCTGGGAAATCAAGAAAGTGAACCCAGATCTTCTGAGCTGGTCCTTGATCAGTGTTATAACCACAGAGCTCTCCTTCCTCCCCGTTTTGTTGCTCACTCTAGTTTCTCTTTTGTTTCTTTGCAAATTTAATCCTTCCCTCTCTTTTACAAGAAGTCATTGTTTAAAAAAGGTGAGGTGTAAAGATGTTTCTTCTCGGCTGATTGTACTCCTCAACAAACCATATCTACATGATTATCTACTTCTTAATTACATTCTATACCATAAAAGATGTATCTTAAATCCCTTTTTCTCTGCCTTACGCTTCCCTGCTCTTCCTGCTTTCTCATTAGATTTTAAACTAATGTGATTAATAGTCTGAAGGTTCCTGCAACAGCTTTTCTTCTCATTGGTGTAAGAAACCCATATGTTAGTGCATGGGGAATGGCAATTCCCCATTAAAGAAACAATTCCTTAGAGGTCACCCTATACAGTGGAAACTGTTCTCATCGCAGAACTAGCTATTGGTCATCTTTAATTCAATGAAGGTTGTGCACACCACTGAAATATAAAGAATACTAGATTCTTTGCTTGGTGTTTGGGGGCCTGACTGTAACTCTTAGTCATACCGATGAACACTGAGTCACCCAAGGACCCCTTCTAGTCAAACAAGATATTACTTACACAGATGCTCCCCAACATGAGTAAGGACTGGAAATTTGGACCTTAAGTGTTAATGACTAGGAAATAGTCCACGCATGGTTTTGCTGTACTTTGTATCGGTCCTAAAAAACCTACTGTATGAAACCCTTATTTCAAAGCACTTGTTCTTTTTAACTCTCTTTCAAGGTCTGTGGGGGTTCAGTGAAAACATAGACAGGAATAAGAAAAATCCTCCTGGGCTATTCCTCCACAACTGCTGACATAGGTGAGCTACAACCTGTATGACAGCAGCTGGCTAAAGAAACCAGGTTTCTTGGCTTGTCTGGGCCTTTTTTCCATTTGCTTTATGCTTGCAGTAGGCTGCTCGCACTGAACTGCTTGACTTCTTAAGTCCAATAGGTAAAAACGTATCTTACAGTGAAGAGAAAACTGGGAATGAGCTTGAAAGAACATTTTTAGGTAGGGAAAGAAAAGAGATCACTTCAGCCGAGCTCATTTCAGTGGTGCAGCTGCCACATTACTCAGTTCAAAGGAGAGTCATGTCAGTGGCGCACACTACAAGCTTTCACGGCCATGCCTGTGGACGCATGTGGGCTTGTTTACTTAAACTCCAGCCCATAGCCAGTCAATGTGAGCTGGAAAAATGAAAAATATGACTGTAAGACCACCACAACAGCTAGCCTATTAGCAGGTTTTCTTTTAGTTTTGGTTGACACTGCCCCTATGGGAAGAGGAAGATGGGATAACCCAGTCAAGAAGCAATCTTCTGCTGTAAGAAACCAACTACATACAAGATTATTTGTATTTGAAGCTTGGTTTGTGTACATTGTCAGAGGGTTTAGTGGTCCCTGTACAGAGCCTTGTGTACCCGCTTCATTCCTCCCCCTTCCACTTCTCTCCTCTAAAAATATTCTTGGTAACTGACACTATTTGGTTTCTGTGTTAGCAGTGTCAAACAGACAAGCTGACAATTAGATTGAATAGAATTACTTTCTGTTTACGCTAGATAAACTAGCCAGTGCTAACAACAGGTGGCCACAGTACCTGTAGATGGGGAAAAGCTTGTGCTGGAGCACAACCTCAAGAAGCCGTGCTAAACCCCATTGTTTCAGACACGCAGCCTGGACAGGAGCCGGCATGGTCCAATTGGCATTAGGTGAACGTGACCAACCTCAGGAGCAGCAGGACAAGACTGTTCACCTGTGCTAGTTACGCTGACACAACATGTAAAAATGGTCTTCCCAGATCAGACCTAAGTCCACTGAGCCCAGTGTCCCCCCTCCAATAGTGGCAGCGGTGGTTACCTAAGGCAGTGTATAAACATCACAAAACAGCCATCCTTTCTCCAGCAATTCGCAGTGCAGGGACCCTCTGAGCCAGAGGGGATGTCTTTGAATTTAAGTAAAGTGCCATTTGCAGGTAGAGGTAATGCACCACGTATATTTGAATGCAAACTAAACAATTTGGGGATGCAAGCAGAGAAAAGGGCAAGCTATTGTGGTAAAAATTTAGTATTGTCATATATAGTTTCTCTCAGAGAGCGTCCAGATGCTAGCTTAGGTGTGCTGTTTTGTAGAAATGCAGATGGACAGGCTGACCAGAATGAGAGCACTTACGGGATAGGCAAAGTAAGTGAGGTAGAGATCTTATCTGTCCATCTGGTTAGTTGAAGGCAACTAATGAATTTCAGTCTCCTAAACTGTCTACCTAGGCATTTGTAATGAACGCACTGACATTGATGGTATCTGACTGCGATTCAGGGAATTCACAAGCTACAGTGCAGGTGTTACGGGCCTGGCATTTTCCTTGCTCAACACATCCTTTCCCCTCTCCACCTCAGATCCCACTACTGCTGGGCACAGTTCAGCGCTCACAAGGAGCTGCCTCAGGTTGGTCCCCAGCGAGTCCATGGAACTGGGGACCGACTAGGGCTCAGCTGCCCGACCTTGTGCCGCTCGCTATGGGTTCGTGCTCAGAGTAGCATGAGTCTTTTCTCCCTAACACTTTGGTGACACTAGTGCAGCTTGTCGTGCCAATAAAGCCTCATTTTAACTGAGCTGAAATCGCACAAACGAGATGTGGAGGAAGAAGTTAACGGTACCTATAGCAATGAGTCTTCGGAAGGAAAGACAGAGGGAGGAAGAAATTCGCTCTTCAAAATTCTACATCACACCTAACTGCACGAAAATGTTAACCAGTACCTCTTGCAAGGGTACAGCTGTCATCCTAATGACAAGTGTTATGTGGGTACAAATTCAACACCCGATAAAATTAGGTCGATGGAACAAGAATTTTTTTTTTTTTTAAATTTTTTTTAAAAAAAAAAAAAGGTAGAAAAGAGAGAAAGACTGTAAGGATTGACAAAACCAGCCGTGGACCACCAGAATTAAGGAGCACTTGACTTGTGATTCCAGTATTTAGATAGCTTAAATTGGAAACCTACTCCGCCGTGAAGACATGCCAGGGCTTGTAGCTGTACTAATTAAATATGTTAGGTGAAGTTTTCTGATATGATAATCAACAACAAAACGGCAGCTTTAGCATTTAAAACATCTTAATGAGGTGTTAGAATGGAAGCCCTTTGAGGTGAATGGGGAAAGTTTATACACACCGCTATTGTTCCAGCCTGTCTGGCTCTCCTCGCGGAACAACAGCGCTTTTCACCAGTGATTACCTTAACAGCCAGGCGGATAAGAAGTTGAATTCCTGGGCTAATTTTTTTTTTTTTTTTCTTTACAGCCTCTTAATTTTCAAACGCTAGGAAATGTAAAGACAATGGAAAAAAATAGTCTGGCTTTGGAGGTACTGGAAGAGGGCAAACCACTCCTCACATCACCAATTTATGCACCTTCGGTTTTGCCTAGAAGTTACTTGAAGTTTCAGCCTATTTAGACACTGGGGGAGTAAATGGTGTTTTTAATAGCTCCTCATTACCGTTTTTTTTAGTACAGAACAAAACGCTTTCTTTTCAAACGATGGCCTATCAGGCGCTCATCAGCGTGATTAATCAGCTCGTATTTGCGCAGGACTTTGAAGACAGAAGAGGCTGTAGAAAAGCTGCGGGTTATTACTGCCAAGGTAAAACTCCCCGAATTCCACTTCCTCGCTAAGCCAATCTTGCAAACAACTGCCACCAAACAAACGATTGAAGACGTAAGTACATCACTTCATTCCCCTCAAAGAAATATTAACTTCAAAGCCAAGTTGGGGCCATTTAAATGCAAGTAACTCTAAAAGGAGCAGGAGGCAGGGCAGGAAGCAGTGGTACCGTCACACACGAAGGGGTTGCTGGGTACAAGCAATAGCCAAGACACCATCCAGAAGTTGTTTTTCCACCAGCAGCACTGCAAACAGACTTACCTTCTCACGCAGTTCCGCAGTGCTAAACACTAGGAAAGTTTCAGAGGAATAAAGACTCCCTCTTTTTTTTTTTTTTCCATGAGATCACCTCATCCCGCTCTGAAAGGCACACGCTCAACCCCATTTAAAGCTGCCGTTGCTGTTCTCCAGGTGTTCTCCTGCACCACTTTTCATTGTAGCCAAAGGCCAGCATTTCCACCCACAGACTTTTAACTGACTAGCAAATTTGGGGCCCTACCTGAAGTCCACAGAAGATTCCGAATAACTTCATTTGCAGCCTAAGTAGAACTGGTATTTGGCCTTCCTTTAGTTGTGTAATCCATTTAATTGCGCTATTAATCTATTTGTTGTACAATTTGCCATCAAACAAAACACAAAGGACAATTCTGGCATATGGTTAGCCCTCACAGAGAAATAAACGCTTTGGTGTTAGACATGTTATGTTCAGCATTAGTAAAAAATATTTACTGGTGTCCGTTGCCCAGCCAGCGTGTAGATGTCAGACCATGGAAAATGTCAAGGGTAACTCCCAGAATAATTATTCCCTTTATGTGTGTTGTTCTTGGGTTTTTTTGTTTTGGTTTTGGTTTTAAACGAATTGCCAAGCAATTGACAAGCAAGCAGCTGAATACCAAAAAATGGGTTTAAGTGCTGTCCTTAAAAAGGAAGAAAAGGGGCTTATACTGATTTATATAGACCACTGAAGGCCTCAGTAAAAGACCTCTGCTTGTTTTGTGCAAGCAAGAGACCAGGCAATTCACAGGCTTACCTGTTTCCTTAAGAAATTGCTCCTGGAGGAAACTTTGTTAAACCTTTTGGTCCTTATGTTTAATATTATGAAACAAGATCTCTGTACCCATACATGGTTTAACTGAAGTCATCAAGGCTGTCCATAACCCTTTGTCAGATACAGACGACTCTGTCATCTATTTTCAGTGTGAAGAATCTCCTCTCTCATCAAACCCTAATTTTAGATTTCTCTTTACAGTCACCCATTCTGCAAAACTCAAATGACAATAGCAGTGGGGCTAAATTCCTCAGAAAGGCCTCCAGCAGAGTTGGAATATTGGTTAGTTCCTGAAAACAGCATAATTAATTTTAAGGCTCTGGAGAAAAGACTAATACTAATACTAGTATTAATAACCAGAACTGCACAACTATTTGCATAGGTTTGGTACTAATATAATTGTACTATGCCTAACTTGCCAGACAGAAAGTGGGAGAGATTAGGCTCATTATCTTTTTGTAAGCAGATATATTTAATATAACAAGTGTGAAAAAATTGGAAGAAATAAGAATAACTGATGTAATGTAGACAGTGAATAGTTTTACAATTGCTAACGACAATTGTATATCTTTGGTTAAGCAGAGAAGGTATTTCAAAAACATTTTCCTCCCTAATTTTCCTACCTGATAGGAGTGTCAATTTGCTGGGCTGCAGCCACAGCCCTGCCAAAGAAACAGAGGCTGAACGCAAGAATGCCAGTCAGAGAGTGAACGCTTCAAGTCCACCTTCCCAAAGGAAAACTTCCACTGAGAGCTGGTGAAGGCATCTGGGTGAGTACCTCCTGGAGGAACTTGCTGTGATTGACTGGCAGGAGAGGGGAAATGGGGTGCTGTTGTCTACCCCTGCTCGTGCCTCCTGGAGGAGAGCTGCTGTGCCTCCGTGGCAGTTCTGCACCGCAGCCTGCTCTGCTGCCAGGCAGGACAACCAGGGCTCCGCTCCCTGTTGCTGCTGACAGCAGCTCTTCCTGAAGAAGGTTTCACTGGAGAAAGTGTGCACAGCTAAGGACGTGTTGCATCCCAGCTGTGAGGTTTGACAGGCCCTCGGGAGGACAACATCCACCTCCTTGCACCTTCACTTCCTATCTCCTCCCTCCTTGTGGTTTTCCAGACCTCTAAGGCAAAGAAAAAGCTATCACAAAGTCAACTAGATAGCCATCTAACTAGCCCAGGCAATCCTAGAAGACTCCAGAAGCTGAGAATTGAGAAAATCAAAACAAAAGAAAGGAGAGCAAAGCTGTTTCCTTCAACTCTGCAGAGGATTTTTTTCTTTTTCGGCTAAATTTGAAGAGCGTGGAAGAAAGATGAAGGATGTTTTGCTTGTTTGTTTCAATGTGACAAAATATCCCCTCATTTTCCTCCCTATTACCAGAAGAAAATGAGTAGTTAGCTTATTACACTGACACCAGAGACAATATTTTTGTTCTACTGATTTATAGCTTCCATCTTTTCTTATTTACAGCCCCTTGCTTCTAAAGAGGTCTCGCCGAGGAAGTAGCTATGGCCCTTTACATCACACATCTAGCTGGGGGAGTGTGAGACACAAGGTGTGTGCAGCTAGCAGGCCCAAGACCCGAAGCAAAACTGTACTTGCTCCTGTTCCCGCTTACCTGTACATCCATAGGTTGAGGATGTTCAATCAAGAGAAATATGCTTATCTAAGGAAAACATGTATTTTAACGCCTTTTTGGAAGCCAGTGTTGATGCTGCCAGAAGAGGCAGGAACAGTGACTAATTTTCAGGCTGACAAAAAGCACAAAATCAAGGTGTCAACCACCCAGCTACCGCCAAAGAGAGCTGCCGGGGGTTGCTGGTGAGGTGAAGAGGGAGAACGTGGGAGTTTGTTCAGTTTTGACAAAGGTGGGCCTGAATTACCCTGGAAATCGTGACTCAGATGTTTTCGTGGCCCCAGCTTGCATTACTCCCAGGAAACTCTCCGATGCCGAAGTCACAGTTTAGTTACATCAGTGACTCAGAAGTGTGAAGATTCATATTTTAGCACTTGGCAATCAGAGGCAGCATTAAACCATTTAAAAATGAATGCTGATGAAAACGAAGAACTTACGAGCGCTGCTGACCATGGGTGTGCATTAGGATCCTAAATTGAGATGAATGGTTTAATTATTCTCTGTCACTTATTTTGGTTAATAGTTCAGGAATAAAATGACCCTACTGCTATAAGAAAGATATTTGTTTAATCCTGTCAGGAGAACCTAAATTAATTTTCACTTTGCCTTATGTGCTAGTGTAAAACTGAAAGAGAAATCTTATCTGTGAACACTCCTGTAACCTGGGTTGCCTTTCCTGAGCTCATAGAAAGCTCCCAGTTTTCCTTAAATGATGCCAAAGATAACATTTTCTACCTCTCTTAGGAGAATCTTTTGAAGCAGCAACAGCCCTCTTCTGTATTTCTGTAGCAGCCAACAAAATGAGGTCTGCCCTGATTGCCTTTCAAAATCATAGAATCATAGAAGTTATTTGTATTAGCAGATTTGCTGAACCTTGTGATTTTATCATTGGTCTAGTATTATTGTCTGATTTTAAAAGTTATTTGTTAAGTCCTGATTTTTCAAGTCTTGTGATTAAATGGAGATTTTGGTCCTCTTCTGCTCTTTTCAATGAACTAGCTTTTCTACCTTTTGTAAGGATAGCTTGAAAAGGTAAATGTGAAAGGCTTAAAAAAATCCCAAGGGAAACACTCCTCCTAGGTTTGTAAATATGTGTCTGTGTTTGTGTGTGTGGAGGGGAATATGTCTGCTTATGCGTGTGCAAAATGTTGTGATTTTTAACTCAATCTCTTCCTTTGTCCATTATTTTTGAGCCAGTGGTTTAAAGCGTTGAATAGCAATCAAAAATATTTTAACTATTTCTTCAGTGGCTCCTTACTGCGAACTAAGTTAAAGCAATCTTCATTTATGCAGAACTATCCATTTACCTGGTGTCTTGAAATAGATAAAGCATGATCCATGAGACTTATCTTTTCGCCCTGGGGCATTAAGATCTAACGCATTTTATTAACTGAGAGAAAGTAGCACAAAGTGGCATATGGCCTTTTAGCTGGGATGATTTGTGGTGACACACTCCAAAGGAGCAAAGGGAGCTTCAGGTTTCCCTGCGACTATTGTAGCTTTTCTGAATTGGGCATAGGAAGCTGAATGGAATAAACCCATCTGTAATGTACAGCGACACGAATTCTCAATCAAAATGGTGACACTGAATGAGAGCAGCAGACCCACTTGTTCCACCGGTGGCTGCGCAGGCGTGAGGGATGAAAAAAAACCCCAAATGCCTTTCTTTAAAATGGGGAGCATTTCCATTAACCCCTCCTAGTACTGTAGGTCCCTTTAGACATTAAAATCTTTGTACAAGGAAAACACTGGCAGCTTGTTCAGAGCCACTCAGCATTGTGTTTGCTTTAGCTTTGGCAAGACAAGATGCACCAAGATCAATGAAGAAGCAAGTGCAATGTGCAAGATCCTGCTTTACTGCCGGTCTTTACCGCACTCAGCCCGCTTTCTAGTTTTCACTGTGCTATGTGGCACCACAAGTGACGAGACAAACCAGCGGCGTAAAATGAGCTGCAGTCTCACTGGCAAGGACGTATATTGACTTTTCCTTCCGGAGCTGCCTTCCTGATGTGCAGGGAGGTCTGGGTGGCCTTTGCCTGGGGAACCTGTTGCCAGGCACTTGGGTACCAGGGCAGTGAAGCCACTGAGTGAGCATCCCAGTGTTAGGGACAGTGAGCAAACAAAGCTCCCCTCGCCAAACAGGGGCTAGGAGGGGGAGCAGGGCCTGAGGCCTGGCGAGGCTGTAGCATGTGTGTTTGCTCAGTGGCACTGGTGGAGGAGCCTGACCCTGCTGCTGCTTCCCCGCTGCCCTGCCCTGGCGGGGGCATGTGGGGAGCTGTATGGAGTGAGTGACTGGGGCTAGGATGACCCCTCTTCCCCAGAAGCGTCCCTGCCTCTGGTGTTGCATCGGTCCGGAGAGATATCCCTCTGCCTCCTACATAAACCTCCCTGGAGCATGGGAAGATGCTGCCACACGCATCATTGGCCAGGGCAGAGATGCTTGCCTTGGTCCCTTACTCTCCACTGGTCACTACCAGAGAGAGAAGTCCCGGCCATGGGCCCATCCGCCCCTACAGGTGTAAGCTTCTGTTTCAGATCCCGCACAGGTCCTCTGTTTGTCACAGTGTGAGGTTTTGCACAGTATCTTCAGCGTAGGTAATGCCCAAAGCTGGGCTGCAGCCCTATGAGGCAGTGGTGACCCTGTGGCGGCCATAGCAGGAGCACCATTGCTTCCACTGGAGGTGGTGCTGTGAGCCTGGCAGGAGCAGGAGGTATACTGGGAAAGGTCTGGCAGCCCATGGGTTCTTCAATTCATGACAAGAACATATCGGAGCAATGGGTCCAAGGTCCAGTTTGTCAGATTGGGTAAAATGGGATTGCAGCTGGGGACAGCCAAGCAAGGCACTCCTATGCAGTCATTTCCAGAGCCAGGGTTGCAAGCCCCAGAGTCCAGGAGGTCATGGTGGGGTTTGCAGTGACAGGCTTTTCCCGCTACTGTGCAGTCTCACAAGACCCTGCTTCCGGTGCAAAGCTGGTGGAAGATGATCCCACCCACATCCAATCCCACTCCTAATGACATATTGCCACCTTCATGCCACAGTTCGCTACCTATCACACATGCCTCATCACTGTTTAGGGGGCTGTGCTGCAAAGTAGATCAGTAAAATCATCCCAACTAAAAATAAAAGTGTTTGCTTTGTTTTTCACCTGGATCCTAAAGGAGTGTGGCAGCACAGCAGACGGATAACAGAAGTACAAAGATAGGAACAGGCTCTGGGAACCAGAAGGAGCTGGAACTTTTAAAGCTGGTTGTGCCACCAAAAATAGCATCTTATGAAACCACAGCCAGGTTCTACACAAAGAGTCTGTATTTGCATCTTCGCAAATTTCCATAACATAGGAAAGCCCTTGATGTCAGCTCTGTTATCGGCAATAATGAGTGCTCTGTGCTAGACCTGCACGTGCCACTTCAGAAATGTATGCCTAAGAAGGGAAGTTCTTAATTTGATTATTCAAGCAGGCTTGAGACTGGTTTGCAGTCTCTTACATCAAGATCCCAAACATCTCCTGTCAGAAAAGATATCCTCACTTATGCCCCATAGCTACTGCCAACAGGATCAGAAATGCTGTTTTTAATTAAAAATGTTGTTTCTAAATACAGTTTGCAGCGTATATTCTTGGTGAGAAGTGCTTCTCACCTTGTGAACTTTCAGACTGCTGTACTGCTGATCAAAAGATTGCAAGCCTTTCTCTGATGTCTGGTCTACACAGGCTAAGCAAATGTGTTTTGGTTTCCACTGAAAAGCTTTGCTGGAGTAGCTGTGCTGGCTCAGAGTTGAAAAACCCATGCTGGCAAAAAGCTAGAAAAGAAAAGGGCAGAACCCCCAACCTTTTGCCGTCATGGCTTATTTCATTTAATGTGGACAGTTACAATCACGAAGGATCTCTCTTGCAAACATTATCTACACTTTATCTATCTTCTGTATTAGAAAACTGCCTGTCACACCCCGCACTCCCAACCCCTAGTGTGCTTATAGGAGAAACCTAGTGGCAGATTCTTTCACGGCCTCACAGCAAATGATTATAATCGATGAGAATGGGTCACCACTCAGGTCCCCAGACCAAACTCATTCTTATTGTTGTATGTGTAAGACCTAATTACAAAAAGGCTGTTCTGTAAAGGAGCTCTTTTGATGAGGTTCCACGGAGGGCTTTATCGTAAACTTCTAGCAATTGATGGTTTCAAGGGTAGAGAAGCTCAGAGCCTTGACAGAGGTTGTGGCTTGGACCTAATAACAACTATTCTGGTTTTCCCTTGTCCTGCATCTTGTACAGTCACTTACACCTGTTACACCTATGGGTGTGAAATACTACCACATGACAGCACTCCTGTTTTACACCCTCTTTCACTTACTTGTCACAGGTGTAAATAACCATATTTCTTTCAGGACAATAGAGATTCAGACCCAACATGCCCTGGACCAAAACACACAGATGAGGGTACTTTGTTGTACAGCCAGCTTCAAAGTTCTCTTTCATGTCCAGTCAACAAAAGTCTTTCTCAGTAAATTTCCCACCTTAGACAGTAATCCCCCAGCAGTGAAGCTGCATAAATAAAGTGTAAAATATGGTCACAAGCATTTCTTCCCAAGCACATCTCTTAGCTGCAGAATTAACTCATGCTCTCTAATTTGGTGTGTCCCCTGCCAGAAAGCCACTACTGCGTTACACCTGTGGCAGTTCAGTCCAGCCTGCCTGGCTTGCCTTAGGGGTGAACTCCAGAGTGAAACCTTAAGGGAGGGGGCTTTTAACCCCCTCCTCCTGCAGTGATTGTCAACACAAAACTGTTCAATGTGACCAGTAGCCCTCCGACATCTTCTGCCATCTTCCTCAGCTAGCTCTGATGAGATAGGAAAGCAAGATAAATCCTTCCACAATAGCCTAGGAAAGGATCACAGAGCACTTCAGTTTACCACACTCATAAATTTCAGGGGACAAGTCCTCAGAAGCCCTCGCAGTGCGCACAGTGCCTGTGCGTGGTTTTGCACTGTGACTGCTCACCCCCTGCGACAGCTTAAGCTCAGATGTTCATCCACATTAATGCTGCAGCGAATCCATTCCCATATTGACAGGCAGTAAGGCAACAGAGACAACGCTAGCTACACCACGCCTGGGTAGTCTAGCTGTCCTCTCTGGGGTCAGAGCAGAGCTGATTTGGCGGAGGAATGAAAGGTTTATATATGCAAGGCCTTAGAGAGCAAGCAAAACACAAGTGTAGCAGAGTCTTCTTACCCATAAGAAGCCAAATCATCATAATAAAAATGGCTTTAGTGTTTGTGACTTTACTGCAACACTTGTCACATTTGATTGTTTTCTTAAAGGCCACACTCTCAATTTTCTTCTTGAAGAAACTGAAGGAACAGCTTTCATCTAAAAAATACAAAAAGTATCCCTGTGGTTGCAGGGCAAACCGTGAGAACACAACCCACAGCAGTTCAAAAACCAGAAAGCAAATCACAACAGCACTTCATTGCCTGAAAAAGCCACGCAGTGTTTAACAGTCTCATGACTCTGGGAGGCAAAACTTAGTGGCTTTTGAGTGCTTGGCACTGGCACTACACTGGTTCCACTGCAACTTTGCTTAACAGCGTGAACTTGCCTGCGGTCCTTACTTCTGAGTGTGTGTGCCACCAGCAACATATAATTCCTGACACTGCCAAACACCTTTTCCCTTTTCCACAATGCAGCTTTTCTTAGCTTTTCCAGTCAGCTTGTAACTTCAAGCAGACAATAAGTTGCTCATAAGCACTGTGGACCTTTCCCAAGAGCGGGCTATCAATTTGCATGAAAGCAAAAAAAGCAGAAGGACTCATCAAATTGTCATCACATCTGTACAGAGCTTTAAAAAAAATACTGGGCTTTTTTTTTTTTCTTCCTTTTTTTTCCCCCCTTCCTTTTATTTTTCATGGAGGTTTTCCCTGCAGCCTCAGCTCTCATGCACTGTTCAGCTGTTGCTGTGTTTCTTACAGAGGCCCTGCGGATTACAGGGGTCCCGTTCTTGCTGAGCCTCTCTGATACTGCTAAAAAGAGAGAAAGCTTCCAAATGTTACTGCATGCTGCATTATTTCTCTTTTTCTCATCTCTCATGTGTTTTCAGTTATGTGTGTATGTTGCTGTTTTTTTGGGACTCTTCTAAAAGCTTTTAACTTCTCAAGCTTTCAGTCAAGCGCAGAGCCGAACATTGTACAGACTCCCGTTCTGACAGATCCCAAAGAAAAGGGACAGAGCCATTCGCAGCGACCAGGAGCCCCACGTGCGTGGCCATGCACACAGGCACACACAGGCCTACGGGAAGCTTTGCAGGAGGAAAGACGGCAGGACGGACCCACGCAGGCTCAAAGTTTTTGCAAACATACAATGCCTTTCCTGCAACTTTGGTTTCCCAGTTTGTCGCTTCTAATATTAGTAAGTGACCAGAAGAAAACAAAACGGCAACCAACACATTTGAGAAGAGAATATTTGGATGTCTATGCACATATCACAAGGAAGCAATCCACATGAATCCCAGCCCTTTTCTATGGGAGTAGGCACTGCTGTCCATCAAACGAACTGTGGTGTATGCTTATTGTAGTATCATTGTATTTTTCTGCCAGCAGCCTGTCATTTCTTTTTCTTCCTACTTTGCAGAGAGCTAATACAGAACTCTGCAATTCAGAGACTGTCCTAGATTCATCCACTGCTGCACTGTTAAGTCACACATTTGATGGAAAAAGACAGTCTAAATGTTCAGTTCAGTTATGAAGACTCAAACACAAGATCCAGCTGTTTTCATGCAGCACGTTTTGATAGATGATACAGGCTTCAGACAAAAAAAATACTCCGTCTTCCAGTGTTGCAGTGCATTTGAGTAGAAAGATTTTTTAAAAGCATAACTTTTTAATTAAAGAAGTGACCCAGAATTTTAAAATATGAAACTTGTCTTGCAAGGTCTGGGAAGTGTCTGCCCCTCTTCTGCAGTCCAAGAAGGAACCGCATGTCCCCATCTTCTTTTGTTGCTAGCAGTAGTTTAAGGTCTCATCCAAACAGCAGCTTTCATGGAGCAGCTCACCCTCCTCACTGTCCCAGGGAGACTGGGGCTGCACCGCGTAGCTCTTAGAACTATACTGAAATAAATAGCATGAAAATTAACCACTCTGTAATCTTTTCTAGAGCTTATTTTCCTAAGTTGTAAATGTCTATTTACCTTTTCCTTCTATCACCATCAGCCACTCTTCCTCCCAAGCTACAGAAATATTGCAGGTGTAGGGAAAATGAAGCGTCTGTGCCGGCCTTGCCACTACAACTCTTGTTTCACCAGGACAAAAGATGGTACAACAAATTTCCAAATTAGAGCCTTAGTTAACCACATACATGTTTGATCTGGAATGATTTGGAGGGGGTGTCCAATTAGCAGTTTAGAAATGGCAACAAATCTTTATTACTAAATAGCATATTTTCCCCCCCTCTGAGCCAGTTTGGGAAGCCCCTCGAGTGAAAAATTGCTGAAACCCTTTTATGAGCAGTGTTCCCAATCTGGCAAGAGAGGCCCAAATGGATGACGCTGATTTGATCAACTCAGTCATTAAGGGTGTTACTGCCAGCAAGGAGACTGCACCCTCGCCTGCCCTGAAAGAATTGATAGCCAAAACAGCTCTAAGGGAGACGCCAATTAAACTCCCTCTTATCTTCCTGAGGAGTAAGAAGCTCCCGGTCCTCGCTGCTGCTTTGACTCCCAGCTTCCTCTGAGTTTCTCCACGGAGCAGCTTTTAAGCTCCCATTTGCAGCACCAGCTGCAGGACCAGCCTGCTCAATAAACTGGCTGGTGCAGCAGCCTTCCAGCACTGCTGCCGCAGAGGTGAGCCCAAAGGAGCCTGACCCTGCCTGACAGCGAACCCCAGGAGCACTCCGTTCCGTAATAAATAATGCAGGGCAAGTATAGAGAAGGCATGAGACGTGGGAAATGTGATATCTCAGTTCTGAAACCCAGGTGGACCAAGTTGGCAGTCTTGGATAGAAACAGAATAAGTGTGAGAAATCACTCATCCTTAATAAATACTAGTTTCATAGGCCTTGCTGGTTGTGAGAAGCATTCAGCTTCAGCAAGTCATTGAAAACAAAATGTGCATTTTTTCACTTCAGAGGATTTAGGATTTGATTAAGTACAAAAAGAGGGAGCTCAGTGAGTAAAAGGACTCGACTCTCACTTCAGGGAATTCAGGTCGAGCCCTCTGTGAAACGAGTTCACGTCTCAGCTCGGCATCTCCAGCAGATACTAGCTCACATCACAAAACCACTGTAAAGGATTTGGCACAGTATGGCATGTCTGAGGATCCCTGCTCAGGAAGGGAGGAGGGAGGGAGGAGGCTTAGCCTGCATTAACGCAGGACTGTATCATCCCTTAGCTGCAGAAAGCAAGCCTGGGGAGGTCTGCACAGGAAGGGTCTGCACAGGAAGGGTCGGATCATCTTTAACCTGGAATCATATCTGCCAAGTGGAGACCATTGGAGTTTTATTTTACACTTGAAATCAAATCCTTTCCCTCCTCTCTGGAGATGGCAGCACTGAAGAAGAGGACTGAAGTGCCCTGTGCAGGGCCCTCTCTCAGACAGGAGGAGAGAAGGTATACACACAAGGGAAAACAACTCAACGTGGCAGAATCTGTAGCCACACTAACGTGTTGTGGGCTGCGTCCAACTAAACTCCAGCCACCTGTGTCCAGGTCCTCCTGCTACAGTGTGGCTCAGAGATTGCTCTGCATCTTCCAGATGAGCTCCCCAGGGTTCATAAAACCTAGCATACCATGGTGAAGCCACAGCTACATGCAGCACTTGGAAAAGCAAAGGCAAATCAGCAAAACCCGTGAAGTGAATGCACCTAAATTAAAATATGTGAATGATGTAATTCTTCAGTTCTCAGGAAGAATTAAAACATAGCAAAAAAGGCCACTGTATTAGAGAGTGAGAATGCTCTCCTGACTTCCCTCAGCATCTCTATATAGATGAATTCCAGGTGTATCCACAGGGGACCTGGGCAAGCCTAGTTCCTCCCTCACTCTCTCAAAGGCCATTTGCTCCACAGTGAAAATAAGCAAACATCCACTTTTTTTGTGCAATATGATTTTTCTCAAACCTTATACCTTGGTCATCTTCAGGGCTTGATATACCAACTTAAGCTTTGCTGATTAATGCACCTCAGTGTGTTCTTTGAGGACAACAAGCAGAGGGATGTGTTAAGTAGAAAAAAATAATCATATGCAGCAGGCTCTTAGCTCCAGTACCTTATAGCTTCAGCTGTAAATGCTTCACTGACTTTTTTTGCAATTGTGAACAGGTTTACATTACAGTTGTGAGAATGTGCAGATGCCCTCTAGTGGTGCATTTATTTTAAATTTCTGCTGCTGTGCCCTAATGATGCTCCCAAACAGGAGACCATGTGCCCTCCTCTGCAGTGCTCTGCATATGGGAGCCAAATCACAATGCAGCCAGAAAAGAGAGAGGATAGCATAAATAACTTCAACTCTGTGTAAAGCCAGGTTGAGGTATGACGTTGAATCAGATAGCCCTGTTCCAGACTTGCTGACCTTTCAAACCAGTAGGCCTCATGATATAAGAAACACCTCCAACTTGACCAAATGCGACATCATCTCCAGATCTCAGAAAAGGATGCATTTTCCTGTCAGTCCCATTCCCTTCCAACACTGACCTCTCTCCCCAGACAGGTTCCCCATAAGAAGCAATTGCCAACAGTTAGCTGTCAGAGAGTGTTGACTTTGCCAAGAGTTGGGAACAAGCCATTCTGCCCCGTGAAAAAGACAGGTCTCAAGAGGTCTTCAGACAATGCCAACCAGCCAAAACCAGCCGCCAATGAAAAAGATGGGAGCTTGATGGAAAATTTTCAACAGGTCCTTGTTACAGCTCTGCCTCTGGGTGGGATTATCATCTGGCCCTATTTTCCTGTAGAGCAGCTGGAAAATGGTATAACCAAAGCTAAGTACAGGCAATGTATTTATCTGCTCCAAGCAGTATAGAGCAGACTGTAGTTTACTGTATTTACAGTTCTAGCCACCAAGGCACATATAGACCAATCTGATGCATTCATCCAGTGTTTTACTTGTTACCATTCCATGATCGTAGATAGAAAGCCAAAAATCCCACCCTCCTCACTTCACCTGTGCAGGCAGGTGCCACTCACCAGGGCATATTCAGGAAACAGCTTTTCCTCCCCTTACAGCGGAGCTACTTTAGGCTCTTGGAACACGTTAATCATCAGTTTTAGCAACCGCAGCCAAAAACCAAGGACAAAACCACCAGTATTTCTGTGGCTGTTTCTGATCCTCTTTTGTCTATCCCAACCATAGTGAGACGTAATCTTGCAAGTATAGCTGTAGCAGTCTAAGAAGTTACTGTGGATAGAGGCTCTTCAAATGAACCTGTCTCAGCTGGCACTGTGAAACAGAAAAGGAGTATCGGGGCAGTTGCTTATTCAAATTCTGCACAGGGTTTTAATGAAGAGATGGGTTGGTGGTGCCTTACACTACATTAAATAGCCTTGCAAGAGGACCCTTAACTATGGTCTTAGAGTACAAACCTTATCAGTTCTTGGAAGATACAGCTAGATTGGCAGTTTAGATTACATTTTTAGCTAAGGCTGGCTGTTCCCAATATATTTGAAAGAGCTAGACACTGCACTTTTTTTTCTCCCAGAACGCAATCATTTCTGGAGCACTTACAGTAAATGTAAACAGAGCCAATAACACTCGAATCCTGGAATGAGGATCAGTGGTCTGTCCAGCCTAGCATATTGTTAAATTATCAGCCAATCAGCCAAGCCATTTAAACTGGGAATGTAAAATCTTTTCTAGATAAACCGTAAAGGTTTGTGCAGCACCTAGCACAATGCTTGGGGCCACTGGAGTTATCAAACTATGAATAAGAATTATAGCAGAAGGGAGCAGTCACAAGACTGTGATTGAGGTAGTATCAATGCCCAGAGTGCACCTCTGAGGAGCTTTGTGGCAGGGTGGGGCTGTAGGATCAAAATAAACAATATAAACACATTGTAAACAATGCTTCCATTGAAAACAGCTTCCGAGTCCTAATCAGAGCTGAAGACATGCTGTGCTCCTGATATCCTCAAGTCTTAAATTCCATGTCCTTGGCAATTTGGTTGGAGCATACCAAAAGAAGATGGGTAAAATGGCAAGGGAGGGGAACCTACATGGATTTAAGAGTTGCTCCATGTCTTTCAAGGAATGAATCATTACTGATGACCAACACATGGAGGGGGGTGACCAAGGGCCCCTGAAGTCGTCTGACACTCAAGGAACAGCATTATGAAAGCAGACATCTTATAAATAATTATAAAAAAAATCTGTTCCATTCTTTTGCACTGACCCCGTATGGGCAAGCTATCCCCTTAAAGATGGTCTTTCTCTGCTCAGTCAAGAATGGTATGAAAAAGAAGCATTTGACAAAGAATCTGTGTGCATTTGCAAAATACATTTTTCAAGCCTAACCCAAAGTAGCTGCTTGATAAAGTCTTTGTGTATCTAAGCTTCAAGCCGCTTGCCAGCAATTATTATCATGCAGAAAGGTCATTAGTTAGTCTTTTATATTTTGCCTTTTACAACTATTTCTGAAGTTACTGATTTTTTAGAAAGGAGCAAAAAAGAAAACCACACAGTGCTAATTACAGCAGCGCAAGAAGCTTTGCTAATTGCAGACTTTTAATATCAGTTGTGACTTCTACCGAACCGGCTGTGCTTGTGTATGTCTAATTGGAAGATCCAACTTTCAGTGTTTGGGGTATAATTTCAAAAATATGTTCAGTACATCTCTGTCTCACTGCCAAAAAAAGACCTCAAGGCTATGCATCACGCAAAAGAATGAGCATTCTCTTGGGGAAAATGAGTGTCCCAATCATCTACCTACTTGGTTCTAAAAGTACCTACTACAATGCTTTGTTTTGGTATTTTGCTTACTTTTATAAAGATGTTTTTGCCTGTAAACCCTTTTTCTCTCCTGCATCCCTAACCAGACTTTCTCCAGCTACCTCTCACATGCCTCCTGTGCCCTTTCTGCATGTATGAGCCTCACTGAATGGAACTGGATCCAGGCCAAGAAATTCTTGCCTCTTCCTGGGTCCCATGCCATCATTCATGGGGCAGTGCTGCATACCCACTAAGAAATAAAAATACAGGCTTTGCAACCATGGTGTGCCCTATCCTGAAGCACGAATGCAGCACTGCGTGGCTCTAGCTCCAGGGGAGCAGTCTGCAGAAAAGTGGCCTTGGGGACACAAGTCAGGGTTGGTTGATGGCAAACAGGATTTTCCCCTGCTTCAGAACGGGCTCTCGGGCTTTGAGACGAGAGAGGACACTAAACTTGCAGAAATGCAGACAAGTTATTTTAAGCAGTTCATATTCTTTGGCCTCCCACTGGATATAGCTACAAGCAAAATGCAAGGTTATGTAGAGATAGCTGTGCTGCATTTAAACATGTTAACTCCGGCACCGGTAGCTGTGTAAGCACAGCAGCATGCGGCTCAGTGCAGGGCTAATTTGCCCTGCTGCTTGTTTAACACCAGCTTGTATAATTCCACAGTGATTTGCAGTAGCCATACCCAATTTCCACATCAGTTGCAGCTGGGTATAGCCTTCTCTCCTGTAATTGAGTTACATACCCTCCTTGTGCACTCGCAGCTTTAATGGCTCAGATCTATGGTAATGGCTCGGGCTGGGTGGGGAAGGGGATTAAAATTTGTGTTCTTGGGGCAGTCTAGGGACTGCCAATAAGGGAGAGAGAAATCATCGACATTAATCTAATTAGCAAGTAAAACTGTTGTATGGCAGTCACTAAAGGGAAGGCCTGTGTTTAATTCTGTGCCAGTCTGGGTCTATCTGCAGTATCCAGCCCTGAGGCCAGAGGGGTTTGAGTCCTGCAAAGTGCCATGTCTCGCTCCCACACCGGATCAGCAGAAGTCAGGGCACGCAGCACCCACTCAGAATTTCCTTCCTCTGGCCTTGCTAGCAGTTAAAGCCTCTTCAGGAGTCAAATCCTTAAATCTTCCTAGCTTTACTTCCACAAAAAACCCCAAACCCATGCCTTCAACATCCATATCCTTACTCCTGCGTGTAGTTTCTCAAAGGTCCTCAGACAAGAAGGAGCTGTAACAATTGTGCTTTAAGTTACAAAGTGAAGGAAAAAAATCAAAGTAATTCTGTCTTATCAGTCAAGCTCGGGAACACAACACTGGGAAAGGCTTTGCCCCTCAGCAGGCTGAGTCTGCAGTTTATGGTATGGGTCTTACTGCACCCAGCCGTAGGAACAGAAAAGGCTGGGAGGGAAGGGCAATACCTCCTAAGGGGAACGGTCACTACAAAAATAATTAAGAACTGCAAACTGATTTCGATTGAAAAGTTAAAACGAGGCAGCACTCAGAAGGGCAGAGCCACCACAGAGCCCCATCAAGCGACTAATGCAACCACATGTGAGAGCCAGAGGCAACTCCATGGCCACCAACACAAGTGACCGCCTCAGGACTCATACAAGGAGCCAGATGCTCTGTCTGGGAATCACTCTTCCACAGGTTGGCATCAAGATCCCAGGACTGTCATCTCAAGAAGAGGAAGAGCAAGTACAATATGGTGACATAAAACAAAAGTTGAACTAGACTATATTTGGTTTTGTTTGGTTGGTTTTTTAATGCACTAAGTTATAAATAAAACACTTATTTCTGACATACTTTTTGCTTTGCTGCATGACTGGCTTTGCTTATGAAAAGCAAAAGAAAAGCCTATGTCCTTTTTACGAATATTAAGAATTACATGTTTCCCAGCACTATTGCCTCAGGCTTGGGAACCCAAGGAAACCAGCCCCCACATGCTCCTTTGCAAAACAAACCCTCAGATCACAGGCTGATTAGGCAAACAAACCCCTCCCAGTCCTGCAATGGAGATGGGCCAAGAGAAGAAACATTTACCTATCTCTCCGCCCTGTACTTCTTAGATAAGAGTCTGAGCCATTCTTGATTTCAGTAATCAAGAACTCAGTCAACGACAATTGCAAAATCTAACTCAAAGGCAATATCCATCCTTGGAGGCATATCCATCCGGGAAAAACAAACTTTGAACAGTCAAGTAAAAAGTACCAACTCGTTTACCACCAAAAACCCCGTAACAGAAGGACCAACTCCAATTCCCTTGCCCTGATGTTTTAACGGGATGACAACTGAAAGGAGAGAGCTTGAAAGTTTGACCTTATCAATGACTCATTCTTGAACAACGATGTCCCCACAATCTTTTCTGTCTACTATTGTAAAGTGCAGAACACCTGATGTACTCCCAGGGGTGAAGTCTCCATCAAAAACTAGGAAATTTAGGCCACTGACAATTTAGTCTATAGATATCTAAGGTTTGATATCGGGAAGCGGCTGCGGTGTCTTGGCTTCAGCTCTGTTGCCTTTGTAACTTCGTGCTGCTGCTGATGTGGCTCAGCATTCCAGCACGGTGGGAAGAAATGCAGGATATCTTGCAAGAATGCAGGAGACATCATGTGTCTGGTATTTGGGCAAAATTTATTCATGTGCCACACCTGGGTTAAAAAGTTCTTCCTCAATAATGGAATGAAATGGCCAAGTTTCTTTGCATGAAGTAAAATGTTGCTTCCCCATAATTACACCTAGTATTTTGTTGTTTTGTGGCAACACATCTGGTGTATATATATTATACCAGACTGTAAGTAGTACTGCGCAAAAGGGGATTTGGGGAGATGATACCCTCCAGCAGCACCACCCAGCAGGTGGTACAACTGGCAGCGGTCTTTGCCCCAAATCCCACAAGAGGAAAGGAGAAATCTTCGTGTCCAAAATAGAAATGTTTATCCTGGAAGCAAAAAATGCTTTTGCTTTGGTATCCCCACAAGGTTCCCCTCAAGTGACGCTGTAGCAGCAGGCTGAATCAGACTAGATCAGAGCTGATGTGGCAGCAGCGACAGCGCTGCCTGCCCAGTGACTCCCAGAGCTGACTTCCCAGGGCCAGCCGTGGCGGGATGGATGCTGCTGAGAGGGACTATGTGGCTGCATATTGAAACACAGGCTGGCGTGGTTGAATGCTTTGCACACGAGCAGACAGACAGAGGGGAAACCTCCCTGACCACCACTGAATTTAACTGGATCTGTGGGCGTGCTTGAAGGGAGTGGGGACCACCAGCTTTTCTAGACCATAAAAATGACTGGATACCCAGACCAGCATCTGTGGGAGAGCTCATATTCCTAATAAACTGACTAGCTTTTGCTCACCTTGCATTTCAGAAACGTTTATTGTGTTGGTTTTGTTTTTTTCCCTGTGACTCCTGGGGTTCCATATTCTGACGGCCTCCGAGGTGGGGGGGGATGCTGTTCTCCTGGAGGAGAGGCTAAAAAGCTTAGCATTGAGTTTCCCCAAGCCAGTGTTGGAACGTAGCTTTACACAAAAGCTCAAGCCATTGTGCCACTTTGTGTCGTGAGAACTTAGGGAAGGTTACAGACACTCACCCTCCCACCGACACCCCTCCATGTATGTCTATCTGCGCACAGGGGATTTCTCTATGAAGGTTGTTATGTAGCAATACCCATGACCATTTGGGCCTCTGTACAGACAAAGAAATGGAGACCTTGCCCCACATTTCTAATGACAACAATTAATCGTACAAACCAGTGGCGTACTTGTCATTTTAAACATGAGACAAAGCTGACGGTGTCGGTGTCCCCACTGTTATAATCTAAGTTACTGAAGACCAGGCAAATAGCATATGAACCTGGGGTCAGCAAAAAGATGGGGAAGCTGCATGAAGAGAAAAATCCCAGTGAAAGTTTAGAATAGAAAATGAAGAGGGAATTAAGTGATAATTTTTTTTGGTTGTCATTAGAAGGTGTACAATGGTATCAATAGCGTGAGTTCAGGCAGGACGTGTGATTCATATTTCTTGTTAGTTATGCTGTACTATTTAGAGTAATTGCTAGTGGAGTTAATTGTTGAGACTATTATTCTGTGTGAATGTAGCTACTTTATACTATTCAGATATAATTACAAAATAATTCTGTTTTCTATAGACTCAACAGCATTCATCAAATTGCTTAGGAACTAAGAGGCAACAGAACTGCCCTCCTGACTACCGAAAAAAGAAAATCATTTGACATAAGATAATGACAGCTTTTAAAAGTAAAACCAAGAAAACTCAAAGCAACTGCAACAGTCAAGCTGAAAAATGGTGAAAGAGAAGCAATTACTGGTAAATACTGTCAATCCATCTTAACATGGAATCATTTTTATGACTACAATCACAATAAGAATGACAAAGGTAATGATGATCTTTTCTACTGATATGCCTTGTAATGTTCTTCGAACTAACAGAACCTCCAGAACTCTTGGTATTGCAAACCCACACCATTCACCTCTCCACACAGAGATAAAGCAGGACCATTGTGAAGTTGATCTTAACACGAACCTCCAGTGAACCACCTACACAAACTCCTTCTAACATGCTGTGTCCCAGTTCTTAAAAATGAAACTCCATCACCAGTTCTGGTTTAAATGTCAAATACAGCTTCAAAAACTCCAGAAAGGTGCTCTGACATTTAGGGTTTTTTTCTTGTTTCACTCATCACTTTACCTACAGTAAATCTCCATGAAAACTGCATCTTTTATTGTATTGACATCCTCCTCATTTATGTGATGCCTTCAGAATATTCATACGTGCTATCAAATGCATAGAAAAAACCATAGGACCTAGTTACATGTTCTATACGTACTTTTTACATGTGCGCTTAAAGATATTTACGAGGGTCTCTCTCTTATCCTGAGTTTACCCATCATATACATATAAGAATAAATGTGCGTGTATTTCAAACCCTTGATCCTTTCAACACTGTTTCATGCAGCACCAATCAGGTTTAAAAAGGTCGTTTCAGAACAGCAAGACAGAGAAGAAATCACAGTAACGAAACATCAGTCCCGGCATGGGGGAAGTGTCAACACCCAGCCAGAGAGGGTTGATACTAGCAAAGAAGCTGCTTTATCTGTTCTATGTTCTATGATCACTGTGTTAAATAGACATCTCTAATGACTCAAATCAGCTTGAACTTGTTTGTGTGGGTGTCACACACAGGATTATTTGAATACACCAATCCACAGCATCATTTTTCCCCATTATGGATGTGATTTGTGTTTGCAGAGTGTCAGGGGAGAGAGAGTGCTCCATCCAAAGGGCAGAGGCCCAAAGGGTTTTGTCTCCATCTCCGGTGGATCAGCTACAGCAGTTATTGCACCCCGTTGTCCACGTGCCTCTCCTGTCAGGGGTCACAGCTCCCCTCGCATGGGTGCCAGCAGTTTGCACTGCCACTTAAGAACAGGCGCTGTAATATTTATGTGGCCCACCCTTGGTTTTGCTTTAGGTTAACACACCAAGGTGGGAAGTACGCTGAGGAGCAAGCCCTGTTGTGCTCTTCCTGCTCTGGGCTGTAATCTCCAGTGGACAGATTGGAAGGCAAAGGTAACATCACTTTCACCCACAACAACCAACTCACCTTGGGGGTGTCAATCTGGGCCTTTAGCACTATATGAGGGGCCATTTACACCACAGGAGTTTTACTGATAATGACAGTCTATTCAGGTAAGTATCTCACCTGGGGCAGCAGTTTATAAACTACTTGTCCTGGCCTCAGTTACGTTGCTGTGTACAAAGATGAACTAACCACTTGAGTTTCCCTAGGCTCAACACAGTCCAAGTGAGGGGCCACGAAGCAATACATGGGGTCCCAGGGCACCCAGTATTAACTAAAAGCCCTGCGTGCCCATGAATAGCATAAAGATTAAGTCCACATCTTGCACTTCAGCTAATTCAACCCAAGTGAGAGTGACTGATTCAGCACTGTCAGGTGATTGCTCAACGTTGATGAGCATAGAAATACAGCCTTTGCACCAAGGCTGCTAAAACATGGTTACGTATCTGTGCTGGAAGTAACGGCACCACAAGCAGACTCAGGTATGCTAACCAGCAGAGCATCCAGCAGGAGTGAAGCTGACAATCTGCACTGAAGCAGACACATGTCTTCTTTGAGCTTTCCTGCACAAGTGAGATTGAAGGTAGCATGATGTATACACTAAGCCATTCTGCAGTCACATCTCTACTTGCTTTGTGAATATTTTGTTCAGTGAGCAAGAAGAACCTAAATCATTCCTTCAGGTTTTAAACACAGAGCTCTCCGCTTTCAAGAGGTAAATGCTTCTAAGATGTCCTGGAAGTTGGGCACCTTTTATTAAGATATTTAAAGACCACAACTTGCAATTGTGAATCCTTCCTTTAAAGATCAAGACTCTCAGAGTCCCCCAAACACTTTCATACCGAACCAGCCACAAGGTATATTTGAAACGTCAAGGTGGAGTTTGGTTTAAGACTCCATCATCAGAAGGAATGTGCTTAGCTGGACACGACAGCAAATACTTATCAAAAACAAACAGAACCAGGAAAATCAAATTTGCTATCAATTCATAAATGGTAAAAGGGCTAAATTTATGATAGTAAATTAGTAGGAATAATAAGTTGAGTATGATTTTCAGAAAGCCAATTCTATGAAGTACAAATTATTCAATAATTTTAAGTTGAGCATCATTGTCAATTCAAAGATATATTTGATTCTTCTCTCTTCTTTACCGCCCACTTTGTGTTCCCTTAGCACTTTGACAAAGTTAATTCTACTATTTTAACAATGTTCATTTGTGTTACCTGTTATGCATTTAACACAAATCTCACTGTACCTGGTATCCCGTCTACGTATTGAATTCCCAGTGTAAAGTGATCATCCAGTAACCTCACTATTCTTTTATCTGGAAAAAAAAATCGAAAGAGAATGTTTCCACCCTTCAATGTTGTGATAAAAAATTCTAAAACAGAAACCAAGTCTTGCCATTGCCCTAAAACGTACTGAAGATTTACTACTACTTAAAATCTAATGATTTGGGGACCTTCACTCAAGCTTTTTGTATGATGGGAACCATAAAAATGTACTTTACTATTTTTAACTTTTTAGATAGTCCAGATTAATTGATCCGTTTCTGAGCCATGTGGATTCTCTTCTGCCTCTCGCATCATTCACAAAAGGTCCGTAACTTTCTCTTTGTGTTTTCTATACAGTTATTGTGTCCCTATTCCTGTTTCCTAGGTCAAGATTACTTGTCTTAGTCTTCCTTTGGAGGAAGGAGGAGTCTTTAGAGAGAATTTTTTTATACAGATGGTTAATTTTAAGAAAAAAAATATTTGTTAAAGTCTTTTAGAGATATTGAATGCCAAATTAGATCCAAAGCAGATGAAGCGGTATAGGTGAAGTGGATAAAGGTGGGTGACATGCATTTCTTAATCTTATTTTTTTTCTCAAATTTATTCCAACCACTGATGTAGTTTGTACCTAGAGTTATACAGGGCATGAAACCAGCCTCATTAAAATCAATAGGAGCTTTTAGACTTCAATGGAACCAGGATTTAATCCAGAAAGTTTTCCTTCTCCAACTTTACAGCATTCGAGCGTTCAGTTAGAACACATTCTATACGCAGTAGGACATGACATAAGTCTCACAAAATCAGGGGAGGTAATGCTATAGGATTGCAATGGGCCATGTTTAATACCCACTAGGTTTGCTCTAGCCCCCAGTGACTGCATTAGCTTTCATTGACTTCTCTGGATCAGAATCACACTGAAACAAGCCCAATTAATTTCTTTAAATTAATTGACTAAATTATTTTCTTTAAACTAATTGACTCAGCAGTCAATGAGGATGTGACATAAAACTATTCATTATTTGATCTATTGTTCTTAATTATCTCCCATTGCCATCCATCGTTTTAAAAGGATGCTACAGTCACATCACTTAAGTATTCAACCTTGAAAACACACTTGCGTTTTTCATATCTTGAATATTCTTAACTTTTAATGATGAAAGCTGGAAAATTTTCCTGTAATCACCGGGCTTAATTATGCCACTGATGGGCTGCAACCCCAACTTGTGCCAGAGCGTAACATAGCTCTTAAATCCAGGCAAAGGTATTCAATTACACATTGGAGGTGAGCAGAGGAGAGTTTAGAAAACCAGCTGCAGAGAACAGAAAATATAATAAAGGACAAAGAGGAGACAAGTATTTTGTGCAGGAGATGAACTGCCTGCAAACCATGGATTGGTGTTAAATCCTGAACTTTAGTGAGCGGGCGATGACCTGGGTTCATCTAACACCAACAAACATGATATAGCTACAGGGCATTTCACCCTGGTTAAATACCAGATGAATGAAAGGCTGTTGCCAGCAGCTGTGATGAATGTCACCCGGGATGCCGTCTGATTGCTCTCTGAGTTTTATGAGTGAAGCATGTCGGCTCCTTCTTTGTTAAGGTCAGCATGTATTTCTAATGGTTCATCTGCAGGGCTTTGCTGAAGGCACCAGTGAGAACACAGGTGCTGGAAAATGTCTCTTTCATGCCGCACGGACTGGAACAAGCAGGACTGAATAGTGTCAGGAGGAACTTTTGCATCAACATGTTTGCAGTGTGGAAACAGGACTCACAGATCAGGACATAAACTGACAGGCATTTGCGGGTGGGACAAATTTACTGCCAAACAACAAGCATTTTTATTTAACCTGCATAAACAAATAATTTTCCTTGAATTACCTGCTGCTGAAATTCAGAGAGGCTTGCACAACTTTTATGTGAGCATGTCTAAAAAAGATCTCAGACTGAGAAAGGACCAAGGTTTGCCTGTTTTCAAGGCTTGCAAGGTTTTAGCTACTGGGTTTCGGGACAGTGATTCAGAGAAGGGGTTATGAGCTTTTCAACCTTCCTCATCCATTCGGGATGATTACCTAAATTAATCTCAATGCTCCTATTCCTCTGTTCTTTTGTACAGGGTAAGTGAAGCTTGGCTTTCACAGCAACGTGAAATTCCAGGTCACTCACTTTCCCACCCATTCTCAGCTCTTCCTCCTTCAGTCTGTCTGTACAGTCTACTGTAGAGGAATAGCTCCTAAATTTTTCTTGTGGTCAACACTTGTATAACAAAATAGGCCCCCTACTGCATCTTATTGTTCCTCAACGAATAAATAGCTTGGGAACTTTCATCCACTTTTTAAAAAAGTATTTTTCAAAGAACGTTTGATCATTATTACCAACAAGCCAAATCATCTATCTGTCCCAATGCCAGAAAAACATGTCCCATCTAATTCCCCCAACCTGCTCACTAACTGCATCCTAACCATCTCTTGAGGTAAGAGGATAACTAAGACTTTGTCTATACCCAAGAGTAACCCTAATCCTGGATGTTGATAACAGGTACTGATAAATATAGTCAAACTGGAGCTTGCATTGACTGAATGAACTCACTCATACCTGCCAACATCAACCATGAAAACAGTGATGGGATCCTGACCACATCCAGCGGACACCTACCAGGCAAGCTCCGTTGATTAGCTATTAAGACTAACACTTTTCTGGATTCACTTGGCTTTCTATGAATCAGCCTTGCTGCATGCACACACGGACTCCGACACTCTCACACATGCTCTCCATGCTCAGATCACTCTATTCCACATGTGCTGTGAATCCCCAGTGTCTGGGACATGTCGAAAAGCCACAGATGCTTCCCTGCACGTATGCAGCGATCACTTGTCTGGCCAACTGGCAATTGATTACTGTCAAAAGTGGGCACTGACCCCTCTACAAGATGGTTAATGTTGCCATTTGGACATTAGAAACATCAATTTACGTCCCTTTACCTTCCTTTCATCTTAGCACTAAGTCTCTCTCATGTCAGGAGAGCTAATGAGGACAGAATGGATGTTTATTTGGAGACTCTTGAGGCAAAGGTAGCAAGGTTGACACAATATCATTAACTCTCTATTCCTGAGATGAAAGGAAGGCTGACTCTCAGGCACTTGGAAAAAAACCTTCACCATTTAAAATAATCCACATAATTTCAATGATATCTATAGGAGGATACACTCTTAGGGCTTGGTTTTACACAACAGGTATGATTTTGTACCAGCTATTCTGCACATCAGATTCAGCCTGATGTGAGCCAGTCTAATTCACTAAAATGGAAAAGAAAAAAAATAAGGAAAAAAAAACCAGGGCAGTTTTCTATTGTTTCAGTGAATTAAACAGGCTCATGGAGAGCCCAGTGACTGCTACAGCTGGAATAAGGGAAGGGGCATGGACCAAGAGAAGCAGTGAGGGAAGAGCAGGGGAGGTTTAGCTACTCTATCGTGGCAGTCATCTGTGGCTTCAGCATCATACTGAAAAGTACCATAATGAATATGCGGCAGGAGGTGACCAGTTCAAACCAAATCAACACAGTTTGAAGTAACAATACAGAAGGTTGTTGCAAAACCTGTCTTGTCATCTTTCTACCAAACATTTACTCACTCAAAGGAAAAAAAAGAAGCTCCAATTATGAACACATTTTGTAAGCTCAAACAAAAGAGAAAAATGTGTAACGGAAGATATTCCACCCTGAGCAAATAGATAACTAGGGAAACCTCACTTAGCACAAGTACTCTCTCCCACACAATGTCTCCTGCTGCGGGTGCCCTCTCTGTCCCCTTCTCTGTTCTTCCCTCCCGCCATGAAATAAATGTGAAAGCTTCACAGCCCTGCCACTTCATCATGGCTTGTGTTGCAGTAAAAACAGAACTCAAGGTAAAGACAGACGAGCCTTAATGAAAAAAATCACTGTCCCTAATTCTGCACAATTCCTATGTGACAAATATCACCAGGGTCAATCAAAGCATATTGCAATTTTTGCAACGGTGTGGAGCTAGGTACGTTCTCCAAACCAGGATTGAGCTCAAGAAGCCAGTTCCCACCTTCCTAACTCCAGTAAAACTCCCACCAAAACTCAGTGAACAGATAGTGAACCATCTGTTTCAGGAGGAGATAAAGGTCATGACACTCGACTTGGTTTTGGGTGCTTCTCTTGTAGAACCGTTTCTGTGACAGTTTACAGTCCTGGTAAGATTCTTGCTGTGTTTCTACAGCTATAAGAGCCAGAACCAGGGCTGACAGTCACTGCAGCAACTGTCCTGCATCCCAGTTACACTGGTTTCTCCTTGCTGTAAGGTTGGCAGTTACTGAATGCAATAGAAACCACCAACAAGTTGTTTCCTTACCAGTAGAGACCGATAACACTTCAGGAGATCTGTGTGGGACTGACTCAGCTACCTTTAAAACCAGATTGTGCTGAAGCAAAAGAATAATGTGGTGTTACAGGACCTGGCCTTTAATTTAATTCTCTCTGTTAAACTGCTCAGTTATACAATGAAGAATACTGACGCCGCATGCTGAAAGAAAACTGCTAAGCACATATTTTTCTTCATCTTCACAGCACAGAATTGTTCTATTTCTTTTCTGATAGATGTAGAATGGTACTGATTTAAATTACTTTTCTTCATACCTCTCACCTATCTCAATCTTCCCCTATGCTTTCCCATTTGCTTTCTTACCAGAAGAGGTGGACTGGCACTCGTATGCTGAAATGAGGCCCAGAAGAGCTCCTTTCTGTCACCTACAAATGGAGATACAAACTCCAGTCAAAGAGCAGAATGGGTGTTTGGGTCAATAGTGTCTTAAATAACCTTAAATAAATCCATCAGAGCCCACCTCTCAAAAAGTCTCAAGCTTTCCCCATACCCTCTCTTTTCTTAACAGCTTCACTGCCTTCAAGTTATGATACTTTCAATTTTTGTTTCTCAGCAAAGGCCATCACTAACAGAAAACGCAACCAATTTTTATTTAAAATTCTTATCTGGTTATGATCATAGAATCATAGAACACTCCCTTTACTAATTTCTGTGACTTTGTAAACGTTTGATTTCTTTTTCAGTATGTAAAATGTGTTTTTCCAGTTAGCTCTGATAGCACACTGAAAAATACGGCATCGTCAGGGTTCACAATTTCACAAGTGATCTGTAATTTTTGATGCTGAAATTTTTGCATGCTGAGATGTGGAAATTGAGACTGGTTTCTCAAAGCTGCTCACGCACTGTAGCTCTGAGAAGAACCACGAGCTACACAAATCCTGTAGTTTGGCATGTCCCACTTTCAGTCCAGACATTCGCTCAGAATGAAGCCCTCAGCCTACATGTATATGCCAAGTACATTAGTAATGCACATGCTTAAGGACAGGGCTGCTTGGATCAGAAGCAGCGTTCGTTGTTTTGCAGGATCAAACTCGCGCTGTGCCAAGCTAAGCACACGCATGCAGATTCTGCGGTACAGTGCCTTCTCAAAGCAGCAATGTTAAGTGTCTGCTTTTTCTGTGCCTAAGCCGAGGGGACCCTCTACCTGTGAGTCACACAAACAGAAGGAGAGCTTATGGGGCTAAACTACAGGGGTACTAGGAAGTACCTGCAACGATTTGGGAAGAGGGCATGTGAGGTTTGTGAGCTACCAGAGATTTCTTTTAAAATCATTCAATATAAGAAACTCCAGGTTTGTCTTCCTCCTGTGAGCTCTATTTTGTACAAAAGTATTCTTGCATTAAAAGCAAACCAATGTCGCAGTATAGAACTTGCAGTCAATTTCCACCATGCCAGCTTTTAATTTATCTTTATTCGTTTGCCTTCAATGTGCAACAAAGATGAAAAGGAATTACGGAAGGGAAAAAAAGAAAAAGGGAAAGGAGAAAAACAATGAACTCCCATGCTATGCATATATCTATAAAGTTTTGAATCAGGTGACACCACAGTAGACTCTAAAGTTAAAACATGCCAAAAACTCCTAAGAAAGCAACAGAGCTTTTTGCTTTCCCACGAGATGCCTCACTGGACTCTTTGGAATCAAATGGTGGAAGATTAAGCTTCTCTGAGTCAGGAACCTACACAAGTTATTTTACCATGCGTTATGCCGTGCTACAGACAGAGGCTAAAGCACAAACATGAAAGAGTAATGCAAAAGCAAATGCAAAGCAGTACAAAGCTGGTGCAAGAGAGGCTGGAAAACCAAAATATATTCGAAATGGTGAAACCAAAGAGAGGGAAATTTCTTTCTGAGCTGAACACTCCCCTCACACTACAAAACGACCTCACCGTCCGATGGTTGTCTCTTCCTGGAAGCAGTCTGCAGAAATGGGGGTGGGAGGAGAGACACAGAAAAACAACAGTGAAAACACAAAAGATACAGGATTGGATTTTACAGTGTACTCATTGTTGGTTCAATTTTGTCCCACTGAAGCTAATTATAACACCTTCATTAATTCAGCAGAGCAAAGCTGTAACAGGACTGCGTACTTCTGAGAATTTGATTCTTAAAAGAAATTCAATTTAGAGAACTGCCAGGGCAGTAGGAGTCCCCAGTCAAACAGCAAGGAAAAACACCATCTTTTCTTATTGCCAGTGAGGAACTTTTCTTTTCTTACTTCTGAAGAGGAACTAATGCTCTGAAGTAAGTAATGGCAGTGAATCAGCACATTTGCTAGACAAGGCAAAAAGGAGGATCTTTGCCTTTGCTGTCTGACTCTCAATTCTTGAGACAATTACTGCAGTTTGCTGTTTGTATAGAGAAAGTGTGGCTAGGAAGAAAAAGACTTCCTCTCCTGAGGACACCTGTTCTGAGAAGCTCTGATAAATTGAATATGCATAGCACAGGAGAGGCACTTGTAAAGTGTTAAGTAAATCACCTAACAAGTAACAAGGGAGGTGGGAAGAGGAAGAACGGAAGGATACAAGACAGACAGACTATAGGATAAATTAAAGCATAAACAGAATGCCATAATGAATATGTACATCAATATTTAAGCTATTTGAATATTTTTTCCTTTAGAAGTATGTATTTCTTTCACAGTTTCCACATGCAAGTGGTGATTTTGATTAATCTTTCCACCTTTCCAACCCAATTCATTGAAATGAGAAAATACTCTATGTCAGCCCTAAATTTAATTTCTATTTTAACATCTGATCACTTAATTTCAAATCCAATATGTCTACATTTCCCACTTTTTCCCATTTGTGACTTTTCTTAGAATTTGTTCCTTAAACTTCAGTATCTCATTCTGATTATCTTACATCCATGCAGGAGTCACTCTGAAATGGCAAACTTTTCAGTTAATTAAAAATTCAACTTGTTGAACAACTCAAATATCTTTCCACTAACAGCTGCGTTTGGTGCCCAAGACCCATGGGTAAGTAAGAACACCTATATTATAGCTTAAATTTATTGTATTATCATAAAATTTTATGCATACCTCCTTGATTTTGTGACTGATAAAATCACATATTGAAGTAAGATTTGAGCAGAATTACATACAAGATCGTTGAAAATATGGGTGAAACTCACACCTGAGATGCTGTAATAACTTGCCATCTCCCAAAAGGAAAGATCCGCTTCCCCCTTGCTCCACCACTACCAGTACCTCCCACCCTCATATCTCCTCTTCCAGCCTGTGGAACGCTCTCTGGCAGCTCTGGAGCTAACTGGATTCCCAAATTCAGCACTAAACTGTTGATACTTTTGCTGCATAATGTTCTGTTGGTTCAGTGAGTTCAGCCACTGCAGCGTGGGATCAGAAGACCACCAGAGCTGGTGCAGGGTGGAAAGGGTGCCAATATGTCACCTTTAGTGGTATTATATAATTTAAAACCTAGGTGCCCTTTTCAGGCTCTTGATATCTTTAATATGTGCCTTTAATATTATTTTTGCGGTCTTTAGTTGTTTAGAGAGAAGTCAGCCCTGGAGCTGTTTTTCTTTTGTTCAACGTACCCAGAACCTTCACCTCCCGCTAGCCTCAGTGGGAGCGGAGGGAAGTCAGTCCTGGCAAGGCCGGGCTCTCCGCAGTCACATACACGAAATGTCTGTCCTGACAGCTAACAGGGAAGCCACTGACGGAGGTACACTGCTCAGTGCCTTCTAAGCCCACCTAAGTGTTACTTGTCCCACACTTTTCTACGTGTCACATTTGCTTGCAGTTTAAAAAAATAATATCCGTGCTCATCTCAAGTGTAGATAGGATTTGTTTTTGTTGGTAAATTGTTTGTTCTTTGCTCGAGGAACCTCAGCCCAACTGAGGCTTATCGTTGACTTCTCTTACGCATGGCAGGTAGGCCAAAATTTTCACACATAACACCTATATTTAGCACCAAACTGACATGGAGGACTACATGACAGCAGGACTGCACTAGAAACTTTTGCTGGTAAAGCAGCACATAGCACAGAGTCGGTTAGAGGTGTGATTTTAGTGCAGCATCACTAATGTCAGCAAGAGTGCTAGCACAGACACAGTTAAAAAACTATTTCTTGCCTGTAAAAGCTTATTTCATTCTGGGAAGTGATACAAAATTTAGCAAAAAGAGGTGTTTTTCTGATAGAAGTTAGGGTGGATTTTAACAGCGATCTAAACCAAGTGGGCGCACAGCTGTGATCACATCTTGTCACACAGGCACATGTCTTGGACTGGTTCACACCACAGGGGAAGGGACTGGAGGGACAAAGCATTGTTAGTCCCGCTGGCAAAGATACTCCTGGTAAAAGACGCATCTCCTAGTGGGGAAGGCAGCAGTAGGAGTACATCAGAACTAGGTTTACGCAGGAAAGTGGGCCTCAGGTTCACGTCTTGCCATCACCAGAGCTCCACAGAGCTCAGGTAGCTGAGCATTTGTGAAACTTTTAGATGCTAAAATGTGAATATTTTGTGGCAAGTTTTAGGCACCCAAGCTTGATAAATATGTTCTGAATATCTGGAATCCTAAGTTTGTCCACAGAGATAGTCTGAGACACTTAAAGTATCTTCACGATCTCTCAGGAAATAAATAGGATAAAGGCTGAACCCTAATCTGTGTGTGTGTGAGAGAGAGAGAGAGAAAGAGATCCTTTTCCTCATAAGTGTGAAGGAAAGCTACCAACATACCAATTCACATAAACATCACGTTAAACCCTACTGCTGTCAGGGCTAATTGAAATTTACAGGATCGGTACTTGCAGTATTAACCCAGGAACTGTCAAGCTTTGTTATTTCCAGTGGCGTCTGACAGTCTTGTCTTAACATTGTGAAGTGTCAGTCTCTTTTCCCTTGATGACAAAGAAATAACATCTGCATTTCCCTACCCTATAAGGCTAAAAGGGTATGAAAACTACTGTTATGGTCAGTATTTCAGTGTTTTCAGGATCATGATGGTCCAGACCCTGCTGTTGTCACAAATATGAAAGAAAAAAAGAGTAACTCTACTTTATAACTGCTATCTTTCCCTGTTGACCCAAATGAATACTACAATTTCCTTGTAGTAGAAATGGTGCTACAGTTAACACTTTTGATTAAAAGAGTATCTAGAAAAGTCCTTTCTTCCGTTGTTTACAACTGACTGAAAGGACTGAGTTTAGCAAAAGGCAGACAGAGCAAAGCAGCATTTCATCTTCAGAAATCCGTGTTCAACTTAAAACTTGGGCATGAAGTGGAGGCTGTCTCCAGTACAAGCCTTCTCTATTGTATCAGGTTCTGAAGTGCTGTCTGCAGGGATTAATTTAATGTCTTACAAAAAAAGAGAAAAACCCCTATATTAACATGAGCTGAAGCCTAATGCAAACTTCCTCCCATATTTAACCAAACTCTATTAAACCCACTACTGGTCTTTCCACTGGCATCAGTGATAACCCTAGCTTGCTGAGATGCGTACAGGGGCAGATGTTCCTTGGTAAAAAGGGGTGTAGATACATCTATATAAATAAAAAAAAAAAAGAAAAAAGAAACAAAACACAAGAAAACATAGGACTACTCAAATTTAAGAACTTGCAAACTGACATTTTGACATTTCACTCAAAATTGCACTGGCAGTTAGCAGCTCCAGATGGTCTGAGGAGGGACAAATCCATCTTCCCCAGAAAAAAAGAATTGGAGGTAGCATTATTTATGCAAACTACCTCTATAACGGTTACCACAAAATTTTGTTACAGGAGACAAGGAAATGTATCTAAAATTAAAGAAGTTACAGCTGTATTTTCTCAGTTCAAATCCAAGTGCTAAGCTTTTGCTCCTAAAAGCCTGTGCACAGATCTGACCCATAGGACAGCCTTTTGAAAAAAACAAAATTCCACTTCTCACCAGTGATGCATGCAACATAGAAAGCCAGAGAGTGCAGCAGTAACACTGCAAACCAGTTAAGCCAAAATAAAGTAAAACTTACCGAATCTGAACAAGTTGCCCTCTGCAAAGAGTCTGTGCCTGGTAGTTTCATCACAGCTGTCCCCTTCTCTCATTTTTCCTCCTGTTGTTACTTGTCTCAGCTCCTTTTTCCCCTAATGTCAAATTGCCGTTGAGTGGGTCAACCTAAAACCAGTGCAGGACTTATATTCAGCCTAATGAAGTCAGGGTTGGTTTCAGCAAGTAATGCTAATCCGTAACTGGGCCACGACAAGGCACTGCCAGATCTTCACAAGAGGGGACCAAGAGACTTGGGCCTATTGTGCTGTTTTGTACAATGACTGTTACAGAAACAACATTACCACTTACGGATTTATGAAACACAGAGATCTCCAATGTACCTGTCTATACACGTGTGGAAAACATTAGAAAGCAGTGGATCAATTTACCATCACTTCATCAGATTACCTGAGATGATAGTTAGCTGCGAGCTATTAATTTTTATTGTTACTATGCTCAATGCTCCAAAGCCTAATTAAGGTATTAATTTGAGCATACACAGGCCAGCATCTATTCTCACATTCAATAGATAAGTGGCTAAAAGAATTAAAATCACTTACATGATTGTAAGTACAACAGACCTCACGTCTCCCTTCATAAACATTCAGAACTCGCATGTTTTCAAACACTCAAAACTTTCCGAACAAAAAATGGATGGAGGTTTAATGGGGACAAAAGATCACAAACAGTTCAATGAAGCTGAGAGGAAGAACACATTTCTTGGTCCTCTCCCATCTCAGTTCTTTCAACTGAAATAAAAGCACAAAAGCAAAGGTCAATGATCACCATTCCAGCTCCTATTGACATAAACTCTGTAACTACAAGGCTAATTGATAACATCCTAAGTAAATTCTTTTATTAGAATCACAGAAACAAGCATGACACGCTCAGCTTAATCCATTCATCCTCCTTACCTGCAGAGAGACAATATTCAGAAGTACAGGGAACTTTCTGTTTGACGTTCACGGCCTTGTGACTGGAGAAACCAGGAGAAGGTAAAAATAAAAGTGGAAGTACACAAAAAAAAAGGCATACTACAGGAAAGTTCCACTGTACAAGGAAAAGATAAACATTCATTTACAGAGGAAGATATTAAAAATTTAAAAAATCAAAGGGAATTTTTTTTTTCCACACAAGGTCTGGCTGGACTGTAGAAGTGTTGCAGGAAGCCAAGGAAGCAAGAACACAAGAAGATGCAATAGAGAATTGGACTTTATTACACAGATATCAAGAGAATCCAGATATATCATAATGAATTATAAAAATCTTGAAGGGATGCTAAACCTGGTCCACCAGAACTTAATGATAAGAGGGTAAGATATACCTTAGTGTCATTCACTGTCAGATACTGGATGTTCTACTCTAACTATAGGTCTGATCTAGTAAAGCAACTTCTGTATTTCTTATTTGGCTGAAAGATTCAAGCTCATTCACACATTTTCTCATAGGCATATCCTTTTATTAATAATAAACTAATTTAAAGCATTTGAAAACCATCCATCAGTCAAGCTTTACTGGCACATACCTAATACCACGTTTGGCATCTGTTGCAAATATTTTTCAGGATACGAATGATTAATGGTAAAATTACAGATTTCATATTGGCTAACAGCTTTAACTCTGGGCAGACATTAATATTGTAGATTTAGCAGCATTTAGCAGTAGCTAGCTTTGAAACAGATTGCAGTATTATAAGTATTAGCTAATAATTAATAGCTGTTAAGTTCATTGTAAACTACAGTGTTTAATAAACAAACAAAAAAAGAAGCAAAAGCCCCCATGATTAAACAGTATTTCCTGAGTATCTTTGAGTATCCCTGTAATGCTTACCTATCATCTTTTCCTCCTATTTATATAACTTCTATGAAGTTATATACCACGGTAAATGCTGATATATCAGGAGGTTACAGGAAAAAACACCCACATGTTTAGGCTGGCAATTTCATTTTGTGAAAAACAAGAAGTCCAGGCAGAGGATGAAGACTATTTGCACTTGAAATAACAGAACAATTGGTTTGGAAAACAGAGCTTAATGTGTGAGCTGGCAGCTGTCCAAGTATCTCAGAAAGATGTTCATTTTCTTTGCTCAAAGGCTTCCCAGTCTCTTCCTGAACTCCCAGTTTATCATGACAGCCGAAAGCTCCACAATCTAACCTCTCACCAGGTTTGGTGATCCTTTGTAGGAAGCAATTCTCACCTGAAAGGCCAGAAATAAGGGAATGTTGTTTTGATTCCACAAAACATAATTCTTGTAGGAAAAAATTGGCTGTGAGATATATCTTCATGGACTGGGGGTTTTTTTTGTGTACTTCCTTTCAACTGCCATTCTCCATTTTGCTTTCATTCTCTTTCTTTTTTCCCTTCATTCAAATGCCACGCTCCAATGTGTCCCTGTTTTCTAACACTTTATAAGAATTTAAGCCGAACACTGTTTACAGTTTTCCTCAGCTGTGAATCTGATGGATTTCCTAATGGCTATTCCTACGATTTATACTTTATTCAATTTGTGTATTATTGACATTCTGAAATATTACTATTTGTCATAGACAAACTCATCCATTTTCTGTTCACACATCAACCCCCAATACCACACTGACTTCTGCTCTCTCCTGAAAGCCATGTATTAAGCTGAAAAATGAACAGACATCTTCATTCTTGTGCAGCTCAACTCACAGGGAATCAGTTGCCAATAAAAGTAGAGAAAATAACTGCTTAGAAGTGTTAAAGATGCTAATTGAGTTCCAGTTAACTTGGCCTGGCTGGAAGCCAGCGTATCTAGTATGGCACTGAAAGGGAGCAAAGATCTGCGCGCTGCTTATATACTGCATATGTTTTTCATAATGACAAAAAATGGTTTGGAAAAGGAGCGGTAGCAATGCATGCTAAGCATTTTTTTCTCCTATTATATCACTTTGCCTAATGCTTTGTTGTCTTCTTATGATTAAATGGTTATTATCATTCAATGACCATGATTTAAAAGGGAAGAATGAGGAGAAAAGGATGCACATGACAGGCAAGACTTTGTTGTAGCTGTGGAGCTTCTTTAAGTACTATTTGCATTTCCATACCTAAAAAAAGACAGAGCAAAGTTAGAGAAAGTATGAAGAATAGCAAATAAAATAATTAAGTAGAGGGAGTTACTCCTTTGTGAGAGACTGAATGGGCTTAGAAGCTCATGATGGCAGTGAACAAGGTGTGTGGTTATTCAGAAGTCCAACGCTGTTTGAACTAGGGGGCACAAAACAAATAGGAGACCCACCTAAAAAGGATTTTTTAAGGACATCTTTTGTTTTCAAACAACAGGAATGAACTTCTGGAATCTATTGCCACAGGAGATTGTGGAGGCAGAAGGTATCAACAGGTTCAAAGAGGACTGGATAAATCAATGGGCAACAGCTCCATAAGCAGATGCTAAAATAAACAGGCAGGGATGCACTCTCTAACATCCTTTATCCAGCAGTTTTGGATGGTAGGGAAATACAAGGGAAAGGACCACAGAAAGCAGCCAGAGTTGCATGCTGTTCCCAAATAGCATCGGCTATTGCCACTGCAAGGGACAATACATTGGATAGGAAAAGGAGATTAAAAAATTGCCGGGTTGGATTAGACCATCACTAACACCACCACCACATCCTATATGCTCATCCTATATCCTCATTTCTATATGCTTGCAGCATTCCCAGCACAACAGGGAGAATCAAAATAAACATTAAAAAGGTATACACAGGTTTACAGAAACTACATAACATGCTTGCTGAAGGCATGATGTAGTTCCTAATCATTTGACAACATAATTTGTTGCAATTTGCCTCCCTCTTTAAATAAAACAACATTGCATCTAGAACTTTTAATAATGCATGTATTCTACTAATGAGGCATGTCTAGTTACATGTGATTAGAAGTGATAATGCCCTATTAACCTCAGGTTAGACTTAAAAAGATAAAGCAAATACATCCCAACAGAAAACCAGTGTTCGTTTAATAACTTCCCTTTATTTTTCTCTGCTGGAAATCAATACATTGCTATGGTAATTCACCTATTTTATCCTCAAACCATAATAACATACAGATCCGAGGAAAGAAAATTACCCTCTATATAAAATTAGCAGCACGTGTCCTTACTATGATAATCAGAAGTACTTAAAGTTGACCTCAAAGCAAAAGTAATTGGGCCTCCGCTCTTTTGTGTCTCTTAATTATCTCTGGAGGGGATACAAAAAATTGTCTTTTGTTTGTTTTCCACATTAGAAATGCAGATGTTTTCTGCCTTGGAAGACTTGAGACTTCACAAGAGGCAAAAACCTGGAAGTGACTTGCAGAAAAAGGAAGGATTCTCTTGTTTCTTTGGCCTTGAATCTCACGTACAACCAAATATACAGAGCACTAGAATAAACGGTCACGGGAAAGAGCAGTATGCATGCTTATCACTAGATACAAGGTGGATAAATTCACATGCTTGGTATCTATGAGAAACAGATGCATTTTGGGTTGTTCAGCCTAGAAATGGATGAGTTACATTTATATGCATTTCTCCTCAGGTGAGGTAAATCCTCACCTATGCATTATACAGAGTCCATACAATTCTTCCAAGTTATATTGGTAGACCTGGCTCCTCAATTAATTCGACTAATAATGAAGTATTTTTATTAGCCCTTGTCACCAGATTATGGCGCATGCCACTAGAAGGCTTGCTGCTTGATGTGCGTTCATGAGCATGTGTTTTTCTAATGAACACACAGCATTCCTCAATGGAGGAAGAAATGAAAGAAAACTGTCTCACCCTTTTGAGCAGTTGTGCTACAGGAACCTCACATGTTAAAAAAAAAAAAAAGGAAAAAAAAAGAAGCAGTGTGTTTTCCGAAAGAATTTACATTTAATCCAGGAACAAATGGATGTACCCTATTTGGTTTTTGTCTCTAGCACAGTAGATAACTACAAGCTTCTTGCATTTTTGATTGTTTGGTTGCTAGAAAATGTTTTTTTCTACTCTTTCCAACAGAAAAAAAATGCTGTTTTCTATTATTTTCAATTCCCTTGCAAATAATTGCAACATGGCTTCTAGATTTTTACTCCAGGGCACTACAACAGTATCCTAATGCAATTTTTTTCATCAGTGACCATTTCCTGATAAAGACCTGTAGTTTGTAATAATATCTATTCAGAAACCTAAACCTAGACTTACCATAATAGCCAGTATTTACAAACTTCCCATCCCAAAAACAAGGGAAGAATTAGATCTTTACCCAGCAAAGCATTTTCGGCATGAGTTTAACCACAAGCATGAGTAGCAACTTTTTAAACAGTCTTGAAAATTAATCAAGAACTTAGTGAGAAATATAGGTATATTGCTATAGTACAATTCACATTTCTAAAGAATCGTATTTCTCTCCCACCCTGCTTACATGTAATTTGTCAGTTCTTATACTAACCCTCATGAAATATCAGATTACTCAAAGACTGGTAAAACTTCTATGCCCAGTCCTTCTCCAGTAGGAGACTGTTAAAACATTCCCTGAAAGATCTACTGACGCGATGTTCCCCGACTGTCCAAACTTAACACCATGCCGGCACTGCAGCCTTGTGCGAGTGAACGCTCCCACCAACCAACCCCAGAACAATACCTCCGTCCTATCAGGCAGGAGGCTCTGGGGTGACCGTTGAGTGCACTCTGATTTTACAAACTGTCATATGGTGAGATAGTGGTGGGTTTCAATGCCGTCACCTATTCAGTCAGCCCAGATGAACTAGAATCACCATTTCAGTTATATCATAGCTCGGGGCGAGAACATGTCACCCTCTTTATTTCCAGCTCCGAACAAGCTGCTTAGGCAGATGCTAACTGTGGTCCTCCCTGCCATGTTCTGTAGAGTGGCCTTTGTCTGGGTTAATTGAGCCCCCACTCCATTTAATAGGCTGTTGAAGTCTTATTGAAACAGAGCTAGTGCCGCAGGTTAAATACATTGCAGTGCTCTTGTTAATCCCCTCATTAACGGAGCTGTAAAGCTTGTTGAGAGCTGTGAGTTTGCATATATTATCAGAGAGTTCTTCACTCAAGTGCTATCAATAAAATGACAAAGCCAGTTTGCAAATAGTGAAATCAACAGTGACACAAAGCTAGATACCTTAAAAAAATAAACAAGTTAATAACTGATAAATCTAATTTTCACACTTGGAGGATAAAAAAAAACAGGTTGAAGAATCTCCTTTTTTATTGGATGGACTTAAAACATGAATTATACAAACATGATTACTTTCCTTGAGCAGAGAGAACAAGCAAGAAAAATACTGCTTCTTCAACAGCAGCTTCTGGCTGAGGCTTGGCTGTAGCTGTTTAGAAGTAACTTAATGAACCATGCACAGACTAGCTGCACTTAGCAAACCCAAAGAAAACAAATGAATTAATAACACAAAATAAGAAGTTAACTTAGATATAAAATACAATGGAGCATATTGAGAAAACCTCATATGGTCTCCAAAGAAAAGAAAGCAGAGTAGGCCCTGGAAAAAAGAAGCGGATGTTTAAGAGGAGCATTTAGCAAATCAGGGCTCTCTCACACCTGCCAGGAGGGGGAGCAGGAGAAAGGCCTCCCCCAACACATGCACAGTGGGAGATGACTCACTGTCAAACACCAAAGAAATAGGAAATCAGGACTGTGTGGATGATGTTCACCAGGACACAAGGGAAGGAGTCTGAGCAGGAGAGGCAGCCACTAAAAGCAGGATGAGTGCAGAGCCGTCTGGAGGTCAAACTATTTGGTGTTGATGTTCAAGGTTGATGTTTTGCAATGACCTACTGGGGCCAACCAGCAGCCTCTTGAGTTCACGTTTTCCAAATGCTGATCTGAAGCAACAATATTCCTTGTAATAAGGAAGACAGAACTATCTGAAAATACCTTTTTGTATGTATTCATCTTTATCTTTTATTTGCACTGTAGGCATGATCCTTGGCAGATCAGAATGACATAGAGAAGCGCATAAGTAAAAATAATGACTAACACCATCAAAACTGAACTATTGCAGCTACGATGTTGATTTAGTACTAATTTCAACTTCCCCCTCTCTGTCTCTGACCAATGAATGCCTATGCTTTAGAAAAGACCAGTGGGGTAATTGCAGAAACATGACAGCCACTGCAGAATCCTTTACAGGTACTCTCGGAGGTTTTTTCTAAAACATAACTTGAATGCCTCTGGTTGCCCCTTATTTTCCACCTCTTCCTCTGACTTGCTGGCCTATAAGAGAACCTGCTTCACATTCTTTTCTTAACAGCCCCACATGTATAAATAGTTAGTTATCATTCTGATCAGGGCCTTTTTTTAAACCCTGGAATAAAGCATAGGCAAAGTCTGCCCATCTATGCTAGGAGTCTACACATCAGTGACTGGACTGGACAGTGACTTTTGTACAGGCAACTCCTCATGGTATAGTGAGAACTGTGTCTTTTTGGGCAGTTTCAAAACTTAACTATGAATGTATTTTTCTGAGAATGAACCCTGTGCCCTTCCTGAACACTTTTTTAGCTAAATGAGGAATATATACTACTGTTTTTTTCTACTGTTGTTTGATGTTCTACTTTTTTAAATTTGGACACAACCAGAAAGCGTGCTTTTGGGCTGTTTGGGGTTGTTTTGACTCTTCCTTTACCTGCAAGTACTATCTCTATAAAGTATATATAGCTTGATGTAGATGCAAAATCTTTCTTTTCCAAATTCCCAGGATGTTATCCTTGCACAAAAAAAAGCCTGAGAAAAATTGGCCGTGACCCGGCAATGTGTGCTTGCAGTCCATAACGCCAATTGTATTCTGGGCTGCATCAAAAGAAGTGTGGCCAGCAGGTTGAGGGAGGTGATTCTCTCCCTCTACTCTGCTCTTATGAGACCTTGCCTGGAGTACTGTGTCCAGCTCTGGGCCCCCCAACAAAAGAAGGACATGGACCTGTTCAAGCAAGTCCAGAGGAGGGCCACAAAGATGATCAGAGGGCTGGAGCACCTCTCCTGTGAAGACGGGCTGGGAGAGTTTTGGGCTTGTTCCACCTGGAGAAGAGAAGGCTCCAGGGAGACCTTATTGCTGCCTTTCAATATATAAAAGGGGCTTATAAGAAAGATGGATAGAAAAATTTTACCAAGACCTGTAGTGATAGGACAAGGGACAATGTTTTAAACTTAAAGAGGGTAGATTTAGATTGGACATAAGGAAGAAACGTTTTATGATGAAGGTGGTGAGACACTGGAACAGGTTGCCCAGAGAAGTTGTGGATGCCCCATCATTGGAAGTGTTCAAAGTCAGGTTGAACACAGCTTTGAGCAATCTGATCTAGTGAAAGATGTCCCTGCCCATGGCAGGGCGGAGGGTGGACTTGATGATCTTAAAAAGTTCCTTCCAACCCAAACCATTCTATAATTCTAGAGAAATAATATAAAACTGGCAAGGTTGGTCCCTTTGTTTTACCCCAGAGCTTAAAAAAAATTCATTTTCTTTGGTAATATTTTTACCTTAATCATAATAGTAATAGAAATGGTAATTTTGTCCACTGTGATTGGCTTTTTGTTAAAGTTAATTGCTGTCATCATGTTTTATTTTGCCACGTCTTAAAATTTAGACTGTAAGTTTCGAGGGACAATCTGAAGCAATTATGACTCTTTTGAGAGCAATACTAGATAATATAAATATCTTCTTATGTGTCCCCTGTTCAGCAAGTCCTGTCACCTGACCAAGGTCTCATAAGCCACTTTTTAACATCAAACATACAGTGCTTATATCTCGCACTCCTTTTTTCACAGGAATTAGAAGTGGTGGTGGGTGAAAAGGTAGCAGCCATGGTCAGGAAGCTCAACGCAGTGCTTGAGAGTTGGCAGGTCTGCAAGTTATCTTGCAACAAATGATGTTAGGTTTTGTCAGCCTATATGCTGTTTAACATCATGGGTGCTACATTTAACGTAAAAACCACAATGACTGTTTCTTACTGGTTGAATTACTATTCACCTAACTGCAGGTAGTGCTAACCACAGCTTCAGGTTCAGCAGTTCAGCTCTCTCACTCCAAGAACATGCTGCTTGCCTTTCCATACTGGAGACTCACTATCATTTACATGGAGACACCTTTACTAAGCTTAAGTAGCATAAAATGTATGCATGCCCATGCTCCTGCACAGACTATGGAAAAATTAGCAGACTGCTACTGCAAACTACATTAGTCAGTCATTTCTGTGAGTCTGCAGACAAGAGGATCGCTTCAGTACATGCCCAGTATATTCATGGTAACTCACCGAATTTCTGCAGCGTGTTCCACAGCAAAAGGCATTCCTCTTCTCTACCAACTCAGTCTGTCTGACCGGTTTTCACTAGAGCTAGCAAAGTACACTTTGAAATGCTGACATCTTTCACAGAAATTTTCATTATTTATATAAATTAAAACTTTCATATATCCTCCTTTCTGTCCTCTAGGTTATGTGCAAAATAAAAAAAAAGGAAGTGATGACCTAAGTGGAGAAAAGGGTCCCTTACTACCCAGCATATTGGGTGGGAGTCGCCAGTCTCCATTCCAATTTATACACCTCCTGTCAGCAGAAGGAACTCCCCTCCTTTCCATGAAAAGTATACAATTTAATAGTATTTCTATTAATAATTAAAGCCTTTGGGTAGCATCAAGTGACTCCCCAGAACACTCGCCAGAACTTGCAGTTCTTCATCAAAATGGGACTGTTAGTGAATGTAAGCCAACAATTTTTAATGGAATTTCCTCTGTTTCCTCCTCCTATTTGCCTCTCATGAAAATATTCCACAAGAAACATTTTTCACCGGCTCTTTTAAATATTGAGCCTGTAGGCAGGCAGTGGCTGAATAAATATTCTACTGCTAGCAAGGGTCCAATGAATGACTGTCCATCTGTACAAAGCTTGCTTTGCTCCCCATGGATCTAAAATGGCACCTGTTAAGCAACACACAGATGGGTTTTATGTTTGCCAGTTGATCTAAATAGGGATAGTCGTCTTATTGATGGTGATCCTTGGCTGGCCATAGTGCACAAAAAAAAGGGAAAATCTTGGCATAGGAACGCTATTAATTTAGTCTTAAAAATATTTATTTAGCTAGATTTGAGTAAAATGTTTTTTTTATTTAGTTTTTGCTTACTACCAGGCAAAGCAAACCAGGATTTTATCTGAAGAGGTGAATATCTAGCATTAATCAATAACTCAGAAGCTGAGTATTTCAGAAAAATCCCTTCTACCAGCAACTTCCCTCTGAGGCTCCAACAAGCAAAGAACATCATCTGTTTGACTTCACCTAACCTACATTGCCTTTCCGGTCTAGAGAAGCCCATGTGATATGATACCTCTTCAGTGTTGTGTTCTGCTGTCATACACCAATGCTTTATTGTTCACAACCTACTCACTCACCCAGTTAACATCCAGTCTTCCACTGCACACCGTTTCCATAATCTTACAATGCACAAACATTGTCCTCTCAATTCAGTGCTATGCTTTAGCTAAGAAACGGATTTGAAGGCAGTGGTAATGTGATCCCCTTTTCTTTCAGTCAGTCAAAAGCAGCCTTTACTAGGAAGAATTTGATTGACAGAAGAATAAATTATTTCTTTATTCCACGGCTTTTTAGTGTAAACTTTTCTAAGTCTTTATTTCATTTCTTGTGTAGCTCCCCAGTTGCTGGGAGTAAGTTTTCACAGTAATAATGCTGGATATCCCTGCTTCACAGTACCAACCCTTATCTCTTGCTATCAAAATCTCTTGTAAATACTAATGTCCTTGGTTGCTTACAGCTGGGGAAGGCAAATGGTTTTCCACACTTGGCCTAAGCATATGCTGAAGTGTGCTAAGTGGAAATAATCTTTGCAAAAGATGGGTATTTTTTTGGTAAAGTTTTTTGTTTTGAGATTGTTGTAGCTAAAACTCTTTTTTATTTCTACACACAGTTGAAGAAAGAAACTTGTTTAGACCACATTCAAACATATAATCCAGAGAATCAGGGTTACCTTTCTGTGTAGCCTGGAGTTTCATTTGTGGATGAGTTGTTCTCCTTCTATGGCTTGAGAGGGTTTGGGCCGTATTTGAAGATCACGTGGTCAGAAGAGTGTTCCAAATACTTTTTATGTGTTCTTCGGGAACACTACAAAAGCTGAAGACATGTAATAATGAGGTTCAAACAGCTGCTTTTGCATATTAGAAAGAGAAGAATTTCCTGGTTGTACCGAACTTATACCTACCATGCATTAAAAAAAAAGAATGGGCAAAGAGCAATACTTACAGAAAATCGCCATGGAATAATGCTGAAATGAACCAGGAAACACTGATGTTAAAATAAAGTTATTTCAGCACCTTTCTCCCTACAGAGGGAAAATAACTCAGTGAACTTTTCAGAATGTTGGAATGCCACAGTCTCTCCGCTAAGCTCTTCCCCTCAAGGAAAAAGTGTTCTGATGACATTGGCTGCGTGTAGACTGCAGTTTTTAAGGAAGCCTTAAGAGCAATTTAAACAGCTACTTCCCTGTACTTGGGCGTTGAATACCGTAGGGGTACTTTGAAATTCCCATGTATGATGATGGATGAATTTGCCTAGACAGTCCTTAGGATTAAGTGTTTTGTTTCCAAGAGCACTCGAGTTATGTCAGATAACTCAACTGAGATATCATCCGCTGCCTGCTGTATGATATGCATCTAAAAATGTGATTTTCTTCTAAGTCTTTTCCCTCAACAGTTTTAAAGAAGGAAACCCATGAGTTTAGACTGGATATTAGGAAGAATTTCTTTACAGAAAGGGTTATCAAGTATTGGAACAGGCTACCCAGGGAAGTGGTTGAGTCACCATCCCTGGAGGTATTTAAAAGACACGTAGATAAGGTGCTGAGGGATATGGTTTAATGGTGGACTTGGTAGTGCTAGGTTGACAGTTGAACTTGATGATCTTAAAGGTCTTTTCCTAAATGATTCTATGATTCTAAGTTAGGCTAGGAAAGCCTTTTTTTGACATAAACTCCTCAAGATCTTTCAAAAATGAAGAGGGGAAGCTCATGAGGAGAGTCATCCACTAACACTGTGCACATAGACCAAGGATAAGCCATGTACTAACATACTGTGCACTCAGACCAAGAATCCCTTGCTAGTCATCTCTCCACAAAGTCAGCAAAGAGATTTCTTTGAATAAATATTTGACTAAATATTGAAGAAAGAACAGCTGGAAAAAACATGAAGGAAAGTGAATTAATGAAGTACCAGGTCTTCATTTTTAATATGTTAGCTCCTGGCTCCGTACTGAAATGTGTGTTGACCACTTGTACAGGAGGAGCTCACGGCAAATAATTTGTCTTGTCATATACCGTGGAAGCCACAAAATGAGCTGTATTAGCTGCAGTGCACAAAAATAGGGACAACAAAGTTTTAACTGTTCCTAGCCAGGTACTGTCCAGACCTCAGGGCCCCAGCAGAGCCTGTTGCATCGGCTCAGCACAAAACATGACAAGGCCTTGACTCCTCATCTCTCTGTTTCACTTGAGCAAATGTGTTAATAGGTCTAATGCCATCTTATTTTCTCACTTTGGTTCAACAGAAGGTGACCAGACAACGAGTGTGAGGTCATTTTGGAAAAAGGAGGACTGCTGAGGTAAGGGTCACTGAAGAGGCAAGGTGGCAAGAGTTCAGGATCTTGCCTCCTGGGAAAACTAAAGTTTGCACTCTGTTTTCTACATTTTTACAAATTCCTTGTCATGACTTGTATCTCCACCTTTTTAGCCCATTTATGCTCCTTGCTGGAGATCATCTCTGCCTAGTTTGGTGGATAGGGAGAAATGTCCAAAACTGCAAAAAGACATGCAGTTGTGTTTAGAGAGATGTAGATGGAACATGTCACCATTACTGCCCACAATTGTCAAATATAATTGCAGTGTCTTCTTCAGGGATAAGTTCACTTTCTTCTGTGGAATAGAGAGGCTCAAAGTTGCTGTAACCTGTGCTAACCGCTTACAGCTGCAAATCAAAGAGCTGCTGCTGCAGCTGGACAGCCACAGGGGACAATGTAAAGAGCAATGCTCTATGCTCCTAGACAGAGGTTGCAATTATAGTTGCATGGGAACCGTCACAGCAGTTGCCTCTCTGAGAGGATCCTCCAGGAGGATGAATCTGCTTATTCTAGAGTTACTTTTGACAGCAGATTTGGCTCAGCTAGTAAATTACCATCAGATCAAAATATGCAGAGCTGAACAATCCCCAGCTGTCTACAACAAATTCTTCTTAGTTTTACTCCTTGTTTTGCTTACTGCACATTCCCAACACCTTTGCTTATTCGGAGCTCCAGAATATCTAGGCATGTGCCCAGAAGAGAAACTTCTACAGCCTCATTTCCAGATGCAGTGGAAAAGTCAAGTTAGATTCTTTCACTGTAGCATTGATGGATACCTGTTTGATCTGAAAGGGGCAGATTGGGTCAGCGTGTGCTACCTCAGCATCCAGGACTCTCTGTTCTAAATTCAAAGCAACCTTGCAGAAAAGGAGAGACTTCTGAGTGCAGCCGTCATCCTCCGTGTGCAAATACTCACCATCCCATTAGCAGCAGAGTAAGACTGGCCATTTTGTGAGAGTGCCAAAAAGACAGAAGGCCATCTGGTGCTATAGACTAATCTAACAGCACTGAAGTCAATACAGCCTGGTTGGTATACAGTACATAAGGCTCTCTTGCAGACAGATTAGTCCCTGTAGTCAGGAGAGACTGGATGTTACATTATCTGCACTACAGAAGCAAACGCTGACAAGCTGTAAGAGACAAGCTGGCAACGTGACCCTCAGAAAGAGCAAAGAGTAGGAAGCTGATCATAGGTAGATTTCTTCGGGATGAGAAATTATGAAAAGAAAGTGTCTGAATGTATTGGACTCAGCTGCAAATTAATGTGTGTAAATTCCTGCCTGGCATAACTTAAGATGTGTTATCATTTGTACAGGTAGTTTGCAGAAGCGTAAAGTTGTTATGAAGATAATATGGAAAGAAAGGGAAGAAACTGAGCTTCAATTGCAAAGAGTAAAAGATTAGTGCCAACACATGCAATCACACCAGCATAACCCAATGCCTCAGTGGTCTGCAGTGTTCATTGCATTAAATGTGGTAATACCCTATGCTTATACAAACATACGGTACTAAAAGACAGTACACTTATACACACAATATGTCACTTTCCTGAGTGGGAGAGCAGGATCAACTACCATATTTGAGGGCAGAACATGCAGTTAGGTAAAAGTGTATGCAGTTATCCAGTGAACTGCAGACCAATAGTTTGCTTTCAATAGCTGGTAAATTATTTGCATTGGTGACTATAAAATACTTAGAATATAATGGGATCTATATACTATGAGCTCTCCAAAGGAGATAATCTGTTAAACTTTTTTGAGTGAGTCAGTAGTATAGTATGAAGGTCTCATAAGGCCTTTTCCAAACCCTTCATAAAGAGCAATTAAAGAACTAAGTAGGCAAAGAGGGGGAGGAGGAGACAAAGCAGTTGCACAGATCAAAAATGGTGAAGTAATAAGAAACAAAAAGAAAGAAAAATGGTTGCTATGGCATGAGGTTATCCATGGTGTGCCACAAGGTTCCATCCTCGGGCATCTGTTGTTTATCAACTATCTGGAAAGTGTTTTGCTGACACTCCAAAATTATTTAAGTTGATCAAGACCAGAGGAACTGTGAAAAACTTTGGAGGCCTTAAGCAAGTTGAGTGAATAGAAAATATGATGGCAGATGAAACCAAATGCTGGCAAATCTCTTTAGCACACTTTAAAGGAAATCACTGGAACTGCTCACTTTCCTGGGTTCTAAACTGACTGTATCTCAGAAAAAGACTAAACAAACACTGTACATAGACCAAAGAAGACCATTACTCATGAAGAAGTGGTGGCAGAAAAAGTAAGCAGTTACTGGGCTATACACAAAATATAATGGTAATAGAAGAGAAATACAATAATGTATGTCTATGTATTGTAATTTAGTTAACTAAATAAATCACTTGTCAGCTGGAACACTGTGCACAATTTTAATTACCCCTATCAAAGGGGATAGAAGAATTAACTCGGATAAAAATTAGTAGAAACACACTGAAAGACTCTCCTGTGTTTGCCTTAGACAGAAGGCAAGTAAGTGGGGACACAAGAAAAGAATCACAATAATAAATAACATGCTGTCAATACAGGAACAAGGGAGCATTCACTGAAACGGAAATTTAGTGGCAATTTCAAAGTGGCAATAGGAAACTCTTTTTCACACAAAGCAAAATTATATATAATTATAATGTTAAATATTAAACAACAGATAATTATTTCAGGGACGTATATCAACCAGCAATTAGAGCTTTTGGAAGCCCACTCTTCTACACAGACAACCAGCTCCCCAGCAATATACTGCCAGGCTTCTTGCACTTTCTTTGACATATTTAGTACTAGCTACTATTCAAGGTAGGACAATATGCTTTGTGTCTGATTTACTTTGTGCACTTCTGTGGATACTTATCAGAATAAAAATGATTAGTACTGTATAGAGTACATATTGTCATTGAAGCTATCTATCTGTTGAATGATTTTATCTTAAAACTTTGCTTCTTGATCTGTTTCCACCTATTTTTAACTGGAAATAAAAAGCAAGGAAACCAGCAGCACAGAACATTTTTCTGCCTCATTATATTTCTCATTTGTTGTTGAAGTGTTGTAAATTCCCTTTTCCCTAATAGGGTTTTGAGTCGGGGAGATGCAGATCATAATGAGTATTTTTTTTGGCCATTAAATTGTTATTATTGATAGAAGATAGCTATTTACGTAACACATTCACTTAATCACTCACACATGCACTTACAGTTACCAGTTGTAGCAACAGTTGGGAGACCAACCCTACTGTGTACTCAGAAGCAGAGTACCATGCTGAAGCACCAATGGCTTCTAGGTAGTTCTTCAGAAAGTCCTTCAGGGAGTCCTTTGTTTCATGAGATGTGCATATAATCCTGTACTCTTTTCATACAGCAGCCACTGCGTCCCAGGATGTGGACCAAGTTATACAACCCACTGTTGATACCACTGCGTCAATTCAGCGGACTTTAGGTGCCCTGAGTTTATTGGTTCTTGCAAATTCAACATGACTACTTGTCTCCAGATCTTATCCTAAGGAAACTTTCACAAAGTGCCTTCTCAGCACTTACTTTTCCCCTCCTTTGTTTGTAGATACTTAGTATCTAGAGTTAACACAGGTTTATGAGAAGGTATTGATTCAATCAATCCTGCCTTGACTTTTGTGCCATGGCTTATGAGCAGAGGCAGTGCAAAGACACTTCTGTTGACCAACTTCTTGTGCAGGGGAAGTTGCTCTCCCCATATGCATTACTGAAGTGTGGATATAAGCCAGAGTTGAAAAGGATCAGCTGAAATGGCAGGAGGGGATGGATCTATCAGAAGATTTTTTAGCAACAGAAGTGTCCAAGTGTTCTCTGGAAAGTTGTGTTCATGCCATATCTTTAAAGTCTGTGGTATTAACACTTAACCAGAACAGCCTGTTGTACAGCATGTCCTATACCCCAGCTTCTTGTACTCACATCTTCAGAGCATTCTTCTGTGAAATAACATATAAATTAATATTGGTCATACCACATATGCCCATGTAGCGCATTCAATAGTTCTGGTCCTTGCTCCACAAAGGCAGTGCAAAATAATATCAGAGATATCAAAATATATTCATACTACTAATCTTTGCCAACACCTTGGGTTTTATGCTGTGTCCTGCTTTAGATGTTACTGCATTCATTGAGACCTGCAAAGAGGGGAAAGTCTGGGTTAAATTTTACATAAAATCATGGAATAATTGATGTTGCCTAAGGACCAAACTAAAGGTTGCCTAAAGGATCAACACTTAAATCAGACCTGACTTGTAAGTTAGATCAGGTTGCTTAGGGCTTTGAACAGTCATGTTCTGAAGATCACCAAGGATGGAGATTCCGTGATCGGTCTGAGCCCGTATTCCAGTCTTGGCCCACCATCACTATGATATTCTTGATAGCCTTCTACAACATATGCTTCTCTAATCACCTTTCTGACCCTCCACTGGATTTGCTCCTGCATGTCACAGAATCACAGCACGGCTGAAGTTGGAAGTGACCTCTGATGGTCATCTGGTCCAATGGTCCTGCTCAACCAGGGCCGTCTGGAGCTGGTTGCCTAGGACTATGTCCAGACAGCTTTTGAATATCTCCAAGGATGGAGACACCACAACCTCTCTGGGCAACCTGTGTCAGTGCTCAGTCACCCTCATAGCAAAAAAATTATTCCTTATGTTCAGAGGGACTCTCCTGTGTTTCAGTAGGTGCCCATTGCCTCTTGTCCTGTCACTGGGTATCAAGGGAGAAGCCTGGCTCTGTCCTCATTGCACTCTCCCTTCAGGTATTTGTATACATTGGCAAGATCCCCCATATACATGGGTAAGACACCTATCTTACCAGACTCCCCATATGCAAATATTTTACTTGTACCACAGCCCCTCAAACTGGACATAGACTTCCAGAAGTGATCTCACAGGTACCAAATAGTGGGAAATGGTCATTTTCCTCAACCTACTGCCCACCATTTTACTAATGTGGTATGTGGTTAGCTTTCATCAGCACACTGTTGACTCATGGTTAAGGACCAGAATGTCATATGAACACTTATATATATGACCACTTCGACGCTCATAACATGGTGAGAACGCCCAAATGTTCCCATTTCCACATATATCTACTGAGAAATTCCCTGGAGTTGTCTGGAAGAACTATAGCACATATGCAAAATATGTACCCATCACACATGCCAATGAATACTAAATATAATACTTGCAGTTTTTATCTTCTTTGGATTGCAGTGGATGACCTCCAAAAATGGCGATTACAACACATGACAAATTCTATAAAAAAAAAACAAAAACAGCCTGAAAACAGTAGTGCTTTACAATGTACAAGGATGTATTTGAGAAAAAAAACCCCACAAATTGGCTGTGGATTAACAGACTAACCAGTGGTATCTTCTTTCAGCACTGTGTGACATTACATGTGCTTGCTTCCATGTGAAGTTTCCTCCTTCAGAATGTGATCCAGGCAGTATCAGGCCTTGAGTGACATGCAGGCATTTAGTGAAGCATCTGCCTTGGTGCATAAAGAATGAACAAGCCAGCTTTTCTGATGGTGCCTTTTAGGAAGTCCTTTACAGGTAGAATGGAGAATCAGGCCTGTAAATTTGCAAGCTGAAGAAGGATATGCTTGCTGAAGTTGAAGAAGCAGAGAGACTGAAGCTAAGCCTGCAAGGGACACTGATGGTTCCTGTGTGGTCATGCAGAAGGAGAAGGTAGCAAGACTTGTTGATGCTGCAGGAGGAATCATAGAATCATTTAGGTTGGAAAAGACCTTTAAGATCACCAAGTCCAACTGGTAGCACTAGCATTGCCAAGTCCACCACTAAACCGTGTCCCTAAGCACCACATCTACATGTATGTCTTTTAAATATCTCCAGGGGTGGTGACTCAGCCACATCCCTGGGAAGCCTGTTCCTATGCTTGACAACTCTTTCACTGAAGAAATTCCTAATACCCTAATATCCAATCTAAACCTCTAAATGGCAACTTGAGGCCGTTTCCTCTTGTCCTATCACTTGTTGCTTGGGAAAAGAGACTGACCCCCACCTCGCTACAACTTCCTTTCAGGCAGTTGTAGAGATCAATAAGGTCTCCCCTCAGGCTCCTTTTCTCTAGGCTAAACATACCCAGTTGCCTCAGCCACTCCTCATGAGACTTGTGCTCTAGACCCTTCACCAGCCAGACTGAGTTCTAGTTGGGCTTTGGGCCTTCTGATTTTCTGCCTGCATAACCTCATGACCTCCTTGTAGTCTTCCTGAGTGGCCTGTCCCTTCTTCCAAAGTCCATAAACTCTCTTTTTCCCCCTGAGTTCCAGCCAAAGCTCTCTGTTCAGCCAGGCTGGTCTTCTTCGCCGCTGGCTTGTCTTTTGGCACATGGGGATGCCCTCCTCCTGCACCTTTAAGAGTTCCTTCTTGAAGAATGTCCAGCCGTTCTGGACTCTGCCCTTCAGGACTGCCTCCCAAGGGATTGGTTCTGTTAACCAGACTCCTAAACAGCCCAAAGTCTGCCCTCCGAAAGTCCAAGGCAGCAGTTCCATTGACCTCCCTCCTTACTTCTCCAAGAACTGAAAACTCTTATCATTATGTGGTTGCTATGCCCAAGACAGCCTTCAACCGTCACATCACCCACAAGTCTTTCTCTGTTCACAAACCGCAGGTCCAGCAGGGCACTTTCCACCGGGTTGAGTTGGCTCACTCACCAGCTATGTCAGGAAGTTATATTCCACACACTCCAGGAACCTCCTAGACTGCTTCCTCTCCGTTCTCTTTTATTTCCAGCAGACATGTGGTAAGTTGAAGTCCTCCATGAGAACAAGGGCTAGCAATTGTGAGACTTCTCCCAGCTGCTTATAGAATATTTCGTCTGCTTCTTCATCCTCTTACGGTGGTCTGTTACAGACTCCCACCATGATATCTGCCTTGTTGGCCTTCTCCTTGATTCTTACCCATAAACACTCAACCCTCTCATCACCGTCTAGATCACCATCACCAGCTCTAGACAATCAAAACACTCCCTAACATACAGGGCTACCCTACCGTCTCTCCTTCCTTGCCTATTCCTTCTGAAGAGTTTATAGCCATCCATTGCCCCACTCCAGTTGTGCAAGTCATCCCAACATGTTTCTGTGTTGCCAACTATATTAGAGTTTTCCTGCTGCACAATGGTTTCCAGCTCCTCCTGTTTGTTGCCCATACTGTGTGTATTGGTGTAGAGGCACTTCAGATGGGCTGTTGTCTGTGTCACCTTCTTAGAGGAACACCTTTTAATTCCTTTGAGGTATTTCCCTGATGTTTCCCTGTTGGCTCCTATTACGTTGGAGCCCCTGGCTCATCTCTGTAAGAAGGAGAAGATGTAAAGAGAGGAACAGCTGTAAATACCCCCGATATTTGAAATCCAGAGCAGAGACCACCAAAAAACCTGATGTTCTTTCTGTGATGTATTTATTAATTGGATTTATATCCAATCTACTCCAAATCTACTCCACAGCAGGAAGGAGGAAGGTACAAGACAAAAAAGGAGGCAAAGTCAGGATTCTGATAGGAGGGAAGGGGGAATGGCGTGACAAAAAAGAATACACTATTAAAACAAATATATACTGAACAAATATATCCTATGCTATGTGCAAGTCTGAAGAGATATGTAAATCAGGCAAGAAGAGAAAAATTTTTCTTGAGCTATACCAAATTGTGTGTCATGTTTTGTGCAAACATGAACTCATAAGCCCATAGATGTACAGAAAAGAACAGGGCATTTAATCTCTCTGATCTTTTGCTATATTCTTTTAGCTGTTAAGTCAACTGATATGTAATGTTTACTTCCAGCATGTGTTATAAACACTGTTTCCCAGTTCTTTTAATTCTTACCAAGAAACCGAAGTGCATACTTCATCATACCAGTGGCAACGCTAATCAGTGGGTGCCACTGTGCCCCAGACGTAAGCAACCTAGTCAAAATGCTTATCCATGTTTTTAAGAGTAAAACTTTTTCTGTAACTGCTAGCAAACACAATGGTCAGCAAGATGAGATCCCTGAGTGATGACAATTTTAATTGAAATTAATCTCATTATATTTATTTTCATGTATGTTTTATATGGTTTTAATTGGATTTGCAGAAAATAAAAATATAGGCACACGTGTATTTTTTGCTTCACAGATTTAATACACTCCCTGTGCAGATCACTTCAAATATGGGCAAAATTCAAGGAGTGAAAAAATGTCACATTTAATTAGGACTACCAAGATAGCAGTGGTGAGGTACACTCCTCTGAAGCTGTTGAGAGAATATTATATGCATTTCATATTGCTTAAAAAAGGCTGTATTCTGAGCTAGACTAGTATGAATCCAGAGCACACCACTGGAGTTATGCTGGTGTAAACCTGGAGAGACTGAAATCCAGACCTGTCCCAAAGCATGCCTTTCATTCTGTAATTTTATAGAGAGTAGGTTCTCAAACAATATACACTGGAATAAACAAGAAAATAATTCCAACACCATCAGTAGAGTTATTTGTGATATATAACTACAGGAATGAAACCAGAATCCTGTCCTCAGAACTACAAATATTCCTGCTGAGTCTTTTCTTGGGATGGAAACAGATGGTTGATGCATCAAGGCCAGATTTTAATCTCAGCTGCAATCATGTAAGTCTGAAGCTGTTTTGCTGAAGTCTTTGCAGGGGCTTGTTTTCACAATAGAAAGTGGTCAGTGGCTGAAGGTATTCCCAGTCTCCGGCTTGTTTTCATTGGCATGCTGTCCCCTTGGGGATTTGGGTTAAAATAAAACAATTAATAAAACATGACTTTTTCAACTTGGATCAATTCCTTGATTTAATCCACAAAACTGACTCCCAAACACTTGCACCAGCACAACTTGGAGGGTGATGTCCCATGACAAACACCAGAGCAACTGGGACAGGAATACTATTTAGTCAACAAACATGAAACTGCAGCCTCGGGAGGTTACCCACGATCTGAGAACTAACACAACGATGTAAAGCAAGAACTCAGGCTAGGAAAGGGAGAGAACAAGTTAGAGGCTACTTGATAATTTAGAAGTCTCTAAACTGTATACACCTGATGAAATTTGCTATGGCCTATAGCTCATAGGGAACTGGATAAAGTAATTCAAAGCCATTAGCAATTATTTTTTATAACCTCAAAGATAGAAGAACTTTTAAAAGACTGGAAATAGGTAAGCACCATGCTGTTTTCCACAGGGAGAAAGAGGAGCTGATAATCATTTTAACCCAACGTATGTGTAGGTAGTCAATGGGCAGGGCTGTCACACTTTGTCCCACACCTCTGGCCATCTGCCTAGCGTTAGCGCTGGCATTTTTGCAGCTATGTAGTAAGCCAGGTCAAGGGACTGATTTGTCTGAAAATGCTTCCCACCTCCCTCTCTATCCCACTCCTCCCAGCTGGGTTACCTCTGCTGGATCAAATCCTTAATTTTACTTGGTGTGTGGCTGTGTGGACACCAATGCCACACAAGGAAAAAGGGACAAGGAAATGACGTGAAGGAGGAAAACAGCCCAGCCTGACCTTACTTTGGTAACACAACCACACGATCATACCCAGCAGCTGGCCAGCCTAGCTCAGTTCAACAAGTAATCACACAAGATATTTATAAGCCCAGGATCTAACAGGGAGAAAAGCAACAGGATACATTTGCTAAGACTAAATCAGGTCAGGCCAACCTAATTTCCAACTATGACAAGTAACAGGCCTCTTAGCCAGGAGAGAAGTAGCACCCGTGCTATAATTAAATGTCACTTACATTCTGCCACTATTCTCTGTGACAATCTTGTAATGCAGGTAGGGTAACATGGCCTGGGCAACTAACTGCTAGATGGGCGTGCTTAGATGTTAGTTCTCTGTGATTGAAGCTGGAATGTAAAATGATGAATCTACATGTAAAATATGAACAAAGTCAGATGAAAATATCACCATCAACATAGCTGAGATAACCATTTCAACATCATCATAGGGGAGCAATATTTCAATATAGACAGGAGCTAGAAACAACAGACTTTCTTTATACTACTTTCATTTGTGACAGAGACATAATGACTAACAAACTGTCAGAGTTATACTTCCTGTGTTTGGCCAACTGGCGTTTCTTTTTTCGTGGCTTATAATTCAACTGTCTTAGAACTGCGCCCTTTCTGGTATTGGTTCCTTGTCACTGGGATTGTATCAATCACATCCCAAGGGAATCCAGCAGGAAAAAACCAAAAAGAGCCAACATAGAAGTAGGACTTCTGTTTCTTCAACAATAACTTAAACTTCATGTTTTAAGCAATAACTGAACTGACATACCCACTAGAGTCTACTTCTCTTAAATGCAGATATATACTTGGTTATATAGAAAAGTACTTACATTTTATGGTTTAAAGAAGACTTTTAAACTATTCTGCTATTTTTAAGTACTTTAACACATTTTGCCTTTCATACAAATAGGCAGGTTTTTTTCTATTTTCATTTAAAAGAGACATTGTGATTGCTATATTGATATGGCTGGTATATCTCTGCACATGAAGATTTAGTTCTTTTCAACACATTTCTAAAATATCTGAAGAAATTTTATATAAATGATAAGTAATATCATCCACTTAAGCCTAGAGTGAACTTAAAGATTTTTCTAATTACTACGTTAGAAACCCTTGTCTCTGGAAATGCAGAATATCTTCTGGAGTTGACATGTATGTTCCAAATCTGGGATATGAGTTTGACTATCTCTGTTTTTTATATTTCTCAAAGGAATGTCAAAGAACGCCTGTTATTGTAGCACTTACTTTTCTTTCTCTCAATTCTCCATAGTCTTTCTGTATTAGCATAATTAAACCTCAGTTTATTTTTGTTTGTTTTCTTGTTAAATCATCACTTAAATTCCAATTTCTTTAACTTGAAATCGGTCAATCATTTTTGTTCAGTATCTTCTGATCTATCTTGACTATTAGGTGGCATATAGGTCATATTTGACTTCAGCACTATTTAAAGCTCTATAGCTATTTGATCTGACTCATTTGTGAGTCCACCTACATTTAAGCATTTTGCACATTTAATACAGATACATTTAAGGTTTTTTTTTAACATTAATATCCCTACAATAACAGTTGAATATTCTAAGTCCCACTGTACATTAAAAACCAGAGATGATGATACAAAACTCCCTTGAACATCACACTTTGTTAAACCCACCAGAAATTCAGTGTTCTAGTTACTTTCCCCCTTGGTTCCTCCGATAAATGCAGTCATCTGCGAGGGTATTATCATGACAGAAAACAGTTGGGAGCTATAATTACTATGGCTAAGAAAAAGATCCCTACAAACCTTCCCCGAATGGTATAAGGACGAGCAGATCTAATGTAAACTTACAAATGAACAGCTGAATACATGTATCCTTGTACTTTTGTGTTGGATTTGTGTTAATCTTTGAAGTGTGACAAACTATGAGATAACAAAAGTAATTTAGCTGAAGAGATTTCCACCAGCTTTGTAAATGTGCTGCTAAATATCTCCTAGATACATAAAAACTTTGCAAAATAACATGTTTTTATATTGTACATATGCTACACACTCAGAAGAGAGACTGTGAATGATGGCATATCCCGTTAGTCACAGGAGATGTATTCAAGCTGCTTTCTCTATCAAATCAGTATATCCCTGCCAGCTCATCATTTACCAAGCAGCCTTCTCACTGGGGTTGCTTGCTTAGGTCTGAGTCATTAGTTGTGGGTGAAGTTTTGCATATGAAAGTACCTCCAATACCAGAAAAAAATGTCTCCAACATGAAACCCAAAAATAAGTAATATGTACCATTCCTTTTACAATATACAGTTGTTAATTTTTTACTGGTGCACTCTACTCTGTGTGATATAAACCAAATCAGTACAAGGCCTGGCAATTCCATAGTGGCTTTTTACTGTGAAATGATACTCTCTTTCAGTTACACCAGCTATATGAAAATAGCTTTCCTTTACTATTCAATTTTGCACTGGTGTATGTGGATGAGGAACCAAATCTTTTCTGAATATCATTTCATATCATCTTTTTCTCCCCTGAATGTCTTCATAAGCTGAAATCTAAAAAAACCTTTGGAGACCAGAGCAACTATGGTAAAATAAGTCCCTGTCTGTCCATGTTCACAGTGCACAGAGCCCACAATTCCTTCCCATGGCACAGTGATGAGTATGGTTTGCAAACCCCTTCCATTTCCATGGATCAGAATCCACACACGAGACCCATGGGAGAGCATGGGAAACTGAGATGACACATGGAGCTGACACAAGATGGGTTGTTGATTCCAGGTAAAAAGCACAGTTCTGTGTTGATTAAATGTTCCCCAGTCACAGCCACAACAAAGCATCATTCTCACAAAGATGCCTAAAGCGCACTCATGGTGTCTGCTTTTCTAAGGGCAAAAAACAGGGTGAAACCCAGCTCCTGCTGAAGTCAGCCGGAGCTTTGGCACTGACTTAACAGAATCAGCATTTCACCCTAGGACATCCTCCCTGTTGCAGGTTAGCGAGGAGAACTGTGAGCTTTAAGCCTCTGTCATCTCTCCAGACTTCATTCGCCAACCATTCAGTTAGACCCAACCTCATGAAGAACTGCAGCTGCAGCATGCAGCCGGCGCTCACGCACTGCAGTTTCTCACTCCATTCCACTGACAATCTAAAGAGAGTAAAACATTACTCACCAATTACACTGGTTTCTAAGGAATTTACTTGGAAAATGCACAAACTGCACCACCACTCGGTCAAGCCACTGGCGCTTCTGCTCACAAAGCTCTCTTTCCCTTTACCAGTGTTGCCTCATTCTGTGTTGCACTAGTAAAAGAAAAACAAACTTTTGAACAGTTTTCTAACCGTGAACATGCCTTGCATCCTTTCACCGTAACTAATGCCAGCAGAACTGGTATTTTCCATTTGCAAGGTAACATGAAGTTTACTAATAAACATTTTACCTTAAAGTATTGCACAAATCTCCCAAGAAATAATCGTGTTTTAGCAGAGTCGTGTTTCAGAATGCCGGGATTTCTCCCCCACACTTTTTTTTTTCTGTTAACTGGCCTATAGAAACAGTATTTTTTTTAATCCTGTGACTTCTGGTGTCTCCTGCAGATGAAGAGTGTGAGCACACTGTTGTTTTTATGTTGCCTGAAGCCACATCAAAATAATTAACAATTATGTTGAACTCAGCAATTATACTGCACCGAATACTTTTCAAGGGCTGTGCAAACATTAATTCAGGCTTCATGAATCTCAATTTCTACAACTTAAGTCATGTCATGCCTGTTTAGTACTCTGAATGGAGACCTTCCGTCCTGCCCTCCCAAATCCCAGAAGTTCAGAAGGGAATTATTTGAGAGATCCAATGGATGGTGCTATCCAGAAAAAGAGGAAACAGTTTCAGAATGCAAATTTTCAGAAGATTAAAAAAGCTCTCCTTTTCATGAAGTTATGCTTAGCCTGCTTTTCTCAATACCATTTCCAAAAGCTTCTTGAAACAGCATGAAAACCATGTTTTCATATGGGAAACCAACAACAGACATTAACAATCATAATACAATTTTTTTTTGGGGGGGGGGAAGGGAAGGCAATTTATTTCACTGATTATTTTGTTTTTCAATCTACATGTATTCTTGTAACAGTTCATGATGGCATCGCTTCCTGAGCACCATTGATAAGTCAGAGATACACTGATACCAGCACCACCAGGTGGCCTCTTTCATGTGAAGTGCAAAACCAACATCTGAACCGCTACCGAGTTCCCTCAACATTTTGGAGAGTGGTACTGATGGAAATAATAATATTAATTACTAGTAAGTTTTGTTTTCCACCTGAGTTCTTCTACAGTTCAAAATGATACAAACACAAGGATGGGAAAAATGCAGTGCTGTTGCTAAAAACCCACCCACAAAACCAACCCAATGTATTTAAAATAAACACATTTTTTAAAGTTATCACAGGAAATTTCAGGTTTGGTCTAAATTAGCAATTCAGACTGCTGGTAATTTATCTCTCCAGCTACTCATGTTTATTGCATGGAGCAACCCATGCCAATCTCCATACATTTTGATCAAGAATGAAATGGCTAATAAGGCGGACAGTTAAGCTACTGTCATTAGATCTCCAAGCTGATACTGCATTGAGATTAACGGTATATTTCTGAACTCTCAGAGATGCAATTGCAAGCTTGCAGACAGGTAAAGGAGCTTCATTACAACACTTGGTATTTGGTTTCTCTTTGTGTCTCCAGATGACTCTATACACCTCTAGAACTGCCCAGATTTTAAACTGATGAGGATCACTTACAAACTGGAAGAGGATGGAATTTCAGAGTTTTTCTTCGTAACTATATGATCAGGTTCTCAGTTATTCCAAGGGGGTTTAATGTGAATGAGACTGAAATCCTTACAGATGATTTTTGCTTTAATGAAAACCTAAATTTTGGAGCACAGATGGCAGTTGAAAAAAAAAGAAGAAAAAGAAACAGCATGACAACCTACTGTAAGGCAACTCACCCCAGTTCTTGGATACAGCAATTTTAAAGTGTTTTCCAATATTGCTATATATTACTAACAGTTCCACTGTACCAGGAATGTGATGAGATGAATAAAAAGCTTTTATGTGAAGTGAATACTTTTCAAACTGCCCCTTAGAATGAAGATTTCTATGCAGATGCAATTTGTTATGGTTTCTGGGCTATATTGTATGGCTCATTTAATTCCAACCATACAGTTTTATATTGTCATATATTTTATTTTATTAAAAACAAAGCTGAGTTAAAACACCAGGCACATTATTTTGCCTCTTTTGAAATAAGAGGTGTGAAATTCTGCCATTCTTACTCAGTTGTTACGCTTTCAAACTTTCAGAATCCAGTTTTTGCTTTGCTTCAAAAGCCAGACTTGTCCAAATCACTTGCAATCACGAAGTTTTCCAGACATACAGGTTGGAAAACTAAAGTGCTTTTAACAGCTGCGTCCCAAGTTCAGAATGTAGGTCTCCGCATGCTTTGTTAGCCCTGAGGAGGGAAGCAGGGACTTCAACATTTTGGCTATGTCTTCCACTGTTTGCATTTTACTGTCACAGCGGCTGCTGCTGCTGCTGCTAAGGATGACATCTGATGTTGACATCAGACATTGGGGAGATGGAACAGACTTTCAATATCTGCACTCAGTCACTAGGAGAAAAAGCCTTGACAAGAGCCACCACAAAAGGAGATAATCTCCTCCTTTGCCTCTTTCACCTTCCATCACCTCCTCTTGCAAAAGCCGGAAAGCTTCAGAGGAAGGCAGGCTAATGAGTCACCCCTGAGCCCCACTTTTAATTCATTTATGCTCTACCTTAGGGGAGTCTCTCCACCAGCACAACTGATAGTGTAAATAAATAATTCCTATTTTGCAAAAAAGTCATATTTATTGAAGTCATTCTAAATATTGCAAGCATGCAACCACATACTGACATTTCTCATTCTTTCCAACTGAAAACCTGCCTACATCAAAGGAAGAAAACATTAACAGAAAGACATAGTGGTAGCCCTGTAACCCACTTCAGTTTTAACAAGTTAAAGAGAGAACTACCACATGATTATCTTTATGGCCCTACACTTATTAAGTGAAAATGCATTGAATACAGGACTTCCTGAAGTGTAGAAGTTTTCAGAGAGCTTGATGCTGCATTCCTTATGACTGTTATACAGAATCTACCTACATGAGTCACCTGCTTGCAATGGATCAAGTAATTTGTTGTTCAACAGAGGTGCTGCTAGGTCTGATCAAGCCTTACTTTCTTAATTATTAAAATTAATAAAAAACTAAAAAAGCAACCACTGCAAATTGGTTGAATTTGCCCATGTTAGCTCTTGTTTAACCACATTCAGTGTTAATATGATACAAAGCTTATCTGAGTCGGAAGGCTTCCTAGAATTTCTGTAAAATACAAAATATTAAACACTTCAGCAACATAACAATGCTCATTCTAATATGAAAGAACTGAGTTAGGCATATGAAGGAGTAAGAAAAAGGAGTTTTTGCAGCAGTATGGCAAGCATATGCTCCATCCTCTCCAAAAAGCCATTGTGCAAGCTATTTGGTGGGGCAGGCTGCTGGATTTGGTGTTGATGGATCCAACAGATTTATTGTCTTTCAAATTTATGTCAGCTGCAGCAAAACAAAGAAGTATGTCAGTATTTTAAATTACCCATCTTTTTCCATTCTCAAAAAGTATTTCAGCACTAGTCAAAGTTTCAAGTCCTCTGAGATTTTTTTATACCTCTCAATTCATCTATGTCTCTTCAGTACTCATACATGTAGTTCCAGCCAGGGCAGGTACACAGTTCTGTTGCACATCATTCAGTCTTAAAATTCAAGATTTGGTGATAAGCCAAAGAGATTATTTTTTTTCCTGAGGGAGCTCTGTAGTTTTCTTTTGAGAGAGAAGAGGAATGAAAGGGGAATCCCAGAAATTCCCCTCCCATTAGCTCTGTGCTTGAAGTATTATTAACACTTTCACTTTCTCACTCCTACTCTCACCATTTGAATCTGGGTCATAACAGCATGCCTACCCTTCAGTACCCTGAGTGGGTGGTTGTTTTGGCTGGCACTAAGGCATACTTGCTTTGTGACACAGAGTGCCCTTATGGTGACACATACCTGTCCTTTTCAGTTGCATTTCATACTTTTTTTATCAACTCGTTTGTTTTAAAAGACAGACTAGAGAGTGGAATTTGTGTTATTCAGTATTCATATTGTTCTAACAATGTGTGAAAGGAAAAGCCACAAAATATTTTAGCCTATTCTTTTCACAACACTGGATTATTCCCTATAGCATCTTTTTTTTCTCTTTCCAAACACCTTTTCCTTACTAAAATACTGTAATACATGCCCTACCCTCAAATACTACAATGCATGCCTGAAGTCTCAGATTGGGCCTCTAGTACTAGAGTCCCAAATGAAGAATTTGAAGAGCTAGAATTAAACTACAGTAGAAATTAAACTCTGTTAATGGCAGGCTGCCTATCTAAAGAAAGTGTCAGACTTATAAGAACTCCTGTATGAAAAGAAAAAAGGGACCAAACAAACCCGTGAAAGAAGCCCGATCTTCATATATCCCTGTTAGCAGAACAACATCATCAAGGGTCCGTTGCAGAAAAGGTTTAAGTTATGTGCAGCAGAATGGGAATGACACCTGTAGATTTATGCTTTTCCAAACAAGTGAAGTCTTTTATTGACTCTTTGTGTATCCAGTCATGATGCTTCTTTCTGTGCTCTTTTAGGGGTGGAAAGAATCTGTGAGCAAATAATCACAGACTTTTGGAAAAGAAGCAGAAAGATAAGATGCTATTTTTCCAAACTAAAACATCTACCTTTCTGAGTATGATTCTAACAAAGATAAAGATGAGAGATTATTCTACAAGGTTCTGTTCTACCTTCCCAGTTATTGTGAAATGGTCATTAACAAATTGGCAAATCTTCTAAACAGCTGCTATTTCAAAATTTCTTTAAAATGAGTACCAACAGCCTGTTCAAAGTACTTCACACCTGCTTTTTTAGCTAACATACCAAGTAGAGACAAATTATTGCTTGTGTAGTTATTATATATGATATTAAAACATAATCCTAAAATTCTATAAATAGACGTATACTGTTTGCTTTTACTATTATCACAAAGCAAATGCAACATTTGCAACCTGGGTAATTAGCACCAGGGCTGTTCTTTCTAAATTGCAAGTGAGTATCTCTATGCCATCCTTTTTCTTTGCATCCAATTAAGGCTAATGCATACTTCCCTACAAGAATTTGCAAGCTGTACCGAGAAATAATGCAGTGTTAGTTTTGTAATTTAGTGCACAGGGCACATTTGTGCTAAAGCTCTGTAAACTGGGCCCGTGGTCAAAAGGAGCAATTAGCACTTTGTTAGTATGCAATGATGTACTAATCTACACAGTCCCCAAAAGCAATTGTCTATTCCTTTTGCCCTCACATACAAATTTTCTACAGTATGCACCACTCTGCCCCTAAAATAGCCCATCATTGCACAGTTGCTGTAAAACAGGTCTCCTATGATTAGAATCTGTATAACAATTAGAATTTATTTATTCGAAAAAAATGTTGTACCAATAATCCTTTTTTCTGTGTTGAGGTAGCTGCACAGTTCTCTGAAAGTGTTAAACAACTACGACTGTTGTATTAAAGAGTAAAAAGGGGCAAATTTAGGTGACAGAATATTTCCATCTGAACCTCCTCTAAAGGTTGCTCCTAACTAAAAATAGACTGTTGCAAGCCACAGTCTCCAGGAAAATAAGCCTAGTGCTAAAATTGGCTTGACAGTAAAAATCATAGAAGCTACCAATAACACTGACAACTGTCAAACAGTGGACTAAAACCTACTTTTCAGTGAGTATTCCACATCCCCCTCTTGTGGCTGATATGTAAAGGATGTGAATCTATCACAGGTATCAGCTAAATTATATTTTAATATAGACCGGCTTTGTGATAGTCACCAGAGATGGTCCAGAGTGAGGGCGGCAAAAATCAAGGAGGAAAACAAGGCAGCATATTGCCAAGCATCTGAGAGGGACTACTGCCTGTTGCTAAAGGCCTGGTTTCAAAGGCTATTTTCCAAAACTCAGGCTTATCATAAGGTATCTCAACTGGGGCAACCACCAGCCAAAACACCGCCAGCCTCTAACCATTTTGGAAAATCTTGGCAGTGCAATATGTACCTACCTGTTAAGGTATCATTTGTCTAGAAGCAGGCTAAGACTACAGTTTCATATTTACCCAGCAAAATTTACAAGGCTGATAGAATCTACCACAGGGTTACATTTTCCCAAATGAGTTTGGAAAACTAGGATGTTAGCTCCCTTGGAAGAAAGGCAATGCATAAGGCGGCATAGCGTCTCCATAATAGCAGACTACTATACAATTTGGATGAGTTGAACATCACTATCCAGCTAGGTAGTGTGGAAGTTCAATCCTCAAGTGAAAGGAGAAAATAGAAAGGAAAGCTCCATGAACTGACAGCACAGTCAGTAGCTTTAACAGAATGATCCTTCATGGGGATCTCTAAATAAAAAAGATATCCTTCATAGTCACTGCCCACATACCTGTCTCTGATCTTATGCAAAAGAGCTCTTTGGCTCTTCAGTCTAAGAGAACAAGAGGCACAATCTGGGCTTTGATGGAAGAAAGGGAAGAACAATGAAAAGGAGGTTCATGTAGTTGTAGTAGGCTGACAGAGCTTTTCTCCTTTGTCATTTCTTTCCTATTACACCTGTCATTAGTATGCATTCAGTTCAAAGAGATTCTGGTATCCAGTTTCCCTTTTTTCCTTCCTTCTCCTTGTTTTTAGTGGGAAGGAAAGCAAGAAAAGAGGAAGTGATAAATCAAAAATCTCACTGCAAAAAAATTTTCTACATTTAATTTTTTTGGGGGAAAAATTAAAAATTAACATTTTTGTGAGAAATGTCCAATAATTCCCTCTCCCCTGTCAAACCCTTTGAACAGCTTATATTGGTTGTTCTCTTGATAAAGACTATATTCACTTAATGGTGACACAGTTGACCATTCCATTGCTTCTGACAAGAAAACTTCACCTCAACAAAACTGGCCCCATGATATTCTTGATAAACCTGTCAATATCCACCAAACAGGACAGTCATCTTTAGAAGGGGAGGGAAACAGGACAGTAACAGACCTGAAAGTGTTTTTTTTCTCCAAATTTGAAGGAAACTAGTGAACACACGAACAAGGCCTCTGTGAGCTGTACTTTTCCCTTCATGAGGGGACCTAAATGTTAGCTTCGCAGCATTTGCCTTTTGGTATTGAAAGCAAAAGTAATTTGAAGAAGTATTATAAATGTCATTATATTCACTACTTGCAACACTGTATAAACCAACATACTTCTTCCAATCTTCTCTCCCTTTTACAAGTTAGGAGTCATAGTATCCCTCAGGGAGATGAAAGAAAGAAATTAGAGATAGTGGTTAAGGAGATGGAGTCTCTTGTGATTTGGGATGAAACTGGTTAGATCAACTGTTAATGTATAGAATACTCTAACACTGTATAATTTATTAATGGGTCTGTTACACAGCAATATGGATCTACTAAGGTCATATAAACTACTTGTCTTCCTCATTCACTTCCTTGTGCAAGCAGCAGTACCTGATTCATTTGATTTCCTCCATCTGTCTTTCTGTTTTCCCACTTCATCTCTCCAGGACACTACCTTTTGCAAAGAATGCTTTAAATTTGCTCTGGAAAGAAAATATAGTTGCTTGGATGTTATCCAACACGGCTAGGCATAGAGAAGATTTCAGAGGTTCTTTGCTTGGTTTGCATTTAAGCTGCAGAAAGGTTTATGCAGCTGTCTGAAATATTTTTAACAGTACTGAATTAGTTTTCAGTTAGTTCATTTAGCTTTCATTGTCAATGAGTTTTGTAACAGAACAGTGGTAGGTGAGGAGTAGATAATATGTTAACAAGAAGGCTGTTCCTGTCTCTACTTAGTGTCAGCACCTGCCATTTGGGATTCTCTCCAAAATTTGTGTTCTGTTTGTGAGAATACTGAAAAACAATAAAGATAGATAGTTACCGAGAATTCTAGTTCTGCTTGTCTACACTTAAATTTCTGGACTTAGCAAATTAATACAGAAAAGGAAATGAGCATACGTAATTGTAAGTTTTCAGGTATGTTATCCACAGTAGACAGAAATAAGATTCTGTCAAAGATTTAGCATTTGAACAGATTGTTTAATATTCACGCAGGAAAATTTAAACTGATTATGTTCCAAAAATATTTTTTAAAATATGACTTTGCTGAAAATTGTGAATTGCTCATATGCTTAATTTTTTTTTTTTAGAATAAAATAACATATTTTAATATAGGTTGCTATGATGCTGTTACAAATATCGGAAATGATTAACACTGGAAGAGTATTAAAGATTTAAACTGTTTCACCATCTGTGCTGTTTGTTTATTTTTCACATTTCATTCAACTTGGACAGTGAAAATGGATTCATTTGTTTTTCTCTTTCACTGCCGTGCGCTAGCATAATGATCCAGTGTTTCTGCCACAAACAGTGCAAGGGTATATTTATCTCCAAACTGCCATATCCAAAATTGCTGTTTTCATATAGATAGAAAAAAATACCCACATATATAAACCAAAACAAATTACTTCATTAAAATTACTACATGATTGGTCCATTGTTTCAGTTTTTTATGTTGATTATTTTTCCCAACATACTACAGGCATACCTGGGCTTATATAGCTAGCTTATATCTATTTATCTGTTGTACTTGACAAATGCCTTTTGCAAAAAGAGGTTGTCAGCTAATCAGGAAAAGGATGCCTGATGTGTGATGGTAAGGTGCACTTGTCTTTGGTAACGCGCTCTATGTTACTTTTATGTGATGAATGGAAGACAAGTGTGGATACTTTTCTATAGGCCCATCTTCATCCAGAATGTCTTGCCCACCTGATAGGCACAATTTAAAAGCACTACATTCATCAGCTGCAAAATTACTGAAGATGGAATCAAGTTTCAAGATCCAGATTTACCATGGAAAAGAGTGGTTCCAGCTCTGCTATCCTGTTACAATTTTTCTGCTTAGTTGGAATATCTCAGGGGCATTCTTCTTCCATATTAAAATGAAGAAAAATCTGAAACAACTGAATTCTGAGGTGATGTCACCTCTCACAAAGAGAGGTCGCATCCCAAGGCCATTTAATGTCTCAGAATCTGACAGAGGTGCAACTCCCTGTTGAATCACTTAAATTGCAGCATGAAAACCAAAGACAAATCTGTTTGATTAGCATTAATAGACACCTTCTTTGTTCCATGTTCGCAGGCACAACAGCTAAAGATCAGTGTCATCTCTGAGTGGATTTCATGCATTCCTCATAAAATAATTTCCGAATCATGACACAATTACCCCACATTTATTGATTCCAAGCCTGGATTCAGTGGCAAAGATCTAAGCCTGAGATCCTTCTGTTTTCTCAAAGTAAAACAAAATAAAACCAATATAATATAATGCAAAACTTCACTTGAGATTGTTAGCTTTCTTTGCTTACCTCTTGGCTACACTTCTTCTGGACAATTTCCAGCAACCATTTCACTGTAATCCACTCACCAGATGCAGTGTTCTGAATTTCAAGTAAATTTTTTAAGTCTATAGTGAAAGAAGTGGATAAAAAGAGAAAAGTTAAGGTTAAAACCTCTTCTAAATTAATCATGTTTTTCTTGGCAATTTGCTCTGTGTAGACCACACAGTGACCAGAGCAAAAAAACCCCAACACCCCTCCCTCCAATACCATCACAGTGAATCAGGATAACAAGAAAGACTTACAGAATTAAAAAAATAGGAAAAAGGAATAAAAAGTGTGACTTAGAAGGAACATTTAAAAACCTTTACAAATGACAATTTTATGAATGCGATATAGATATGAAGAACAGGTGTAAACAAATCGGAGTTGTCTAACAAATGAACTTGACCAAATAGCTTTGTTTTATCCTTTCATTTGCCCTTGAATTTTGACAAGAATTCCCTTGCATGCCAATTGCCTGGGATTTGAAAGGTCTGACACACAATATTCATGGTAGTCAGCTTCACTAATAGTTCTCCACTTGTATTTTTCAAGAAAAAAAAAATCACACTTTTTGGAGACATAATTTCCTTATTCATTTTCTCAGGGGGGATTAAAATGTTAAGTCCTTTATTCCTTACCTTTGATGAGTCTGGAATGGATTGTGAACGTGATACTGCAAATTGGCAGAAAGATCTTATTTCGCCTGAATTTTTGAATCAGCCTCTCTCATAGAGTCTAATCAAACCTGTCACTCTTATGAAGACTGACGTGGCCAACAAGTGTGCTGCTGAACTGCAACCTGCCAGACTTTGCAACTCCTGCCACAAATGTATTTGAAAATCTGGATTTTCTATTGATCCCAACTTGTTTTTGCTATACAACGACTTCTGTAGCTGGATCACATCGATATTTCTGTCAGAAAGGTTACACTGCATGTGTTGATCATGTCCAATTTACAAAACGTTGAAGTGACAATAACGGGGTTATTTGAACATTTATTGCTGAACATTGAGAAACAATGTATTTGCTCATGTCAAGGAAGACTCTATACATGCTCAGACACCAGCAAGTGCAGAAGAAATTTATCTATCCTTCCACAAGCCCTTGGGAAGGGCTTTTTCATTCTTAGCTCAAAAGAGCCTTAGGCTTAAAAATAAAGGGCAAATACTCTTTCAGAAACTGATATTCAGAATGAAGCCATGCTTTAATACCGTGGAAATTCATATGACAAAATGAGTGATTTTTATTTTCTTCCTCTCTGTAGGGATGGCTTGCAAAGACATATTGCCCTGTTCTCTCTCTCTCCTCTCTATGAATGTTGGACATTTCCTGCTGCATTCAGCAGCATAGCTTACGCTCAGATCACAGCTGCTTATTTTAGGGCTCTGGGAAGATTCTGAATCCTCCACTCAAAATTAAAGGTTAGATTTTTAAAAGAAATATGAGAATTAGGTAAGCAGGTGTCACAGAGTTCAGGGGGCCTTGAACGGCTAAGGTGCTTCACTCCCAGTACAAACCGAAGACCGGAATTAGGGAAATTTTCCTCAGGCAACCCCCAGTAGGGAGTTTTGCCTGAATGTGGATGTCAGGACTGGACCTTTACAATACATCCTTTACCAAATCTGAATGGTATCAGACCTGTTCCAAGTGCTTGTTTGCTAGATTATATTTCCTGCATGTAAGCAAACAAGAACAAAGGTGGCTGTATAAAGTGGGCAGAATAAACATGTTCAAAAAGAACAGTGGCTCAGCAAGTATCTGTGGGTATGAGGGCTATAATAATGTTAAAAAGCTAAATGTTTTCAAGTCAATCCAGTCAAGTGCCTATTAAAAAAAAAAAAAAGAAAAAGAAAAAAAAGAAAAAGCGAAAAAAAGAGAAAGCTCTCTTTTTTCCTCAGCTGTGGTGGTGCAGCACCTGCCATTAGCTGTGGTGGTTCCTATTTTCATATTGTCTGACAGTAGCAGTTGGACTGAGCCAGAGCCAGTGAGGCCGAGAGGCAGACTCCCTGCTTCCACAAAGCTGAATTTAATAAGATGAGAACAGTATGCCAAGATGGTGAACTCCCTCCCTAGCACTTATCATGACACTAGTCACTCAGCGGGGCCCTTATTGCAGCAGTAATCTGGGTGAGCCTGGCAGAGCGTCCTGCTTACAAGTTCAATATAATAGAACAGCAGGGCACTGGAGGCCTGGCAGAAAAGCTTAGCAAAGTTAAAGCCTATTACGCTATGCTTGAAAAAAATGGCTCTCAAAATATTATATGCCGAGCAAAAACCTGGACATGCCAAGTGCAGTGACATACTAAGCCTCTTCCATAATGGTGCACTCATTAGTCTATAGACACAAGCAACATGATTTTAAAAGTCCATAACTTGAATGGAAATGGATATGCAAATTCTTCCTTTTCTTCTGCTTGGCTTGAATTTAATAGGCAACACTACAGCATAATATAAAGATCGCGAAAACAAAACTTGAATCTGCTCTGAAATGCATTAAGTTGTTGAAGTCAGAAAATCCCGGCTCTGCATTTTATTTCCCTTATATTTTCGTAAATAACAAAAATCAGCTGGAAGTAATAATCCATCTCACTGGTATGTGAACATGAAATCTCAGCCTTGAGAAGACCTGTGGCAGGGAAGCTGCTATCAGACATATCCTTAACATAGCGACATACGACACAAGCCCATCAGCATTTAAATTAAAGGAGAATAAAACCTTCGTTGTGAGCTGTCTACAATAATATCATTTCAGACTGGTTTTCATTGGATTATTACATATTTGATTTAACATTTTAAAGTCTATTTTACTCCTGTCCCTATTTTTAGCTTCAGTGGTGTCTATTACAGTACAGACTTGAAATTCATCAAGAATGTGCCGATCCAACCTTGAAACATGGTCCCTAGTTTGAATGGCATTTTGAAAATAGAATTTTACTTGTTAGGAATTGCCAGAAAAGTCTTTCCATCTGGTCAAAAGACTGTAATGATAAACTCCCCTAAAAAGAGCTAAAAAGAGATGGGAAAAGAAGAGGTAGGCATATATTCCTCTGCATTCATTTGTGATGGGAAGATCAATGTGTCACCTGGCCACTTTGCAAAGTTAAGCAGGCTTTCATTTGCCTAAACACAAGCCCTTGAAGCCATCTGACATGCCTGTGGGTTTTCCCTGTGGGTTTTCCATGTAGCCTGTATCCATCATTCCAGAAAAGCTTGAGTCTCCTGTGATTTCTGCACCATGTATGTCCCACATACAATAGAACTGCATTACCCTTCCAGTTGGAAGGAACCTCAAGAGGTCTCCAGTCCAACACCCTGTTCAAAGGAACGTCAACACCACATTCAGATGAAGTTTCTCTGGGTTTTGTCCAGTTGCGTCTTGAAAACCTCCAAGGATGCAGATTCCATAATTTGTTTGGGCCCGTGCTCCAATGCTTAATTATCCTCATAGTAGAACATCTTTTTCCTTATTTCCAGCTTTAACCTTCCCTGTTTCAATTTATGGTTCTCGTACTCTCACTGTGCTCCTTCGTAAAGAAATTGGCTCTGTCTTCCTAGAAACATCCGCTTATCAGAAAGCTGCTCCTAGGTGCCCCACATCTTCCCTAAACAATCTTGCTCTCTAAAGAAGCACAGTTCCTTCAGGTACTCTTCACAGAGCATATGCTCCAGCCTCCTGACCAGCTTGGTAGCTGTCTGCTACACTTGCTCAAGTTTACCAGCATCTTCCTTGTACTGGGGAGCCCAAAACTGAAGGCAGTGTTCCAGATGCAGTTTCGCAAGTGGCAAACAGTGGGGAATAATCACTCTTTGATCTACTGGCTACACTCCCATTGATACCTGTGTGCTTAGTCTACTGTCCACCAGGACCCCCAGGTCCTTTGCAGCAGAATCTTCCAGTGCTAGGCTGGGAATCCATAAGAACCAGGGTTGGCGATCTGGTGACTTCCTTCAGTTGCTCAAAGAAGACTTCATCCATTTTCTAATATTGAGCACATGGTTTGTAACAGATTCCTACTACAATCTTGCTCTTACCAGGCTCTCTGATCATGACCCATAAGGCCTTAATCACCCTACTTTCTGTTCCACAAAAGAGCTCCATACGTCCAGGCTGCTCCCTCACATAGAGAGCAACCCCCTTCCTTGTCTTCCGTGCCTGTTGTTCCTAAAGACCCTGTATGTTCTTTACAATGCAGAGCTCCTGCCACACCTCAGTTATTCTCATGATGTCTTAGTTCTGGGCCCACACACAGAGCTCTAGCTCCTCCTGTTCAGTTCCCAGACTGTGTGCATTTGTGCACAAACACTGGAGGCAAACCTTCTTTTAACCTGTCTTATCCTTCCTGAGGGCTCTTTTGCTCCTGTCACCCTGTCCCATGTATTTACTGCCCCGACTTCTGTTCCCTCACCTATCTGCAAGCTGTCATCACCATCCCCTGATGTACCTGGTTTAAAGCCTGTTGGCAAAGATCATATGTGTGGATATCTTGGATACTCTAGGGCACCTCAAATGGAATGTACTTGCGTTTAGACAGTTAAATCCTGCCTTTAGTGTCTGAGTCCAAGACTTTTACAACTGCTTCTGTCTGGTCATGTCTATTTCTCATCCTATCCTTCCAGTCTGTACTATTTTATCGATCATTCGAACAGAGGAATAGACCATTATATTCCTAGGTTTTCTTTACAAATGCACAGAAAAAGTATTTTAGATGCAGATTTTATTTAGGCTTTTTTTGAGGAAAAGCCTTACTGTGTGAAAGAAATTAGCTTATTTCAAGTATCATCCAACAGAATCTAGCTAAGAAGCACATGAGCTACAGCACAAACACAGCCAAACCAGCTAAAATATTCCCACCCTAGCACAAGGGTCAACAATATTTGGCAGGTGTGATAAACACAGCAGGTAGCAAAATTTTAGGTAGCACACAGCACTTAGTCAGGGTGCCTTCATGGTCCCGATCTGCTTCAGCTGGGGCCTCCACCCACACCCACAGGTCCAGGAGCTCTACTTAAGCTCAGCCTTGTGGCTTAGTTTCTTTCCTAAGCTACTCTAGAGAAGCATTCGTTTTCAGCCTAGCTGTAGCTATGCCCCTGCTTGGCAATGTGTCCAGGTGACCCTGGCCTCTTGTGGACTGACTTCCCAGCTTGACCTGGAGTCTGTCTGGCAATTGCTGGACCTAATTCTGACCTGCAGACTGACTTCCTGGCTTGACCCCAGACCTGCTCCATCACCAGGAACTTGCCTAGTGATTTCAACTCTTGGTTGGACCTGGATATTATCTCTGGGTCTGCCCTGCTCAGGTACTGTGGGGTGGCCCCTGCTGATGGCCAGGTTATTCTCCTTGGTTCCATGCCCGTTAGGGACCCTCTGGCCCTTGCTGCTCCCTAATGAAAACTAAAAATGGTTAATACGTGGTACTGAGAGCTAAGCATGTAGTTAAAGCATTACTGTGAATACAGCAGAGGCAGCACTGCAAAAGAGAAACTTCAAAAAAACCCACCTGTTTCCCTTTTAAGTTTTTCCCTAGTGTTCTAGGCTGCTGACTAACCTTAGTGTGCACTGATGTCTCTGCCACCTTTGAAAGCTTCTGTTTACATACTCGTTTTCTTGCCTCATGCTCTCTATGCAGTGCCTTGTTATATTTTGCTGTGTTGTTGTGGTAAGTGATAGTTCCTTAACTGAAGAACTTTAATTTATCATTGGCAGACTTGACGGTTTCCCCCGTGGAAAGGGACACCTTGTGGCTTGTGGAAAATGTTAATAGTTCACTTAACCCCGAGAAGAAATTTTGTATAGTAAATTGCAACCTATCATCATTTCTCAATTTTGTGGCACTTCTGTGCTGGCAACAGAACTCAAAGTAGTCAGACTTGCTCTGCATCCTGTCTCCCCAGTGAGCACAATGGGGAGCTGAAGACATGCATGGTGTCTTATAACCTCTGAACACTGAAGACCAAACATGGTGCATACCCATTCCATACCTGCAGCTCATCTGAAAGGATTCCAGGTTTAGCATAAGGTAAAAAAAAAATTAAAAACAACCAGCTTACAAAACCAACAACCTTAACTCTGCCCTCCAGTATTTTTTTGGATAACCATTAAATTAAGTTTTTTGGATATCTGAGTTGTAGATTACATGGAATTTACTTGTAAAGATGCTGGAGTTGGGATTTACTCTTAGATTTTTTGTTTTCATACTGACTTTTTGAAATATACACGCTCCTGTTGCTCACTAGTAAGTGAGCTTAAACTACTATGTTCTTCTGCTTGTATGAAATTTTTATTGATTGATAATCCACATCAGCAGGAAAATTCCTGGCTAGGATTGGATGACTTCATGTAAATAAGCATAAGAGCTTTAGAGAACAGCGGCGTCCCAGAATACTTTTCAGGGCCTTTGGGCACAACTTGCATGAACCTGAGCAGCTAAGCCTTTAATGTCAACAGAATCTCGGTGAAAAGGCACTGTAAGAAGCCCTTGCTTTGCTTTGTGGTAAAGCCTCTGGTATTAGAAAGCAAGGGTACCATTGACGTCCTCCTGTGCATACCCAAAACCTTGAGCAAGATGAACAGAAACAGAGCACTGCCAAATCTTACCAAAGATTTGCTGCTATTTTAAGTCTCACTTTGGGTGATTGGTTTTAATTTTATCACCTATCATCTTGTGGTGAAACTTTCCCAGGCAAATGGTGTGTTCAGGACAGAGCGATATTAAATGCTCTTGGTAGATTTCAGGTATCTTGTCAATATTCAGTTGGTATTCAAGCATTTCGTGTCATATCAAGGATACACACAGCAGTAGTATCTTCAAATTATTTTGTTGCTGAAGCCAAAATTAGCAGCAGTACATTTTTAAAATAAGCTTTTAATATTATGAGACATCAGGAGTACTGCAGAAACAATTAGCAATGCAGTTTCATGGAAAAAGAAATTCCTTTGGATATTCTAACTGATGGGACCAGTGTATTCGCAGAGAAGGGAATGAGTGAAAGGACCCATGTAACAGAAAGCACAATGCAGGTAGTGTTACATAAAGCTGAGTGTGCCACTTGGCTTGTGCTATAGCAGCTGTTATTCAAAACCATATGGGAATTTCTGAAGACAACTTTTATTCTGAACTTCCTCATCTGACTTAGCAGAAACAAATACATAGTAATGAGTATGTACGCTCGTGATGAAATTCGAAGGAAAAGGTGTTCCAACATTCTGAAAGCAAAATCTTAATGCCTTTGCATCTTGGTAATCTCTTAACTTAGATACTTAAGACAAATCAAATAAATGTTTTATTTTGTGGGACCAGATGGCTAACACTTCACAGGCTAAAATGCCAGCTGCCAATTTGTTTGTTGTTGCTTGGCTTTAAGTTACCGCACGCACTGGGAGGTAAAGAATAAAGTTTTAATTTCTGCCAGATTTATTATTCCAAAACTTAAATTTTAGTTAAGATCACACTGAATGGAGCAACAACCTGAGGCAAATCCTTGCCCTTTTCTCTTAGGAGGTATTTTCCTACACGTACTTATGCCACTGTTTTGATGTGAAAGATAGGCAGTTGTGCTTAAAAAAATCCAGTTCTCCTTGAGTTACAAAGATCAACGTCAGACGAGTAGCTGATTGTGATTTAGTTTTGGTGATGGCTTCTGCTCCTCTTCTGCTGATATCTGTTTACAGCAACTATTCCAGTTATTCATGTAATACATTGTAACTGATCTTCCATGTTCCGTCAGGTATACATGATGACATAAAAGGCTAAGATCATTATTACTGATTTGCATTGCAATAGTCCAAAGATACTATGGTATAGCCTGTGCCAATTCATGCTTGAAGAAATGTCAAAATGATTTTCTTGTCCTTCTTGAATATAATTTTGAAGTATTATTTTGAAGTGCACACTAAGCCAATAATTCCAACTGACTCCAAACCCCTTTTCCACCAGATCTTGGCACTGAAAGTTTAAGGTACTGTTATCTGGACTTAGAGCTAGTTTGGATATGGGAATTAATCCTGACTTAACAAATAATTGAAGTGCTTTTTGCATGGCTTATGTAAAAATTAGCTTCTTGGTATATCACATGACTAAAAGCTATTCCAAAGAAATTATAATATATTTTATAGTGACTGATAACTACAAAACTGCTTGCACAAAAAGAATAATCTATGCTAGAATAATAGTGTATAATACAATTCTAGTAGGCCACTTATAGTGAAAACAGGATCGTCAAAGTCAAATATTTTATATCCACAAGACAGACTCTGTTAATCGTGAATAAACTGATGTGCTGAACTGTGCTACTGGGTAAACAATGTGAGGAAGAAGACCAGTTGTTTGGCTTGAGTGTCAAACTTAGAAAACAAATCAAAGCGTAGGTATACCCAAAAAGGGATTTTTGTTTTTTTATTATTCTGTGTTCATCATATATTTAAATTCCTTTTAAAACATAACCATTCAGAGAAGATACAACTTCAAAATCGGAACATTAATAACCTCAGTTCTAAAAAATAAAAAAAAAGGAGATTAATGGGACTTTTTTTCAGGACAAATCAGGTCTTTTCTTCTTGGCTAAGTCAGGTTGTGAATTTGTAACTGAGGCCTTTGTAGGGCAAAACCAAATTGTAAAGGAGTTGTATATTTACATTTTTTTTAGGTTCAGTCACTGTTTTTATTTTATTCAGGAATGAACACTAAGTCATCAGTGTTAAGTTTGCATTTTCTCCCTATCTGGGAGGCATCTATAACTCAGAACTGTGACTCATGAACATTAAACCAATCAATACTAGTCCTATACTGTTAGATTCTTGTAAATGAAAATATATACATCCAGCATTGCTGTAATGGGGTGCAGTAATATGATTTGAGGGAATTCAATTTGCACTTTTTAGGTTTTCTTTATCCCCTATTATAATATTCAAACCAACACCGAGTATCATAGAATCATAGAATTGCTGAGGTTGGAAGGGACCTTTAAGATCATCAAGTCCAACCTTTAACCTACCCTGACAAAAGCCACTTCTAAACCATGTCCCTAAGCGCCCCATCTACCCTTTTTTTAAACACTTCCAGGGATGGTGAATCCACCACCTCCCTGGGCAGCCTATTCCAATGTTTAATAACACTTTCAGTGAAAAAATGTTTCCTAATATCCAATCTAAACCTCCCCTGACGTAACTTGAAATCATTTGAACCATTTCTCATTGTAGACTAGAAGCAATGCCTATTTTTCAGATTTAGATGTACATTTAGTACATTTAGAACATACTAAAGATGTCATGTTTTCTCTCTAGCAGTGTCCTCAACAAGATATTAGACCACTTCTAGTTCTATCTACTGTTTTTCTTTTGGTTAGTTGGCTATTTTACAGTCTTAATTCTGTTTTAGGAGTTAAACTGGTCCCTCCAAGCGTGGAAAGGCTTTTCATTGAAAGAGCTACTTAATGTTTGTTTATTCTGAAAACAAAAGGATGGCACTAAATGAAAGGGTGCATGTATACTTGATTCCAGTGTTGCATAGAGCAGATGAGAAGTGAGACAAGGGAGCAATGTTCAAACATACATATTCTGCTGTCTGGGCGTAGTGGGATGGATCTGTATGGACTTCTATAGTTAGTATAAATTACAGCTGATCTGACCTGCAGTCACTTCCATGCCTGTCTGTGCTTTGTGGTACCGATAAGGAGCTGCTCAACTGTTGTAAGCCCTTGACCTTTCACTTGTCTGAAGTGGTAAGTGTGAAATTTGCGACCAGCTATACTTTGGTGCAATTTCAGAGCACATCAAGATCATGGCAGGAGACAGATGAATCGAACTGGATAGCATAAGAGCCAACACTGCAGTCTGAAATTCTGATATAAGGTCTTTGGAGAGAGGTTTATCCTTATTTTATGCATCATTGATATTGTTCAATGTTTGCTACTCTAATAAAATTATACCCATAAAGAGGATTCCACTTCCAAATGTTACTATTTTATTCTAAAAGGAGCATTTAAGAAGACATTCACCAAATAAAAACAATGTACAAATTTATTGTCTCTACAACTTCCTTTGTGGTCAGGAAGTTAAAATGGGTATAAACTTGTGAATGAGAGCTCAGCTTTATAAATTTACACAGGTGTTAATGTGTCTGTTTATCTTTGTGATTTTACATTACAAAACCAAATTGATCATAATCTCAAAGTAAGCCAATACTAAGAAAGATTAAAATCTCCATATTCATTTTCTAGTGGGATGACACTTACTATTTTCTACTCCTTGCTGCAGACGGATAGAAGGCCACTGGTCAACAATCTCTTGAGGATGGTGTGCCAGTCTTTTGTTTTCTGCAATAAATAAGTATACTACTCAACAGCATTCAAAGTGTATTTTACAAGCCAATCAGTAGTTATATATTAAAATATATTAATTCTGTACTCAGCAGCCAGAAGTGTGAGGTGGTTATCATTGCAAGTTATTAATACCTAAGCTATTAAAACACCATGCAGGGTTGCATTGGTGTGCCAGTGTTTTAGTAAGCAGCACTGCTTTCTCATTTCTGACGATCTACAGGTGATTCCCCTGCCCTTAGTCTACTTCAGTCCCTTGCAGCAGCTATTAATTTCCTGCTTGGGCTGATGTTTGATCAGAAACTTCTATTCCTTTACTGTATCTTGAAAATCCTCCATTCATTGCGCATCATGCCTGTCCTTTACAGATTCCAGACTCCCGCAATGCAACACACCGCCCTTGCTCACTACAGGCCTCCAGTGTTGCTCTCCAGTGATCGTCAACACCTTATGGTCTTCAACAGCTGTGGCTGCCTAATAAATCTCCAGCTTTGTAAGTAATAGCAACAGCAAATGATTATGGTCAAGTACTCCTCTACCCTGATGGAGTAGCGCTTAGGGTAGATGCACTAGGATAAACAGGTGAGAGGCCTGAGTAACAAATGCGGTCTTGATCAAGAGGAAGATATGGCTGACTAGGGACTTAGGGGAACCCACCTCCTGTATCTATCTAAACTTCAGCTCACCTGAAACTGGGAGTAGCATAGTTACTTCTGTATAGGTGCACTTCAACATGTCAGGGCCCTCAGGGCGCTAGTAGGACTTAATGTCCCTGACCCCCCTCAGCTGGGGCCTCCACCCTGACCCATGGGCCAAGGAGTTCTATTTAAGCTCAGCTTAGGGCCTTCGCTCATTGCTTGAGCTTGACCTCAGAGCTGCCTTCTCAACACGAACTTGTCTGGCAATCTCAACTCTTGGTTGGACCTGGCCACCACCTCTGGGTCTGCCCTGCTCCATTGCTGGGAGCAGTGGGTAGGCCCTGGCTGACGAGGCCCTTGCTTTGCTGGCCTGCAGTGCCCTGGCCACTGCTGCACCCTGGCAGCTGGAACTTGGTATCATTAGAGTTTTAAAACCACAACTAAATTAATGAATAATCAGTTAATGAGAAAATTTAACTTATGATTCAATGGATCAGGGGCAAGACTTCTTAATAAATTCTAAGAGAGGGGGGAAAATAGCCACGCTGGTGTTAAAAAAGCTTTATTGAAGACTTCCTCTGTTCACATACTTTGAATTTTTATAATGAAATCTGGCAATGAGGTAATTTGGGAGTTCACCAGGTAATTTATGCTGTGCTACAAACTACTCTGATATACATTAAGCCTTCAAAATTCATTACATATATCCTTGCAAAAGATAGGTAGTTGCTACTGAACAGTGCACGCGTGTTCTGCAATAAATGTAGGTGGAATTATAACCAAGTCATACCCTTGTTTGGCAGTCTTTTGCTTCAAAGATGATAATTAGCATGCTACTGACTGATCCTGAAAGTCCCACTAGTATGATACCTGAGAGATAATTAGAGGAAATCAGAAGGCAAATTTTCAAATTGATGCATAATATCATCACTGAAATTAGCCACTGTGCACAGAAATAAAGGTCAAGTATGAATCAAACTTAGGAATCAATATTATGTTACCACTATAGTGGCTTAATGTTATGATTGAGGTTTTTTTACACTTTTAAATGTCTGTGTTTGATTCCAGTATGAATACTGGCGCGACTGTCAGTTAACAGAATATGTGAAATGTATAGATCAGACCGACCCAAACAGACAGCCAATGGCTTAGAATCATGAATGTTCATTAGTATATTGTACTGATGCAACCGCTTGGACTAATGTACCCATTTATTCACTCTTCTACATTATGGAAAAAGAACACTTGCATGTAACCTCAGTATAGAAAGAAAACACTACTTAAAAATTTCCTTCCATATAGACTCAGTTTTTTTATATATCAGAAAGACCGATGAGTATGAAAGCTTAGTTTTGACAACCTGGAAAAAAACAAGGTTAAATGCAAACCCAAATATGATTTAGTATGGAAGTTTATTACAATTGTAAAAAATAGGCTTTTAAAAGGAAATATACTGAATATTTAATACTGCAAATAAGTAGTATGTAGAATTATGCCTGAGGCCTCTCTTGCTATGTTGAGTGGATTTAATTTAATTTAGAAAGGCTGGAAAAAATAGTATACAGTACACAGTTTTCCAATCTACCAACTTTTTGTTATTGTTGTAGAAAGACAGAAAGGAAGCTGCATAACTAATCTGAAAAGCCTCTAAAGTAATTTCAGTAGGAGCAGTTATACAGTGTCCACCTTGCAAGCAGCATAGTAGAGAAAACTGCTACGCTGGCAGTAGAAGGGCATTCACTGACACAAATATTTTACTTACACAAGACAGAAGATATCATTATGAAGCCTGCTCTGACTGAGGCACCTGTGAAACAAATAATATTAAATTAACTTTTCATTTAACATTGTAAACAAATTTGAAATACTTTGCTATACTGGAAATGAACAGTCAGAATGTGGGACTGCAGACTTAAAACTAACAAACAAAAAACCCAACCCCCAAAACAAACAAACAAATCAAAAAAACAAAAACTCCTCAATGAAGAAGCTTTGTAGAAGTCTCATGTTTAGGTCAAAATTTATCATTTTTAGTGGTCTGCTGCTTAAACTTGGTACTGTTGTTGTAATGTTATCTCCATGTCAGTGGAGTAGTTAAAAAACCTCATAGGCTATAGAAAGCTGGAAACAACTTAGCAAATATTTTCTCTGAGAATCAGGACCAGAAAAAAGAGCGCCTTATTCATACTCTGTAGATTATTGCTTATACAATCACATCTTCCACAAATCTAAAATGTTATGCTTGTACAAACGCAGGAGGCAGATCAAGCCATTTGTTGGGAATATTGAAAAAGTGCAACGCTGAGGAGAGGTGTATGTATTGCTCTGCATTCTGCCATGCGGAACTGCAGCCGATCTTAATAGCTGAACTGCATCACCACTACTCGTTTCACTGAGGCTTATTCTATGTAATATACATATTGTTAAATACATTCAGTAAACAACAGCTCATCGCCCACTTAACCTGTATTTGTTTTACTCATGCAACAGAACTGGAAGGACTGGACATACACAAAACAATATTGTGCAATGTAACATCTACAGCATTTTGGAAATACACAAAACTATGTACATCCCTTTAATAAAATTTGAGGGACTTCATTGAATACACAAATTTACCAGCGTATCCAGTCAATCCTTTGGAATATATATTAATAGTTATGTCTTATATTTGCTTTGCCATCATAACCAGATAAAGGATATTGATTACTCTATTTTAATCCTAGCATTCTTAACAAGGCAAGAGTAGCATTTTTCTTCAGCATGCTTTGAAACTCAAATATTCTGACACTTCAAATGTTCCAAAATACCTATTGTTACTAAGGTATTAATTAGTTCATTGCTTCATCACTTGTAACTAGCTATTTGTATAACTATAGATAAACATCTAAGTCTTGATTCATAAATAAAAAGATTACATGTATGCCGGTGAAATGCTGTATGTATCCTGCCGTTGTGTGGTGTAACCCTTTGGGCATTTTCCTTTATACTCACAGTCAGATTTTGTTGGAATAGTGAACTGCATGTATGATTCAAATGGGCTCCAGGCAGATGCTCAGATTTTTCCTGGAAACATATAAAGGCTTCAGGGAAACATCTTCCCTTGGTGATCATAAAAGCACCACTTGCATGTTTCCGTATGGAATATCCTTAGAACCTTGTTCACAAACACAGAGAGAACTGAGAAGCAAAGCTGAGTGGTTCTGGCACCCTAAGGATTTCTGAGATAATAACTATGAGGAGAAGGTTCTTGTGTACAATGTGTTACAAATAATGGAAGATATCTTACTATTCTTAATTGCTTGGCAGTGCTCTGCTTTTGGGCTTCACTTTGGTCCGTTATAAAGCCAGATGTTAATTTTAGACTTGATTGACGTCTCCACGATTCAGAATAATCTGTAATTACAATTTGAAATAAAAGCATTTATTTAGAAAAAAAAACAAACAAAAATACTGAGTATTGATTCATAAAGGAGTAGTAGTAGGTGTAATGAATGGTAGCACTTATTAATTTGAAACAGCTTGTGATTTCATAGCTGCTTTATGGAGAAATGCTACATGTGCAAAATTATGCTAACAAGTTAGTCTTATCATCACAGCATAACCACTACTAAATAAAATCTGGTTGTGTTTATCTAAATTTTCATCTAGATAATAGTGATAGTAGGCTAAGTTTCTAAACCCATTGGTAAATGGAGCTGCATTCACATATCTTTTTCCATCTAGATCCAGGGTCAATGTAACTGTAAGTGAAACGTCTTCATTTGTATTGCTGAAGTTCAATTTATTTATTTTTCTTTTGTAACTTTGCAGGGTATCTCTCCTATATATTTGTTTATACTCAGTCATCATCATCTGTCCATCCTCTGGCTTGTTTCTTCCAGGGTGGTCTGCATTTCAGATTTTGTGATGGGATGTTACTTTGGTTTCCTTCTGTTTCCCTTTTCTTCCTTACTGCTTGTATTCTCTTCAGGGGCAGAGAACCCATCGTACTTTCATGTATTCGTTTCCAAGGTGCTTTACCTGTCACTAAATTTTAGTTTAGAGGCCAAATTCAGGTCTTCATTGAGCTTTCTATCATGTTGCCCCCTATGTAGCAAAGCAATTTCAATGCCTGTAAATACATTCTAGTCCCTGCATCCACCATGTCATGCTCAGGACAACCCTTCTCTTGGAATATTACTACTTTTAAAAATGGACTTTGTCAGACATCTTAGGTGTGTTATTTAATCGTGCCTTTTCTATGACTCCTACTTGTGTTGCGACAGAAGTTCTGTCTTCTGATTTCCTCTCTTAACCTTTTCTGTAGGTGTGTTACATATTTCAACCCTTAATATTATTTCCCCTTGTCTACCCATCTGCTTATTTTAGCTGCTTCTTCCTCTCTGCTGGATTCTGTACAGACTTCCCATCCCCCTGTCCACTCCTTTAAACTCTCCCCCATAGCTCTGTCTATCCTCTCAGTCGGTGCATTTGTGACCCTTCTGTTCAGATGGAACCCGTCCCACCTATATAGGCTCCATCTGTTCGAAAATGTCCCACAAACCTAAAAGGGGACGGAGGAAGTTCTCCTCTACAGAATTGACGTCACTAGGTGGAATTCTCCTGGGGTTCTGGCCCCGGAGCATCAGTAGCATTTACAAACAATAAAAAGGCTTCTTGCTGAAAGGAATTCCTGCGAACAATGTTACCACAATACCTACCTATTTTCACGTATACTTCTCAGGACCTGATCCAAGGCCTAAGTCACTGGGGATTTTCCACTGATCTCAGTGGACTTTGGATCAAGCCTTCATTTCACAAATACATGTGTTCAAAGGACAGGTTTAAAAAATAGCAACTTCTGCCAAGACAAGGGTGTTTAATAACTCCAAACCAATTCTCTTTACTCAAAAAAATATGGCAACTAAGAAAATAAAATGTTACAGAGATACTTCTTTGGGAAACCATTATTAACAATCTCTCTATGTATACTGGGAGCTAGTGAAATTAAAACTTGTAGATATGATGCAACCTTTTGTCAGTGAAGTGATTTTTTTGGTCATTCTCCAAATGTTGCTCAATATCTGCAGTATGTAAAGTATTAAAATCTCCTTGTGATCTGCTTCAAGGGACAAGAAAAGCTGGAAGCAGATAAAAGCAAAAAACTCCCTAAAATGGAACCTGCTTTCAGCACTGGTAAAATCTCTAGTCATTTTTTTTTTTATAGCCTAAGGAGAAAAGTTGTATTAGTCTACTGCGTGAAGCAAATCTTTTGCTGTTCAAAATAAATAAGGACTGAAATCTGAAATTTACATGTATACCTCCCACTGAACACACGTAAAAATGGGGAGGAAAGGTTGAAATTAATTCTTGGCAATTATTACTCTACTCAGTTGCTGAGATGCACTTTAAAATTGCTAAAAGACAAGAACTAGCACTGCTCTATACTTTATTTTTGAATAAGGTTCCTTGCAACGCTGGTTTCTCCCAGCTTTTTGCAAGGTACAGTAGCTGCAGCTTTGTTTATCTGGCCCCTACACAATATTGTCAGGATGCATTTCCATTTTCCAAGTGACTGCTGCCACTGTGCCACAATCTGTGCTCATTTCTCGAGCAGCTAAACCCTTTGACACTGTGGTTTTTAATTAAAATTACATTAAACTTAATCAGCCAGAAAGAGGCTGCTGTAGAAGGCAGGTTTGATTGCAACCTGCAAAGGGCGCTGGGGCTGCCAACTCGCTAAAGATGTGCCGGCAGATGCCAAGCTGCTTGTGTGAGCCCCATGGTCACAAAAATGCTATGAGAGGTCAGTTCTGTCTTCACTTTTTTCTAGCACTGTCACCAAACTATAATGCGCGACAACTCCTGATAAAGCTCAAGGAAGAGAAAGAAATACATTCCTAATACAGCCGATGTACTTTTATTCATTTCTCAATTAATGGAGAGTCACAGAAAAGATGTATTTGACAGATGCTGTTATTTGGTGATCCCTGCAAATGATAACCCTGTAGGTCTACCTGCCTGCTTAAGAATCAAAACATGTGCAAGGGGTTATGAGATTGGGCCTTGTGAGATAAACAGTCCCTCATCTCCTCAAGATTTTCCCTGGAGTTTCTTTATTTTTTGTTCTTGTTTGGCTTTGAATGGAGTAATGAATGAAGGGGCAGGCCTAAGAGTGTTAGATTGTCAGTACTTCTTTGTAGAGCTAAGACTGACTGCACGGCACAAATTAATAGTTTTTAATCTGAAAATGTAAGTAAAGGTTAAAGTAGAGTTTTGGAATAGTATTCATAACCTTTTTAAGTATTCTTCAATAGCAGCCCAAAGCAACTGTAGAGTTCCTCAAGCTTGGTAGGATACTGATACCTTCTAATCACTTCCCCACATGTTGGTCATTGAATGGGAATTATATATATGAGTATTATTATTTGTATTATTTTAATGCTTAAGAAACTTAAACCATCTCTCTCTTGATCTGCCCCCCCTCCCCCCTTAACATTGATTGTTTAGATCTGAACAAACTCACAATGAACTGGAAAAGTACCAGTGATACGACTAAGATGTCTCTCTGAAACCTGTTCCCATGTTGAGTTCTGGATTTTAGAGCCATAATCTGGAGGGGCGTGGTGGTTACAACAATCATATTTTATGCTTGAAACTGTCCAATCTCAAGAGATCTTATTGCTTTGAAATCCCTTTTGCATTCTGTACAGAAAGAGGAAAAAAAAAGCCCAGGAGCCTTCTGCTTCTATTATATGTTATGAAACCCACTAACAAGGCTTCTGAAAGCTTTTGGGCAAGATTGTAGTGTTTAAATCCATTTTATATTTCCTCATGTGGGCTATTTGATCCTTCCACCTACAGCTAGTGATTCTGGAATCACTTGATCTTTGCTGTGAGAATTTGATTTATTTTATGCGTTCAAGGGAACGGGTAACTACTGTGATCTCATGACTACACAAGCTAACCAGAATATAATGCTTCACATAGTTTTCAGTTGTGTATGCCTGGAAACATGTTTACTGCAACCTGGAAAATCAGGAACAAACTGGGCAAAGTAATGAGAGAAATGGAGAACAGCCAGATGGTAGAGGTAATGAAATCGAAGAGTTTAGTAGATTTATAATTAGCGAGGGGAGACATTTGAAAAGAGAAAGAGAGAACAGTAAGAAAGGTTTCCCAGTGATTGAAGTGGTAGGATAGCAAACTTATCTTCTTACTATATAATCAGACATGTTAATTACAGTGGATGGCAATTACTGTGTTAAGATCTATTATAAACTCTATCACAAAATAAATACATTAACACTCTCATAAATTAGGAATAACACTAATTAAGTCAATAGAATCAGACTGTTCTAGGAGAAGCAGGAATGGTTTTTTTTCTTCAACTGTTCACTCAATGAGAAAACAAAAGAACAAAGCAATTCATGCTTGCTAATTACAACTGGTGTAGGAAGCCATAAAATATATCAGAAAATTTAAACTTGTCTTGTGTGACACAAAAGCATAAAATAGAAGTGATGGGTTTAAAAAACAGTTTTTAGAAGTTTGGACTTCTTTTTATTGGATATAGGGATTTAGGAGCAAGCAAAGAATTAAGCAATGACATCTTCATCATATTATGTCTTAAGTGACTGTGAATCCTTTTCTTCCCCCTTATTCTTGCAATCTCATTTTTTTTTCCACATTATCTTTATGTATATGATTCTTGATTTTTTTGAGTATTTGTTTTGTGCCTTGGAAGTATTCCTGCAAGCCCAGCTTTGCCAATCATTTCCTGTGACTGAGCTTTAGCCCTGAAATGAAGAGATGAAATGTGGAAAGCATTTCACAGCAAACTTCTTCCCTTTTAATTGTTTGGGTAAAATAGGCATTAGCAGTGAACATGAACCAAACAGTTTTATGCTTTACTAAACGGCATATTTTCACTGTATCAACTAGACCTTGTAATGCATCAAGTGTGCCCAGTGGTAGAGCAAGATGCATGGCAAGAAACACTGTTACTCTGTATGTGGAGCTTGGCCAGTTACTTAAAAGGATTACACAATGGGATCTCCATGGTTAGCAGGGACTGAACCCAGTAGTCAAGTATTTCCTTCTCGTACAGTGTCCTTAACGAGGAAGGATAAAAAAGCAGACAAAATACTCTTTCACATTTTAGGTCATCTTTTAAGCTACTTTCTATGTAATGAAGTCTATGGTAAAGCTGGGGATAATACTCTTTACCGACCACCCACACAGCTTTATTTGGAATAGTAAGGTATGTTACTTACACAAAAAAATAATGGGTAATTCCATGAAAAGTAGAACTGATGTCTCCTGGTTTGTCTTGATTTTGTGTTTTATCAGTAATTTAAGCTTCTTCTGTGATAGGTCTTTCTAAATAGCTTCCCCTGTATGGATACTCTGGAATCTAACCTTAGTTGAATTTACACTGCAATCTTTGTCTTGTGGATCATGGTCTATCACACCACTCAGATGCCTTGTTTCAAGCAACTTAATGCACTTTACAGTTTGAGACCTCTCTGTCAGATTTCATTGAAGCTAGTCAAGAGGTTCAGGGAAGGGCAACAAACATATACATATTCGCTGGGAAATTGCAGAAGTCTTGTTTCCTCAGAAAATGAGGCTGAAAGAGGTAAGTAAAAACCACATCTGAATACAGACTGTCTGTTTACCCCATTTCTTCATGTACATTTGTGACTTTTGCGTTAATAAATTCCAAAGGAGTGATGGACAAAGACCTCTGTAGTTAGAGCAAGGTGCAGTACATGCACACAAATTCTGCTGGCCCATGGAATGGCACAAACCTCGCCACCTCCAGGAGAAGGAAGGGAGTTCAGAATGATGTGTCCAAGTGATGGGATAAAGATGGCATACATGGCAAAGGGCAATTTGATATGGGGAATTTCTGCCTCTTGTATAATTGGGAAACCTTAGAGGTGTGATTGAATGAAGGCAAAGGTGATGGATACAAAAATGATGGCTTCTTAAACTAATGTGTAGAGAACCCTGCCAGGAATGGTTCATGTCTAGATCTAGTTAACCAATGATCAGACAGTAAGAGCAAATTAGAGTTGAGCCCCTGGGGGTCAAGTGACCATAATCTGATTAAATTTATTATAATGCAGAAACCATAACCAATTAAAACAAATATAAAAGGTATGACTTTCGACTGGCCTGCTCTGATGCCTCATGGAAGAAAGGGACCTTGGTAGCACATGTACACTGGGGGAGGCAGAACGCAACTCTCAGGCAGGTCTGGAGTTCAGAGTATGCAAGAAAAACCTAGGATTGGTTCTCTTTAAAGCCTGACATTTCAAAAGGAGAATAATTTTATTCCTCCCACCCTACCAGTTGCACCAGTTAGATTTAAAGTGGTGATTTCTTCCTAATTGCAAAAAAATACAATTTAAAGACAGGATTAATATGCGTATTATTAGCACTCTAAAGACAAGATGTACTTTTTAAAGAGGTTACAGTTAACATGGATATTAATATTATGATATCACTCCTTTGCATCATTAGTATGTCTCCAAGCCAACTACTACAAACCGCCGTATGGCAGGGAACCATGTATCTCATCAACCTGTGCTTGTAAAGCAGGATCTTGTCAGCAAAACAGACAGTGAAACACAAGCACAACTATTCCTATGTAGGTGGGATACCCAGTTTTTATTTGGTACCTGCACTGCATTTTGTAAGGGATAAGCACACATTTACACAGTGTGTCAACTGACCGGCAGCTAGTGAGTACTCAAATGTGTATTCCCAGCTGCTGTGCTCCTCACCTGTTTCCAGGCAGGCTAAAACTTCTTTTGAGTGTGTATATGGAGCTATGAGATACCAAAAAGATCACAGCCAGGAAATGAGGCAGTATAGCTCCTCCAGGTAAGCACTCAAAGTGCTTGTCAACTGTCCACACAGGGGAGAACTTCAGGTTCGTGCTGCCTTTTAGTTTGGGTTCAAGCACATATAAACCTGAAGTGTATGTAGGCGGCATATGACAGAGGGATCTCTCCTAGAATATCACACGCCAGATTGGCAACTAGTATTTGTAGGAAGCCTCAGCTCAGGTTCCAGTCATACAGTGTGGATGCTGGAAACAATTATGTGGGTGCATAGAATCAGGTTGAGAAACAGCCTCCTCCACCCTCAGTTAATGTAGTACCATGTGACCAAAGGACTGACTGGTGCTTCGAAAGAAGGATTTTTTAAATGAAAAGTTAAAAAGCCTTCCACCAGCAGCTATAGAACTGCTGATGTGCACTGCTGTGTAACGCACAGCTCAACTCTCATACCTACAACTTTCAGTGTTCCTCTTTAAAAGACAATGCCACATCCATTACTGTACCAGCTCATGCTCAAAGTCAACACACAAAGCCTACAACACCTTGTGACTGCCTGTCTCAGGAGAACTCTTGCCTTCTAGCTCTGCTCTCTGGCCTCGCCTGAAGAACCAGCACTTGGCTCTCTTAATAGTTCTGACGGGGAGTGTTGGTTTTGATTAAGCCTGTGTAACACATCTCACATCCAAGAGTCAACAACACAGCTTATGAGTTACTGCTTTCTAAATTTATCAGACTTGATGCTAAGCCATGAAAAAAACTGAAACAAATTATGAAATGGCAAATGTAATTTTTCATCCATTAGTACAACAAAGTGAGGTGCCCCAAGGCAACTGAGATTGTTTCTGGTAGCCAAATATACATTATTTGTAAGACACCCATCATAAACAACAGAATTAGTCATCACGCTGTAAAATATAGATAAATACCTCTACGTCAGAGAAGACAATACCTTTGTTAAATAACTACAGCTTCCACATGGCTGAGTCTGCCATTGATATATCTTCTGACTGATACCATATTACATGAGTAACCCCAGTAATTTCAGTGAAATTAGACAAGAGGTAAAGTCCAACACAATGTAAGTACAAAGATACTGGTCTTTACGAAATTGAGAGGGCAATACTCACCTCCCAGAATGGACAATTTTGACTTTAAATATCTTCTAAGATAACAAGACTGAAGTCTTGAATGTATTTTTCTGCACACACAAATTGATACAGATCTTTACATCTTTTTACCACACGAAAAACACTGATTTAGAAGACATTATCTTGACAACAGAAATATTCTGCCTGGAAATTAAATGAAAGATGCCACAGAAAAAAAAGGTAGAGAAATTACATCTTAGACTGGAAATTTTTTACAAAGTCTAACTTATTATTCATAAATTTATCCCCACTTGACCTAATAGCTTTGATATTTTTCAGTGAAATTTAGTAACGTACATGATGTGAGAATAAGTACAGGAAGGAACTAAGCTGGAGATAACTCAGCACATTCACTCTTCAGGAAAGCATCTGGAGAAAACAGTAAAAATCCAATAAAAAAATGAAGGAAAAAAAAAGCATCAACTCAGTTCCAAAGCAAAATTCCTGATTTTTTTTTTTCACTTTACATTGTCCTAATTTCTTTCCTGACTGCTCTTTTGCTTTACATTTTTCATATGTTTTTAAGCCACTGTAGCTGTACACTTAAAATTTTGTGTTTAACCTTTCAAACGCCCAGAGATGTCTTTCCACCCAACAAAGGAACGGACCTCATCCAGACCTATGCCTGTACTTCATACATCACCGCTGATTAGGACGCATGAGGGTCTATCATACCAGGCACGTCCCTGGCAGCACTGGGTCATTGCACTCAAGGGGTTAACTGATGGCATTTAATATACTTATCTGGGAGTAAAGAGGTTCAAGGCTGGAAAATACTTCCCCTCGTATTACCACTTGGTCAATTAGCAACCTTTAGGCCAGAGCTATGTGTTCATATTCTCTTGTAATCCTGTCAGGACTCCTTACTCATTCACCAGTAATAGAGTCCTGTGACTAAAACCTTTTTTGGCCAGGGTAGCTGGAAGACCAGCTTCTGATTCCTCAGAGAAACTCTCCTATAGGCAATAAAACAGCAGTTATATCACAACTGCTCAAATGGCAAATGTGAAGTGACTGCTCGAGTATAAGATGCTGCCTGAAAAAAATGAGATGGGGGTAGCTCATTTGACAGAGCTGTTCACACTTTTTCTGCACAGCTGAGAGACATTAGCTTGATTTCCCGAGATTGGTGTGTTTTCCAGCACGGTGAGTTAGAAAACGCAGCAGCCTCAGAGATAAGCTGGGTCTGATCATACATGTTTCAAAGCTCAGGCACCAAATCCACTCCAAAAAAATCCTCACAGAAAACTGAATATTTTTGCAAGGTCAATAGTTCAAATAAAGTAAACAGAGAAAGAAAAAAGGCTTTAGTGAACTGTCTCTAGACCCTCTTTCCCACAATGGTACCCTATCTAGTTCAGAATTCCATACTTTCTTTTGTAGATGCTTGGGCAAAATTTACCTCTTTTTGTCAAAAAAGAACAAATTGTCTATGTTCACACAGACTGGAGATGATTAGTAACTATCCAGTTCAGCGAATTTGGGAATTCAGACAAAGCAGGACACAGTTACGATAAAAGAGGAAACACAAGGCCTTTTATTTTTAGTTTTGATTGATGTCTAAACATCTCTATTTTATACTGAATACTCAGTCTGGCAGACTCATAATCAACACTGCTGGTTACCCAGAAGCTTCCATACCTTGCCCACAGTAATCATTACTTCTAAAATATCAAATAATTTTTGGATGCCTAGATATGGATTGAGATTTTTATCTTCGGTAGCCATTTCTTTCTAACTTCTAGCAAAAATATATTTTACCAACCTCATTCTCTCACAGTCACTGATAACCAACATTCCTGTAGAAAAAGACATGGAAAATATTTTTTTTCAGTAGTATCAGAACTATTTAAAAATGTATATTGTATTACATTACAGTGCACTTATTCAGTGTATTATATGGAGTTATAATAGCTTAACCTCTGTCAAGGAAAGCAGAAGCAGAAGAGGCTATTTGTCTAGAAAAGATGGAAATCTGTTGATTTTGACAGTTTGATTTTGGGATGTGAAAATTTGTGGCATGATTTTTATTCAATATTCCTGTTCAACCTCCTCTTTTAACTCATGGTATGCACCTGGTATCTGAGGGACAATGATTTATTTAGAGTTTAAAATTTTTTCAAGCTCCTATCGCTTTGAAATGAAGCTACTCATACAGTAGCAGTTCACTGTGTAGTAAAGGTAATGTGATTGAAGTTGAAAAGGCTTTCCAGAAGTATTTTGAGCTGTTGGCTGTATATCTGATTGTAGATGCTCACTTTTAGTTCCATGTAGGCAGGCAGACCCCTGACCCAGCCTTTGTCACGATATGCCACTGTCCAGATTTGGAGGTGGAGGCGTTGTGGGTTTTGTTTTGTTCTTTCCTTTAAAGACATCTTTGCCACTGGCTGCTGTAGAAATATGGATATGTGAGAGGCCTGAGAATATTTTGAAATGATCTGTGGGAGCCTAATTATGTTTTATTTGTTTAAAATTCTGATTTATCAAGAGAACCTCAGGAAGTGTAACAGCACCTTCACCTTCCTTCTCAGATCAACTCTACGTATGGACTAGAAAGGTATTTTGAAATTCTGTTCATAAGGAAAGGCTCTGATGATTTCATATATATCATACTCTGATTTCAAAGTTATATGTTTCAGTGAGCTTCCTATTTTTGCAACCATTTTTTTATGAACAACAACAAAAAAGCCGTAACCCTTTAAACATATATGCATGATCCATCAAACTACCTAACACCTTCAAGGAGATCCTTGTAGTCCTCAACTAAAATTCAGAGGGACTGTGTCTCAGGACAAGAATATTTATCGCACAGATCTCCACAGACTGATTGTACAAAAAGACATGTAACTGAGAACAGAAAGCAGATTTTCAAAAAGTTTCTAAATCTAAGCTAAACTTCTGGACTCACTGAAATAAATGAGAGTGGGACACAGATTTCATCATTACATCATTAGAGCTTCATGGATAAAAATAGAGCAGCAACAATATAGATAAATATAATATTTTTACCTACCTTGGGCAGCTTTGATATCAGTATATTCCAGTTACTGGATTATTTTTTTTTTCAGAATTAATACAAATCATCACAATTTTATTGATTACAGGGGAGCTTGTAATCTCATTTACCTCAGAGCAGAAGAAGAATGGAGAAAGCAGAAATGAAAGGAAAGAGAACGAAGTGGTTGTAGTTCCCACCTAAGCAGTATCTTCTAACTGCCCCCTTCATCTCCATTCAGATTTCAGCTGAATGGAGCTGCTTCCAGTTTTATGTTGCTTTAACAATAGTTAGTACCATCTCATTTTCTAATCTTAAAACTTTATAATGATATAAACCTGTATTTGTTTTAAACTATTAGGCTTACTTCTCATTTTATTTATAATGTCAAAACAGAAATTATACAAGAAAAAAATATTAAGTTAATACAAGACAGAGGTAGATCACAGCCAAACAGATTTATGCTTCAGCATATTAAACTAAAGTTGTGGATAGCAATGGAGGAAAAAATAGATACCATATTTTTCAGAAAAGCATTTTCCCTTTTTTCTGCTGAGATATACTCGATCCCAAATCCTCAGTATATTTCTACAATGATTCATTGCCTCCGTCAAAATGCCAAGGTGGGTTCATTCTAACCCAGGATGTCTCACTGTTTTAGTCACATTTGTTTCAATCTACGTTAAACACAATCAATAATAATTGATCCCTGATCATTTTAACTTACTTTGAAAACCTGACACTTTAGTTCAATTAAAACGTTACCCATTGCGTTCTACATTAGTTTACAAGACAGACGCATTTTTGAGGCAGACTTACCACAGAAGTCCTCACCACCAAGTCTTTCAAACTTTTCAAGAAAACAGAAGCTGCTTAGATGTAAAAATTGGATATCTTACTGGAATGTTCTAAAAGACAGGTATGCAAGATGTGCAACAAAAACCTATTGTCAACATGAGACCCATACTTTGATACATTTCAGGTGCTTGTTTAAAGTCAGTGTTTGTCATGGTGAGAAATTCTGTGGTGAATGTCGAGACAAAAATCAGAATAACAGCGGTGATCACAGCTGGAAGTAAGTTTGAAAAAGACACAACAATGAAAAACCCACTCTCTAAATCGATACAACTGATAATGTAGACCTATACTTTTTTCATATTGACTGAAAGCTTGGAGTATGCTGACCTAGGTCTGAACCCACTGCCATGCCATCTATATGTATCATGTGCTCTGAAAACTAATTGGTTGATGGACTTACGCATGGAGGCGTGAAAAACTTTGTAATGCTCAGTCACAGCAGGATAAGACCAGAAGAAGACATTAACAGGGACTGAGGAGGAAGATGACACGGTAACAAGAGTGAAGTAATGCATGTCCTTGTAGACATAAAGGACTAGGAAGATTAAGTAAGCAGGAGCTGTTTTTCCTTTTTCTCTGTCAAGAAATAATCCTCACAGATACTTTCCTAGCGTTTGTGAAAACCAGGCTCCATTTTTTTTATTTATTACATGTAATAGAGAACACAGTAATAGTTCCATATGACAGAGATGAATGCAGTATAAATGCCTAAAGTGTAGTCACCTATCTTTCTACATTTTATTCTAATTTTTGTTTTATATTGGCTATAAATGGAAGGGAGATTTTTGCTGTTGTTTTAAAGAACCAACGGCATGTTTTACCGTGATTTTTTTTTAAACAGCAATAACTTTACTAAGTTTACTAGTACTTTACAAAACTTTACAACTTTACTAAGTTCCATCTGCTGTCAGTTAATTTCAGCATGTGCCACAATTCTCTCAAAAATATCCTTTTGTTAAGATTTTATAGCTATTGCACAGTTTGCTGCTCTACTACTTTCTCCATTACCACAGTTCCTCTCATTCATCTGGTGCATTCACTTAAAGATGAAGTAGAATACTTCTGTAGTTAATCCATTTTTTAAACAAACATTTTTATCATAAAGAAATCACTCTCTGTTCAACCACACAGGTCACGACTTGCATTCTACAATTGACAAGCTTGGTATGTAGTTTAGCAAGCTAACACTAACTTTTCGCACAGCAATTCTTTGAACAGTATCTTCAGTCAGCTCGGTGACTTCTCCATCCTGATAAACCATGATCTGCTCTCCAAAACTGCACGCATCCTGTGGTTGTTAGACTATTACAGCAATACTATAAACCATGCGTGATATAACCAATACTAAACACTGCAGTGTGTCTTCTCAGTGACGGTATACCAGGTGCCTCAAACCTATCCTCCACCCCTTGTTCTGGTTTGCTGCTGAGTATCAAAAGTTAGGGCATTCATTTGCTGACGCAGATGAAGATGATGACTGACAACAATTTTCTGCTTGGCTCGGTGGAGCTTTCAACTACCAGGAAAATACTGTTTGCACACAAGATGCAGATTTTGGAGTGCTTGTTCATTTAACCACTTCTTGAGGAACTAGAGATCATCACAAACCTCATGTCTGCCTATTCAATTTAGAGTATATACTTTTGAGCTTCCTAATATAACCTTTTCAAAATAAAGCCACTTTACTGAACACACTGCTGCCTCTCTGGAGTCCAAGAACAAACACGACAGACATTAGTCATCTCCACACTGCTTAATACAGTGATGGAAGGCACATGGATACAATGGTAAAAACTATGAAGAAGAGAACAAAATACTTCAGTACAGATATAATTGACGGGAAGTGCATTAGGATTGCAGAACGTAAGAACAGAGAAACCTCTGTAAAGGTTATCTGAGTGTAAAGTACTATCAGTCATTGAAATTAAAAGCACTCATAGCTCCTGTAAAGCACACGGTCTCTGTACTGAACCATTATATATTGTAGGAACTGCTGTTCCCACCTTAAATTTTTGGTTGCTAAGATAAAGGCTGTTTCTTTTATATTTTGATAAACTGGAATGTTAAGTCCATTGAGCATCATATGCACCTAACTGATTTAACCTTGAGACAGGCTGCAGGACTGCTAATCCTCAACCCCACCACATAGCAGCACAGATGAGGAGGTTTACACAGGCTTAGGATGTATCATCTTGCACTGTGCAGCAGTGAGTCATGAGGCTGAGGAATTCCCATCCAAATTTCTCTACACTAAAGAAGACAATGGAGATTGTAGCAACTTAAAGAGGAGGGGAAATATTACATCCTTAAAATATCAGAAGTGCTAGAAGGAAATCTTGAGATATTGTCAGTAAAGTGGCTGTTTTAATACTCACATAGCTCACACTTCTGGAGGGAGACAGGCACCCAAGTGGGTAGGGTAGGAAGAATGTTAGAAGACTTCCCACTGGCTCAACCATTTCCAGTTTGCAAGATGGTTTTTGTTTTAGTTTTTTTTTTTTTAACACCACAGTTCTGCTGGCAGCCATTTCAACAGCTTGTCTTTGGCTGTGAGACAGACAGCTTCTCTTTCCATGGGATCAAAAGATATAAAAAGAACAACCAAACATACTGTAAAAATACAGCTATTGCTGTAAAATACAGCATCATTAAATTAAATCAATAACTGATCCCCAGAAAGTTGGGGATCCTTCCTTCCCCATGTGAAGGAAGAAATTCCTTTTGAGTTTTGTAGCGAAGTGCACTACCAGAGAAACATTCTTCCAAAGAAGTGGAAAAAACAAATAAAATATTTACATACAGCATATAAATCCTCAATAAGCTTTTTCCTTATTTTGTTGAATGAGGAGCTTGCTAAGTTTTTTTTAGTTTTGAAATGCATTTCAGTAGTTCTATCATCATTTTTATTAGCTGCAGAATAGGTTAAGGGAAGATATTTTATTTATTGTTTCTCTATGCAGTGATGCTGCAAGATGAGAATTCCATTTCTTTCCACCCAACTACTTCAATAATGTTATTTTTAAAGAAATGTGGTACTGCTATCTAAAACTGGTGTGCAGAGCTTAATTTCACAATATCAAACATAGCTTTCCATAGCAAATACATCCAGGCTACCAATATCTGTGTAATTCAATATGCTGACACATTTTTATTTTCTGTCTCAGTAATGTCTCATTTCACTAACTCATTGCCATAGGCTACAAGCAACTCTCACTCCCTGAAATGTCATACATAATTAATACATGGTAAATTTTAAAAGAGAAAGTTCTTCAGACCCATTGAACAGGGCATTTCTTTCACTTTCTGTCCTACAGTATTGTGTAACGTTGATGCAAATCATTCTGTTTTCAAAGTCGCCATATTTGGATGGTCAGTGAAAATCTCCTATGCCAAGACGATGATATTCTCAAACCTTTGGTTGTATAAATATAAGCATAAAAGCTCAACTAAATATGTTGGCCTAATTTACACAGTGATTCACTGACTGCAAGTGCAACTTACATAGTATACATTTACTTACATATACTTTTGGCCCTATAATGTTTGTAAACTCGTGCGCTAAATTTTAAAAAATCTAACCTATACATTTGGTAAATATTGTTAGTCTCTGGAGACAAATACAGCACTATATACTTGGATGATACATTTTCATTATGCAGTGCTATACCTAAGGTCTATGCTTCCCGGAGCCTTCAAGCCAAATGACATTTAGAAAAAAGTGTCCGTTCCCCTTGTTTCTGTTTCACTTACTACAAATGCCACGTAGCTATCCATATGATACCTCTGGTCCAACAGCACGTGTATATGGATACAGTTTGTTTCCACAAATGATGTTTCCTCACACAATTATTTGCAGATTCAGCAGCACAGTCAGTTAAAAGAAGTAAAGCAGTCTTAGCTACGAATACCTCATCCCATCCAACTTTTTTTGGAAGCAGAGACACAACAACAATGATGAGTAAAACCTTGCAGTACTGGTGGAAAGAGAGCTGCACAGCCTTCCTCTTCATTTTACTTTGCCACCCGCAGTTTCATCTTTGTTCCTTCATTTTTGCTTTCCTATTATTTCCTAGTATTTATTGCAGTCCTTTAACACCAACTTAAATGTGAAACTTAGGTTTAAAAATTGTGCATACATTAGATAAGGATGGTTATCAAACCTGCAGGTGTCTTCCCAGACAGATGCTAGTGATATTATATACAATTTAGATCATTTTAGTGGGAAAAAATCTAACGAAGCAGACTCATCTCCAAACACAATTCTATAATTGTTAGCACAGAAAATGTTAAATTTTCTTTAACAGGCTTGTTGGGCTCACCTGCTTTAGCACTCAACAATGAGAGGCCTTTCCAGGATTAAACGTGAAGTGATTCTTGTGCCTTTCACACATCTTATGATCTCCCTGGCACGTCAGTTCTTCACTGGCTCAGTCAGGACTGAACTCCCTGCACAAGCAAACTGCATGACAGAGCTGATGAAGTCTGGGATGTGAATAATAGGCTTCAGGGTGACTTGGCTCCCCTGCCACAAAGCCGATGTCCCTGGAGTTACAGGACTCAGCATTTCTTTGATCTTTACTCTAGTTGTTCTACGTCTAGGTACAGTCCCAGCAAGGATGAGACTTCCACATTTGTCTAGATCTAGACAGAGTCCTGAGACTTGCATGATAGGCCTCAGAGGGCTTACAACAGATTTATTACTGAACTGTCTCTTCAAGTTTTACATGAACCACAAAGTTCTGAGCAACTATCACATATGCTCTGCATTTCCAGTTGAAGCTTTCTTGCCTGGGAGACAGTTGTTTTGCACCAAAGAAGAAACTGCATGTGAGCCAACAGTGGGTACTTATGGGATCTGGAATCAAATATGTCAGCTTGCAATCTGAGTTACCGTGAGAGCATGGAGTGCAGTGCTAAGCATAGTCCAGCTCTTACTCTCAGAGAACTTCTGTTTATTTCCATGACTGGGTTCCATTGACTGGGTTACAGCCAAGAATCAAACCACGCCTCCAGCAAGGCCACTTTTGCCGCTCATCCATTCAAATGCATATCATCATTTTTCCTTGCGAACACATTCAAGAAATAGTTAGGCATCCTGGTTTAAACAACAGCTTCAACATACATTTTAATGTCATATATCCTGTACATTTTCCACAAGAATCACTACCAAAAATACATTATAGTCCATGTAATTTTTCTGCAGTTCATACATGAATTGTAAAAGCCAAGACACTGCTAGTGGCTAACTGGGGGAGAGGGGCAGGGGGCAGAAGCAGCAATTTAACGTATCAACTAAAATAGTTTTAATTCATTTTATCTGTCATCAAACTTGCACTTAAGGAGACTATGTTCACTCAATTAATATCAACTGATAATACTAGACCTACCACAAACTGGCATATATTTTCTTATATGAATACTGTTTTACTCAAATGACTTCCCTATTAAAATACTGTATCTTAATGCTTTATAGTAATTTATAAATCATTTAATTGACAGTACTCTAAACATACAATGACAATGTATCATGATTGTCAATGCTTTGCATCTCAGTGTTTCACTGTTGATTATCTGTGTGTTTCTTATTGAACGAAATAAGTCAAAGTGTTTATTTTTCATATTGTTTTGGAGTGGTATTTGAGACTTTCAGATAGCCTCATCAGTTAGATGCTTAAAGACTCCTGATAGTCCAAGCCCAGCATATATTCTTTTCCAGAAGAAGGCTTTTAACAGAATTAACATAATAAGGTTTTTACAACTGCACTTTAAAACAACTTTTTAATTTTTTTTTCTAGGGTGAAACAGGAGATAATTGCACCATCGCACTAACGTCTGATGATACATGTTTTTCTGGAAGTGAACTATTTTGGGAAATTGTTCATTTTCTGTGACCAATTTTTTCACTGCAGACACACATCTGAAAAGTTGTACTATGTTTTTAGAGGTCCATTTCCAAATACAGAGACACTTGGCATTGTAATTAAAAGAGAAAAACATTTTTCTGCTTTGAACTAGATAAACTTGCTCTGGTTTTGACCTGGGTAAAAATGATAACTTATAGTCCAGCTTGCTTACATGAATGGTTAATAAAATGAAAATTGTCCCTCCCCTTCTTATAACAAAATGTTTACTCTCTAAATAATTTACCTTCTGTCTGGATTGTCTAATCACAGAAGGCCACTCTAAGCCACATAATCAGTATATAGTCAGAGATTTCCTTTGCGGTAGGGCACATCCCCTGGTGCCTCCTGAACCACCTGCCCCATATTTACTCTAAGCAGAGAAAGATGTCAGAGAGGTTCCAGCATCCGTGATGTGGGCAGGTGTGGTAAGAAAGCAGCACAGTAACCGGGCTCCTTTACAGAGCAGGGGCTTTTACAGACCTTACTTTTCCTGCAGGTCGAAACTAGAACAAAACGCTGCTTATGCTAGGTACTACCATTTTACGCCAACTCCAGCTGACTTTGAGATATAGGGGAGAATGGAGGTCTGTATCACGGGTTTTGAAATTTCTCTGTGTGTGACAAGCATCAAAATACACTGATTGATGCCACCATGTTCCGTATAGATATTATTATTGCATCTAGACAAATGTTTCTTTAAAGCCAATGCACTTTATATTAGTTTTCCTGGTTTTCACCTTTTCAGTATTAAATGGTGTGAAAACAAGCATCAACAGAAAGCTTTCCAACCACCACAGAGGTGTTTGTCTTCATCAAGCGGTAAGATAAAGCAAAGTGCATGTTATGGCAAAATAATGGCTCTCGGGCGCACTAAGAAGCACAAATCTGTTTTCTAACAGTCACCTGCAATGTGTAGGATCACACTGTCACTAAGATGTACTCATAATTCAACTGGAAACTTAAGCAGATCTTTTCGCTCACAAGTTAAGAGCTGAGGATAATTCATTTAATATTTGTATGTTGTTTATTGAAAGTAATTTGTCGATGTTTCTTTTTCTCAGATATCTCCAATGCACCCTTCATCTCACTAAATTATGATATCCAGTGCATTCACTGTGTTCATAACTGCCATATACAGTTTCCAGTTAGGTGACGTATTTTACTGAACTGGGCCTTTATCTAAGAAAATGTAGTCAAGTGTGCATAAGCTTGTCAGTATTTCTGAGAAAATTGCTCCTACTAATCTTAAGAGTCTTAAAGTCTGAGATGATTTGGCATTGTTTTTCCTCAACTAGAGACTGAAAGATTGTTTCACTTGAGCATACAGAAAAAATTGCGTAATTTGTGCAGGTGAAGAAAATTACTGAGTGCCGAAGATTTGAAATACAATGAAAGCAACATAGCTGAGACGGGGAAGTGCTAGCTTCCCAGAATACCAAAGTAAAAGTTTAGTGCTCCACAATACATTCAAGGAAAGGTAAAGCCTAGTATAGAATCCAGAATAGCGTCATTATTTTGCACAAAATCACAGAAACAGACCACAAAAAGAGCTATTTCAAGAGGCCAAAATAAGGCAGCATTATCAAAATCACGAGGATTAATAAACAAAAGCATATGAAATGCAATCCCATCTCCTCCTAATTTTCTTATGTACAAAGAGAAATTATAATCCAAAATGTCCTTTTTTTTCCATTGTTTGGGTGAAGTTCCAAATGAGCACACAATGGAAACCCAAGGGAGGAGCCCTTTCAAAAAATATAGCACTGAGTTGTAGTAATTCGAACATGGATGACACTGCTTTACTGAGGCAGGAAGGCTGCTGAAGGTACAGTCTCTTAAGGTGAACTTGTGAAGGGTTTCTCTGAGGTAAATAGAGATGACTATAGATATGTTTGGCACTCTTAAGAAAATTAATATGAATATGAGGAAGAGCCCTCACATTTCAAAATCAGGGATCAGTAATTCATTATATGCGATTTTTCCAGCCAAAGTTTATATAACACTTAAATCAAAAGAAAACTACTGTTGCCATCACAATGAGTCATTTTTGTTTATTTTTAGACAACCAAGTCATCATGGCTAGGAGAATAAGATTAAAACTCAGCAGATTAATTTTTTCCTTTTAAATTTACGTTGGAAGCCATCGGAAAGTAAATTGAGCAATTCTTCATATAAACTGAATAGTTTTGAATATTAAGTAGGTAACACAATTCCAGGTGCTGCCTCTCATTTAATGGCAGCAGCCATCTAAGCAAAAATGCAATGTGTTTTTATCTATTTGACATGTGCTGTTGTCCTGATTTATACTAGGTACTAGTAATTTGTTCATATGAAGGAAGTGAACGAAATATGATATGATGCACCACATGTAAGCATGTAAGACAACATACCCCACAGTGGACAGATCACAATTATCAGCAGGTGCAACTTCTGAAAAAGTCCATTTAAAGTTGACTGAGAAATGCTCAGGTACTTGACCACATATGGATTTCAGAATGTCTTTATTGCACAACTCACAGCTCCATTGCCGCACTGCAGAAAAGTCACATTACTAATATTCTGAAATAAAGCCTTATTGGGGAACAACAATATGCACTGGCAGAAAGATAGAAATATTTTTTTTTATTCCATTACCTTAGAAAGAAAAGGTCCAAAATAATAACTGATCTCAGTCTAGCCTTCTGTAACCCCTTTTGTCAAAAAATACAGCAACAAATACAGTATTTCAAACAAAGAGGAATTTAATACAATTTGCACAAAAAAACCCCAAAACAATTTGGGCACACACAATTATAAAAGGAAAAGAAATGAGCAACTAAATCACTTCATTTCTTAACAACGTGCCTTTTTGTTCCTTTCTTAATTCAATGACACTTAATAGAGGTACAACATTTAAGGATTTCCCCATTTAACTATTCCTCAACATCAGTCAGCACCATCCGCTCAATCCACATTTTTCCCTTTTGTCTCAGGCAACCAGCATTCACCTAGGGCTTCTGCTATCTACAACGCAACGTGCATATAGATTGATGAAGTGGGATTCAATCTCACCACATCATAACTTCCGTAACACCTTGATGAAAAAAAGCAAAGGAAGAGAGGGTGGTTTTTTCCCCCTCATGGAAAATATAACTAATTCTTGTTTCTCAGTAGCTCCATTGACTATCTTTGGTCAAACTCATGTAGGTTACAGGGAATAAGAGAAATAGCTCTGCATATACAGTTTTCATAGTTCAAAAGTATCTTACGTTTAAGACACTACTTGAGTCTATGAAGTCTGCAGTTTGTGGGAATTCTGGTTATTTAGCTAGTTGAACTCAAAGATATGTGAGAAAAATGTGCAAAATATCAATAAGAGAACATTTATACATATTTCCCCTGCTACAGGCAGTAAATATTTTTCTTAAAATCTGATAAAGAAAATTCAAGTGTCCTCTGAAGACTTACTGTGTTATTCAGAGACTGAACTCAATCTTTAATGTGTGAAACAGAAGGATTATAATTTTGGTTTAAAAGCAAGTATCAACAGAAATTAATTATGGAATTACTTCTGATGCTTCATTGATATTGAGTGTGCCATATAAAGCAAAATAAAAGACTGTCTCACAACTAAAGAACATTATTAATCTCTCTAGCTTGAATCTCGCATGAAAATACTCTTACCATCTCTTCTGCAGCTGTCGGTGGTTTATTAATCTTTATGCAGAAGATACCATCTATCATAATATCTGTGCTCTCAAAACTTCATATAAAATGTTCTATGAGTGATGGTTCAGAAAAAACCCTGATACAAGGAAAACAATTGATACAATGAAACGACACCCAACATTTGTGTTAATTCAGCTTCACTATTTAGCAAATCAAACTTAAAGTATAATAAGTAAACCTGAATTATTGCAGGAGATATATCAAACCATTTGGTATTATCCTGCTCTGTTTGTTCATCGTTGACCCAGAATATGGGAAATGCTGCGGTGAGTCACATAAAAGGGCCAATGGCTATCAGCAACACAGGTAGCCTGCTGTGAGAAGTTAGTGCCAAAAGATTACTCTCCTGTGTGCAGGACACCTGTGGGTGAATCCTCTATCACACCAAAAGCTGCTACTGGCAATCAAGTTCAAACACCTGATCGCTAGATACGCGTGTATTCTGCTGGTCCATCTGCGGCACAGAACATGTGCCAGAAGTTTCACCAAAGGTGAAGAAGAAAGGAGATGTGTAAAGTGTATCATGTGTTTAGGAAACACTTTGTTCATAAATCTGCACTAAGTATTTTTATTACTTTTCTTATTCACAATCAAAATGTACCACAGGCAGTGTAAACATCAGATTTTCAGTTATGGCCAGAGGGATTTACAAGCTATTATTATTATATTTTGAGGACTACTGTTTTACTGTAATCTTTTCTCGAAGCCCTTAAAATTTCACATTAAGAGAAAACTTAAAAAAGAAAAAGAAAGTTAAAGTACATAATTAATAATTAATAAATAAATACCAAATCTATCAGAACATGTTCAAAAATCAGATCACTGGTACTAAATGCACACTTCCTGGTACGTATGGGTGAGAGGAGATCTAACACATGATGGGATAAAGAACTGCCAGTCTTGTTAAAAACGGGGATTAATCTAAACCTCACTGAAGCTAATGGGACTTTCCATTAACTTCTACAGTCTTTGGATCAGGTCCTATAGTTTATTTTTCTCTGCCCTTTTATCTTCTCTCCCTTTCAGATTTGTTTTTCTCCTTTATGTGTTACAAGAGCAGTACTGAGAGCTGAAATGGACAATGCTTAGCTGGCAGTCATTCTCTGGTAATTAGACTGAGTCTCAAACACCTGACCTGCACATCTATGGATATCAAGCACGTCTGAGTGCCCAATTACCCAGGAGTATTAAGAAATAGGTTTGGAGGATGGGCAAATGATTTGATTCTTAAATTCTTCTCTAGTTGATGCTGTACACGCTGCTTCTTTAGCACAGCCTAGAAGACCCAAAGAGAGATTGGAGGTCAAATCCTGTCTGAACCATCATATACTGTGAACAATTTCTTCATACTGTTTAGGATCTTTGACCTTTAGAAAGTCTACAGCATTCATAATTATATCTAAAGCAGCTTTGATGGTGTCTTCCTCTATAATGGATTCACAGACATGAATAATACTCCTTAATTTTCAAGTATTTCTTTTTCAAATTAATATTTCAAAGAGAAAAACCCTTATCTTGTTAAGAAGAAGAGTTTTTAGGGTTGTAGCTCTTGGATAGGATGATACAGTTTGGTGGCCTCTCTTATTAAAAATGTTCTAGTACCCATCTAATGCCCACTTATTTATGGATTTTAGACTAAAAGCCCTTTTTTGCCAGTTTTCTTCACAAGCACTTATCTCAACATCCTCATTAGATGGTTTTTCTCTTTTCTTTTTTTCAAGGCCTATCCATGCCCTTGGTACTTTCTTTTGTTCCATTCTGCAAAAGGAATGGCTTTAAAGGATCTCTCTCCACCAGTTTCAACTTTTTTCCTTTGTAATTAGCCTTATTTGAGGAGCAGAAAAGTAGAAGACCAGAGAGGAATAATAATAATAAAAAAACCCGGCGAACAAAGGAGATGATGTTCTTTACTTCAATCATATGCTGTATAGCCTGAGTCAAAGAACTTGCACATCTTTCTTTTTTTTTTTAAATCTAACTCATACGGTACACGTAAGCCAGCTGAGAGAAAATTTCGAAGCTAAAGAAGAGGAATGTTTTATTCAGCTGGTTATTGTTATTGCCAGGAGCTTATTTAAAAGTTATAATTAAAGAAATATTTTGCATACAGTAATTTGGAAAGGAAAGAGATGTTTACCATCATCTGCTGAGAAGGAATATATTGGTAGTATTAATACCGAAGTGTGTAAATAAGAAGGAATATATTTATGTTGGGCAAATGTATGAATATGCATATTTGAAAAATAAGCAGTGAAATAATACAGCTGAACTAGAATGGAACCTGGATTTGAATTACTGTACAACGAAGTCTAGAACTACTTATATAATAGCTAACTCTGGTGTCAGTCTTTATTCAAAAAATTGGGGAGAAGAATTTCTTTGGTATTCTCTTTCAAACTGAAATAAATACCTACTACATATTGTCAGTCCTGATAAATCTTAAAACTCTAGAAGGTATTTCAGCATGCACAACACTTGTGGAAATACAGAAATCTGAATCTGTGGTGGTTCTGAAACTCACTTGTGAAAGGTTCAGAAGAGCTACAAACAAGAAAAAAACAGGTGCCTTTACTTATAAAGAAAGTCAATGGATTTCTATTCTAGCTTTTTTCAAACTCTAAAAAACAAAGAACATTTGTACCTTGAATATCAGGTCTTGACTTTGTAGGTTTTGTTTGCTGTTTTCATTTTTTTCCCCTCTTGGTCTACAGTTCTTGCAAGACTAGATATCTAAATGAAGGATGTTTACCACCTGGGACAAAAGGACATTTGAAACTTTTAAAAGATGGAACTCTCCTCCAAAAATCTTGCAAGCATTTCAATTAATAAGACATACAGAACATTTTTGCTATCGGAAGTCTACAACTATTCTTATTTTTTTTTTTATATTTGTGAATAACATAAGTATTTTTTATTACTAATACCACTCCGAATACATACATGAAACTTACTTTTATATACTTGAAGATGACTAAATTTGTGTTGTGTTGATTGTCTTGATTATATGTTCACTCTAAAATAAGTTCAGCTAAAGCTGTTATAAGATTGTCTATAATTTATTATAAAAGAAGTAACATATAAGTAAGGCCTTGATTACTTGTTTTTTGTTTATATGTCTAACTTTTAATAATTTTAGAGTTCTCCAAGTTAATTTTGGTGGGTACACAGTTCAGTTAAACATTTTTATAATTCTGTGAATTTTACTCACTCTACAAGACCTTTTGGATCTGCAAAACTAATGGAAAGAGACATTCCAGAAAGACACTTGGTCATTTGTTCTGCTGCTTATGTCAGAACAACCACCTTGCTCGTCACTTATTCTTTTTTGTTCAGGACAGAATTATAGTGAAAATAAAACAGTATGTAAAATTTGAGAATGATGACTATATGCTTTTGAACCTTAAAACAATTATAATTAATTTGGGACAGAGTTCAGGCATTTGTTATCTAAATAGGATTGCTCTTTCTCATTTTGCATATCACCAAGCTACTGACATTCTATACATCAAGATGTGTAGGTTCATGCTTGCAAAATGGGGGCCAATTAATCAGTTTGCACACTGCCACAAACTGCAAGTCTGAAGTGATCAAACTTTCATTTTATCTCTGTAGCTAGTCAGATATCTTCCCGTGCTCTCTGCTCATTCACAAAATTGTCTCAGCTAACGCAAATGCATTATGTAATCCATGCTCATGACGGAACTATCAGATTTAGAAGAGTTTGTGGCGTGCATTGTTTAAAGAATTATGTCTGTTTCTAATTTCCCATACTGCATGCTTAAGACACCTAGGTACACCATATTTTATCAAGTAAAGCACCTTCTTTATTTTTTGTAAAGTGGAGTACTGTTTATTTCATATTTTGTATGCTTCTTTTTATATTTTCAGCTACAAGTTGACATTTTCAATCAATCCTCTAGTCAAACTCAGCTATAGCCTAGATATTTGCAGGAACGGCAGACAAAGATCACAGACTTTCCAAAATCTATACATGTGCAAATGCCTGTGGTGATTCACCTGCACGAAATTTGGCACAGAAAACTTCTGTGTGAAAATTAGACACTGATTCTTGCTCAGGCTAGTGAAGAGATTTATAGAAGGGACGTACATATCTTTCTTTCTTTAATAATCTCAACCTAATGTGCTGAGAAGAACACGGCATGAATGATTTTGACTACATCCTGTAGAAGAAGCATAACTGGATACAACTAATTTTTAATAAAATCTATCCGGTTACATTGCAAAATTATTTCATTTAGCAGTATGTTGCATAGATTAAACATGTTGAATAGAAAGTATTTTTAATTTCTTCCTTTTAATTGATACGTAACTTACCTACCAGTTAGTTGTAACTTACTTTGTCTGGCAGTAGGCATTTTAAGGGCAAGTGATCACTTTCACACAGGAAATGATTCTTTCCTACTTTTTAAAGTAATCGTACAGAAACACAAAGCCTGCGAGCCAGTTTTCTCAATATTAACTTGTACCTATGCATGTATTATTTAAAATGCTAACGACAGACTTTAGGAAAGACTTCTTTACTACCAGGGCACTGTAGCTCTGGAATAGGTTGCTCAGAGAAGCTACACATCTCCACCCTTGAATGTTTTCAAGACTTGACAGCACCACAGCTGACTTGCTCTAGCATTGACAATTGTACCACTTTAAGCAGGAGGCTGGACTAGCTGACCTCCATAGTTTCCTTCCAAATAACAATTCTATCATTCTGTGATCAAACTGAATGAATCCACACTTTTAAAGGGCACTGTCAGCTTTTAACTTCATTACTCCTTCACAAGAGAGATCAATATTAAGTTGATGCTTAAAATCTGTATTTTTCATAAAATCTTGCTTCAAATACCAGGAGCAAGAGCATCTCTAATGCTTCTGAATGCCATTTAAACAGAATGACTATGTTTTTGTTACCTGGCCAAATATTCTTAATCAGCAGCCTACCCCCTTGATTATGGGTTGTCATATTAACCACAGAAAGAAACCCGCTTGTGCTGACAGACCTGAGAACAGTAGAATTGCTCCAATCCTGCTGTGCAGAACTTCTTCCTTTGTGAAAATGTATTTATATAGGGATCACAAATGTTGTGGGTCTACCATTTAGTTAACTCAGATGAAATGGGATCCCCAAAACAGAAAATCTGGACGAAAACAGAACTATAACATCTGGTAACACTCTCCAAAGTGTCTTCCTATATTACTCATGACACACATAGTGGTACTCCGGCTGTGACGTCTCATCAAATAACTATTCTGGAAAAGACTTCTAAAAGACTTCATTTAACAGTAGGTCTAGTTCTTCCACTGCAGCCTAAGATGCAGAAGACATACCTTAAAAAAAAAGGGGGAAAAAAAAGGGGAACACAAGACTGGAAAGGGTCCGTGTCAGACTCCTGTTGTTGAAGGCAGATGGACCCTTTAATCCTGTTCATAAACTGATGAAATGCCATCTTTAAATCAATCCTCTCTCCATTAATATTCACAGAGGTTGTCCCAGAGTTCACTCCTCTTAAAGTTAAAAACCTTTACATTTGCAGCAATATGCATTCTTGGATTCAATCCCATTTCTTGTGCCAACCCAGATAGCTCTTTTGCCACACTCTTCCTCACAGAGATCGTCTACCTGCTACTAAGGTTTGGACACTGGTAAGACAATTTGCTTCTTGATATATAATGAAAGCAAGTTTACTTTTGCTTGCAAATAAACAATAAACAAGAAGTGCTTTGCCTCCAGTTCTGTCTGCCCTGTCAAATATCAAAATGACAAACTATGCTCATGGCACCTCTTCAAACCACTAGCATTACAGTAAGGCTTTGCCAGCTAATCCTTCTTTGGATTTAGTACATAAAACAAGATTGCTGGGAACCACAAAGCAGCAGGAAAGAAGGAAACCTACTTCTGAGTTTTGGGTGGATCAGCATCTAGAGGACTCGGCCTCAGCCATGCATATGAGCTCCCATGGCATCAACACTAATGCTACAAAGGCACTCTTAACGCTTATAGCATTGCCAGTAGCCTGAAACCATACACAGTAAACCCTACGCAGTAAAGTTTGAGATGAAGGCATCCACTGCCAATCTGCTCTCACCATACTTTACAAACCTTGCAGACACCTAAAAGGCTTATCTCAAGTCCTCCTCACAGTAAATAAAATATTCTTTAAAAGGCTTTTGGGGATCCCCAGGGCATTCCAGTATTCCCAGGAAGATGCTTTACCCTACCTAGTAGAGAAATACATAACAATGTGCTTTAAAAATTAAAAATTTAGAAGAATCTGAATAATTCCTTCTTGTCAATTTTCTAGGTTGGCATCATGCAATTCAAGAGTGAACCATCTCAACAAATTCATTTGGAAATGTCTGTCTAGCCTGTGGAAAAGCTATGTAAAATTGTGTACAGAGCACAATACACAATGAAGTTTACACTTGCTTTGGGTTTGTCCTGAGGAACATACATCAACTCTGACATGGTATCTGTCAGCGTTACTAGTTACAAGATGCAGCCTAGTAGCAGAGGAGTCTATTTCCTATTCAAAGGCAAAACCAAAAACTTAAATAAATATTTATGAGTCAATTGCCTTAAAATATTAGCATTTGTTTCTCCTTAAAAATAAATAAGTAACTGTGTTATAAGAATAAAGGAAAAACAAAGTTATTATGTAGATACTCAAACTCCAGAAAAGTCCATAATGAAATCAATGATTTTTAATCTGCTTTTTTAGGTATGCATACACTATAGTCTCAGACCACTCCCTTTTGATTTGATCCCATGAATCAATCAAAGCTAAACTGATCAGGTTCTTGTACTCTGACTTACTCAAATAATTGCACTGTGTTTTCTGACATGCACCAAGTGGAACTGTGAGCATAACACAGAGGTGAATATATTCCACAGGCAGGAAGATTACAGTTTATTTCAGTACCTTTCTGGTTCTTGGAAATAGAATATGCAGGAAAAAGTAAAGTGGTAAGACATATTTTTTTGAACTATACATCCCCTAGATGTAAGCACCAACTAAAATGCTATCAGTCTTGAACAGATTTGCACACAGTAAAATCTCTGAAATTTGCAAAGTGATGTTTGAAAACATGAAGGCAACAAAATTTCTCAGCAAAGCAGCAGTTAAGCAAACAAATATACACAGTGAAAACAACTTATTTTTCCCTAGCCTTTTTCCAGAAAACAGATACATTTTATTTGTTTTGCTGCTTTTTAAAAAAATTAGCCTCAAAGCAGACTCCGACCAGGAAGAATTTCAAACTGTATGGCTTCCTCTACCTCAAAGCTAAAGGCGTATCAGGTCATCCTAACTGTAAGCATATCTACACTGTGACAAGAACAGTGCACACAGCACAATGGAACTTCTGCTATGACTATAGTATAAGTAACTCTTGTATTAACCTGGAAAAATGTTAAAGACTAAAGAAAGAATATTGTACCTAAATACAATGTAGAAAAGTGAAAAAATACATATTTCAGATAGGAGTGCAATTAGATATTCTCAAGAGTCAGGCATTCTTGCAGATCCACTGCTTGCTTCCACCAGTGTTGTCAAGGTCTCTTGATTTAGATGGGTAATGAATTTATTAGAAATTATACACACATTCCATTAGTTTAGTATATTTATATACATATTTGTAAGGAATAATTCTGGCTACTGTGGCTGACTTCCTGAGCAAAGAAGACTAGTTTCTGTTTAAGCTCCAGGATACGCATCAGGAAAATAAACATTTTGATTGGAAAATAGACTGATGTTGAACTCGTTACTTAGCTTGTTAAAAACTGGACTACGCTGCTCATTTTCATCTGTCTTGCTTCAGTTTTTAGCCGCTGAATCCTGCAATGTATTTCTCTAGTGGGTACACATAGCACGAATCACTATATATTTTGTCCCAATATTCCACTGCATGCTAGTGAGGACCAATCCACTTTTTAGTGTCCTTTTGCTGATAAGCTAAATGTATCAAGGTATTTATAACTATGACTATAAAACAGGTATTGTTAACTTCATATCTGCTCATGACTTTTTAAAATCCTTTCTAATCCTTAACATTAAAAAATTATTGACAATTAAAATGGACACAATCTATTCTGATTGCCCATCACACTGCCTCTTTGCTCCTTTCCTATCTTCAGCCTGGCTTACTGTCTTTTTTTCAGCAATGCGACAAGCAATGCCATGAAGAAAAATCATAGAATCATAGAATGGTTCAGGTTGGAAGGGACCACCAAAGGCCACCAAATTTGTCAGCCACGATTTGCCTTTGGTGAAGCCATGTTGGCTGTCACCAATCACCTCCTTATTTTCCAAGTGCCTTAGCAGAAATTCCAGAAGGATCTGCTCCATGATCTTGCCAGGCACAGAGGTGAGACTGACTGGTCTGTAGTTCTCCAGGTCTTCCTTTTTTCCCTTTCTGAAAATAGGGGTTATGTTTCCCCTTTTCCAGTCAGCAGGAACTTCACCAGACTGCCACGACTTTTCAAATATAATGGAGAGCAGCTTAGCAACTTCATCTGCCACCTCCATCAGTACCTGTGGATGGATAAGTCCGGTCCCATGGACTTATGTACCTTCTGGTTCCTCAGATGGTCTCAAACCTGATCTTCTCCTACAGTGGGCGCTTCTTCATTCTCATAGACCCTGCCTTTGCATTCTGCAACTCCGGTGGTGTGGTTCCACCCCTGTAATAACTCATTATTTCTCTGTGTATGTACATTATCCAGCTACTAGGATGGCCAACAGTGTTGCCATACTGCCAGTGTTGCAATTCTTGAATAGTTATATTCAAGAATTATGGTAGATATCCAGCTAATATATTTTTAAATTCATAATTAGAACTAGAGATTTTAACCAAATGCACTTAAAAATACTCGACAGATCTTGGCCTTAGCTATTAATCCTATTTTCACTAAAACCAGGGAAATACAATTCAAGAAAACCCTTTCATCTTAGATCTGTGATAATATGTTATTATATTAAATCTCTTCATTTTAAACTTTTATTTTATTTAATTTCTGGCAATAATTTTATCAGACAATGAGCAGGAGGAGATTTCCCAGAAGTCAGCTCAAGTCTGACTAGAGGTCAAAATTTCCCCACAGATATTCATGCGCAATCTGTCTGTACAATGTATGCCTCATTCAGAAATAAAACTTTTTAGAAGATATTCTGCCTCTTAATAGGCTTTCGCCTAAAAACTCAGAAACAACACCTGTGGATCAGTATGGGTATTATGAAGAGTTTAAAAATGGGTTATAAAAATTCTTAAAATTGTAAGGGCACGGGGTTTTGAATAAGCCGTATTTTTAAAGCAATGCTCAACTCTTAATTTTGTTATCTTGGATACCACTATTTTCATGACACAGATCAGTTTCAGGTAAAGAAAAGTTCAAATGAAAAGAAAGAAAACAAAGGGGAAGGGAGAACCTACCAAACCACTTTCTCTTTGTTTGCAGGAAGAGGGTAGTGAAAGATGAAGGGCGCTGTCTTTACAGGACCAGAGAGGCAAAACCTTGTTTTCATCTTACCCTATTGCTCTCCCAGGGCATAGCACTCCGGGCTTCAAGGCAACATCAGCAGCGTTCAATCGCAAGCCTGGCAAGAACACCCATTAACTACACTCAAGGCAGTATTATTGAGTCCTTTCTCTAAGTCCTGTTTACTACCTCAGTTTAAAATTATAGTTCTGATTACTGACCAACTTGGAAACAAAAAATTTCCACTTGAGCAGTCCTATGAGAACACCAGGAGAAGTCCTGCACAGAAGCAGAGTCCTTCCATGTGGGTAGCCCGTATACTGAGGCTCCCTCTTCAGTTTTGTATCCTGACAGATACGCCTGGGGTACCTTGAGATTTGCCTGAAGTACTTCTCTATCATTTATCTGCCCTTCACTGGTGCTTCACCCCAACACACCCCAACACAGCCTCACACTGATCCTCTTCAGCTTGCCACAGAGCTGCAAGGTCTTGGGATAATGGTCCATCTTTACACACTTGCAGAAAATGCTTCAGAGAAATCATGAACTCTAAATTTATGATTTTCCTTTGATCTACCTGAACCCCAACTTTAGCCAAGTTTAATGACAAAAAGCCCCCAAAGGATTATTAAGAAAGCATTAAATTTAGACTTTTAGTTCAAGAACAGAAACCCTGAACTCCCAATTATATCCTAAGCCTGGTTGCTCAGCCAGTCAGACTCTAATCTTTACATCTGTAACCTCTATCTTTTTTATATTTTGCTGCTGGTTTTGGGACACAAAAGCAAATACCTAACTCCTCTAGCACAGTATGGATAATTGTATCAGTGGGAACTATGGACATACTTATATAGGGAAGACCATGTCTTCCAAGGGATGCTTTTTAAACTGGAGACTACATCCACCACCATCAAGTCCAGAAAGTTATGAACTGAAATAAAGTAACAAATAAATTTATACAAAATTTGCTTTTATGGAATACAATATGAAACATAGGCTTAAGTATCCTCTTTGAATAACCTGAGACTCGTTAATTTAATTTATTAAACATTTGGAATTGCACACAGAAAAAAAAAAAAAAAGAAAAAAAAAAGAGGTGATACTTCTTCCTGAGCTAACATAAAGTAAATTTGTTAATGTCTAATTTTGAGCCCTACCTTTGTGCTTTAGCAGATCTGAAGACAGAGCTTGACAAACTGGAGTATTTATCTAGACAAAAATAGCCACTCGGCTGTGCTTTAGTGCCATTTTCTGTCACACCAGCATGACAGCACTAAGTGTTTAGTTCAAATAAGTGGTTCCATGTCCTCTGATAATACAACATGGTTCCAGCATTCTGTTCACTACAATTTCAGCTCCATCAGGAGTGGCACAAGACAGCTCAGTATTCCCAGAGATTTTCAAACTGTAGTGCATGTGTTCTATTATGCACTCAACCCGTCTGGTCCATTTGGACTGGATTCACTGGGGAATACAATTAGCTGGCCATTTTATTTACACCACTCAGCCTGCCAATTTGTCTGGAGTTTTGGTTATTTTTATTTTTCTCTTTCTTGCAGTTTTGAATTATTTCTGATGTGGTAACTAACTGTAGCACAGATTCTTTTTCTACTGGGCATTAGTGTATAAGACAACCAACTGTTGGGGACTCACCTTGGGACAATTCGGATCTTCAAATTAGAAGTAGTAGTTATTTCCTCTACAAACTCATTGTTCTTTTAAATGAACCACTAGATAAGACTTCTTCCTAAAGTGCTGCCAAAAAAATGATGGACATTATGAAGGAACAGCAACAGAAGAGCGAACACAAAGCAACAAATTCTGCTCCCTACTGCATGACTAATAGGTGGTCCCAAAGCAGGGTGCTATCGTTGTGCTGAATACCAGAATTTGACACAGGCTATTCAGTATTTTAGGAAAACAGGCAAATATTCAAAAAATGAGACAAGAAATTATCTTATCCAAAGGGCACAGAACTTATGTAATTTCAGCAAGCCACACAGAACCACTATTGTCACTGTAATTGGTATTTTGTATTCCAAAGTTCAGATAGCACATATAACACAAATATTTCATGTAAAAAAATAAGACCAGACATAACCAGGTAAATACAAAAAGTCACTCTCATTCAAATGCAAACATTTGTAATGGTACCCCTGTGAAAATACTGTGTTCTTATTCAAACTAGGATGTTCATATATTACTGATTTTATGACACAAAATATTATTTTCTGCCAATGTCTTCACTATTCTTTTCTTCCTCTTTCTCTGCCTCTCCTACCCTGTACCAAAGAAAAATCTCTCAGCCTCCTACATTATTATCTTGAGGCAACACAAACCCAAAGTGTTTCATACAATTAAAACAAAACTTAGTAAGAAGAAAAATTGTGCTACGTTTCATCACACACTTTTTCTGTGCTGCTACTCAGCACAAATAGCCTGTCTTACAATTTTCCTAATTACCCTAATTATCTTTTTCCAAAAACATGCTACCTCTGAACAAACCCATAAAACGTGTCCTAAGCTACTCTCTTGCCAAAAGCTTTTTTCACAAGCTTTGTTAATCAGTTTCATGTAACTTATTCATTTTTGTAACGACTCATAATTAAAGTATGATAGGAAGCTCAGATACTTTCACCATTTAACTATAAAGAATTCACATTACTAAAAATTATAGTATACACTGCAAACACAGAAGGGCTGATGAGATTACATAAAATCTCTCATAACTCTGAAGGTTTCCATCACTTTAAACCTTTCAGTGAGTAATAATGAGTCAAAGTGAAACTATCACCAAAGCAGGGTTAAATTCGAAAAAATGATCCGTGCATTTAAATGCTGACAGACAGCCACAGTCTTATAAACTCACTAGAATGCTTGAAACATTCACTTCCCTTAACAATACAGCATGTTCTTATTTACATTAAGAGGTGTGAAAGCAAAAACCAGAACCTTTATCTGATTACTTATCTCAAGTGTCCCTTATTCTTCAGGACAGCCCACGTCTCCTGGAATGTTTTCCCAAAGCAATGCAGGTTACTAGCCCTCCTCTCAGGGAAGTAGAACGTTGTAAAATTACTTCTGTCCATTCTATAACTTTATGTTGTGTATTAGTTTGGTAGATCGACATAGCAGCTAGAACAAATACTCCTGTTGATCTTGATGTGTTTTGGGTTTACAGCATCTGTGAAGCTACAGGAGGAGAGGGAGACACATGGTCAGGACAAATGGAGTGGTTATCTGGTCATTCTGGCAGAGCGCACTGAGATGCTAAACTGTGAAGGGGAGGTCTTAAAAGCATTGGCAATATGCCATATTCAAGCAACATATCACATCTTAATTTTTTCAACTTCATGAATACACTGGCCTTGGCATGTTCTAGAGTTTTGATTAATTGCTGGTAAATCTTATAATTCTAGTGGGGATGCTAGATTTTGGGTTTCAGAGGTTCTTTCTGTAAAACAAACTAAACATATCATTGCTTTCACAGAGTAAGATACTTCAGCAGGAACACTTCCAGGAGACATTTAACAGCCTATGAAAACAACTGAACACTAATGCTTGGATCAGGAAAGCAATTGTCTTGTTCTCCCCTCCAGTTGAGCAGAAGGCTTAATACACTGCCTTGTTAGACTGGGATGGGTGGAAAATCAATACTCACACGCCAAAAACCAGAGCTGTCTGGCAACTGCAATTACTGCCAGGGTACAGGTTCCACATGATTTCTTCAAAGTGATTGGTAGCAACACTTTTGCTTATCTTGAATTGTGTAATGTCCTGGTGAACTTTGAAGTCAGTTATTGTTTTTCTTCTTTCCTTACAGAACATGCCTCCTCTATTCCTTTCTTTCTTGTCCTCAAGGCTCACACAATTTTAAGAAGATTACAGGACCCAACTTCATAAGGCCATTTTTATTTCCTGAGGAGGAAGGACAATCCCTTGGCAAATATGGAACAAGTGGATCAGAAAGATGACATACAGAAATGGCAGCTATTGTTAAAAGATAATATAGCATAAAAGCAAACTGCGTTAAGAAACTGCCTGGAATGTTCCAATTCAGTTTTTCAGAAAACTGAAATAATCATATCTGCCCTTAAGCCATTTGCCTCGGGACAGCTGCATAGATCAAGCAAGTGAGTATTTAGGGACACTTTTCAAAGCCTGCATCTGTGAAGCGTAGACCACTGGGTACTGTAAGTCACAGGCATGAGGTAAATAAAGTCTGACCCTGCTTAAGAGGGAACAGAAGAATCTAAAGATGACAGCTGCTAAAGGTAGGCAGTGTTTACCCTGCTGTTGGACTTTTTAAAGCAATGATGTCAGAGCTCTTTGCCAAGTAGTCCAGAAAGGTGCCTTAACATGAAAAAGAATCAATACAACCACATAAAGATGGCTTAGAGTACCTGATTGATAACTTTATCCCATTTCTACTGGAAGAAGTGATCTCTGGGCCACGACATGGCACAAGCAGGGAAAGTTTGCTCCTATAGGCCAAAAACATAGCCAATTCAAAGCCAAGCACAGTAAGTCAGTAAAAGTGTCCCTTCCTCTCCCCATACCTGAATGTAATTGCTGAAGTAGTTTCTTTTCTACCTGAGCTTCAGACTGGAAATTCAATATAAATCTTAAATAAAACACCATTTAATTCCTATACACCTTAATAGTTTTGCACGTTTCCCCATGGACATTTTTGTCATCATTCATCACCATCATCATTTGTGCAAGAAAAGAATCCACCCTCTCCTAATTTCAATTGTTTTTTTCCTCAAAGATGGGTAACACTAATACTAACATTCCAGGAATGAGCCAAATTCTAATAAAATAGTAAAATAAATACATTTTTTAGAAGTCCTTTGTTGAGTTTTTGCTGTAAATGCTGAAAGAAAAAGGCCCCCAATTATACAAATTAACTTCTAAATATATTTGAGGAATGTTAGGCAAAAACAGGAACGCATTTCTCTTTCTCTGGTAATATTAATAGTAAAATGACCTAGGTGTGCCACTATACAACCCAAATATCGGGTTCTTCCTCACCAATACCAACACAAGAGGAAACCTAAAACTTGACAGTGACACATATAATGTCTGGTAGTCCAGAAATCAATAAAAGCAGTGACCTGCTTTCAAATGAAAAGCAGGAAGAATCGCTCCCAAAGGCCCAAAAGTCTATATGGCCTTCTGACTAACCACCAAAATACAGGAAAAATGTAGAAACTTCATACATGACTACAGAACAGACAGAACTAAAAAAACACTTGTTTTAAGCAAATATCATTCAAGTTTATATACACCACAACTTGGGGTTTTTTTACCGCAGAAGTCAGAAGTTGTCAGTGTGAAGTAAATGGTAGAGGAGAGAGAAACTGAAGGAAAAAAATGCTAAGCAGAGTTCATGGCAAAACCACCTTGCCAGAACAGCACAGCGCTTACAGAATTACAGTAGTCCTCTGAATGATAGTGTGTGAAAAGCGAGGAGGAAAAAGGGTATTTCTGATGCACATCAAACACAGTAAAAGCTGAAGTGAGACCACACAGCTCTCTTGCATTTCTGAAACAGGATATGAATTTAAGTCTGCAGAAATGGAACTTCTGTGTGCAAGGTCACCCTGCTCTGGCAGGGGGGTTGGACTAGGTGATCTCCAGAGGTCCCTTCCAACCCTATGATTCTATGATGCTATGTCTTCTTCAGAGGAGGGCCCTGCAGAGGCTTCCTAGAAAAATTGTTGTTTTACAGAAGGACAGCTTCTAACTCCAATGAGTTAGAAGTATGTTAGTGCTTGCTGCTCTCCCTTCACTGCAGACTCCAGCTCCTCCCTGTGTCAGACTGAATGCACCTCTAAAAAAAACACCTATTCTGACAATATATTCAACATTTCTCAGGGTTTATTGCCAATTTCCAGAGACTAATTGCTGTTTTGAACTGTGAGGAATATACTGTATCCAAACTGTGCCTGGAATGAAAAACTATCTTTTTTTCCTCTCTCTCCTCTCCCTATTTCAGCAGATTTTCTCTCTTGTTAATGCAAGTATCTTTTGTGGAAGATTTTTCCTTCACAACAAAACCAAAAGCATATCTTGGTTTCCAGCGTGATTGTTACACATCAACACTGATTCTGACTTCATATTTGACATTAGCATTGCTTTTTAAAGCAAATTTGATAGTTTCTCAGCAGTAGCATCACATTTCTTTAATGCTTATTGACAGGTAGGTCAGAAGCCAGTGACTTTTTTTTAATGACTGTATTCTTTTGTTCTCTTTGCAGTACCCACAAGGACTTGAATGACAGAAAGTTCATTTTTCTCCGACTGAACATCTGATTAGAGTAGCCCATGCTTTACCCCCCTTTGGGAGACATGCTGTCAGCCAGCAAAGCCATGGTGGTCGTGGTAACTGTCACTGCATATCCAACAGCTGCTCCGTTACACATTCCCTAACCTGGCAAGGACCGACCTGCTGAGATTCTGCCGCTTTCCCCAAACCTGGCTCTGTGCTGCCATAGCCCCGTACCTCCAGCAGGCAGGCTGGCGAGCAGCTCTGACTGCAGCTGCTTCTCACCATCCTAGTGTGGGTTCACCACCAGCAGGAGGTCTCCCTAAGGTGCCTTCTGTGGCCTCGACTCTGGAGACTGATTGTCACCCCTGTCAAGAAACCAGAGCTCCTCAGCTGGAAGCCTGCAGGGGCCTAAACAGGTTAGTACTCAGAATTTGCAGACGGTGGTACACTGTGGGGTTTTTGCTATACCAATGGAATGAAATTCTGAGGAAAAAATTATGTTGAAGAGGACATTTTGAATCTTCAGGTTCAAAGCAGAACATGGCTGGCTGAATAGAAAGTCAATAAAATGACCAACATATGTTCCCCTGATATATATAAAAAAAAATAAATTATGTCTGTGCAGCTGTCATGTTCTAGCTGAGCTTTAGCTCAGGTAGAACTTGGGCTATGCAAGACAGAATTCAATACAAATTGTGTTCAATAGATGGATGTCCTAATCACCATGGGGACAGTCATTTTGGTTTAATGCTAAGTTGTTCAAAATGATCTTTTAATTACATAAAGCTAAGTACCACAATAATTTCTTTGGGACAATCCTTTATCTTTGTTGAAGACGCGATAAGAAGACAATTGGAGCTTAAGCTGCCACCACAACCGGTTACACACTCCTAGAGGTCCTTTGCTTGCACTTATGCCAGATGGTCCTGGTTGGGATTATATTCTAAGTCTCATACATATGAGTAGCTGTATCTTCCACAATGAAATCTACAACTGAAATCAATGTGAGACATTCTTAAACATCATACTAATCTAGAAGCTTAAAGATACAGTACACTGCTTCAATTTTTTTTAATTAACATATATTCCTGCTTGTGTAAACCATACATGAGCTTAAAAAAAATTAAATTCAAAATTTCCCCTAATTTTTTGACTAACAAGACTTAATTTCAAGTCAATTCAAAGAATATGAGAGCTGAATTACAAAGGTATTTATTTACTTTCAGTTACAGTATTAATAGCTACCATCACCATTGTAAAAGTGCAAATGCATCTCAAAATTTCAAAATGGTAGCATCCATGCATACGCAGTCTATTAAAGACTTGACATTCCAGGTCAGGGATTGCTTTTTATGGTAAAAAGGAAGTTAACACGTAAATGGCTAAGCAAGAAGCAGATGAATATGATGGGACTGTAAAAGTGCACCTGCAAAAACTCCAGTTCAGCCACATACCTGGTTTGCATTGGTGCATCGGTCAATACTGGTACAGATCAGGTGCCACTCATCTTACAGTCTGCCACTTTATATTTAAAAAAGTAAACAAAATCTGTCATGCAGAACAAGGGATGGCACGAAAGACAATTAATATGAAAAATTTGGAGATGAACTGTGGTAAAAACTGAATGATATTAATGAACTGGAGGATACTGGATGACAGCATAACTGGCATACCAATGGGTTCAAAATTGGAACCATAACAACAATACCATTTGCCAGAGATGGTAGATAAAGGTTTGCAACATAATGCTGCTTCTCCAGCTAAAATTGACAAGAAGCGATCCTTATGCAAGGCCAAGATGTCACACTTCTAATAGAGAGCAAAAGAATAACAAGTATTTTTCTATGCATGAAATAGCAATGGAAGAAAAGATCTAACATTAAGATACTATACTTACAGTATATATTTCTGGGATGAAAAATCAAGAAGTATAACGAGAAGGTGTAAGAGGCACTTGTTAAGAACGCAATAAAAACACACTAAAACAAATAAATTGCATTTCTCTAAAGGTGCTATGATTTCTCCAGCTAACTTGGCTGCCTCCATTTGTCTAGGATTTCGTAGCTGAGGAATTTGCATACCAAGCTATGCAAATTTCCACATCTTAAAACCTTTTCTAAACAGGGAGAAAGGACCTTCAGAACAAAGAACTTTTATTTCTATAGATGCTAGCAACGGTATATAGCATGGCCAAGAGAAAAAGTTATTCTGAAATTCCAAATGCAATGTTTTTTTAGAACACAGGGGTTAAAATCTTGCTGTTACTCATAATCTGTCATTCCATATCAGAAAATGATGAAATTCAGACTTCAGCTTCCCCTTTCTACGGCTTATCCCAGCATGGGAATTGATTCATCACACTCTGCAATCAACTTTTTGGTACTTAACTGAATACAAATTATGATACTGAAGGAGATTTACATGTTTGTGTCATAGAACACAATGCTCAGGAAAAAAAAAGTTGATTTATCCTCTGGGGTGGGTTCAGTTACGTTTCCAAATTCCCATTCAAAGTAAAACATAGAAAGATTAGGAGGATGGGTATTTTAATTGTTTTCTATGCTTTTCTACTTCTCTGTGTTAATTTATGTAATTGTTATTTTTTAAACAACAATTTCCTGTTTGTTTCAAGCCTTTGACTTACCAGAAGTATCAAATTTGCTCTCCCATCATTCTGTTGTAGAGGTTCTGGGAAATCTCAGAGATGTTATGAACCTTACTGAAAGTTTAGAGCACTGACTATTCTTTTCTCTAAAATGTGAATTAGTCACTGAAATTGAATAAAAGGTGTTATAAAAAGTGGGCTAAAAAAACTCCAAGAAACAATGAATTCGAAATGGCCTGCCCAAAAATCCCTGCTTTTCTGAGTTGATTAACACTTAGCCCTCGTTATGTAAAAACATGACAGCAAGTTAAACTTTAGTTACACTTTCTTTTACACATCACTGTACAATCACGTCTTCTTTGGTGCTATGATCCTTCCTAATTCTATAGGAGAGGCTGGAAAGATAATTAAATACCTAGATATATCATACATATACTATATTCACATATATCACATATGTATGATGATAACAGATATGCAGTACATGTGTTCACACCAAATATGTAATTCGTAATATCTTCTTGTTCCCTTTGCTCCTATTCAATTATGCCTGTTATGTTGTTTCAGTTGTTTATATAGAGATTTTTGGAACAGATATGCAGATAATGCCTGAAGAAACAGACCCCAATCCCTGATGCTGATGTTAATAATGCACAATGATCAGACTAATGCCAGAGATAGACAGGCAAATAATATAAATATTTATGTAAAATCTGTAATAGCAAACTGCAGATTGTTAGGAAAAGTCAAGAAATATAAACACTTATTCAATTGAAAAGCAAAGAGATTGACTATGAAATCCTGAATCATAGTATCTGTATTCAACTCCCAGTTTCAGCTTGCCCTAACTTAAAATTGTTACCATTGTCACAAAAATTTCAGAACTGTCTAGCACTTCCAAGATCTTACAAGATTTGTTTTACTAACTTTGCCAAGGGTTTCCATTGAGTGTCCATTTTTGTATCCAGCTTCATTACATCACATATCCTCATATACTTTTCAGTTGTGAATAAAGGTTGAACACTGGTTGTAAAGCAAAGGAGATAGTTAAATAAATACTTTGCAGCAAAGAATTTGAATGTAGAAGGTGTCAGGCTCTTATGACCTTCTAAACACAACTGGAATCAATGGGATAAATCTTCTGAGTTTTCATTTGGATTCAATCTATTACAACATGTCACATTAATCAGACTGAAAAATATCTCAGTATTCTACAGATGATACTATGGTTTGCCACATCAACAGCAACTAACCTGTGCTGTATGAAGGCATGGACTCCGGCTGTGATGAGCACAAAATCGTTTATTGCTTCTCAAGCCTTGGCCTTTATATCCAAGCTCTAAAACTTTCCATGCACCTGCTAGGCAAGTAAACACGTATTTCAGATCACTAACCCAGTCGCCTTATTCAGCTCCCACCAAGATAAGCACGTGAAGCTGTTCTCTTGTTCCATGTTTATACTGAACCAGTTCCTCTTTGTTTCATCCATATCGATATCTGCGTTCCTGTGTGCTCTGCTCACTGTGTCCTTGGCCGTACGCAGGCCTCTGCTCATAGATCTGCCACACTATCCCTTGCTGTACCTCCACCAACTAACCATCAGAACTGGAGTTGCATAAAATCTGTATTACTTAAGGATGCACATATCCCAGTAAGGTAGATAACAAGGATCATACCAGAATTTTATTGCCAGGAAATACATGTCAAGAACTGAGTTTTCAAATCAGTTCTCCCTTCCCTGCATTCAGTGCTCCCATAACACTGAAATTAATGTCAGTAGATGAAGGTACAGCAGCCACAAAACGATACTCAGCAACATAAAAGAGATGACAAAGAGAGACGGGGATAACAATCACATTTGTTTGCAGCTACAATGGGAATTTACTTCTCAGCTTAAAAATATGTGACACGATATTTTCACTGCCTTCGACAATAAGACTCCTGTACTTAGAAACAGGCAAGTGCTTTACTGCACAACATAGGTAAGATACTAGGAACTAAGAAGCTGATTTCCAAAGTAAGACTTTTTCCCCTTACTGAACTTCCAATTACGGAGTTTTATGACTGCTGATACTACCTCTTGATGATATCCGTATCTCAGTAAGTAAAATCACAGAATCAGTGCTGGTCAGTTGAGGCTCCTTAGCAGAGTTGTGTTAAATTTAAAGTCAGATTGAATTTTCCAGACTGCTGAATACAGAGAAGCTAAGTGTTCAGCATTATTATTGTTGCATCACTCTCATACACCTAAAAACTAAATGGGGGGAAAAAGCTTCTCTAAAAAAAACATGTTTTGATTATATCTGTCATGGTAGGAAAAGCATCTTCCTTTACACACATCCTGTTTATCAGTCTTTAAGTGTCAAGTTTGAATTTGAAACGAGTGAAAGTGTAGTGAATATATTTAATTATTATAAGTTTTAAGGAACATAAATCCCAGCATCTCAAATTGTTTTTTATATTTTATGGAGAAGGAGACAAACAACCACAGATTCTCAACAATGTAAACTAAGGAGGTATGCAAATATAACAGCATAGATAATTATATAACACTATCCTACTGTAAATTTGGGTACAGATAGCTATGAGCATTTACTATAAACTAAATATTGAGAGTCTGATGCATGAAAAAAGAAGCCATCTGCTGACAGAAGGAATTTTTTAGACAGTATCAGGATCACATTCAGCAATGACATTTTCTTCTCACTCGTTTCTGCACCCTTCTTTACATACATTAATAAGCAGCTTTTGTTTAATCACCTTTGTCTTCTGCCCTGATGATTCATATCTTACTATTTCCAAGACACCAATCCAAAATGCAAAAGTATGGATAGTATTTAGGCCTAACTTCCTAAACTATGAGTAGTGTTATGATCTTATGTCATCTCAATGGACTATAAATTGAGGAGCCTAATCTTCATATCTCTACTCTACCACTGGTGCTCTTCCACAAAGTCAGGCAAACTGCTTAAGCTCTTTGTATTGTTGTTTCCCTAACTATAAGGCTTTTTTAGGTTTAGAGATTAAAAAAAAGCAACTGCTACAGTTGAACTTCAACGCAGAATGGTGATCCTACATTACAGGGTAGTGCATCCTATAAGAAGCAAACATTTCCAGAACTAAAGAAACAGATAATGATTCTTAAGAAAATCAACCAGCAGTTAAGAGGATTTGTGTCTCTAAAAAGGGATTTACTATGTAAAAAGAGTATGTACAAACAAGACTAGTGCTCAAACAGGACTGACTCTGTTTCTTTTTCTATACTTGTAGTAACTTCTGACACCAGGGATGGAGCTGTAACACCTGTCTACATTAAGGAATGGATTGGAAAGTACCTTAGAACTTCAGAGCTTGCCTCCACAGAGACATTTCTACTGTGCCACAAAAAAACCAAACAAATTAAAACCAGACCAGAGAGTGATTAGGAGATGGCCAGGCTAGTACTAATGGTAAGACAGGGGAATGGCTTCAGTGCCAGCTTACACACATAGAGGACTGCATGACACAGTGATTCCTGTAGCCTAGAAGCCATACTGAACATTGAACAATTTCCTTTTAAACATTTATGATCAGGGACTAGCCCTTCTCTGTATCTCATTTAAAAAATGGGAAAGGATAAAGCAAGAGAACGACTAAGTAGCTTTTTAAAGAAAATCATAACTAGAAAGAAAACTTGTGACTGCATGCAGAGCCAGAAGGAGGGAAAACAAAAATCCAAAGCTTCAATAATTGCTGAAATAAATTTCCAAATAAAACTCCAATGCAAGTGAGAGTCACACTATGTGAAGGTATTCAGACAAGAAAACATTCTGGCAATAGCCTGAAAAATAATAGTTCTTGTAAACAGTGTAAATCAAATGATGAAACTTTATAGACTGGTTTGTTTGGTGGTGGACTTTCCCTTCCCTTTACAATACTGAAATACTGTTATGTGAAAATTCCGATGCCGGTCCAGTCATCCAGTTTATAACTTTGGGGTCCATCTGAATCTGTTGAGGTAAAAGAGGAACTTTTAAGGAAACAAAATCCAGTGAAAGACAGTGCTGCTGTGTGCGGACTTTGGAAAAGGAAAGGAACCAAAGTGTTTTTCACTCTGCCAATCAGATCTAGTAGTGACTGGCAAATGTAATTATTATTTGATGCAATTTTTCTACTTGAGCAGATGGCCAGCTCCCTAGATAATACTTTGGTGATGTCTTGCTACAAAGACAACAAACAAATTATGGTAGTCACCCTGATCAGATGCTTCCAACTCCCCTGAATCAGGAGTGGAAAGGCCTGGCCCACGAAGGGAAAGGTTTCAACCTTGGTAAAGTGGTAAGAGACAGGCCACAGGACTTGACATCAGCACTGACACCACAGAGCTTGCCACATAGTGACACGCCAGCTGCAGTTCTTCTACAGCAAGAGAGAGGCCAAGGCAACACAGCACTAGTGCTCGCACTGTGAAGATACTGCAGAAGTCTAACGTCAGTTATGTTAGATTAATAAGACAGGACAGAAATAGTTCAACATGCCTAGTGCTTCCTCTTCCTATAATAGCAGATTCTGCTGTAGAGAACCCCGATCCTTAAACCTTTAGAAAACAGACATATGGATAGGTTTAATTTTATATGGGGGAATAAATATAAAATGTTGCAACTTGCACAATAAAAATATACTACAAACTCTTCCTTCATCTTCCTCGCTCTTCTGGGAGACATGTCTCCACTCAGGGAAAATCTCAGATGGCAATTGGAAATAAGGCCTTGAACAACTTTACAGTGGCTTCAGTGAAAGTATGCTCCCTTAAGAAGAGAAGGAAATGTTTCTTTGATTCTAAATGTTAATTGTTATTTAAAGCTCCCCCACATCTCTCACCTATGAGTGAATGTATTTCACATGGGTAAGCTTAGCAAAGAATCACAGCCTTTTACTGGAAGCTGTATTTCATAAAACAAGATCAAAAATGTCAACAGCAAACATGTTGAAGAGGTGCCATTTGAAAATATTCCTTTGAACTCATTCGACCAAGGCTATTGTTTGGAGTTTAAAAAAAAAATAAAATCACAACCGTGGGCAGACAGATAGGCTCTCTTTATCTGGTATGAACAAGGTGCAGAGAGTTGTGCGATAGATAATTAATCTCCATTTCTATCTATTGTTTCATTGTTAACACTGTCTTGGTTGAAGTGTGAAAATATGTTCACACTTTTGAAAACGGGCGATTAACTAATCAAATGACAATATGAATCTTAGAAACACAGAAATGACTGCAATCCAATGCTACTTATGATTATATTTTTAATTTCATAAGGAAAACATTACCTCAAGCAGCCTTCAACACTACAAGGGAAGTTATCAGATGCTCCCCACTGTAATAATCAATGCAGAAATTGTGATCACCATCACCAGTGTATTTTCACTAGAGCACCCTGTATTTTACCCTCAGGGAACTAATTGCAGGGAACATTTTCCTTGTATAGACTGTAACAGAGAGATGACATAAGCAGCACTGAATAACCAGGGGCAGATACTAGTAAGCAGTAGCCACTGTCCCACATCAATGCCCCAGGAGATGTCCCAATTAAGCAAGTTTCTGGGTAAGTACGTCAGTTAAACAAAGTATCAAAGTGCTACACAGCAAAAGCCCACTCATTTCAGCACAACTTCACAGGGCTGTAGAACTTGTGCAAGATTTGTATTAAAAAAGATTTGACTAAACAGAAATCACATATTCCAGATGTCATTTCAAAACTGTCTCCTGGGATAAGACACAAGTTAAAGCTCATGTGTAAGGGAGACGCACTTTGCACTTTTTTTTCTTTCTTTTCTTTTTTTTTTTTTTTTTTTTTTTTTTTTTTTTTACTTTTTTAAATGAAACCATTCTCTTACGCCCCTGGATACTCCTACAGGTAGAGTCCACATAACAGGGACTTACACATGAATGAAGTAAATCTATCTTTTCTCTTGCTACAGGTTGATGATCTAATTTACATTTAGACTGCACAGACGGCATGCAGAACATGTATTTACAAAGTGTTTAGCTTTTTTATCTGTGCTACTAAAATTGTTGACACGGCTCTTAATACTTCACATCTCTAACACAGTAACCTCCTTTCTGGTCATGAAAATTGCTCTCCTTATATTCATTCAAACTGCTATAAGAAAATAATTTTCCTGTGTCACTGAGTCAACCACTGTACCACCTCTTAGGATTACCGCACTGACTCCAAAGTGAGACATAAGCTATTTATCTCAATTTAAAGCCCTTTGTGGACAGTTTCTGTCTTACATATGCCATTCCTGCTCCACATGCTGCCAGTCTCATGTACTTATCTGTCAGGATAGCACTTTCTCTGGTACTTTCTCATTTCCAATATTTCCTAATAGCCCCTGATAGCACGAGACCATTATCAGACACACATCTGCATATTCCCTCATTCAAAAACTATTTCTGCCCCTCAACTCTCCAGAACAAAGTTGTTCTATCCATTTTTTTCCTTTGTATTTGTTTTTATTTCCCCAAGATGTCTCCTACTCCTTTGCAATTCTTAGCATTCTTCATTCTTGTCTGTCACACATGAAAATAAGACTTGCAGAAAAATCCTGTTTCTGCTTTCCAGACCTGTTACTGGAAGAAGCAGCAGGAGAGGACAACTTCCCCAAGTTACAAAGCTGTTGGATTTTTCTTTTCATATTTACTGTCTTCATCAAAGAACAGAAATACTACTTCAAAGCAAAGTTCTGTCTAGCCTAGTATCCTGTCCCTGAAAACAGTCAAATTAGCACAATACACAGAGCTGACATTTAAATTCAAAGATCTTAATCTCAAATAACAGAAATCTTCACAGTTCTGATTTTGCAGGGCATATATAAATACCAGTAGACAACAGCTTAAGAGCAGCAAAAATGACTAACTTTATTTATTTATTTCAACTTACTGTTGCAATTGCACATTCTCCTTTTTGGTTCTCATGCTGAAAGCTCCTTTTGGCATCTTGTGTTTTCGTGTATTTCCTCATTGCATATATGTAATAATTTTTCATAGATTGGCTGGTATCTTTCTTTTTTTAACATCTTTTTGCATTCATTGCAGAAGTGGCATAGTCCATAAAATCCTTAATAAGACAAATACAAATAAATTGATATGTTGCATTTTCACAGCCCTCTTCAAGTAAAATTCTCAAATCAGTGTATAAACGTTAACTGAAGTGGTAAAGTTACAGAAAACTATTGTAATATCCACATTTTACTCTAAGCAATGAGATCAAACTTGTAGATAAAAAAAAGAAGGCATAAAGACACTTAATGCTCTATAACAGAAATGCTCTAGATCAGTAAGGCCAAAAGCACCCGAGTGGAAGATTTTGCATACATCACGCTCTACTAATTTCTGTGAACGTATCAGCACGAAGAACTTGGCTCTTAATGTGGCCTCAACTTGAAACAATCCATTTTCAAAAAAAGGGACTGAATTTTCACATGTGGAAAATAACATAAAACTGGGAAAAAATGTGAACTCCAAACCAATGCCTTTACTTTAATGAAAATTAAAGTTAAGAATAAATAGCATGGTAATTGTGATCAAAATTCTTCCTGATTTTTTTTCTAAACTGCTTATTGTTATCTTCCAGAGGCATATAAGGTCTATATGGTATTTGGGGAAGACTCCTGGAATTCCCACTTTCCTGAGAATGTAATGTTCAAAAGTTTCTTTCCGCTGAACAGGATGTAACAATGTTGGATAACAGAGAAATACTATATTTAGAAAAATTTTTGCACTCTTGTTCGTGTAAGTGGCTACTGCATAAACCAACTAATTTTCCATATCACCTGTCAGTCTAAAATGTTGAAGAGGCTGGTAGGAAAAGAGAGCAGGCTTTTTCAAAACTCTGGATTGTATTTGTTAGAACAAGTCCTGACTTCCGCCTCTTACTACATCTCCTTGGTTTTAATTTCTCTGAATTTCTAGGGAATCATGTTCTCAGGTTTTTGAAAGTATGGTACTTTCTCACAAGCGTTTTTTATTCCTTGTTTTGTTTCTGGAAGTGATCAGCCTTTCCTCATGCCACTAAAAACTAAAGAAAGACTGGTCAGATAAACATACGAGAGACTCATAAATAAAGTCTCTGCCGTTAAAGTATACTTCACATATGTCTCAATGCTTACTTACACAGGCAGACCAAAAGGCCACACAGACAAATCAGTCATTTTTAACAGTATCAAACTTTTAGTGATACTATCCATAAAAAGCATGTTGTATTCTTTCTATAGACCTCCTCATTTGTATAAAAGTTTTTCATAGGCACCTACAGTGTTCTTCAAATTTTGTCTTAAACCCTGAATCTTTTTAATAAGCTAGCTAAGCAGCTGCTAGCCCATATTCATTCCTCTACAGTACATCAAAAGCATCTGTTTGACCTTTTGATTGCTAGCATTTATTATGCAATGTTTTACATGGCAAGGTCCTTTTCTTATGTATGGAGTGCCTGAAAAAATGACAGGACATCAACAGAACATAAAATGGAGGTACTCGACAACCTTTATCACAGAATCACAGAATGGCAGGGGTTGGAAGGGACCTTTGGAGATCATCTAATCCAAGCCCCACAAATATGGGTAAAAAATGTAAGAGGTAGAAAAATGAGGTATGGAGTAAACCAACAGCCGCATTTTGCTAGGCTGACTACCATGCCAACAGGAATTTCTGTAACAGCATTTTGCCCGAATTTCTGGTGGGACACTGAATTTCCCAATTCCTCCATCACCTGAACATCTGTCACAGGAATGTGGTCCCAGAGACATACGGAAACAGGACAGAGGGCCTCTCACCCATACACTGGGAAGCCCTTTTTAAACAAACCAACTTATCAATAAAAATGGCCACCGTTGTAATCACAGAATCACAGAACTGTAGGAGTTGGAAGGGACCTTTGGAGATCATCTAGACCAACCCCCCTGCCAGAGCAGGGTCACCTACAGCAGGTTGCACAGGAACGCGTCCAACCACGGTGGGTTTTGAATGTCTCCAGAGATGGAGACTCCACAACCTCTCTGGGCAGCTTGTTCCAGTGCTCTGAAATCTTCCAAGTAAAGAAGTTTTTCCTTACGTTCAGATGGAATTCCCTGAGTTCCAGTTTGTGTTCGTTGCCCCTTGTCCTGTCACCGTGCACCACTGAAATATCTGGCCCCATCCTCTTGACACCTGCCCTTTAGATATTTATAAGCATTGGTGAGATCCCCTCTCAGTCTCCTCCAGGCTAAACAGACCCAGGTCTCTCAGCCTTTCCTCATAAGAGATGTGCTCCATTCCCCATTCCTTCAATTTTCTTCACAGCCCTCATGATTCTCACCTTCCCCTTCAAGCCCTTGCTCTGGGGCTTTGCAGCCCTCATGATTCTCACCTTCCCCTTCAAGCCCTTGCTGTGGAAGCCTCAGACACCCCAAGGGTGTCACCATCCTCGACCATAGGCGAGAACATCCCGCGTCGGAACCCTCTCAGGGCCCGCACTCCCCTCGCGGCCTGCACCCACACGCAAGTCTGCGCATGCGCCTTGGCCCCTTCCCGCCCGCTGCGGGTGCGCCTGCGCGGCGGGGGGCCGGGACTGCCTGCGCACATTGCGCAGCTGCCGACGTAGCGCGGAGCCGCAGATGGAGCCTCCCCCCAGCACCGCAGGTAGCGGGGGGCCGCAGCGCGGCCCCTCTCTCCTTCTCTCCTATTACCCCCCCCTCCCCGTCGCCGCCTCAGCCCACCGCCGCCGCGCCAGGGCTTCCTGTGGGAAATCCCCGCCGCTTTCCGCTTGCCCCCTCCCCCCGCCCCCCAGCACACGCCGGCGAGGAGAGCAGGCTGCGCCCCGCCGCCGGCAGGTGCTGAGAAGGGCCACCTTGAGGGGCTCGGCCCGCCCACCCCCGGCCCTCGCAGCGGGCTCCCGGGAGGGCTTTCACCGCTCTCCTTCCCGCTGCGGCCCTGAGCCCCAAGGGCAAGACGCGGGGCGGCGCTCGGCCTCGCCTCAGCGCCAGGGCAGGGCAGAGCAGGGCAGGGCTGGGCTTCGCTGCTGCGGGGTGTCGGGGTGGCCGCGGGGCCTTGGCGCCCTCCGGCCTGCTGCAGCCTCCCTGCCTGTGTAATGTATGAGGTAAAATACCAAGGTTATGCGGCCCTTCGCGTTACCAAGGTCTTGTCCGACACAGTCACAGCCACCCAGAAGTGAATTTAAGGCTGTGTCCTTATGCTGGTGTAATATTCGCTCATCCGCCACGTTCCCGAGGCAGGTGGCTTTGGCTGGGTGTGTTGGTGTGAAAAGGCCGATCCTCTGGCACAAGGAACTCAGCAAGGTGTCGGTGCACTTTGGCTGACACAGGGTATTGAGACACTTGTAGTTGATGGTGAACCGCTGCAGTTGTGACTCTGCACCGCAGTCCATGTGGCCTGTGGCCACCTTCTTCAAGAGCTGAAGGCTGCCAGCTAAGCACAAGCTCTTGATTTCTGATGGAAACTTGTCCTGGGCCTGGCTCTCCAGGTGCTCCAAACAAGGCACTTTTAGAGTCATCAAATTCTGTTTTGTTGATCATATCACCTAAGCATTGATGTGTTACGAAATTAAGAAAATGCTACAAAACCACAGCATTTCAGGTGGTGGTTGTTCATCTACAGTGTAATTTTGCTCCCAGTTGTCCCTTGGAAAAAGTCTAGTTATTACAGTAGCTCAATTCAAGCTGTTGTGCATTTAGCATATGTCTTGAAACACTGAAGTTCATCAGGGTCCTGCTTCCCTAATTATGTCTATAATGACATTATATGTCCCTGCTAATCCATGTTGCGGTTGTATGTTAGCTGTGGTAGGACTACTGAGGATGTACTTTGGGCACGTGCGATGCGACGCCAACACTGAGATTCATCTGCTGTGCAGTGGCATTGCTTACTGACACCTCTTTAAATCTGCTACCTTGTTATCCAGTATCTTTTGCTTGCTGCACACCGCGCCCCCCCCGCCACCTCTGTCAGTCCCTAGCTGTAAGAGCTCTGTTGAAAACCTCAGAATGTGACCTAAAAGCAGAGATGCCTAAGTGAGGTTGTAGAGAAACTGGAACAATAGCTGCAAGAGGTGTGAGCTGCCCTGTTTATATCAGTAAGGTGTTAACCCTGGTGCAGTATTGTTTTAATGTCGTCATTTTTAACTGCTTCTTGGCCCACATACAAGAAAAAAGAGGGAGAATCACAGTTTAGTTAATTGCTGCCATGACTGATGCTTCGTTTTATGGTCACAAAAGACAAAAATATTCTCATGGCTTTGCCAGGTAGTAGGGAGTGAATATCAAGGAGTCCTCTGAAGCTCAGAATGTAAAACCTATGAATTATGTCGTGATTTTTATGGGAGGAGTTTTTGACAAACACCATTTGGGAAGGAACTGTGGCTGTGTCATTAGGTGGTTGCATTCAGTAAATAAATAGGTAGATAAATCCGTTGTCAAAATTTTATGTCACACTGTTTTGTTTTATGCTTCTTCAGAATTAATGTGCTGCAGCTCAGCATTGAAGTTGATTTTTGCATGCAGCACTTACAAAACTCTATAGGGTGCTGTTTTCAGTAGTAGAGGTCATGGGTGTGCACTTGGTTATAGCTGTCATTTTCAGATGATGATGTCTGGATCTCTAGTCAAAGTTTCACAAATGTGTAAAGAGAAAAGTTGGGTTATTGTCAGTAGCTTAGGTACACAATACAGGTTTTGGTACCTATCCTGGATGTTTTTTTGGGTCTTAAAAATAGAGGGGTTGAAGACTGATTTCATAAGTTTCCTAGGCTACTTAAAATATCTGTCTTTTATTGTCACGTGGAAATCTAGATTGTTAAATACAGCAGCAGTATATCAGTGAAGGAGAGAACTGGGTTTGCACAATGGTTGTGACTTGTTTCAAAGTGGCATGGGCAGTGAGACAGAGCTAGAAGAATATACTGCAAGGAATGAAATTATAGCTTCAAAAGATAGAAAGGAAAAATAATGGGAGATAAAGCAATGTTGATTTTAAAGGGTAAAAATATGCAAGTAAAAGGAAGGACAGTTTCATCTTTTAACTAAACTTCTTTTAGATAATATTTGTGATTAAAAACATAGGTTGCCACTGTCGAGAAGGGAGTTGAACGTGAATGACCTTTTTGATATTCCTAGTGTCTTTGACCTGTGTTGGCAACATGAAGGGAAAAACTGAAAGATCTATTTGAACTCTTCAATGACTTTATAGTATTGAGTGCTTTGAAAGGATTCTGTAGAGTTTAAGATCCAGAATAACATCTGCAATCCTTGTGTTAATATAACCAAAAGGCTTTCAACCTTCTCTTTTTTTTCAGAACACCTCATGCTCTGCAAGTTTTGAAACCACTGGTGTGTTTTGGTCATAACCATGATGTTAGTTTCTAAGGTCTTAATTCATTTGTATTATACTTAAATACATAGGTACAGAAATCAAAGGTAGGCATTGTTTTTTCTTATCTTTTAATCCTTACTTTCCATTAAAATAAAAAAAAAGAAAAAGCAGGAAGGATGGCATTTGGTCCTGTTACTTAAAAGCTTTGCTCTTAATTTGTGTGTGGTATTTGTTATTTGGAATGGAAGGTGTAAATTGTATCTTCAAAGGAGTGGCTAAGGAGCTAAATATTCAAGTCTCAAGGAGTTTGGGCAGGTTTTTTTTTTAATGAAACTTTTATTTGTGATTGTTTTTCTTTATGCGTTATCACACAATTCTGAAAGTTAGCAAAGAGGAGTAGGTAGTGCAGTAGCCACCAATTAACATTATTTGATATGGTGGGAAACCTTAGATGGTTAGCATCTCCTCTCATAATAATTGTGGGGTTTCACTGGTTGGTAGACTTTCCTGCCTCACTTCATCCAGATGCTGGATACTTTGCTCTTTTTATGTAGGTTTTACCTGTTGCTCATCTCTTGTTTCTGATGCAAATTATTGCATGGTTCTTGAGGTCACTGCTTAGCTCTATTTAGTGTGTTCTGTTTGGTTTATATACTTCAGATAGTTTGTGAATTTTGCAGGGCTTTTCTCTATTTCTTACTCCAGGTGGAAGTAAGCAGTAAATTCTTGGACAACATCTACGGTTAGTTAGAAAGGGCATAGAAGAAATAGGGACTGTATGCTTGGGACCAGTTTCAGACAAGAGGTGCTCAAAAGTTTGGACTTCGCTTAATAAGTGTGGAACCCTGTCTGTAGGAATGCAGTCGTATCTGTGCCGTTACTATATTTTTGCTGTCACAGAAAAAAAACCCAAAATGTGCATTTTGTTGCTGAAATACTGCTGCCATGGTATCTTTGTTTAAGTGACAAAAAGTTGTGTGGAGTACTTTACATCAGTTACCAAGTGAAGCATTCAGAAGCTTTATGGTGGCAGAATTAAGGCAGGCTGTGCTATTTTGTCCTTGGCCAGTCCACGGCCCTGGTTGTTACTGTGTGTTCTGTACATTTTGCTGGAATCCTCATCTACAGTTGTCAGAAGGGATTTGAGGTGGGGTGGGGTGTTCCCTTTATAGGTAGCACATACCCTAAGTTTTCCTAGCTGGCAGGTCTGTCATACTTGAACAATAGTTCAGGCTAGGTGTTAATGAATCTGCATTATTTTCAGTAGTAAATATTAAGCCCTGATCTGTAATTAATTTTCGGGCCCTGTAACTGGCTTTGCTGTGTGATCAAGAGTGTAAAAGAATCTTCTTGTGTCAAAAATCTTCACAAGCAACTTCAGGCTTGGCTTTACTTATTACTCACTAGATGTATGAGCATTTGCAATCCACATGTAATTAACAAGTAAGTGTGCTTTGTCGGGTCTGCTTTTCCTTTTCTTTCTAGGTATTACAGACTTGCTGTAATATAGCCGTTGTTCATTTTTAGCAAACAGCCTTGTCAGTATTCTCGTAATCCAGTACTGCCATATTGCAAGAACAAGAGCCCCAAAGCAAAATGTAAGATAACAAATTCAGCCGGTGAAAAAGGTGAAAATTGACTTTGAGGTGATGATAGAATGGTGAGAAGTTAAAGCTTTGGAAATTTTCCCTGGTGTTGTCATCCCTGTACTTCATCTTAATTTAAAATGATGTCAGTATTATCGTAGAAAGATCTCAAAATCTGTAACTTTTTAAATACAAATAAATCTATTCCTACACATTTAAAGAAAAAAAAAAAGATTGCTACGCAGAGAAGCATATCACATATGTTTCACTTGGATTATAACACTTCCATCACTTCATGTCCTTCTATACTTTGAAACCTTAGTAGAGAGCAAAGTACCTAAGACTCTAGTTTGTATGCAAACACGTATGTGCAAATGAAATTACCAAATTCAGTAGCATTTCACGTACGCATAAAGGTGTTTGGGCCTGGTCCATCATCAGTCAGTTTACACTAGATGTTTTTAACTGATAAAAGTCCATTACCTTTAAGAGGATCCTGAATGTTTTTGTGGGACCAAGGTTACAAAGCAGAATGCTGAAACTGTTTATCATTTTGTCCCCATGAACCTCTTGGCAGTAAGAGAGTAACCCCCTCACAGGCTACAGCACTGGGTACTTAAAGTATTAATTACATTAATACAGAAAGTTACAATTGTAGGAAAAAAACATAGATTTTGGAAACGTACGTTTTTTTCTTTCCATGACTTTCATGGGTGTATCTCTAAATTAATTTGTTCAGATGTGTGACTTAGTGTTTTACAATAGAGGTTTTAAGTAGTTGATCATATGTTCAATTATACAGACTTTATTGATAATTATTTTTATGATCCACATGTGCAAATACATTCACATGGATTAACGTAAGATTGGTAACTTTTATTAAATACAAAATGGGTAAGCTAGGCAGAATATGAGACATGAAAATTTTGAGTTGAACGCATTCTTTTCCTGGAGTAGTAAGCTATAATTACCTTTGCCCGTTCAAAACACTGTTACAAGTACACTAAAATAAATCTGAAATGATTTTTGTAAAAATTGAACCTCTAGAGCCAATAGTCTGATTGATGAAAGGAATGTTTGCCAATAAGCATGCAATTAACACTGTGCTGCTACTTTTGTTATTAATAAAAGTGTGATTTTTCAGTGTAGTTTTATAATTAGCTCATAGGCAAGCGTTTTAAAACAAAACTTTGGGATGAAACAGAATATTTACAGCACAGAAATAATTTTTACCAACTGATACGAAAAATAACTGAATCCCCCAAATTAATGCACTTACATAACTTAGCTATAAACTTGTTATTCGTTCTCCAGCCCATCTTAACTTTAAGTGTTGTTTATACTATAGATATGCACATGGAAAAATGAGAGAATGGCTGGTAAACTTAAGTTTAGTAAGCTTATCACAGATGAAGGCAAGACCTTCCCTTCCAGAAAAAGAACTGTGTTACACTTCTTTAGAGTGGAGATTTTCTTTAAATGTGGTGTAAGTTAAAGAACGGGAATTCTGCATGTATGTTCTTGGTTTTCTTCCCTTTCACTGTAATAACTCTTATTATTTCTGCTGCTGAAGTTTGTACGTTTTCAAGTTCTATTTCTTAGCTTAAAAAAGAAAGGCATCTTAGAAATCCGTCCACTGACAACTGCATATCTTTGATAGCACCTGGTAGGAAAAAAAAAAAAGTAAGGTGTATTTAAAAAAAATAATAATCCCTTTTATGGCTCCATGTTTCTGAACCAAGGCCCCAAAATAATGAAAGTGATTGTTTTAAAATGTTTATATTTTGAAGAGTGTTTTATTTTTTTAACTTGGATTCTTGAACCTTGATTGAACTTTCTACAGCATTTTTGCTAGTAAATAACATAACTGATGTCTAAAAGTTGATGTAACTGGGACTTCAAGAAAAACATGGGATGTAACAGTTGCTAATGAAAATGTTAAAAACTTACTAAAACTTTCTCTGTTCTTCATGTATCCTGTGATTCTTACTGAAATAGCTATAGTGTTTAAAGTACTGCTTTGAACTGTTTTTTAAAAACGTGCATAGGTAAACAGAACCAAGAAAATCCAAATTACTGGTGGTATAATGAGAAATGCAGGTTTCAAAAACTATTACTGGAATCACTTGACTCGCCTTCTCTTGGATGCAGAAGGTATGAGGCTTCTGTAAATATCTGGGTAGACAAGTTTTCAATTTTTTTCCTCATCTTTTCTGAGTAATCTATGTCCCTGCTACCTGAAGTCATGAGGGAGATGAAAGGAGAGCTGTAAACTACCAGGAGGACACAGTGGCAAGGGGGTGAATAAGTCAGTTACCAGCTGTGTTGAATGAAGAGGGGAGATGATAAGACTTTTCTCAGGACACTCTTCTAGAAAAAATTTTGTCTTGGTGTCCCCTTTTTGTAATAGTCTTCTAATTAATATGACAAGCCACTACAGTCCCTTTCGTGATTAGAACTGTAAAGCAGCTTTGTGTTTCATTCTCCTCTAGTCCTCTTAAAGGTCTTGTGCATACAGCACAGGTCTACACCGTGGTCCTCTCTTTCTCAAGGCTTTCCTGGTTCCAGTGGTGAGAGGCAAGGAAGCCAGGAAAGTATTCATCATCTGTTTTCCCATCTTCCATATGGATTGAATTTGATGTGTATTCTGTGCTGTTCTAGTGGTTGTGACGCTGTTGTTCCTACTGATGCATTTATTTCATGATTTTTTTTTTTTGGCCATTTTTACAAAAATAATGAAAACTGTTAAACTGATTGGCTGTGGTCCTTGGCCTTCCATGGCAATAGCTTTTGCAGCTGAGGGTTTTGATCAACCACAGAAAACTATTACAATTGTAGTCTTGTGCCCTAGATATTGTATGCAACCAGAGAACCATTTCAAGCATTGAGATTTGCCAAAACCCACAGATTTTATTTGTAAAAAAAATGAAAGTCTTAAATGCATTCTTAATGTTTTGCTGAATAGTGATATCTCCCAGTTTAGTAATCTCTTGCTCCTTCCTTTAATTCTTTACACTGAGCTGAGGTGGTACAGAAGACAATTTCTCTTTCATAGAGATACTCACTTTTGTGTAGTTTTCTCCCCTTCTGTCTTTTTTCTTTTTTTCCTGTCAACCGCAAGCTTATAACCTCTATACCCATTGTTTATCCTCTCCTCTGTTCCTAGTCCCCACGAGGAGCGGCAGCATTCTGGAACGCGCTCATCTCTTGTCTTTAGGAAACATTCAGCAGTTTCACCGTACAGATTCCTTGCCTGTAGCCTTATTCACATTTTCAAGGAGCTAGTGACTTAGATGCTCTAACACCTGCAAGCCTGCATTCTGGCTTAACTTATGTGTATATTTTTACAAAATACTTAGTTTTTACTGTTAAATCTATATAGTCTGCTCTTTGTAACCTTTACTTAATTAGCTTCCATCCATTAGCGTTCATCCATCTGTCCCTTGTAATGTTTGATGATACTAGCAAATTTCAACAGAATGTAAGGTTAAGGTAAAGGTAGACTCTGAGTATTAAGTTGCTCTAACAAACATGGCTGAGGAAAAGCTGAGGAAAAGCTGCTGCTAACATTTGTCTGGCCCCCTGGAAGCCTAGAGCTAGCATGGTCTTTTTGGTTCTCTTTGTGGCCAAAGCCATGATCGTCTCAAAACAGCCTACCCATAAGACCAGGTAAAGTGTGTGGAGGATGTGGGTAGGAACCAAAGGTATTGGCTTTCAAATGCAGAAGGCAAACTGTAGGAAAACATATATCTTGCTTGTCTGGGGATAATTTTATTAATGTTTTTAAGAGAAAATAAAACAGTAGTAGGTTTGTTGTAATGCAGATTCTTCTGAGGGACTAGTCTGCTGCAAATCTGGCATTAGAATAAGAATCATCTTTCTTAGTGCAGAATAGTGAACTTTCAAAAAGGAAAAATGTACTTATTATTCTAGAAACTGTAATATAGTTGAAAAAAGGCAAAAGGAATTGATGGTTTCACATCATGGCTGTCTCATGTTTTTTGATGAAGTCTTGCTTCTGAGGTGTTGTTTCTTTGAAAGTTCTTGCCATATATGTTACTGCAGAGCTGATTAGGTTGGATTGATGATGATCTCCTTGCAAGTACTTATATGTTGGTATCAGAAATGCGTTACTCTGCATGTAAACATATCTTTCTACCTGATATCTGGTATTGTTAATATTTGTGCTTTATTTTTATTTAATATTTTGTGTAAATGCTAGGTATACCAACTTCAGTAAATATGTTTTAAGATCCTTGAAGGAAAAATCACTGTAATTGTAATGCAATGGATAGTTTAGAATCAAGGGAAAATATTAAAATACTTAAGGCATTACAATTGAAACTCATAAGTAGATACAGTACTGTCCAAACTGAACCACTGCATTTGAGCTATTTGGACAGGTGGTTGCACCCAGGTGCCTAAAACTGCCTCCTAGACATTATAAGATGATTTGAACTGCTTATGCTTTTCTTGATTTAAAAACTGATACTTACCCACAAACATTCTTTTAAAAACTGTAGATGAGATAATAAGTGTCTTTATTCCTTTTTCCTTTATACCATTGAATAATTACCTTTGAATTACTGTTGTAGCTCTCTTCTTGTTCTTTGTACTGGAGATTACCATGTGTCCTGATGTACCCTCTTCTTCCTGCATTTTCAGCATGTGCAGGTTTGGCAACATGGGACTAAACTGAGGCAGTTTGCCTGGAGCGCAGCTCTGTCGTGGTTCTGGTTGAGCTGGTGTTAATACCAGTACAGCTACATCTTGCTATCAGTCTTATGCCCCTTTCCTTTTGAAATCAAACAGAAATTTAGGTGCTTAAGCTAAGCTAAGACCCAAAAATCCTTTTTGTCTGTTCCAGGATAACAGGGCCACCTTTTCTTTTTTTTTGGGGGGGGGGTTTGTTCATTTTTTGGATGCCCTTGTCTTGTTTCCTTTCTAGCCTTCTGTTGTACTCCTGTTCTCATCTCCTCTTTGTCAGTAGTGTGTGTGTGATCCTTTCCTTGGAGCCCTGTGCTGCTGCTGTTGTGGGAACTGGTTGCCTCTAGCCAGCTCTGCCAGCCGCCCTTCCCAGGCCCTAAATGCTTCCATGCTGTCTGCTACATTTCCATATATGCTAGGGTATAAAAGTTAAATGAAGTAACTGTTAGAACTCTGATAAGTAGATGTAGTTACTCCAAAGTGTAAACCAGTTTGAGAAGCACTTTTTTGCATGTATTTGAGTTAGCTTTTTGTCTTGAACTGGTCATTTGCTGTGTGGTTTAAGTGCATAATAGCACTGATGTGATGGGGGTGAAGGAGGGCAACGGGGGACTATTAAAACTTCCCTTTTGCTGGCAGCTAGCAACCCACTTGCTTGTCTGTATCCACATTCATTGATCAGTTTGGTTTCTGCCTACTCTAAGCATCAGTATAACTAACTAAATTTTTTTTTTAAAAAAGGGGGAAGCTTAGGCTATAATTTGAGCTGGTGGTACTCATGACAGTGAAGTCTTCCTTCTTGTCCTAGTGTCACTATCATGGGCCATTTGTGCAGTTATACAGTGAACTGGATCAGAGAATTTAGTTAGCTGAAAAATTGCCTGGCAATAAATTTATTTACCTTTAAACCAAATTAACTTCCCCTTTCAGTTCACCACAGGGCTGCAGAGCACATCTGTGTGGGCAGAGGGAAAAGAGCCTCCAAGGGATCAGGAGCGGCAGGACTGCTGCAGTGCCCGCTTGCTTTGACCGAAGTTAGTAGAGCTGAGGCACGTAGCTTGCTGGTGCTCTTTCCTGCCATGTCATTCAGCTGAACTGATTTGTCCTTTTTAAAAAATGTGGTTAAAAGTTTTATGATGTCTTTGTGTTGTCTGTAACATAATAGATGCTCGGTACAGTAATTGCAATGATATTCTGCAGGAAGTTAAAATGAAGGATATTAAATTGTAATTATTTCATCTCAGTCATGAAAATCAGAGCATAGAAGCAAATCTAAGTTGTGAGCTATTTGTGTTTGGTATTTTTCTTGTATTTAGAGAAGACTCTTTATTTTCTTTTCTTTACTGTAGAGATTCCAAGTAAGACATTTTTGAGGAGAAATGTAAGTCTTCAGTTCAGATTCTGTATATTGCTCATTGTAATCCTCTGTTTTGTTGCCAGATTCCCCCAGTAATATCCTTTCAACACTGTGTAACCTCATAGAATTAGTAAACTTTAAAAGATGACTTAAAAATGACTAGAGAAATGTTAGTCTGTTGCCTTTTGATCTAGAAGTAACTGAAGGTGCTCTGAAAAATAGTGTTTGAAAGCGGTATGTAACCTAAATTTTACTTCTTTCCTTAATTTCAATACATCATACTTTTAATTTCTTTCATTTCATCTAGATTTTTTTATTAGCAATTTTAAAATGAAATTGTTGTCACTCAAAATAACGGTGTATCTGACAGTACAGTTTTCATAATGTGAATAGCTGATGCTATATATCTGAAGTGCAATATCAACATCAAAGGGTGAATAATAGTGTGTTTGAGGAGGAAAACCAGATATTTGGTATAACTGTGTTGGACTATACAACGTTCTGAACAAATGTCCTTTAAAGGGTTTTTAACTCAGAAGCTAAGAAGTAAAAAGCTGTGCTTGATAAATTCTCATCCTTTTGTTTTGAAGAAAGTGGATTTGGAAATGCAGTATTTTTTTTCTAAATGGTCTGTGTTGTTTAACTGTTCAAAATCACTACCTGTACTCATAGTACTGAATTCTGTTTTGAGACAACTGAAAGCAAACTGCAACTGTACTTTTAAGCACAGAATTCAGGTAACAGCGTTTGTTCTTGTTAAGTTGAATTTCTCAATGGAAAAACTCCTAGCTCCTCAATTGAGAGGCTTCTGAGGTTTTTTTTTTAAAGAACCTGAGGTCTTCCATGTAGCAATACACATTTCAGGTTGTGGTCTAATATCTGGCTTCTGACGGTGAGTAAAAAATCCAGTTTGTACAGATAACGTACATAGAAAAATACTAGTATCCTGAAATAAAAGTAATTCTCAGCCTTTGTGTGGTCTGTATGAAGACCTTATATTTAGTAAGGGAGAAATTAGAATGTGCTGCCAGAACTTTCTCCTTTAGTTTTGGTTCATTGTGCACATTGAACAGAACAGAAATATTTAGGGTAATGCTCATATTTGTATATGAGCGATTTTACATCTTGGACTTTCCTGCCTTTTGATCTGTGTGGTCCTTCCATGGTACTTTGTGCTGCTAGCTTGTGACAGTTTTTGTATACTAGTGTATGTTATGTAAATAACACTGTGTTATTTCTGTAGACTGGCTTTCTCTGACGTATAGATAAGAAAAAAATTTTTTCCCTATTTTTTGCAGAAAATTCTAAGCTGAGACATGTAGAAAAAGACGTTTTGATTCCACAAATAATGAGGGAGCGAGCCAAGGAGCTGTGTTCAGATAAAGTGCAAGGTAAGAGTCAAATATTCATTGGGAGATGAGATGTTTTCACTTTTGTGCCCTGAATATAATCCTTTTTTTTGAAGTCAAGTAGTCAGAGAATTAATATGTATGATCTGCATCTTATCTGTTCACAGTGAAGCCAGTAGTAAAGCATATAAATCTGATGTGTTGGCTTTGCTGCTTGGTGATGTGGACTGTCTTCCAAAATGACTTGTTCTCAAGGCCTGTGGAATTTAGTATGATCAATACAAAACTTCCCACATCTCAGTCTAGACTATGTGATGACAAAGCAACACAAGAGTTACTATATTCCTGTGCGTAATATTTGATACATATATAAATGGAATTGCCTTATGTGAGCCTTCAGTTAGGGCCTCCCTTATTATGATAAATTAATTTAAATATTCCCAACTAACTGCATCTGTTCCTTGCCCCAGTATTTTAATGATACATGCACATAAACACACACGTGTTACTAGACAGACGTTGAAATTGGATGATACAGTCCACTTTTGCATGTTTCCATTTTCTTTTGAAGAGTACTGGACAAAAACTCTTTAAAGTTGGGTACCACCACTTCTTCTGACACCCAGCTATTCATATATTCCTGGAAGAAATCTGGAACTTTTTGAAGTACCAGAAAGATACAGCTACTTACACACAGGTTAGCTGAGAAAGTTGCTGTAAGAGGGATGTAAGAATTTAAAAAAAAAAAAAAAAAAAAAGGCCCCAGAATTATTCTATTCAAGTGGCTTGCGTTTAACAGAGGGCACTTGTCTCTTGTCATCTAGATCTTTGCTCTCTAAACTTTTTTGATTGTGCACCCATCAGTAAAAAATTTCTAAGCGTACTATCACAACATATGTCTATTTATAAATTATATACATGTACCACTGTACTAGTATATAATGTACATTATGAAACACAAAAATAGAAATTTAAAAAGGATGAGATAAAGATAAAATAAACAGTACTCTAGACTAATTTTTATGTTATTTCTGAAATGGTACAAACCCCTTTATGCTCTAAAAATATTACTATTAATAACAATATTTTTATTGAGAGCTATATGATTGAATATCTTCTTTTTTTTTTTTTAAATACTTTGTGATACAACAATTTGAAGGTCTGATTCTAACTTCAGGTTATTTCAATACCTGGTTTTAATGGGTGCCATAGCTGAAAAAGATACCTCACAAAGATGCATAGATCCCAATGGAAGAAGTGCATTGTTGCCTGCACTTACTAAATCGTGATATTAATTTTTCAATCCCATTCACCAATTAGGCAAAGGTTTTGCTTGAAATTGGGCTAATAAATGATCATTTTTCCTGATGTCAATCAGTCGTTCTTCCAAACTAATCAGATGTAGCACGTTTATATTTTTATGAAATAGGTTCAAAAACCACTGAAACTCTCATTTGGAATACTTCTAAATAGGTTAGAAAATTCTGTCTCTTTAAAGTGTACAGACATGAGAGGTTTTTATAGGTGATGCACTCGCATTTCGTTCATCAACAAAAACAAAACAAAAATCACATAATCAGGGGAACATATCCAAACATCTGTTTTCAAAATGTGCTCTTCATAGCACGAGCCTCTTTTGAGAAGCGGTTACTTTCTCACTCATTGGTAAAACATCAGCTTCACTTTGAAGGGACATATTATGTGTGTTTATTTTTTTGGAAATACCTGCTAGATAGCAAACTACTCAGAGCCACCTGTCATCACCGGAAAGGTCAGCAACATTCAAACACTTGTCTTTTTGTAAAAGAAGAATGTGTAGTTTGACAACTCTTTTAAGCACTTTCCTGCAAGATAAGCAGCAAACCTCTGTGTGGTACAAGAGATTTTCATGGTCCCTCCTCATCTCATTGCAAAGTCTGGTAAAGATGCTGCTATTCGAAAGGCTTGTTTTTATAAAGTTAACCACGTTGATGTCAGCCTGTGCACTGTGCACTCCTGGCTCCACCTTCTTGGCTGCAATAGCTGCCTGTGAGTGATGGACTGAAGGAGTTCCACATGTGGTACTATCTCTGTAACCTTGCCCTGGATTCCCTTTTTTATTCCAGTCAAAGCAGCTACTCCATCAGTGGTTACAACTGCACCGTTTTTCCATAAAACATTGGTTTTTATTAAAGAAGCCATTTCCTGTTGAGAGTATATCTTCTCCACTGCAGTTCTCCTTTAGGGGATCACGAAAAAAAAGTTCTTTGTGCATTTCATTATTGAGATGCAAATACTGAAACTAAGAGAAGTTAGAAACATCTGTACTTTGATCCAACTATATAGCAAAACTCCCACACTGTGTAACTTATTCTAATAATTGTTTCTTCAAATCTTCAGCAGTGTCTTCTATGCATCTTCCAACAGTATTTGCTGACAAAGGAGTGCATTTTAGTTTGTTGCCATATTGTTTTGCTTGTATTATTTCAGCAATTTTTACCATGGCAGGAAGAACAGTTGTTTCCCCAATGGTATGTGGCTTTTTGTCTTCCACTATTAATTAGGAAACTTCAAAGGAGGCTTCTAGACATTTATCACTAGGTTTAGGGTCAAGTCTAGTTAAAGTGGACCAGCATATTTTTGAGCAGCTGCTTTTAGTGGTTCCCCAAAAGACATAAAGGAGTAGTGTTATAACAATTTTGAGATGAGAAAGTGGTAAAAGAGTTGGAAATATCTGCCATAGGAAAGTGGCATCACATGACAGGTATTTCCAGCACTGCCAGAAGGACTTAATACATCTTTTTTTTTTCATTTGAATGATAGTTGAGTCAATTTTACTTTGAACTCTATACCTGTTGGGGAAAAAAATGAAGAGGAAAAGCAATTGCAGTACTGTGGGTCATTGAAAGAGGATATAAATTAAAAATAATTTGAGAACATACTATTTGTATAATTTTCTTTGGGGGTAGACCAAAGGGATGTGTGTGTGTGTTTCTCCTCTGAACTTTCTCTGTGTAAGATGAGGACTTCCAGCATTTAATTTTCAGTGACAGCAGAAAATATTGGAGATTATTGAGATGTGAGTTGTGGACCATTACCTTACAGCTTCTCCATGCTTTTGCCTCTGTAAATTTTAAAGCAAAATGCTACCTTTTTTTTTTTCTTGTGTTGTTAAGCAAAACTAGAATTTTTTTTCTTCATTCTCCTGAATAGAGTACAGTTGTGTATCTTCAGGAAAGTGAGGTTTGTAGATGCACCTGTCTCCCCTTCATTTCTGTCACCTGTAAGCCAGCATTGATCAAATTGTGTGGAAGTTAGAGGTGGAAACTGAATACTTCTGATGCAATTTTTATGATCAAACAGACAAGCAAAATCCACATTGGTATCTCTATTAAAAAAAAAAAAGTGGTAGCATCAGTTCAGCTATTTGGTTGCACACCTTTTAATGTCGGTGAGGGGGGGAAGGGGGTGGAGAGACCAAACCATGGGAAATGAAGCTTAAGCAGTTTTGTGGAAAAGAGAATTTATTATCTCTTAAATCCATTGCAAAATTATTCCTGGAATAAATTTGTCTTGTTAGTATAGAGGGATAGGTGTTAATCAGAATAAATAGGCTATGGGTTTTATGCTGTAAACAATTATAAGCTATGAACATAAACTGTGTAATTAAGTAATCAAAACTGCTGCAATCCGGTTTGTGTGCTACAGAATGTACACATGTGCATGAAATTGTGCTGTTTACACTAAGTGGCATAGCTACTCATTTAACTTGCTTTCAGTGTAGGATTTTTCTGCTTTATGTTAATTTTGTTTGAATAACTCCTATTAATATACCTTTGTTTCGTTTTGCCTTTAGGAAATTGTGGTAAATGCATTGGTAATATAGGAAATAAAGCTATTCTACAAGTATGGGCCTTTACAATTTACTTGATCACACTTGGTTCATATGTGTCCCTATGGGGAGCCCCTATACATTCAATAGTGCTCTGCATGAGGATGGGGGTCCATCTGTATACAGTCCGTTACCTTAGCCTGCAGCTATACCACCTAGAGCTGTGTGCTTATCAGAGCTAATAATGCAAGTAATGACAGCCTGTCCAGCACGTGTTCAAGAGCCATCCAGGGAAAAGAAACCCCAAGGGTTAAAAAATAAATAGAAAATAAAGGTTTTGTTAACTCAAGAGGTGATCCTGTTACCCTAGCATGCTTAAATGGGTGACCCGTTGCTGTGCTTTATTGTTGGCATACCAAAATAGCTTAGGGATGAAATAACCATGAAAATGTGTACATCTGATAATTTTTAAAAACAGTTAAGTATTGTCTCTAGTCCAATTTAATTTTACTTAGATTGTTTAAATTTACTTTGAACTTTTTTCGATTGTTCCAGTATAGTTCTTCTGTGCTGCATATTTCTCAAGAATTTAGTACATCTCAGTTGCAGAATAATTTCTGCGTGTTTAAGATTTTCAGGCATTTTTTCAGTGAAAACGGATATATTAGTTGCTTTGTTAAGAGGATAAATATGCTTTCTGCAAAACATTAGTCAATTTTCCATGACCATTATGTAAATATGCTTTATTGTGTTAATATTCATGCACTGTATTTGTGTGAAACTGTGGGCTATTATAGCAGTATCAAAAGTGTCGTAAAAAACAAGCAAATAAAAAAACCAAACAACATTGTCATACAGGAACTTTTTACTGTATTTGTACAAACTGCAGCATGAGTTCATCTGAAATAATATTAAAACCATGTATTTCTGTATCATTTTGTCCTTGGCATATAAAAATACGTGCTTGCAAACTGAAATATTCAAAAGGAACATTTATTTGCCATTGTCTCATCCATTGCTTTTATGAAATAATTTCTTAAGCAAGCTGTTTTCTTTTAAAATGATCAAGTTTTTGTCTTTGATTTCCAGTTATAAAATTTTAAGTTGAGTAAACTTCTTTAAAGCAAAATCAGCAAATTTCAGGAACCTGAAGTTAGGATTTTTCATCAGAAGGTTTATCTTTAGCTTATCAAAACTTCTGTAGTTTCATCTAGCTGTGCTTTCCATGACTCCCCTCTGCTCTGAAACTAGGGACACTCACTAAAAAAAAAAGCTGCTTTGGTTGATCTTGATCACATCTACAGACATGTTTCTCCATTTCTTAAGAGCACTTACTCTGTTCAGAGTTAGCACTTATGAAACTTAACTTGACGGGTTTAGGTAGAGAAGAACTTTAAGGACAAAAACTTTAGAGATTGTATGCTCAGTTCAGTTTCATTTTGGGTTACTTGGCTTGGAAAATAAAAAGAGAGACAACTGAATGACAGGTTGTGGGTTTAGACTCTGAAGACCTTGAGATCCCGAAAATAAATTTCTGGATCACCGAGTCAGTCATGAGATCATAATTTTGTGTTATACTTGTTGTAAATGTTTTGTGTATTTGTTTTATTATAAAGCAATTCTGCCCACCTTCCAAAACCTCACACTTTTTTTGCTGGGAGAAAAACAATCTTGCTCCAGAGACAAGGGCTTTTAGTTCTAAACTTTTTTCTTCTAAATTTTGCTGTCTACTACTGATACATGGTCTGGGTTTGGGCCTTTCAAGGTCAGGAAGACTGACTTGCAAATGTCTTCTGTAATTGTGACTCATTTGTAAGGCTCCCAAGTTCATGTAGGAAACTGAGCTACATAATTTTCAGGGTGAATACAGGGATAGATAGTTCAAATCAGTCTGGTTCTGTCATTAGGAAGACAGTGAAGTAAGGGTAAGGGAAACAATTTGGATGATTGAAGACCTGATCCTGCTTGTGACTCTGCAAACAAGAATGTGGCCATTTCTTATTTGAAGCTTGTTGTAGGAGATACTCATTTGGCCAAGATGACAAGTTGTTCTGTCCCCCCTCCCCCCTGCTTTTTTTTTTCTTGTTAATGAGACAAAAGGGGGATGTTTTCACCTGTGCTACATTGAGGACCTTCCCTGGAGAAAACTGTTAACGTTGGTTCTGTTGTCCATAGGAACTGTGTAATTAAGGCAACTGGATTCACATTGATGAAAAAGCTCTTGATACTTGGCAAGGCTTTAAAAAATGATTTGGAAAGTGTGGCTGGAAAAGCACATTTCCAAGCAGCCACCCTCCTCCCATTCTCCAGTTTCCCCACTATCCCTCTCCTCCTCAGGGCTCATGTTGATACTTAGTGAAAATGATGGGATGCAACACTACTGCAGGCTTCTCTACAGTATAGCATGACCAGTGTCAACCAGAGTTTTGATAATGTGCAGTTACTCAACAGTCCTGTCACTGACATTATCTCTGTCCCCGTAGGGGCCACCTGCTCTAGACCGTGACCCTTACACCTGACACATCAAGGCCCATAAAACCAACAAAATTTCTGATTGAACTACATGCGATGCTGCATATTTAAATTTCCAAGCACACCTTTAGATATTCCTTAAAAAAAAAAAAGTCCTGTTATATATACTTTCTTAACAGAAATGCTGATAATGAAATATGTGAAATACTTAGCAAATTTCAGCTTGATGTTACTCTGTGGTATTGCTCACTTTCCTTTGTACTGCAGGCCAAGTTCTGTTAATTGATGCAAACTCTTGCCGAATGCTGGGGGAGGATTGACCTGTTGGTACCTACAGTCATGGTTCTGAGGTTGGCACTGGAAGATGCTAAGACTGAGAGTAGTAGGAAATTACATGACAGCTCACATTTAAAAATTTTGATGAGTCATATTTTCTTGAAGCAAATTAAAACTAAAATCACCATTTATAACTGAACTTTGCTGATCTGCCTTTCCTCATTGTGAAAATACAGTCCTTACAATTTTATTTTTTTTAAATTCCCATATTTTAGGAGTATCTGGGAATACAGTGATCTTCTAATTTACTAAAGCAAAAAGATCAAGTAACTGATAAAAACCAATGAGTTAACATGTCAGCTCCTGGTAATTTTTTTTAATTGAGCTGCTGTGACCAGAAATTGCTTACACGTGCTTGTGTACATATTGTTCAGAGTTTGATGGAAAGCCTGAGAGGTTACGTGGGAGAAATCATGGATTTTATGACTGGAATAGCCTTCTCTTATGAGGATGAAAAAAGAATGCTGCCTTATTACCTGTAACTTCATTTTCGTGAAAGGAAGGTTAATATAATTTGAGAACATAGGTTCAATCCAGCACAAAACTGCAGGTGGAGAAGGGGGCGAAAAATTTTATCCTCTGTTGTTGTATTTATTATCTGAACGTTAAAGTACATGATAGCCATATGGCATGTGACCCCATGACCCTATATGAAGCTATTGAGATTACTGTTGTACGTGTTGTGCACTTATTTAAATTATTTTAGATGTTTTGGTAGTATTTAGTACTTTAGTACTGGGAATAAATTATCATGTATTTTTCCCTGGCTGGCATTTCTCAAGAGTAAGATGCTGAATTTTTATATGATGTTCGTGTTTGAGCACAATAGCTTTTATTTTTGAAAAAAATGATTCACCTCTATATGTTTCCGATGAACATTTTCTCTCATCACATTTAACTATGTGAATTAATACACTCTCTAGAGGGATTATAGTATATTGAGTTTTGCTCCAACAAACTGGGCAGAGAGAACAGCTAAATGTAAATTACAATATGAAGAAATGAGAACCTAGATCTTATGGTCTTTTTTTAATGATACTTACAGCATTAACTACTGCAAGCTAGTTTAGAGGATTTTATAGGAAAGAAATATGAGAGCATATTGTGTTGGTTGGTGATCGAAATGTGAGTATTCTGACTAGTGTTAGGACTTTGAAGAAAATGCTCAGGGAGGGAACTTACCCTATTTGATTATTTTTTTTCTTCCCCCCTCCATGTCATTTCAACCCAGCTGATGACAAGAAATGAGTCAGACTGCTAGCTTTACCACTGCAACTTAGTTGTGTGGGGTTTTTTATTTTTTTTTATTAGGGAATGGAACAGCTTTTACAGGGACAAAGAGAAATGAAATCACTTTCAATGAAAGAAAGAGGCCTCATTATAGCCACCAACAGCAGTTATTGACAGCTACACTTCCTATTAACAAGGAGCATTTAAGAGTTTGGCTGTTGGATCTTTGGACTTGATCTAATTTGCTAGCATTAATTAGTTTCTTTTGAGCACAGACACTTGGTGCTCACAGCTATAGATTTGGAGGACTAATTAGGACAGAAAATTGAACAGAATGGGGTAAGGCATTAACCTTCAACCATTACCAGCTGGGGCTCTGATAAAGACCACAGAGTCCAAATGCTCCTATTCATGCAGAGAGTACTCTAATGAATATCAATTTCAGCCAGGTTGCCATATCCTACAAGCACTATCTTGGTTTTGATTCTCTTACCTGGTAGAGATTTTTATGTATAGATATTAAAGTGTTATTGGTAGTTCAGAGCTCATAGTTAACAACCTCGATAGGTTACCTGTGTTTTGTCCATTCTTTCAATTTGGTTTTCTCAAGTTAGAGATTTTATTGGTTTCTGGTTAAGATCCTGAATTTCAAATGGTTTTCCCTGCCCAGCATAAATATATGAACATAACATAGATTAATTACATGATGTTAACAAGTGTTGGTTTAAATAGAGGATGCCTCCATGTTTTTGGATTATTGTAGTACATAGTAGTAATATCCATGACAACTGACCAAGCTAACTACTGAAGGTTGAACAGTAAAATTGCTTCTTCGGCAGCTTTTATGATGAGATGCAATTGTTATATTATGCTGTTAAGCTGGTGGTCCAGTTTTAGGAGGAAAACTGTTCTCTCAGACTGTGGATTGATAATGTTTTAACATCTGCAGAATGGAGGTACTTTAACTATATATAACAAAAGGAGAAAAGCAATTGCCTTTGCCCTTTTGTACCACTTCTTGGATTAATGGAAGTGTTGGACTTGAAATTAAGATCCAAGATCATCAGTTGTTTCTACCTGTTAGTCATATTGCTACTCCCTGACAAACTCCCCGTCAAATCAGGATCATTGCTTCTCTCTTCATACGACTTCTGTAGCTAGAAATTCCTTGCCCAGTGATGAGAAGAGTATAACAGTCTCTTTGACATCCGTTCTTCAAACTTGTTTCTTTCAGGAAGGACGCTAGCATTAATGTATATCCTGTGACTTTTGGAGAATTGAATCTGCTTGGGTTATGTCTGGTGTTTAGCTTTTTGAGGCTGAGATTACCTTTTAGGTGCTCTAATTATTTTCAGTTCTCCACTGGTAAACTCTGTACTGTTAGGTAGAATAGCTGGTTCCATGTCTTAGGGTCCAGGTGAGGTCGTTTTGGCACAAGCGGTGGAAATTGAGAAATACAAACTTGCCTGTAGCTACTGATCGTGGAGTATTTCGTGGTATTTAGATCAGTCTTTAGAGAACCGCTTTCGCTGACTGTCTGTGAGGTGAGCATCCATAGGACAGCAGACACAGTGGATAAGGGGAGACGTGGTCAAGTTCCCCTCCCAACAAAAAGGGGGAGGCCAAGGTGATTATTGTTGCAGCCTCTTAGTAATACCAGGTTGTATTTTTTCCTAGATGCTATATACGGTATTTGCTGATTCTCATAGTTTTATTTTCCAGTTGAGATGTATTGATTCTTGTGTGTCAGTCATTCTTACTGCCAGCAAGTGGGGGCATACTTGGGTTTTTCTGTATCCACTCATTGGTGGTGGTGGTGATAACCTGCAGATACTGTAGCTTATGTATTAGAGTACTACAGTATTGTATTACTGTGGCATAGTTGCACATAGCAATGCATTGTTAACGGCAGTACATGTGACTTATGGTAACTGTTATTTTAACTGCATGTCCTTAATGATGTATTAAGTAGTTGCTTTGCAGTTTTGGATTATAAACCCGTCTTAGATACTACATTCAACAGTAACACAGTTAGCACTTTGTGTAAATAAATCTAATACTTTTAAGAGGTCATGGCATATTCCCTTTGCATGTGTATAAATATTTATATTGTATATGAATTATGAATATTACCCTGGGGTTACTTTCACACAGAAAATAGGTTATTTTTCAGCTGTTGAAGTCAGAATGTGTTGTGTAGATACCATTAGGTTCAGCAGTGGAAAACAGAACTTAGTTTGGTCAAAAAGTAGCTACTGTGTATTCAGAAATACAATAAATAGTGAGCTTTCAGATAGCCTACAAGCAGTGTATTGACCTTGTAAAGAATGTGTGATATTCAGGGTAAGGTAATAGGGGAAAACTTCTGTCCATCATTCTTCAGAAAACACATGAAGTTGGCAAGTGTACCTGATAAAGAAAATTGCTCATCCACATCACAAAAACTGAAATTAAGTATTAATTCCAGTTGAGTTAAATGGTAATCAGAAGAGTAGCTGCAGATTCATCTAATATGCCTTGATTTTATGAGGCAGTGCATCATATGAGTTGTAGTTTTGGTCTCTATTATTTCCTGTAGACTGGAGAGCTATACCTGTTGTACATATCTTTGTGTGGCATATTACAAGTCAGCAGACCCAGTCAAAAAAAAGGGCAGGAATCACAGACCTTATCAGAAAATAGGGGAATATAAGTTAAAGTTGAAATACAGTTTGGCAAACAAACACGCTTTGAACAAGATGTGGTGGTCTAAGTGTTCTTCATGCTTTTTGATGTTCTGGAAATACCAGAGCGTGTTTAATGAAATCTCAACTTTTCATCGTGTCTTGGGATGAAAACAAAATTTTAAGCTTCTTTTCCCATGTGGGACAGTAGTTCTAAAGAATGCCTAGCTTAAATTGAGTGAGTTGTCCTTCCGGCACTTATTCTTTGATATAAAAGTTAATGGATCCTGTGGTAACAACACTGACAATGCACATTTATTTTTTTTTAAAGTAGAAACAATGTTGTCTGTTGCTGAGTAAAACCACATTCTTGTACATTATTGTTCAGGTCCTTCTAATCCCCCTCTGTCCCATCCCCAAATTTAGTTTTGTTTGCTATTGTAATTGTTTTCCAATAGTTGTCTCAGTGGTGCTGCATAGAAAAAGAGTAGAGAGATCTCTGCTCTGGAGAGTGTTCTGCTTGCAGGTCTGATGCTTCAGAAGGGAGTAAAGCCTGCAGTAATAGAAGGTCACAAAAACACGCTTTATTGTCATCCTTCTGAATTTTATTTTTAACAGTTTATCACCCTCAAAAATAAGAAGAAAGGAGCCTTGCAGAAAAGAGCACCTGGAACATGTGCTGCCTAGGATCAGGGTAAATACCTTTACATGAAGTGTAAGCATATGACAGAAGGTGAGAAGTATTTTGCGTGAGGAATTGAACTGCAGAGCTGGTCAGAGGATGTGGAAGGGGATGGAAAAGAAATACCAGGGCTGTACCGAACATTGAAGGTATAGATGAAGCTTTAAATTTATGCTCAGGGAGTAAGAAAAACAATTTAGCTGCTGTATTCTAGATTTGAGAAGGATACTAGTAAAGGATTTGAAAAGAATCATGTAAGGGATGGAAGGTAATCATTCTGATGGGGTAATGAATAGGAAAGGAACTTACATTAGGAATTTTGAAGAAGATACTCTAGAAGAGCAGTGCATGAAAATTTCCCTTGGATGGAGTGAACAGATGATTCTCTTGATATCCACTGTATTGGGAAGGAGTTGAAATAGTTGTAGGGAATTTTGGTATTAACAGATCTGCCTTCTTACCTTTTTCCTAAAATGAGTTTAGAGGAGGGTTTCTTGAAGTCTGGAATCCCTTTTTTTACCTCTAATATTCAAGTTCAGGATTTCCTTGTATGTATTTTATCACATGTAACATCTTGCGCTTTATGGCCTTCTTTCTTCCCATCTGTGATCAAGAATCTCTCAAGGAGGTATCTAGTCATTCTTCCTTTTCCTCCTCTTCAATATAAACCAAATACGTCCTCCAAGCCTCCAGATCAACAACATATTTTAAGGATATTTAAATAGTCCCTTTGAAACATCATACAGTCTGCCTATGTGTGTAAATTCATCATTACACTTGCATTCCAGGCTTGGTACAGGTCTTGTTTTGTTTCTTGGTAACAGAAATATCCTATAAGCTTTTCCGTAATGGGTTGCTCGTTAAGTTGGTGAAACAGCATTGCAAAGGTGTGGCTTGAGATGTAGTCTCACCTGTGGCTGTAGACTGTCAATCTAACCTTTTAAAAGTCATTTTATAGAGACACAGCTTGTGTTAGCAAAAAGGACTTCTGAAGGCTGTTGTTTAAAATGTGGGAAATGTGTAAGAAGTGTATAATGTGGAAGCACATAGGAGAGAGTTGAAAGCAGGATTTCTCCATGCAATTTTGTCTGGAGTAACTATGCTTTAATAGCATTAGCTTCAATTCTGTAAAGAGGTTGTCAAACCTGAGTGCTCTGGAAAATTAACTCCGCTTTGGAGGACACATTTATCAAGTGTAAGAGGAGTGCAGGGCTGGAAAGGACTTTTAGAAGACACTTTGGGCCATCATCTTCTCTTGTGGCCATATCTGGTATGCCTGTATTGCTTCTGTAATCCGATTAATGTTGCAGCTTCTCTAGACAGGCTGTTCCAATGCTTAGTTAGTTTTTACTATTCAAAGAATGGGTTTTGGTTTTCTAAGTTTTGTTTGTTTGTTTTTTTTTAATGTCTAAACTTTTCATTGTATATCAAGCCATTTATGTTCTCAAACACTGGGCAGATTCATGGTAGTGGTCTAAATAAAAGCATCACTTTGAATGGAAGAAATAGGATAATCTGATTTATCTAGAAAAGGCAAAAAAAAGAAAAAAGAAAAGGGAAAATAAGTAACCATCCTGGAAAACTGTTTCTACTGCTGATCCCCTGAGATAGCTTAGGGAAGTTGTTGGACTCTGAGATTCCAGAGTTGTTTTCAGGAGCATGGAGAATTTAAAACAAAAAACACAGCCAACCTTAATGTTATGATGTAAAAAAAATGACATTTAAATTCACAGGGAGAGCAAGTGCTTTCAGGTTGAAGAAAATGATATCTAGTAAACTGGAGTGATGACAGTCTGCAACTTCAAATATTATACTTTGTGGCCCATTACTTTTTTTTCCCTGCCTTTGGGGTGGTAATTTTCTACAGTGAATCTGACATCCCAGTCAAAATAATTCATAAGACCAATGATGAAAAGTACTCTTTATTTTTTCTGGTCTAAATAGTCTTTGTCATTCCTCATCTGTCCTAATTTTCTCCTCTTATTTCTTTTCTTTGTGTTTTCTGAGTGGTTTTTTAATGCTCTTTCTTAATGTATACGAACTCTCGAACTTACAGCATGCCTTCTATTCATTGTTTAAGAAGCGTAACAGAAGTATAGTCTAAACATTGTTGAAGAAATTGAGCTCCTAAATATGGCAACCCCATGTGTTTACAGGTTTTGCACAAGCATAAATTTGTCCATGATACCCGTCCTGGGTATGGCTATAGAATAGCAATCTGGAGAGGATGGTACCAGTCTCGTGTGCCATCCCATTTGCTACCCCAACAATGCAGCTTGCACGAAGCTTGAGTGTGTAGGAAACGTTCCTCCCGTTTCCTTCCAGACTGCAAAGCACCTCAGTGAGGGAGATACTTGAAAGCAAAAGTCATCACGATTGAAGAAACATGGTGTGCTGACTGAGACCCAGTACAGCAAGGCAAGCACGTAGGCTGTCAGGGATTCAAATGGGCATGTTCCTTCTGCCTGCTGGGAAGTTCAAGATAAAATTCTGCCGGGCCATAATGTTTACATTCCTATATTACTTCAAGGCACTGTTCTGCGTTATTATCTTAATGTAGGCTTTGACATGTACCTAGTTAATGAACAGAAACTTACCATTGTTTTCCATAGAATTTGGAAAAGAAGAATATAAAAGAATGGATACTGTTTGGGGTTATATAACCAAAGATTTTATTATTAATTAATTAGTAATTAACTAAATAGTTAATCCTTAACAGGGTTCTAACAGAGGTCAGAGCTTCTGTGGTGTCTTCAATGACTTCTATCCAATGTCCTATGTTTAAAAATTTTATATTATCTACATCTAATGATGCTTCATTACTGTTGAGTAACAGTACTAATGGTTCTTCAGCCTTCTCTTTTTAATAGAGGTGTCCTCATCTTGTACTTTTGAAAACTATTCCTGATTTAACCAGTTGGAAAATAAAAAGTATATGTGCGTATATGTGATGGAATCTTTTTATTTTATACATTTAAAACAGCTTGAGAAAGTTTTAAGTCCTTCTTGGGGAGTGAGTATGGTGTGGAAAAGAATTCTCTTGCTTCAGCAAAAGGCTATTGTGTAAGTTCATTTTGATAACGCTTCATCTGTTGAGTAACTATGAAACTTCAGAAGTTTTAAAACAGCATATTTTTGGGGAGTCTGTTCTCATTACTTTGCCATCAAATTAATGTAAATACTAGTTACTGACTGTGCATAAACTTTGGAGAAACATCCATTGTTGGGCAGAGAATACTTATGTAAATTACAGCCCCAAAATATAAATTTTGCCCTTCTGTGAAGGAAGGTATTTAACAGAGCTGGCAACTTTTGCTTTAGCTGCATTCTCCCAACAGACTAGTAATTCAGATGGATGGTTCTGGTCTCATGTTTTTCCTCTTCTGCTCTTGCTGTTTAAATATCAATTCAGGAAAACATGGCATGTGATTAATTTATTATTTTTTTTCCTTAAGCTAAATATGCTAGTTCCATTCCCTTCTAGATAATTACCTACAATTCAAATATGCATTTATGTACCTGAATTTAATTAGTGTCTCATTACCGGTATTGTTAATGAAAGGTAGGATTCCATGTTGGATTTTTAAATGCAAAAATATATTCTCTGTGGAAAACTGCTGATTTGACATGAACACAGAATGAAGTTCACTTCTAATTGATAACTAGTTTCACTTAGGAAGCCAGTGCAACATTTCACAGGCAATTCTGTTAACGCAACCTAATTCTGATCTCATGGTCTTACCCCAAGGCTTGTAGTTCACAGAAGTATTTTCGCTCTGAGGCATAAGCAGAGGTCTCAGTGCAGTGCTCTTTGCTCCAGACCTGATGTCACTTATCTCCATTGCCCTAGTGTTTGAGTTGCAATGACCTGACTTGCCTGAAAGCTAATTCAGCCACTCTAATAATGAGGAGGAGGAAAAAATCACCTCTGTGAGTGTGTTAAAAGTACTTACAGGTATTTTAGTGTTTGCATTACCGTATTTCAGGGGCACCTAGATGCATTTCACATAACGAGTAAATTGTAACGGTGAATATAATTGCTTTATGTGAAGCAGGTGGAATTTCCTAGTTTCTAATGCAATATAGCCAATGGCTTAAGTTTGATTACAAGGTTAGTATACTAAAGTTTAGGTTCTACCATGTGCTATGGGCATCCATCTAAAGAGATAGAGTAGTAATGAGTGTTTTGTGTGTCCAAACCCTCACTGACTGCACAATAACTTTTTACTTGGGCAAGTTTTGTACTAAGAGTTCTCCAGTGCTCAAGTCTCTTAAGCCTTGGCTGAACTTGTGGCAAAAAGTCAGGATGATCACCTAAAGCTTGTTCGATTTCAAGCAATCAGAGGGGATGAATCTGAATAAGAAACAGTGTCTAGCCCTAAGTCAGGTAGGATGGGAGACATTTCATCCCAGTTCTAGTCATCTGAAAGTTGTCTAGTCTAAACCAGTCATCCTGTTTAAATCTCTTAGGTGGGACCTAACTGCATTCTGGTAGTAGCTTATGCTTGCGCTCTCTCTCTGTTGCATGTCAAGGCAACAAGAAGGAGAGCAAGGTACTGCCAGAATCGGCTTTAGGTGAGACATGTAAATTTTAGGTGGCTAAAATTAGGTAAAGTGAATTCCACTAGTAGTCTTTTTTGTCTCCGTTCACACGTGTAAATGACGATAAGACCACATATGAGAGAACTATCATGGTCAATGCACATGTGGCATTGCATTGGTATGCATAAAGCAAGGATGGCTATGCTATGAATTTTTGTTACGGTATTTGATCTGCAAAAGCCATGTAGAGACCCTTGGGCTTTGTGAGCATTTGCTAAGGATTCCTCTGAGCTGTTTTTTTCCTCACCATCTCAGGTTGCTTCCATGTTGCTTGGGACTCTCGTTGATTTGTTAGTGCCTCCTCTAACATTAAATATCAGTGTCTTTGCAGCTTCCATGCAGATGTGGGCTGGCAGGATAGTGAGTGCCTTTCAGCTCCCACCAAGATTTGGCAGAAAGTTGATATCTGTTACTTCATTACAAACAAATATCAGCTGGACACTGGAGTTAAAATTTTAAAATTTGGGGAGAAAACTTGGAATGGAATGAAGGTTTTTTACTTCTATGGCCCAAGTTACTTCCCTCTTTCTATTTTTTTCTTTCACCGCTAGCAGTGGGCCTGGACTCTAGTTGAAGACTGAATGAAATTATTTTTCATAACTAATTTGACATCTTATTTCCTGTTTCATTACTTTTTTTTTTTGTCCACAGATACTTATGATATATAAGGCTGAAATCATAGTATTTAGGGGACAACAGGCAAATAATCCCAACAGTATAAACTTAAATTCATAAATCTGAGACTCGCAACCAGCCTGCTGTACAAGAAAACAGATGCCATGCAATAAATTAATACTAAGCTGAATAATAAACAAGATGTATTGTTAATGGTCTTTAAGGCAAAGAAAGTGATTTCAGACTTTCATATGGTTGTTTTCTGTCTTTGTTTAAATGAGGCCCTTGCATGTGTTTTCTTTATTGTTCTCTTTTGCACACATTTGAGCTTTGTTGGGTTGAGAACTCAGTCTCTGGTTGGGCAGTGGTGATTAACTTACACTAAATAGGCAGCAGTAATGTGATTTGAGAATGAAAAGGATTCATTTCTTTTAAATGAGGGGAAAAAACTCAAGGTTGAAGGAAATAGTTTACATAATCTGTAAACTAGTTAAGGAGCTGAATATTTATGCAGGTTGAAATTGAAGCTTAGTTGCCCTCTAGGGGTTTTACATTAATACAGCATATGCTAGCTTTTGGGTGGGTTTTTTTTTCACTGAGAATAAAGGTGAGAGAAGTCTTTGGAAAAACTTACATACTGACAAATCTGTGGTGGTGGAGGCATGTGTACATCTGCATTCAGAGAGTAAAGCTCATTTAGTTCAGAACGCAGAAAATGGAGGAAAGATTTTTAGCCAGATTATGTTCTTGTAATTTCAGTGTACCAGTGAAAAGGTACTCATGGTCATCCAGTCATAGCATTGAGAGATCCCAACCAGAAACGGCCCTTACGTAGAAGTCAGGATACACCCCAAAGTGCTTTCAGTCCTAAATAGACATGGAACACAAAAGCTTACGTGGGGATGTAATGGTGCTGCTGAGAAGGCCACAGTAATGGCAGATTATGACCCTCAGTTTCTGCTTGTGTCCTAGCTGCTGAATGCTGCTTTGAATTCTTAGTGTCCTTAGCTGCCACTGGCTAATGCACAGGGGTCTTCTGTCACATCTTGCTTTACAGCAGCTTGAGCCCTGCTTATGGATCCTGTGACTGAACTTGTTAGAAATGAACTTTTTCTCCTTGCTTAGAAAGCAGTTGACAAGAACTGAATAGTTCTTGTTTGTTTGGGTAGCAGATGATATTTTATAAGGAGTATCCTCGTGCCATGGGAAGAAGTGTGACTAAAATGGTGCTAAACTAAAGCCACATATATGTTTCTCCTCATCTAACTTTTAATGTCTCATTTGCCAATGGCTTTGTAGCAGATGCATTGCCAATATTTGTTTGAAGAATTGCTAAATAAATTCTTTGAAGTGCAGTTGTTTTTCTAAATATGGAATCCACATCTATGTGATTATTCTTGCTGTTTCTTTCGTAAGTGTTGAGACTATTATTCTAAAGTCTTTTTGCATCTGAAACAAGGTATTTGGATACAGTTAAAACAAGCACCTCCTGCAAGACGTGAGTACGTGTGTGCATACAGTTTGAGGTACACAGTGTAGTTGATTGTCAGAAGTTGGAGCACTGTCCCCGAGGCTTCATTATACCAAACTAACTCTGAAATAGCGCCAGTAAAGTCTATGGTGTTACACAGATTTTTATGCCATTTGCCCATTAAGCCTTACACTGAAGAACAGTTCCTCTTTTTTGAGGGACTTGCATAGCTGACAAAGAGTGCCTGGTGCATTTTGTTTTGCTTTGTGGATTTGTCAAAGCCTTGTTTGTAAAGCCTCTGTCTACAAGTATTTCATTTTACTGTCTTCAAAATTACAACCTTTGCTATGGAGAAATGACCACATATCTTCATTTCTCTGTATAATCAGATTTATTAATAGAACCCCTTATACACGTAGAATTCTTTGGCCTGGTACTGTTTCATTCTGACAACCAGTAGCATCACAGAAGCATCTGCTTGGTTGTATCTGCTGTATTCTTAGGCATGGCATCATGCTTTCAGCCTGGTGCTTCCTTGTCAAAACAAATGACTTTATCAGCAGAGCTCTTAGGTCATCAGTTCTGCCTTCTCCTGCTCTCTGATGCTTCATGTCCATGCCCAGTCTGCCTGGAAGCTGTCCGTCAGACCAAAAGACATGGTAGGTTTGAGGGGGGAGTGTGTTCGTTGTTTTTAGGATTTTTTTTCCTCCCTTCCATGATCAGTTTCCCTCTGTGAGTAGAAGCACCTGAGCTGATTGCTGTCCTTATGCAAACTTTTTTGGTCCAGAACAGAACTGCTCTGTAAGTGCAGTTGTAGTAAGCTGCCGGTCTTGCATTGTTCTGAATAGCTTTTGCCTCATCTGTTCAGCATAATGTCTCTGAAAAGTTTGAAGAAAGTGTGTATTACTAGCTCGGGGAGGGTGAGTGGCACGGGGGAGTTCCTGATCAAGGGGAGCATCATAATTGCTGTGTTCCCTTAGGGCTGTGTGCAGTGCTCGCAGCTCATGGAGAGTTTTCCAGGACCTGAACAAAATACTGAGTTGTAGTGCTTTGTCATTTGAAAAAGCTTTTGTGCAAGTTTCAAAGATTCAGGAGGAGTATGGCGGCTGGATTATTTGCTGTCTGGTATCCAGGCCATTTTAGTTACCTGGTTATCATAGTCATTTATTTAAAACACATACTAATTTATAGAAGATGGAAGATAAAAATTATACAGTTACTACCAGATTTCCGGATCTTGCTAAGCTTTGGTGGTGTGCCTTCTTGTCATGTTGTTAAAACTTATCTCTTCAAAATCATGAAATGAATAGGGAAGTCTGAAATTCTGCCTGCCTATGTAGTCAATGATGTGCTTTCTTTTGAAAAAGTAATTATACATATTTTATCACACTGTGGCCATCGTCGCAAAGTGTCAAGTTACTCTTCAGTATATAGTTCAGAATATGGACACAGCACAAGTTTATTTGTTTTTCTGAAAAATTGCCCTTCTGGTTCTGTCATGCTTTCAAACACTGAATAGTCCCTCATTCAACAGGAATTCTTCCCACAAGGGCATACACTGAAGGCTAGTAATTTTTGAAAAAAGAGAGAGACTAAACATACACTGCAAACTAAGGTAAGTACATGGTAGGCTGTTTTGGAGATGTTGGAATGATGGTTGGGCAGGAATGTAGGATGAATTGTGACCTGTAAGGGAAAGTCACTTTCTCTTTTAAAAGAGCATAAGTGTCTTTAATTTATTATTTATTATTATTTAATTAATATCTTTAATACTGTATCCTTGTCGGAGTGCCTAGGCAGCCTGAAATTTTGACCCTGTTCTGTATGCCCTATCCCACCTCCACCCTCCAGCTGGAAGTCAGGTTCACCTTTGCTTAATGAATATTTTGTTTCATTCAGAGGAGGGAGAACTAATAATAATGATAATGATGATAATAATAATGATGATAATAATAATAATGCTAATAAAACCTTAGGTATTGGAACTTTGAGTAAAATCGTTTCGGAAAGATTTTGGAAATATGCTAAACTGAACTGAGGGGGAGAAAAGTGTCCCTGAAACAGCATGCTGTAAATTCGAGCTGGTGTCATGGTGGAATAGCTGTGTAATTGCCTCTTCAAGAGTTACATAAATGACCTGCTCTATCTCCACCGTGTGGTAGAAGGACATTACTGCTGTTTCTGCCACTCGGTGAATCTCTGTCTTTTATAAACAGATTTAAAAAAAAAAAAACAACTTTGGAGTTCACATAAGAAGTCATTCCTATGGGACAGAGGGAGGGGGATGTTGTTTCTTTTAATCATCTGTTATGCTAACTTCTCAGCTGTCCCTGAGTGGCTCAGCAGCTCCCGAAGGAGGTGGAAGGATGAGCAGCAGCGAGGCTACTCTGTGCCGCTCAAGTTGGATGCACTTGTTTATATAGAAGCAGGCAGTGACAGACAGTAGCCATGGGGGAAGTTGCATTTGTTCCAGTTCTGCCTCTTCCAGTGCCTGGTATGGTGACGCTTGATGTCAGAGATACTTACTGCAGGGTGGGAGGAAAATTAGATCAAGTCCATCTTAAAGGAAGCAGTTGTTTAAAAACAGTGCAGTTTAACTCGGTGGCTGTGCTTGTTGGGCGTGCTTTACGTGAAACCTTACCTAGAAGGCAATGCTTGTACTTGACAAGAACATTCCTAAAGCAAGTATCTTTAGTAGACAAATCGTGATTTACCCAAGTAAACTGTTTCACAGAAATGTGTTTACTTTGCTTAAAAGGAGATTTTTTTTTCTGAATTTCATTGTGAAGAAAAGGAGGTCTGCTTTTCTTGACAAATCTGCCTGAATACCCCAGCAGATTATCATCTTTGAGCACTTTAAATCTGTCTTGCCTGACAAAGTACAGTAACTGTAAAGCCTTATACATAACAGTTAGGCCCTTGCTATTTCTCCCCTGTCTTCTGAGGACATAACCCTCTTCTTTGTACTGCTGTGCTCTGGGTGTCTTGCTTAGCCAGAGGCAGGAGGACTCATCTCTTAGCTCTTAAAGAACTGGGTCCCTGGAACTTAACTTCATAAATGTGACAGTGTACCATACTTCCGTGTGTTTGGGGCAAAATACACACACGTGCATGTGCATATATATACACGCATATGTATAGATATGTGTGTATGCACACACCTACAAAAAGTGCTGACAAATCTGTAAATCCAGGATAGGAGATCAGATCAGGTCAAGCTTGTGCCCACTACACTGAAACTAACAAGTAGGTATTTCTCTGCATCATCTATGCCAAAGATCCATTTGCCGTTAAGTCCAAGTTCTGTTGAAATTCTGCTGACTAAACGCATATTACTAATAAATCATGTCCACCACAGCATTGCATCAGCATTCAGCGATAGTCAGGAAAGTACCGTCTGACATCTTAAGGTGTATGTTTTTTAAAAATAATCTTTTCTGGCTCTGTGATTAATTAGGAAAACACTTTCCTGTGTCAAGTTTCATGTGTGCATTCAGAATTAAAATGAAAACTAATCTTTCCACTGCTTGTCCCCCAAAAGTCATTTTGGTCAGATCTCATGTGTGCAGGACTGATACAGAAACATAGAATGAGGAGAGCTGACTTGTCCTTGTCCAAGCGGCAAAACTAAGAACTGCTGCAAATACCATGAGATTGCGTGTGTGTGTTTTTTTCAGAACTGTATTTTTTTAACTCTAATTATTTTAATCTGGCATATTTTTGTTAATGGTTTTAAGTATTTGTTTATTTTTTGTTAGTTGTACTGATTGGGTTGGCTTGAATTACTGTGTTTGGCTGTGTTTTGCAGTCTTTTTTTAAACAAACCCATTTTTCTTAAACTTGCTGCTTTTCAGTCTCATTCACTGTCTCTTGGCGCTTATTATGAAATTTAAAAGAAAAGGTCCAACAATGTGCTATGGACAAATGTGGGTTAATTGGGACAGACACAAGTACTACCCTGCTGTTGCTCAGGGGTTCTGGATATACTTCTGACAAACATACACAATTCCCGGTCCAAACGGGAGCAAATTTTTAGCTGCAGAGCATGGATAGTGAGTCCGGTGAGAGAGGTTCCCCCAGCATGAGCCTCTGCATCGTACAGGTGTAAGACTGTGTCTTTGTCGTTCATGGCTTTCTTGGATTTATTTGTCATTCCTTGGTGCTAGTTTCTTAAAATCCTCTTTTTTCTTTTTTTTTTTCCCCCAGAAATTTGGTCCTTAATGATTGTTGGGTTTGAAAACAACATAAATCCTGTTAATGTTTCTGTAATAAAAAGTAGATCGGCAGCTGAGCAACGACTTCTGTTTTGAATTAAGTGATATTGGAGAATCTTTACATGCCTTACATGTGTTTTCAGAATTGGCGTTGTATTGTGGCTTCTGAAAAAAACCAACAAACAACACAAATGAAAAAATGAAAAAAACAATAATTTTTTTATAACTTTCAAAACAGAAAGCTTAAATAAGCCATTGATTTCCTGTATTTGTTTCAAAAAGCCTCTTCTAAGCCTTAACTTCAGAAGAGAAATGCTCTTGCCAGGTGTAAGCAGTTGACCAAAACCAGGAACACAGTATCTATGCATTTAAGAGATAAAAGCTTTTGAATGTTGCTTTTAAGTGAAGCTAGATGGCATTTACAGAGCAAGTAACTGGACTGTTGCAAAAACAAGCCCCAACAAAAACCAACCCCCAAACATTTTTGATCTGCACAGAGTGCCTTTCCTCCCTACTGCTTGGGCCTTTTGTGCATCAGCTGAGAGGTACTTTGAGACCAACTAATTTTTGCAGCAGGATTTTGAAAACTTGCTGATGGAAAAGGCATCCATGGTGTGACACAAATAACCACAATTGCAGTAGTTGGGACTTCAGCAGGACTTCAGGAAGCTGAGGCAGACAGATGTTGAAGGAATTCAGGCTTGCATATGCCTTTTTGGTACTGGGGTATTTTTTTCCTCTTTCTTCCTCTCTTCTCTTGGAGGCTTGTCAGTTTAGACCCACTGTGCAAGTGATCATAAAGGTTTTGAAAGGCATGTGAGAACTTTATGCTTCAAGGTATAAGCCAAGCTTACAGTTGGTAGGGGTTAGGAAGAAAGTTCACTTGAGAAAATGTTTTTCCGTAACGTAGACTTTCTGGCACCTTTTTCCTGAAGCAGCTATTACTGGCTTTTGAGAAAGATGGTGTACAGGAGAAACGGGCCCTTTGTCTGATTCAGTATGTTATTTTCTCATCTCTAATTGTAAATGTCCGCTAAAGCAAAGTCTTCGGATTTGTTTCTAGGATATTGATAACACATGTTCTTTACCCCAAGGCAACGTGTTTAGAGAAACAATTTCTTTTTTTTTGGGAAATATTATTCCTCTGCAGATCACAGTTGTGCTCTCTGCCTTCCTCACAGTTCTCTCCTCCTGTACGTTCACCTCTCCATCATGAGACGAGTGACTTTTCAGCATTTCATGCTGGAGTACAAGAGATGCTGTAGTCTACTGGAGGATCCTCTGATTGCATCGTATATTTTAAGACAAAACTGGTTTTCCGTGCTGAGAGCACACTGGGAAAGATTGTGCAGGAGGAGAGATCTTTAACACGGTGAATATCCCTTCCCTAAAATTCCTGGATTCCTGGAATCGTCTCTCCTCCCCAGTCCTGTGTTGTCTGCTACTACGTATTGATCATCTGCCCCAGGACAGATCCCCCAGCAGTATGTTGGAGTTACAAAGGCTGAAACAGAGCACCCTTTTGAGGGGGTGGTGGTGGGCAGGAAAATGGAAAGTATATGATTATTTTTATGTTATAGCAAATGAATATTTGTGGAGACACAAAGTATTTGATCTGATAACAGAAGTTCACTTGAAAGAATCAGGGTTATTTTATGTCAATTTTCTCTTTGCCCTATATAAGATGCATTTAATTATTTCATGCTATCTCCCTCTATTCAAATTAATCTGTCTTATATATATTGTTGCTCAAATTAGAATAATTCTTTAATCAGCTGTGTTATGCATGCCATAGTAGACTAGAATAGGAAAGCTACTCCTGGCATACTGACGATGCCTGTATTTTATTTGTTACTGTAATTTAAAAGTAAAATCAGAAATATTGATTTCTACTTGACTGGAGAGATGATTTAGTTTGAATATCAGACTGATCTTAATCAGGTGAGAATTAATTGAGTTGGAGGTATTAGATATTCAGTGATGTTAACTGAACCATGATCAATCTACAGAGAAGCTTTCTTTTGTACTGTGTTAGAAATATCAAATAGCTCATACTCTACAATGTGAAACAATCTTTTCATGTTCATCCTACTACTTCCTCTGGCTCATTAAATGCACCAGTAATCTGTTCTGTGCGTACTGAGTAATCTTCAAAGTAACAAGCTAATAAATCACAATTTAATACAAAATTAAAAGCATAATAACTTTGCCATAAAATGTTGCTGATGATGTTTTGTGTATTTTTAATGTTTTTGTACACATTTTACAAGCCTAGATTTTTAAAATCTTGTCCTTGTTTACGTTTTAAAGGGATCTCTTTCCTCTTCTTTCCACCATTGCCCCCCAAATCCCTGTTGTTACTTGGGAATCTTTTCTCCACCCAGTGGCAGAGCTCACGGAATGACCAAAACATTGGACAAAACTATTTCCTTTTTTGTCTAAAGAAAAAATCTACCCCAGGAATAGAACATAAGCCTGGCCTGGATCATGATACAAGTTTGTTTTTTTTTTTATTTTAAGAGTGTGATAGCAGTATCATAAGTGTTGAGAAAATATAAATGGTGAGATAACACCTCTGTAGGACTTTCTCTTAAGTAGTAAAATTGTAAAGTCTTTAAATAAACTAGAGCCAGACCTGAGAGGATCAATTTATCTTGATAATGGGGAATATTTCATTTATTTTGTGTACAAGAACATCTGCAAAATAGATAACATAGTTATGATTAATAAAACCGCAGTTTGAATATTATATGAATTGCACAACACTTTGCAATACGAGGAACCACTTTGCAATAGGAAAGTGCCAAGTATTGTTATAATCTGAATCTGCAAAAATGAACTTCAAGAAATAGCCTTCGTGCTCCATACAGCTGATACACTGAAAACAATAATGATGGACCCTTTGCATTGTTATATCAACACAGATTCCATGCAGCCGGTTGTCTGGAGATAAATCCCAAACACTTCTTGTTCTTCTCTTGCTTTGCACATGGAAACACTTTCATGTTTGCAGAAGTAAATAATTAAGAATCTAATATTTTTCAGTATTTAAATAATAATAAAAAAACTTTAAGAAGTCCCCCCAAAATATAATCTGCTTGCTGGTTGTTCCCCTTTATTAAATCACAAAAAATTTAAAACTTTCTGATTATTTTTAATCCTTGGGGCAGGGCATTAGGAGTTTTTTCTATGAAGTCTTTCCTTTACATATATGTAACTGAAACTTTCGCAGTCCAACACACAGATTTTGCCATTTCATTTTGAATGCAGCACAGGGAAGAGACCAGCCTACCTCTCCTTGCAGGTGGAGGGGTGTTGTAGGCTCCATAAAGAACAGTTGCATCTTAAATAGGGTGCATTGTTTTTGTTGTCCACTGTTTGTACGTCTGCAGACACTGACATTAAGAATGTTAAAATTAACCTTGTCTGGATGAATAGTGTGGAAGAAGATTATTATCTTTATGTAGCAGAGCTGTGGCTCTGTGTTATCATATAGAAGCAAATACTTCTTGAACCTATGAATATGTTCTAAGATGAAAATGCGCAGTACCCTGGCTTTTTATTTTCTTTTTTTTTAATGAAGAAGTGTATGTATGAGGACGTCCGGTGGTGGGCCCCACCAACTTTGTTGTAACTAACTTTCTGGCAAAGTATCTGATCTTTTAAAGTTTGAAACTCAACACACTAATGTGCTGATTGTGCATAATGTGCATATGCTTCTCCGACTGCTTGGATAGATGGGGAAATAATTTATCCAGTCTTTATTCTGAGATAAGTGAACTGTTACCCAGTTTCACGTTGGTTTCCATCTGCTTCCTGTATTATTTTGTAGTAAAAGTTATAAAACAGAGTTGGGGAAAAAAGTTATTAAAAATACTAAGGAAAAACATTCTTCATATATACCGACTATTTTTCAGCAAAGATTAATGTGGACTGTAAAGATCTTTGTAAACAAAGTTCTTTACTGTGGCAACCTTCTAATTACTTATCAAAGAAACCTTCATAAAAGAGTGCTCTGTAACTTAAAGCAGTTCTTAATCAACCATCAAATACACTAAATAATAGTCAGACATTAAAAATAATTCTTGATACTTCCAACATTATTTGTATAATTCTGTATCTGAACAGAATTATACAAAGACTCGAAATAGAATTTTCATATAAAAAGCCCCACGCATGTCCAGACAGCTTTAGAAATAATTTTAGAAGGCTTTTAAAAGCCCTTTCTTCCATTGTTCTGCGACCTTACACATGCCAGGATCTACCAAAGCAGATGGTTTTGCCCTTGTTCTCCATGTCCTGCTTCCTCAAGTAGATAAGTTGAGATACGGAGATGCAGTGAAATACTCCTCTTGGATCCCAGGCACTTGGAGACCTGGAGGTGCCCGGGACCAAACTCGGCAGCTTCCCTGAACTGCTTAGGGCCCGAGATGCTCTCAACTGGAGTCAGTCAGTGGAAGGGCTCATCACTGACCTCGGCCTCAAAACCCTCATGTCCCCCCCCTGAAGCTCGTAGGAGCTTCCCATCATAGGCAGATCACCTCTGTATGGTAGCATGCCATAGTTAGCAGGTGAAAACTAGCAAAACTGAATTGCTCTGGATTTGAATATGGTTGTTTAGCCAAAAGCAGACCTTAGCCTTGGCAAATATACTGTCTGGCCTTATATACTTGGTTGGTTCAGAGAAGGTACTAAATCGCAAGCTTACTGTGGCAGTTAAAATCTTTGTACGTGGCTGTAATGGTCAAAGTAACGAGACTTAAAATTCTCAGAACTCTGCCCAAAACTCATTTTGGATTTGCCTTCCAACAGAAGTGCAAAGCATTCTTTGTGAGAGAGAGGAAGAAAACAAAATCTGGCCTCGAACCAGCGATGAACTGTTCAGTGAACTGTTTCTGAGCTGTATCCTCGAGAAGAGTCCTTTGCTCGGTGTGCGCCCCCTTAGACGCAGCCGATGGCACGGAGAAGAGCCTGTGGGGGTAACCTGTGTCAGATACGATGTCATGAACCATAACGGCTGCAGGTGAAAGAGGAGTCCATAGCCAGTTTCCGTGGTAACTGGTAGGCACCTGCAGCTCTTTGACGCAGTACTGGGTCTGGCATAGAGCATTCAGTGATGGACATATGTAGCTGTCCTGGCAAAGCCTCATCAAGGTTCATTTTGGGAAGGGCAAGCTTTTTTTCCTCTTTCTGAGAAGGCATTTTCACTCCTGTTGTGTTGAGATCCATCCTTCGTTTTATTTAGCTTGTATTTGTAAATATTGGGGATAACTTCTGTTGTTTGTCTGAAACGTTTCTTTCTGTTTTGTTACAATCTGCCTTGAATTTGCAGGCTGACCCAAATTTGCTTCTAGTTTTGCTGCAGCCTGAGGTTGTGTTTTGGTAGCTTGCTGCTTGCAAGGAGAAAGAAAACATTGCATCAGCCCATGAGCTTGTAAAGTCATTGGAAAGCCATTTGCTAAAGTCATAAAGATGGGATGATGCGCAAGATTTCAAAAAGATCAGTTCTGTTCTGAAAGAGGAATTGTTTTTTGTATCACGTGCAGTATCAGGAAGCAGGTTCCTTTGAGTGTGAGACCAGGTTCCCTCACGTTCTGATTACCGCTAGTAGCTGCTAAAGCGTTAAACTACAATGGGTTTGTAATCAGATCCTGTGTATCCGCTCCTTCTGTGGTATCTTGCTGTGCACCCTGAAGCTTTGGTCTACAATGCAGATATTGCTCGAGTGAGGAATGAGTGGTGATTGTCAAGATTACGGAGATGGAGATTAATTCTTGGTTTGAGATTATATCTGGAACCATTGTGCACTATTTGTGAGATTATTCTCCAAACCAGTAGTTCTAACACTCTTCGTGCTGTTCAACACTGAGATGTTTTGTTTCATGGAACAGTTGTAAGCAAGACAGGGCATAATTAAAAATAAAACAAGATTCTACAGACTCCTGTAAAGTTCCTGGTGAACATTTCTCTCCTCTCAGGAAAGATGGGAAGGGACTCTTTATCAGGGAGTGCAGCGATAGGATAAGGGGTAACGGTTTTAAAATGAAAGAGGGGAGATTTAAAATAGATATTAGGAAGAAACTCTTTACTGTGAGGGTGGTGAGACACTGGAACAGGTTGCCCAGGGAAGTTGTGGATGCCCCATCCCTGGAAGTGTTCAAGGCCAGGCTGGATGGGGCGTTGAGCAGCCTGGTCTAGTGGGAGGTGTCCCTGCCCATGGCAGGGGGGTTGGAACTAGATGATATTTAAGGTCCTTTCCAACCGGAACCATTCTATGATTCCATTCTGTGATTTATAACTAAACCTATCTTGCACCACAGTCCTTACGTGACTGACAAAGGGATTTTAAAGTGCTGGAAGTAAGAGGAGAGAGGGATAATCAAGTTTGTGCGCTCATACGAGGATGCCCGATATGCTATAACCGGCTACTTTTTTCCCTTCTGTTGTTAAGCATCAGCAATGGTAAAGCTAGATGGCTGGCAGTAGTTTTATCACTCTGCAACAGTGCCCGGCCGTGTACTGCAAGCGCGGCCTTCTGAAGCCAGGGAATGCTTGCAATTGCAGTTCAGGTTTTGTTCACTGGGACATCACGCCTTTAACCAATGAAGGCTGGTGAGCTAACAAGTGAGAGGGACCTCCTGTTGTCTTCAGTGGTTTTTTTACTTCACAGCTTCCAGAAGGAATGATTACTACATAAAAAAACCAAACAGCACAGCACTTAAAAAAGTGCCTGTAGAGAGCAGAAATCAAATTGGTCACTAGACAAACCATAAGCTTTCAAAGGCTCCTGATGTTTTTCCCAGAAAAAACAAAGGACACTTTTAGAAATGTGATAATAGGTATGATTTTTCTGAGGTGCTGATGTAAACATTCAATGTAAACAGTCCAGGAAAGAACAGAAGAAACGTCTGATTCACCTTTAAAAAACAAAGAAGCATTTTTATAACTTAATAACACGTTTCTTGTATTGTTCTGAGCTTACACTGTTACATGAACTTTAGCTATCCAGAAGTATCCTCAAAGTTGTGCATGTGTATTTGGATGATTTTAGGTCTAAAACTAAAACAGATACCAACCAGATCTTACAAATTGAGTACAGTTGTTAATAGATGCCTTTGAGTACAGGTTAGTGTCTTCCCAACTGGTAATTAACTGTTAATGGGTTATTTTAAATCCATTTTTGCAGACTTTAATCTGTTGGGGGGGGTTATTTTATTTTTTTATTAAATTATATGTTAAAATATAATAAGTTTATAATTTATTAAATTTAATTAATTTAATTTTCAGGTGGTGCATGGTGATGTTACCAGTATATAATGTTAGGTGCTGTGTTGAAGGACGTTTTAAGTGTTCATTAATAACGTGTTCAAAGTAGATAAGATGTCAATTCTTTGCAAAGTTTGGCAAAGATATACGTAGGTTTGGCAGTGTAAGGACACTCAAGACTGTCCTCACTACCAGGAAAAGCTCAGAAGAGGAGAAATGGATGGAACTCTGCAAGGGACACAGATTTGACTTTGTTCCTGGCCTGGTTACTGGTTGATTTTGGACAATTGGCGCTCTCATTCTCTCTCTTTTCCACCTGTTAAATGCATAACTCTATGCATACTAACTAAATGCAGATGATACCTAACTATAAACCTTTGTAATACAATGGTTTGAAATCTCCTGATAGGAATAACATATAATTCTTATGTAGAGTTATGATTTAGTGAAACAGCTGTACAGGGTGTTGGTAACAATGAGGCATAATTTTCGTTACTCCCAGATAAAAGCCACACCCTTAACACCGTGACTTTGCTGTTCTGTTTCAGTATCTCACTGATTTTAAGTCTCGAGATCCTTAAGACTGGCTGAGTACTTTCATGCCCTTGAGCAAACAGATTGAGAAGAGACAGATCATTGTCTCTTCTCCTGTTTATATTGCCTTGTTCTGAAATGCCAGAGGTCATGATCCCAGAAATGTAGATGATTGATCGACAATATTTTTGTGGGAAATGCTCTTTACTAGCCATTTGGACTTTGAAGAAACCCCATGTTGAAGAACAGCTACAGGCCACTATATAACGCACAGAAGATGCAGAGGAGATAGTGGTCTTTCTTGGAGCACTGCAGTGCCACGGAGTACAACCTGGCAGTCCCAGCTGATGAACTGCCGGCTTTCTCCTTGTGCTCCCAGGAGAGATTTCTGAAAATGCCAGGGAAGAACCATGACCTCGCAGTTTCTTATCTCCTGTCCCAAGAGAACCTTCACAGGAGGTGATTGCCAGTGGCATTTCTTTGAGCCAGTAGTTGCTGTCAGCGTTATTGCCCTCTTAATTTGTAGATACAAACATGCTTCAGTAATTCCAAAAGATTTCAACCCTGGGTTACTGAATTTTTCATGCTTTCCTTTGTTTTGCTTTGATAGCCCTGAGTAGTTGGTATGGAAAGCGGGCACAAGAATCATGGATTTACTACAAGAATAACTTCAGAAATTTGTTGGTATTAGCAACAGCAGTATGTGTGTGAACCTGTCACGTGATATGAGGGGAGAATCCCACGTAAAATCTTGTTGTTAAGCAAGTGACATATACCTTACAAACAGCATGAGACTCCAGGCCAACTATGGTTATATTAATAATAAATCAGATCTGGTCTGTGAGGTTTTTTTAATATGAAATACTATACACATAGGAGATTTATTTACCAATTGTCATTTTTCTAACTTTAATTTAGTTTGTGTTTGTTTTTTTCTTTTTTTCCCAGCATTTACTAAGTGCTGTCAAGAAACTGGTCTTCTTATGGTGGTCAAGTGTCGGCAAGAGAACACAGCACTGAAAGATTGTCTGGTTGGCTAGTAAGTCCCTCCTGAGTGTTTCTTGGGTTTTTGTTGCATGGCCTATATGAATCTAGAAATTAGTAGAATCTTAAATCTTCTCAAAATAGTTTTGCAAGATTAGTGACTTTGATGTATTTTCTAAAAATTATATCTTTGCTTTAGAAAAAAAAAAAACATGTGCTGGTCAGGGCCCTACCTGACAAGATTTTATTTCCTTAATAAAGCTGTCCTATGGCTATAAAGACTCTTTTCTTGATTTATATGGTGACAGATCTAGATTTTCAGCCCAGAGGACCTATAGTCCTGTCTTGGCTATGCTGAATTACACGTGGGGGGATGGGGGTGAGCAGTATAAGCGCCGTCATACCCTCTAAGTGAGACAGGATAAGTTTGGTTTGATTTTGCTTCTTGAACTGTTTTTTAAGATTTAGTCTTGGTCCCTGAAAGCATCCTGCTGTTGTGAATGGCAGTAGCAGCAGCAATGGGACATTGTTAGGTATTAGAGAGGTCAACTTGATGCCACGGTGAATTCAAACATCTCTTTTGGAAATCCTAATTTATCCCCAGTACCATCAAGCTGAAGTGTTAAGATTCTTGAATTTCCCAGGGTGAGGGCTGGGGTTTTTTTGAGTTTGACTGGGGGGAGAAGGAGGTTAGTTTGGTTTTTGGTGGGATGCCTGTCCTGCATTGTTAAACCAGAGATAAAGGTTAAATGCCTTTAAAATAGTGACAGATATTTTCAAGTATTTGGGAACTGATGAAAAAACATGTGCAGCCAGGCAAGAGTTCAGGCCTAACTGCAGTGAGAACTTGCTGGAGTTACTCAGTTTTATTTGTCTGTACCTCTACGCATTAAATTTTGCCTTTTTTAAAAACAAAACAAAACAACACCCAAAACAAATACACACTACTGAAAAAAATGTTTAGTGCTTGAATAATTATACTTAAAATCAAAATTAGGAGAAAAATGAACTGAACTTAATGATCAAGGACCTACATGTTTACTGTTCGAGACATACACTTGAACCTGTTCCCAGTAGTTGCTTGGGTGCATAAGAAATCTAAGTGTACTCCAGCAGCTTCCCATGCTGAGGAAGCTAACTGCATGTCGTAACAAATTATTTACCTGCACTCAATTACAAAACGTCTTTCCCTTTTTCTACCTTTCCTCTTCATGGCTTTACCGTATCCCTTTTCCTACTGTCCCTCTTCATGGCTTTACTGTAGAAGCTTGAAAAGGACCATGCCTCAAGAGAGAGCAATATCATGAGAGAATGCAAACCAACTAACTCAGTATTTAGAGTTTACGAAGATAACAAACCGCTTACGTGCTTTATCAAATAAGGTATTTTATTATTGAAGGCAGGAAACTTTTCTTTGGGTGTGAAAGGAAGATCAGTTATGAGTGTTATTGATGCAGTGTCTGTTCCATAGCCCAAGATGAAAAATGGTATTGTGCATTTGTCTCTCTTGTAGCTATTCTGATCCATCATTCTATGAAGAATGCAAAACAGAATATTTGAAGCAAAGAGAAGAATACAGAGCAACTGGAATTAAGAAAAAAAGACAGAAGCTTACTTCAAATGTGTAGTTAAAACTTAAATGAACTTTTCAAATTTTGTATCCAACTTCGATTTGACTTGATTTAAACAGACTTAAATCATCTGTACCCCTCTGCGTGGAATTTAACTGAAATACACTAAATGAGATGAATGGAGAATAAAATAATCTCTGAATTTAAAAGGCAATTTTTTTAATTTTCTGCAATTAAAGATATAAAGTACGCTGTCACAGTTTGCAAGAGAAGTTGCAAAGGTCTGTTCCTTTGTCTGGACTTAAGGTTTTGTTACCAATATACAAAAAGCCTTTTGGAATTTAAAACTTGTGTCTAGTTATGTGTGACAGGCTACATAAAAACTTCCGGGTGAATAATTTAAGTTTTATTAACTAATCACAAATTGGGTATACAATAAAACTGGTCTGTTTGTCATCTGAAGTTGAGGGCCTATGGAGATGCTCTTGATGCTCTTTACTAGAAAAGAAGGATGGCAAACATGGAAGAGCAGAGCTTCTTGGACGAATTTGATTTATCTTTTTCATGAAAACGTGAGTCATACGAGAGTCTGATAGTACTTCTGTCTACACCGTGACTCATTTTTAAGTCTACTTTGTCAGAAGGGATGGATGCCCCTGCCTGTGTGTGGCCCCGTCTGGCCCTTTCGGCTCTGGAGAATGGGAGAAGGCATGCTGAAGGCCAGATCATTGCGAGGAGTATCCTCCCCCACTTCCCTCTTTCAGAATGAAGGTGACTTCAGTGAGTGAGCGAGTGACCGCACTTGCAAAATTAATAGGAGTAGAGGTAAGTAAACAACTAAACTAGGTATGTAAGATGCAGGTCACTTCTTGCAGAAACTAAGTGTAAGCAAGTCCCTTTTTAAAAAGGGGCATACAAAGGAACTTTTGTCTCCTGATACTTGAAGCTGCTTAATTGTAGAACTCTCCAATGCATAAATGGCTTCACTAGAGACAGTCTGTAAAACTTTATATTACTATTTTGGAGTATCTTTTGAAGCATTTTGAAATAAAGAATCTCTTTACAAGTAAGGAAAGGCTGCACTTAGAAAACTTACTTACATGGTAACTTTAATGCCCTGATTTAAAAAAATAAATATTTGTCTGAGTAAGCAGTAGGATTTGTTACTTTTCCATCAGAAGATGCAAAATTTGACTTGTTTATTTTAGTACTGTTTCACCACAAAAACAGTACTGCTATTCAAGTAGGAAATTCAATTCAGATCTTAAGACACGGGTATGTGAAGTACTTAAGTTAGTGTTGCAGGTGAGACCTTGCCCTTTATTCTGTGCCTTTTACTGGAATAATCAATAATAATGTTGCTTCTGCTGTTAGGCAGCAGATTGCCTGCAGGGCTAGGGAATGCTTGTGAATGAAAAACTGAGAAGTTCCGCCTTGTTAGGCAAACTTAAGTGGCACTCAGCTCTAAAACTAACCGCCTTAAAATAGCTTCTGTGGAATAAGGTTTCCTACACATGTGCGTGGTTTTGGCTCCTCAATTCAAGCATTTTGGAAAACAAAAATAATCCGAATCAGTTAGTGGAAAATTAGTTGTTTGCCTGTACGTATTTAAAAAAGAGGAAACCTAAGGTAGATGGTGAAGTGTTTTTTTAAGGACGGCGACTGTTCTGTTATCCCGTTATGAAAATCTGCTGCATTTTCAGTCACTGGAAAGCAAACCTGGCTATTTGTAACTTTTGTCAAAAGCGCTTCCAAAGAGGATTTGGGCTGGAGTGAGCGTTCCCTTGGAGGAAAGTGCCGTGTGCTGCCAGCGGTACGTGCCTGCACAGAGGGCTCACACCACAGCTGGCAGACGCCGACAGCAGCACCAGCACTGGGCTTCTCCTTTTCTGGCTTAGCAGAAAATATGTCCATCAGGGGATGGGGGAAGCCCAGCGCGTTGGCTGGTACCTGCTGAGGAGGAGTCAATGCCTGTAGTGGAACAAAGCCCAGTTCAGCCTGCAGGTATTACTCCTCCGCCATTCTGTACGTGTTGTATGTGAAGGACTAACAACTCACTTTGCACTGACAATCAAGCTCTACTGTCAAGCCTGAAATTGCAGGTACTGCACGATGCTGTCAGCCAGTCAGTTCTTACCTACGCTCTAGTGCGTGCGTCCGGAAGAGCTGGGTTATTGCAGCTCCTCCTTTGTTTACCGAGGGACGCGCTGAGCTGGGCTCTGCCCTTGGCTCTGGCATCAGCTTCCCCCGTACAACACCCAAGGCCTTCATGTGATGTTTCCTAGCTTTGAATTCTTGATTTTACACCTTTCACTTCCTTCATGTCTTGTGCAGTATCCTATATTTTAATTGCATTTACATCTTATTTAAAGTTATAATGAAAGCATGAGTACTATGAAGTGACAAACTCATAATAGTTAGTGAATTGCTTTTGGTTTTGTTTTTGTCTCAGCTGCAACCACTTCTTCCTACTCAGGGTAACAGGAAGCAGCCCTGGATTCTAATCGATGTAAGAAAACATCAGTAGCATGGTCAGAGTCTTAAGCTCTCCTTCAGCGGGGAACTGGAAGCTTTTTTCCTACATGTTGAATATTTTTTTAAAAAGCACTTCTATTTTGTCAGAAGTTACTTGTGAATGACGAGGGTATAGCTCTGGAAACCTGGTCACCTTCCCCCCCGCCCCAGCCCCTCCACCTCCCAACGAAACAAAACATGCAAGTGCCTGTACCTACGGAGAGTGGGCAGCTACAGGTGGTTGTTAGGAAGGGAGCTGGCATCGGTGCAGACGCGCAGTGATTCATCTCCCCATCTCCATCTAAACCAGGGATTGCAGCGCTAATTAACGGTCCCTAGATGTTTCTTCATACATTTTCTCATTTTGAAATCAATTCTGGGGGATTCTAGACATTATTGTTCTGCCTAGGCGTAGATAATTGGTGGAATTAATCTAGGTGTATCTCTGGTGTTTTCAAGTTCGCCTATGAATATAAAAAGGCTGCATTAAATGCAGAGGCAGGGACTAATTCAATGAGGTCAGCTGAAGGCTGATGGCTGATGGCGATGCTGCTACCCCATCATAGTTAGTATTTGTATAAGTGCCTGATGTTTTCTAACACGTGTGACCTTCTTAAAAATTAAGGTGGCCTTACCAGATGTTTACAGTTCCAATTTTAACTGCCTGTTACAACTAGAAGGTTCCACAAAGCTTTCACTGTAACAATCAACTAGCCCGCACCCCGCGCTTACCTCCTTCAATGGGAAGCCTGTGCTCACCCGGTTTAAAACCGTCCACTGTTGACTGACACTGATGGAATACGGTCTCACAGCTCGAAGACTGATCTGTCACCTAGCCCCCTCCCACGGTGCAGCAAGGCGCCTGTCACAGCTTCTGCGGCAAAGGGGCCAATCTTCGCCTTTTTGTAGCACTTGGGGGAATTTGGCAAGCGCCCAAGGCACCCACATTTTTCACTTCAGGCTACGCTCTTTCGGCGTATTCAAGCTCTCTTCAAACTCCTGAGAGAAGCCCCCTACAAACGTGAAATCTAAAAGGAAGGAGGAAAAGGGTGTCATACGCCTATTGAAAGAGTTTGCCTTCATAGAGTAAAATGAAAACTCAGAGGAAAGATGAGTGGCAGTTTGTAACACACAGGGTTTTCAAAGAGTAGTGGAACTACCTACCATTGCGGTGTGAGACACCATCGATCTGTGAGCCAGAAAGCCATTCTGCCTCATATTTAGTACAGCCGTACTCCTCCTCAGGTAGTTCCTGTGTTCTCTCTTTGATGGTCCAAAAATGGCGAAATACAAGTGTTTTGTGTAGTTAAGAATCAGTTCAGTAACGGTAAACACCTCGTTCTTTCTTTCATGCTTCTCCCCTAGATCAAACATCCATGCTCATCAAACGCCATCATCTTACCACTCACTTACTGTATCTTGATGTTTAAATCACTTTGTCTCTTCCGTCTTAAAATATCATGAAATTATTTCTGCTGGGCACTGATCTCAGTTCAATCACATTTACTACAGAGATTTTTTTTTTCTTAAATGGTTCTTGATTAAAATTAGGGTTTACCTTTAATGCTGATAATAAAAAAATTAAGTAATTTTGTCCACTGTGCTATGTTCATACAATTGGGAGTAGCGCACCAGTCGCCCTACAGAAAGCAGCAAAAGCCCGACCCCTAAAAATCCCAAAACAATACCAAAAAAACCCCCCAACAAAACCCCACGTGCCTTCTTGTATTCAAACTACACAAAGCAACAGGGGAACGTCTTACCGCTCTGCGACCGCTGTTCCTCGCAGGGCCTGTCTGAAGAGCAGAAGATCCAGGCCACTCAGTCGGGTTTTTCACTTCCCTGGAGCTTTTCACTCTCCCTTGACCAGGCCACAGCATCATCAACAATCCAGGCGTCTGAGCCCAGGAGTCTCGAAGTCTACTGCAAGTTGGTTTGAAAATAAATCTGCTTTACATCACTAGTATATTTCATATTATGCTTACATGGGCCTGTGTGACATTATTTGGAACGGGTGTTGTCTTCCTGTAACTCCACCACGTCTAGTGCCGCTCTTGTCTTTTTCCAGCTGCAAACAGCGCATGGCAGCTGCTTCGGGAGTTTGCTTTCTTAAATAGGGCTAGTTCACATAAGAGGAAAACTAATCAGTTGTAAACCCACAAAACTGGCAGGGAGACATAAAATGATCAATTTTAAAAATATTTAAAATGAACCAAACAAACAGTGGAAATTTAGGTGAGAGTTACTAGAAGGTTAGTCCAACTCTCTAAATACCCAAATACATATTCATCAGCTTGTCATATGCTCGCTTAAACGTGCAAAGCAACAACCTCCTCCAAAAGCGGGTTTTTTTCCCTTTCTGTTAAATGGAATTAGTGCTTTCTTAAATTAAAAATTGTCCAATCGGTGGGTTGGGTTTTTAAGTCTTAAAATGTTCAAAGCTTGCATTCAAGTTTATTTTTTTTTTGGGGGGGGGGTGTCATTTAACATACCTACTTGAGTACTTTGGTCCTCACGTTGTGCCATTTTACGGTTTAATGTAATGAATGCATGTGTGCACACAAAACACCAGACCCCCTTTACTTCAGCTACTTCTGCATGTAATGTGCTGTCACTGCGATGAAAAGCTTTCACTTCTGAAAATGGAAAAAGCACCGTAAGCCACTGGCGGCATGGATTTAAATGACTTTTCCATCTTGAGTCAAAATGTGATTGTGTGCTTCGGCCCAACAGATGCTTCACAAGCCAGCTGGCTCCCAAGTGACTTCAAATCTGCGGACTTCTTTTTCAAATGTTACGGCTTGGCCGCAGCAATGAGTGATTGGATTGGAAATGCTGCCTGCAGCAAGCTCTCCACCATCCCGCCCTCCTCGCTCCGGGATCAGCCCTTCTTCTGAAGTCTCTCTCGGCAAACATCTCCCCTCCCTTCTCCAGCGCGGGAAGCAGCACAGAAGATAAACCGAGAGTCAAAGGCAAAGCCTGGAAATTCTCAGGCACCGCACGGAGAAGCTTAATTTTAAGTTTCCCTGTCACACAGGACAGGCTGACTAGAAACCTTCTGACACAAGTAGTCAAACCACAGGAACACGCCGTAGCTTGAGGTAGCCAAATCCTTCAGGTTTCAACATCCAAGAGGATACTTTTCCCAGAATACGCTCAGAGCCTCTACAGAGGACATTTGGTTTGTTCCTCCTGAATGGAAGGGAACGAACCTCACATTTAATTGTTTGTGTTTGGAGTGACATTTGTACACAAATCAAGAAACTAAAACTGAAGAAAAAGATTATGTGCCAAATACAGAAAGGAGATCTGTAAGTGAAAGCAATTTCAAACAAAAATAAATTTATTTAAAATCTTACACAGTAGAATTCCTTCATTGCACAAATCAAAGTATTAACCATGTTGACGTCTGTTGGCTAATACATGACTTCTTAATAAAAAAACCCCTCTGTAACACGGAGGTGGGGAACCCCCAGAAGTAAGCTACGTTAGAACTAGATGCCATACAGCTTATGCAGCCACATGAGAAATGTTTTCTGCTGCTTCGTTATTACACAGGTAGTTGGTTCTATCAGCTAAAGCCTAGTGACTTGGATTTGTTTTATGCATATTGGGTTTTGTTCTATTACTTTCCAAGAGATTGTGCTCCCCTGAGTCAGCTGTGTTCATTGGTCAGAATAAATTCCAGCATCTGACACCATTTCCATTAATCACAGACAAGCCAGTATACGTGAGCAAGATAATAGAAAGATAAAAACAATATCTGGTGAATGGGAAACATTATTTATGTATGCTGTTCGCTAATATAGTAGAAGTTATCTGGAAGGCATTTTTTCAACTTTGATAGACAAACCGAAGGAGAAGAAGATGATGGGCATCGCATGAAGTACTTACTCCACAGGGAAGAAAGTGTCTGGAGACACACGGGTCGTGCAGCACCTCGGTAACACTTTTCCAGCCCGTCATTACTACGGCTGTGCTACTGTCATAGCTTCCCTGTGTATTTGCAAGCAATTTTAAGATAATTTGCTACTAAACAGCTGTGAAATTAATGTTTATTACACTGATCTTAAGCTGGACCTGTGAAGTTGCATACCTCACCCACCCAGCCACACATCTGTAAATAACACATTTAGTATTAACTATCTTCCCGCCCATTACAAGTTTGATATCACGGATCTAAAATACAAAGCATTTTTCTTCAACATATTGAACAGTCAAGGCATTTCACTGAACCCTGTTGTATGAAGGCAGATATGAAGCAGAGCAGTTGTTTTTTTTTTTTTTTTTTTTAAAAAGGCATAAATTGTTTTTGTCTAAAAACAGTTCTTGGCCTTAAGAGGAAAAAAAAAAAAGTACTTAGACACCCATAATCTACAAAGCAGGCAGTTGCAATTCAAATAACTCTAGTTCTCAGTGGCATACTAAAGATACCACAAAAATACCTCTTATGTATATCAACAATGCTACAACACCTAGGCCGATTAAATTAAGGCTTTGTTTCTTGAATAAAAGAAAAGTTAGTAGCCTTCATCACCACCCAAATACAAAGTCAAGGTTGCGGTGCTGTGCAAAGGAGGCACGACAAGGGTCACTGCACTGGGAAGGGGGCGATTCTGTGGCAGGCACCACCGTGCGCGCAATGAAGTCAGTCCCCTGCAGCATGAAGGGAGGGAGACGGGCTGAACATCCAGGATTCCCAGCGTTCAGCAGCGTTACTTACGCTCCTTTATAATTCACGATAAAGCCCCGCATGGTGCAGTCGAAACAGGATAGCCTAGGAATGATTTTTCTCTTGCCGCTATCTAATACAAATCAAGGTTTTGACCAAAAAAAAAAAAAAATAATCTCACCTTCCTTGGTTAAAAAATTACATAAAAATGCATTTCTAAACCAGAGGAATCAGAAAGTTAATTGAAAGGAGGAAAGGGGAGAGAATCCAATTCTTCGTTTTATGTCTTACTCTGGGAAAAAAAACACTGTCAGAAAATAAGCTCAGAGCTGGTACAAGTTTTAACACCGGATACCAAGTATTTTCTTGAGAACATACAAATAGCAAACAAATACAGAACTGGATTATTTTGGTTTATTCCAAGAATTTACTTTTCAGTGAATTTTTTGCAAATGTATGCCATTTGCAGTACAAGACTATCTAGGCCCCATTCGAGAGTTCTTATATTTACATTATACCAGCACAGCTTTAACTTCAAGGAACTTGCTCCCGATTTACAGCAGAGGAAGACTCGGCTTTCTGTTTCAGAACTAGAATTAAAAACAAAGAAAAAAGAAACACTTCAGGCAATTTGTTTTCCCCTCTTTAAAAGTTCAAGCGTTAAGGTGCCTATTCAGAACCATCCTAAAAATGCCCCGGTTGATCCTAAAAATTGTTTAACTCTTGTGCAGACAGTTTTGATTACACTGATCCAGGTAATCTGCTGGACAGTTTAACAAAGTTGATTTATTTTTCATTTCCCAAAACACATTCTCATTAGGCTTTGGAGGACTTGGGAATACCCAGGAATTATCTTCCAGCGAGCTCTTTCCGTAAGAATGGTGTTCCTGAAACGTTTTGCCATCAACTGCAATGGGTCTCTCATCTGTCCATGCTTGTAGAGTCACCCTTTCAGACGGGATCTGTGCATCTCTCGGCAGAGGGGGAGACACAGCATTGCAGAGGAATTCATCATTTTGTGAGAGTTTTTTATAGACTACCCCAGACGTCAAATTCAGCTTTGAAATGTTCAAGTCAACGCATTGTACTGGTACAGCAGAGGCAGCTGAAGAAAAAAGATAAAAAAGATTTTTAAATGACATTATCTAATCTAATGCATTTTTCATATGCTCCTAATGTACTAAGAGTATAGCAGAGATGTTAAACACAGTGTTTTCAAGCTAAAAATTCTCAGACTGCATTTTACTTCAGTAACTACTTAAAAAGTTACAAAGTGAACGTACTCACCTCCTCAGTCTGATTTTGCAAGAGGAACCAGAGATCCTGAAATCCCAATGTCTAAAATACACCCAACACCAAGGAAACCTCCCAGCTCCCACTTGAACGCCGATAAACCAATGAATCTTTTTGACAAGACTGGAAGGAATGGTGAAACAAGGAGGATTTTCAGGCACTTTGAGAAATCGAGCAGATTCAGAAGGCTGCTGACACACAGCACGCTGCTTCCCGCTCTACTGAGTCTTTATCAGGTGGTGTTCTCAGGCTGCCGAGAACCCGAGTTCTCACTGTCCCAGAAGCAGTACGAGGGAGACGCACGGCGTTCCCAGCTTCTCTGGGCTCCACTATTGTCTGATTTCTGAAAGTAAAGCAATGGACCGCAATGTTCACCCATCTGAAATTCCAGGCGAGTTTTAAACCGTGCTAGGAAGGGGAGGATTTTGCAACAACAGGACAGCATCTACCCAAAATGAAAGGAGCTGCAGCTTCCATGCACACCTGAACAGCTGGCCAAACGCCACCAGGTCATTTTTTTGTAGCAATAATTTACATAACATGTAATGGGAGTAGATGAATGATTCCTGCATTAAAGAAACACATCCTACAGGTAGTTTTCTAGAACAGCTGTGAATCTTGAGTATGAACTTTCGTTCTTAAGGGACAGAAAGAGGAGCCAGTATTTTGGTCAAAGAATACAACTTCTGTTTGCCACTATAAATTAAAAGGTGGTACCAATTCGCAAGTGTCAGCCAAAAGCACCTTCCAATAGCACCGGCCTCCTTGTGCTGCCAGGTGTAGAAAGCAATTAGAGGTCTACAGACCTTTAGAAGTTCAAGAAAAATGGGATCCACTGAAAATGTAAAAAAAAAAAATACAATAATAAAAATAATAAAAGCAGAAACGTGTTTGTTGAAAATGCCTCCATGGATAAATGACAAGTGTATGGGTGCTGCACCTGGGGAGGAATAACCCCCTGCACCAGGACAGGTTGGGGGCTGACCTGCTGGAGAGCAGCTCAGCTGAAAGAGACCTGGGAGCCCTGGTGGACAACAGGATGACCATGAGCCAGCAATGTGACCTCGTGGCCAAGAAGGCCAATGGCATCCTGGGGTGCATCAAGAAGAGTGTGGCCAGCAGGTCGAGGGAGGTCATCCTCCCCCTCTACTCTGCCCTGGTGAGGCCGCACCTGGAGTACTGTGTCCAGTTCTGAGCTCCCCGGGTCAAGAAGGACAGGGAACTGCTGGAGAGGGTACAGCAAAGGGCTACCAAGATGCTGAGGGGACTGGAACACCTCTCTTATGAAGAAAGACTGAGGGATTTGGATCTCTTCAGTCTGGAAAAAAGACGGCTGAGGGGGGATCTTATCAACACTTATAAATACTTAAAGGGTGGGTGTCAGGAGGATGGGGCCAGGCTCTTTTCAGTGGTGCCCAGTGACAGGACAAGAGGTAATGAACACAAACTTGAGCATAGGAAGTTCCACCTAAACATGAGAAGGAACTTCTTTACTTTGAGGGTGGCAGAGCCCTGGCACAGGCTGCCCAGAGAGGTGGTGGAGTCTCCTTCTCTGGAGACATTCAAAACCCCCCTGGATGCGTTCCTGTGTGACCTGCTGTAGGTGACCCTGCTGTGGCAGGGGGTTGGACTAGATGATCTCCAGAAGTCCCTTCCAACCCTATGGTTCTATGATTCTATGGTTCTATGACAGCTAAGTAGAATCCGTGTGTTAACTGATACTGTTAACACCACACACAGAGGAATGAGTCCATTGTGTTCTGCAGACTTTACGCACCTCTTACAGTGGCAACTACTTTACATATGGTAAAATAGCTAGTACTACAGGTATAGGAAGTGGAAGTTTTAAGTCAATTGTAGCCATGTTTTGCATAAGCCAAGATTTTTCTATAAATACAAGCACAGATATATCTGCATTGCATTCAGAAGTGTGGCTGACAAGCAAGGTAAACAGAAAAAATAAATACAGTTTTAATTTCTGCCAAACTTGTCCACTCTTACATACTTCTGAAAAATTACTGAAAAAAGTCTACAGAGCAAAAGGCAAAAATCCACTGTTTCCCAATCAATCAATAATGCCTTTTATAGCTGAGGAGGTATGACCACATTAGCAACGGCAGCAAAACCAGACTGTTCACCAAGTAGAAAAGAAAAAAATCAGTACTTGTGTAGTGGCAAGACAGGTAACTCCAAAATAAAAATAATGACAGGAAGACACTATGTGATCACATCAAACCTTGACAGACTGGAGGATTAAAAACTCCATTCGGTTCCCAGTTTCTCTGCTGAAGTTGTTTGACAAATGTCTTTGTAGGAACACAGACTCACCTGGTAACAATATGACCAAGTCTACAAAACGCGCTGATAGTTTATCAGCCAAGGACCAGAGAGTGATCATTAATCACAGCTGGCCACAGACAAAGGCAGTGATTGACGTGGAGCTGAATCCTATCATTATCTCACCAAGCCAATCAAAGCAGTTTAGAAACAGAATGTCTTGATCATGTAATGGACAGGGACATCAAGAGACTGCCACCAATATATCGTCACCAAGTTCACAGGCTTTCACCAGCATCTCCTGTATTCTGAACACAGTAAATACCACAACTGATGTGAGCAGAAAACAAAGGAAATAAACACTGCGATGAACAGTCAGACTGATAGTCTGGCCCCACCAGAGTAAGAACGCTCTCTCGTAAGGCATTTGGCTTGAGAAAAAAAGCTAATTATGAAATAGAACCACCACCTGATGAACAGCTCACTGAAATTACACAGACTTTATGCGGAAATTATTTTCCCCCTAATTATTTGCAATGTAGCAGGAGAAATAAGGCAATTTTGCAGCCTCAGAATTCTGACATTCAGAGAATGTCATCTTACGTAGCATTTTGCTAGAGAAGACAACTTTTCTGAATGCTAACATAAACAAATATGCAACCATAAAGGAATTTCAGTCTATTAAAGTCTGATTTTAACACGTTGCCAAATTAATGCTTTATATATTCTATACTGGGAAAATAAGACTGCGTTTGCAAAAAGATTTTTTTTCCCCTAATATGAAGTAGTTGTGGTAAAAGGTCAAATACGAGTAAACTTAACACCTCAGCCTTGTGCACATAAGCAACACTTGACTGAGAAAAAAGCCACAAGGGGAACAGAATACAGTACTGAAGAAAAAACACATCAGCAACACCTTTATGTGTGAAGTTGACCAGTATGAGACAGAAGCAAAAGCAGAAAATGGGTAGGCTGGAACCATAATATAGTCTAGCTTATCAACTTCAATTGATGAGATTCTGATAAGATATGATAGCTAGTTTCTTTTTAAAACGGTACAGCTCGAACCAACGGTTTGTGTTTGTAAGGTCTGTTACTGCGAACGCCGACTTGCCTTTCTTGGTCGCTGTTGGGTTTGTTTTCAGTTTTCGTAGAATCTCAGCTTGCATGTCAGTCACTAGGCACAAATTAGACATTTCTCTCTTCAGTTCCCAATATGCTTGATGCACACTTTCAAAACAAAAATTTTTTACAAGTTAAATAATCGCCACCTCTAGAGCACCCTCATGCCTATTAACATGCTTGTCAAGCATTAACTCTTAATAAATAGATTTTGCCTGACATACACTGCCAATTTTACTAGAGTACCACAGTTCAAAATGTTCAAAATGGACCTTTGGCTATTTTAGTCGACTCCTGCATATTACAATATATAATGTATTATATATTAACATACTAGATGTTACTAATAAATTCAAGTTCCCCAAACACAAAGAAATATGAAGCATATTCTCCAGATTCATTACTTGAAACTAACCATCTTACCATAAAAATTAGTAATCTTCAAGGAATACTTTAAAAAAAAATATTAAATGGACATTGGACTGCAAAGCAGTATAGTATTAACTTTGAATGCTTCTTATAAATGACCACACACACCATCATATGTTATGATCCTAGTTTTAAATATTCAACCACAATCAATATTTGGGTCTTTACACCAATCGCTTTGCTACAATGGATTCAGACTAGATACCCAAGATCCAAACTGAGCACCCACACAGAGACCAAACTAAAACGTATAACACACTGTTTCATATTCAAGTCATCTAATTTATGCTAATACACTGCCTTATCAGACAGTATGAAAAATAGCAAGCCATTCATTCTCTGATAAGACAGCATAATGTGAAAAACATATTTATCAAGAGGAGCACTGTTCCAACATTGAAGTTTCAGGTTAATAAACTGACTAAGAAAATCCAGAAAAACAACAACAAAAAAAATATCACAAAAGTCAGCATCACCGTATGTTTCTTGGTAAAATTTCGAGCAAAGGCTCACCACACACCACGTTTATTTTGATTAATAATTAATTTAGTGTTCAAAAGACATAAGGATGCAGTTACTTGAACTTAAACGTGAAATCCATGATTTGATGTTTTTTTTAATGCTTAACGTTCTATGAAAACTCATTTATTGAGGACTAGTATCATGGATGAGAGTTTTCAGAAGATAGTTTTTCTTCCTCACTATATTCACCTAAAAGACATTTATTTGAAACAGTTCAGTACTTCAAACTGTTGTTGAGATGACTAAGAAGCATAAAGCTACATAACGCTGTATTTTCAAACATGCATATATACAGATTTCTATCCCTCTAAAATAGCAATTTAGGATCACTCCTGCATGAAATTTATCAGATATGAACGTGTTCAAAAGCATTGTGAGAAACAGCTATTATTCTGTTCTGCAAGTTAATGCTGAAAGATTTCCCTTAAAACAAAGAAATTAAACTTTCTTCTATGCACAGAAATATTTCCCCAGAAAACAAAAATTAATTCAGGTTCAAAAACTCTGTTAAAGAACAGAGGAATCTGATCATTTAATAGGTAGCATATTAGATATCAGCAATTCTCATAGATAGAAAGTTAAAATTTCCAAAATTGATATTTCAAGGAGTTCAGCTAAAACTGAGAATCCTTTTGGCTCTTTGAACGTTTAAGAGATGACAATATCAAAATTAAGTTCATGTGGCAGCCATACTTCATTTATTCATGTGTTTTGGTCTCAAAAATAAGATCAAACAAACTTTTTGATCAAAACAGAACTGTCCAATATTTTATACAGAAGTGGTAAATACAAGAACAGCTCAGTGTCTGCCACCAACCAGAAGGAAAGCGCTTAGATAAATTTTGTAATGTGCATTTAGCGCTTTTAAAAGCATCTTGCTAAGGGACACAGGTACCAGAATCCCACTTAAATCACACATAACGTATTTTAATTGTTTTTGTCGATACTGACCTAGAATCCCATTGCAAAGCCTAATTTTCAAGGAATATGCGATCAAAAACCAAGGATTCCACATGCTTGGAAGTTTATCCTATACTGCCTTCTAACATGTAACACAAACCTTGAATACGACAGCCTATCTAAATCTACAGCAAAGCAGATTTGCAAACCAAGAATTTAAAGTCAAATTTGCAGGCTGAAATTAATATGAAATAATTACTTTCCAAAAAGCAAACTAACTGCAAATGCCGTCATCTCCCATAAACAGCAGGATTGCTTGCTACAACAAATGTTTCGCATAGGAGTGTTTTCCCACAGATTTTTGGATAAGCTTACATGTTCAGTACACATTACACATTCATTATTTACATCATATTACAGTAAACACTATACTGTACACATGCTAATTCAGACAGTCGCCACCTGAGCGTCACTTTGTGGAATAAATCTGCTCTGGAAGATCAAAGAGATAACTACTTTACCTTGAGATAACACCTTTTTTCAGGCGTGTAAGACTGACTATGAAGCACCAGCAGAAACCACAAGTGTTAGCTAGCTAGCTATCCAGTCGAGGTGGAAGGTGAAAGTGTAATTTGTGTACAGTGTGTATAATATTATCATTATTACACCGGAGAACATATGAATAGCAGTATCTGTGCTGTTCTCTTTCAGTGACTGATTTCCTTTCCCATCTCTTCAATAGCCAAGTAAGCAACAAAGTATTACGCGAAACAACCTGTCATTACGAAGGACCACTCTTCCCTCTTGTGGAAAATCGTGTAAGTACATGAACAGGCATAACCGGTATAAAAGATGCAGTTAGTATTTAATTTCTGCAAGATAAAACATTTGGGAACTTTCATGTATTCATGAATTGTTCTTTTGCATAAAGAATGAAAGTATATGTGTGTGCATATATATATATAGATATATCTCCTTTATAATACAGCACACATATTACCCTGTCTTGAGTACAGGGTAACACAGGAGTTTATATCATAAGCACAATTATTATTTGGCTGCAAAATGAGATGAAATGCTTTCTGATATGTTAGCATTTTTCTGGAAAATAGCTATTTCTTTTTGAATAGGTCACACAATGGCTTCTCAATATTAAAAAAAAAAATAATCCTTTAAAATGTCGACTAGTACAAATATTATTGCATTGCACTAAGAATGTATGTTCCAACATTAAGCAAGAGATTTGAAGCCATTAACGATGCAACACAGAAATTTATCTACCACCTCCTCAAGTCAACTAATTATTCAAAAGTTAAGTTTTAAATCCAAAAGAATTTAACTTTAACTTTCTGTACAAAAATATGAAGATGTAAATGTTTTGTTATCATCATCACCCTGGACTAACAACATAACAAAATAAAAAAAAAATTATCTTGCTAAATCAGTATACCTAGACTTGAAATTAAATCATCTAATTTGAAATAACAGATTTGAACAGGCTGCAAGAACATTTACTTGTTCAAATAACTGTCCCTCAGTAAACTAAAAGTAAAACATGAAAGCCACTTGATTTTCATACCTCTGGATGTCTTGCCTTTGAAGGTAGTCTCCATTTAATGGATTTTCATCTTGAGCCTGGTCCTGCACAACAGAGTGAGGGGAGATAGAGAAGGAATGAACATATGATTCCAGATCTTCTGTCCGAAAAAACTGCAGTGAAACTACAAGTTTGTCAATATTAAAATTCGGAAGGAAAGTAGTCTTTATTTGTGTTGTCTGCAGTGGTTTTCAAAACAGACATAAAGACTCCCACTAAGAATTTCCACTTAAAAATGCTTAAATTACTTATATGAAAGCATTGCTCAGCCACCACCTTACTTTTTAAAAAAAAAAAAAAAAAACCAAAACCACAGCTGAGCTCTCAGAATTTCTGATTCTTTGAAAAAGCAAAAATTGAGAAAGGCTTTTGACTTCCATTAAAAAAAGTAGTTGGTCTTCTCTTGCCCCAGTATATAAAGACCTTTAAATTAAACTATTTCAGCATAGATTTTCTTCTACAAATTACTCTTATGATAGAACATAATTTATCCCTTGAGTCTGCAAGGCTCCTTTAAATCGTGCATACAAGCAGCCTCACTAAGTTCAACAGCACTGTTTAACGAATCAAACACTGGGCTCACTTCATTAGCCATGTTTCTATTAGACCCTCACCTGTGATGAGTTCCCATTCATATCCATATCCCTCCCTCTTCACGTTCCCTTCCTACTACCATTCCCTCTAGCCAAAGCTGTTATGAATTTGATACCTGTTACTGTGGCTTCATGATGGCTTATACACATTTCAAACAACTTGTCAATATAACGTACACACTGCATCAGCTAAAATGCAAAACCCAAATAACAATATCTAAAAATAGAAAAAAACAGAAAGTATACTTGCCTAAGGTAGAAAACATCTGAAAATGCTAACTAATGTAAATAAAACTAGTAATAATGAAAATACCAGCTGGGTTTGAAACAATGCTGACTTGTCATTGCCCATTGATCACATTTCTCCGTATTTCACCTGACAATTTTTCCATCTCCTGAAGACTTTCCCACCACAACCCATTGCAGATTCAATTTCATAATTAAAAAAAAAAAAAAGCAACAAACAGTTGCTCTGTATTACCCCACATTTGAAAACTTGTACCTTATTATTTCCTATATTAAGCAGTTACCAAGATCAAGAAGAAGTGGCATTAAAAAAAAAAAAGAAAAAAGCTGTTCCTTATATTTGTTCTTTGCAACAAAAGCTGCTGGCATAAGCATTATTTAAACAGTGTCATGTCTAGTATTCCTTCTAACTGCTATTTTAGTCTGTTCATTTTAGCAACATTTATTCTCGCAATACAATCTACAATCATCAATTATTTATGTAGCTGTTACTCTATTCTACAGAGACACCTGAAGACACCACAATTACATACAAGTTACAGTATGCCTTCAGAATTTAATTATTGAAAATACCTAAAAGAATTCCAGATACAAGAGAAAACAACCACCAACAATAACAGAAGTTAACAAGACACCTCACGCGCCTTCCAGGTAATGTGCTTTATCCCCATCTAGTGGGAAAAACACAGACTAAACCCGAGCCAAGTCAGCCGATGGAGGTAAATCAGCCTGCCCGTGTAAGCTAGGAGCGTGGCACGACAGCAGCAGATCCTGTGGTGGTGTGCTCTCCCCTTTTCCCCCTCCCCCCGGCTCCTGCTCAAGCCATGGCCATCAGCGGCAGTTGTTACGAGTTGCCCTTGAACTGTGGGGGATGGCTGGCAACACAGCGAAAACACTGTCTGGAGTGGGAACCTAGGTATCTTGTTCCCTTGCGAATATGACTATAGGTCAATTATCTTACTCCATAAGTAGTGGACAGCCCAAGAGCCTTTGAGCTCTCCTGCACGGCAGCGGCTGCACGCCAGGATCTCCCCTTGAGCGGGGACGCTCACTTAGGGTTCTACTCCTCAAGGCTGAGAGATTCCTCCCCGCAACAGATTCTCGGTAAGTGACTAATAGCATGCTAAACTTTGAAATCTTAGCTAAGTGATACAAGGATTGATTGCACATGTATAATCCTTTAGACATAAACCGTTGACCAAGTCTGGGACTAGGATTGGATCCAGCCGCACCTAGACTCCTCTCTGAGAAGGAGTTTAGAAAGCACGGGGGTCCTTTCCGAACCTCGTGACTCAACAGGAAGGTCTCCCTGAGAGCTTGTCTGACCCTGGCCTCTATGCAGTAAATAATCAAGTGTACCCTGGCATCGAAACTCGTAAAACACTGTCGCATTCACTACTAACTTTGTTAAATCACTGTTTTATGTTAATAAACATTTCACTACTCTCTTACGAGTGAAGTTAATCACTCCGCCCGCGACAGATCTGTAGAGACAGATCACTGCTGAGAGCCCAACACCCCAACCATACATGCTTTGAGGGCAGCAGGGGAGAAGGACTTTACTTCAGGCTAGCTCTACTCTGGTCCCTCAGTGCCCAGAAGAAGTTGGGGTGTATCATCTTAGTTTCATCCAAAAGGAATCCAGTTCCCATAGTCCTGACTGCTCCATAATGCAAGGCACAGTAGGCAGTGGTGATTAGGAGATTTGCTTCAAAAATACATTTCTGTAGTAATGTAAAGGTGCACGTAAGAAAAAGAGCCAAAGAAACATTTCCAAATTAAACGAAATCCTGTTTGAAGGCAGGATGATGGCCATGCAATGATTGTATCTGCAAGTCATATCCTGAATATTGGCTCACCCAAATATTACGTGACTCAAGGTTAGATAATCATGATTAGTAATGATCATAAGAAACATAGAACAGTCTGCCTCTTCAAACAATCACATTTAAATCTTTTAAATTTATTGTGTAACTTCAATGTGACTGTAGACTCCTAGAGACTGCCACTGCACCTTTTATCATGTAAAGCAGTAAGCATGTACTCAACATATTTTTTTTTTTAAACTTAATGCATTTTATTACTGTTAAGCTACCTTAATTTCCTTTTTGAGATCATAACCACATCTATGTTACGCAATGAGTCCCTCACAACAGACACTTGCCCCAGACTAAAGGAGGTATAGCAAGATTCTGGAAACCCTGTTACAAAAATCCACTTTCCTGACAAGCTGTATGGAAGAGCTACCCTAAAGAAAAATGCTAGAGCTCCTTAAACAAAGTTCATAATATGCTTTAACATAAGCATTCTATTGTTTTAAAAGAAAAAAAAAAACCCCACAAACAGAAACCTAAACAACAAAACCCAAACAAACCAACATGAACAAAACCAAAAACAAACCAGGTTTTGCCCAAACTTTCTAAGTCCAGCCCAAGAGAAATACTATCATAGGACACTTCATTCTGACTGGCTTATAAGAAATTGTAAAGCTTTATTTTCTGTTGTTATACTGGCAGCAGCTGGGAAATCTCACCTAAGTAAGTGTACTATTTTCAAGAAACAAGCCAGACTATGAAAATATTTAAGGTTAATTTTACTAGAATGTTAATCTTTCACTTAATTATATACTTCACATGTCTTTATTTACCCTTTAATTGGCTTGAACAAGGGATTTAAAATAATGCTACAACAGAGTCAAATCTATTAATACAAACATTTCTTAAAAATAAAGGTACCTTCTGCTTGGATTTTTGCAACTCCTTTCTGAGACTGTTGCACTCTTGCTTGAGCTTTTCTAGATCCTGTTCCAGACTATGCACTTTCAGGTCACTATTCAGCTTCTCTATTTCCCAGCTGGACTGAGTACAATACAGATTTTTCATCTCTGTAAGAAGACAAGCAAGACAATCAGATTTCAGTCTCAGTTCAAGAACCATAACTCGGTATTATAAGGTTTCACCTCAACCAGCCCATGCCCTACAAAAAAGTTATCACGTACATTCCGAAGAAACTGCAGTCTATGACAACAGAGAAATAGTAACACTTGGAAAGCTGCTGGCAGAAAAGTAGTCCATTTTCTGAGTTTGAAGGACAGAGCCCTACTTTCTAAGAATGCACTGGAGATTTTCCATAAAGAAAAAGGAATTAACAGCATAAAAAGGCACTGGAAATACAAAAATCTGTTAATGGCAAACACACGATATATACACCAACTTGCATACTTCTTACATGCTTTGAAAAGACAAGCCTTTTCCCCCTCAGATTTGTATCATTACGTAATTCACCCTAAGTTTTTCCCAAGTTTAAATATGAAGACATTCCAAACAAAACTACAAAAGATACAATCAAAACAAAAGGGTAAATTCTAGAAGTTACATAAGTCGTCTTATTCAACAACGAATTCACATGGTTGCTATTAAGAAGCAACCTAAGATGATCCTAGCATCAAAATCAGTAGTAGGATGCTAGTTACAAAGCAAGAAAAGAAAGAACATGACAGGAAGAAACCCCCCAACTGTATGGTGTACTCACTTCCAGACCTAACAATTTAAACAAGCTTAAGCTACACTGATTTTTTTTCTAAACAAGGTACTCACAGCCCACTTACGAGTAAAACTGATTACTAAATAAGGCTTGGAATCACCACATTTTCAGAGCTCTCTTTATAAATTCTGCACTTCTTACCACCTTAAACCATGATGTCCTCAACAATGATACTACCGCTACATGTGGTTTGTTCTTTTAGGTTTAAAAACTTGTGCAACTGAAGTAGTGCATTATATGCTTGATGTCTTCTTGGAAAATAATCCAATTCAAGCACAGCAGTATTTACAAGCACCCTTCAAATGACTGCATTTGTACAGAATCTGAAGTCCAAGCTTTACAGAGATGGCATTTTCTTGTTCTCTTTTCTTGTAACAGTACATTAATAAAGACTTTTTTTTTCTTCCATAGCATTTTATTTTACATACCTATCATCTACATAGCACTCTTTACAACAGCAGTAACAGAAGCTGGATTTGTACTTTTGGCGTTGTCAGGGTACACTGTGTCATCTTCCTCTTTCCACGAGGCTCTTTACAACCACCATCTTTCTGTCTCTCCTCATCTCCCAGTCCTTTAAATAACTGCTGTCAACTGCAGCTATTGCGATACATCTTCTTGTACCTGCCATATCCCACCAGTGAGACAAAGCAGTATAATGGATCATCTGCAGGTACCAGAGGAACTGCTATTGACTGGATAGTGTTTGATGCTTGAACAAACATGCCCCCGCCCTGCTCTGAGAAAAAGGTGGTGGGGTCTAGAGATGTACATGACCAACCTATTACACTGTCAGGTTGTGCACGTTTCTCAAATTATTAAATAATCTACAGTGGAAGAACACAACAGCCTCAGATCTTTACCGTGGAGCTCCTCACCTATGACAATCTAACATGCGTGTCACCATTTACAAGAATGAACACACAGACAAGCTCAAAGTACCTCACTGCAGTATACTCCTCTCCTACCTAGCCACTATACAGAGCTAAACCTCTTCATGCCCTGACATCATAATATAAACACTAAGACTAGTCAACATACACTAAGATGAAGTAACCAAATGCATACCTTGTTGAGTTTCCACTTCAGTTCTTAGTTGTAACAGCTCTACTTCTTTAGACTGCAACTGTTCGTTCAAGGTTTTCAAGGATTCTGCACTTTCTTTCATCTATTTTCAGGGGAAAGAAAAACCCAAAACTGTCTGTGAAGCTTTTTTCTATCATGTCTGACTATTCAAACAAAACAAGAAAAGTATTGCTTTGGTGTTCTTTTGTAGCATTAGCCTAGCCCAGTAATAAAACTGAGATACTTAAAATTGTTATTCCTCCATAAAGTATCATTACGTACTTTAAAAGCCTAAGGGAGTGATAAAACAAACACCATAGATCTTCAGCAAATAAAATTCATTCTACAATAAACATTTACTAACTATGCAGTATTTACATAACATGCATTTAAGTCATTACTTAAAAAGGCATACCATTTTATCCAGTTTGCTTTTCAGATTATCTCGGTCGATGCAGGCCTCTCGAAAGGCTTGGTATGCCTTATTTACTTGTTCACGTCCAACTGAACTGCATTCCTCTTCCAGTCGGGAGCCCAGCAGCTAAAAGTTTAACAGGCATGACAAATAAGAAGTTTTCTATGTTGTATTGAGAACTGCAAAGTTTAAAAAGTGCAGTTGTACAGCCTGCAACAATAAACTAAGAGTATTTTTGTTAGTTTAGAAAATACATTAATCAAATACATTGATACAAACCAAATTTTTTTACAAAAGTGCAACACAGGCTGTCTACAAATTCTTCAGTCTCTAACCATACTTGTTGCTTGCTAGTTTATTGCTATGAGTATTTAAAAACCATCCACAAGTCATGATTACTCACACTGACAATCCCTTAATCATATTTTTTCCAGGCTCTGAAGATGCACAAACTGCCTGTTGGAAAAATAGCATATAAAGACACAACATATAGAAAATTCAGAGAAAACTGAACACAACTTTTTTAATGACTCATAATTTAAACAAAGATTTTTTTCAGTGTATTTCTGTGAGAAAAGCTAAAGCAGAGTTATTTTACAAGTAACTATTAACTTCCAGGTCACCACTATCTCATTGCCTGCTGAGGCAAGAGACAAGCAAGGGGGAATAAGCACTACTAACTAGATTGTCAGAAAGAGGGGAGCAGAGGTAAAATATATTCAGGATTTTTAACAAGACAGCAAGAAGAGAACATCAAAATCTTACATCCAATTACACCTGTCCACATAGAAAGTTCTTGTTTTGACTAAATATTGCATTATCCTTTTCATTCTGTTTATCCTGCGCACTTGCTTTAAATTATTGAGGCATTTAAACACATTCAGTGTACCTAATGTAGATATTTGTGACATATTTATATATATTTTCTTAAAAATTAAGTGACATGCAAAAAATTACAAAAAAATCAAAAGAGGTGATAGGAGATATTTAAGGCAGATACATAACTCTTTTAGGTGTTTGCTTGAAAGAAAGTATGGAAAAGCCAGCCATAAAGACAGGAAGCTTCTTCCCTTTGCTTTTTGTATTGACCCTCAAAGTAAGTGGTACTACTCATTTTAAGTGTTTTCCTTTACCTTTTCCTCCTGCAAATAAAGCCATTCAGATAGAACATAAGCCTTACCAAACTTTCTGGAAGTTTCCATACACTTTGAAATACAAGACTCAAAAGGGGTAACTCCCCATGTATTTTTTTTATCATACAGGTATACTAGCCATTAAAAAAGACTGGAAGTCAGTTCTGTTACTTAACGGTCTAGGCCATCTCAATGCCCACCTTTCATAGAAATGTTTTCATAGTATTCACATACTAAAAGTTTTAAAGTATCATCTTCAAGGCAATTAAGCTGAACTAGGACAACCCAAAACACAAATGACTAAAAGAGATTGTCAATGTCATCAAGCCCTGTTTATTGTGATTTTGAGTAACCGCCTAAAAGATGCTACACTCAGCATGGTTCAGAGAATACTCAGGCTAGAGCTCTATTCTTACCTCCATCACCCCCACAGGACCTTATATAAAGAAAGTGCTGAGAAAGTTTTGCATTTTGACAGAAAGTCAATCCTGTCAAACTAGTAACCAAGAATTCCTCAGTAAGTGTTTCAAAATGGTACTGAGTACAACTCAAGCGCTTCATTCCAATACCACAAAATAATACATACTTTGTAAGCCCTTTTTTTTTTTTTTTTAAGAGTCAGTACCACATACTTAGGACTAAGTCCTAATAAATGTCTGAGCTCTAACTCTCAGATCTATCTTTCCATCTTAAATTAATAAGAAAGCAATCTATCACTGTCAAGACCTTCTGCAGTACAAAGACACTCACTACTGCATGATGGCTATACGTTTAATGACAGCATTCTTTACTCGGGGAGAAAAGCCTGCGTGCCATGGTCAGTTTTTAGCTTTAATGAACTTCACCAGACTAAGGCCATGAGAAACTGCATGTAAAAAAAATTCCTAGATTCCTTTACATTTTAGAATTCCTGCATCAAAAAATAGCCAGCCAACACCTCTACGTTAAGCACTGCAACTTTGTACTTCACGGTTGATACTGCTATTAGCTAGACCTAGCCAGATATTCTTAACCACCTGTATTTCCTTATCATTTCGGTATGCTGAGCCCAGAAGATTCTTTTGGCAGACAGTCCCTGGATTCTGACAGTTTATAGACTTGGCACCTCGCTCTTCAACAATACTAAGTGACACGTGCCCAAGTTAATAAACACCATAAAGAGGCAGATGAAACACAGTAACGATCCAATGCAACTACACATCTTTCTAAATCAGAGCTAGTGTCTTTGCAGGGCACTAGTGCATTGCATCACTTACGTGCCCAGTAAGAATCAAAAATCCCAGTATGACGTAACTAGACTACTGTGTTTCACTTAAACAAATAAAAAAATTTGCCAAAACTTTTTAACTTGGAAATGACTTTAAGTATATATGTTAAATACTTAACCATCTGCTTCGCCCTCCAGACAGGAACAAAAAGTAGCTGCTACTAGAAGCTGCTAAATTGACTTTTTTTCTTACCTTCTCTTCTAGAATTCTAACTCTCTTTTTTAAGAGGGAGTTCTCCTTCTCTGTCTCCTTTAGCCGTTTCTTGATGTCTTCATATGCAGTGACAAGCGCGAAGTGCGAGGCAACAGACTCATCTCCACTGTAAGACGAAACCGGAATCTCACCATCTCTCCTATGACCGTTGTCTGCTTTTTCATGGTTCAAAATACAGATGTCATCCTCTACCAGCTCCTCCATGACAGCTGTTAAAAAGACAGATATGAGTGCAAAATTTTCAAAGACAAATTCATCAAGAGTCTCGAGTCTGAAAACCTTCCAAAACAATACTGCAGGGTACTTCTGTCAAAGTATGACAAGACCGAGTAATCAGGAAATATCTTAATCTTGAAGAAAAATCTGCAATACAGATATTTCTGTATTTCACTGTATTTCACTGTAAAAATACAGTGAATATACACTGCTTAGAAAAGAAGCATCTTTCACTATTACTTGATAAAAATATTTTGAGTATGCATCAGCTTTAGGAACCCCCAAATTCATTTTTATTAAGGCTTAACACCACCCTAGAATTTGGCTGGTACCAAACATTTGAACTCCAAAGGAATATGGTATTAGAGTTTTTGCAAGTCAGCACTGAGCAGTACAAGAGATTATAGCTGCAAGAAATCAACTAACTACTGTGGTTCCCAAGCACAAGTGCCAGATTTCCTTCGTTCTTGAATGCCAATATTTATACTTTTCCCAATCTTTAAAATGGAATCTTAAGGTACACTTGCATTAGTCCTTAAAGAGGCTGCATGAGTACCTATTCTTTACTTTGTCACAGTAGAAAACATCCTGCTGAACAACAATTACAGTAATTCTTGACTGCAAATATGGTGAGAATGAAAACATACTCAATAACATGATCTGCCTCAATATGCATGGAGAAAACCGACAATAACCTGACTGTAAGAAAAGAATCACTCTAAAACACTAGGCAACTCCATCTGAATGACAAATGCAAAGTAACCATTAGATTGAGTTTTTGTTACAACACATAACATTTAGGCACAGAAAAACATACAAGAAGAAAACAGCACCTTTAAAAAACTCCATATACCTCCTTGAACTCCAGGCCTTAAGGGAAAAGCCCCAACAGCATTTGCTGTTCCCTTAAGGGAAAAGCCCCAACAAAACTAGTAACTTAACGTTACTAGTTACCAGGAACAAGTTCAGGGGGTTAATTTAAAAACAAACAAACAAAACCTACCAAAAACCCAAACCCAACGACGAAAAAAAGACACAGCTCATTCTTATTTAGTTACGAAGATCAAGATTCCTTGCATTTATATGCAATACTAAAAAATGCTATACAGTATCTGATAACATTTCTGTCCTGCCCTTAAAAAAACCTACTAATGCTACTTTGACAAAAAGTAGATTTTTATTTTTTTCCCCTTGAACAAATCCTTAGGTTCCTAATGATTAGCTAATGAACTAACAGAAATGCTGGAATGCAAGAAATGAGCATAACGAAGACAGTCTGTATTGCAGGAAAAAACTATATCAACAGAAAACTGACGTGATCAGCAGAACATTGCAGGAAAGACAGGCATCAGTGGGGGAAAAACCCACAGCCACAATCGCTGCCTCTACTGTGTATTTGCTATTTAAATCCAAATTAGACTTCCATTTGTTTAGCCATACTAAGAGGTAAAGGGATCAACCACCCTGGAGCGTAGCTGTGTGGTCAAATTCCTGTCACCATGCTAGCAATGGAAAAGCTACATGGACTGCAGCATTATGAAGAACTGTAGTACAACTATAGCTGAACAATGGTGCTGGTATCACATTTGTCTCAATTTGCTCCAAGCCCATTAGACAACATGATAAAAAAACCGTGACAGTTCGTTCATACTAAATAGACAGCAAAGGAGGAGCAAGAGTGAAAAAAAGACAAGGAAACTTGTCCAAAACTGCAGTCCTTTTAATGGTTATCTTCAGGAGGCGAACAGATGCCTTGTATGCTATTTGATGTATTCTAATAAAACAGGTAGCCTAAGCTTCCCTTGCCTGTTGCTCTGCCTCATACTTAAGTAGAAAGAGTCTTGCAAAAAAGGTTTGCTTCCTTTTTGTTGTAAGAATAATATCACTCCATGCACAAGGTGACCTTGACCAGAAGCACTACATCATTCAAACTGCATCAACCGACTGAAGGAATTGCTCATTTTGTCTTCTAAGATGAGCATAACATACCAGCTTTTCCTCCCCTGTTTTACCAAGGGCCCTGCAAGTCTTCTCACGCACCTCATCATATTCCAAGAGCTTGCCTTCTCAAGGCAACACATCTCCTTTCCTCTGAACACTAGACTCAAATGTCATTACAGTGTCACAGCTTATCATTATCTCTTGAAGAAAGCAGCAGATTGTGTGACCTTCTACATAAAAATACATCTTTATCCCCACACTTTCCTGTAGCTCCTAAACTTCAGCATCATACCTTCCCCATTTCTTGCACACATCAGTTCCACCAGGAGATGGCAATAAGGGAAAACAGGAGACAACAACAGAAGACAAAACCATATTTATTCTGTATTTTGCTAACTAAAACTTACTGCCTTTACAAGCTTCCAAAAGAGCAAGACCTTCCAAATAAGACTCAGCATACACAAATACTATTTTATAAATTCAGGTACACACTTAACCCACACCTACTAAGAGGACCAGTTACACTAACATTGTTTTACTTGAAAGATCTCATTTAGTTTACAGGAATATTCAACTCTGATTTTCTCATGCTGCTATCTAAGCCAGCACTGGATGCTATTTAGAAGAGAAGCATTTAATTCCACATAATTCAAAGGAGCTTGTAATACCAATCACTCTAAATTTCTACGCACAAGATAATTATTTCAGAAAGATGTCACACACACATTTTTGACTAACCTTAGCGTAACTAAGTGAAAACAAACTGCCGACAAAACAGAAGTCTACTTCTCCTGAGAGACGGGTGCCCAAATAAGACCCCTTCCTCTCAGCTCATCCCTTTAAAGAACAGATGTGATGATGTAACACTTTGGAGGGCAAAGTGGCAACACACCTTACGCAGACTTAAATGAAGTAAGTGGGATATTCAGAAGGAACTGTGTGATTTTTAAGCTTTTTGCTTCCATAATTAAAAATTATTTAAAATAAATAAAATTATCATGAAACAGGCTTCTCTGTACTGGAAGCTCATCAGTTTGTCAAGAAGGGAAATTGACATCATATGTACTTTCTTTTTATCTTTCATTATCTGTATTAACATGCAGTATTAATAATATTCACACACTGTATTACACTACTATGAGCATAAAAAAGTGCAGTTGTTTCAGCTTTACTAGAAACCTGATTCAAATCACCGTTGTCATCATGCCCAACAACATGGAAAAAAACCCAAGACTTCAGACAGACTTCACTTTCAAATAAATGGAAAGATTTACATAAACTGAAATTTAAATGCCACTGAACACCAATTTACCCAGAATTTTAGAGCATCGCATGAAGGAAATATAATAAAATATTTACATTACTCTAAGTTTAGCATAAGAGCACTTCAAAAAGCCATAGCGTACACACTCAAAAACCAAAAAGCTGTTGTTATTTTGAGATTTTCCCCTACCTCTTAAAGGACATTGCTGCTTTTGGAAAGGACCACTACTCTTGACAATGAAAACACTTCTTCGCAGAATAAACAAGCCACTATGATTTTTAAGAGATTTCATGATGCTATTGTCAGTCAATCTGAAAGGAAAACTCTTTACATGTTTTACTCTAAATAGCTTCCCATTTTCTCCCACAATAGTTATTCTACAAAACCACACAGTTAAGTTTTAAACAAACTGCAAAAATTGTAAAAAATTTATAAAAGAGGGAAAAAAAATGAAGAAAATATGCATTTATCAAATCTCAGGTGTGAGTTGATAGAAAATAATTTTAACAGTTAACTCTATTAGTAAACATGAGTCTGTTGCCCGTGCTTACTGATTATTCCTTTTATTGCATATTTCAAAAGGTTTCAAATCTCATAGTCTACAGAACTATATGATAGACATTTCCTAAGAAAAAAAGAAGTGCTGTGACTTCTGTATTGGACAGAATCACAGAATGGTTTGGGTTGGAAGCGACCTTAAAGATCATCTAGTTCCAACCCCCCTGCCATGGGCAGGGACACCTCCCACTAGACCAGGCTGCTCAAAGCCCCATCCAGCCTGGCCTTGAACACTTCCAGGGATAGGGCACCCACAAGTTCTCTGGGCAACCTGTTCCAGTGTCTCACCACCCTCAGAGTAAAGAATTTCTTCTTAACATCTAATCTAAATCTACCCTCTTTCAGTTTAGGTGGATGATGACTCAAAAGTAAGTTATAATATATGTACCACTAACTGCAGTATACATTAGATGAGCATGAGGAAAAAGTGACATTAGAAAAATTAGAGCCGCATTGCTAAATATATCTAAATAAATCAAGAAAAAAGATTTTTTTTCAAAAAGAAAAAAACCCAAACCCCCGCCCAAACAGTTCATCTCCACACTGCAAAAAACTTTCTGAAGTATTTCCAAAAGAAAAAAAAAAATGCAGTTATTTCTGTAGCACCTGCTAAGCCCGTATTAAAGGGCCAGTAAAAGATTTAAGCTCATACAGGAATAAAACCCGGCCGTTAAACAGTGTAAGATCAGCAGTTCTATAAATGTCAGTTCACCCAGCTCTTCGTTGTGCTGTCAGAAAAAAAGAAGAAAAAAAAAATAGAGAAAGCATGCTCACAAATACTACTTTCTCTGTAAGAAGCTCTCTCATGATATTAAAGCAGCAGACAGAAACCCTTAGAAGACAAAACCTTACAAAATGGGGCTATATCTGTAGGAAATCCCCGACTACAACTGTAGCCTTTAATTTTACTCTTTAAGGACAGGAATCAAAATTTAGTTTCTCCAGTATTATATTACATCACTTAAAAAATATGAACTGTAAGCAACAATCAAAGAAGCGCTTTCTAACATAATACAGGCATTAGATTGTTCCACAAGTTATGACTCCTCAAATCTGGCCGTCCCAGAAGGGCTTGCAGGACGGCAGTAATTACTGAGTCCAACCACAAACCTCTGCCAGCATTTTATTCTGTTTGGCTTCTCCAGTTCAAAGCTATACTTGTATGCACTGCTGCAAAGGTCCCAGAGCTGTCACTCTGAAGCATCCGAATGAATTTTGATCTCTCCAGAGTTGCAATTCATGAAATAATCTGTACTAGAGTAACCAGTTAAAGTCAAATATTTCAAAATATTTGAAATAATATACAGACAAGTTAGTGTCTATTGATACAACTGATGTCCATCTTAGCCTACTTACAGCAAGCTTTACAATCCCACCTCACCACACATCCCATCCCAAGCAAGGTCTCCCTAATACTTTTGCCTGTGACAAAGAAACACGTTACATTTATATTTTTTACAATGATTTGCACATGAAACAGCCTATTTAAAAGGACTTTCATCTTTACTTCCAAAAATAAATACATTAAATTAACAGTACTAGTGTTTGTATTAAATAATTGATGTTTTAGAAAAAGCCCCACCAACCTGAACACACTGTTGACAGGACACAGTATTAAGGTCTAACAGGAGTAATTATGTCCACTGTTTATAAGCATACGAGTTTGAAGAGATGACACCAGTTAAGTTTTCTTTTTCACACTGTAGAAATGAATGGTTTCCAGAAACTTCCGTTGTTCATTGATGCTTAATGTAGGTTATAGAAAAGCTTTAATTTTATATATAACTATCTTGAGAATAAGAAAGTTTTCCCATTTCTTACTAATGCTTGGCAGAAATACAGCTTTTCTCTTCAGAGCTTTACAAATATTAGTCATTAACACCATGGGAGATAGTTAAATATAAAACACATTTTACATGAGGAATGCAGGATGCAGAGGCTCTAACAGCAAACCAACCGCTGCACAAACAGATTTATGTAGTTTGAAATGTTAATCTTATTCCCGATCAGGAAGAGAGATAGCAAAAGCAGGATTACGTTAAATTTTTTCCAGTACCAAGGAGATTCCCATTTTGCCCCATCTTTCAATTTGAAAGAAAATAGAACAGTTTTCAAAATATTTCCAAATGCGAAGTACAAATAATTTCAGGATGGTATTTTCATGATTTTGTTCAGGCTGCTGAAAGCCTGAACCATTTTACTTTGTTCACCTTCCAGACTGGAGGGGTCTGACTTCATAATGGTAGTATGAACAGTCTGCAGCTGCTAACAATAAGAGTATAATTTTTGTACTGGTTTACCTTGCCTTGCCTAGAAGGGTGTATGTATGCAGGTAGACATAAAACATTAAGTTCAAGAAATGCATTTGATCCACACGAGTCCTGAATGAGCGTGTTGCAGCCCTCACCTTAATTTCAGGAAAGTTGTACTGCTTTCTTTTCTTTTTTAAAAGACACTCCCGCACAGCAACAAAAGCCACAGAATTCCTGCAGTCAGCATCAAAAACTCCACGCTATATGAAGTACATGACACATGATGTTAAAACAAGCAAAACTTCCAGTCTCTTTGAGCACTTTGCATCTCTCCCTCAGAAATCTTAGGTCTCTTCAATTCCACTCGTAAACAGTCTGTTCTACAGAGAGACATCACTTTTTACAGATACTTGCTCCACTTTTAGAACAAAAAATCCACACACTCAGTAGCTGCCAGCTTTGGCCACTGATCATCCTTCCGTATGGATAAAGTCCGCAGCCCCAAAGCACTCCCTAAGGGTTTGTGTGTACAAGGGCAGAGCCCTGCAGCCTCAGCACACTTGCTGCTCTTTCAGAAACACGTCAGCACATCAGCTACATCAGACCTCCAAATCGCTTTCATTTTGCTGCCTCCAGGAAACCAAAAGTTACTGCCTCTGAGCTCACAAACCAGATCACTGTTGTTTATCTGTGGGGAACACCTTGGTAAGCTAGAGGAGCCAAACAAAAGCTCCTTCGGTACACCAGTGAATTTTTTCAATTTCCAGCTTTTTGCAATAAATAATCTACTCCCGCAAGAACTAGAAAAGTATTAAAGAGCCCATTTTATGACAATGGTGCTCGATAAATTTTACTTTCTTTGAACAGCTTCATACTCCAATATCTTCACTGATAATTTGCAAACCTTATGCATCCTCATCATCACGTATTCAATTTGCCTTTCTGTGGATGCTGTCACAACAACCACTTTCCCTGACAACCACCAGAAAAGGAGAAGAAGAGGGTAAAAAAAAAAGTTGGAGTCAATTAAATATTGTCCTCTCAGCATCATATAATCCTGTTTCTTAAACTATTAAATTTAATCTTGAAGCTAATTAGAAGCAATACTGCCAAAGAAACACAAGTAGGAACAAGATGGCTTCCGGCTGTTAAAACTCCCTAGCACCAAATATAAGTATATTCAAAGGTTACTGAAAAACCCATATGTTCTCATGCTAACACTGAATATTATTTTAACAGACACTTTTTTGGTGTTCATTCCTTCCCATTTCAAAAAGTTTATAAAGACCAACTATTTATGAAAGCTAAGAGAGTTTGTTTGTTGTTTTTTTTTAATCTTCTCTTGTAAAAAAAAAAAAAAAAGTAGATCCTACCTCCCAGTTCATAAGTTTCCTCCCACTCAATTCAACTGTCAGATTAATTAATGTTCAGTAAGTTTACAAGTTCAGTGATAAGGTATTATGAAAGCCTTGTATAATTGCATCAACTTTTAATTCAACTGGAAACACCTCACCTGTTGCAGCTACTAAAATGCAAGTTAAACTGAGTCACACTGATGGCCCTTAGTCATCCTGCAATTCACTAACATAACATCTGGAGGTTTTCAAGACCTATCTGGACAGAGTGCTAGATAATGTCATCTAGGCTCCCTTTTCCACAAAAGGTGGGACCAGATGATCTTTCCAGGTCCTTTCCAATCTGGACTGTTCTACAATTCTGTGACTCTCTATTGAGGTTTACATCTCATTATTTCAGACAACCCTGGTCATTTGAACACAGGTTCCTGTCAGCAGCTTGTAAGTGGATGACTTTCTTCCAGTTACTTATGTTTCACTTCAGTTCTCAAGCTTCATTTCTGCTCCACAAATGCATTGTCAAATTTTAGTAATGTCTACAATTTTATACACTAAGAAATTCACATAAAAATATTACACAATCATGTAAAAATAGTTAATTGATGTAATTATAGTATAAACATATAACAAAATGTAAGATTGATTGCAAAGTTAATTGTCTACAAATCACATACGTATGGAGCCTCTAAAAGTTCCCCTCAGTAAAACTGACCATTGACTTGTTACTAGCCTAACTCTTGCATTAATCCTATAACCGCCTTTTAACAAACTGTATCTCATAACCACTGTAACAGTTTTATTGAATATGGACTCTCTATCTAGACTTCCTCTGTTTAGAAAATTGTGAAAGAATGAAAACAAATAACAAAAGGTAAATCCACACTGCATTTGGTTACGTTTACTTCCACCTTTCTGCTTATTTTCTTCAAAAGCTAAAGAAATCAGATATCAAAGCACGTGCAGTAAGAGGTCTGCACTTTTTCCAGGGTAGTTTTCACTTTCCTAAGCAGACATCCCTCATTTAACATTTTCCAGTCATAATGCACAATCCTCAATTCAATGCTTCTATTGATATAAGAACAAATGTTACCAGATTTGGAACTTCATGTACAGTTTTTCCAGCATTGTGACATGAAGTTACTCTATTTCCCCACCCTGAGTATAATAAATACAGTCTGTTCATGTATTTGACCTGGTGATTTTCATACTTTCCCCATTTTTTAAGTGCCATACAGAAAATAAAGACATACTGAAAACCGAATCAGAACAATTTGCTGATATTTAGGCAATCTTAAAATTATCTCTAATTTATTAGCCATTTTTGCTGAACAAATATGTCGCTTCATCCTCTTTCCTCTTTTAAAGAGCTTTTTACTATTTTATTCTTATTGTAAAACATAACCTAGCTAGCATTCTGGCAATGGTCACTTTATCCTTTTCTAAACTGTAGCACATATGGACTGAAAAATATGTAATTTTAGAAAAAAAATGTTAGTTTTTTGAGAGGAGAGGAAGTGGCCAAAACTGTCATATAATCTGATCTAGAGTTCACTCAACCAGTGTTTTTCTGCCTTCTGACATCACTCACCGAGTTGTTAGCTCAAAAATTGTGCTTAGAATTTGTGAAATAATCTCCTACTTAAGGTATAGTGCAATCATCTGATAAACACTTTTATCACAAGTTTTTTTATAAACGTATTGGGTTAATGTGACAAGGGCTTGGTAGTGAGGAGGCTGGAGGGGTGGCTTCTGTGAGAAGCTGCTAGAAGCTTCCCCCATGTCTGACAGAGCTAATACCAGCCGGCTCCAAATCAGGCCTGCTGCTAGCCAAGGCTGAGCCCATAATTGATGGTGGTAGTGCCTCTGGGGTAATATATTTAAGGCAGGGAGAAAACCCACAAAAAAACTGTGCAACTGCAGCCAGGTGAGAGGAGTCAGAATATATGAGAGAAACAACTCTGCAGACACCAAGGTCAGTGAAGAAGAAGGGGGAGGAGGTGCTCCAAGTGCCAGAGATTCCCCTGCAGCCCATGGTGATGACCATGATGAGACAGGCTGTCCTCCTACAACCCATGGAGGCCAACAGTGGTGCACAGATCCACCTGGAACCTGTGGAGGACACCACCCCAGAGCAGCTGGATGCCCAAAGGAGCCTGTGACCCCATGGGTCCAGGCTGAAGCAGGCTCCTGGCAGGACCTGTGGAATCGTGGAGAGAGGAGGCCAGGTTGGAGCAGGTTTGCTGGCAGAACTTGTGACCCCATGAGGGACCCACGCTGGAGCAGTCTGCTCCTGAAGGACTGCATCCCGTGGAAGGGACCCAGTCCGGAGCATTTTGTGAAGCACTGCAGGCTCTGGGAAGGACTCATGTTGGAGCTTGTACAGGACTGCCTCCGGTGGGAGGGACCCCACGCTGGAGCCAGGAAGAGAGTGAGAAGGCAGGAGCGGCAGAGACAACATGTGATAAACTGGTTGCAACGCCCATTCCCCATCCCCCTGTGCTGCTCGGGGGAGGAGGTAGAGAAATCAGGAATAAATTTGAGCCTGGGAAGAAGGGAGAGGTGGGGGGAAAGGTGTTTTAAGATTTGGATTTCATTTCTCATTACTCTACTCTGATCTGATTGGTAATAAATTAAATTAATTTTTCACCCAAGTTGAGTCTGTTTTGCCTGTGATGGTAATTGCTGAGTGATCTCCCTGTCATTATCTTGACCCACGAGCCTTTTGTCATATTTTCTCTCCCTTGTCCAGCTGAAGAGAAGTGACACAGCAGCTTTGGTGGGCACCTGGTACCCAGCTAGAGTTAACCTGCCACAATAAAATACCAATTATTCAAAGAACAAAACATAGTAGTAATCTTAGATTTGCTTTGGTTTCCACAGTAAAAATTCCAGGATTCATGTGCTAACAGATAACCAGTATTATTAGCAGTAGTAGCATTTGATCACACGCCGATAACCAGGAAATTAAATGTTTCCCGTAGTCCACAATAACACTTCTCACAAAATGCTGTTTCAGAAATGCACCTGACCTTTAGAGCCCAGCGCAGATTGACTGTTATGACAATAATTCTCCCCTCACTCTGCTTTTTCCAGAGCTGGCTTCCAGTATGCTGATTTTACTGCAAGACTGTACTGTAAGACAGCAGGGGAATTAAGGGATTCCTGAAGAAATGCAAAAGCTCCTAAAACCACCCACTTGAACAGTTTACAGCCCAACCCATTCTCACTTTTAAGTTGCCGGGAGGCAGATTTGTTTAAGGAGATCAGGGTGATTTCCCTACCAGCTGAAACACCAGGGGTTAAAGCTGTAATTTCTTAAAAGCTGAAATCATCACTAGCATATAAACCTGCCTCAACACTCACCCGTGCTCCCTTCTTCCAAACCAACACAGCCTCCAACACTTGTGTTCCTGTCTGTTCCAGTATTTAATCGCGTTTCTGTTTCACATCTTGTGCCAGTAATCCTAATTTGCTCATTCCCTTTTCCAGATTCCCCCATACTAAGGCACAAAATGCTCCTTCTAAGAACTCACACAGTTTTTCAGTTTAATTAGGTGCAGCTTTTTGGCTATTTTATTGCCTTCCGGAGACCCACTGCCGACTCGTTAGCAGTGCCTTCAAACTCTGCTCTCACCGCCCATCAACGGGGACGCCGCTCTACCCAGTTCTGTTTCCACCGCTCCCATTCCACCACGCAACAGGGCAGGAAGCTCCCCAGCACCCCCGGCCAGGGCCAGGCCGCGGGGCCGGGACCGCCCACGGGCGACGAAGCCACCGCCAGCCCCCACCGGCTCCTTCCCCCGCACCAGGACCAACCTCTCCGGGCCTTGCTCGGGCCGGGCGGGTCAGCAACGGGCGGTCACCTCGGCGGTAAGGCAGCGCCGGCCGTCACAGTCTCCGCTCGGGCCCCCTCGGGCTCCCATCACCTCCACCACCGCGGGGAATTCCCGGGGCGCCGCCGCCGCCGTTCGAGGAAGTCAACAAACGCCTCACGTGACGCAGGCCTCGGTCCGCCGGTCCTTCTCCCCACCTCCAACGGGCGCTCGCTGCTCCCGGAAGGAGAGAGGCGGCCCCGCCGCCCGCCCGGGACTACAAATCCGGCATGCACAGCGGGCGGGCTCTCCGCGGAGCACGCCGGGAAGCGCGTCTCCCCCGCCATGCCGCAGGCCGAGGCCTAGCTGCACCCGGCGGGTGTGGTGGCGGCCGCCAGCACCGAGCGGCCTCCCCCAGCTTCCTGCCCGGGAGGCGAAGCCACGGCTGTAATAAAGATCAGTGCCTTTCACCGGGGAGCTGCCCATAGTCAAACAGCAGGTGACTGCACTCCCAGCAGAGGGAGTGCACAGCTCGCTCCAAGCACACCTGATGCAAAACTGTGAGGAGCGGCTGACACACCAGAAGGCTGTGCTGCCTTCGGGGTGAAGAGGAACCTAATGAAGTTCAACAAGGGCAAGTGTAGGGTCCTGCACCTAGTGAGGAACAACCGCATGCACCAGTACAGATTAGGGGTTGACTTGCTGGAAAGCAGCTCTGCAGAGAGGGACCTGAGAGTCCTGGTGGACAAGTTGACGATGAGCCAGCAATGTCCCCTTGTGGCCAAGGCAGGCAATGGTCTCCTGGGGTGCATTAAAAAGTACATGGCCAGCAGGGGCGAAGGAGGTCATCCTCCCTCTCTACTCTGCCCTGGTGAGGCTGCATCTGGAGTACTGTGTCTAGTTCTGGGATCCCTGGTTCAAGAAGGACAGAACTACTGGAGAGAGTTCAGCAGAGGGCTACAGAGGTGATCAGGGGACTGCAGTATCTCTCTTATGAGGAAAAGCTGAGAGTCCTGGGTCTGTTTAGGTTGGAGAAGAGACTGAGAGGGGACCTCATCAGTGATTATCAGTATCTGAAAGGCGGGTGTCAAGAGGATGGGACCAGGCTCTTTTCAGTGGTGCCCAGTAACAGGACTAGGGGTAATGGGCACAAACTTAAGCATGGGAGGTTCCGTCTAAGCATGAGGAGGAACTTCTTTACTTTGAGGGTGGCAGAGCACTGGAACAGGCTGCCCATAGAGGTTGTGGAGTCTCCTTCTCTAGAGATATTCAAAATCCCCCTGGATGCGTTCCTGTGCAACCTGCTCTAGGAGACCCTGCTCTGGCAGGGGCTTTGGACTATATGATCTCCAAAGGTGCCTTCCAGCCCCTACCATTCTGTGATTCTGAACAGAATGGCTTTATATTTTTTGCATTTTACATTCTTCAAACTATTTCCAGCTTCTTGAGAAATTTACACCTGGGCATAGCTGAAGGGCTAGCAAGCTACCAAGTAACATTTTACTTCCATAATCCCTTTTTTTTTTTTTGGCAACAAGCAGAGAGAAGCGCCAAGCAGAGGTGAAGGGCGGGACACGGTCTGTTGCTGTACTGGGGTGACTAGGCCACCACATGTAACGTAACCTCATCTGACGAAAACACAGGTTTTTTCCCTTGGCCAAGTTCAAAGGAAAGCAAGAATAAATCTAAATCACAGTTCAGAACCTCTGTTTTAGGGATTAAAAACAAGCTGATTCAACAAGTCCAATGTAGATCTACAAGGAAGAGCAGCTGTACTGTTCAAGACTAATTTAAAACTAACAGGAGTTTCCTTTCCGGCCAAAAAAACAAGCAGTTTGCTTTTATGTTACGAGAGCTCTCTGGCTGAGTCCCAAAGGGCCTTTTGCAACTGTTCCACAAAGTCAGCTGGAGCAAGGGAAGTCTATTAGCATGCCAAACGGACCTATATATGGAAGAATATTGCAATATTGTGTACTCCTTAAATACTTAAAGGCCAAATGGAAACAGGACCTCACAGTCTGCTGTGGGTAGGCAATTGTTATTTGGACAAGAATCTCATTAAAAAAAACCAAACCAAAAACCAAACCAAACCATAAGATGTCCATTAATCATGTTCATAGACCTTAAAATAACTTTTTGAAGCTTTCAGCATACTGTCATTATTAAGATTTTCACCAGAAGTTTAGGTTAGATATAAACTCTGCTTTTTTTATTAGGCAAAGTAGTACAGTGCTATGTATTCAGAATCCTTCTTACCAAAAGCAGCATCTTCCTTTTAAGGTCTAAAAATACCATTTCCAAGTTAACACCTCTTTCTGATAATTAATACTCCCTAGATACATGTGTTTGTATGTCATTAAGTTACAAAACAGAGGTTTTATTACATAAATTAGCATTGATTTGAAATAGTGCCATTATGAAATCCAGAAGAAAAGCATATAAGGATTTGGGCTATCAAATATGTCCACTATTTTTGTGAACAGCATTAATAGATTAATTATCACATTTATTTTTATCCATATATTTAATTTGTAGTCTGTTTCCTTTAAAAAACTACAGCTGGGATCATATATGCAGAGCAATTAAAAAAAAGGAAAAAGAAAAAGACTAGTCCCAAACAATGGCCAATATTGTAAAACTTGGTGGTATACATCTCAAACTAGCTTCAAGACAGTAATATTATAATTAATGTCAGGATTTATTCCAATATGTCGTGGTTTAGCCTCAGACGGCAACAAAGAACCACGTGCCGCTCGCTCGGGCCTTCCCAATACAGGACGAATCAGAAGAAAAGGCAAGACTCTTGGGTTGAGACAAAGGCAGTTTAACAGGACAGCAAAGGGAACAAGCAAACAACAGCGATAACATGGATAGAGGAATATACAAACACGATTACGGAACCGCCGCTCCCCGACCGCACCCGGGACGCCCCAGCCTGCTCCAAGCGGCTACTTCCTGCCCCCTCCCCCGGCAGCTCAGGGTGGGCATGGCTCACATGGCGTGGAATACCAGGAAAAATTAACCCTATCCCCGCCGGAACCAGGACATTATCCACCCCTTATTCCATACCATCTATGCCATGCCCAGCAGGTTCCAGTGAATTGCCACCACTTTCCCCTGTTATATATATATATATACACACACATATATATTCATGCAGATATAATGCCCTTAGTTTATGGGCCATCCCTCCAAAGTGTCCGTTGAGTTCTTTTAATCCACGGCTTTGCGCTCCATCTGTTAGAACAGTCTCTCAGGGCAGGTGAGATGCTGGGTGGTGCTGGTCTGTTGCATGCTGTATTTTTCGGAGCTTGTGACTGGTGCACCCGGTGTGGCTCATGCTCACAGTCCGTGGGCTGAAGATGTAGATCTTGAGGAAGTTGCTGGGCACCAGCTGCTGAGGTCAGTTCTTATCACCCCTGTGATCTTCTCATCACCCCTGTGCCTTACTTGTAGTACAACTGATAGCAATTATAGCAATGAGGACATACAGTGACAGTGTTACTTAGCAATTAACAGCACACAATTTGATTCATTGGCTATTCTCGCCCAAAATCAGATCCCCATGAGGTACATGTCGGACTTCCCCATCCTTCCGCGTCACCCACCAAGTGCACCCAGGTCCTTGGGCAAAAGCAATCCCACGGATGGGTTTGCCTTTGCCTGAGGCAGGACTAACCCAGACTGTCTTCCCTAGCATATTCTTCATGTGCACTACGGGGACTTTATCCCCTTCTACAGTACGTGGAAGTTTTGATTGGGCAGGGCCAGCACGATTGTTAGATCCCCTGGTGTTAACTAGACAGGTAGCTTTTGCTAAATGTGTATCCCAGTGTTTTAAAGTCCCACCACCCATTGCTCTCAGTGTAGTTTTTAACAATCCATTGTATCGTTCTATCTTCCCAGAGGCTGGTGCGTGATAGGGGATGTGATATACCCACTCGATACCATGCTCTTTGGCCCAGGTGTCTATGAGGCTGTTTTGGAAATGAGTCCCGTTGTCCGACTCAATTCTCTCTGGGGTACCATGTCGCCACAGGACTTGCTTTTCAAGGCCCAGGATAGTGCTCCGGGCAGTGGCATGGGGCACAGGGTGTGTTTCCAGCCATCCGGTGGTTGCTTCCACCATTGTGAGCACATGGTACTTGCTTTGGGGGGGTTTGTGGCAGTGTGATATAATCAATCTGCCAGGCCTCCCCATATTTATATTTCAGCCATTGCCCTCCATACCAAAGAGGCTTCAAACGCTTGCCCCCTATCCCTATCCCCGCTGGAACCAGGACACCATAGTAATCTTTTTTTTTTGAATGTTGAATATTTAAGTGGACAACAGTTCATGGTATCAGTTATCTTTTCTGAAAAAACATACTTTAATTTCTGACGAGAGAAAAACTAATTTATCATCACCCTATTTGTATAGAAAGTACTAGAACAGGGTATGGATTAAAAAGCTAATTATAAAGTGTAAAAACATATAGTTCAGTTGCATGTGGGCATACAAGGTTTCCATTGAACAACTGTGGAATTAAAAAAAAAAAAAAGGAAAAAAGAGAATGAAAAATACCATTAGGTTGACAGATTTTTCTTAACACACTATCATGTTGCTATATAGCTCTTCTTAAGCTGTTCAGCCCAGATCTTGCAAGCTACCAAGCATTATTATCTAAATAGCAACATATTTCTCTGTACTTCAGAGTTTAACATCTTAATTCCAGTGTATGTTAAGCACATATAGTCAAATACATTTCCAGGCACAAACATAAGCCTGCAGAACAAGAATCCTGGACTTCTTAAACAAAACAAGAAAACCCCACCAAAACCAAATCTCCAATCCTTTCAAACTCTTGCAAATAATTCAACACAACAAATGGCCACAAGGGTGTGGGCCAGAATATCCAGTGTCAAAAGGTGTATCTTTAACTGAGACTAGTAACTTTTAAGTACTACAGTCCAGTTCAATAACCCAACGAAGAAAGGCACGTCCCTTAAAGAAACTGATTCCATAGCTTGTTTTTCAGAAAGACTGTGTGTTTTATTACAAAACAGAAAAGTTAAGAATTCTATCACAGAAAAAAAACACTGATCAGCAATGAAATATAGCTGTTTAGTATAAGCGATATTAAACAAAACCACATCAGATTTTCCTCTAGAAAATTGTAAATAGAAGATATAAGATTCAGAAATATTAAGGCCCCAGAAAACAACTAAACAACTCTGATGTGTTAGAAGTATGTGCCTAGAACAGCTTACTCCCCGAGGTGTCGAAAGAACAAAGTTAAATATTTATTCAGCAGTTTTGGATGGGACATGGTTGAGACATCACAGAAGATACCTAACCTTGGCTAGGATGTGAAATGAAACAATGTGTCTTATGTGTTCTTTTGCGGTTGCTGACTTAACACATAAGATAGCAAAAAATGTAACTTCTAGACCAAAGTCCAGCCAAGAGTGTGTCCCAAACTGACCTAGGGTAACTATAACGCTAAGATACGTACCCCTTTGTGAATAAGGAGCATGCTAATCAGGTAACCTCCCTAAATGTTTTAAATGTGAGCTTAGATGCATATGTATAGTTAGGCGTGGGGAGTGAATCATTATTAACCAATCAGCGGTATTTTGTCATTATAAATATTGGGCAGTTGGGAACATGTGGTGTGCTGGCTGTTGTTAAATGCCTGGCATTCAATTCTGCAAAATTAAAATAAAACCAAGTGTCTCAACTCAGTCTGTTAATTGGCTCTCACACACCGGGTGAAGAACCCTTATTTAGGGACACCTGTAGTCTGTAGAATTCTCTTGACTATTCCTGTTAGTGTGATTTAAACAATGTATAATTAGAATGATACAATTTTTTAATTGTAGATTATTAGAATAAAATGAACGTGATATTAAAATCAGCATGCTATAAAACATATTTAGTTAGATATGCTTAAGCAGATGCAAAAGCTGTTTTAAACACTCCCATCTCTTCAGATTACCTTAGCCTCCAAAATAAATGTAACTGTAGGTTTTACTCCCTCCTTATACAGTGCAAATCCTTGAAAATACAAAAATAAGTCATAGTTGCTCTCCTCAGATTCTTTCCTGTACTTGACATTATACAGAAGCAGCACAAAGATCATAAAACATGTTCTGCCGAAAGGTAATGCCTTAGCAGTCTTTATACGCTCTTTGCAATCCTTCAGTACCAGTCAAGGTAGGACACAAGGCTGCATTACAAGAAAAAGTTGGAAGCACTAAATACTAATGTATGCAATTAAAGTCCTTGCAATGTATTTCTCTAGACCGTTGATAAAGCACAAGTAACATTTAAATACAAAGGGCATTTGCTGAGTTTTAGTTATAGGTTAACTTCTGTATTATATTAAGCATAAATTCTTCTACAAGAGTCACTCATTTCTTTTTCAGGATACATCACTCAAACTGAAGCATTGCATATAGTTTTCAAAGTTACAGCATACTTTTTCTTCAAACACACATTAGACTGAAGCTATTTCTACAATATCATGTATCATCAACTCATCAAATATCTTCAGACTACTCACAATAGAAATTTGTAACAAATAAACAAAAGTCTTTCAGAGAGAAATAGCATATACAAAGACCTATGCAAAACAGGAAACCAGTCCATTAATCCTTCAAACACCATAAGAGCCAAAGTGCAGAATTTTCCTGTCTGTAAGTATGTCTTATGGAGAGATAGGTGGAAACATAGCTTTACACTCATAAGAGTCTAGTAAACAGAATCAGGACTGAACAAACCAGTACGTGTTTGTTCAAGGTCAGTAGCTAGCTGTAGAGATAGCAAAAAGCAGAAAAAAAAACCAAACCCAAAACACTTTACAATGTGATTTCTGTAGTCTATTGTTTATGGATTTCTAACAAAACCAGGGCCTTTATTAGTTATGAAAAATGAAGTCCAATCAGTAACGCCCCCTGGAAAACTCTGGGCTATGCCAAAACATAGGAACAACACACCCCATGCCAAAATTGCTAAACTTTGTTAAGATGACGAGGCTGGTATTTTTCACCTGGCTATCTTGGCAGACAGCAGAACATGCTGAAAGGTAACTCCCCACATTTTTGGTGAATCAGGCAGGTGAAGCTGGTTCTGTTGTTATGGGGCCTATTATTACTGGGCCTCTTTATGAAGGATATGAAAGGAAGGATTTGTTAATAGAAAAATATATATATATATATATATGAAAGACAAGTTTCTTTTAGGAAATAAATTTATTATATATTTATACTTCATTATGTCAGTAGGATTTTTAAGAATTAAAATGCAGAAGCGTAAGGGGGTAATTTTATGACTAGCAAAGAGTAAATGAAGACTAAAAATGAAACAAAAGCAAACCCCACCTTCATTCTCTCATCAAAGGGGGTACATATCACACAGCTAATACCAAGGTATTTCCAATCCCTTAAGAAAACCATGACTGAAAAAAACCCCATACAAGTTCAGTGCCACATGACGAACAGATGTGGGTAACACTTTTAACAAACCAAGCAGTGAATAAACCCAAACAAATACTTTACAGACAGTATAGCAAAAGAGATCATCTCTATTTTGAACATTACAGTCTGTATGAGTAATTTTAATCCTATTGCAGTAGCAAATGAACTGGGAGAATAATTTCTAAAGGCGTAAAACTAGTTTTTCCTAGGCAGAGCTTGCTGACTAGGGCCCCAGTGGGTCCTGCGGTGGTTATGAAGGCATGTTTCTGCCTAATAACTCTTACCCAGCTGCTAACAAAGAAGACGAAGCTCGAAGTTGACAAGCTCTGAGCCTGCCGCCCGGATCAACACCTCAGGCCCGGCGCTTCCCGCCGCCTTTTCCCCTCACAACCCGCCGGCGCAGCCCCGCGTCCTCCATCGGCCGAAGGACAGCCACTGCCTGACAGGAGCGGTCATCCCACTAACGGCTTCGGAAATCCCCCCAGAGCCGGGGGGAAGGCTCGAGCCCGGGGCCGGCGGGCAGAGCAGCGGCGCTGGTCGGCGCTGGTGGGGCCGGCGGCGCACGCGCCTGCCGCGGCGTTAGGCGGGAAAGTCCGTTAGGCGCGCGAGGCGCCGCTGCGCCCCCTCCCCTCAGCTGAGGCGCTTGTCGAAGGGGGGCTCACTGGAGCGGTGGCAGTGGCACCGGCACCGTCTCTTTCAACGGCTCCGCTGGCCGGCTACGGGTGGAGGAGAGCTGGCGAACACCAGGTTAGCGGTGCCCGGTTTGTCCGTGAGCTCGGCGGCCGGAGGGCAGTAGCCGTGGAAAGGGAGGGTCGCAAGGCTAAAGAGCTTTTCTGGAAGTTTATCAGCCGTCACGGCAAGTTCCTCAGGGGATCTCGGAGCTAAAGGATGTTTTTAATCACACTAGGTCCATATACCTTGCTTAGTTTTAATGCTGCTGCCTCGGAACGCACGTTGGTTGAAACTGTAAATCCTCGCAGAGAATAGATGCTTTGGCAGATGAAAAATTAATTAGGACAAAAGTACTTTAAAGAGGCTAAAAATATAAAATATTGAAGGCTGAACTTTTGTCATCTATAGTTTAAGCAGTTGGGGTTTTTTGTTGAAAAATCAATGGTAAACCTTCCACTGAGCTAAATTTCATTTGTTGTCCCCTTAATGCCTATAGATTTCGGAATGCAAAATTGTTTTGTATGTTAAAATTAAATGTTTCTTGGTTTTGCTTAGATGAATATTATTTGTAGTTATTTCTACTTTGTTCCTTCTCTGTTTTGAGATTTAAAACAAAAATTTGCCCCTATTTGCATTCAGGAAATTTCACTAATTTTTCTCTCTGTGTAGCAAAAATACTTAACATCTATCAGGCTTGTTCTATGTATCAAAGTAGGCTAGAAAGAACTGTGTGTTTGAAGCTTTTACAATTTTACAAATGACTTGAAAAGATTCTTAGAAGTAATTTTTTTTACTTTTGTTTGATGTTGCCAGGAGGTAAATATGTGTGTGAATGAAAAGAGAAAGGAAACCTCTTTCAGGTCTGTCCAGAACTAATTTGGTGGTAAACACTGTGCTTTAGAACGGTCAGTCATTTTTATGAAGGAAACAGTGTCCTGAAAGAGAATGTAGTCAGCAAAATGCCTAAACTTCAAGGCACTACAGCATTTCCATTCAAGATACGGCAGTTTACAAAAATCTATTACAGTTTTTAGAGAAATAGGTTTTGGATTATAAAGGAATTGAGGGTGGGGGATGAACCTTAGAGCATCACCTGAGTTTTGCCACTGGTTTAGTTAATTATGGAATCAAGCTACTTAAGCATTTCTTCTTTTAATTGACATTTATCTACCTTTACTTTTTTCTTACCTCTTTCATTTATGCATTCAGTTTTCTTCTCTAGTACAGTTAGGATATGGTGCAGATGGGCCAAAGGAAATGCAGTCAGGTATTTTAAGTATGATAAACAAACTCATGTAATTATTAGTATTACAAAATTCATAATCTGAGTAAGTAATATTTTTATTTTCAAGGTAGTAACTAGCTCTGGCTTAATTTGTCTGTCAGATGTTTCCTAAATTAAAGGCATGGTCTGTCTACTGTTAACTTCAAGGATTACAGCAGAAGAAGGTGGTAGGAGCTAATGATACTCTCAGAAAATTCCAGTGTGTTGTGACAGTTTTCCTTAGCAAAATATTCTTGTTGTTCGCTTGACTCCACAGACAGAATTCTTATGGCTAATTATGTTTTCTTTCCTTGTGAAATACTTTTACTGTCTTATATAACTTCTCATTTAAATTACTGTATAGGTTAGTGACTTCTGGATAAGTAGCCTAGCATCTTCTGTCATCTTATTCATAAGCCTTCTTATAGTAAATCTTTACCTTGTATAAGTAGTATTGCTATTTCTGGTTACAAACTGCTATTCTGTTAAAATGTAAAAATACAAGCTAGAAATATTCTGAACTTGTAGCTCTCAGAAAATGTTAAATTATCTGAATTAAAAAAATACCATATTCTGAGCCATCAGCACTATCTTCACTTGTGGAATACTCTGAACTAGTTGATGCCTAATGTTTTATTACTCTTTAGCAGTATCTAATCAAGGTATCTGTTGACTGTCAGGACAATGTGTTCTGGTAGCCTTTCAGATAACGGAAAAGCACAGGATCTGGTCCTGAGCACACTCATTCTTATTAGTTGCAACAAGTTTGAATTTTCATGTTCTAATATGATAAAAGCTGTTAAAATTACATTACCCTTTTCTGACTAAGTTTTTTAATTTTACTTCAGTGTTAATCTCAAACTGTTCCTTTTATGAGTATTTAGAATTGGAAAATTAGCTACTTTTGTAGCTAAAGGTCTTCAGAACTTGCTCAAATATAGGCTTTCCCACTATTTAGCCGTGTCTTTTTTGATTTCTTGTACAAAATATAGTGAAATACACTGAGAAAGCCTGGGGAAAGGAGAAGAATTTGTGTGGGTTGTTTTTTTGTGTTTGGGAGTTTTTTTGGGTGTGGAAGAGGTGTTTTGTGGGGAGGAAGACTATAGGAAGGAAATGTTTGTACTCCTTATTCCCACAAGTTATTAAGTGGTACTGTGATAAATAGCTGATTGGGTACTATGAAAAGAATGACTCATTTTCTACTGAGATAGTTATGTTAATCAGAGACTATGTTAATAGGTCTCCAGTTCAGTGATACACACTGTAAATGGTTTGTATTCTCAAGTCTTCCCTAAGCAATGGAACTCTCAATGGCTTCAATGTTTTAAATATCTTAGCTGATTCAAGAAAATTGTGACTTCTCAGCTCAGGAAACCGAATGATTTTCTTGGGGCCTTCTGTTGATAACATATGCATCATCCTACTGTTAAGGGATAGATCTCTTCCATGAACAGGGCAAGGTCCTTTAGTATAATTTTCCACCTCTGTTTTGTACCATTAAATACTGCTGAACCACTCAAGATCTAAGAAAACAGTTTCAAAGCCTTAAGTTGGTAATCATGAAAAGAAATATGTAGAGATGTCCCTGACTGCTTCTTGATGGATCTGTAGCATGTTCAGAAGGCCAAGAAAGAGAATTAATTTTGGAGGAGTAATTGCAGTTCAGGATAGATTGAGGTACTCCCCATAAAAGCAGCATTTTCCTGGGGGCTCTTTTTTCCATCTTTTTTTGAGCCCTGAGAAGAGAGAGAAGTATAATAGGTATAGTGTAGTGAAGGTAGGTAGGCTCTGTGTTCTTTGCACGTCCTGTCTTTTTCCTCCCTTTTCTTCTACTGGGCTTTCAGATGAGAATGCATTTTTTGATGTCTTTCCTGATAGTCTTGAACGTATCCAACAGAAAAAGAATAGAGTCTGGACCAGGCACTTCATCCTGCTATCAATATACATTGTTGATTTTTATTTTGTTTTAGTTTAGTTTATTTTTCATGCATATATATACCAACAATGTAATATTCTGCAATTAAACCACTTAAACCAGTCCTGGTTTTAAGTTCTGCCTAACATGCTGTCTAATCACTACACTGACCTGGTGATGTGGGCAGGGGTCTTTGCTGTCATACTTGATTTCAGTTTCAAGCATCAAAGCAAATAATTTTTAAAAGGATTCCCTTGCTCCCTTTGTGCAATGTTCTGATTTAGCAAAATTAAAAGTAAAAAATATGTTAAGATATAGTTATGCTTCTGTGATAAAAGAAAAACAGAGCGGGTTTTGTAAATTGCAAAGTGAGTGAAAATAGAAGGTTACATTATGATTTTGCTGTTGAAATGTCATTAATGTGCATATAATTAATTATGCATCTTAAATATCTGCTATGTGTTTAGATGTAAGAATTATGGAAAAATACATTTTACATGAGCCTACTTTTTCTCCACAACATTTCTTTGCCTTTTTTTCTTTTACCTTCTTCATTAGTTGGTGAAGAAGTAAGTAGCTGAAGTAAACTGTTACATATCCACTTATTGACTGTTTGTTGGTATCCTTTTGACTGTTAAGATAAAATGCTTTTCTTACAAGATGTTACTTTTGGATTGTAAAAATAATTAAAAACAACTTCACTGGTAAGTGAATCTTCCTTGGGAAAAAAATCTATTGTACAAGTAGTTGTAACTTTGGGTTTTTTTTCAGTTTAGAATAAATACAGTTCGACGCTTTTTTGAAGGATTAGCAAAAATTTTACTTTCCTATGGCTGCGAGAAATTAAAATTTTGTCTAGATAAACTGTGAGTTCAGGGTGAAAATTGGAAATGTTTAAAACAGGGTCTGTTTTCAAGCGATGATGCTATATAAGTTTATACAAATTAGCCATGCTATTGCGATGTGGATACTCATTCATGATTAAGTAAGCGTTTGATTTCTCATAAGTATTTTCCTTAAGAGTCTGAGCTCCATGAGACTGGAATTAAGTTTATCTGTCCAGAGCTTCCACTAGGAAGTAGTTCTGGTAAAAGTGTACAGGTGGCCAAGGTAAGATTACAGGTGTTATAATCTTAATTTTTTGGCCGTCTTCTTTTTTTCTTGAGTCATGCACATACTTTTATGTTGTATTATGTGGAGAACTATTTTAGATGTACTCTTTTTCTCAGTATGAAAAATAAAAATGTTGCTGTAAAAAAGATCCAACACTTAATAATATTAACTCAATCGCTGTTGAATCTGTGCTCATTTATTGGGGTAAGCTGATTTATATTTAATTGTACTTCATGTTGTCTCTGTTGATACCTGTTTAACTTTACTGACTAATGTTTTTTAACAAGTGTTTGTTAAAGATTTCCAGTTCCTTGCCTTTGAGCAAAGATGACTTTTCTGATGATCTAAGACTTGGTTTTAGGTATACAGAAACAATAGAAACATGCAAGCCAATCTTATCCTTTCAACAGACCAAAATCTGCCCTGACCTTCCCACCCCACTCCTGAATTTTTCAAAGCTTTCTGTTCCTTGGGGCTTTCTATTCATTTTAATCTCTTAGAAACCATACCATTATCTTGCCCACAAATGAATATGTTGAACTCTTACAAACCTTCATCTGATGCTCTCTAACAGCCAACTGTTCTGTCTGTTTCTCTGGAGAACCTTACGCCAAGCACTACCCTCTCTTAAGCAGAGGCCTACAGCATTGCTTTTTATAGTGCTCACAGTCAGTCATATGCCCTGGCTTAGTTTTCAAGACTGTTTGCATTGATTCTAAACAGCTATGCCACTTCTTGGAGCAAAGGTTATCTCTTGCTTGCCAATTGTAACATTGACAGAATGCATAGACCTTTGCTGGGGAACAGGAAAGCTTTCTAATTCATTTTGTGAATTTTGCTTTTATAACAATGTTAAGAATGTAGAAATTATAAAGCATGCATCTTGCATGCTATTGCAGTGGAAGTTCTTTCCATTAAAATTTAACAACCATTTTGGGGTCAGATGATATTAAGATGATCCCTAATTAAGCAAAATTGTACAACTGTGATATTTGTGTTGTAATACTATTGGATTTTAGTATCAACAGGTCTTTCAAATCCATGGTAAGAATTTCTGAATGTCTATAAAGACAATCACAACTGGAAATTTAATCATTGATGAATCTTCTAAGTTTTATGTCTGTATTTTATGTGTTTTTAAATTATAATAAGCAAATCCATAATGTCAAAAAATAAACAGCTGGTATGTCCTGCCACTGCAGGAATATCAATAAAATGGGAAACTAAATTTGTTGAATGTATCAGATTTGTACTTGCTCTCTGTTGATATAGAGGTTTATTACAAAATTCAGATGAAGTCAAGATGGATGTTATAATTGTTCGTCTTTAGAGACCTTTCAAAATAAGATAAGTACTTTATTTCTATCTCCTAATGCATTCCATGCAGTAGTTGATGATAACAGAGATGAGGATATATCTCCCAGATAGACTACCTGTGAAGGTGTATTTTCTTTAAGTTACTTTTTAGGGGGGTCTGACGCTTCGTTCCAATCCTGGTAACAGACAGTGCCTGATGTATGATTTAGATGGCTCTGTTTAAAGCTATCACATTGAAATCCTGGTTAGTCATTGTTCCAGAGCTTGGGTTGCAGCAAAACCTATTAACAGTTATTTCAAACCCCTTTAAGTTTGGGAAAATAATTACATTATACACAAATGTTTTCAGATGGGAATTACTGTATATATTTGTGCTTAAAGGTAGTTGGAAATTGATTTTGCATATTATATATGTATTAACAGACATAAGAACAATGTGCTAATTATTTAGAGAATTTTTGAGATTTTTTTGACTGTCAAGTCAAAAGTTGAAAAGTCAAACCATATTTTTGAAGTGGACTAAAAAATTCTAGTCAAAAGTAAAATTTAAATGCAAAGTAGATTTAAAAATGAAAGTTATATATACTTTCAGATAGACCATGTGTGTATCTGCATGAGTTGTATGAAAAACAAGTAGTGTAACCAAAGCTGTAGGTTCAATTTGGAAAAAGGAAAGTGCAGAAATATGATTGAAGTTTCTGTGGTCATGAAGGCAGTGGATAAAATGAACGTGGAACTTACTTGCCAAATCTCACAGTACTAAAACTAGATGGCACTCAATTAAGGTAGTAGGAGGTGAATTTAAAACAGATATACCAAAGTGCTGCTTTATGCAGCGGGCATTGAACTTTTGGAATTTACTGGAGATTGTAGAGTCAGGTAGTGTAAGTAGGTTCGAAAAGTAATTGTCATTGTAAACAAAATGGTGACTTAGTAAGAAAAGGAGTAAGCAAGTAAGTGCTTTCTAGCATCCCTAACCCAACATTTGTAGGTGCTGTGGGAGTGTGCTGGCAGAAACTGGCTGGACGTGTGCTTTCTCCCTAAATGGCATTTCCTTTTGCTACTCTGAAGTATTGTGCTAGGTGGACCTTTCATCTGACTTAGCAGGGCAAAGTTCTTAATATTAAACCCTCTGTTTTTCTCCCCAATTTTTTTTTCTACTAGCACTTGCTGGCAAACTCATAGGAGTTTACAACTGAGATGAAAAAGGAAGAGCACTTTCTTTCTAAATTACTTGTAATTTTTGTGTGTGTGTGTGTATGTTCATTTTTGCTTTTTACAGGCATTCAGAATATCACTATGCATTTCTTGCCAGTATATACTAATGAAAATGTCAGATATTTACCGTAAAATAAAACTATCTTATGACTGTTGCTTTGACTGCTTTTGAGTGCTTGCCAGAGATTAGACTGTGGGTATAATTTTCTTTTAATAACTTCATGTTGAGTAGCCCTGCACTCTAGTTTACCCAGATTTGTGCCAGAACAAATCAAATATGAAATCTAGGTCTTAATTTGTTTTGGAATTCTGAATGTAAAATAGCTTATGGATATTTTAAGAGAGTATGTTCTCAGTGCTGTCATCAACTATAATCCTCTCTTCCTTCAGTTATTCAGTGTATCAGCAGTTGTTCCTCAGTGGCATGCGTGTTTTTCTGGAAAATGTTACTACTTACATCCCACTTACAGAAATACAAAACAGATAGCTCAAAAGTACCATCTTTTTTGTTTAATATTATCTGAAGCATTTTTCAGATGTCCTTAATTTTCAATAAATCAATAATGCGTTGCATGCTACTTACTACGTTACCCATAGCCAGTGCTTATTTTATATTGATAGAAATAGCAGAATGCTAATATATTTACACAGGAGTCTGTAACGCTCAATATTCACTTATTAGGGCCAGAAACTGTTGAAGTACTGTCATTTTTGAGTCTTTGGGTACAACAGAGCTTTATATCTGTGGATATATACCTGTGCATACATGCATACCAACAAACTGGAATTTTGAATGTTGAAATAAAAAAAAAAAAAAATTAATTAATAAAAATAGTCCTTAGAGATGTAATACTTTGTGCAGAAAGGAGTCGTGGATCATTTTTTAAAAAACAATCTGTAACATTACCATGAACTTTTCTTATTTATGTGTAACTTTACCAACCCGAGTATGAATGTCCTTTTTTATTGTTTTTTACTTAGTTTTTAAACTACCATTCTAAGAGAAAAAAGAGGGAGAGAAATTGACCCTGGGGAGAGGTTTAAAGCTAGGGAGGTGTAGAGGGAAGGTGTTTTAAGATTCGGTTTTATTTTTCATTATCCTCCTCTGATTTGATTTGGAATAAATTAAATTAATTTTCCCCAAGTCAAGTCTGTTTTGCCTGTGACAGTAATTGGTGAATGATCTCCCTGTCCATGTCTTGACCCACAAGCCTTTTATTGTATTTTGCTCCCCTTGTCCGGTTGAGGAGGAAGTGATAGAGGGGCTTGCTGGGCACCTGATGTCCAGCCAGCATTAACCCACCACAAAAGGCCATCTGCCCTTTTGTGTCTCCTAGAAGTGTTTGAGTGGTTTCTTTAGGAAAGATAGCATGTGTCACTGATCTTTAGAACCATTATTAAACTGTTAAGGTGTAGAATATGGACAGATATGCCCTCAAGCAGAGTTGACAATTTAAATAACTTTCAGTTTGTCTTAGGTTGGCTGAAAGAATTTTTTTATGTGTGTGGAGACAAGCTGAACTTTTGGCCTTTTTGGTGGACCAAAAGTATGTGCCAGGTGCCTGATATGGCTTCTGTTTAATTCACTGAAGTCATTCATGTATTTCTTAATACACGTTTCTGTTATTTTCAGACACTTCACTTCTTTATCTCAATAAAGATGTGTCCATTCTTGTAAAGAAAAAAGTCTTTCTTAAAGGAATTACTGTGTTCTTGCCTTTGGCTGAAGCATATCTCTCAGTTAAGATTGTGAGGAAGCTTGCTATGCTACTCTGCAAGAGAAGCAAGATTGCACCTGAGATTAATATTCCTGTTGACTTATTTCGTAGACTTTTTCCTAATACCTGTCTGAGAAGGTGATTACCTTCAGCACTGATTGGCAGCAAAATTAACTCCAAATGGGCATTATACATGAGGACTGTGGAGCATTCCTCCAAAAGTCCTCAGAACCATCTGCTAGTGAGAACTCCAAGATAATATGCTTCAGGACTTTATTTCAATTTTCACATCCATCTGTTCTGATCATTAGACACATCTGATCTCCCTGTTGGAGAGGCTGTCTGACCGGCAGAGGGGCGGGGTGGGCGATGCAGTTTTATGTAAGTGTTACAGAACTCTGACCCCTCTCCTGTCCTCCCTCAAAATTGAGCAAGAGGTGCATCTTTCAGCAGCTAACACAAATAGGAAAGGTGTATTTTAATGAACACACAGGAGGATATTTATTTTCATTCTAGTAACACTTTAAGACTAGTATCTAGCTTTTCAAGTACATCTGATGCTAGTTTTGCCAAGCGGATGTAAACCTCTACCAGTAGGACCCAACTGCAAGTTTCAAGATTTCACAAGTGCTGGTTAAATTCTGGTATTGCACTAGGCTTGCTATTGAGGAGGTGCAATGATCTCTCTGTAGGTAAATTGTGACCTAATGGATAGGAAGTATTTTCAGGTTTTGCCATCAAACATGAGTAGATGGAAATTTGATCATGAATGGTTTTGTGTTGGTTTAATTTTTGTGAATTTCTGTCAATCCCAGTAGTAATCAGAGAGATACACTATGAATAGCATTGTGTCATAGTGAGTTCTTCTATACAGATCTATTATAGTAGTGATATAGACGTTTTTCTCACCTCTCTTACAAATGTCTCCTTTCCATATGGCTAATTCAGAAAAACTTACCTGTTCCTTATCTTCACGTCATGGCTTATTTCATATAACATTGAGTATAAATGGCTTTGTACATAAGTCAAGATACTATCCAGAAATGTGTATACTATACAACATTATGCTTGGGAGAAAACACTTTTTTATTGTAGCAGACCAATGTAGCCCCCCTCATTCTGTACCTATCTAGTCACATTATTTATTGTGTTGGATATTTCTAGTTTCTTTGGGCTTCTAATTTGGGTACTTCTGTCTTAACTCTGAACTTACCTTATGCCTTCACTAGGAGTCTTCTGAAAGATCTTAGTAATACTTCAATCCTTGTCATAAAAGTCATTATGTTATAGGACGTCATCCTATTTCTGGGAATTAGATTTTTCTCTCTGAAATATTGAGTGCTCTTTGCTTATATTGCTGAAGACAGCATTTTTATTATTTTTTTAAGTAATTTTTAAAAAAATTAAAAAAAGGAATGGGAGAGGTTGCCATATTCCACAAGAACATATTTCATTCTCATCTAGGAAAAGCAGACTTGCAACTTTAATGCCAAGGGAGCATTACATATACTCATTTTATTTAGTTAATATTAAATTCACGTCAAGATTATAAGTTGCTTGAAAAGAAAAAGTGATTAATGTGATTTGCAGCATGACTGAGCTCTTATCATATATAAACATCTTTAAACTATCAGACCAAATACTAATTGAGACTTTGTGAGAAGAAAATCCCCCCCCTTGAATAAGCAATAGAAAAGTTTTGTAGGACTTCTTAAAGTTGTGAACTATTTTGTGGTTATTGTAAGTGAATAAAACAGGAGAAATTCAGCAACGCCAGACAACGTAGTAGCTTCAGGAGAAAGCATAATGCAAGAATGATTGTCACGAGCAAAGCTCATATAATATTGGCTGTCTCTAAAAGGCAAGCTTCTGCTCTTCTCAAAGGATCATTTCACCACTTAAAATACAGACTGTAGAGAGCGAATGAGGGTGACTGCAAAAATCCAGACATTCTTCCCCTTGCATGTTTCACTAAATCCCTCACTTACAAATAAATCTTCAGATAAAGAAATATGCCTTTCTTCTGGCATTGTTAGACAGAGACATCTCAGATATAAGTATGCATTGGGTACATTTATGTACATAATTTATTCTTTAGACTATCAACAATAAAGTTGTCATTAGTTCCATTAATTTATATTTGCATTGCTCATTTTAAATAAACTCTATTAACCTGTAAAGAAGAACAATTAAGCAGTTTATTTTTAACTAGAACTGTTGGAAATGCAGAAAATTAATTAGACCTGAGGAATAGAAACATCTTATTTTGCTACAAAGCTTTTTTTGTTCTGCTACTCTCACTACAGAAGATAGTTGTATCAATATGCAAATTAAATAATGTCTGTTAATATTTCTATATGGAATTTGATTAATCTAAATGATTGTAAGTAGATAAGATGACTTTTAAAAACACCTCCTGTCACCTTATTCATATTTTACTCAAGAAAGATTGTTTTTCTGATTTAATATTTCTGTCAACTAGAGTGATTTTTTTTTTTTTTTTTAGTTGTTGGAAATTTGCACTTGAATAGGCATCTCAGTGAATATGTTATCTAATATGTTTACACTTTGAAATTAAACATTAACTGTGTGATAATATTTACTTTTAAAATGAAATATTAAATCAGTTCACAAACCTAAAAGTAGGTAAATGAAAGTATCTGTAATAGTTGAAAGCTCATACTATAGTTGTGACAAATTCTATATACCCATTTCTTTTAAGGATCTCAAAATAAAACTATTAGCATTGCTTTTAGAGTGCTGAGCTGAATGTCTCTTAAAAGGTGCACAGACAAAAAAGAAGGGTTAGGAGGAAACTGTGTTCCAGAAGAGTTTCCAAATGAACAGATACGTTTTGTTTCCCACGCATGGGTTTTTAAGGTTCCATGTGTCCTTATGTCCACTCAAACCATACTGTATGTATGTGCTATAACTCAAATCAAATTCCATTCACAGCTGAGGGAGCATTATTCAGGTGGTCTCTGCTTTTTGGCTCAGATTAGGCTCAAAATTTAGTCTGTTTTCCTCAATAATTGTAGTTGTACTTAACAATGTTAATGAAAGCATGTCTGTTTTAGTGGTAGAACAGCATTTAATTCAACTATTTTTTTTCTTTCACATATAGAACTTGACACTTTAAAACTAGAGATCTAACAGGCTCTCCTAATAACCCATCTTAAGTTTTAGAAAAATAACCATATATATATATAAAATACAAGTAGTATATATTCCTGATTGCATTCATGCAGAGAAGTTGTGGATGCCCCATCTCTGGAGGTGTTCAAGGCCCGGTTGAATGGAGCTCTGAGCAGCCTGGTCTAGTGGGAGGTGTCCCTGCCCATGGCGGGGAGGGTGGAACTAGATGATCTTTAAGGTCCCTTCCAACTCTAACCATTCTATCATTCTATTCTGCTCCCCCCCACTGCCCCTCCCCGGCCCCCCCGATCATGACTTCAGGGTCTCTGCTTTTATTTTTAATGCATTTACACTGTCTGACCACTAGATGTCACACACCTATCTGTGAATGGGTAAAATAGCTTGACACCATTGATTGGGTTTTTAAAATCCTATTTGTAAAGATATTTTTCTCTCTCTTTTTTTTTTTTTTTTTTTTTTTTTAAATTCCCGGAACTCTAATATTGTTTTTGGAGAAGTGTTTGTTTCTTAATGTCAAATATTTCTGTCTTCCTCTGCCTTTATCATTTGCTCTCCATTTGCTAACTTGGTAGTCAAAACACTTCTGTTTTGTGACAAACATTTACTTGGACTTTCTTCACAGCTTTACTATTTTGCTTTCTCTTTTAAGTAATGTCTTTACCTTTTTGTTGCTGTTGTAGATGTTTGTTTTTGTGAGGGTATAGTAAAATAGGAAATATAAATTAAAAAAAAAATTGTAGAAGTTTCTTGATCTTTCTCTTGGTTGTGGCAAATCTCTGAAAGTGCTGTCACCTGATGTTCCTGCCAGTAACTGAGTTCTTCAGAAGTGTTTCACTAGTGTTCAGGCCAGGATTCTTCTGCTGGACACAGAATTCTATTTCTAAACCTTTATTGTTGTAAAAAAAATTTGATCCACCTACCCCTGTGGGTCTTTTCTACTGTCAGTTTATTTTGTCATCTCTTGAAAGGGTAGTATGTTTCATACTTGGTACTCCAATATATCTTTCTTTTGTGATTTGGTGTGGGTTGTTTTGTTTTTGTGTTTTTTCTTTCCTCATCTTGCATAATAAATGAACTTTTTATTTCCTTACTGCAAAATCTTCCTTTTTTCTGTCTTTATATTATTCTTCCAAATAACTTGACATGTTCTCTTTCAGAAAGAAAACTAGGCTATGTGTATCAAACTACCAGAAAGTGTAGGGGAAGTGGTGAAAATGAACCTACACTACACGAAATTATAACATAAGAATAGTTCTAGCAAGTCAGACTGTTGGTCCACCTAGCCCACCATCCTTTCTCTGATCAGTCAACAGAGAATGTCCAGTAAAGAGCATATAAATAATGCCGACGTATAGAGGTACTTCTCTAAGATGCTCTCCCAGCCTCCAACAGTTTGTAGCTGTAGGGCATTTCTTTACAAGCAAAGGCCGTGGCGGTTTGTTCTTTTCTTCCCCAGAAATCGTTCAGTTGCGTTTGGACTCACATAAACTTCGATGTGATGTGGCAAGGAGTTCTTCAGTGTAACTACGTATTCTATGAAATATCTTCTTTTGTTAGTTTAGAGCCTACAGTGCACAGAAATTTTTTGATGCCACTTAGTTCCCATGCTAAAAAAGACAGTGGAAATCATTCCCTATACACTTTCTCTATGCCAGTCAGATTTATTAGATCTCCATTTTACCAGCTTGTCAGCCATCCCTTTTCTAAGCTAAAGAATTTTACCTTATGTAGTGGTACTTGAAAGCCATTCTATACCTTCATTCCTTCTTGTGTCTCTCTGTCTTTTTTTGTTCTATGTTCTTGTGATCGTGGAACCAAGATGCGTGCAGCCTGTAAGATGTGGGAGCATTGTGGAATCACATGGTGGTATGGTGATGTTTTCCTCTGTTCCATCTTTAATTATTCCTGATACCTGATTTACTTTTTTAATTGCTACCAAGCATTGAATCAGTGTTTTCATAGAGCTGTCATAACCTCAAGGTCACATTTAAGTGTCAATTTTTAGTTCGGATCCGGTAATGTTTGTAAAGTTAAGATATTTTTCACATATTCATCGCTTCTGGTTTTAATTTATGCTGGATTTCATCTGCCATTTTATTGCCCAGTTGGGACTAGATAGTTGCGTGGGGTTTTTTTGTTTGGGTATTTTTTGTTTGGGATTATTTTGTTTTTTCACTTCCTCGTTCCTATGCCTTTCATCTCTCTGGAACAAGTTAGTATCATCATTGGAGGATACTTAGAAATTAATATTAGTGTTTACTCCTTTTTCCAGATAATTTATGAACATGTTGCACAGCAAAGGCCAAACATAGACCATTTTGGGATTCTCTTAGTGAAATCCCATTACTGAGAAAACCTGCCAAATATCTTTTTACACATTTTCTTTTTTTGTCATTGGCTTAGTCATTTGAGGACATAGCATTCCATGGCATTCTTACTTGTTTTAAGAGTTTATGCTAAGGAACTAAGTGCCTTTCGGAAATCCAAGAAGATTGTATTAACCTGATTTTTTTAGTGCAGATATTGCAGACTTCTTCAGGGAGTTTGTGTGGAAGTAATAATCTTTCTGTCTATATTAATTCTCTACAGTAAGTTGTGCTTTGGTATTCCCATCAGCTGAAGGATCTTTGAAAAACAGTGGTTTCTTTGAGGAATAGTGATTCTTCAAAGCACTGATTCAGCAGCACTGCATATATCTGTTTTCTCCATGTTAGGACCATATGTTCCAGCACTGTATCCTAAAACTCATCTGGTACAGCCTTTACGCTATCATTATGGATGTTTTCTCAGCCATGGCACTATCTATCCCAGTTACACAACTTTAGTCTTAAGAAAAAGCAAGAGAATAGGGAGATAATTCTTCAGTGCAAGTTCTTTTGAAAGAAAAAATGTCACTAGATATCCTATGATGTTATGCTGTATGCTGCCACTCTGTGGTCTTAAAATTTCAGTCTTCCACACAGTGGAAAGCTTGCAATCAGAAAATAATCCGAGTAAACAAAGAAGTCCTTTGTCTTGTATTTAGGTGGGGTTGTTCTTATTGTTATGGGTTATTTTTTTGCGGGTGTGTGTGTTTGTTTTTGTTTGTTTTTAGAAGCCTTGTTTGATCTCTGTGCTCTGAGCTGTTTTTTCTGGTTTTTGGATGAGTAGTTCACCTGTTGAGTTCCCGAAGGCTCATTTAGCATCAACACATGTTTCCCATCTCATTTCCCCAAAGCTTTAACAATATCAAACTTCCAAAGATACCTATTCATTAATACCTACATTACTCTGAGTGCAGTGCTAATGGAATTGAGGTACCAGTTTGACTATCTTTAAGATGACATGTTGGACTCTTTTATGGGGTAACATTCTAGCCTATTTCCCTGGAAAACCTTTTGAGTTGATCCAAAGTTTTTCTACATGCTTAACTGATGCATCTTTATTGGTAACTCTGACTGAAATTCCTGTCTTGAATTGGGGTTATTCCAGGTACTATTGCCTTAATCACTGATGCACGAATGAAAATATGTAGAGTAGCCATAATGGAGTTAATGTCCCTTCTTCAGTAGTCAGTAATTTGACCAGTAATTTTGCTTAGATGTTTATACTTTGTCTTCTGCTTTATGCTTTTTCCTATGTTTAACTAGAGAACTCACACCTCCTTATTCTGTGCAGTGTTTCTGACTGTGTTACCATAAAAATGTAGAGAGGTCCTTGAAGAAATGTAGAGAGGTCCTTGAAGAAATGTAGTTTCTTTGTTAATAATGATGGTTCTCTAAGAATTATCACCATGTACACAAACTTTCTTCTGTATTAAAGTTAACTGTGCTCAAGGTAACATCACAATTGCGGAGAATTAATTCAGTATGTGGCCGCTTCACTCAAGTGAGAGTGAAGTTATGTTCCCCAAGTCATGTTTTATGAATGCTTTTACGAACAGTGCCACTGGAGGAGGAATTCCAATCCTTCCCTTTGACTGCTTGTCCTAACCCCCAACCTGCTTCTTTTTGCTCTAGCATTTGATCAATGTCTTTTTGCTCTAGCATTTGATCAATGATCAAACAAAAAAAGATTGAAATTGAACTGGCAAAAAAGTGAGTTTTCAGCTGGTTATGCCGGCTTACAATATATTCATATTTGGAAATAGAATTTAAGACAAACTTCAGTTTCAAATGCTGATTTCAGTGGCCCTGAGATTTGTTAAGGATTTTGTAAGCTTATCGTCAGAGGCTGCTAATTCCACAAACAAGAATACATGGAGGTTATTCTTAACAGTCAATTTTCTTCAGCAAGAGTCTTTATTCTCCTACTGACTTAGTCTCTCCAGTTTCAAAACTCTTTTTAAGGTGCTGATTTATTTCTTGTAATTCACTGTGGCAGGAATGTGGTAGTTCATTAACAGCAGCACCCTAAAGAGTGGTATGGAGCAGAAAACATGGATTTTGTTCAGGCATCTAAGGGGACAGGTTTTGGAAAACCACACTTTACTCTGATATTACTACTCTAAGAAGGTTTTAATGGAACTTGCATTAATGTCCTATAAATGTGGATCTGGTCCAGTCTGATTAAACTATGTTCCAGTCAAGGTAAACATCATGTTGAATGGCAACTGTGAAGTTACCATGCCATCCAAAAATTACAAGTATAAGCGTCCATATTTTTGAAGTAGTCTTTTTACTTCATGTGAACAGTGCTTGGTCTCTTCAGATGCAAGTCCAGGTATGTGGGTATAGCAAAATCCAGGAGCCCTATGAAAGTGTTGAAGATTATCTCTGTTTTCAGATGTGAAAGTTTGTTTAAGTTTTGAGAAACCCGAAGCCAAAAACCTACAGGCATTCACTTTGTTTTCTTGTCAAAGATGTAAAGCATGATCCCAAAAACCATCTGCTCTGATCCTTCATGGAAGATTTTTAAATCAAGTTACTAAGATTCAGTTCAGTGCTCTTCTATCACCACAGAGAATTTCAGATAAGCTTTTTTAAAGCTGTGAAACCAGAAATCTCAAAAGGACATGAGAACTGAACAGAAGCCACAAAGTAGATTTTGAAACTATAGGTCCTTTATTTTTGTATGTCTGTTTAAGCATACAGAGATAGATTTTTATTATGGTTTTATTAATGTAACATATTATATTGAAGGCTTTATGCTTAATAAACAGCAGTATTGGGACTTGTATCAGATTTAGAAATAGTTACCAAAAAATTAATTTTAAATTATATTCTGTTTTGCACTTAAAATTTTTCAGATTCGAAATCTACATTTTTCATAAGTAACATCTTATTAATTCAGAAATTGTAGGAAAATAATAAGATAATGTCATACCATGCAAGTCCCCTTACCTGCTGAAACTTTATAGTTAGTCAGAGGCCTAATGTTTCCTACAGATGCCCAGAGAGTATTCATGTTTTGGTAGCTACATAGAAAATTACAGCAGTGTTCCAATTCAATTTGTTTTGATGACGTTTTCAAGTAATGGCTTCTAAACATATTCAGTATTTGTGAAAGTTTCACTTCTTGATTTATACTGTCAGCTTCCACACAATATCAAACCTTTGTCATCAGGACGTAGATATTATAAATAGGCAGCTGGGCTCAGTGATTGCTGCTAGACTAGAATCAAGGCTGGAAAAAAAGTTAAGGTAAGACAAAGTTGAAAGAGAAATTAGGAGTAGCACATAGAATCCTAAAAAAAACAAACCAAAACAAAAGAACATAGCCAGGAATCAGAATTGGATTGAGAAAGCCACAGAATCAAAATGTATACTAAATTGAAGGACAGGGTAAGAGTTTCAAGAAGCAGCAAGCTGGCAGGCAGACTAGTCAGGACTGAGAAGCAGAATTAAGCAGGTATTAGAAACAGCCATAGCAATGTAGTTGTAATGATCGCAAATAACTGAGAGCTCACTTGGATGGCATCTCAGCATGTGACGAAGCCAATGTTCAGACACACAAGCTGGTCCTTAACTATTCAAACTTGCTGAGAAAATTCCTCTCCCTTCAGTAGAACTCCAGATGAAAAGGTACCACCAGCAACACGACCTCTTCTTTGCTGCTGCTGTTCTCCTTGTGATTGCTTTGCTCATACTTACTTCAGTGGTAGCTTCTCCAAGTTGTCTGCCTTTAAAGAGGGAAGGTGGACAAAAACCAAACCAAGTTCCAACCTCTTTGTAGAGCAGGATAATTCAGTTACCTCCCTCTCTGCCTTTGTTCCAGCAATTCCTGGTCCTGTTATTTAAAAATAAATAAATAAGTAAATAAAAAAGTACAGCAATACCCCTTTGATGTTGCACCTGATAGTTTTGTCAAGAAACTGGTACTACTGGAAAACTCTTTTACTTGAAGCAGGGTCTGCAGGATAGTGATAGAAACATTTTCTTTTTTAACAGTAGCTGTAAGAAAACAATTTGAAGAGTTTGAATTTTATATGAACATAATCATTTGGTTAGTGATCATATAAGACATACCAGGAGGTACACAAGATGAACCACTAGCATGTGGGGAAAACAATATTATAACTTGTAGTTATTTTCTATTTAAAAAAAAAAAAAGTTTTACTAATATTTAATATACAAATCAATGCTCGTGCCCTCACTCGCTCTGTGTGTCAGATGCTCACATCGGGTATGGCAGACCAAGGTATCCTGGGGGAGGAGTGGGTGTTCCACAATGTAGAGGGGTTGACAGTGGTGTCCTCACTTGTTTTCAGTGCATTGCAATGTATTGCAGTTTATGTGTGCCTGCTTAAGTGGATTTACAGATTATACTGTCTGGTTTTAACTACATTAACCCTCAAAAAATGGACAAGTAGCTTAAAAAGATTCCTGAAAAGAATCTTTTTAAAACTGAGTACAAGCAAACAAGAAAATAGCAGAGCTAACGCTTCTGTTCCTAGTACAAGCTCTTTGTCAGCCATATGAGATCAGAAACAATGGCAATCTGATTGGATCTGACAATAAGTTGATAAAAAATACTAAAATTTATCAAGACTGCTTGAAATATGGATTGACATCCATCGTCAGTAATGATGGATCTTGCTCTAAGTGTGTATTTTGCCTTGAGATATTAGCTAATGGTAGTATGAAGCCCTTTATGATTAGCAAGATGTTTAGAAACTAAGCATTCAGAACATGTAGACAAGCCTTCACAATTTTTTTCAGTGATGTTTCAAGTCATGATGCTAATCCCAGTATTTTACAAAACTTAATGATAAATATCTAGAAGCGTTTTTGAAGTTTCTTAAAGAAAAGACCATGTACCACGGCAGAAACAATTGTTCTTCCTGCCACAGTAGAAATAGATGAAATAGGGCAAGGTTACAGAGATAGCACCAGATGTGGAACTCATTCAGTCCATCACTCACAGGCAGCTATTGCAGCCAAGAAGTTGGAGCCAGGAGTGCACAGTGCTACAGGCTGACATCGATGTGGTTAACTTTATAAAAACAAGCCCTTCAAATAGTAGCATCTTTACCAGACTCTGTAATGAGATGGGGAGGGACCATGAAAATCTCTTGTACCACTCAGAGGATTGCTGCTTATCTTGTGACAAAATGCTTAAAAGAGTTGTCAAACTTTACACATTTTTCTTTTACAAAAAGACAAGTGTTCCAAATTTGCTGATCTTTCCAGTGATGACAGGTGGCTGTGAATAGTTTGCTACCTAGCAGGTATAACAGTGAGTGAGAAAGTAACTGCTTTTCAAAAGAAACTTATGGTATGGAGAGAGGATTCTGAAAACAGATGTTTGGTTATGTTCCCCTTGTTATGTGGTTTTTATTTTTGTGTGTGTGTGTTTTTTGTTGCTGAACACAACGCAAGTATGTCACCTTTAAAACCTCTTATAGCTGTACACCTTAAAAACGTGGAAACAGAATTTTCTAACCTATTAACAAGTCTTCCAAATGAGAGCTTCAGCGTTTTTTGAACCTATTTGTTAAAAATATAAATGTGCAACATTTTCTGATTAGTTTGGAAGAACGACTGATTGACATCAGGGAAGATAATAATTTACTAGCCCAATTTCAAGCAAAACCTTTGCCTAATTGGTGGATGGGATTCAAAAACTAATATTGTGATTTTATTAAATGCAGGCAATGATGCACTTCTTCCATTGGGATCTATGCATCTTTGTGAGGTATCTTTTTCAGCTATGGCACCCATTAAAACCAAGTATCAAAATCAACTGAACTTAGAACCAGACCTTATCACAACTGTTAAACAAGGATTAAAAGAAAAAAGACCATATTTACTCATATAGCTCTCTGTAAAAATATTATTTATATATATATTAATTTATAGATGTACATATGTGCTACTGTGCTAATATGTACATTATAAAACATACACAAAGAAAATTTAAAAGGATGAGATAAAGGAATAAACACACAAAAATATTTTTATTTTATGGTCTCTATTAACTGTATGTTAGTTATTATTTATTAAAAATAATAATAAAAGACCACTGATCTACACATCCAAAACGGTAGTAATTTGAAAAGCAAGCTGAATTTTTTTTTATATTGTTCTTTAGTGTGACACAATAAGTCAATTACAACAGCAGCATTAATATTTCAATAGGTAAGTAATATATCTATATCATGAATAGCCAGGATAACATAATTTTTGTTTGTCAGAAGTACTTGGCTTCTGCTTGTGTTGGTTTTGAAAGGCTTTTTGGCAGTACTAGAGGATCAAGCAGGTGATAATGATGCAGTATTGCTCAAGAGAAGAATGAGACCTCCTATAAAATTTGTTGTAAAATATAAATTTCTAATGTTCTGAATAAAACTGATGATAAGCATGATAATCGGTTTGTATTTTTTAATTGCCATATCCATGTTTTCTTGCTGTCACCCACTTTTAGACTTTGAGCTCTCAAGGTAATTTGGAAAAAACAACTGAAAATAAATCCCAACAATTCTAGTGTTCTTTATGCCAGAATAAACCTTAAGTTGTGGTGTTTTTTTTTTTTTATTTAAAAAAACCCCATATCTAGAAGACTATAGTAGTGTGTTTTAAGATATGATAAAAGCAATTGTATTTGCGAATATTGTTTGAGTTTTGCATTTCTTTCATATTACTATTTTTTGCATATGTTTTTCAAATTTTACACAGCTCTTTGGTGTGTATTTTCTGTATTTTAGAAGTATATGTTTCAAGTGTACCACTGTAGAACTGTGAGGCACAAAGGGGGCATCCTTTGAGGGGGAAGAAAGCAATATCAAGTCTAAAATCTGAAAACTTGGTTAGTGTTTTTTGATGTGTTAGACATAGTTCAGGCTTATATGGTCACATATGAATGTTATTTAAAAAGTGACATGTAAATTATTTCATTTGTGTGGTTATGCCCAACAGCATAATTCAGCTAACCCTTAAACTATATGTCTGCATTTAATAAAATTTGTTAGAATTTCTTTAAAATGGTAAGGAAATATTTTTCTAGTATATAATAATCAATCTCCACAAAATTGTTGGGGAAAATAAATCCCTAAGTCACTATTTCATTGCAACGAATGTGAAAACAAACAAGCAAAGCAATGCTCATTCATTGCTCTCAGCATGGACTTCCAAAGGAGCTGGAGCTGGTATAGTGCAACTCATTGGGATGAAAAGTAAGAGCTTACCATGTATGGTTAAATATAAATGATTTGCTGCCGGTTGGTATGCTTCAAGACTCCCTAGTCTGTCAAGTTTCTTAACAAAAATAGTGAGCTCTAACCATCAAAACTTGCATCAATGATTTTGGAGGGTGCTTTTTTCTTTTACTTTAAACAAAAAAAAAACCAACAAAAAAAAACCAAAACAAAATGGTAAATGCCCATTTAGCATATATGAAATAGATTGCCTACGTTTTGGCATATTTTTTTTTTTGTGATTTTTTTTAAACTATACATCTATTTATTTTTGCATACTTTGCTTGTTTGGAGTCAAATCAATGGCTTTAGACACATAAACAGGTGGACAAATTTCAAAAAAAATCAAAATAATGAGTACCAAGCTCTCTTAAAAATCAGGTCACAAATATTGTAACGTGTCCCAGGGCATCCAAGGCACATATGAAAGTTTCATACACCATATAGAGGATTAATTATTTGAAAACAGCCATCTCAGTAGTTTTGGAATTTCAGAGAAATTCTCCAATTCAGAGAAAACTTGGTCTGAGGTTCCTTTTAACTTTACTAGTAAATACAAGTATTAGTAGCTTTTCCAGATGTCATAATATTAGTTTCCACAAGTGATACCATTTTTTAAATTTATTAATTTACCAATCTGGACCTGCTGGAAAATCAATTTTTTTTACTACACTACGCTGCAACACAATAAAATGTATATCTATTATCAAAAAACATGGAACAATTGTTAAATATGGGATTGAAAAAGAACTTCTAAGGTACTAGTAGATAGTCAGTTATTCTGCTGTAAGAACTGGTTATGCTTTTGTCCTTTAACTGTAACTACAACTGTACTTTTGTGAGAGTTAAAAGTCTTCTGACTTCCAGCCTGAACTGATTTCTGACAGGTTTATGACCATTTTCTTCAGACTTGTGTTGTCCTTATGTTTAAACAGCTACGTTCCTTCTTGGTGTTGCCATTCATCATGTATTTATTAGAAAACAGTGATCTCCACTTGCACTATTAGTTGATGTTGCTACTCTTACCTGAGCTTCAGGCCTTATTTTCTGTGTGCCAGCATAGACTCACATGCTCAGAAAATAAACCCCATCGGGAATCTGATGACTGAAGGCTTTTTTAATGACTAATTAGTTCTTTGACCCAGTTCACTGCATAGCTATATGAGTGTTTGGGTTGGTTTAAAGGTGCAGGTAATGCCAAGGCAGAAACAAACAATGGTGGAATTGGAGGTAAGGAAAAAGTGTTGTGTGACATCACTTTATGCAGGAATAAGTGATTTTACTTGGTTCTTATAAAACAGAAGTTTTCTGTTCATTCTCTGATCATCCTAGTAACAATTCTCTGCACGTGTCCCAGTTTAAATCAATTTTTCTTTAATATAAGTTGCCAGAATTCTGCATAGCCGAATACACAGGGGCTCACTAGTGCAATGTAAAATAGCATAAAGACTTCTCTTACTCTACTAAAATGATTTTTTCTGATTTAAGGTCATGTTTGCCTTGTAGGGTTGCATCACGTTGGTGGCTCAGTTGTCCTGGGATTGACTAATATGTTATGATCTTCATTTCCCTAATAGGTTTTCAGCGTATTAGTTTCTGAGAAACTGTCACAGAACTAGATTTAGGCATAAATAGTTGTGTATGGTGATAGAGTGATGTGTCTGCAAAATCATCATGGTACAGAATTGCTCCCATAGCTCATCCTTTTTAGCAGCTCAGGGTGCCAAGATCACGCAAGCATTAGCAGCAGCCATATGAAATTATGCTGGCTGTGTACTCAGCCCCTTCTGCCCACACCTCTTCCCCAGCCCTGTCAACTCTGCTGCTAGAGGGGAAAGCAAAATAGAAAGAAATTCATTTCAGCGTGGGGGAATAGAAAATGAATTTAAGGGCCTAAAGCTGTCCTCTACTTCTTGGTTGTTTTTTTAAGTTTCATAGCTACATATTACTGAGACTGTGAAGTTTTACTCAATTGTGGCTTTTCTCCCCTGATCTTCATTTCTCCAGATTGGAGACAACAGAGTGTTCTAGGAGGATTTGGCCATTGACAGAGGTAAGCACAGGGCAGACTCTGGGATCTTGGCTATCAGATACTGGAACTGGAAGGTTTTTTGACCTGGGATGTGCCTGTCTCACCTCTCTGCTGCCACGAGCAGTGTTCCGTTGTCCTCCTCGGGCAGTGTGCACTGACCCAGTTCTGAGTCAGAGAGGAGTTTGTGCAGGAGGCAGAGGGACTGTGGTCATCTTTTGTTGGTAGTAGAGATGTTGCTTAGCTCAGCAACACACAGACTTCTCAGGGAAGATGTTCCTGTCCTGGTTCCTCTGTCATCACCAAGAAATATAGTTTTGGTGCCTGTTCATGCTGAGAAAATAAGTAATTTTATCCTCTCCTCGAGGGCATCAAAATCCAATTTGGTATACACCGCTAAAAAGCCTTGAGTGCTGAGCCTGTGTCCCAACCTCATACTTTGTATTATTAAATGTCATGACACTTCTATTACTCCAGTCCCCAAGTCACCCAGTTTTTCCTTTATCATAGTTCAGTTCTCTGTATTGACACATGGTTAGGAGGCATTGACATCACTCCTACTTTTATGCCAGGCAGCTTTAAAAATATTTAATAAGATTGTTCCCAAAGATGATCTTTGAGGAGCTCTACTACTAACCTCACTCTAGGGCAGAGGTCTAGCACACAGGAGTTTACATCTCCTCCATAGCCACTTCTTTGCTGCTTACAATTGTAGCATTAATCCCCATTTTATGTAAAATTTCTTTGTAGCATATTGTAGAGGTCTGGATAAATCCCATCCTGCTTTTTCTTTGTCCATAAAATTTGCTCTTTGATAAAAGACATTCAGTCATTCTAACAGGATTACTTTGGTAGTCATGTCATTTTATCCTGTTTTCCATTTAACCTCATGTATTTAATGGTTTATTTTCTTCAGAAGTTGTTTTAGATCTTTCGTACTCTAAGATCAGAGTAATGCGTTTAGGTGTGTAGATCACTTTTTTCCTGTATTGTTTACTGACATAGAAATGGTGTAGTAACAGAGAATTTGGACAACATTAGCTAATGGCATAAGTTAGACTATTCCTGTAATATTATTTTCAGGTATGGTTGTTATATTTCAAAAAGGAAAAAATATTGAAAAAGCATTTAGAAATAGCTATAAGGATGTTTGTGGTCTTCTTGTAATGTGAGTTATAATGAGAGGCTTGGAAAGCTCAATCTGTTCGATATGTTTGAGTGAGGATTCAGATGTAATTTGATCAGAGTCCACAAATAGGTGCATGAAAATGAGATTTCTAGTATTTGATGACCTTAAAACATTAAAGACTATAATAAGGTCCAGAAGCTCGAAACTGAAGGTAGGCAAATTCAGACTAATAAATAAGGTGCATATCTTTTAACAATGAGGGTAACTAACCTTTGGAACACATGATTTAGATTGTCATTACTTGGAATCTTTACAAAGATGTTTAGTTTTGATTTAATAGCAGGAGATGCTTTAGCCCCTATAGAAGTGTGGTCATGCTAATTTATTTATAGTCCCTTTTGGCCTTGATATTTTTCTACTTCTCTGTTAAAATTCTCTAATATAGAACAAGTCCCTCCAAAAAGCAAAAGAAAGGAAATAACATTAACCTCTATTTTCTGTTTGCCACGTACAATGCACGTATTTTCATTTTCTATAGTCAGGAGGAAACGACCTTACAGAATGAAATCTGCTTGCCCTCCTGTCTTGATAATCTGCAAAAGATGATATTTTATAATCACAAACAGTTGGAAATGCTATCTTAGTTTTATAATACAGAAAAGCTTGACATTTCGTCAAGATTATTTGACCTTAAATTAATTCCAAGTGAATCTTTTTCAAATGAGCATTGCTTTCTTTGTGCTGTGAGAACTACAAAAATAAAATAGCATTTGTCAAAATATTAGTAGCCACTTAAAAAGGCAAAATGTTGCATTTCTGTTATATGTAGGAATCCAGTTGTAGACTATACAGGGAAGTATTGGGGATTTTTTTTGAGCCAAGTTTTATGGAGACGGACAAAAATTCACTGAGAAATATGGGCAGACACAGAGAATAGTAGTGGTGCTGATTTTATCAGCCACACAAAGTGTAGGAATAGGTGGGCCAGTGCTTGAAGTTACTCTGGTGTGGGAATCTCTGGGGTTTTCTTAATAGAATCTCTATGCTTTATACTTACAATGTAAAAAAGGGAAATTTTTTTAACCTTCCGTATTTCTCCAGACTTCATTAGTGAACACTTAAGGAAGAAATTTTTATTAAACTATTAGAAGGAATAGGAAACAAAAATGAGTAAGCCTAAAAAATTGCATTTTAAAATACTTAAATACTTCATTCTATCACTTTCTTCTGTTTTCCCATGTCACATCAATTGTTTGTGTGTTATTGTGTGTTAACAATTTCAAAGTTATCATCACTTGAGGAAAAAGAAGCATGAACAGAGAGATAAACAGTTTTGTGGGGGTTTTTTTGTTTGTTTTGTTTTTGTTTATGTTTTTTTGTTTGTTTTAATTTAGGAACATTTTAACTTTAAAAGCACAGAACTACTGATTATTGTGGTAACATTCCTTGACATTGTGCAAAACGTAGAAGTCAGAGGACTGAATTACCTTTTTAGAGAAATCTTAAACTAGATAAGAGAATTAAAAATGTATGAGCAGTCTTTGACAGATGGATCAATGGATTGCCATCTAGTACACTTTTAATAGCAAAATTGTTTAATTAGTGCTCTCTTTGGAGACAAATAAATTGACAGTGTCACTAACAGAAAGTTGAAACTGATGCAATGTCATGAATATTGTCAAAAATCTTGAGGATCTAAGGACAGAAAATCAACAGTTTCTTACAGAATTGCATAAAGAGAATATAATATTTATAGGTGTTCAGCAACAACTATACTTCTTTTTTGCTTGACACCTGATTCAAGAACACAAAAAATATGTTGTAGAATCTTACTGGAGAAGCCTACCTTTGTGTTCTAAGTAATGAAGTAATAAAAACATAAATGGGCACTACGGTTCCTAATCTTTGCCTGGAATTCTGTGATACATTTATCTGGAGTATTTTTGATCCAGAAGACTTGAGATCATCTATTTGAACATAAATGGGGTTTAGAAAACACTTATTTTAGAAATGTAGTGAGGCTAAACATAATAGTATACCATTACAGGATACCATAATTTCATTCTGTAGGGGCAAGATTTGAAGTAGAAAGTACAAAGTTCATCTGGATTTGTCAATTAGAGCAGATGTCTGGAATGAATACTGCATTATTTTAGTCATTAAACAGGAGATTTAGAAAGTGTCATGTTTTGAGTTGCACTGGGAAGAGCCATTAGAAAGAAATTTATTTTAATGCTGAAGATAATGTGAGTGAGTTCTTCTGTATAATTTACATTATATAATATTATTTTAAAGTTGTAATGTTGTTGCTATTCCATTCACAGCAGTTTTTGTGTCATGTTAAATCACACCAAATTGGAGTTTTTACAATGATCCACTAGAGGATACAGGGATACTATGTTCTATTTTTAAATATTGAACTTGCTAAGTAGTAGCATATTGCTTCAGCAGGTTTTCAGTGCATCATTTTGCCCTATAGAAAAAAGCTTATGGAAAATCTACAGCAGCTAGGACTAAAGCATCATGTATTTCTGAGTAGAGATGTTTTAAGAATAATTGGCATATTGGTCTCATACTTCTTAGATAAGCTTTCTTGCTAAAAAATACACAATTTATTAGAAAAAATCTCAATCCAGACGTGGAATTCACTGTAGCAGTTTCTGATGCTCTTAATTAAAAATGCTTGTTCTTTGTACAGCATCATTTTGTAAAAATCACTTATTAAACAGAAGTGCAGGACTTTACATGCTACTGTTTAGGCAGTCAGTCCTTGTTTGGTCGAACTTACAAAGAGTTCAAATCTTCTGTGGAAAAAAAAAAGTGTTAAAAATGCATAAAATTAGTATCACCTTAAAAAAAGTTACATGTACGTGTTGAAAACATTTAAATTGCTATTTCTTCAAACTACACGTAAGCACAAAAGCTGAGGTTGTTGAATACATTATTACCAGTAAGAAAGAAGTTTGCAGATAGGCTACATTCACAATAGAACCTAATAGAACAATATTGTAGGACTAAGAGTCCAGAGCATCAGGTAAGTTATAATATTTACTTCACTCTCTTCTAACTATATAATTGTTAGTATTATAAGGAGGGAAATTATTAGTTATTGTTATAACCAGTAACATTGGTGTGACTGAAGACTTGCAATAAACAGAACTGGAGAGCAGTAATGCACTTTCATTTGATCGCATTTCTAAGTAGCAACTTCAGGACTACTTGTCCTGAAAAAACAAAAAGTCATTTGAAAAACAAGTAAGGGTGACTACTGATTTTCTCTCGTGAGTGACTATGAATGCCCAAAGACATTTTTGACAAGGTGGATAGGATCTGAAATTCATGAGATTCAGGGAATGAGAGAGAAAGGCTTGAGGAAGGAACATTACATTATGTATAAGAAAAAGGGTTTTAACACAATTATAATATAAGGGTGGGGTTTTGGGGGTTTTTTTTGGGGTTTTTTTTTTGTTTAAAAAAAACAAACCAGAGACTTCCTGAGAACTATATATAATATTTATGTAAATAGAGGTAGAGGTCGGAGACCACAGGTTTTTATTTGTTTGCACAGAAGTAGTCACAAAGCTTATGTTATGGTCCTGGAAATAGTGACAAAGACAAATGTTAGCTGTGCAGAGTGATTCAAGTTTTGATGTGGGCAGGAACTCCTTAAGCTGGCTTCAACACAGGCTTACAAATCAAGAAGTAGCTTTAGATTTTAAGTGTTAGCACAAGCAGCACTTGAAAAGTTTATTGTTTGGTTTATTTGTGCTTCTGAACTGATTGTGAACCGTTAGTATTTTTTCCATGATTACTTATCTACCATTTATTGGAAATATCACAATAAATTTACCTGGTTTTCCTTAGTGTATACTAATTTAGAAAATCTTAATAAATAATAGTAAATTTTTATTATATTTATTAAGTACATCAAAAAGCCTACTCCATGGGACATTGTAGAAATATACTGAAAGGTGACCCCTTCCAAATATTTCAAAATGTGTATAAATAGAGCTAACAGAAAATCAGAAGGAAGATGGAGAATCAAAGAAATGAAACATGTTACTCAATGTTTCAGAACAGGTCAGTGGCAGAGTCAGAGGTAAGACCCACACCACCAGATTGTCTTAACAAAATGACCAGAGTTTACTTTCCTTATATCATGAACCTTTAGTAAGCAACCCTAAGGAAAACTGGTGATGAAGAGCAGTTTATTATATTAAAAACGTTTTGTTTCCTTTGGCAATAAGTTTAATCTTTTGGTCAAGAGTCCATTAACTTTACATTAATTACATTTAATATTAATTTTCTTTACTTTCCCTTGTTGGTATATATAGACAAAAAACCCACCACTATGTTTCAGCCAGCGTATCAAGGCTAGGGTCTTAACTGCACAAGCAACACCCTCAAATCTTGACTTTTCACACATCCATGCTTGGTGTATCATCTCATTTACTTTTTAATTGGAAAAACTTCTATAATGATAAGCTTAAATGTAGACTGAAATAATTTTTAAGCCAAATGTATTAACATACAATAGAAATAAATAAAGCATTACAGCTAATTGTCACTCAAGTAGCAGAATTTATTTTTACTCTCTTAGGGGGAATAAACTCAGGAAAATGGATACAGACTTGGACAAAAGAGAAAGTTTTGGAGCAGGCTTTTAGTAACATTTTTATGTAATCTAGTAAACTGTATAAAATGATGACTTTTCATTAGTCGGTAACACTGTGACTAACATGCAGAATAATTTCCTAAGTTATTTCTGCATTCTTCAGGTAGTCATTATGTATCTGTGGTTCAAACAGATACATGTGAATACAAGTGTGCTTTTAGTGTATTTCGGTGAGGAGTGAGTGAGGGCAAATAGAAACCCTGTTCTGGGATATAACCACTATTTCTTAGTAGTAAATCCATAATGCTGTTGAAAGGAAGAAGCTCCCTCTTGTTTGAAGATCCCTACAACAAAAAATTTTGAAGGAGAAGATACAGACAAGTTTATAGTAAAAATTTTTATGGATCCCTAAAGAGAAAACATAAAATTATTTTATTCAGAAGTTAGAAACACCCTTAAGTAAAAATTCCTTTTCACAAATGTACATCTATTCACCTTGCTAAATAACTTATTCCTACTGCTAATGAGTTAGATTTTCATTGTGATTTTTATCAGGCTTTAATTTTTGGTTCAAACTATGTCAATGGAAACAACAGCAGATGCAATTCTTGATGGCTAACAGCATAGACCATTTATACCTTGAAATGTCTAATTTTTCAGTGAAATTAAGTACTTAAAGATCTATATAACTTAGATTAGTTTGTGAGATATTTAGGCAACAGTGTTTTGCCTCATTGCTCATAGGCAGAAAAGCTGTTTTCAGAATGTGAAACTATGGAATCATTGCCCTGTTAATAAATTGCATCAGAATAAGCAAAGTACTATAATTATTGCTAAATGGTGAAAAGAAAGTCTTTTTTTTTCACAGTTTATGTCCAGCCACTAACTATTTTATGAAATGATATGTCTGGAGATCATATTTCAGCTTTTTGGAGTTGTGAGTCTTATGGATATTTAATGGCATTTCACAAAATAATACAATCTTTTTAAAGGAAAGGTGTGCTACAATGCTCTGTTGAAATACTTGCAGGTATTTAAGATACATAGAAGTCTTTTGTTTATTTATGAGGGTTGTTTTATCAGAAATTACTTATATACAAATAGCATACAATACACATGAAATATTTAATCATTTCTCTAGGAGGAGAAAAGCATTTATTTCTGATATGGCAACATTTTAGCCGGCAAGTCAGATGTATAATTCAGGCCCAAGAAAAAGCCTTGCATGTTAGTGCTTTTTTTTTTCTCCCAGTTGTATCATTTGGCGTAAGAAAATATTTTCTTTTTATAGAAATTGTTGGGTTTTTTTAATATATCCTCAGATGATCACAACTGTAATGGTACTACTATTACTATGATAAGTATATATAAATAATATAAGGAAAAACCCCCAAATTTAAGACATCTGTTATTGCCATATCACATTTTACTTCTAATACTTTCAAGATAATGTAAATTACAAATGCAAGTAAACCCCTAATTTTTAGAAGCCGTATCCTTGGTCTTTCAGTGTAAGTAACATTTTCAGTTTGTCACTGGAAGCAGCAGCAGAACACATGATGTCTTGCTAGTGTGCTGGCACACCATATTGTCTTAGTAAGCATTGTGTAATGAAAGATTACAACGTTTACTTTGTCTCAGATTGTTTATTTGAGATAGTTTTGCAGAACTAGCTTCAGTTTAAAACCAGTTGAACCAACTTGATGTTTAACTAAATTGTGTGATTTGACTCTTCCATACTAGAGGGCTAGATTCTGTCGTATTCCTATGCCGCAGATTTTGTTTTGTGCAGCATCTTAGATGATCAGTTAATTTGTTTATAAACTGTGCAAAGTGAAAAGACCTCACTTAGTCAGAGCTATGAAATTGCAGAGCTTTTAATCTAAGTTAGTTGAAATGGCCATGCTATAGTTCCCAGCCAAAACTGATCTTCATACAAGCCAAGGAGCATTTGGAAAGGATGGGAGTGGAAAAGAAAGGGGCAGCATTGAGGGAAGAGAAGCTGGACCTGCCTAATTTTTGTCTTGGCTACAGATATAGTTCTGCATGTTCCATATGTAGAAGGTCAAGAAACTGAAACTTAGGAAACCTGAGCCTCATCTATACTGTTAATTATAAAAGCATTTTTGAAATAAACAGTAATCATAGAAGTAATTTCAGTATCAGTAAGGGTTTTTTTCCCCTCCTAATTTGACATGAGGAAGTATTCAAGAGATGTTTTGTCACAGTGATTCCAAGTGGAGTTCCAGCTGTTTATGTGTAAACCTTTTCAATCTCTTGTATCATTTTTTTTGGTGAGTTTTGTTTTTGCTAGATATGCATGTGCTTTCCAGGGAAATAGTTGACAGGCAGAAACAGGAAATTAAAACAGCTGCTTGACCAAACTCTGTTCTCAGATACACTAAAAATTACTTAAAACCACTAGAATTCACAAACAGTTTTAGACCATGTATTTTTGAGGTCAAAAACCTTTTTAGAGAAACCTGTGAAGTGACCATGAATTACAGTAAGTAAAAGTGTAATAAAATAAGATGAAGTGAAATATATCTGTAGTGTAATAGTACCAATATACTAGAGGCTAAATGGCAACAATTTGTTTTATTTCGTTGTTTGCTTCTCTGGCATTCCAAACTGGCTAGCTGTGGTCCAATTCGAAAAGCCCTCGAAAATACTATCTAGAATTTTGTGTAAGCACATCCACGGGTGGTATTTATGAATACATGGACTGCAGTCTACCAGAGAACAAGAAAATGAAGTCAGGTCCCCCATGAGAAAACTAGACAAAACATCCTAAAACAATAAAAGCAGAATTCAAAAATACTTCCCCTTTTTCTTTTCAGATTTCTTGCTGAACACTCTCAATAATGATGTTGAAAGTGATTAATAGTATTACGTTTTATCATATAATTGTTGTGTGCAACTACGTTTCCTCAGCTGCAGCTTTCAGGGACACAGTTTCACAAATATTCTTAATACTCCGAAACAGCTTGAGTACAGGCTGCAATAAATGCAAAAAAGTGAACATTTGACATTTCATGTATTTTTAAAATATTTATCCCTGTTACTTGGTATATAAGTGTCAAGGTTTGGGCTGGGCTGGCCACTAAATGAATGACAGATGCTCTCTCTACCTCTCTCTCCCTTCACAGAAGAGAAAGGAGAGAAAATAAGGGAGCGACTTACGGGTTGAAAAGAAAACTAAAACTACCTTAATGAAATATTAATAATAAAAAGAAAATATAACAATATTAATAAGAAAATAACAAAATATATACAAACCCAGTATCATGCTTCCAGAAGGATCATCATATCACCAGCAGGCACTGGGAAAGTCCCAGACCGGACTCAGCAATGGACAGGACCTGGATTCTGGATCTGTACTCAGGAACGCACGGACCTGGATCAAAGTCAGCTGACCTTGGTTGTTAGAGGAATAAGTATAAGCAAGAGCCTCTCTGTGTACCATTGCTTGGTATTCACTATAAATATCAGGTGTTATCACTCCGGAAGCAGACACTGTCTGAAGAATATGCTGTTAATTTCAGAGAGTGCATTTAGTTAGAAGAGTTTTAACTGAAAAGTTACTGAAAAGAAAACTGTTTCTGTTCTACCTCAAACCAGGACAGTAAGTTTTCTTCTAAAAGAGGAATTTTTTATCAATAAGGAAGAAATAAATCATACATAAAATAACCATTTGGTATTCTGATAGCTGATTTTCACATAAACAGCAAGAAGCTGCTGTAAATTAAATGTTTCCTGCTGATCCACTTCCTTTTAAAACACAGTAGGAGGGGCATTAGTTATCATTAAGGCAAACACAATTATCTGCTGACTACATTGTATTAAAAATAGCTAACAGCAATAATTCTTTGGCTTCTTCCATCATTGCAGGTATATTATAAAATTTGTTCATGTAAACATGTCGGAAAGCAGTAAAATGCTTCTTAATGATTTCATAGAGTCATGGAATAGTTTGTGTTGGAAGGGACCTTTAAAGGTCATTTAGTCCAACTTCCTCTGCAAAGAGCAGGGACGTCTTCAACTAGATCAAATTGCTCAGAGCCCTGTCATGCCAATGTGATCTTTGTCCACAGAAATAATTTTTAGTTGTGACCAGTTTAGCATGACCAGTTTAAAATTATCTTATTTACAGTGGGCTCAATGAAAAAGTATTTGTGGTAAACACGAAATTAACCCTTTTTTTACATAGGTACATAATGTATTTTCCTCTAATATTTGTCTTATACTCATGCATGGAAATATGGAAGATGGCCATGTATGATTCTTTGTCCCTAGAATCCTGTTGTATCCAGGTAGAACTCCTGGAGCTACCCCAATACTGTATCTCAGAGAAAGATGAGGAAAAACCAGAAAAATAAAAAATACATAGCCCTTTCTAGAGAGTTCAACCTCAGGAACTTTATGTTCTCATGTGGTGTTTTGTAATCATTCTTCCAGAGTGTTCTGCCCAAAAAGCTGAAGATATCTGTTTTGATCTGTGTGTATAAATACAATATTTGTCTTAAGTATTTGCTTTTAATGAAGTTTCTACTAATGTAAATTATACTTTTTACCCAATAATTTCATATTCAGGTACAATTATTTGAATATTATTCACTTATTTCAAATAGGTGAAAACTCTGAGATAAGTTATGTCTTAACCTAAAGCAAAGATAGTTAATCTCTACTCACATAAGTATCAGTGAGTGCTAATTTATTTTTTTTTTTAGTTCTTATATGCTTTGACAACGTGAAACCCATTTTTTGTCATTAAAATAATTTTTCTTACAAATATTTCAAATCATCAAAGAATAGAAATAATATTGTTTAAAAGGATAATGTATATGCTAGCTAAATTTTGCTTTTTAGTTATCTCTGAGACAGCAATTATTTTAAAAGATCTGGACCTAATTTTAAGGCATGTTGCAGAGCTGTTGTTTTAAAACAGCTTGTGAGTCTTGTAGAGAGAAAAGGAAGAGATACATGGAAAAAAGGTACAAAGTATACATATTTTTGCTGATAACTGATGACTACAGGCATTTTTGCATTTTGGAAGTGTATTTATTGAAAATTATAAAACGCAATTTAAAAACTCTTTTGCAATTAATAAAAAAAATTTCTAAAAACAAGATATATTGCTGAGAACTCCAAGAATTACACATATGATAAATAATTCTTCCTGTGAGGAACTCCATGTATTTTCAATTTAAATCTCTTCCAGGTTTGTTAAGGGGCTCAGTACTGCTCATTCTGGAGTCACTTGACCCATCTGTAAAAAGGATGACAACTCTTGGAGCAGTTTAGTTCTTTTATGTATACTATATTAGCCAGAACTAGTACTCTGTCTGCAAGTCTAGTTAAGATTTGATCAGTGAAAATTGATTGCTTTTGTAACTCTGACACGGATCAAGTCCAGAACATTGCAATTCAGAAGGACTGCATTCTGTCTGTGGTATTTTTCAAGTAAGAGTTTGTTGTCTGGTTTTTGGTTTGGTGTTTGTTGTTTGCTTTTTGTTTGTTTTTTTTTTTTTTTTTCCCCCATCCACTCTCAAGAAGAGTCAGATGTGGAAACTCATTTTCACATTGTATTGACGTTTCTGCTGTACTTCTCAGACAAGGCAGGATGCACAGATTGGAATGCTAGTGTGTTTGTTTTCTGTAAGCCTTCAAGTGGGCCATCATACTCTTAATGAAGGTCTTGGGTGTACTTCTGAGCTCAGACCTTTAGAAAAGAAGTAGGAGTTACTCCCATCTGCCTCATTGTCTGCCCAAATATTACACTTGAGATCTGCCTTTCTAAGTCTCAACTGGATTCAATACAAGCTATCTTGTGAGTAGGAAATTAATTTAAAGAGCTACAGTGAATAATGATAACTTACATAGTCTTACTATATGTGATGGTACATGGAAATTATGATCTGTAAGAGTGAAATGAGAATGACAGTCTCTCAGCAAACTTTTTTGATTACACAGACCTGCTGTTGCAATGGTACTTACAAACTAAACAACGAGTAGCACACACTGGAATTTGAACACAAATACAATATTTGGAATGGAAGAGGTAATGCCTGAGTAGGTCCCCACATTTGTGTGTGCTTCAACCCTTTGATTGCCAAGGAAATTTTTTCTTAAATGTCGGGAATCTGTAGGGATGTTTTTTTGGCTGCCTTTTTAATGCAATTTATTTTTTATTTACTTTTGAAGAATAAAATTTCCATACCTCATGAAGATGCCTCAGCCTATTGCACAGCATATTTTAACATACAGCAATATAACTCAGTACTTGTTTTTATTTGTTATTACATATCTTTTCTTTTTTTTTAAAAAGTAAATGTTTTGGATAATATTCAAATGGAAAAATAACTTTATTTCAGAAAAAGTATGCTTGTTACTTGGGTCACTTTTTAAACTCTGTTACGCTCTGTTCCTTTCACAGCCCTTGAAATATTAGTGGTCTGCAATGTCTTTGCATATGAGACTACATTTATTTTGCTATCTCCTCCTGGGACCGTTATCCTAGGGAAGCCCAGGGTTTGTTATATCTTATGTTAGGCTGTTTGATTCCCATTATACTATTTATTATAGGAAGGCCTTGTAAGAGAAAAGCTTTTGTCATACTTGAGCTCTCTCAGCTCTCTTCTGTTTCTTGTCTTTTTTTTCTCATCCTGGTTCTTTAGGTCAGACACAGTAAGGCCATCTTTATATTATCTACATGTATTAGCATTGAAAAGCATCCTCGACCACGTTGCTTGTATAGCCTCAAGGCATGTTTTTGAAGTTTTTTGTTTTACTTGTGTAGTAGGGCCTGGTTTTGAGTCAAAGTATACCATGGTGTGAAAGGTGTAGGTGCTTCCTGTCCCCCAGAAAAGGATCATGAATTCATGTGCTATTTTTTTTTTCTGCAGATGTACACCTACTTAAAAAGTGACCAGGGGAGGGCTGTGCAATGCAGAAAGCTTTGTTGATTCTTTTGACAGGGTGGTTTTGTATTTATGTGCAGAGGGAGATCAGATTGAAATTAGTACCATTTATAAGGCAATAGGTCATAATCTTTGCTTTAAGAGAAACATTGGACTTTGCTGTGGTTTAGGCTGGGCTGGCCACCAAACTAACAACACATGCTCTCTTTTAACCTCTCTCTCCCTTCTTAGGAGAGAAGGGATAGAGAATAAGGGAAAGAGACTTGCAGGTTGAAAAGAAACTAAAACTACATGAAATATTAATAATAATAAAAAGATAATAATACTAGTAAGAAAATAATGAAATATATACAAAACCATTATCGAGCTCCCAAGATGGGCACCGGGAAAGTCCAAGGCTGGACTCAAAAACAGACGGGAACTGGATTCAGGAACACATGGATCAGGATCAAAGACAGACGAACAGACAGAGTCTTCCTCAGTTCCCGGCCACTGAAGAAAAGAGACTGATCCCTCAGCTTTTTTATACTGAGCATGTTGCACATGGGATGGGACACCCCATTGGTCAGTTTTGGGTCCCCTGTCCTGTCCACTCCTCCCCACAGGTGTGCCCCCTCTACGGTCTTCCGCTTCCGTCCCTCCAACTTGGTACACAACAAAGTTAGCTGACCTTGGTTGTTACAGGAATAAGTATCATCAGGCATTATCACTCTGGAAGAAAACACCACCTGAAAAATATGCTTTTAATGTCAGAAAGTGTATTTAGTTGGAAGAGACTTAACTGAAAAGTAAAAGTACTGAAAAGAAAATTAGTTCTGTTCTGTCTCAAACCAGGACAGACTTGTGCATTGCCTTTTAGTGCAGTGTGCTTTGAGGACAACCGTGTTGGCCTAAGGCATTTCTTCAATTGAAATTTATTATATACCTTTTCCAAAATGTGCAAAACCAAAAGTTCTCTTTTGAGGTATCAAATAGCATGTATTTGACTAAGTTGAACACAATAAGTATATTTTCAGATAGCTGAAGTCAGTTGTCCTGAAGGCATTTGACCCAAGGCACCATCCAGCATATGGGGATAGAACTGAGAAAAGAAAGTCTCAAAGTGTTTGTCTTTTGGCTTTACCTCCTCATACATTATGTACAGTGTTTATGTTAGGATTCTGGATTTGTGACAGAGAAAAATTGTATGAAAGTTTGAGCTGTAATAAACTAAAATGATGATAGTGTTGTAACCTATGTTAGTAAGGAAGAGGTTTTTTTGTTCCTTCTTTATTTCTCAGCACAAATAAGTCTCCAAATGTTAAAAGCAAAATGAGATAAAATACTAACATCGTTCTTTACTACTTACATTATGTTCTGTGAATATTCTTGCTGCTGTTCTTCAATATCAGATCTTTACAAGTACAAATGCTTTGAAAGACTTTTGTATTTCCAGACACATCTGAGATGCAGGAAAATCTAGGCAAAAACTTTGTGCTTTTGTATCATTGCATTGTTTTGCCTTTGCTGGTGGCAAAATTACTCCATCACGATGGGATTATCGCAGAATGCTTGAGGTCGCAATGGACCTCTGGAGTTCATCTTGTCCAGCTCCCCTGATTAATCAGGGCCACCTAGAGCTAGTTGCCCAGGACCATGTCCAGACGGCTTTTGAATAGCTCCAAGGAGACTCTACAACCTCGCTGGGCAACCTGTGCTGGTGTTCAGAGGGAACCTGCTGTATGTCAGCTTGTCCCCCTTGCCTCTTGCCCTGACACTGGGCACCACTGGAAAGAGCCCGGCTCCGTCCTCTTTACACCTTCCCTTCAGGTATTAATATATGTTGATGAGATCCCCCCTGAGTCTCCTCTTCTCTAGGCTGAACAGTCCCAGCTCTCTCAGCTTTTCCTTATAGGAGACATACTCCTGTCCCTAACCATCTTTGTGGCCCTTCATTGGAGACTCTCTAGTATGTCCACGTCTCTCTTGTACTGGGGAGCCCAGAACTGGACACGGAACTCCAGGTGTGGCCTCAGCAGTGCTGAGTAGAAGGGAAGGATCACTTCCCTTGACCTGCTGGCAATGCTTTGCCTAATGCAGCCCAGGATGCCATTAACTTTCTTTGTGACAAGGGCACATTTCTGTCTCGTTATCACTAATGGGAGAATATTTTGAAGCTGGAGATGCACTGAATACTGTTTCCTACCACAGTTCTCTTCAGAAGCCTATGCTATATAAACAGCTGGGTTTTTTACTCTGTTTTCTCGGTACCAACTTCAGAACCATGCTATCTCAGCTTTAAAGAGTACTCTGGAACCTGGTAATGGGAAAAGTACTGTAGAGCCACACAGTCATATGACATATAATTAACCATGTTATGAAAATCTGTTATTTTGCACGGTGCAGAATAACTTTGTGGCCCTTTATGGGATACATAAGGATTCACAGGATTCTTGTAAATGTGCATGTGTATGGTGTTTGCATATAATTTTTTGTATGTTAACGTGGCACCAAAATAATGACAGATTATAAGAAATGTTGCTTTATTAGGTTTATTATTTCATAGAATGGTTTGGGTTGGAAGGAACCTTTAAAGATTATCTAGTTCAACTCCCCTGCCATGGGCAGGGGCTTCTTTCACTAGATCAGGTTACTCAAAGCCAGATCCTTTGCATGTACTTTATAACATATCTTGGGATTCAGCCATCAAAGAATCAGGCAACCTGTATCACTATTGCTATCACTACTCCCCTGCTGACGTACTCACATATTGTCCACTTTCTCACATACTTTCTGATTATTAATGAAGTAGTTTGAACTATTCAAATGAATAATTATTTTAACCAAGCATTACATGACATGATACAATTGCTAAAAAGCTTGCTGTATGTTCAAGTTTAAGGTTGAAAACTGAAGTTGTATTTATTTTTTTTCACAAAGAGTATTTTTACTGAAATTTTACAAAATTTTAGATAACTGAAATATGACTGTTTAGATAACTTAAAATAAAAACAGACAAGCTTCTCTGATTCTAAACACATCTTCAATTCTCAATGCATTGTAGCAAAATACTGGATCTTTATATGTTTGGAACTGATTTACACAAATCTTTTAGCAGTTGGAAACTACATTTTGACTGTATAATCTTGACTGCGTTCCTTTTTTCAATATTAAATAATAATGGGGTTTCATTGTCCTTTGATCCTCATATAGAGTCCCTTTTGCTTAACATTAAGTTTAAATTCAGTACCAGAAAATTTAGCTTCGCAAACTCAAAGTTGTCTCTAAGAGTTTTTTCACTTCAAAAATAGTATGTTTGTCCAGAGGATCATTAGCTGCTACACAGCTTTTAGATATGTTAGAGAACATTGAAAGTATGTTCATTCAACTGTCCTGCAACTAAAATTATACTTAAAAAAGAAAAACCTACAAAATACAATAAAGATCAAAGCACATCTCTTTTCTCCCACCCCCAGGAGAAGGGAAGGAAAAGAGAAACAGAACAAAGTGGATAAAAATGGAATTAAGAAAGAGGCAGAAAGAGACAGATAAAATATTCATATTAAATGTGAAGACTTTCACTTTGCTACTCCACAGGATAAATGGTCATCACCCTCACACGATTTTTTCAATTAAATGCCTTTAAAAGTTATTTTATGCTATTTTTGCAGTAATTAAAACAAATTCTTTTTAAGAATAAAAATATTACTGAAACAATTCTCAAAACATATTTCTGACAACTGTTGTTACTGAGGTTTTTTTTTTAAGTTTCAAGTAATTACATAGTATTGTTAAAAATATTTTAAGTAATACATCACCTCATTTAGGCTAGTCATCTTGTAGTAATTTTTATGGCCTCAAGCAAACGTAAGTTATCTTTGAAAATACTTCTTTGCTATATTTGGTTGTGAATGAAAGACAAAAGAGCAGAACAGTAACATAAAATGTGAAACTATAAAATCTATGTATTCTTTAAAGTAAAAAAATTCCATGTTTGAAAAGTGTCTAGCACTGTCCCCATCTTCTAAAAGGATTCAAGAATCACTACAGTTATCACAGTCTTGCAAACTTCTCTTCAGTATTAGACAAACTGACAAAGTATAATTAAGGACAAAGTAATGAAATGCTTGGATAAATATATGCTGATAAGATCAAACCAGGCTGGTTGCCACGAGAGTAAATCATGCGTTCTTGACCTGCTAAATTCTTTAAGTCAACAGTATAATGTATAAAGGGCATCTTGAGGAAGTCATTTACTTTGATTTTTCAAAAGGATTTCTGATAAAATCTCTCACAAGAAACTAGTAAGAAAAATAAAGTAGCCATGAGGTAAGGCCAAAATTCTGAGAAGGATTAAAAGTGAGTAAGCCAAAACAAACAAAGTTTTAATAAATAGCTTCTTCACAGACTAGGGAGGAATTCTTAGCAGGTGATATGAAACACTTAAGGAAAAAATGATGTCTTATAATTTTACCCAATAGCTAATAGTTTACCCTGTTCTAATAATTATGCTACCTACATTGGTGATATCCAGGAAATCTTTCATGATTGCCTTTTCATCACAGTTCACTGTGATAGGACCGCCAATGTGTTTTAGATACCATTTGATTTTAACCACATTGTTTTCTAATACCGTAGCTTCAAAGCGTAAAACTGACATTGTTGCGGTCCAGTCCTTCTGACTTTAGTGCTCTACTTTTGTCAGTGTCACTTGATGCAGCTCAAGTATTTGTGTGGGCGTTTAGTAAATTAGATCAGAAAACCAATCTTGGCCAAAATTAATCCCATATCCCCTCCATCAAAGAGCTAGTGTTTTGCCAGGTTACTTTGCTGATCCAGTTCACCATGTAGCCACATAAATACATCTGATGACATAAGAGAGGGAACAGAACAAGGGCAGGAATAATGGCTGCAAGGGATTCCTTCTTTTGATGACAGTTCCTGTTTCTGCTTGCTTCCTGTTATTTTTGAAGCTGTGGCTAACTGAATAAAACAGGTAGTGAAATCAATAATATCCAGTTCAAACTTGAACTCTGGTAATTGCTACACAGATGTAAATGCAAATGGTGAGAGATTTGTGATAAATGCAATGATGAGAGATGTTCTGTAAGTGCCATAATAAAGTAATATATGTCTTTGGTGAAAATTGATGTGTAGCTCAGGCAGTTATACTGGGATCCATTTCACTTTACCTAAGCTTAAAAAACAGTCAAATTGGTGATCGTTAAAAAAAAATATTAAAAATTATCTGAGCAACCAGAGTTTTGCCTGCATTATGATTAGAAATACTGAAAAACGTAACCAAACTTTATAAAATGCTTGAAAGTTTACAAAATAAGACATAAGCATGCATGATGTACTTTATTAAACATCCATATTAATATAATACTTCACATGAATTTTAAAAAATCAATCTTCAGTCTTTTTTTTCATCTGGTAAATCTTTCACTGTTCAAATAAATAAGTGAATAAATAGCTTAACTAACTTGTTTATATTTTTGCTGAAAGATGTAACAGAAAATTTCCTGGTTCTTTGGTATATTGATTACACCCGAATATTTTGACCAAAGTAATCTCTGAGTTTTTCACTATTCAGTTACTCGTAGCAGATGAATGACAGCAAAAGCATTATGAGCAGTATGGATGTAGTATCCTTTCTGGCTACCTTGCAAGAAGATATACAGCACATAATCTTGTTTCAGCTGGCCTTCAGTGGTGCACAAAAGTAGCATGCATAGCAGTATTTTAGCATGCATAGAAGCAGTCCAGGTTAGAGTTAATAGATTGTGGCTGGAAAGGGCACAGTTTCTTCAGAGCAGTGGATTTATAAAGTCTGTAGCTACATCTACAACCTGTGAATCTTCTACTTCTTATATTTATTAAAACTTGAGTTTGTGAACTTTTTGAGGATAAGGTAGGAGTGGTTTTTGTTGATGGAAGATGAGACAGATGCCAATTTCTCAGAACACAGTATGGTCCCCAGGCAATCTGCACCACCATTTATTCACATTCATCTTTAGGGAAACAGTTTTCTTCATGTTGCATGTTGCAAATAGTCATTGAGAATGCAAGAAAGGAAGCTGCACTCTCTCTTAAACATGTTTTATTTAACACTATTATTAATAATCTGAAAGAGGGGGGCATTAAAAAGAAGATAGCAAGTTTCACGGATGATGCTAAATTAGGCGGTGTTGCAAATATTAGTGAAAAAAGAGATAATACAGAGGAGAGTAAAAAGGTTACAAATACAAGAAAGAAATAAGTAAATGAAGGAAAGGTTTGCTTAGAAAATTCAAAGCTAATTATTTAAAGAAAAGTAATATGAAAAAAGTTCAGTATTAGAAATACGGAATGTAGTAACACTAAAGAAGCAATAATTGAACTGCAAATTGTATATGAATGTGAACTGGAACGTGGAAGAAAACAAGCAATTTGATTTGGGAGGCAAACTCCCTTCTCCAGCTCTGTGATCTGCACAGCACATAAATAAACTGTATCATCTTTCAGGATAGCGCATCTTGTTCTTTCAAGTTTAGCTTGCCAATTTTGTGAGCTGGTTGCAAAAGAGGATGTATTGCCACAATGCAGCATTTTTATCATGTGCAAAATTAATGCACGATGTGAGCTACATTGCTACAAGCAGAGAAATGATAATCCCTCACTGTATCTTTGAGGCCAGAGGTAGATGCAGTACAGCTGTTAATGGCAGAGGGGGAGGTTGCGTCCCATTTTCAGTGTTTCAGGTCATTCCCTGCAGACTGGGTCATACGGTGAGGCATGCTGCCAACCTAAGAGCTGCAAAGCATATTTTTTGCACTCATATTTTCAGGTGCTGCACAGCACTGCAGTTTCTCTCCAGCACTGGAGAAGCTAGAAAGAAACTGCAGTGCTTTGCTCAAGTCAAGACTGAACAAGTGAGTTGCTGGTGCAATGGTGGAGAATGTGAGTGGAGGTGGAATGCTGTAATAATAATACTGTCAATACTTAATATCATTATTAGCTATAAGCATCTCAGAGCTTTCTTTTCTCTGCAAGAAAGAGTTGAAATGAAAAAACTTTTTGATACTGAAAGGGTTGGCTTGTGGAAAAGAGTAAAAGAACTAGACATATGTTCATGAATATGATTATGTCTACGTTGCACCTTAGGGGCTGGACCACGGAGCTCACTAAATCTGCTGTGCCCCTTGATGTGTCTTAGTGTTTTGTGTGGTCAAATATAGGACACCTGTAGCATACCCTACAGGCTCAGAAAGGCTTCTGGAGTTCAAACAACCTACAAATCCATCTGCTTTTGTATTTCACAATGTTGGGACCATCGTAGAAAGAGTCACATAGCTGACTTGTCATTGACTATGTTATGTCACTGCAAGGTAGCTGATAGTTGGCCAAGATATAATTGAGACAGAAATATACTTGCTAGGACTTGATCTACATTTTCAGTCTGCAGCCTTCCCCAAATCTCTCTCATTTAAAGTTCGCAATAAACTTACCATTCCTATCCAAAGAGTGCGGGCCTGAGACAACTGTGGACCTTAAAAAATGGGCTTTAAACGTAAACTCCACAAAACCTGAGAACAAGCCTATACAACATGTCTAACAGGTAACTGAAGAACTTAATAATAAAATGGAAATTGACATATGAAAAAATACCTGTACAGTTTAACATGAGTAATGGTAAATGAGAAGACAATATTAGGATATTAGTATGTGCTAACTCTTAAGAGACCTTGGATATGTACCCTGCATGCCAAAGCATGCTGACTGTACTGGAAATCTCCATTGCTATTTTCACTAGAATATTATACAGTTGCATATAATTTTGTTGTGCATGTATACCTGAACATAGAAAGTTTGCATAGCTATCATCATCCAAGGGTGCTACCAGGTTTGAACAGCTATATTTTATGCCATGATTGCATTCATCCTTTCTTGCTGCAGATATCTTAGGAAACGGTGTTTTCAGTCTGTCTCCTTAGGCACTGTGTGTCCTTCATACCTTCCTCAGAATTGCACTTGACATTTCAATATCCAAAACTTAGTGTATGCGATACGTCATGTTGATTTCCACACTTGCGTTGGGCATCAGGAAGAGTTTAATGTTCCTGCCTCAAAGAAACAAAATATTTCAAAGGACTGAGTCTTAAAAAAAAATTTGAAAACAGAAGACATGAGACAGAACAAATAATATAAGAAACAACACAATATAAATATTTTGTAAAAGAAATACATATGCAGTGCACTATCAATAAGCTTGTCAGACAGCAACCCTATCATGATAAAAAAGTTCTAAACCAGTAGAAAAATGTTAACTGTTGGCCAGCTGTTAGGGAAAAACCTTATCCAAGTACTAAACACTAAACTGCAAAGAAGCAAGGATCTTAATGTACCTGCAGCTGGGAAGCTGAGCATGAACGTGGAATCAGTGCCAGTGGAATTTTCTCTTAGGGCAGGGCCCCGTTTTATCATCTAAGCACTACCCTGAAGCAGTGTTGGTACAAATATGGCAAGTGGATGTACCTATTTTTGTCAGTCTTTCTCCAGGTAGACTAAGTCAAACCTTAGACTAATTCAGTTTCTCTGAGATTAATTCTGGCAGAAGTGGAAAGTACAGTGCTACTGGTCTCTGACTATTTCTATTGGCACTTCCTTAGACATTTCTTTTTGTTCTAACTAGATTAAAAGCCTTAATTTATACAGCATGGTCTCCAATGTCAAAATTTAGCTTCCCATAAAGCTCTAATGACTACTAATGCTTTTACTAATGCCTAACTGCCTATAAAAATCTTCTAGTATTATTACATTCCCCCCAGTCGTCTTTTTTATATTTGTTCTTTGCAGTAGGAGTTGTCTTTGTTCTCTTTTTTGGTACAGCTCCTAGCACAATGGGGCCCTGATCTGAGACTGATTTTCTTAAGTAAAAAAGTTCTAGAGGAGATGTATTGGGAGTAAAAGTTCCAAAATAGATCTATGCCATCTGAGCTTCTGTGCTTCACTGCATGACTTCCATTTTAAAGACAGGGTCAGATTCAGGAGTAAAATAGTTGGAAAGATAAAGGGGTGGGAGGGCCACTATGTGAGACTTCTGCCAAAAATAAGATCCTCCATCTATAGTTCTGCAATCTCTGAGACTGACCTGTCATGTTGTGAAATCACGTACCTTGTGCAAGCCTTCATTTGTGTGATGAGAAAACACAAGGACAGAAGGTTACAACCATTTCCACCAAAAAAACTTTAATACTAAAAATATGGAAGTGTCATGCGAAGCTTTGATAACAGCTTAAGTAATTATTTGATTGACTGAGATACCATATCATGTGCTCAACTACATTTCAGTCAAAAAGTGGAAATTCTTAAAATACATGAATCGTCTATTATTCAGTCAGATAATATAAACTGAAAGAGTGACTATGCGAGACTGAGAAATAATTAACAAGAAATAGAGTTTACCATTATTAACATACTTTTAAAATCTCATTTTTCTTGATTGTAAAAGAAATGTTTAAGGAACCTCATTTATTAAAGAACAGGGAAGTATTAGAGAGTCACATAAAATCCTTGCTGATAAGCACTCCTTTGACTCTTTGAAAATCTCTTTTCTTTAATAATTATACCAACTGCCACCCCCAACCACAGAGCAAAGCTTAACTGGCCCAGTGACTTGAGAAACACAGCAGTTGTCTAGGGAGGCTAAACAATGTATTATTCTGCTTTTATTTTAATAGGTATTTACATTCATACACAATCTGTAAATGCACGTACTTTCATACATATAAGCAAAAAGAACAAAATACCCCAGCAAATGATACTGTTGATGATTTAAGATTCCATAATCCCCTTTAGAGCCCCCTAATAGGTATTACAAGCAGCAAAAACAAAAAAGGAAATTTTCCGTTTTAACCAGGCCTCTTAATCCTGAGAAGTATTTAATCTCTTGGAAATGCCTCACTGGCACATTGCTGATGGCATGCAATAAAGGTAGTTGACCTGTCCCCTGTGGAGCAAACCCAAGGCAATCTGCGTAATCTCATCCTGGGAAACACATCCAGTACCACTGCAACTGGAGAAATCACATGGGGATTTTTTCAGATGCCTTACAAATGCATACACAAAAGCTATTAAAACAAGCTTTTTTCAGTTCACAGTTTAGCCTTTTTGAAGTATCTTCCATGTGCTTGAAGAACGAAGAAGCCAACTCTAGTTAAATTCTGTTTTTAAGATTGTCTGCAAAATGACTGTCATCCCCTTCAGAGGAAATAAGTTGATCCCCACATTTGAAGGGTTTCAGAGGAAATACTGGTACAGTCGAAATCTAAAATAAACACATATAATTGGCAGAATAAGAAATCCCTACATTTAAGACATCGACTTTTCCCATTAAGTGTCTTAAGACATAATACAATTTTACTAAATTTTAAATACTCAAGTTGAAGTTTTCTATGGCAGGTGTATGCCTCAGGCTGAAATGCATGTAGTTCTTTACTTGTTTTGGAGGCTTAAGCAAGCAGAGCGCATCTATGCCTCACTATAAGTTTCATTGCAAAACGTTCTTGCCCCTATGAAAAATGTTTACAATTACCAAGGAAACTATTATCTTCATGTTCTGGAGCAGCGGCCTAAAATTTGGCATGAGCTATCCTGTGAAAATTTGCCTACATTTGTCTTGCATTTATAATCTGCTGGGGAAAAAAAAAAAAAAAAAAAAAACCCAACAAAAAAAAAAAAGAAAAAAAGGAAAATCTTCCGTGTTTTTAGCCATTAGGGTTTGGCAGCTATCTTCTCCAAAACTTCTTCTGCAATGGGTCTGCTGCTTGATGGGATTGAAGGGGCTGAGTGGGACTTTGTGTAATTCCCCCCCTCTTTGACAAGTATTGTGGTTTGGAGAACAGAGCTCGTTGCAGGAGATTATCTCTCTTTTAGTGTCAAAGAACCCCTGCTGATGCCACAGCAATAAAAGGAAAACTGCCTAAGTGGAGCATTAGGAGCTGGATCTGAGTGTTACAAGGATGGGGACAACGATGGAGCACGGGAGAGGAGAGAGTAACTGAAATTATTAGCCAAAAGATGTGAAGACAGAGAAAAGTGGAGTTAAAATGTAAAAATAATAGAGATGAGTGGGAACGGTCTGGATCTCAGAAAGGAAATATTTGACTGGGAAGGCCAGAAGGGAATCTATGACTGTAATATGGATGTACTGGAAATAGCACCAGTGAAGGATTTATGTTTGGAAAATGATACATGGGTATATACCTTTGCCTGCCCCCTGGAACTGGTCTTTTGCTCCTGCCAGGTAATAATTCTGTAGGCCAGATGAAATGTGTGTCTCACCTGCCTCTTGTGGCTGATTCACAGAACACTGACAGCTTTTCACTACTCAAATTAATTTTCTAGATCGCATGTCAGAGGTCTGTGCTGCACCCAAAACCTCAAACCAGTTGAGAGTATGCGCCTGTGGTGTAATTTCTGTTTATAATCTTTGCTTTTTAAAAGCTAGTAAGTTGCACTGGCTTTCCAAACAGTTCTTTAGGCTTTTAAGCTTAACATATACTTACTTCATCGAAAATGAAGTTTTTCACTGAAACCCGATATGAATCGGTCATTCTTAGGATACCCTCAGAGTCTACATGCTTTGTAGTTTCTGTCATCACGTGTCTTTGAGGAGGGAAACTCTAAATCAGAATATCCAAGGAAAGAGAATATTTGAGACATACTGAAGCTCATAGAGCTTAAAAGACAGGGATATATGTCCAAGCTCAAAATGCAGCTGCCTGGAAAACGTTCAGTGATGAGAAATTTGCAAGGACTAAGGACCCAGTAAATTTCTCTCCAGTCATTCAGCTCTTCTGCCCAATTTACTGGAGCTCTAGAGAGAAGAATTGACCCATTCCCACACACTGAGTGGTGCTCTGTATTTACAAACTTTGATTGTGTTGGTAAGCATTGAGGAGTTTCCTTTGCCTTTGTACAGTAACACTAACTGGGCTATTATGCAACCTTAATACTTTTCCTGCTTTAACTGTTTACTATTTAGCATTTCTTTCTTGCTGTCACTCTAAATAGCACTGATATTTACTTCTACATAAAATTACAAATGAAGTTTTGTAAGGAAATAGAAAAGAATATTTTGATTACGGTTCTGTTAAGTATGCAGTGTTTTGTCATGGTAAATGCTCCCCACAGATATCATGTCTTATGATCACTGTTGCTTAGAATGAAGAAAAAAACCAAACATCCAAGTGATAAAGTCTATTGCAAGATCAGTGGAACATACTGAAACTCCACTCTAGCTAGGAAAATTGAGTCATTGCCACGACTAAGAGAAATCAGATGACTTGCTCATAAATCCCTAGCAATCTTCATCTCTTGGACATCATGGCTAATGAATAACCATTTGTTTACAAATAGGCTATATCATTCTCTGGTAGCTGGAAGTCTGTGAAGCTAGATCGTATTTACTTCTTTCTGAAGCCTTCCAATAAAGCTTCTAAAAGGTTTCCCTTTGACTATCTTATGTCTATAAAAATTGAATCTACCTTACTCCCTTTGGATATCGTATTAGGTAAAACTTTTCTCAGACTCTGCAAAAATCTTGAAATATCACTGTGAGGGTTTTTTTAAGATGGTTTAATTGTAAGCCAGTTTAAGTCTTGTAATAATGTAGCTGCATTTCCTTTAGCCTTTAATTGTACTTAACTGAACAGGTTAATTATCTTTTGCAGTTAGGATGAATATTTTTTCCTGAAACTTAGAGCCATCAGACAACTGAAAAGTTCTCAAGATAAACAATGTTGAGTGCATCCTTGTTATTAGAGATATTAAACAATGAGAAGTAAAACCAAAATTTGATCACCAGTGAGCACTTGAACATTAAGAGGAAACCGGTTTTTTTCCAAATGATGGATTTCAAGAGAATTTTAAAAAACTTCTCTCCTCTTTGAACTATTTTGTTGTCTCTACTTTTCAGTGTAGAGAAAATTTTTATTGATAATTCCTTCTGAAGAAGAACAGATATTTCACTCACTGAAGCACCACCACCAGTCGTAAAGGCTGTCCTTTTTTACTTTGTCTCCACTGTTGTGGTTTAACGGCAGCCCACAGCTAGGACCACGCAGCTGCTGGCTCAATTCTCCCCCTTACTCACCCAGATGGGTAGGGAGAAGAGGGAGAAAAGGAGCGGAAAGAAATAAAACCTTATGGGTTGAGACAAAGACAGTTTAACAGAACAACAACAGAAAAGGAAAATAACAGTAATAGTAATAATAATGGTAAAAGAATATACAAGATGAAGTGATATAACATAAGTCACTCTCACCACTGGGTGAAGTGGTTGCCCAGCCCATCCTGAGCAGCGATAATGGATCCCTGATCCCCAGCCAACCCCCATTTGTATCCTGAGCATGATGTCTATGGTATGGAATATTCCATTGGCCAGCTTGTTCTGTCTATACTCTCTCTCAGCCTCTATGGGAAGCTGAAAAAAGTCCTTGACTAATATAAACATCACCTGGCAACAACTAAACCAATATGCATTATCAACATTCCTTTCATACCACATCTGAAACACAGCAGCCACTAGAAAGAAAATTAACTCTATCCCATCTGAAACCAGGACATCCCTACATCACATTCCTTTCAGTTGTCTCCTGAAGATAAAACCTCTTTAGTCAAGTATTAGTGAGATAACAAGTTTTATTTTAACTAGTACAGATAACTTGGTTGCTGTGCCAAAAATTCAAGTTTTCATTTCTGAAAAAGAAATTACTTCAGAGAATATTTTCCCCCACAACTCTTAAAATATACACCAGCAAGAAACCAGCACTTGAAGACCTGAGCTGTGAAATTTCAGCTCAAGAAATTACAAATTCTTTGTACTATGACAAGTAATACATACTAAACTTGTTACCCAGAACTAGCAAGATGAGATCTTCCAACATAACAATATCTTCTAATCTTTTTAGTGAACTCAGTATCTGTGATTTTAACTTTCCAGATATTCTGAATTTCCACTTGAGGGCATGTATGGCCAATATGGTCCTACGTTTTATATCCTTTGGGATATAATGGTCCTACATTTATATCCTTTCAATTTATAACTCTTCTGTCTGCTACTCATGAATCATAAACTTGCTCTTCAGCCAGTCTGCTGCATCCATTTAATTTAAACTTAGTCTTGGCTCTCTGAATCAGGCTGCTATTCTTTTAATACTTGTCCATAATCAGCTACACCAATTGGCAAGTTTCTGCTCAGATTAATTTATTTTTCCAACATTATAGAATTGTTTCAGCAATCAAGATTTCATTCTGGTTTTTGTTTTGTTTTGTTTTGTTTTGTTTCTTTTTCCCTGGAGACTGCTTTCAGTTCTCCTTCGTGTTTCAAGGGAATTTTCCAATTTCCATTGATAAACACTCTTTTTTTTCTTCAGAATATTACTTTTTTTCCAAAGTCATAGCATTTCTTGCTTGCAAACACTTTTCTAGTTCATCCTGAAACATGGCAAATGGGACTGAGCTAAGAAGCAGGGATGGGTTTGTTTGCCATCTACCCTTTATTCCTTTTTACATATGGCAGCATAGGTGTGTCTGTATAATACGGAAATATATGCTTTATATATATTTGTGCTTTATATACTGCTATATACCTATATGTTTAAATGCACAAATACACAGGGTCATCTGAGTTGAATTTTTTAATGAAACATGGATTATCTTTAATATTTTCTTGTCCTCTTTGTTTTTATGTATGTTGCAGATATACTTGAAACATATTAAGTATTTCCTAAACAGAGAATAAGAAAGTTCTCAACTTGGCATTCTTGAAGTTAGTTTGTTGAGAAAGAATGACCAAAAGACAATATTACTTGCTTGTACCTATTTAACCCTCCCATCCCTGTGAATCATGTCCCAGAATACAGGTTTCTTTAGCAGGAGGGAAATCTTAAATAAGAGCTTGAATGTTCTCCTTAAATAGATTGTTATGTTGTTATGACAGGTAAAAAACAATAAATCATCTATTAGATGTCACTGGACTGTAGAATCACCAGATTGTTTAGAACTTCAGTCTGACTGATAGCACAGCACTGGAAGATGCAGCTGCAGAAATCAAAATGCATATCTAAACAACACTGAGTCATTAGTCATGTTGCTTGAAAAAGTAATGTCTACTGATTTGCATTTGCTTTGCTGTACCTTATTTTGGATTTTTAAAAAGCCTTATAAGATTCTTAGAGTATTAGACCTTTATATGTGTAAAGAGAACATCAACAGTTGCAGGAGTAACAGTAAGAAATGTTTTTTACACTGTAGATAAAATTTGTTATTTTTTGACATAACTTGATGGCAATGTGGTGGTAATTAAGAGGAAATGTCTAGTACAGATTAGTTATTGCATACTTACTCAATACTTATGCCTGCTTGTTTTCCTTTGAAGAACATTTGGCATTGGGCACTGTCAGGGTATTGGAGCAGGAGGCCTGTTGGTCTTATCTAGGATGTCAATTCCTAATTTCCTTCTAATTTACTTTAGAAAATAGGGAAGTGCCTAATATAGTAAACACACAAATAATTATTCCAGAGCAGTTATGGTAGGATTAGCAAAACAGATAACTTGACATGCTTATAAAATCTGTATAAATATAGGCAAGTATGTAAACTGTAATGTTTCTCATTAGAAAGTAATAGAAATGCAAATTGATTTCACAGAAGGCACACAAAATACTTTTTTTTTCTGCAAAATTGTTTTGGTTTTGTAAGACATCAGTGTGATAATGCCATGAGAAACAGCAAGCATCTTGCTGCTTCTAAGAAGATAGGGGTTTTCCCAGTATCAGACCTGCTCATGTTAATGTACAGCTCTATTATTTCTAATAGCTGTTTAGCTCTTTGACTATCTTCCAGACAAGGCTCTTGCATTAAACCCGAAAATATTCACTAGATCTACTTCACATAGTCTCTGTCTTCATGGATATACCCTCTAGCTCTCAAACTTGAATTCCATTTTTAAGTGTACTAAATTCTGCTTTGGTGGAATACTGTTTATTTTGTGTTCAGCTGTGAACTGACTTTCATGAGAACACAAGGTAATTTAAGAGCTATTACTGTTCAGGGCTTGAATCCTTACTACTTCTACATGTACACAGAACGATGTGAGGGCTCAGGTTTCACATGCTGGCACAGTATTCCCAGAGGGCCAGACCTTAAAGTCTGGCAACCAAATTTCAATCGAGGTAGGTACAGGTAGATCAAAGGAAAATGCTTTTTGGAGGTTGAGAATAGATTCAGTGGCTGATGAAGAAGTAAAAATATAATCTGTCAGATTGTTATTCGACTCTGACTTCAATTCTTTTCTGCAGCTGAGCATTCTCCTGGTGTTCATATGAAATGAGATGAATAACTGAACAGATAAGTTCAGACTATGAGTGAACATGATTTATTGTATGAGGGATAACATTGTCTTTTAGAGGCAAGTGCAAGAGTTAAAGTGGACAGTAAACAGTTTAGCATTCCAGTTCTTTTCCCTGGCAGTTCAGTCTTGTGTTTCAGAATCTAAGCATTCACTCTCAATAAATTTTCTCTAGCACTTGCTACAATATCCTGTCAAAAACAAATAAATACTGAAATAATTTTTAAAGGCAAATATGCAGAGCCCAATGGATACCAGTGCATTGGGATCTGTTGGGCTGGGATAGCTGGGACTGTGCTGATGCAGAATTCAGTCAAGGACCTAGTTCAATGCTGAATATGGCATAGGGAGACGTTAGCTGACTAACTCAGTCTCACACACGTCCTGATCCAGGAATTTTACTTCTGGTTACGTGACTATCACCATTGTAAAGTACAGACATGCCACGAGTCTTCATGGCAGGATCAAACAAGAGTATGAAGAGTTATAAATTGTGCCTACCTGTAGCAAAGAAGTAGTAACTTGTCTGAAGTTAATTGACTCCTATCGACTCTATTAAAATTATGAACTATTTCACCGTCAATTAAAGGGCACAAGAAAGGAAACAGACAAACTCACCCTAACATCTGTGTGATGCCTGGCATAATGTTTGTTTGATCTTAAATTGTGTTATCTTATTTTGGTGTCATTGCTGGAAGTAGATTAGATTTTATCTGCAGCATTGTATTGGGTTTTTTCTGCTTTTGCTGAGTACTACTCAGAACCAGATTTTTGAAATACGACATCTATTTTTCAGGTACAATTTTGAGCACTGCTTTTTCTCAAGCAAATGATAAAATATACAGATATGCATACAAACCTCAGCTGTATGTGCTAACTGAATACAAACTAAGCACAAATGGGCTTTTACAGATGTAAATTCTATCATTTGCTTGTACAAGTGACAGTGATAAACAACCATACACACCAGTGATTTGCATGCACAAAGTCGAAGTTTGGCCCTGAGTGCTTTTTGAGACCTTAAGTGTCATACCCTGTTGACAGCATATTTGATCTGAGAACATCAGCTTTTTAATCAAAACATTTCCTTGCAACTTCAGTTTATTTTCTTTATATCCATTACCACGCCTATTTATTTTTAATCTGTCATCAAAACATCTTTCTTTGAGCAGCTAGGCTGACTGTTGTCTTTTGCTCAACTATTGCTAATATGCAGGCAGGCATTGGTATTCAAGTACGTTTGCCTAATTTTGGGTCTAATCCTGCTCATTTTGAAGTTACTGGACATCTTTCTATTGGGTTTTGATTGTACAGTCCTTGGGGCAGGGAAGTGTCTTCCATTGTTTTTTGTGAGTACAGTACCAGTGATGATGTCCAAGAAATACAAGGAGACAATAACCTATTCTTTCAAGGAACAAAAGGATGTTCCTTTTGATGCATTCATCTTTCAGCTCTCTTGAGTTTGCCATTCAAAGTCAGAAAACTGTTTGCAGGGTTTTCACTTTCATCAGTTTCCTAGGTTTTTGCATCTTATAGTCTTCTCATACATGCTCATTAACTTGCTTCATACTCAGTTGTTCAAACGTCTGCTTTTAACTCTACAATTTTGGGTAGAAAAATTAAACAAAAAAAATTTCTTATGTTGTTTTCGGAAAATCTACGATATCCCACTCAGCAAATGTTTCTTTAAAATTTTTACTATTTTTCCCCCCTACAGCATCCTGCAAAAGCAGAAATAGTAGAAAGGTAGCTTTTACAATTAAGGACACATTACTAGCTCCAAAGTACGCATATATTGAAATTAATTATGGAATTTAAAATTAATTTGGAAACTGAAAATTCAGGATTTTGTGTTTCTCCTTCAAAGCCCAGTCTTTCATTCCACCTTGTAGTTGTAGTATCAACTTCAAAACAGGTTTATTCTAGGCAAAGAGTCATAGATCATAGAATCATAGAATCATTTAGGTTGGAAAAGACCCTTGGGATCATCGAGTCCAACCATCGACCCCACTCTACAAAGTTCTCCCTTACACCATATCCCTTAACACTACATCTAAATGAGTCTTAACCACATCCAGGGATGGTGACTCCACCACCTCCCTGGGCAGCCTATTCCAGTGTCTGACCACTCTTTCTGTGAAGAATTTTTTCCTAATGTCCAGCCTAAACCTACCCTGCTGCAGCTTGAAGCCATTCCCTCTTGTTCTATCGCTAATTACCTGTGAGAAGAGACCAGCACCAACCTGTCTACAGTGTCCTTTCAAGTAGTTGTAGAGAGTGATGAGGTCTCCCCTCAGCCTCCTCTTCCTCAAACTAAACAGTCCCAGCTCCTTCAATCGCTCCTCATAAGATTTATTCTTCAGGCCCTTCACCAGCTTCGTTGCCCTCCTCTGCACTCGCTCCAGCACCTCGATATCTCTCTTGTATTGAGGTGCCCAGAACTGGACACAATACTCAAGGTGTGGCCTCACCAGTGCCGAGTACAGGGGGACAATCACCTCCCTCCTTCTGCTGGTCACACTATTTCTAATACAAGCCAGGATGCCATTGGCTTTCTTGGCCACCTGGGCACACTGCTGGCTCATGTTCAGCCGCTTGTCCATTAGAACCCCCAGGTCCTTTTCTGCCAGGCAGCTCTCCAGCCACACTTCCCCAAGCCTGGAGCGATGCACGCGGTTGTTGTGGCCCAAGTGCAGGACCCGGCACTTGGCCTTGTTGAAGCTCATACGGTTAGCATTGGCCCATCGGTCCAATCTATCCAAGTCTCTCTGTAGAGCCTCCCCATCCTCATGTACATCAACACTCCCACTTAGCTTTGTGTCATCTGCAAACTTACTGATGATACACTCTATGTCTCACTCTAAGACAACAAAGTCAGACTTTTTCCTAGAGATTAATTAAAGTGGTGAAGACTATACTGTTTAAATACCTACTTTCTGACTCACTGGATTCAGCCAGTTGCAGATTAAGACCTGAATATAGTGGACAAAACTGTAAAACCCTAAACTCAAGTCCCAGCAGTTGAATAGAAGAGTAATTGATAATGTGCATACTTGTCATCAATTTTTAGTTTTAAGAAGATGCACTAAATTCTGTTTTGTCTTATTTATGCTTAAACATACTTTGTTTCTTTAATTTATGCTTAACACTTTTTTTTTTTCTCTAAGAAATTTGGTGAACTTAAATGTATTTCCAATCTGCAGAAGGAATAAGGATAGAATGGGGCCTATCTCAGCAGGGCCAGAGAGTTAGCAGAAGTTGGAAGAAGTAGTTAAATTGAGCAGTACGCATTAATTTAAAAATTAAAAGCAGAAACATTTTAAGAAAGTGGCTTTGTGCATACTGTTTACACAGATACTACCAAATGGATTACTCATCTATTTTCATCATCAAGAAAATTCTCCAGACTTCAATTTTGACAGTTTTAAACAAAACCCATCACCCCAGCTCAAAACTATATTTGCATATGTATACATGCAGTCTGCTACAAAAAAAGAAGATGCTATTAGCACATTGAGCCCTTATGCTTGTCTCTACTGCAAGGGACAGTAGCAGTAAAAAGAGATTGGGAGAGGGAAAAAAAAAAAAGGCAAGGAAGAAAGGGATCAGTGGAGCTAAACACCTAACTGTTCTGGGCATTCTCCTTACCCTATGGCATTTTCCAGCCCTGAGGATGTTTCTCTAGGATCCTACTGGGCATATCAGAACACTGCATAGCATGGAAAATCAGACAGGAGTTAGGGCTCCTAGACCTGCACTAGTTCCTACACACATCTCTGCACTTTACACAGCAGAGCTGTGTGCACTGTGCAGAGTTTCAGGTCAGCTGGTAAAGCAGAAATGCCTGAGGGCTAAACCCACGCATATTCTTGTTGTCTCTGTCTCTCCCTGTTAAAGAGACTCTGAACTTCAGCGGACCAGCCCTTGCACACTGACCCTTGGCTGCCACTGGAGATGTTGTATCCCTTGTAGAGCATTCTCATGCCTTTGTCTGCTCCTGAAAATTTAATCTCTGGCAATGAAGCTTTGGCATCTATTACGAAACAATATAGAGTATTTCTTTTCCCCTTGTTTTAATGCATCTCCCTTGTGTTTACTTGTTTCTAACAAATTATTATGATGATGAATTACTTTTTCCCCATTTTCTAACTTAAGTGAACTCAGTGGAGGTTTTCCTTTCCAAAAAACTGAAAACTAGGTCAAATTTTTCTATTTGGCACAGATCCAGGCTTACCACAGGAACTGAGAAGACTGCAGTATCACCCAGTGAAATACAGATGTTTTCAGATTGTGTGAAACAAATGCCTATGTGTTTGTGCTGCCCACCCATTTGCCTCAGAGCTGAGTTTCCTTTCTTTGAGTCTGCTAGGTTAGGCTTTCTGTCCCACCCAGTGATGTATTGACTAACTATGATCCCAGGCCAACTCTCAGAAAATTCAGCAGAAATGGCTGCTTCTTTTTCCACCTCACGCAGAAATTTTGAGGGGAATAAAGCTTTCCTTACACCCTGCAGAACAGATACGTGCTCAAATAATGACACCGCTTTGGAAAATGGGTGCAGGGTCTGCATGGCCATTGCTGTCTTTGTAATATCTTGGGCAAGGAAGGATGAAGCTCTGACTACGGCCAGAATAGTTTTGTTTGACAATTATGTAGAATATAAACTGCAAGGAGCTATGTTCATGTTTAAAAGTCATGAAGTCTATCAATTCTACTTTCATGGCTTTCTAGAAAAGGAGCTGTAGGAACTCGAGAGACATTCCAAGGGTTACAAGTTTTGTTCAAAAAAAGGAATGGAGATATGTCTTTAAAAGGCTCAAAAAATCTCCCTCACGGCTTGAGATGTGCACCCATTCTTTGTGGTTTCAGTACTTGTGAGCAAAAATGTTAGAATGCAGGGGAGAACTGATATTATCAAAATTGTGGGTGGAAATCTAGAAGACAAGATGCTTTTGAAAATGTAGCTTGTAATGTATCCATTTTCGTGTGGGACTGTGTAGAGAATGATGGAATTCAAGTAGTATTTTCAGGTTTTACTCTCTAAGAATATCCACAGCATGTCTTTATATCCCTGTGCAACATAATTCTTTTAGGACAGCATTTATTAAGCATATACCATTATAGACTCTCTACAGAAAATATCTGTATAGATAGATCCTGAAAGTTGCAGAAGCCCCCAGGTTACTGAATGTTTGCATACTAGCAGTAAAGCACCTTAGAGAACAGAAGCAGAGATCGATGGGTGGGAAAATGACTCAATGAACATCTGTGTCAGCCACTTTGAAATGTATAGTACAGAGGGAATTATCGATAAGGTCAGAGTCTTCATGAGAAAGCAACTCTGTTTGCAACTCTCAAGCAAGAAATGAAATATCTTAGAATGCAAGTTGACAGATACAGTGTTGAGTGAGGCCCCAAGGAGCTTGCGTTGACAACAGGAAACCTTTGATTTGAATTGTCTAAGGGTGGTAAAAGGTCAAAATTATTCAAATGTTGAATGCAGTGGGTAGGTGAATCCTGAACCAACAGATACGTGAGGCAGCAGAAAGCCAAATGTTGCATCTCTCATACAATGAGAGCTGTGTTTTTATGAAGATTGCATATATCCTGCTAACTTGTAATAGCCATTTTTGTATATTTGTCATGCGACATCTTCAGTTTATCCACATTAACATAAATATAAATGTGCTTGAGAAAGACCGAAAATATCTTTGAACCAGAATTATTATGTAAGTAAACACCAATAAATGACTTAGTTTCTGAGCAGTTATCTTAAAACTATTCATAAGAAAAAGTGACAAATTTCTAAATGAAACAAATGACCGAAAGAAGAGACCATGGATAGAGCATAAATGTTCTGTTTAATCTGCCACTGAATTACTTTATGATCTTAGGCAAATAATTTAATTTGTGTATACCTTCACACCATTTCTAGTCTTACTAATTAGGACTACAAAGGATTCCCCTGCCATGTGGCTTGCACAGTATGTTGTACTACCATCTGATCATAACCAAGAATGCAAAAATGACACTGGATTCTAGAAGGAGTGGTTTTTGACCTTTTCCATCAAATTGTTCCAATACTCAGCCTGTAATTAAATTCATAGTGTCATCACTCCCAAATTTTAATTTTTTAAGACATGAAGAATGCAGTTGGTCTTGAAAGGTTTTCTTTTTGCATTTTAAAATGTCATTGTCTCTGGAATCTGTTTAGTCACCTACACCTGTTTTACAGCAGAACCCACAACTGCAAAATATGCAGGAGCAGGGAGCATGTGTTAATGAGTTGTAGTATTGATTTCACCAGCAATATTCTAATGCTGTTTCTCTTGGAAAATGAACAATAGATCTGGGCTCATAATTCTTAATGCATGTTGTGTATGGTAGTAGACAGTCCATATTCTGTAATGTACTTTATTATTCTATACAGAATATGAATTATGTGCTGTTTTACTACAGTGAACATGAGTGAAGGATCCGTGCTAATTTTTTTCGGTCTGTCAGCACATCTGGAAACAATGTTGTTTTCTTATGAACATGGTCTTCCTGGTGTGGATTGACTTGCCCAGTCAAGACTCCAGTGAGACTTCCTGGTTTCTGCTTCTCAATGCATTGTCTTCCAAGATGGTTGCTATGCGATACAGGATTCTGGCTCACTATTCTTCCCTCTCAACTCCAAATTCTGTGGACTTACAATTTGGGTGTGACGTATGTACCAAGTTAGCTGAAGGTACCGAAAACTTTTCATTACACAATACTGATTAACTGTTCATCTCTGTGGCTTGTTGCGTTATTACTCTTCTCTCAGTGCTTACCAAAAATAATTCAGGGTAAAAGCTCACATGCTTCTGCCTGGACTTGAGGAACCCAGTACTTGCCAGAAGAACCACTTTGGAGACTGGAAGGAGGTCATATTTATTATCTCCTCAGCCTGCTGGTTCAGATTTCATTTTCCTGTCCAATTTGTTAGTGCTCCTAGATTTGTAGTTACTATTTGTACCTCAAAGTATGTTTGGCCTGAAGACCATTATTTTCTCACAGAAATTTGCGATGATTATTCAGATTGATTAGACTGACAAAATATGTTCTACTTAGGATTCTCTTGAAATCCATTGAATGACAGCAGCCAGGCAGAAACCTGGTTTGTACAGGGAACAACTGAGAGCACACTGTTGTGATTAATTATTTGTAATAATTTTATTTTTGCAATAGTATGCTAAATGTTTTGCAGCACAAAAAGGGAAGATGGGGAAAAGAAAACAAGGGGAAATTTGAAATTCAGCAGCCAAGTACAAATCTTTGTACTGACTTTCATATAGTCTAGGGCCTGCCCTTCTCTTCCTATGCATGATGATGTTCGCTCAAAGCATCTAAGAAGTTTCTATTGGTTTTGGGGGTTAAACTCTCTAGAATTAGGAGCAGAGCTTTCTGAGTCAAGGGCCCCCACCTCTGGAATTAGTTTTCCTTGGTTCTCTGCCAACGTCCAGCTCCAGTAAGCTTCAGAGCACATGGTGAAATGTTTGTATTTGGGTTAGCTTTTCTCTATTTTTAGATGGTTTGGTTTTGCTTTGAATTTTACATTATAGATCTGGAGATGGTAGATTTGGAATTGTTATTTTCTAACAGCGTTATTCAGTATTACCCACCATGAAAAGATTTCTATGTCATTTATCAGTAATTTTGTAAGCATGCATTGCAGCGTCTGAATGAACGATATTTTTATTTTCACTTTTATCTTGCCATTTTCCAACCTGTGATACTGGAAGCAGTTTGACCCAAACTGGAAAAGCTCTTGAGCACAGAATTTTGTTCCTTGTGTGCTTTGCTGTGTGTGGAGGGAGGTGGTGACTGTGCAGGTGGACTGACAGGGGGGTGGCTGTCACCTACGTGGGCTCATTGCTTTGCTCTGGGCAATCCTGCAGCAAAGGCCACCTTTGTACGTGTTGTGCAGCCGTCGTGGCTATGCCAACTGATCCCCCTAAAAGTGCCTGTCTGCAGTTAGTACTGTTTTTTGCTAATGAGGCTAAAACTATATGAGCATCCAGAATGTTTAAATCCTTCCACACCAAAATGTAGACTATATTTAAATGATTATAAATAAATGATTGTAAGCAGTCGAAAGTATTTGGTTATAAACTTTAATGTTTAGGGCTTTATTGTCTTATTATTTACCTTAATTTTAAACATTGGTGTTGATAGTTTCAATAGAAATGCTCCTTATTTGCACCAATCTGAGAGGACAGCAGGGTCTGCAAACACTTGACATGCTTTGAGAATAATACTAAAGGATCTTTAGAGATGTGTATTTCAAAATTAGAGCTTTGCTGTGTGACAAAGACTTTTTTTTCTATATTGCAAGATTAGCCCTTGCCCTTTGTCCAAATATATGTTGCAATAAGATCTGTTCAGGTTCCCACAGTAATAATCCTGTTGGGGAACAACGGAACCCAAGGCCAGGAATAAAAGGGCATCATGTAATGCCTTATAGTCAGCCACTTCCTGAAATACCCTGGGACAGGTTTTCTCCTGGTGTAAAATAGACCAGCACCTGAGGATGTGGCTCAGTACCCCTGTGGAGTGGGCAGTTGCTATTGGAGGGGCGAGTACACGCATCAGACAGATCAGGTATAGATCAGGTACACATCTTCACACTGCAGGCTCTCGGTAGATGTTCCCAGATAACTTTCAAAGCAGCTGCTCCTCAGGACAATGTGGTGTTATATTTAGAAGTGCAGACTGGTCACCTGATGGTGTCCCGATTTAAGAACGGTTGGGTCTATGCTCACCATTCATCTCTTCAAAATGAAAAGGGAGATAGCTGAAAGATTGGCTTGGCCCTGGTGCCGCTAAGGAAATTCTTGTTTTGATATAAAACACTCTTAATGAGATTGCATTTTTCCCTACCATGTCTAACTTCAGTCTGAGAGGAAAGCTAACACAAGGAATAAAATAATCCTGTGTGCACTGCAGTCACAACTGATTTAGCAGCTTACACACAATTTTTTCCCCTTTCTCTTCTTGTATTTGTGTTGATAAAATCGGAGAGCTGGTGGCTGGTACTGATTTAGATTTCCAGCCTGGATTTGCTCTTGTTTTTCTCCTTACTCCAGTTCTCCTTGTGCAATGCTGCGTGGCGCTGGCAGCCTGAGAGAGAGGGAGCTCCAGTCACACGCATACACTCAGACCACGGAGAGAAGATTAACATCAAGGAGCCCACATTTGCAATAGCGGGTGGTGCTGGGGGGGAGGCGAGGGGAAAATAAAATAAAAGCAACAATCGGGTAAATGCTCGTCTCTTCTCGCCACCAGCACCTTGCACAGGTCTGAAATCGCTCGTTTTGCTTTGCTGTATTGCGCTTGCCTGGGATGTGGAGAGGGGAGGGGGAGGGGAGGAAGGGGGAGGTTTAACTTTTACTTGACATTACCGGGTTATTGTCAGTTCCCCCGTGTTAAACCCCGGTGGTTTCCCCTCGCCCCCACCCCCTCCCCGGGCTCGGCTCCCTCCAGTTAACTTTGTTCAAAGGGCTGCAGCCAGGAGGGCTTGTCCGGGCCTGGGACATAGATAGCGTAAAGTAAATAACCACCACAATTAGACCGGGGCCGGGAGTTGATCTTCGTGGCGAGAGATCTGCTTAGTTAGCGTTTGCTGTTTCGGGGCGATTGAAGGCCATCGTACCAAGGACACGGGCGCACACGCACACACGCACAAACACACACACACACTCACTCTTACACACACACACGCTGGATACAAAAGTCTGGAGGATATAGGGGAGAATTGCAGCCGCCGGATCGGTGCAGCAGCGGCGGCCAGTGCCATGCGTGTCACGGCCTCCTGAGGGGGGAAAAAAGGAAGAAAGGAAGGAAGGAAGGGGGGAAAAAAAGGAAAGAAAGAAGGAAGAAAAAGAAAAGAGGGAGAAAGGAAAGCACAAGAAAGACGCGGGGTGGTGGAAAGTGTTTGCCTGCTTTTGTCTCGCAATACAGTGAACTGGAAGATGGAGATGGATGTTAAGGGAGTTTCTCCGTGCCCGGAGCCCATCCCCCCGGCGGCGGGGTCTGGCGGCTGCCCGCACCAGCGCCCGCACCACCGCGATGGGCAGCCCGCCGACCCGGCCCCCGCCGCCGACAGCGGCCACCCGGAGCGGAGGCACGGCAGCGAGAAAGAGGACAAAAAGGTATGTCCGTTCCGCTCCGCTCCGCCGCCGGCCGGCCGGGCGCCGCGCCCGCCGGAGGGGCCGGCTGCCCGGGGCCGCGCTCGGCGGGGCGGGGGCGGCTGGCCCGCTCCGCTCCCGCCCGGCCGCGGCCGCGCCGCCGCGGGCAACCCCGCGCCGCCCTTTGTCAGCGCGGCGGCGGCGGCGGGAGGCGGGGGGCCGGCGGCGGAGGTTGTCTGAGGACACGGGGGCGGCGGGGCGGGGAGGCGCGGGGCCGCCGCGGGGCCCGGGGCGCCGGGCATTGTTCCGCCCGCCCTGCGGGAGCGGCGCGGCGGGCGGCGGCCCAGGTGCCGCCGCGAAAGTTTACCTCACTTCGGAGGGGCCGGTGCCGGCAGGGCCGCCGCTCCCCTTCCCGCGCCTCGGTTTTCACCCAGCGGCGAGGGGCGAGTGACCTGGGGGATGGAGCCCGGGCGCTGTGTCCCTCCAGCCCTGCTGTGTCATTGTGGACCGGGGGACGGCTGCTCGCTGCCGAGTGAAAACCTGTGGGTGACGGGAGTTCAACGAGAAATGGGTCAGATCGCATCCCTTAGTGCGGATATGTCTGCTGCTGGAAGAATCGGAAAGTAGGGAGGATGCGATGGAAAAAGGTTGCCATTAAGATAATGTCAGCGGAGTGCATTGATCAGTGCTTTTGTCTGCGGGCACTGTCTTCATTTCCATTCATTTTTCTCGGCATGGCTTTACCAAACTGAAACCGATGAATTCTGCTGTGTCTGTAGGTCTGTAGTAGGCAGAGACTGATAAATGTGTAAGTTTCGTCGTAATATGGTGATTGTTGCAGGGAGTGATCCGCGTCTGATAGACCGTAAAACACATCCGTTTCTATTTTATTGAAATCCGAGTAATTCTCTGAATGGACAGATAGCCCAAAATGGATTATGATCCTAGCCTAAATGAAAAAAAAGAAATGTTGCCATGTACTGGATTTGAGCTGTGTTTCTTCAACTAGTTGTGCTATAGTTTGGTTTTGTTAGAAATGTGTAAGAGAACAGTAGGACAATGAAGGAATGTAAACCAGCAATGCAATAAATGAATGCAACAACTATGTCACACCATGTATTTGCATGACTAGAGTTGCAATTACCATAAGAAATACAAGGTATTTTGAAAAAATGGTATCTCTAACTGGAGACCCCGGGTTTGTAGTATTTACCTCGTGTACTTTTAGGTTTGTTACTGTTTGGTAAAATCTGTGCTATTTTTTTAATTAAAAGAGAGTATCAATAACTGATTATTTGAACAGGGCCTGTACGACTTAATAAGGTGTATACCTGGGCTTTATTTTTAAAATTATAACTGGTGGTTTATATTTTGTGATAGAGGAACACAGAATTTCATTTCCCTTGAGTTTATGAATATTTCATTCTGTCGTGACTGCATGTTACTGTACATAGCTAAATTATTTGCGTGTGTATGATTGTTTCTAGGATCCCTTTCCTTGCATCATGTTACTGGAACTTAAATTGCTTTTATTTCAAAATAATTAAAATGTGGAGCCAAGGTTGCCATTTACACATGACTTGGTTGTACCAGTGCATTGAGTATTTAAAAACCCTGCCATCAGCAGAAATCCATGCTCAATAGTTAGTTTCTGATCTGCCACACAGTTTGTCTAATGTTGTACCAGTCGCAGACATGAGGAAGGCAAACGAGGTATGACTGAAGGTGAACCAATACTAGACAAGGCCTGATTCTCTATGGTGTGGCTAATTAATGTGTTTAGGTAACTCAGTATTGCACTGTTTTATTCTGTATTTGCCAGCATTTTCTGGACATAGAGACAAAAGTACTACCTTTTTTTTGTCCTAGTTGTAGCCATGTTACAGTACTGTGATATATTCCTTTTTTTAAATCCGCTATCAGCTTTTCCAGACTTGCCATTGCCAAGGTGGTTGCAATGACTAGCTTGTATTTTTGGGAAGTGCTGTGATATTTCAAACCTCCTTAAATGTATGTATCTTTTCTGGATGCTGTCCCAGGACAACCAGTACTTTTTATTAGTGCAGAAGTATTTCAGATATCTGGTAAAATAGTGGGACCAGAAATGTGATGAGAAGGGGAAAACCCGTTAAAGCAATAGTAAAATCCAACACTATTGTGAAAAAAACATTCCAACCACAAAGCAAAACCCAAGTATTGCTTGAAACATCATCTAAGAACTTTCTAAATGGATTGAAATAACAGTACCATTGTTTATTTGACCCTTAAACAAATGTCAGAGGCACACTGATACATCCTAGAAGTGTAAGCACTCTATGTGGAAATTGCAAAGGACATTGGAACCTGATATTCTGACACATGTATACTTTTGTATAAGTAAATATTAAGATTTTACAACATCTCATGATTACACTCTCAGGACTTGCTTTTTGGGATCATGCTTCAATTATAAAAAGTCTTGTATTTTATCATTGAGCTCCATTTCCACTGGAGGTAAAAAGCTTTGCTTCCATCTAAATGGAGCTGTGTCAAATTCACACTCTAATAAAGCTATTTTTTGCCACTGCCTCCAAAAGGAACACTGCTGAATTTACCAAAGAAGGTATTTTCTTAATTCTATGGAATTTCAGTAGAAGGTACTAACATAGTGTCGATTACATGGATGTTGGAGTTTTTTTCTGCTGTATGTTCTCTTTTTGAACTTCAATAAAATTGTGAAACACGCCTAACTTGAAATATAGTGTCGTCAGCTGGGATGCTGACGTGCTGAAGTGTATGCTTAAGTGCTTTGTTGGAGGAAGACCTAGGTTACCTCCCATATATCTTTCTGTGTTGAAACCATCTTTGACCAATGTATGAGAAGAGAAATTATGAAGATTGACTGTATAATTTATTAAGTACTTGGTGCTTTAAAGAATAGTTGCCATTTAGATGGGAGAAAATTAAGCATAAATAGTAGTGTGTAAGATTTAGAAAATGTTTGACTCTCGATGGATACTATTGTTTCTCTTAAAGCAAAGCACATCAGAAAATATTTTTTCAACACTCCTACAATGTTTTCTGTTATTTTAGTTGAAGATGTGTAGGTCTAACCCTATATACAGCAGCGTGTTGACATTCTCCAGTATGGCAAAATGGGTGACTCGGGGAGAGAACAACATGCAATCCTGGCTGTTTATTCCTGGCTGGAGGTGCAGCTGAAGCCTGTCACAGATTGTGTGGGTGAGCCGTCACACCATCTTGCCACTCCATGATTTGGTGCAAGGGGGTACAGGCCCATAAATTTTACCAAGGATTCTTTCCAGCTTATATTGGAGTGATAGCATCTTGGCAAGGATTGGTGTAGGGAGCACTTTGAGAGCTGAAGGCAGCTCCACAATTCCTTTGCAGATTGGTGACTATGGGTGACATCTGTCACAGCTAACATCATGACCAGAGTTTTCCTGGGTTGATACCCTGAGTTAGGACTTTCAAGCCCTTAGCTACATCCAGCGTGTTATGCTGTTTCCATATGCAGTACTGTGTAGCCCCCAGGTCCTCCAAAAGTTGGTCCTAGCTACGGATTTGGTAATGTAATGTTGCATACCCAAAGAAGAACATTTTATTTTGTTTTCCACTGAGGAAAACCTCTGTATGTCTGAGGTTTGCACAAATCATTTAGCACAAATGATTTACAAGCACACCTAGAGCTTTCACTTTATACATACGTTCCAGAAACAAACCCCCCTGTGAAATAGCTCCAAGGTGAAGAACTTTCTGTGTATTTACATGGAAATGAGCACACTAAGGTTACAGCAAAAGCAAGCCTATCTGGGCTGGGTACATTGTATTCTGGTTCAAAAACAATTTGCCAGTGTTTGATACAAGAGTTCTGAAGTGGTTTGTGGGCTTATTTGTATGTCTTTTCCCAGAATTCTCGCCTGTGATATAGCTGTGTGAGAGTGGTACCCAGGTGTGAGCTTCTAGAGGGGAAAAGCTGAGTGCTTTGGGGAAAGGCACTTGGTATTAACTTGGGAATTCTGTTCTGCTGTACACGTGACCTGATCTAATCAGCAGTCTCTGAAAGCTTTCCGCTAGTGTATTTACAGGACTACTGCTATCAACAATACAGTAGTTGTTCACTCATCCTCCACAATTGGTAGGTCAGGAAGAGTGGAAGACTCTTCAGGGGCAATTCTTTTTTAATAATTTCTCTTATGTATGTAGTTTTGTTTGGTTTGAAAAGCCATATGTTACTATATGTTTACATTTAGAGAAGAGAAGGCCTAAGAAATGCAGTTTATGCTTGAAACAGATGATGGGAAGTTTCTTTTTGGGGGTGGATCACCCCAGTCTCAGGTCAGGTGTGCTTATCTTACCTTAGGGAGTTCTACTGTGCACAGGAGAGTAGTTGTCAACCACTGTCTTTTTCCTGGAGGTTTAGGTGTTTTTTTCAGATAACCTGGGCCCAGCCCATTGAGCAACTTGAAGTTAAGACCCAAAAGCTGAAACTGAAATCATCAGTGGATAAGGGGAACAAGTCTGGAGTGTGTGGGACAAAGAAAGCAGAGATAGACAACACTACCAGTTGCTGATAGTAGCAGCTTCTCCTGATAATCATATAAAATGCAACACTTTGTATTAGCTGGAGTTTCCAAGTACTGAAGGCTTTTTGCCAGGTGTATCATGGTCTGTGGTCCTGCCAAGATGTAATGCAGGCATGAGTAGTCAAGGTCAGGCCATTGTCTGCCTGGATGGACAAATTCTTAGCCGCACAGAGATGGCAGAAAATTTTATTTGTGGCTGTTGCTATTCTAAGAGTTTGGTGTCAGACAGAAACTCCAGTGTATCTTTTAAGTGCGGACGGATCTGGAGAATAATGAGTCTTCCTCTAAATTAGTGCTAAGAATGTTTCAAAAATCATTCCTCAGCCCAGCAACATCAAGTCTGTCATTTTCAGGTCCACTTTTAAGCACCTATTCTTCACTCTTAAGCTGCCCCTTACTACGCTGTGGGCCATCATGATATTGGTATTGATCTGCATAGTTCAGTGTCTTTCTGATGAAATGGTGAGAAAAAAAGCTTATTCTGTGCTAGCACCTTGTTCTTCCAGAGTTCCCACAGCCTGGTGGCTGTCTGGGTGGTGAGCGTGTCCCAAAGCCACAGACCCAGGAAGTGCTGAGTCCCTCATATTCAGATGTTTGTCCTGCACACTCCCCGGTCACAGATCTAGGCCAGGCTCTAATTCATGGCAGCATGAGGAGGCTCCCAGACCTGTCTACCTGGAACGGCTGCCCAGAGCCACAGTGCCTGGTGGGTGCCTGTGGAAGGGAGGCTTTGGTCCTTTCTATAGCTGCTGTGGGCAGCAAAGCTATTAACCATGCCATTAACCTGTTCTGGTGAGTGAGGCCCAGGGGCCATCTACTTTGAGGAGAATGAAAAAAAAATCAGATTAAAAAAAATCAAAAAGAGGAAATTCACTGTGAACTGAAAGCCTTACTTTGCAGGCAGGTCTACTTCTGCGTTTCCATGCATTTGATGTACTCTGCCTCTCACGCTTCTCTTGCCTTCTAGTGAGAGAATCCTTAGATGAACCTAGGATTGTGCCTTTATTACAAAATAAAGCAGATGAGAAGAACAGAGAGAAAGAGAGAAATGGTTAGTACCTCAACTGAGGTAAGACTGGTAAACTCATATTTTATTAGACATCAGAGAATCCATAAGGAGAAGAGATATTGGGAATCAGGCTTCATAATTTTCCTAGCTCCAAAATTACTTTTTATCTCATTATTCTGAGAATTCCTTTTACTGATGTGGGAAAGAATCTTACCTTAAGTAGAGCAAATACACATTTAAAATGGGTTTATTTTCAGGTGGCATATTGAGAATCTGGAATGTGGAGAATGAGGTCTAGCACTGTTTTTTTGTTAGAGTTAAAGCATAAAGTTGGAGAAGGAGGAACTGACTTCTGTGTTTCGCCTGTGTCTGTACTAAAACAACATACATGATAGCGCATATGAATGATTCTTTAAAATCTTACACAATACTGAGACTTCTGAAAGAAGAATACACTATTTAAAATAGTTCTCCCCTTAAATACATTGCATGAGAAATGTTTTGGCAAAGAACAAACAGCTGCTTAAATTTTTCAACCAACTGATCAATAAGTGGATGAAGCTTGAAAAACTGTTCACACTCTGAATGGTTCCTGGGGTAAACGTAGAAATATTCATTGTAATGCAGAGATTTCATGAAAAGTAAGTACTACTTAGAGTTATTACAAAGTGAAATTAAGTGCATATGTAGTTGATTAGGTAACAAATCCAGGGACATAAACAATGAACATCATGGGTGGGAGCTAAACAACCCTCTTGAGTCATCGCAAACACAACCACAAATTTTGTATGCAGAAGACACAGAACTGGCTCACTGGCTAAAGGCAAATTCATCTTGGCTGCAGAAGGGTTGTGCGGATTCCTAACTTGGAGGAAGATGCGGCACTGAAAAGGGCATTGTTATCTCCTCTTGAGCGGTTGGGACATTGCCTTGACTCAGATGTAGCGGTATGCGTTCGTGCTTGTGTGCTGAGGCTGGAAAGAAGTCCTATTCAGGACTGCACATGACAGCCCAGAGCTTGGCCAATGCATGGCATATCCTTCCCACTTATGCAGAGCTTGTTCTCAAAAGCCCAGTATTCACAGGAATTCCTGTCCAAGGGTTGAGTGCCAGCTTGTAACGAATCTGAGGCTTCAAACAATGGATAATCAATGAAGCTAGAAAAGAACAATACCCATGTTGTTGCATGCTATTCCCAGTGTTTTCCTAGATGTTCACAGTGTTTTTAGACCATCTCTATCTGTGGTAAAAGCTTACTGTGTCATACTACATCCTTACGGCACAGTAATTCTTACTATACTGAGGTTAAGGTTTACTTAATTGCTCGGAGCTAAGAGGCAAGTATAGTTACTCATGTGTGAAGTGGTTCAGTTTTTGTTTGGTTCCATATTTGGTTCTCTGCCTAGCTGTAGCCATGCCGCTCACATAGTGACTGGGATTATTTCCCAGCAGCTTGTACTAGGTGGATTTCTGTACTGACTAGCTGTCAGTAGTAATTATCCAGTAAGGGTATAAAAAGTTGCACAGTCTCAGTAGAGTTATTAGTTTCTAACAACCTGTGTCAGAAAATACCCAAATAGTAAAGAAAATGGGACTGCAGCTGTAAATAGGAAAAATGGCAACAGGAGCACTGATGATAATTTCCATAAAAGTAGGGCCTCAGTCAGGTTCTAATGTGGTATTTAAACATGTAGATGAAAAAAGGACAGATCTGAAAGATATTAGAGATCATAAGTATTCTACAGTAATTTTTTTCCTTCCTCACTCCTCATCCTTTCTCCATGGCTTTGGCATTCTCCTCTGTCTATAATGAAAACTTCTGTTTTGTTTCATTTCCCCACATTGCATTCTGAGCTATAAGGGGAATATGAATTCTTTCACGAACTATAGTAACCAGTGCATCTTAACTGGGATAAAACAAGACACAATTTGGCTCATAGTATGGACAAGGACAGTCATGTATAAAATTTGTTAGACAGCCATGGTTTACTAGAAAAAGACTAATTCTTCCAAGCCTAATGGCTTCTGCCATGTGTTTAAATACAGCTATTATTTTCATTATACGTTCTATTAAGTGAGGACCAATCTTGTTATAGAACCAGAATAGAAATAGTTTTCTTGACTGAAAACCAAGTGTTGGGTGAATAAAAATTACAGACTCAAGCCCCAAAGCTTGGTTAATATACTTAATGTTCTCGGGCTTCTGAGTTCATTCCATTGAACACCTTGGCCTATAGATTCATAGTTTATTCTTTCCAAAAAGATGTTCTGCACAAGTTGTTCAAAGTGATAATGTGATCGACGACTGAAAATACTGTAGGGGAATAAAATGAGCATTTCCCCATTTAGTTCTAGACCATCTACAAAGGATTGTTACCATTGCCTGGAGAATAAAAATAAAATGGTATGGAACCTATGCCTGTTCTGTTAGCATAGGGTCTGTGTTAATTGATTTCAACAAGTGCTTCAAGCACCACTGACACTTGTTCTTCAATACCAACTAATGATGGTTGTCTCACTAAGGTTATTACTGAGTCTATACTAATTTTCAGGAGCCCATAGCCGAAAATCTCTTTTTGGATCCAAACTTACATGCTCAAGATAAGTCTTTGCGAAAAGGGAGTGAAAGAGCTAATATCTATCAAAGATAATTTTAGTAGCTGTTATATTTAGTAGTGATTTGATATTAACTATAGAATAGTAAATATGCATTGTGCTTTGCTGAGAATTCAACAAAAGTATGTTATTGCCTTGAGGCAGTTACCATGTGAATCAGACATAACTCAGGAAGGATAACTGCAAGTCCTCACAGACGGGCAGGTGAGCATGTGGGGGTAAGGTGGTAATAACTTCTGCTCTTAAGGTGAATTGAGAGTGAAAGGGAGTGGCACGGAGGGCAAAGAGGGAATCCTTGCTGGAAAGCTAATTGAAAACAGCAACTTTTGAGTAGAACTGGAAGTAAGGAGTTTGTAAGGTTCGTATTTTGAGACGAAAGAACTTTATGAAATGTGTATTGGGTCCATGTGGAGTTAAGGAAGCACACAACAGAATCTCGCAGAGTTTGCAAAATGCCCATCTAGGCTTCACAGGCATTATACAGTGCCCTGGTTAGCCTTATTAATTTTATTGAGTGTGCTTTGAGGACATGCAGACTTTCAAATTATGTGAAAGCCACTTCTAATAATTAATTGGCTCACTCTCTCCCACCTATTGCTTCATATCTAATAAAAGGCAACGGCGAGTCCTTGCCAAAGCCAATAGATACAATAATATTTAGGTTAGTTGGGTTTGAGATATGACAGGCTAGAAAGGATATCCCTAAAGATCTTAGAAGTGAAACAATCCCCATTTTTTGTCCTGTCTTATTTCTCCCATGACTCTCATATGATGTGCTCTTAGACTAAATTTTCCCTGATCTAGTAAGTGATTTCAGGAAGATCAGTCCACCTTTAGAGAACAAGAAGTGTGTGTGTGCGTCTGTTTGAACTGATTTATAACTGGAAGCATGTTTCAACTTTACTGTGTCAGGGAGACATGCTGAAATTTCCAAGTGATAAAACTGACCTCTGCCTTAAGTAGAGAGGCGACCATCCACACTATCATCTACATCCATGCACTCGCAGTGTGACACAGGAAATGACATGCCATTATCAGATGGCTGTTAAGATGGATGCAGGGAAAGGGTGAGCTTGCTGGCATGACCTCAAAGACAGACATCCACAGATGTTCTGTAGTCACTTAAGTGTGTGCAGTTAAAGTGTGCCTGTTGTGCATTTAGGGAAATTTTTGTTTTAAACACTTAAGTTTGGAGGAGGCCACGAATATGTTTCCAGTGGAAGAAGGGAGGAAACCAGAAAGCTTAATGGGAAGGAAAAACCAACAGGTTTTCAAGAGACCAAGAGGAGCAAGGCAGTAACAAAGGGTTGGACATTCATCCTGAACCTGACTTTATGTGGCTCCCACAGGGAGGTGGCTAATGTGGTGGAAGCTTACTGTCACCTGCTGTTGTGGTCTTAAGTAAAGCATAGTCTTGTTAGACCTTAAAATGGAGACTGAATGTGCCACTTATTGAACTTGTCAAGAGGACACACCCTGTGCAGAAGATTAATAAATGATGAATCAATTCTAAGAGAAGCCATGTGGAGGCTGGAGAGTCAGAGTTGATCAAGGTCAATGTGGCTGAGGGAACCTTTACAAGAAGGGTCATACCACAGGACTGTCATGAGGTAATCAGCCAGATCTACATCAGAACTGGAATCACCTAGTGCTGGGAATTGTTGCTCCGGGCAGGAACAAGGCTCTGGCTTCTTTGTCTGGTCTGGTCTCCACTGTGCGTATTCTGCCTGTTGGTAAGACTCGCCAACTTTCTCTCTTTAGGCCGTGTTTCGTAGTCATATCCTTTTGCATGCTGTTGTGTGCAGAACAGTTACTAAGTCTTTCTTACTAACTGGTCGAGTAATGCAGTCACAATTATACCTAACTGCTATTGTTTTAGAGTTAGACTTATATCCTCACACTAGGCGATCTGTTAGATCACACTATCCCATAGACTGTGACTTTATTCCTGGTAGCTCAGAACTATCCATAACGCCCATGTCATCTGCAGGTACAAGCAAAGCCCACGAAAAGATGCCATTCTGCAATGTCAGTCTGCGTTTCACAAGTGTTTGTGCATGGTACCTATGATCATATCATGACACCTCTTAGTCATACATCCTCATCTGGGGGTAATAACTGAAAGAGACCAGAGCCATTAAAATTAGATAACCATAGATAACAGGTGCTTATGTATTATGTACTGTATGTTATTATTAAGGATTAGGAGCAGGAAGACACAGTGATGCAATAATCAACAGGTGCCTAAAGCGTTAGTCTCTTATTTGCTGATACAGGTGACTTGTTTCTCACACAAAGGAAAATTATAGATGAATCTGCCATAGGTAGGTAGAACTTTTGCCATTTTTAAGGTCAGAGCAGTTGCACCTGTTGACACACAGTTCTGTGGTACCAATAAACTCAGCATTCAGTGTGGTCCTTGCATTGTCATATGTCATGGGTTCCCTTCTAATGCTGCGTCAGAGACTGTCACAGCTACTCAGAAGACTGTGAGGAGGAGTACTTCAGCAGTCAGGGTCAGGACCACCGAAAGGTGGTGTGGAGATCACTGCAGAGAATTTAAAAGGTGAGGTGCCAAATGGTAAGTACAGAAATGCACTGTGCACCAAGGTACGCAGCACACAAACAGAAGTAGGTGTATCGTACAGAGTAAAGGCAGATAATACTAAGTTCTGCTTCCAACCAAGATTTGTTGTATTATAATGATGGATAAAATAATGGGGGGAAAGCGTATATGCAATAGTTAGGCAAGAATCGTAAAACTCACATTTAAAAGCCAAAACAATAGAAAATACATAAACGCAGCAATGGGATCTAGTGATAAATTTTAAGTGCAAAGTTAAAGAGAAGAAGAACAAGGCAGTTTATTCATCTTCCTCTGTTAGCAAGAGGAAGATCTTTGCACTTGTTAGCAAGCGTGAGGGAATGAGACCTGCTTGTATGGTAGGCCACTGCTTGATCTGAAGTGTCTGGGGGCACATTCAGCATAGGTAAAAAACTTCGGGTACTCTGTCCAGGTGGTACCAGATGCCAGTGCAATACTGCCATAGTGGGGGACAAAGTGTCACCTCTGATCTGTAGTGTCTTACAGTCCCCTTTCCTGATCTCCTTCCAAACCAGTGCCAGCTGGCAGTGCCACTATGGACTCGGGAACAGAGGACAGAGACCGCACCCTGACATGAGTATTAGTGTATCTCTCTGACAGCAGCTTTAGCACTTTAACATCAGCCCAGATGTGCAAGGGTCAAAAGGACTAGTAAGTTAATAAATTTAAAAAACACAGGGTTTGCAAAAGTGTTTCTAATATGCTAACAACATTTTTAAAGCTGAGATCTAATTTTTTCACTTCATAGTAGGCTAAGAACAAATTTTTTATCCTACTGGCAAAGGAAGCTCACCACTTTTTCGGAGGCATGTTATGTTTTACCTTCTTGAAATGATTTATGACCAAGTAAAACTTGTTATGAGTTGAAACTGTGCAGGAGGGAGTGGGGAGGTACACATTGTTAAAAATAATCCAAAGGAAGGTGGATTAGTAGACTCAGATGAGGTAGTCAGATATGCATTGTCAGTGCTCTAGCAATTTAAAGGATTCTTCCATTTACACACGTAGGAGAAAGACATGCTATAGCATGAATGGAAAATTGAAACTCACTTGTATGCATTAAGCTCTTCAAGGTTGTAAGAGAACTGTTTTGCCCAGTATAATTTTGGGAGTAATTTTCACCTTTGGAACAAAAGGAAGGAACACGGACAGGTCACAGATTGAAATAAATCTACGGGTTTAAAGTTTGTTAAAATAACAATTTTACTGAACATGTATAGTCCAAATCTTACTCTGTTCCGCACAAAAGACAGAAACTGGCTTGATGAGATTTTGTTTGGGATTAGGAATTATCCTGCCTTGGAGTAGGAGAATGCTGTAGATCTTCCACTTCCTTCTTGTATGATTCTGTGCCGGAAAATGCTTTGATGCTTTTTAAAATGAAACCGCATCTGCACAGTTTTCAGATGCACTCAAACTCCAAAAGTTGATATGAATTACTTGACAATTGTATAAAATGACTGTAAATTAAATTACTCACTGCAGTCCCACAGTCAGGTGTGCACACTTGCAGGATCAGATCTTGCAATTTTGAGCTTTTGAGGGGGAAGAACCATCTCTCTATATGTATTTAAACATTGCTGCTACAATGAAACCTGTATACTTATATGTTCATCTAGCACTAAGTAAAATATTTCAGCAGTGTAAAATTGTGTTTCCTACTATATCAAAAACAGTCTTAGGGCTCAGTAAAACGAGTGTGCTGGAGATGTGATATCTAACCTGAATCTATTTTTGCTAGTAGATAGTTCATATAAAGTGCTAGTGCAATAGCTGAACAATGGTTTGAAGCACCTTAAAAGGAACATATATTTTAAAGTTGAAACTGTCAGCAAACTTGCATTTTCCTAGGGTGATATTTTTAAAGAGGTATTTCATTATAATGCAATATTTCAAATTTCAAGTAGTCTCTTTTCCACGTAGAAGGGATGCTTAACAATGTCAAACATTGCTATTGATACTAGAGCCTTAGTCTGCACAACATATTTATAAGAGCAGAATGCTTTGTCCCTCACTCTTGCAGGAGCATCAGTTTGAAGAGTAACACATCTGTAATTGATTCAGGTTGCTTTTTTATCAGCAGCCGATGGTGACACTCTTAAGAAAGGGCTGAATTCTCATACCTACAAATACATCTGTCAACAAAATATAAGCATGCAAGACAACAGTTCAGTCACATTTCGCTTTCATATTTTTCTCTTTGTGCCAGGGCATAACTTCTAACTGTCAGCTCTTTCAGCTGAGTGTCAGCCTTTTTATAATTGCTGCAGCATGTCAACCCCTTTAAAATTACCATATGTCAGCTGTTTACCATATCGACTGAAAGCATGCGTAGTGGGTCGTTCCCCTTTGCCCTACCTGTGTTGCTCTTGGTGACAGCCAGGTGATTATTTTAGCTGACAATTCAGCCACTGGCAGGAATGCCCCAGGTGTATTTGATGTGGCTGTGTTGAGTCCAGGAAAGTCAGTCAGTCGCAGAATGGGAAGAATGGGGCTGGGTAGTGGATGTGCTTGGCAGGCTGGCTAGTGAGCAGGCAGATTTAAGGAGCTAATCCCTTCCTTCCTTGCCTGAATATTCAGACAACCAGGAAACAATTACATTGTAGGTTGTGTGATCTCCGTGGGAATTTGCTCTTGAGAAGACCTGACTACAGAAGCAGGAGAATCTGTTTGTCCTAGTGTCTGCCTGAGTTTTTGACTAATGCCATCACTATAGGATGTTAGCACACTGCAAATATTTAAAAGTATTGCAATAACCCCATTTTTCCCGGTCCTCGCTGACAAAAAGATGAATGGCAAAGGGCTTACTGATGGCAAACCTTGTGTTAATGGTAATGTGCCAGTGTGTGTCTGGTTTTGGACTGCGTCCGGTGACTGGTTCCTGACTGTGAACCGGAGCTTTTGCTGGCATTTTTCTGTGTCTGACATCCAATTTGGACCTGTAGTGCAGAGGGAAACAGTAGTAAGCTAGTAACGGAGTGCCAGATAGTAAGAGGATGACAAGTCTTTTCCAGTCTTGTGTGAATGTTATTGAATGAGCAGTCAGTGTGCTAGGGGCCAGTGAGCCAACAAATATGTTCAGCGTTCCCACAAAATAGTCTTCAGAATAGTAGGAGGTGTGATTACGAAGGGGAGGCATTTGAAAGCTATAGATAGTGGAGTTAGGCAGGGGAAGTGAGCTGGCAGTAAGGCGTTTTGAAGCTAAATGGGGCTCTGCATAAGCCTTTCCCACAGCAGCTCTCCCCATCCAGCTAGCACGTCCCTCTGGCATGGGGCAGCAAGGGCAGGAGGCTGCCAGCATGTTTCCCTGTGGGAAAAGAGAAATGAAGGTTATGGGGAAGTGACAAGGGGACACACACACAGGGTGGACACAAAAAAGTCTCAAGAAGGGGCATCTCTGCCAGGACCGCAGCTGTAGCAGTGACCAGCGCTGGCTGTATTTCAGCTGCTTTCACCAAGTCTCTGCATAGGGTGAAAGTGAGGTCTCTGAGGCTGAATTGTCTGACATTCTCTCCTTTTATATTAGCCATATTATTTACCAATTTCGAAAATGATTCAGTAGGGGATAGCTAGTGTTCTGAGATCATGATGGGTGTAGTCAGCTTTCCAGAGAGTACGGCAATTACCGTGTGAATAGAGGTGAACATGACAGACAGGCCGAGTGGCTGCTCTCTCTAATCTAAGCATTAGTTTTCTTGTGTTTATGTGCAAACCTCTTCTCTGTGATTAGCCTCAATGGAAACACCGTCGTGAAGGTCCTGTTGGCAGCAACAACTTAATAGGCAAAATGAGGAGGGTAGGTGTTCTTCCGTCTTTTTCATTTTTAATTGAATAAGGCAAAATACACAATAAGTGAACTCCGATTTGCATGAAAATTTGTATGCATGTATAATAGATCTTAATGTTAACGCGGGAAATTACTTTCTTTCAACTCAGTGGCCTGCATATTTGATTTTTAGAATTACTTGCTTCGTTGTAACTTTCAGTAAGTTTCTATTGCAAAATAGTGCCTCTAAATTCCTTGTGAAATACTCAAGCACTTTGTAGTCTAGTAGATAAGGACATTTCCTTCTATTGGAAAGTACTTTTTATTAAAATCCATTGACAGCTTTTCGATAAATTCTTCTTTTTTTCCTCTGTCAAATGTATTATTACGAGTATAACAATGAATGCTATCATTAAGAAATACCATGCATTTAATAGCCATAATTGAAAACTTCTATTCCACGAGCAAATGTGTGTGTGTGTGTCTGTGTGTGTAAAAGCCACTTTTCATTGGATTTTTGAATGCAGCTAAGTCTTGGAATGAACTAGCAAATATCCTTTGTTTAAACTTAACAATGCTTGTATTTGATATTTTCAGAATTAATTTTTATAGCAGATTTCATTATATCTCTGTTGTGTTCTGGGTACAATAGGGCAGCTCACTTGTAGCTGAATTAAAATCTGTGGTTTAATAGCAGTTTGACTTGCCTAGGCAATAAACTATCTCCTGTAAATGGAGGTGCTATCAAGATAAAACATGTTAAGTTAATTCTGTAACAAATCCCTGTGTTGCTGATGGAAAATATTCCAGAAGAATTACTTCCTGCTATGCATGGGGGCTTCATGAATTTCAGGATAATGGAGATTACTGTCTCTGAGGGGTCTGCTGAAATATACCCTTTCCCAAAGCACTGTCTGAATTCTTGGAAGTCCTTATGGATCAGAAACTGGCTATGGCCTAACTACACTTTCATTTGCTCTGTTTTAACAAAAGTTATGATTTTAAACTGACTTTAGGAATTTGGTGAAAAATCCTGTGTGGATACACTTAATTCAGTTAAACCTAGATAATACAAATTTAATATGCACGGGTAATTTATAGGTATAAGCTAAGCTAACAGAGGAAGTTTTAACTGTTTACCTAAACCAGTTTTTAAACAGACAAGGAAAAACTTTCATATAGTACAAGATTGAGAAGATTGGGACTGTTTACCTTGGAGATGAAATGAATCAGATGAATCAGAAGTGAGATGATAAAAGGTTACAGACAATGAAGGCGTAGGCTCTACAGAGCAAGAAATGCTATTCTACCATCAGGGAGGAACAAGGAGCATTCAGTGAAGCTTAAAAGTGGCAAAGTCAAAAGTAAGTAAAAACAAATGCTCTTCCATGCAGTGAACTAGTTGCTGACGTAACTCATTGTCGCTGAGTATCTCTGAGAGCGAGTTTTACAGGACTCCAGAGGAACAGAGAGTTACGTTTAGTCTTTTAGTCAAGGTAGGTTTAGTCTTGACTTAACTGAAGGGGGAGGTTTGAGTGAAGGACAAGGAAAAAGCTCTGCAGCTTGGTGGTGCAAGAGCATGCTGATGCTTAGAAAGATCAACACTAATGTATACAACTCACCTGTTTATGTATTTAATAAGGGTATCCGATTGCAATGGTAGGGATTAAAAAAAAAACAACAAGAAAGGTGGAAAAGGTAAATGCCTCTTTGGTTCAAGCAGGTCTGCTGTTAATGAGGTCAAAAGGACTTTTTTCCCATGTCTTTCCTATACGCAGCTGCTTGTCCAGTCTCTTGGTTGCAGGATTCGGTCTGGGTAGATCTCCAGTAGGAATTTCTTGTTCTCGTACAGATCACCACAGTTGTATCCATTACCTTCCAAATGCTCATCATGTCTGGTTATGCCTTAAAAGCTACAGCAAACTCTGTTGCAGTCTCAGTAAAAGTTTGAATCACTGCATTTCATTGTTTCTAAGGAACACATGCCACAAATTTGTCTGTAAAGGTTGACTGTCTCTCCCACACACTTGGATAATAGAAAGTACCCTTGTCTGGTAACCGGAGTATGAAACAAGACAGGCTTGGAACACTTTCAGTGTTGCTTAATTCTTGGTCCTTGGGAAAGGAAGTGCATCATAGGACAAGGTAGTTTGTTCATGGTTGTAGCTGCTAATCAAATGAACTGCGGTCAGTAGCCATAGAGAAACAATGCAGACAGAGCAGGAAACCAAAGACAACCTGTTCTACCATCTCGCTGCCTCACCCTTTCACTCTAGTCTCTTAGACATACAAAGACACCTCTTAGACACAGTATCTAGAGCTTAAAGGGGACTATATTTTGCTGATCAAAGCAGGAGAGCCTGGAATCAGGCTCCTGAGTTGGATTTGTGGCAGCAATGGGAAAGACTGCAGTGCAGAGTTAACCAGCACTTCTGGGTTGGTCTCAGTTCAGCCTGGAGAGCTGTGTGCTACAGGGCGGAGAGGTCTAGAAAGTGACTTCTTTTTCATGTGGGTTCTTGCCTTTTTGTTGCTTACTGCTCTGCAGTAGACGCTGAATGTGTCTGTGCTGCCTCTTGGCTCTCCTTAGTCGGCAGCTGCTGCTTTGTTCTCTGTGGAAGAAGCCTAATCACCTCCCCAGGTAAGAAGATCGGCTGTTCTGGGACCCAGCTGCTACCTGGATCTTCTGTGTTGCTGCTGCGGACTGCACATTGTGGCAGCCCAAGAACATGTGCACTATGCTATTTCTTTTGTCTCACATGCTCAGCCAACCCTGCCAGGATGTTTGATCCACATACAAGTTCTCTCACTGTTTGCTGTTTCTGATGGAATAAGGTCAGAAGTTATGTCTAAGGCCATTTAATCATTCACTTTGTCCCTATCATCTACCTTCATATCCCGCCATCCTTAATCATGCCTACACTATCAATAGCCTAATTGCACTATGGTGGAAAGACCTGGCATGCAAATCTGCCATTGCTCGTTATTGTGGCCTGGTTTGCATGTCAAGTCTTCTGACTGTCTCTCATGAACTGTGTGTTCCACAGGGTTACAGGATGTTGACAATGACCCAGTCATAGTCAGAGGCTGAGAAGTACCCTCTATGTACAAAGGATGTATTTTTCCTCTTTTTTTTTGTTTTGCTATTATTCTATTGTTCTTCATTAATGTAAGTGAGAGTCAGGCATAGGACAAGAAAGAACCAAGATTTCCTTTTTTCCTCCTGTTTCCTTCTCCTCCCCTCCATTACTTCTAGTCCTTCCTTGTGGACACAGCAAACTAGAGGGAGAGTTGATGGGTAGATGGGGCAGGAGAGCAGGTCAGAGGATTGTTCCAAAGTATTTCATTGGAAACATTTCAGATTTGATCCAATTTCAGTAAATCAAAGACAGGATATCACAGTCACATGGGGACTCATGGCAGGCCTGTTAATTGAAGATACTCCTTGCAGAAGAGCCTAATACCCTTGCACTTCCACAATTGGTGGTGTGGAGCCAAGACTTTGAAAACTGTGGAAGTCCCAGCAGTAAATGGTGCTTATCTCTTAGGTGCTCAGCAAAAAGCCTAGATATTTCGAAAGCTCAGCCAGCTCCAAAGAGGCAGCAGGACCAAAGGTCTGGAATCTCTGATTTCCCAGCCCATGTCAACGTGGCTGTGGGATGGTGCTCGGTCCTACTGGAGCCTGGTCCCTTGGAGGCCTGGCAGCTGCTTGGTGATACTTACGTGTTCTTCAGACTCATAGCTACCGCTAACACAAATACCAGTTGCCCTTAGACCCAGAGAAGTGGTGGAGGGCCACCTCCCTCCCAAAGGAACAGCCTGTAAACTGTCCCAGCTATATACGGTGGTGGTGGCTTTTAAAATTTTATTCTGTTTGTTAAAATATTGCTTCAATCTGAAGTAAAATGAAAGAAAATAGAAAATAATTCCTGGTGAGCATGAACTGCTGTCTTTTGGCTGGCTTCAAAGGGGAGCCTGAGAGCAGCTTGCCAGCTGCACTGGGGAGCGACTTCTTCGTTAAAGAGATACAGCAATGCATTTCTCTTCCCAGCTGACATTCACTGCAGCTCATGTTTATGGCTCTTCCCAGTGGAAATAAAGCTCTCCAGAGGACTCCTGGCTAATAGCACAGCCTAATGGAAGGGCCCCTGTACTGGGTGATGTTAAGGACGGAAGCGTGAGCCTTACAGCTTGCATTAAAAAGTCAGACCCTGTAACTTAAAGCTGTAATGATTCATTTCCTCTGTGGATGGACTGCAGAGAGGCATGTGTAACAAACAGTGATGAGTGCTAGGACACTAGTAAAACCAATATAAAACAAAACTGTGCCAGAAAAAGGAACACTAAAAAAATGTCAGCAAAGAAATAAAACAAAGGTGATGCAGGGCTCATTCTACAGCCAGGAAGTTTTTGTCAGTCTTATGGGAATATCAGTTGTAATTCTGAAATAAGTAACATTAATACTGAAATTAGACTTTTGTGCATGTATACAAATACAGGTTTTAGAGAGGGTAGTAGTTTTAGAAAAGCCTTTATCTGATGCTTACCTATTGCACTTTTTTGAAATATTGTTTGCGTGCTAAAATATACTGCAAGTATGAGTGTGTATGTTGTATTTAGGTCTAATGTTATGATGGCTATAAAATAACCCATTTAGAATAATATGCAATTGGACTCCGTTAATTTTATGTGTTAGCCTAAAATTTCTGCTGTAGCAAGGTTATTTTATGCAAATAGAGAAGTTTGGATTGTAAAGTAAATAATTTCCATTCCGTATTCAGTGACTGAACTATATTTCTTTTTGACACTTTCGCAAAATGTGTTACACAGGATTAGTAAAAAAATCACTCACTAGAGCTTTTATATTTAATTTCACACGGCTCTGCTAACTGAAAGAGGCAGTACTATGTTAGAAATACAGTATTTTCTTTGTTTGGAGAGGAGGATGTTACCTCTGATTTGCTTACTTGTGGTCATTGGTTGTTCTTGGGAACGCTAATATTTTGGAGCTGAAATTAATAAAGTTGAGATCCATTAAGCAGAAAAGAAATAAGAGAGAAAAATGTGTGTTCCTGTGAAAAAATCCGTTTGTAGGAAATAGTATAGCTATGTGTCATTTTTTAGCTACTGAAATGTAAAGTAGGTAATTGGAAAATGCCTACATTTTCCAACTCCCTAGGATACTAATAAGCATACTTCTGATACAAACACTGCAGGTAATGGTTTTACCAACTCAGCCTGCTGCTGATATGATACCAGTACCAACAAATCACAGGCCATACCAAACGTGGTTAGGTGCTGTCACACTAAATTTAACCCTCATATGTTAGGGAAGGAGGCCAGGTGAAAGGTCACTTCCAACATCAAAGTGGCCATTTAATGCTTTTATTTCCTCTAATTGGAAACGATAATCAATGAGAATCATTTATAAAACTTGTCCAGAGTAGTGATTATCTACTTAAAATGACATCTTCTGCCTAAGGCACTGTAGTTGCAATCAGGTTTATGCCATATGATCATAATGGGATTCAGAACTTAATGATATATATGGTTAACTTGTTTGCAGTACTTGGCAAATAGGCCCAAGTAGGTTATTTCTCTGATAGGAACTTCATTGCGTTTGACCTTTTGTTATCCAAGGATTTGAGTAAAGTATTACCTTCTCTGGAATTAGGTGCTTGAGTAAAGCATTTCATGGGCCTGCTTAACAGTTCATCTGTGCTACAATAGCAATTAATGTCTGTGTAAGTAAACTTTCTATTTTAAAGGTCATTAATTTTCTTTACACGCTACAGCTCAGAGAGCCTGCTACTAAAATAATTGGGAGCTAGTGGTATTGATTTATGAGGGAGGATTAAAAAGACTAAAAATCTAAAGCTTAGCTAAGTGGTGACTAGGAAAGGGTGTGATGTAAGTTTGCCTCTTGGTGGTTTTGTTCATATTGTGTATCTGGGCTACGTTCTTTGGCTTCTGTTTCAAGACAGTCGAACTAGATGTTCTAGTCATCCTTTCTGGTCTTAAAGCCCATACACCCTACTTATCTGATTCTTTAAAACTTGAGGAGGAACATGGTTCTTCTTTACATGTAGAAGTATTTTACCCTACAGACAAACCAACAGGTCCTGTTCTGCTGTAAGACTTAAGGGTGTAAAGGATGTTTGGGTGGTGATGCAGCTCCAGTAACGCAGTTGTGCCACTACATTGTTTTCCTGGGTCAGGATGGAGTCTGTCTCAGGGAGTTCTTCCACGCAGAGGCTGCTTTGCAATGGTGTCACACCACTGTGTTAGGAGATTGCTTTTTGCTCTGATGGAAAACGTTCTTAGTCCTGGCTTTCCTTTATGCCAGTTCTGACTCAGATTAATTTCAGTCACCTGTACGGGAGTTACTTTGGTTTTACAGCTGCATTGGGGGCAGACTGTGTTTCATTAACTTTATGAAGACTATGCTAACATGAACAAGGGTTTGTAGCATTTCTCACTGATGAGATTGATTCAACAGTAATTCCTCTTACAGATCTGTTTTGGATTTGGCTCCTTCAGTTGGCAGCACAATTAGTTCTGTAGCATCTGGAAAATGGTTGTGTATCATACATTACCATCATAAGAATCTTTATTATAGTATATTATTTAACTGTAGCAGTGCCCACTATTTACTGGGGCTTTCCAAAACGTAAGAAGATCTTCACTCTGAAGTAATCACAAACTAAATAATCAGTAGCTTACCAAAATTTAGAAACTAACCATTGTTGCCAACTAGATCCGTAGAGGATATTTGATGGCATGGCTCATAGTACATCAATTAAGAATTGCTGATGAGAATCCAACACAGTAAGTAACAAAATTAATGGAAGGGCAAGCAGTGGAGCTTCTTGCAGTATTTCAGTGTTATAAAGCTCCATTCCTAAATTAGGAGAGCGTGTGTTACCCGACTTTCAACTTGTTACTGATCCAAAACTGAATGTTGCCCATTAAATACTATGGGACAGTGTCATCTTTGTGAAGAAACCACGTGATGAGCTGTGGAGGAGAAAGCAACGTTTTCTTTGGCAATTAAAAAATAGGTATCTGTTTGAACCTGTGCAGAAGCTGAAGTGTGAGAAAGGCAGAGGGAAACTGGTCAAAAGTAAAGGAGAATAACTGGAGCTGAGCCTCAGTGAAAATGGGCTGAGGACTCCAACGCCTGGCTTCTATGCCTTTACTTTTGGTAGTCTTGTGGGGCTGAAGCTGCTTGTGTATGTGTGTGTAGATATACTTAATGCAGGGAGATTGAGATCCTTAATCTGGCACTCCCAAGGAGCAACAATAGTTAATAATTTTGCATCATATTTTTCTAGAAACTTATTGGTGCTCTGAATTGTAAGAAACAAATTCACAAAGAAAATGGAGCTGCTGCAGAATTCTACTGCTTAACCAATATTTTGCAGTATACAGGCTTTCCTTTCACTTTTTTTAAGCAAAGAGGAGTTTAAACCATCCTGTGAGGCAGATCTTCTATTCGATTTGTTTTAGTTTTGCGTAAAATATTTCTGTGAATGAATGTGAGTTCTCTTCCCCTTAAGACTTCTGTTGACTGGCAGAAACCATCTGTTTAGATGTTTTTATGCCTGTTTAATTGATAATCAAGGCTGAATCCTGTTGTTTAGCAAATCTGACTTGCCTGTTAGTAAACTCTATTCCCACATTAAACTCTGAAGTATAGAGTACACAAAGAAACAAATTCCTGACCTGTAGTAAAACTGACAACCTGTACCTTCTGCTAGTATCTGTAAGTACAGCCTCTTTAATCATGGTCTAATTGAAGCTTTGGTATTAGAAGGGAAGAGGAGACTGTTAGAGCCTGAAGGGACAGTTTATCTTAAGATCCCAAGAAAACTTTCAGGGCTCCCTAGCACACAGAGTGAAATGAGTTATGTTCACCTGTTGGGAAGGGAAATTCAGCAGTTCTGCTAGATTTCGCAGTTCGAATCATGAATCAGGATCCCAGCGATGAGTATGGCTTAGGACTGATGAATGATTTATGAATTACTTCTGCTTTTTAGCTTCTGGAGAAATCCTCTTTTCAAGCTTTTTCTTATGCTCTGCCCACCACCTTTCTTTAAGGGAAATTTGCAAGTGTGACAGCATACTTTGATTATTAGAACTGAAGGTTTAGGGAAGAAACCTAAATACTGTAAAAGTAGGAATTTGATCATGAGAGTTAGCAGGAATGTGTTTAAGCCTTTGGGGTTTTTTTGGTTGCTCCCCTCCCCCACCCCCGGCCCCAAGTCTGCATGTCTCTAAAGGGCGTGGATGCTGGAAAACTTCCTGCTCTCACATACGCCCTCTGTTCTCATCGTGTTCCCAGCCTGCTCCAGGTCTAACTAATGATAACTGCAGTACTGCTTTCTGCTGGAAGAAACTGCCAGTCTCCAAATCTTGTTCTTAGTATCTTGGGCAGTAATCAAATTCTGAATTGAAAGTAGGGGAAAGACAAGTTTTCTTTCTGCAATAGACATGCCCCAGGAGTTACAGATTGTGAGGCTTCAGGAATACGAATACACCAGTGGCTGGTCACGGCTGTCTACTGGTGTCCTACTACAACACTGACTTTCAATGTAGTTTGCAGACTCCCAGGTTTCTGTTGATAGCTTTTGCAGGTGGCCATTGCCTTCTCTCTACCACAAAAGGTAACTAAAACCATGTAAAAGGCTACAAAGTCATAAGGGAGTCTGCATCTACCCTGAAAAAGTTGTAGTAATCTGAAATGGGGGGAAGGATAGGGGATATGTGGGTGGGTGGTTGAATAAAGTCGATCCAGAAAATCACCAAGTAATTGAAAGAGGGATTGATGACCTAGTCCATGGTCAGTGCAATTGTCCTGGAAATGCAACTGTACATAGAAGTATGCATGAGGAAATACTTGGAACTGTAAGCAAAATTCAAATGCTTTCCTGCATTATTTGTTTGAGGTAAGGGGTTCCTTATACCTGCATGCAAGCTACGTGGCAGGTTTGACTCTCCCAGACTGGGAGCTGTGATAAGTAATCACACAGCTTCTTCTAGCTGTTCTGCTGCAATCACTAAGGTTTAGATTGCAGCTGAGCATTATTCTCGCAAGGCTTCATGTTGAAAGACAGGTATTTCCAACCGCTACAGCATAAGTACCAACATTCTTATTTGAAATGGATTACGTTTGTGCATGTAATAATTTTATTTATGGCTGTTGTCTGAAGTGTTGCATCTTATGCTCTGTCTTTACAAATGTGGTGCACGGGTTACAGGGCTAAAGCAAATATTTTTAAGGGTGAGAATGGTTTCAGTTGCTCATGAACACACTGCATATGGGTTGGTTATACGGAAGGAGTTTTTGTAAAACACAACTAGGATTTGAATTTGGAGTGTAGAACCCTGTGCCAAATAGGTGATTCTACCCCCAGAGTGCCTCTGTAGTTCAGATTAGGTGGAAAAAGGGGGATTTAGTGCAGAGTAAGAGGGCCCAGAATATAGAATAGCTATAACTTGCTCCTTCCCGAAGTAGACAAACCGTAGAGAAATTTACTCTTTAGCCATCAGGCCAACAGAGACTCTCTTTCCTTGGATTCCTCCTTATATTACAAACCTTTTGTAAATATTTCCTTTGGCTTTAAATGCAACATTTCATAGTCTTAGAGCTTATTTTTTTTCCATAATGTAAATGGATGCTTTCTTGTAGCATTAGGTTAAATGGAACCACTCATGATGCTGGCTTGTTTGCTTGCTTTGTATAGGGAATTTAGTGAAAGGCCTTTTCCTCATTGTGGTACGTTACTTTATTTCTCTAGTAGCAGATATTTTTAAAATTTTAAAATTTTATTTTAAAGGCAATGAGCATGGAGGAGAATATGTTCTCTTGAAACTCTGGTAGACTTGATGAGCAGTTTTTCTACTTAATCCTCAAAGCTCTAGTGCCACTTTCCCCCGCCTCCATGATTTCAGTCCCAGGTTGGCCCACTGCATTACAAAAAGAAGCTCGAAGGATGCTGTAAGTTATATTGGCATGTGTGTTCCCTTGAGAGAGAATGTGCTGCTTCATCCAAGTCCCAGGGTACCCTGACACCCAGATGCCAGGGAACTCCTCATCTGCCTAATGTGGGATTAGATGTTGTATGAAGCACTTGCTTTTTCTTCCTTTTTAATACATTTTCTGAATACTAAATATCCCTTTCTACACCCACATAGCTTACCTCTTTCATGTTGTTTTATAATAAGTATCCGTTATTAGCATAATAACTGCTCAAAGTGACATCTTACATTGTATTGTCAAAGATCCATGTATTAATATTTCCACAGTTCTGATGCTATGATACACTGTAGTACTGTAATTTTACTAGAGATTATTATTTTTATGTCAAAGGTCTGCCTATTCCATTTACATACCATACAGTGACACCAAAGCTACTGATAGTGGGCTGTTATGAAGCTTCTGTAAAACAACGTGTCAAAAAGAGTATGTAAAAGCATACCAAACCTCAGAGTGCTTTGACTGCTTCTTGAATTGCTTGAAAAAGGAGAATGAGGAAATTCATTCATGCAACATTTCCCTGTTGCGTATGTATTTGTTTATCTTAAAATTGTTTAGGCCTGTCTTATATCCTGTCTTATAAGCAATGTGAGTTGGCAAAGGCCAGCATGGCAGTCTTAGCTCTATTTTATTATTTATCAGAAAGCCTTTGTATAAAGATTAACTGTGTTTGCTCTCTATTTGCTATTATTTCCCCCCACTGTTCAGTAAGTACCCCAAGCAGTTTGATAAGATGAGGGAAAGGTTGTCTGGTTTCATTGTTTCTCCTCTCAGAATCTCTTGTATCCTCTGGCGAAATGTTATCTTGTACTTTGTTATAGTAATAGTCCTCAGTGATTCAAAACAGGTATTCTTTTGTTTCCTACCCTAACAATGCACGTAGGGGAGACCGTTTGTTCTCTTTCACCAGCTCGATTCTGTTAACAAAAGCAACACTGGATCAGAAGAACGGCTGTCTTCACACCCAGTATCAATAGATCGCCTTCCTCCTCCTGCATGATGATAAGCGGAGGGGGGGGGGGCCTTGAATGAGAAAAATCGTCTTGACTCTTTCCTTGCTCTGTAAGCTACAGAATTCCTTCTCCCTTTCTGGTACAAGGCATGTTTCAGTGCGTGGTTAGAGAAGATAACAGCGGTACTCGCACATACACGCGTGGTAGCGAGGTATCCTTCTTGAGACGCCCCAGTTCTAAGCCAGAGTCTAAAAAATAATTTTAAAAATATTTACTTGAGGTGATGATTTCCTTTGAAAATAGTGTACTTCTATAAGATTTGCGTGAGTAGAACTGCTAAATCCATACTCTCTGTTTGCATATAAAATTTTGAATCTAGGAAATTATTTCATCAGGCCACTCCTTTTTTGTCATTCACTGCTTCTTGAAAATGATCTGACTGCCATTACATTTTTCAACATATAAAGAATGCTGAATCAATCAGTGGACAATGCTGTTTTAGCCCTCTTTTCTTCTTGTGGAGTGGCAGGGAGGAGGAGTTTGGGAGAGGATTTTGTTCTATTTTTTTTCTGTGAAACTTGGGAGAAAACATTTTACAGAAATCACTTGTGTGTAACAAATAGACTCAGCCCTAAGGAAAACCACTTCATCTCGAGGTTTTCTAAAGAAAACCAAAGGACTGAAGTCACAGATGGGAAGGGGAGAGAAGAAAGAAGGAAACAGTGCTTGTTGCACTGCACCACTGGAGATCCCAGAGACCTCATCTGATTTGTACTTGGCCTCGTCTCAATTTTTACTTTATGCAAAACCATCTCTTGCCCCATTTTGGAAATGCTCTCACTACAGAGCTATAGGTTCCCCTGGGATGCTCTGTTATCCTGAAGCTCTTGCATCATGAAAGCAATAATGCTAATGGTCATAGGGCCAGAAAGAGAGTGAGAGTGTCTTGGAATTTTTCTGATTTTGGCTTCCGTGATTGTTCTGTATAAAGTGATACAAGCCCCGGTAGAAATAGTGAAGAAAAATCTGCATCAAAATAGCTTTCAACCTAATGATTAGGTCTGTCTCCTCAGAAATGAAAGCCCTGGGTTAATGTTCCTTCCTTACCTGAGAGCAGCAACTTAAAATGAGGACTCTGTCTCTCTGCTTGTCATAAATTCTAGCACCCCATAAATATGTGATTGTCACTGTAGAAATCATAACTTATAAAGACTATATTCCAAGGTCTTTCAATATTTGAGGGGTTTGGGTTATTTTATTGAGCCATAGTTATTTGCCGAATATTACCTGAATTTCTCATGAGCAATATTAAGATCACAGTGAATCTAAAAGGCATGCAATAAAACCAATGTCCTCATCCCCTAAGCAGACTTTGACCCAGTCTTGATTGCAGTCTCTGCTAAGAGAGAAAAAATTTGAAATGGTATTTTGGTGCACTGCAGCACCTGCACAGTGGAGTTTGCATCCTCTGATCTAGTCAGGGACACCAGGTTCTTATTTTAAGGACTACAAGATTCATAGAAATGAAAGCCTAAATAAGAGAGATAAGAATCTGTACATTCTCTAGTTATTGTAGGGTATTTATTTGAGCTTGTTTAATTAAATTATTTATGGCTTTAAATATTTTGGCATGATTTCTATCTGTGTGATGTTAATAATTTTGAAGGGTCAATGAAAAGTGCAATATTTTCTGTACTTATTTCCATTCTGACTAATGCGACTTCTAATGGCATTTAGCTATGCAACTGCAAGATAGGAAGAGACCATGTTCATGAAGATCTGGAGGGACCTCCCAGACAAGCAGTTTCTCTAATACACCTATTGGTTCTCTGGTTTCTCTGGTGAGATTTTTGTTGTAATGTGCATTTGTGATGAAAATTATAACTTCTGTACATCTGCAGTAACTCTAGAAAACTGCCCTGTTGAGAGTGGCTTGTTCCACAGAATTAAGATGTAAATGAGCTCATTTATTTCTAATAGAATAGGTGTCATACTCTGTAATTCTCACAGTACCTGGCTGAACTCTTTCTTATGCAGGCACAACTCTTACTGATTTCTGCAGAAAGTTTGCTGGAACATCATGGATTAGGACCATGCATAGAAGTGTTCTTGTACTGACTTACCTGCTGGTGAATACCGACTCACCAATTATCTTCAACGACAAACAAACGAACACCTTCACATTTTGTTTCTCTGCTCAATAATAAATTCTAAGTGGTAGGCTGGACCAGTGGTAGGTAGGATAGGACTGTGATACTGATGGTGGTTGTATTTATTAAGACTACATTGCGGTGTAACACAGTCAATTTATGTTTTGCCTTTAACAATTCCAAAGTGGTTGGAAACAGTAGGTTACTGTGTTCTGCTGATGTAAATCTGAGTGGCTTCAGGGAAAACTGCTTCCTTCGCTCTCATCTGTGTAGGTAACCAATTTGTTTATTTGGGATTCCGGACTTGGAATTGATTTTGTTTATGTGCTTTAAGCTCCCGTGAAACAGTGACAAACATTCTGATGTCTTAGTGACTCTGCAGATCTGATTATCCGAAGTCATTGCATTATGTGACCTCTCACTTTCCAAATCTTGAATATTGGTATCTGTTCTAAGAAGGTCTCCAAGAGCAGCTCTCAAAGGAAGCTGAGCTACCCCCAAAGTGAAGTTTTTTAAGAATTTGAGAAAGGGGGAAAATCTTAGTTCACTTTTCCCCTAAATGTTTATATCTCCATCTTCATTATACTACCGAAATGAGAAGGAGGTAAAAAGCCTCTACATGCTCTTTCCAACCAGCTTTGGGAAACACTGTATTTGGTGTGCTGCTTAAGACTATAACAGAACAAGCTAAAAAGCCGTGGAGATCAGCTTGTCCCAGGTTTACTGAAAAATACAGTTTAATGAGAATTTTTGCTTTAATAATAAATAAGGCTCTTCTCCTTGAGTCACAGACTAATCAAGTGGCATTTCCAATAGTACTGCTCCATTGGGCTTCTGATTAGTAGGAGCCTCAGTTAATGTGAAAGGATACACTGCATCTTCAGATGCTCGACTGCTGTGAAGTACAGAAGTAGTATGTCTGTTCTCAAGCAGTGTTAATCACCTATGCTTTAAGGCCATTTGTGCATGGATTAATGCAGTAAGAGCTAGGGTAGAATTGGATCATGAAAATACTTAGGCCTAATTATCTATTTATTAATTCATGCCTTTATTGACTATCAGGGAACTTGATTACACATACAAGCAGCTAGGATCAGGACTTAAATGTGCTGGGGGACCGCATCTCGGGGTAGAAGGGAGAAGCCCTATATGGAGCAGTAAAAGAGGAATGGACCTAAATTTTCTTCTTGAGATTGTTACTTAGAAAAAGTGAGTGAAGTTGAAAGCTATGCCAAGCGAGTTACTGCTGTCTACCCCGCTCCTGCCCCCTCTGGAAGCATCAGAATTGTCACAGCCAGCTCCTGGCTGGCCCAGGGGTACATCTCTGGAAGGACACTGTTACAGAGGTTTTTGCAAATGTTTAACACATTTTTTTTTTCAGTAGCTTATTGTATTTAATATTTGATTAAAGCAATTTTTATTTTAATAAAATATACTGTGGAAGAGAGACTGTAAAACGAGATCTTTTCAGCTGTTCTTCCAGAATTTTTCCTATCTTATTAGTTCCTTATGACTCGTATGCAAAATCTTAGGGGAAAAAAACCCTCAGCTTATAAAGTTAGCTCACTGCCTTCCCCCTTGTAGTTTAGATACATCTTTTTTTTTTTTCTTTTCTTTTTTTCAGTGTGTTATTCACAGTCTGCTCAGAGTGATCGTGCCTCTGTCCTGCTTTAGTCTGGGGCTGAAGGAAGCCTGAGCAGGATGGTTATTAACACTTTTGCAAATGCTTGCTCGCACCTGAACATGTTCTTTGCTGGGAGGTGTAGGCTGAAATCTGGAAAGGACTGAGATGAAATGAGAAAGCACTGGACTCTTTCTAATAAGTTCCCGTGCCCTTCTCTGTGAAGCCACAAGGACTAAGCCCAGTCCAGTCTAACGCTGTTTGCTTTGGAACGTGGCTGTAGCAGGTTTCACAGTCTCGGATGCCAGCTCATGGCAGTAGACAGCCCTTTACTCCAGCCATAATCCAAGCCCCTTTTTCTTTCTGTCTACTCCTTAATAGTCAGCACATCTTCCATATGTGCCCCAGCTCGCAGGTGTTTTCAATTTTGCACAATCTTTCTACTTGACCTGCTCTATATTCTGAATCTTTTTCCTCCTCTGTTAAATATTAGGTTATATTGAATTTGGAGCAAATCCGTTGTCTCAGCACGGTCTGTATCTCAGGTTGGAATCCTGAGCTTGCTGCTTTTGAATCAGAGCCTTTAAAGTGTCCATCCTAAAGGTGAAGATGGTTTTCTGGTTTGGGGGCTTAAGTTTTTTTTCCTTTTTTTTTTCTTTCTTTTTTAATCGGTTCCTTGAGGTATTGGTGATCATGAGTAACTTCTAGCTGCATAAAACTGTCTTTACAACGTGGATAATTTGCTGCAATAACCTCAGCTGCTGGCTAATAGATGTGAAAGGGGTGCTTTTTAAACCCAGTGGAAATCTTTGGAGTGGTTGTGGCAGCCAGCAGACACAAGCCAAACACAAATTCCTGTAATCTCAACAGACAGCAGCACTGAATCACTTCCAGCAGTCTCTTGCCAGCGTAGCACCGTGTGTTTTGGAGGCGGGGGTATCTGCAACCCCACAAATCCTCATGGGGCTGGGCACTGCTGAGTAGCCTGGCATCACGTATGCAGGGCCCCCAGCCCCTCAGCCCCGAGGAAGCCAGAAGAAGGTGGTGAACCATGGTTGATGCTGCTCAGTGCATCCTTAGCAGAAAGGGAAAGGAAACGGAGAGGCCTGAGACTGAAAGGAGTAATCTCGGCATCAGGGCCACAACTGACAGTTTAGACAAGGAGCCTGATCTTTGCTGACCTGGACTTTTGTAATGATCCGTAAGAGCAGAGTGAGCCTGTTTCATGCCCGTGCCGCTGTAAAATAGCATAGGATAAGAGGCACCAACCAGAAATTCCCTGTGTCTTTCCACTGGCAGCGGTTTTCTGTCCATTTTAGAGGTGTACGTGACTGCAAAGCAATGGAAAAAAATTGACTTTACTGCACATCATTGTAAATGCCTCCTGGTTGTGGAAGGGAGGAGAAGGAGAGGATTTTAAATTTGATTTATTTTTTTTTTCCAGAGGGCATAAAAAATCGATGTTTTGTACTATTTATATTTAGCCTAAGAATACTTCTCACATGCTTCTTAGTTATCTTAAAAACCTTTCTGATTTTGAGTACCAACCAGCAGCTACTTTTGATAGTTGCTTTATTGTAGTTTGTCCCTGTTTGGAAACTGAAAGCCATATGTTTCGAGGTGATTTCTGTATGAACTTCTGGCTAGCATAAACACGGTTCCGTTGATAATCTAGTCTTCAGTATTTTTAAAAAATCAGTCTGTATCCCTTTGTGTATCTCTTAATTAATATGTACCCAACATTTTCATATTATGGTACTTGCTATATGGAGATACCTGGCAGTAAGTTTCAAGACAGCCAGATAATAATAGCTGGATTCATGTGTTTAAAACCTGATGAGTTGAAAGTCTTGGTGGTTTCTGCATAGTAATTTGATAGTATTGAATATAATAGTAGAGAGGTTTTCTTTGTGCTAGATCTGAACTTCCATTTCAAACGTGGGAATCAGCAAGTAGTATCTTCTAGTCCTGTCTTCAGTGGACTTTCCCATGCTGAAGGTACACCCTTAGATGTTGCTGTGGTTGAGCCGAGCTTGCTGGGCACTTTTGAAAAGTAGGCTGCTTCTTCCTTATTTAAAAAAATGGTAGAAGAAAAATTTGTGTATAATGGTGATTTCAGGAAAAAATGTGTAATATTTCAAATAACCTCACTGCTCTTTATATTCCTCAAACCCTAGGAGACAATTAGCAATAGGAGGTAGGTACTCCTTGGCTTTACTTCTGCAGAGGGTCAGGTGCTGACTGGTGGAACCCTTCTGCCCTGGCTTTCCAGTAACGCTCCTGGGCATTAGTTTCATGCTCCATGTGCGTCAGTACCAGTCCAAGGAAAATGGTTTGTCCTTGTGACAGAAAGCATTCTCAAGAGGCTCTTCACCGCATAGGCCTTCGCGCTTTTGTTTTGACAGTATCTCTTCTCACACTGTCATGTTCTCAAGTTGTTCTCGGCTTCAAGACTCTTACATAAGGAGTGTGGAACTGAAATAAACGCGGAGGGCCAAACCGGTCCCAGCTTGATCAGTCACAGAAACACATCCTGGGATATGAATGAGAATGGCCTTTTTTGCTTCTCTGGGTAAATAAATGATGCATCTTTCTCCAAAGGGGATACAAGGTTGAGTACGTCCACACCCCTTTTTGTCAACATACTGTCTGGCAGTGCTGGCTGAGAGCAAGAAAAGGCCCCTGGTATGTCATCTCCTGCGGGTAAGCGTCCTGGATACAAAGAAGCAGGAAGAGGGATTATTTTACAAAGGTAGAAGCTATTCTGACCCTCTTGGGGCTGGGTGACTTCCCACTGCACTTTCCTTGGGGCTGTCGTGAAATGCCATAGTCTAGCCCACATGCTTTTGCTTGGAAATCTGAACCTCCAGGCGTGAATAACTTACTGGAATTAATCTTCAACTGTTGTCATCCAGTATTCAAATATTAATGTGGCTGATCAGAGTGAGGCAGTGCAACCATGGTGGTCTTGCAAAATACTGCATCACACAAGTGACATTTCCTAACATGAGTCAATGTTTGTTCTTCTGTAAAAGGCGTTCTCACATTTTTCTTCAAACTGCCAGGCTAAATGGCTTGAGCTGGTCCGGCCTCTGTGCAACAAACAGTGCATCTGTTCTGAACAGCAAATGTCAAAAATGAGGAGTAACAGAAATGCAAGAACCTTCCCTGGAGGTGACCAAACTTTTGAGATACTACAAGTTTAGCAAGAACTCTCTTTCTTCTTGTCAGTCATGCAACCAGTGTAGCACCGGGAAGGAAATGGCGCTGAATGATCCTTCCAGGAAACAAATGACCTAGTAGTTATCAGAGCGGCAGGTGAGGCACGGTCATGTTTCTAGATATGCCAGATTTACTTTGTGCTTTGAACTGGAAGGTTTTGTGCAAGTTCATGAACTATGACAGTGATTAAGATTTTTTTCAACCCTTTTACTGAAGGGCAAGTGTCACCATGAACTAAATAATCTTGGATCAGGGGTTTTTGTTCCCATACAGGTGGCTTGTGCTGCAGGAGGTTATGTTGCACTGCTCTTCTCTTCCAACTCAACTCCCTGCTTGCATGAGGAGCTGGGGCAAATACTCTTCTCTTAGTCCTCTGTTTTTCTCATCTGTAATGATACTTACAGATTTTACTTAGCAACATTTTTTTAAGTAACTGATGGAAAGTGCCATGCAAAACTTGAAATCACTGTTTTAAATAAATTAATGAACGAATCCCAGAACAATACTGTCTGTGCTCATTCATGAGAAGGAATGCTGTCCTAAGTCAATGAGGATGCTTAGATCAGCTTTTACGTTAGTGCGCAAGTGATCATCTTGTATGGTATTAGGATTAAAAACCTCTTTGAGGGGAAGGAGGCAGTACTGTTAAATATGGCCATAACTATTTCTCAAGCATGTGAAATATCCCTTTTCTCATCTCCTCCACAGTGCAAGGACTTTATGCAAGGACAACACGTGCATTTCCCTGCAATTGAAAGACAACGGAATTTCCTGACTCTCTTTGAGCTTCAAGTGAAGGTAGATGAGTATAGGGTGAGGCACTGTAGAGATGGGTGCAGCTGTAGGTAACCAGATCTAATCTTTTAGAATAAACCTACATGAATGGAGCAGGGGATGTGAGAGGGGAGAAGTTGCTCCCTGCCAACTCACTTTTTACAAAAAACAAATCAATGATATGGTGTGAAACATGCACCTCTGCGTGTCGTTGGTACAGACTGCAGCTCTTCCTGTCTACCATTCTGAGCAGCGCCACTTGGGCTAGCAGAGTAGCTGGTGGCCACCAGGCATCTTCCCCACAGGCTGGCCTGAAGGAGCATCAGTCTGCTTTATGATTCACTTCACAGATGTTTGACAGAAATCTCAATTTTTGGCTCAGCCACACAAAGTCCCCTGATCACGGATTTTCTTCTGATCTGTCTTTTCTCGGACTTTGGTGTTTTCTGCCATGTTGGTTTGTTTCCACTGAACCTCAGGCCTGAGCTCCTTTCCAAAGATACCTCAGCCAGTTGGTACCCTTTGGACATAGTCTCAGCATTTCTTCTGCATCCAGGATCATCAGAGCTGTGACTCTCGCCTACGTCTCCACACCATATTGACTCCTTGCCATGGTTTTCTTTGCCAAATTTCAGTGCCAGACTTGTGGATGATCTCAGTCTCCCTGACTCTCAGATACCATTTCTCATCCATTCCTATTTCAGCCTCTCCAGGCCAGTTAGGAGCTTAGGGAGACATTTCCCCACCTACATACTTTGTCCCCCTCTATTTCTCCCTGAAGTTTGCAAGCCCAACACGTTTGTCCCTACTCTATGTTTTGTTCTGAAAACTTTCTCTTCCATGTTTCCTGGACCAAACAGGGGATGTTGGCTGGGAAAACACTGATGGGGGAAGAAGGTACCCATGCTTTTGTTTTAGAGGTCTGGATCTGGCAGCATTCAGCATGCTGGAATTGCAGTTCCAAGGAAAGTCCCGTTCAGCCCCAGGCTGGAGCAAACTTGCTGGGTTGGGAGCCTTGAGGGAATGGATGAAATTGCCTAAGCAGCTTATCATCTAAAACAGCTAAATATTCAATGCATCTTTATTGACAGTTTTTGAACGGGAGTTTTTATTTTCTTTTGAGGACTTATACCTTGTCCAAAATCAGGTGGGTTTTTGTTTAGATATATTCCTGATACAAAGGCCAAATTTTTGATTTGTCGTATTTATTGTCAGACCCAAAGCAGGGACGTGGTGGGTAGCCTTTCTTGGAAAACAGCTTTCCCTCTTCCACGCCTTTCCCCATAATCTCTCTCAAAACTACTTGCAATATTATGCCTGTAAACCTTTTCCTCCATCCCAAATCAGACTACAGCACATATTCAATGCATTTCCACCCCAGATACCCACTCAAGGGGGTCAAAGTTTTGCAGAGTTATTGGCAACTGAAAATGAAATTTTACGTGGGGAAAGTATCGAGTAACCTTGGTAACAAGCAGAGCTGTGTCCCATGGTACTCTGAGCTGACACCCCCCACCTCCCGCCTGTGCCTTTTTTTGCTGCTTTATTTAGCTCAAGGTTTCTTATGCTTGAGCCAGTTCCTGTTCCCAGCTGAAGTCAGTGACAAACTTCTTGCTGGCTTTGGGGCCAGAGAGTTCATCGCTTGATAAAATGGGAGCACACTCAAGGGATCACTCAAAGGGTCACAGAGCCCAGCTGGCTGAGGCCACCGCAGGATGTTGTGCTGCTGAAAAATACAAAACAGAGTTGGGCGTGCTGTTCTGTTTTGTTTTAACTTGGTAAACAGCAGTCCATTTTAAATAGTCTGCTCTTTTTTTTTTCCTTTGAAAAGAAAACTATTGCTGGAGGTGTTGTAAGCAGGAAGAAGATAAGTTGTTTGATGCCACATATGGCACAAAGCTTGGGGTAATGAAGGAATGGGTATGTTTCGGGTCAGCGTGAGTTCAGGCATTGAGGTCTAAGTAGCTGCCGGAATGGCTCAATTTATCATTTTGTGAGAGAGAAGGTTTTCGTTGCTAGACCAGTTTGTCTATGAGATATATACCTTTTGAAATCACCTTAGCAGAATAGAGGTTTAGATATAAACTTTAATATATACTTTTTTTAGTACACTAAGAGTTTGGGAGTGTCCAGGTATTATGATAGTATTATCTTAAAGTGTGAAGATGTGGAAACACTGTAAAACAAGGTAAAATATCTGAGACTAAAAGTAATACCTCTGTGTAATTCTTACCTGTCGTTGACAATTTTCTTGTGGTGTTGGAGTGAGATAGAACTGTATGGCAATCTTTCCTTGAGGCAAGACTTTTTTTTAAGCTAATGTGAATTATCCTGCATTTGCCATCAGTCAAAAAAAAAATATACATGTGGCTGGTTGATGAGAACCAACAGATGTGTAGCAACTGATTTGTAAGTCTAAGCCCTTACTACAGTGGTATGTTGTCATATCAGTGGTTACTGGCAATGGGCAATATGTAGGTTTTGGATTAAAACAGTTAAAGACTATTTTATTCAACATACAAATATACAGTTAGTTGGTATACTTCAGGATACAGACTATGTGAGCTTTTTGACAGATTTAACTATGTAACTACATCTGCAAAGAAAAAGGAGAGAAAGTATAGCTATTGAGATTACACTCTAGGCTTCTTTTGGATGAAGATTTGTGCCATATGAAGTCACCACAAGGTAAAATTGAGGCACTTGCCCTTATTGCATTTAATAGCAGAGAAATTAAAGATAGAGGCGGGGGAACTGATCAACAAGGCAGAATAAATGAGGATTTAAACATATAAAATAGTTAACAAGAGAGTATACTTGCATGAACAGTGATGAAAGAGCAGTGATGGAGGGCACAAGGTAGGAGTTGAGAGTTATGTGGTTGCACAGACAGTTGATTGTGTAGAAAAGGTAGAAAAGAGTGCCATCAGTAGTGGTTCTGGGATTTGGTCTCGTTTTTAAAATGTGCTTTCAAAATAAGCTTTCAGCAATGTCACAGGATTATCTTATTGCTGTCATTTGTATGCACTATTCAGCTGCAGCTTTCCATATGTGCTGGAACTGTGTGAGCTGGGACTGGGGATGGCACACAGGAGATTCCTGCAGCATTCAAGAGGAAAAGGAGACTAGAGCTTGAATGACTACTATGGCTGAGAAGGAGGAAAACATATCAGCAAGTTTGGGAAGTATTCCAGATGGAGAGAAAAACTCTTCCCTCTGTGTCAGTATCTGCCCTATATCAAAACAGATCTGACTCAAAGGCTTGAGGTTGAAAGAGGGGAGGTGGTATGTTGATATATATAACTGTGGGTGCTTCTCTCAGAAATTTCTGGAAAGCTTAGGGGGTATGCCAGGTTTATGTTGTAAAAAAGACGTGAGTAAGGAGGGAGGAGCCCCACAATACAGAGAATTTTTCAAAAAGTCCATAATTTTGATTACTGAATGCCTGCCGCGAAATCCTACCAGGAGCAATATTTTGTATTGGATAATGAAGTGTGTCAAAGTTTTTAGGGGAGAAAAGATATTCTTGCACTACTGTAAAAGGTAAATCAGTAAAACTACCCTATGTAGCAGAATTTCTAAGTTAAATCAATAACCCAACACACTAAAGTAGTGCTTTGTAAGCTAAAACTGCTCTACACATCATACTAATCCTTTGAGAGTGTAGAGAGTTTAGGAGATTGGCTATACCATCTGCAATATCAGTAAAATACAGTATTAGGCTACATATGCCTACTAAGGCAGGCATCAGTAAATAAGTATGTGATATTAAAAATTTGACACTTCTAAGTCATTCTTTGATAGCGGAACGTGCGTATTGGTATGTTGCATTTACCTTTCTGTGTATGTGATCTGAGTGAAAATCAGTCCTTTAGTAGAGCTAACAGGCCACTTTAAGCATTTACTGGTGTGCGGATGAACCTTGAAGATTAACACTGTAATAGGAACAGGAGTTGGAGGGCTGACATTAGTTTACAGAGGTCTCTGGGGTGACTTATCTGCAGCTAGAGAGGCTGCATTTGCCATTAATTTTTAAATGGTGAATGAGCTGGGCTGAATCCTCTCCCTGCTCCCCGCTGCACTACATCCTAGGGATGCAATGTGTGCTGCAGGAGGTGCAGCCCTGGCCAAGCTGGTAGGGAGTTGACTGCTTTCTTTTACAGTGTTTATGTCCTTGAAAAGGGAAGATTGAGGTTTCCACTGGGTGTTTTGGGAAAATCTAGAGGGTGTAGATTCATGTGTAAATGAATACATGCATCTTTTAACTCTGGTGTTGATCAGTCACCAGAGTAGTCTCCTGGGAAGAGAAAGTACCAGCTACTTCTGTGCTATAAGGTTGCAATAGACAGAGCTCTGCTGGAGAAGGCAGAATCAGAATCGTACCACTACCTATTTTCTTCACGTTTTACTTTTTTGACTGTTCGTTGCCTAGGAGCAATTACTTACTGCTTCTGGTGCAGTACCTTCGTAAAGGGCCATTTAGGGCCTGAGCAGACACCTTTCCACAGCACTACACTGTGAGGACCATCCAGCCACGTCAGGGCTGGTGCATGCCATGGGTCTGTACTTAATGTGGTAGATGTCCTGTTCCTAAAGAAGCTCCATGTAGCACAGCCATTGCCCCATGTATTGTCCTAGTGATCCTGGAGTTGTGCTTGGCTGAGTCTGGATGGCTGTCTGAAACTTGCAGTTCTTTTGGTTTTGTACTTTGCCATACCTGTGTGTTTTGTTTGCTAATTCAGGGTAGCCAGCTTTATTCAAATAACGTGAATTAAAATTCTCATATTGGGTTTCTGTAGTTAAAGTGCATGCATGCAATAAGATCTGCTTCCTTTATTATTCTCAAAGGTACTCACCAGCTCTAGTCCCCTGAAGGGTTGTTGGCATTATACTTGAGCCAGTTATTTTTATTTAGAAGATTATACTTACTCATCTACTCCAATATTTAAGTAACCAGGGTTGATGTTTTTCTCTTCCGCTAGCCTACATTTGCTGAGCTAGGTCTGGGAACATATGCGTCACATTCCTTTTTATTTGGTGGGCCTCAGAGTCTAAATTGGGACGTTTGAGCTGCTCTTGAACACTGGGAAACCATATGTGGCGTTGCGTTGTTTGAATGACATTCAAAACCAGAGGGTTTGTGTAAACATGTCATTGAAAATATAGCTCAATCAGTGTAAGAACACGCACCATTGTTCAACCTATGCATGTGTACAAGAAGGCTGAGAATGGGAGAGAAGAGCTGTGGCTTTTCTAAAATAAGAAAGAACAGGAGAAAAGTCCTTCCAGATGGACTCTACAGAAAAAATCTGCAGAGCTGGTGTCTCCTACTATATACCTTGGCTTAATGGTCCTGGAAGGAATGAGGCATTTGCAGCCCATCACTGCTGGTAATCTCAAGGGACTGGAACAGGCCCTCCTGTTCACAGTGATTAAAGAAAGCATGGTGAGAAAAGCCCTCTTCAAAGGCAAGGGACGCATTCCTCACAGAGGGGGCAGCTCCTGTGGCTGGGGAGAAGTTGTTCAAGGGTATAGATATGTGTGCTGTTGTTTTAAGAAGAAATGGAAGGCTTGGTATGTGAAGGATAAAGAGTTGCTTTAAATAAGAATTGGACAGTGGTAGAGATTTTTGAGCTTCAGAATGTTTGTGGTTTTGTTATAATCAAATAAACACATCTTCTAAGGCTTTTTTTTTTCATGTATACCTCTTCAAAAACTTTTTCTGAAATCAATCTTCCATGAGATAAGGGGCAAGGTCCTTAAATGGATTAATAATCATCTCAGTTTAGGAAATAAACGTTAGGAAAAAAGTGGCCAGCTTTTTAAAAAGGGGTGGAGCCACAAATGAGGTCTCTCTACTGAATCGGGTGCTGTTGAGTATGGTCCTGAAAGAGATGGAGAATGGGACAAAGAAGACTTCTGATGATACCAAGTTAGGCAGGATAGCTAAGGTGAGGGCGTACTAGGGGACCACAGAAGGGCCTCATAATACAGAGTGACTGAAGGGTGATCTGGCAGTTGAAATTCAATGTTGATGAACATAGGATAATGCAGAGGAGAAACAATCCTAAATTGAAATACACAGCAATGGAGTCTAAATTATGCCATGGGAAGAAACCTTGGGTTATAATAATTGTATAAAAATGTGTGCTGAATGTGCAGTAGGACCAAGAAAAGAAAAGTAACTGAATACTAGAAATTATTGGTAAAGGAATCATGAACAAAAAAGGAAGGTCTTTATGGTACAGTATAAGTGCATGGCACACTTGAACATTGCATCCTTGCTCCCTCATTTTAGAAAGGATGCAGGAGAAGGGGAGAAGATACAGGAAATGTTGATAAAAGATATGGATGACTCCTCCATAGAAAACAACTTAACACTTGGGCATTTTCAACCTCCTATCTGATCAGGAAGAAAACAAAGGTCTATCAACTCTCAAGTGTCATGGAGAAAGCAAATAGAAAATGACTATTCACTCTTCCTTACACTGGGAGCCAAGCAACCTCAAGTGAATGGTTAGGTGACAAGTTTAAAACTAGCAGAAAGGATTTCCTATAGCTGCGAAATTGCTCTGGGATATTGTAGGTGCCAAAAGTTGCCATGCTGGCAGTGGTATTTGCACATACCCCTTAAAGAAAACTCTCCTGGGGGCTATTGTATGCAAAAATGCGTTTCTGGTTCAGGGAATCACCTTGCCAGAGATTTCTGGGAGCTGGGGAGACCCAGTGGTTCGGAGGCTGGGACCAGGCAAGGGGCCTGCGGCCATTTGCACTTGCCTGAGGAGAAAAAAGTAAGTTGTGAGCGTGATAGAACGCTTGACTTCCTCAGTCTCTGAGCTGATCCTGTCTGGTTATTCCTGTGTAATTAGACCCACCTTGTGCCAGGGTCTTGTTTAAACACATGACAAAAGAAGCTCCTGCCCTTAAAAATCAATTTTGGCTTTTGTGGAAGGATTTCAGTGAGTGTCCTTGCAGAAGAGAGAGGCAGAAGAATTAAAAAAAGAAAAGGATGAGATGAAAGAAAATGTGTACTGGGTGAAGTCCTAATTTGCAAAGATATTTTAATACTTTTGGAGAGTCTTTTTGTCTTAATAACTATACATAGTACGTATGTCACCCACATGTGAATAACAGTGATGTTGACGTCTGGTGATAATCTCCAAATTGTGAACATCTTTGTATCCAGGCACTTGCTGTAGCTTTTCGGAGAGACTGAAATGCAGCTGACCTGAATAAAACCTGCGTATTGAAACACCTGAATTTCTTTTCTTTGAGGGTATTGTACTATGTGCAGTGTATGTGCTAAATACGTTGCTTTCTAGTTGGCTCTCCACATAATGTTGGATTGCAACAGACTACTCTCTGTCACACCTGATGACTAAACCTGTCTCACCCACGCCATGGGAAAGTACTGGTGCATTGAGCCTTCTTAGAATCAAGCTTTAGGTTGTCCTCAGATTTCAAATCTCCTGTGCACTTTTTTTAATATGGCCTCTAACTCAAGAGACACAAGCACAAAAGGATTCCAGGCAACAATTAATCAGATAAGTATTTATTTATTTAACTCCACCTATAGAATTACGCTGGCAATAGTTTTTTCAGAGTTAGACTTCCATTGAGCAAAAGACTGTCTTTTAAAGACTCTTTTCTCTTTTTCAGGCATCTGCACTGAAACATTCTGGATTTCATTGGGCATGGTAAGAAATTCCCTCTTAATCACAGAAAAAGAGTCAGTTAAGAGCTGGCTGTTTTGTTTACCTCCTGATATGTTCAAAGTGGAAGTATGGCTGTGGAAACTAGATGCATTTGATTTATGTTGTACATTTTAAAATAGGAGGGAAAGACATAACTAAAGCAAACGTACATTGCAATGAAAGCTGGGGCTGAGAGCCCAGCAGAAATTACGGAACGTCTGCATGATGGAGAGAATTTTTTTAAACTACATATAATAAACACCTTTTAAATGATCTTAGTGAGCATACAGTTGCATACTTGATACTGTAACGGTCACCTAGCAGACCCATGGTTACCAGAGTATGGGCAGGAAGCAAGACAAAGACAGGCAATTGGGGAGGGTGCACTATGCCGTGAGGGGAAAAGCCTGTAATATAACTGTTGCTGAAATATGAAGTAGTTCAATCTCATTGAGATGAAGGCTTTAGTCATGCTGGCCCAGCTGTGTCAGAAAGGGATTTATTATATTTTTGTCATCGTTGCTATGCTAGCAAAAGCCCTAGTATATATGAAGTTACACCAGGGGGGAAAAAAAAAGGATTTTTTTTCTTGGACAACTTAATTTGCTCCTGGAAATTATGTAAAACTGTACATGCAAAAGGCTTTTTTGCTAGTGTAAATTGTCTATGCTTATATAACTATACCAATAAACCATTACAAGAGTCTACAAGGACTTGCTAAAAAGAAATAATCTATCTGAAGCTAAAGGAAACAAATAATCCTCAGTATAAATTGGCTAATTCATACAACTGGACATGTTATGTAAAAAGTAAATACCAAATCCAGGGATGCCACAAGTTTTTTTTGGGTGTTTTGGGTTGGTTTTGTTTTGGGTTGTTTTTTTGGTTTTTTTTAACCATCACTCTCAACATGTGGTCACTTATTGCCTAAAGCTCAAGCTGAGAAAAATTCAAGACAGCATCATGCAGATGTTTTTTCCTCCTTGGGCATTTATTGTCTTTGAGGGACTAGGTAGTACTGGTGGGGCTTGAGATGATGAGTCCCAGAAAGCCTTGCTTCCGGACCGTGAGAAGTACCACTTTTTTGGGTAGCGCCGAGAGAGTCTCTCTTTGAAGACTCCCTCCCACATCTGTATACTGGGCTTGAAGCCAAGCTTCTCTTCTGTAAAGAAACCTTGCTAAAATTTCTCATTTCATGCCCCTTTATGGGGAGAGAGAAAGAGAGAGAGACCGCAAGGGGGAGAGAGACAGAGGTACGTGCCAAGCGTATTGAGAAAGCATAGCAGAGTAGGCTCTTGAGTTTGTGTGTTTGGGGACAAGGGGCAGCAAGGAAGGAGAAAGCTTTATATTAATTAGCACCATATTTGCAATCCCTTCCTCCCACCTCAAAAGTGATAAATTCTCCTCCTCCTCTCCAAAACACATCCATATTTTTTTTTAGACAACTGTTTATGTTTGAGTCCTTTGAACTAGCAGAGGCACTTGAAATAAATGCACTTACAAATGTGCCTCCTGCCAGCCTCTGTCTAGTCTGCATATGGACACTTAAAAGAGTTGAGGAATATGTCTTACGTATCTCAGAAATATGCTAAGTTCACAGTGGTGGCACCTGAAATAGGTGCCCCTCCCCTTAGAGTACAGTGGAATTGCTAGTGTATTATTTGATAAACAATCACCAATTAGTCATTCCAATCCTTGCTAATTCAGCAACTGCTCTCCCGGGCCTCCAGGCAGCTTGTATGCCAGTTCATGTGCTCACCCCAGGTAGCTCTGAACTGAAGGAGTTCCTTAATTGTTTTTGCTGTTGTGGCTGTTTAAAAGGTTTTACTGCTCCTTTCAGTGAACTAGGTGGTGTATTACAAATGCACCCTCACTGTCTTACCTTTACCCAGCGTGCCATTAACAACATGAGTAACATTAATCCCAAAACAAAATGCTATGTCCTTTTGCAACCTCTGTACAGGCGGGCAGAAACACCCACTTTGCGCACCGAATGGAGGGTGGCCTTGCTGAATGTGGGCGACAGTCGTGATGCTGCGTCACTTCCTCAATCTTTTATAGGTTTGGGTACTGATGGGTGTCTTCATGGATAGTCCTGCTGCCCCTGCTGTACACCTAGATCACAGATAAATCAGATCTCATTCATCTGCTGATCATAGAGCTGTGCAGGACAGGAAGACGAATTAGTCATCCTGGTTGATAGATGTTAAAGATTCTTGCAGATTCTGTTGAGCAACAAGCTGTGGATGGGAGAAGTGTCTCTTTGCTAACACTTGTTCCTTACTCTTCTGTCTTACAGGTGCCTGTCGATGACTATGAAATCTGCTGCTGAAGCAAAGTTTAGAGGAGGTGGCAGGCCTATGGTTGTGGATCCTTTGTACATATAAATGTTATTGTGTGTGTCTGTGTGACCATGGTAGGATATTTAATGTATCATAAAAACAAGTTTTGTACCTCCAGACTCAGTGTCACTCTCACCATAGAGCCTTCCTTCCAAACATATTTTCCCTCGTTTGAGTCTTTACAAAAAAGAAAAAAAAACTTGAAAAAAAGTAACTTCCCATGAAAAATATACCCTATTGTTATCTTCTGGGGAAAACGGGAACTTTACTGTATCCACTGTTGTTCTAAGTGAAATATGGTGTACAGCATGCTAAGTAACTGCTCAGTCAAATGTCAGTGTGAACCCAGAAATCCTCAGTAGAGGAAAAAAATAAATATTTTTATTTTCTATAAAAGCTTCCCTGTAAAATTCTTCTAAAGATTTTCTGCATGAGACAACACAAATCAAGCAGATGGGTGCCTCTTCACTTCTCAGACTGGGGGCAGGGTTATTGGGACTTTTGGCCAAGCGCTCTGAAAATATTCTAAGTTTCCACGCAGATGAAGCCCTTGTTGTTAAACAGGGATATGCCTCATCTGTGGTGAGCGGGAGACTTGAGTATTAGATGTTTCTATTTTAAGTCACGCTGTTACCCCTTTAGCAGCACCTCCAAAGAAACTGCAAAGACAACTGATGCGAACCTTCTTTGCTCACAAGGTCTGGGCAGAAAGTTGGGCAAAACTGTTCAGCTAAAGTAATTACTTTGTTTCTTTCTTTTCCCTTTCCTTTCATGAGCAGTGACATCCTGCCTTTTGAAGTGTGCGTCATTTTTTTCACATCACACTGCCTATGCTTCAGCATTTTCATTCTGATTTGTATAATTTTTTTTTTATAACACTTAATTTTCAAACATATTTGCTTTCTTTCAGTCCTTCAAATGGGTTCTTTGTCCTCCACATACATAATCTTCTAGACTTGTATTGAAGATTGTAGAGAAAAGCTGATACCACAGGGTAGTATTTGCAGTACGGTGTGTCATCATGTAACCATACTAAATAGCAAGGCATTATTCACAAGGACGTGAGGTTCTATTTGTTGCTGCTAAGTCCTTAGCTGCTCAGTTTTAACACTGGATGCCTGGGTTTCTTTTTATGGAGTGCCTGTTTACTCTTGTATATTTTTATAGAGTATAAGGCTGGTGGGGAGAATGAGGGTGTTATGTGCAGTAATGTTATAAATAACATTGGCTCTCAGGTTATTTGCGTTATATCCACTTGGCTGAATGCGTAAAGTTAAACAAAAAAAGTCTTAAAACAATAGGCAGAACAATGGCATGGATGAAGGGCCTAAAGGAAATGCTACAGAATGTATTGGGGAGTATTCCCTACCTAGCTAATAAGCCAGGCGGAGAACTGCTTACTCCTCACACAGCCTCAAACAGATCAAACAGAATATTAAAGCTTTAAAGATGCTGGTGTAAGGAAGAAGGAGGGTTACTCAGCACCCATCACACGGGACTGACAGGCAAGCGGGGAGCATGCTGGGAGCAGAGCTACATTCCCAACCCAGAGACTGTGACTCTAGGGTGGATGACATGAAGAAATGCAGCTGTGATGGAGAAGGGGAAGCACACACATAGGGTTTGTTGTTGTTCTTGTCCTTTTGCTCTGTGTGCTGTATACTTTGGGGTAAATAAACAAGAAATGCTTACTTTTGAGCTGTGTTTCAATCAGTGTGGTGGTATTTGGTTCAATAACGAGGCTCTCAATAATGTTGCAAACTCCTGAACAAACAAGGTGCGGGACACAGATCCAGAGGAGAGCGACTGCAGTTCCTCCCACTGACCATGTGTGAACGCTTGCATGGGACAAAGTTGCCAAAATCCTAGTCCTGCAGCTGCTGAAACTGGAAAGGAGGCAGACTCCGATTTTAGGCAAAGAAGGACTGAGCCCCGAGGAAGCAATGCTGTCATTGTGAGGGCTGTCTGACAGATTGCAGAGAGTATGTCTATGTTTGTGATTTTTTCAGTGCTGGAATTTAATTTTTAAAGTGTAATAACACCAGTGCATCCTTGTAATTTTATTGCGTTTCTTTATTATGGCTATCATTTACAATAACCCTGCTGTCGTATTAGCCTCTGGTATTGTTTCAGTAGTCTCTGACTCTTCCTTCAAGACGATGGAAGTGAAGTTGGACCATTTCATACGCGCTAGGTTTTCTTTCTTCCTCTCTTTCCTTCTTCCCAAATGCTGATTGAGTCAGTGGAATTCTTCTGGCTTGTTCTTTCCTAGTGTTCATCCTCAAAGGTGCACAGCATCATATGACCTTTCCTCAGAGCAGAAGGGTTAAATAAAATTCCTTGACAGAACTGCCTCCTTGGTGCAGCAGAGATCATGGAAGACAACGTGTCCTGTTCATTTTTTGTGTCCTTCCTGGATTGCTGGTTCCCATCCCATACCAAAATCTTGAATTCCTGCATGGCAGCAGTGCCTGGCCATTGCTTTCCTTGAAGAAAGGAATTCAAATTCTGGAGGGCTTTGAGGCAATAGGAACCCTTGAAGATCTTCTAGAATAGCAGGACACGTTTTGGATCCAGAAGTAAAAAATCTGCAAAGGAGAGCAGGGCAATACTGGAGCTAGCAAAGCCCTGTGAAAAGAAATGGTTTGGCTAACGGCTGTGACTGGAGCACGCACCGCAGAGTGCTCCAGCAGCAAACCCCTGCTAGACCGATTGGTCCCATATGCCAGAGGACTTTGATTTGTGGCTGGGCTTAGCAGTGATCTGAGGCTTGCGTCTCTTCTATAAATTCTGCTGAAAACAGAGCTTCAGCTGTGAATCAGTTACAGGCGTAGTTAGTTCATTCAGTGATATATTTAAGTAACACTTTACATCTGGACTTGGCAACCAACTTGAAATCCTTATTTAAAAACAATAGTTAAGTACTGGAGAGATTATGGCATGATGTAGTCCACCAGCATTTTTTTTACAATGAGAGCTGTTGTTTCAGTGATCTCCTAGCACGGAGAACGTGTTGGAGAAGTCATGAGTAATTGCAAACAAAATACTACGAGTGACAGATCTTTGACAAAGCTCTGGACAAAAGATTACAGAAAGTCCAACATTACGGAGTGAGAAGCAAAATACTGTTATGGCTGAAAGCTGTGGAGGAGAGGAAAAGCAGAGTGTTAGGCTAATCTGCTGGAGCAGAAAGAGACCAAAGTTGGGCTTTGGACATCTGCAAATTAACTAAGATTTGTGTTATTAACCCATTTATTGCTGGTATTGAGAGAGGGCTGGGGTCATAACGTTGCAAAATCTGTAGTGGAAATACTTACTCGGTCTGTTTGGGAGCAGTACAAACTATGAATACCTTCAGAGAATTGTAAAGTTTTCCACCAAGTGGGAGAACAGTGCTGCATAAAGATCAGTGGTGAATAAAGAAAGACGGAGTGTGAACAGTCAGTCCTGCTGGATCCAGAAGAGCCGAGTATGAGAGATCAGTGGGGACACTTGCTCAAATTACAACCACAATCAAAACCCGACTGTGATATTAGATTGTATATCATTCAAGACTATTAAGAAATTGAGTAACAGGGAGGGTATTATACAGCCTTTTGTATAAAACTGTGCCTGTGGTCTCAGCTAGAGCGCAGTGTGCAATTTTGGCCTCCCCAGCTCAAAAAGGATATGGCTGAAAGAGGGGGACTAGGAAAAAGGTGACAAGAACCTTGAAGAGCCTGGGAAAACTCATGCCAGAAAAGGGACCAAAAATTTAGCCTTAGAACATAGAGAAGAGGAGAAATGATACAAGCATGGAGAACATATTATGTTGGAGACAAGAGGTCAGGAACTTACTCTCATCCTGTAGCTTAGGCCCACAGGGACATGGGATGAAACTTCACAGTTGTTCAAAAAGATACTAATTATGACTAATTGGGGAGGTGATAGTAACAGTTCAGGCTTCATGTGGTAAACTCTTTAAGATTTTAAGAGGGGGAAAAGATAGGCGACAGTCACAGCTCTACAAAAGCCTAATTCCTGACAAATGTGCATCTTCAGAGGGATTGTTACTTACTTACTTCATGCTCCAGTTCTCAAACTGTTACTTGAATTTCTCCTGATTCATCCCTCTTCTGAAATCCTGTTTACATTCTATAAGGGGAGTTAATAATTCAGTGTACTGTGCTCATTTACCAAAAGAAAAAAAAAAGCCTTTGATGGAGATGTCTGGTGCTTGTGCTATTACAGTGTCATTCAGCTACTGTGCAACTTTAAAAATATGTAATATGTCATTATTCTAGTTTGTGTGCTTTGGAAAAAAAAGGTACATTTAATTGCTTGATTAGCTGGCCTAAAGCCACTTACTTAGGTGCATATGAAACAAACGTATGTGCATGTATGGGTGTTTGTGTGTGTGCACAAATGAATTCATAGTGAAACATGATAGGGGATTGCTCAGTAGGATGCAAATAAGAATAACACGGATATTATTTTTTCAGTGTCTTTCACGATTTCCTTCTTTCAGGGTTGTACACAGAGGGCTTTTTCCCCAGTGGGTCATGATGCCCTTCACAGTGTCAGAAGGATGGCTGCTGCTTTGAGAGATTGTTCCTTAAAGCAGAGTCATCATTTATCCCTTCCTTTCCCTTTCCCAGGTACTCTGCTGCCTCTCTGGGTCCACACGTTGCTTGTGCCATGGCAGTGCATGAGTTAAATTTTACTAGAGGCATGATGCAGCTCTAAAGTAATGTGTCTGTTGATGATAAACTTGCTGGAGAGCACAGAAGCTAATGCATGGCCTTAGATATTTTTGCAATTCTTGGAACACAGATATTAATCTAAACATCCATGTGCCCTTTGTATTGATTTGAAGTATATGGAGACATTGAACAGCTGATCTCAGAAAAGATCTGTCATACAGAGCCTTCCCTCTGTTTAGCTTGCTCTGAACAGTTCTCAAGAAATTAGATATTTTTTTAAAATAAGGTGAACAAAAATTCTGAAGCCTGAGTCTTCCCTCTTACAGATGTTTCTTTTTTTTCCTTAAAGAAACATGAATACTTTGATTAGATTTTTTAATACAAATATTGTTAAGGACTCTCTCAGGCTTGTAGAGATAAGTGTTTATTTTAGAATGGTATATTTTTTCAGATAGAGATCAATTACTAAATTATTCATTTTTCCCCTTTTTCCATTTTATTGCAGCTTTCATTTCTAGGTGGCTGGAATGATTAATGGGATGTGCTGGGTTAATGCCTTGTGTTTGGATACTCAAATGACAGAAGCAGCTTTGTGCAAAGCTTTTAGTGTGGGTGCAAGATTGGAAGATATTTTGAAGGCAGCGGATTGGCCATGGCACTTCCACTTCCCTCAATTTAGCCATAAATCAATTCCGAATGATTTTCCCACAGTAATTTTTCATACAGTTTGAACTTGGGTAATGAACATCCCTGTCCTGGAGTGAAATTGTAATTTTTCTAGATCCTGTTGAAGACATGATCAAGATTTATGAAGGGTGACGATGTAAACCCATTACATTGTCCTCTCTCTCGTTTGCCTCCCCACCTCTTCACCTGTTTTCCTTCCTCCCTCCTTTCCCCCTTCCCTCCCTTGCTTCCTTCCTTCCTTCCTCCCTCCCTCCCTCCCTCCCTGTTGCGGGCAGAGTGAATAACTTCACTCATAAGAGAGTAGTGAAATGTTTATTAACATAAAACAGTGATTTAACAAAGTTAGTAGTGAATGCGACAGCATTTTACGAGTTTCGATGCCAGGGTACACTTGATTATTTACTGCATAGAGGCCAGGGTCAGACAAGCTCTCAGGGAGACCTTCCTGTTGAGTCACGAGGTTCAGAAAGGACCCCCGTGCTTTCTAAACTCCTTCTCGGAGAGGAGTCTAGGTGCGGCTGGATCCAATCCTAGTCCCAGACTTGGTCAACGGTTTATGTCTAAAGGATTATACATGTGCAATCAATCCTTGTATCACTTAGCTAAGATTTCAAAGTTTAGCATTAGTCACTTATCGAGAATCTGTTGCGGGGAGGAATCTCTCAGCCTTGAGGAGTAGAACCCTAAGTGAGCGTCCCCGCTCAAGGGGAGATCCTGGCGTGCAGCCGCTGCCGTGCAGGAGAGCTCAAAGGGCTCTTGGGCTGTCCACTACTTATGGAGTAAGATAATTGACCTATAGTCATATTCGCAAGGGAACAAGATACCTAGGTTCCCACTCCAGACAGTGTTTTCGCTGTGTTGCCAGCCATCCCCCACAGTTCAAGGGCAACTCATAACAACTGCCGCTGATGGCCATGGCTTGAGCAGGAGCCGGGGGGAGGGGGAAAAGGGGAGAGCACACCACCACACTCCCTCCCTTTCCCCTACCTCCCAATCCGAGGAGCTTTAAAATGTCCATTAGAGTACAGCCATTGCATGACAGCGGCTCTTACTGCACGAACAGTCATTTATCAGTGACAGACAGCAGGAAACAGCAACAACCTATATGGATATGAGATAGTTCAGATCAAGTAACAGTAGGATGTGAGCAACTTCCTACAGTTCTGAACATTTTTTTTCTCCTCAATCTATTACAGAATCACAGAATGGTAGGGCTTGGAAAGGACATTTGTAGATTGTCTAATGCAACCCCTCTGCCAAAGCAGGGTCACCCAGAGCAGGTTGCACAGGAACGCGTCCAGGCGGGTTTTGAATATCTCCAGAGACAGAGACCGCACCACCTCTCTGGGCAGCCTGTTCCAGTGCTCTGCCACCCTCACAGTAAAGAAGTTTTTCCTTATGCTCAGATGTAATTACCTGTGTTCCAGTTTGTTCCCTTTGCCCCTTGTCCTGTCACTGGGCACCACTGAAAAGGGTCTGGCCTCATCCTCTTGCATTCGCTTTTAACGTTGCATGATAGCAAAGTACAGTTCTGCTTAAAAAGGAACTTTGTAGAAATTATGTTATGGAGTCTTCTCTTCATTTTGTCTCCTCCTCAGTTTCTGTATCAAATGCTCAGTGTGAAAGCAAAAGGATACTTTTTTCTTTGCTTGTTTGTGTTCCTGGTAGTCCCCAAATTCTGGACTCTTGACGCTCAAGGTAGTCATTTCTCCCCTCTCTCCCCCTCCCTCCCCATCTTTGCCGTTGACTAAAGTGAAGCTGCCAGTACTGAATAACTTCTCTGTCTGCTAATGGTGCCCTTTGTACCAGGACAGCAAACCTACTTGACAATCACATTGGAATACTGCATTTATGTATTGTGTAATATTCTGCAATATTGTATTTCTGTCTTGCTTGGCTGGTGGCTATAATGTTGAATTGCAATTTATTAGATTTGGGGCAGAGAGCCTTTCCTTGAGAAGGACCAGCTAGGTCTCAGAGACATTTGGCAAGTCCTATGTTAATAACTGCCTTTGTTTTTCATCCAATAATAAATACACACACATGCAAACTCATTTGGCTGCAGTCTGCCTGAAATTAAGTTGCAGATTGTATCTGGCCCTTGGGCCAGGAATTCCTTGTTCCTGTATTAGACAGTGTCTAATAGTAGTTGAAAGAGAAAATTTTTAGAAATCATTTTGCAAGTGACTCTGGAGAGACAATGAATGTAAATCCTTGCAGACTTACAAAGACTGCAGTCAGAATACTGAGTGAAACTCAAAGTGCAACATAGCGGTTCTTCCCTACATCACAGGCTTCAAAGATTTAGTATTCAAAAGAATGTGGGAAATTGGGTCATTTCTGTACAGTTTAGAAAAGATCTGAGGTTACCCACTCTCTTGCTTTAGCCATGCAGAAACTCCGAGTCTGGATTAGCAGGAAATCTGAACAGGATTTTCCTCTGCATTTAACATGAAAATCTAATAAATTTCATTGAACTCGGTGAGTGAAATTCTGCCTTTATTGAAATGGACGTCAACATTTCCATTGGCTTTTGTGGGAATAGAATATCACCCTACAAACATAAAACCAAAGTAGAATCTCTAGGTCTTAAATGCAGTTATTTCTGCATCAGGATATACTTATTGTAAGACTTCTTTTTGAATATCTTCAGAAAAGCAATTTAGCTTTCTTACTCAGAAGTAATTTTTCTGCCTTTAAAAAATGGCTAAAATTTACTTTTCAGTAAATATCACTTAGAGTGACACCTTAAAAGATCTGAAGGTAACAAGGAGGTGGAGTTAATTAACATCAAATAAATACGTATTTGCTATCCTTCCTGCAAGAAGTTTGAATTTCTGTTATTTTTCTGCCCCTTTATTTTAGGTGAGTAATACAAAAGGGAGTTGCTGTAACGATTTTATAGTCCCTGAATAGTTTTCAGAGTTTATGGGGTAGTATTTTATAACTACATTCTGTAAGCAGTGGTGTCTTTTGAAATGGTCATGAAATGTTATAGTAGAGATTTCAAAAAGACAGGGTCTTGGCATAGGTTTCTGTAGGGAGAAAAAACCTACTTTACACTTTTTTTGAGCATGTCTTATGCCAGGGATAGCCCCAGAGCTCCCTGGTTTTGTAGGCTGATGGGTCTGTTTCATCAGGTGGGAATTAGGAGATGTAAGAACGGCCAGGAACAGGTCAGAGTGAAAATCCAGGTTGCCCGTGCCCATCTTCAGCACTAGGAAGTAGTGGGTGTCTCAGTGAGCTTATGTTGATATCTTGTCCTTATACTTTCCGAAATTTGGGAACTTCCTAAGCCAGAGGGTACAATAATAGAGTGTCAGTGGGGGGCGGAAGCAATATCTGGTTTCTCTTTCTCTGTGACTCTCTCTCTGAAGGAAGTCTTCCTTTATACATTTTTTTCACAACACCTGTGTCTCAGCAATTACCCTGCTAGAAATTAGTACAAACTGACACTATTTTGACATGGAGCATGAAAGTAGTTCATATGTAAGTTACGTGCAAGAAAATCTGACTGGGAGGAGACTGAAGGAAAAGCAGAGAGTTAAAGAGGGTGTAAAATAAAGGGATGCATGGCTTTTTACTCTATTTTATTCTTAATTACTCTTTCAGATACTTTTCCCTTCCAGCATCTCAATGTGCAAAGTAAGTCTATTTTACCCTGTGTGAACGCCTACTGGGTTTGATGTTCATTTCTTTTCTATATATGCCTGTTTCTTCAAAAGACCCCAGGCCAAGACTTTGTGTTAGAGTAGAATTTGCCCAAGAAAATAAAGTAAGCTTTGGCGAAGAAAAAAAAATCTAATGGTATAATAGCAGGTTAAGTTTAAAGGCATAAATGGATGGTTCACACAAAAATTGTACAACATTTTGATTGCAGGCTGTTGACCATGCTACCAGTACATTACAGAAGTCTAGATTCCAGAGTCTCACCTAAAAAGTCATTAATTTGTTCTCACGTCTGGAAGATTTAGTGTGCCACTATGGTTTCTTGAATATTGATTTTTAGGGTGTTTAAAAAAATTTTAACTAAAACAATTTTTGGTAATAGAACCCTCCAAATACCTGAGACACCATTTCTTCTCTTGAATGCCAAAATCAATTATAGTATTATTTGTATGTTCAGATGGTTGAAAAGTAAAAATTACATCCAGATTTCAAAGCCTGATAAAAAATCAGACTGAAAAATATCATACATTGAAAAATGTGTTTCCTGTGTGTGTCTGAAACTGAACATAAGACAAAGTATTGCTGATTGTCATATGAAAAGATGGACTCTGCTGTATTATCTCATAAAACATATTTTTCCAGTTGCTAAGAGGAACAGATTAAGACATTTGAACACCTCAGCTAGACTTCTTAGAGGTTGGCTTGACGTTACCGAACATATGGTGTTTTGGGTAAACAGAGAACCACTAAGAAGCTATTTGAAATCTTTTGGAATATATATGCCAATCAAATTCCCACTGGGATCTGACACTATTGCATGGAATTCAGATCATATAACCGCTGCCTAACCAGATCTTAAAAAGGAAGCAACTAGCCCGAGCTAATTCTCTGGATTCCGTCTACAGTCAAGGAGGTAAATTCATTGCACTTAATTTAGAAGCCTGTGTTGGAATTAAATGAATCTTCAGCTGCCTGTGTCCTCGCTGATTATAATGGGAATTAGCCTGGGATACATGCCCTAACTCTGAAATAAAGTTAGGTTAAATGAATCCTGTCCCAAACATCTTACCTTCATGCAATGTGGTCCAGGTGAAGTTGTAGTCGAACAAACCAGTATTTGTGTTGACTGACAATTGTTACCCAGTGTGAACTGCAGAGAAAAATGTTCAGGACAAGAGATGTCCAAAATACGGGAGGGGGAATGAATTCTGATGTTTTTTCAGGGAACGCGGGATTGCAGCATCTGAAAACTGCTGGAGAAGTTTGTGTGGTTAGAGCTGCCAAATAGCAATTAAGCCTAGCAACACGGGCTGTTTGCTGTCGAGACTGAAGCATATGAGTCGAGTACACCCTGTTCTGGAGGGAAGTTCATGGGCTGGCTGTTTTGCTTTTGTTGAAAAAAAAAAAAAAGCCAGGATGAAGGAAATACCCAGAGTTTGCGCTTTCCTTTCTCCTTGGCGATTGTCACTAAGGCAAAGGTGCGGAGGGACTGGGATTTCACTTGAAGTGGTGTAAGGGCAGGCTGATCTTTGCTATAAGGCTGTGTTGGCACCAGGGACCAGTGCTGCTCCTGTTAAAGCAGTACTCTCATCGGCTTCAGTGGCAGCAGATTTGGGCCTGTACTGAAGTTTGCTGTTGACAGAAATTGAGATGACAGTAATGGATGTTGTGTTGGTCCAGAGTGTTCACAGAGACAGCTTTTGGGGAGGAGGAGGGAACTCAAAGTATGCTGGACAAACAGAAATTAGCAATATTCAGCATGCCTTGCCCTTTCACCCCTTCAAAACTTGCTGTTTCTAACAGTGACCTACATGCAGGAGTCCTTCAGATAGAGGGAGAAATGCTTGGGTTTTAAATGTGTTTTTTAAAAACCTACAGTAAAACAAAGTTCCCATTTAGAACAGTTTTTATGCATTGCATCATACAGGCAAAAAGTCAATGTATCAAATTAAATTATTTTTCTGTGCCCCCCTTCCTGCTCTTTTAGGCCTATTTTAAAGGTCTGCTACATCATATAGTGAGAAAAGAAATCGGACCTTGGCTCGCTGCGTTCCTTCCCTCCAGTTTAGCAGGGTATCTGCACTGAAACTGTAGAACATGTCACCGCTCAGGCGCAAGGAGCTGCTCGGAGATGGGTTAGGTACCCACGGCCTCTGGTCAATGGTTGCTCGATGCAAGTCACCAGTAATTTCCGCAACTAAGACGAAGGTCTGCAATGTATCCGTAGCATTCTCACCTATGATCGTGATGCATCATGGATCATCAAAATCTTACAGTACGCCATTTTAAGGTTTTTACATGTATCATGCTTTCTCCTGTGACTGCCACCAAACTCGTCTCTTAACCTGAGAGGAAGATAAGATGATAAATTCATGAGGATGTTGTGGTCTTCAGAATTTGATGCGTATCAGCTCTTTGGAGAGGATTTATGAGAGAAGAAGAACCTGGGGAAAAAATAGCTGATATGCTTCCCATCATGAAGAGTGTCTAAAAAGTCTTTCCATTACATACGTAATGTAAAATAATTTTTTTCTTTTTATTTATCATCTTCCCTGAAAACACAATAATCCAATCAGCACTAAAAGTTTTTTTGATGTCATTGGTTTGGCAAGCTAACATACTGCCTTATTTCTTATTTCTTTCTGGGATGACTGAGAAAATGGCAAAAAGCCAACCTCAGAAGCAACCAATCTTGGCCAATATGTTAGACCTTCTCAATTGGACTTTGGACTAGAACACAGCAGAGATTACTTTTGTGTTGCTGATGGATGATTTCTTAGTCATAGCTCATAGACAGATTTATTTCTGGCCTGTCTAGAATATTTGACATTGTGAATAACGCATTGCAGCTGATACGCCTTGAAGATCTTGCAAAGATGTAAGCAAATGATATGGATTCAATCCAGCTTCAGTGACTGAACTGAGATGCATAACTGCAACTCTTCCCTTGGTATTCTTCTTCGTAAGAAAGCCTGCAAAACGCTATCCTCTTTCCTGGTATAAGCACTATAAGAAAGTTAACTGTACCCTAGCATGTATAAGCATCTGTCTTTTGCATCCAACTCAGAAAATACAAAAAACTCCTGACTATTCCTGTAACTAAGTTGAAAAATAACACTTCGCTGAAAAGTTTCAGGCTAAAACCAGACTCTGGCAAATAAAAGGAACAGAGAGAAAGCACTAGCATTTTGAAGACTAGGTCGTATATAATATCATCAGTTGCCCATGAAACTATTCCAAATATCATGTACTCTTCAAATGGGGTCTTCACTTTTTTTTTCCGCTTCACTTTTTTCCCCTTACATCCCCTTACATCAGCTAGTGATGGCTCCCAAGATGTTTCCTCCCTCCTCTTTGCACATTTTCTGTGGACAGATAATATTTTGATAGTGTTCCAACGTATCTTTAGCTCAGGTTATGTTCTGTTTTCAGATTGAAAATCTGGTCTCCAGCATGTCAGACTACCTGGTTAAGTTCTCTGGGTGAAAGCTGGCCATCAGTATTATGCTCTGCTCACCATCTTGGTTTCTGTTAATTACAGGATTAGATGATGAAACAAGCTTTATAGGGTTTATGGTGAAGAATCTATCATTCTTTTTGTTACCAAAACCTACCATGATATCAAGCATTCATCCACTGAGAGAAATGAATTTGGAGACAAAATATTCAGATGTCCAGTTCCCAGTTTCATAATTGTCTCTTTGAGATCGGGCTTAATGTAAATCATAGTGAAACTGATTTCAATAATCCACCTATCCTAACAATAATTCCCCTAGTAGAAGGCCAAAGTTGTCCTTAGCCAAGGAATAGAGGAAGAAAGACACTCGTGAAGCTGGAAGTGTGGGCTGATACACAGATTTCTGGGACAGGCTATAAGCGTTACTCCTGCACAGATAATGCCCAGACTCTGGGTTGTATCGCTTTGTTACCCTACATGGGCTCTAGGGCTTTTTGTCCTGTTCTCATTCTCCTCTTTCAGAACTAGCCACTTACCTAGCCTGTTATTTATTGTCTTCAGAAAAAAAATGTGGATAACGGTATCTGGATAGATCAAAAAAAAAAAGTAGATAACAGTATTTGGATAGGATAAAATTCCCCAAATAGCAGCAAAATTCCTATTGACTTCACCAGAGCTAAGACTGCACATGAAATCACAGCTTTACCCTGTGGATCACTATTTTTCCATTCCTTCACAACATTTCAGAAGATGGCATGCTCCAAGGAACTTTGTTTTACCTGTTGCCTAAATGCATTTTACACAGTAAAGATCAAAAGAGCACATAAAGGCGTGGTTCTAGTTTATAATGATTATTCATTAATGCTATCATTCATATTATATATTTCCTTGCCGTACCCTTATGGTGTAGAGCAATGCCATCAAAGTACAACAGATTCAACTAAGCAAACATTTTAAATACATTAACATGATTTTAAAAGCTAACTGCGTGCTTATACCCTGAATCCTAAATGAGACAGAGACTGAAACCCTTTGACTAAGATTGATCAAGGTGCCTACCTTCACCCCTCAACCCCCAGTTATGTGCCCTAGAGTTAAGTTTTGGGTCTAGTATAAAAGGGCAAACACTGAAGAGTATGAAAAACCAATAAACTAGATTATGTTAACTTTAAACTGTAACGGAACAAAAGCATACAAGGCATGGTTCAGAACTGTGTTAATTTTATGAATGAGCTTGACTGGAAGGTAGTTTATTTTTTTGCCCCCTCTGGCAAAAATTCTGTGTAAACAAACAAGGGATTTACTAGGGGCCTAAAATGAGATGTCCCTCATGTAGCAGTGTAGCAGTTATATTGCTTTTTCACTCTGGCATGGTCTTTGCCCTACATTGTTCCTCTTGTTGCAACATACATTTCCCTGGAGCGATGTGCGAAGTTTCCCTCCTCTTGCGAAAAGCTAAGCATTTTTTCAATATTCTTGAGTTATTATCCAGTGATATATAAGGAACGATTTCTATTACCACCAAATCCTAGAAGAGATCCATTGTGAAAAACCGTTCAAAGCCCGGGGTGAGCTTTTCAAAGGTATGAGCTTTTATAGGGAGTTGGATTCCTATCATCCCATGATGTGTCTTTGAAACTCTCCCCCATGTGACTAAGACCATGTGTGTGACTGTGTGCCTAATTTGTGAGTAGTCATAATGATCATACAGTAATAGGCACGCAACTGAGTCTGCGTTTTGTTCATAACTCCAAGTGCCTTTAGCTGAATTTTCAAAGAGGCTGAATTCTCACATCTTCTGCTACTTCTGTGGAGCTGTAGGTGCTCCGGGACTGAAAATCAAGCTACTGACATACTGAAAAATTATAGCTGAGGTATGACTGAGTCAATCACATATCTACTGTTCCTTCGTAAGTCAGACTTATGAACTGGATCTTCCTGAGTTTAATGGAGGCTGCTGACATAGTCTTTCAGGAGATTTTCAATTTGAGAATTTCCTCCCCAAACTTTAGCCTTATGCAATTGGTATTTTCTATTCACAGGCCACTGCCTCCATTTTATTTATTGGTTTAGGCATCTGGTAACTCCAGAACTTGGCGGGTGTTCTATTTTTTTTTCTTCATACTGCATGTATGCACGCAACACTTCCAATACAGGTTTTTGATGGTCTGTAGGCTGAGCCGTGGTTACATCCTCAGGGCGAATATTCACTTTTAATACACAGAAACAAAAATGAATAAAACTTTCTATCCAGCCTGAGTCAACAAAAAGTGCTTTTTCCACGAATATTTGTCATATATTGTGAATATTCATACATGTTCACATTTATATGTGTGAACAGTTCCATTAACTTGTTGGGAATACTGGTACGTACAGTTAAACGGGTATCTTCATGCTTGCAGGAAAAGGCACTTTCTTTGTATTTTTTTCTCCAGCTCCAACCTTTATAAATCATGTTATACTTCAAAAACATCATGATGTTGGCTGAAAAAAATATGGGGCTTTAAAACAAAATGTGCATTCTTTTTATTTGCCTTCTGGTTTTTGATCTTTTATCTTCAGCTTAGTGATGTTTTCAAAACTCCTCTTTTCAATAACGAAGGCTAAGAGCATCTGGGTTTTTATTTTAAAGCAAAAAAATGAAATCCTTACATAAACGTATCATTGAAGGAGATGGGCTTTAAGAAAAACACCAAATCAAAAGACACAGAATAAAATTATGAGCTAGAGGTAGAGGAGCTTAGATAGAGAGCAAACTAAAAGCATAAAAGATAGAGTATCTTTTTAGCAGTTCAAAGCTTAGAGGCACTGAATTAAAGACCCTTGAAACCACGTGAGTTTTTAAGACAATGTAGTTTGAGGAGTCTCTCAGCCTTGCAATGCTTAATTTAGACCCACTATCAAACAGGTCTGAACTTCACTTGAACAAGAAATTAATGTCTGAATTCTTGCAGGCACTAAAGGATTATTGATGACTAGGTGGAGGAATTTTGTCTTGTTTGGTTATATGTGTTGGCATTTTTCACTGCAATAGCTGTAGCTGTTTGCAATGCTGTCTGCAACCACCTCACTTGAGGATGAATTTTCCTGCCCTGCATTTGCCTTTGATTCTCGAAGAGCACCCATCGACTGTGAAGAAAACAGCAGTGCTTAAGCATAGTCTATTCAAGTATATTCAAAATACGTTATTTTTAGCATTATTGTTAATATGAAATGTTCCACCAACCAGCTGGAATTATGCAAATCCTAGCACATGCGTTCCTCACTAATCTGCACTCTTGGATGTACTCTTTACATTCATTTCATTTTATGAATGTCTTTCCAGCATACTTCCCTACAATAGGAGATTGAAAAGCCTGCAATTTTCTTCTTGCCTGATTTTCCCATTGGGTTTTGTTAGTATTCGAAAAAATAAATTGGCGTCTTTTTTTTTCCGTCCAGATTGAGGAGAAAATCAACCTGCCAGCACAGATGAGTGGGGAGAAAAGGGAAGGCTCACAAATTGCAAAAGCTGAGTTCTTTAGGTGGTTCTTTGATGACTCCGTGTTTGCAGTAGAGGTAATTAGGGCAGTCTTGGAAGGAGCTCTGAAGGTCTGAGAAGTTTTTCAGTAGCTTGGTCTTGGGCCAAACCCTTGTAAGCTCTGTCACTTTCACTAGTATCACCAAAATATCATGGGGCTTGGGTCAATTTCTAGATGGGAAGAAAAGGAAGAAGTGATGGCTCTGCGGTGTTGGCCTGTTTTACGTGAATCTCTTTGTGGATCAAGAGAACATAGAGATGGCCTTTGTCATTGCCCTCATCACGCCAAAGTTCTTGGAGATAATGTGGAGATAATGCACAACCTGCTTCTTCCTGCTTGGAGCACTTGACATGTTTTAGGAAGCTTACGTTGTGAGTCCTGGTCCTCGTGTGTTTTTGCATCCCTCTTAATCTATAGGAGCAGGCTTTCAGTTCTTTCTGGTGTCTTCGTAGGCATGGCTGTGGGAGGGGTTTCTCTATGGCCACGGTCCACCTGCTGGGACTGTTCGCTAGCATTTTCCCTGGGAAGCTGGAGGGTTCGTCCGAGAGGTGATCAGCCTCGTTCCCCAGTTTGAATTCCCACGGTTAAATGACATTCTAAATCTCTGTTTTATCCTCACCTTGTACGTTGTCTGTTTTACAGCTTTCTTAGAAAACTCATTCAATTTTAAAAACTTATTTACACCTCCAGTTCACCTTGTCTCCCTATAAAGGTCTTTTCAAACCTGGTAACCTCAATAATTTGTTGTGTCTCTTCATTTTTGCTGAACTTGTGATTTCCAAATTGAATTGGTACAAGGTTTATTTGCTGTTGCTGTTTTAGTTTTCTGCAACGGAAGATAAAACACATGGCAAAATAGGATTTTTCAGGCTTTTTCTGACTAAAATAATAAACCAGCTCCAATTGCTGCTAATCAAAAGCTGGCGATACATTTCACGTTAAGTCTCTTGGGGCAGAAGTGATCCACCCTGTGTAGTCATGCAGTGCCGAGCACCTTCGGGTCCTACCCACAGTGTCTGATGGATGCTGGGATTTTTCCTTGCAAGGTTCTTGCTTTGCCTGAGGCCATCTCTTTCCTTAAGCAACAAGGGATATTCAGAGTTGTTATCACTGTGCACAAGAGGTTTCTCATTTCTCTAACAAATACAAGCTTCCAGATCTGATGGGCTGGATGCACACTCTTCAATATTGACCTGGAGCTCCAAGGAGTGATAGGGATGTATTTCTTAATTGCTTCAGTCAGTCCTGCCTCCTAACTACTCTAGTTTCTGCTGTTTTTACCCACTTGTGACCTGATTCTGATCTGTGTTTACTGTTTTCTTAAACAAACGGAGCTTTCATTTGAGCTATTGTTCAAAGAAGATGAAAAGAAAGGGAAAATCACTCTGTGCCTAGTTTGAAAATTTCCCTAAAACTGACCTCTATTTTGCTAGTTTAATGTTTATCAATCTTTTGGAAACATTAGGTATCAGCAGCACAGTGTTAGCTTAATTCAAAAGAGATTGTTCAATGGAGACTTACTGATAAGTTGTATCTTGACAAGAGCACATTTGAGTGCTGATTTTAAGTATTTTGGCACTGGAACTGTTTCTTCTGGTGTAATGGTTAACCATAACTGTTAACCCCATATGCTAATAGTATAATACCATGATTGCTTTACAACCACAACTATTTTTTTCTATTCATTCATTTTACCGATGAGTTTACATTGTAAAATGATCTGTCCTGCTTCCATTTGATACAGTTTCTGGCTTCCTAATGTTTTGATAGAGTTGCAAAATGTTCTTGTGTAGAATCATTGCTGTCCACATGACCTCTATTTCATCCTGAATATCTCTTGATATACACGATGTTGCTCTGAATAACTTTCCATCTTGCCTAAACCAAGAGTTTAACTGATTATACACTAAATTTGTGAAGGGGGGGAGGGGGAAGGGAAGGGGGGAGCATAATTAGGTCTATCAAACTCCTTATGAGTTCTGTAAAACAAAAAGATGTATCAGATGAATTTTGGACTGTAGAAACCTAAGCATTCAGAACAGAGTAAAGTGAATGAAAGAATGACAATTTACATTTTCAAGAATATAAATTCGGGTTTAGATAGATTTCAAAACCACCTCTTCCTCCCTTATGTCAATCTTCTGCTTTGGATCCCTTCATCAAATTCTGTAGGAAAGAAATAATCTTTCGCCTGTATCCATTTAATGGCTTGACAATGGATCAGCCAGATCATTGATTAGAGCTTCTATGTGGTATCGCTATGCAAACGATAAATACCTCACACAAGCCATGGAGAAGATATATTGGGAATAGTGTAAGACTGGCAGCAGTACCTCTTTGCTGGCATTGATGCAATATGATGCATCCTCTTTTCAGAAAGACACCTCGTGATAGCTGTTTTAAATAATTTTACTAGGCAACTCAAAAATCTGCAAGATTAATACCTTAGCATTGACCAGTCGGGGCTTTAACTTCCCACTCAGCTGGCAAGGGATTTCCACTCAACTCGTATGGGATTTCTGATTTTCCTGTGTGTGTTCCAGTCTTAGTGATTTCCTCTACGAGGTTTATGTCCTCCTTGTGGTAAACGCTGAGGCTCCAAAAGCATATGCTTTTCAAAATGGGAATACAGACTTGTTCAGCATAAGGCAATACATTTATTACAATCAGGTTTCTCATGTTTCTGAATTACAAACAAAGAATTACTTTTCCCTTTGTTGTCTTGCCATGAATCCTGCAAGACTGACGTCAAAGGAGTCATTCAAGGATTAATTTGGTTACATACATACATGCATACACAGAGAGATATATTTATCCTTAAACAGCATTTTCTATCTGCTTTCACTGACAATTGGTAAAACTGGATCATTCAAACAGGAGTGGAAGACTTTTCCAAAATTTGAAAAATTGAAACCTTTTTTCTGCCCAAACATGAGGTCAATGTATGCCCTGAAGCAAATGTATTAATTACACTTAGAAAAATTATAACCTGCAGGTTCAGCAGGATTCCTACCTGGTGTAGTTTCCCTTCATGGAGAAAGTTCCTCCAGACAGGAAAATTTCACCTCATAAGAATCTTTTTGGCAAAGTGGGGTTTTTATGCAATGAGTGGAATAGCTGCATAGTTCTTTTAGGAAACTTCCTAATCCAAGGAGATGAGCTGCCACAGGCTAATTATATACGATATAAAAATGTTTCCTATTGTCTTGTTCCGTCTAGAAAATGTAAGCACAGTCTTAACAAGAATCAGCAGCACATGGTGCTCTTTAGAAGTCAAAACAGTTCCAGCAAATCTGACAATAGGACTGGAGAGATGAAATATGTTTCTAAAACATATTTTTGTGCTGGTGAGAGAGTGAGAAAGTGGGGAGAGGTGGGTCGGAGTAAAATGGTGAAAAGAAACATTAAAGAGAGGAGGAAAGAAGGAGACTGAGGGGGGATCCTCTTCGAAACGTCCCACATTTCATTTTGAATAGTAACGCACGCATCCCTTTTCTCAATCCTCTTTGCTACGTCTGGGCTCTGAGGCAAAGGAGACACATGGTTTTACCCTTACATGCTGGCTGCAGCTTGGGGGAACTAAGGGGCTGAATTACCTCTGTGCTCCTCTGGCCCGGGGGCCTTCCCTCGGAGAGGGGACATGTGCTCCAGGGCCAGGTCTCGCTCAGACGGGGAGCTGGAAGGCGCTGGGGGGATGCAGGGCTCCACACCTCGGCAGAGCACGCACCCCTTTCTGAAGGACTCGCTCTCTTGCCACACCGTTTGTGTTGCTGCTGTTGTTGTACATAGCACAGGTATCAAAGGCTTTAGGTGCTTTTAAAATGCAATTCAAATACTCTTTAAAAGAAAGTCTGGTATAATCATGGACTAGAATTGAAATCCATTTAAATGGATAAGACTCCTGGCAACTACCAATTCAGTTTCGATACGAAGCAAATGGGTGCTGAGAAGGAATTTAAAGGTGGTGGGGAAAGCAATACAATTTTGCCATGGGGTCAAGTAGAAATAAAACTGTTTGCCTCTGTCTTAAGAAATGTTGACAGATTTCAACACCCCGAGGGAAGGAGTGGTAGATGGTGGATATAGCACAGAAAAACTTGTCTTAAGCAATAAGTTGGAGCCCACCAAAAAGTGGTTGCCTAGTGATGGCGCTTTGTGAGATCCAACAAAATTATGCTGGGACCTTTAGAAGCGGATTGATGCGGTCTCCAAAGAGAGGAGGTTTTCAGTTGCAGACAGCCTTTTACAACATGTCTGTCTGTGAGTGGACATGTTTGGATATGGATCCACAGAGCACCAGAAGATGCGAATAACTTTGTTTCTAAATGGGTCTACTTTTCTGTAGAAGGTTGTTTTGACACTCGTGTTTTTGATGGGTCCCTGGTCCCTTCCATTTGTTAGCATTCTTTACCTGTGCAAATTATTCTTTTCACTGCTACAGCTGTGCTGGTTGGCACAGGTTTTTATTTAGAAAGTGGGAAAATGGCTGGGTCCATGCTTAACCCGCTCCTTCTGTTCCTTTATTCCCCCCACGTGGAAGCAGAGACAAAGTTAAATTGCAGAGCATCAGAATTGCTGAAGAGCAAAGTGCTAAGGAAAGATTATAATTGATACGGAGCAAAGTTACCGTATGGTGGAGTGATGTTATGCCAAATATTTTTGCAGCATCTCTAAAGTGGGAGCATAACTTTTCAAACGACTAGGAAGTGCTTACAGATTGCCTGATGTGAATTGCTTTTCTTCATTTAGCAATATTTAGGAGAACTGAATGGTTTTGCTCGATTATAGCAGTTAATTTGATCTAATGCAATTGATGTAAATCATGTAGTTAGCCTGATTTATGTCAATTGTGCCAGCAAAAATTTGTTTATAAACCAAGCCCGGAGTGTCTTTCTTAACACCAAAAGTATTTTTGTGACAACTGCTGCTGTGAAGTAGAATACATATTGCCAGGCAAACAACACTTCAATTGTATTTTTGATTTCTTTATGGGTTTGGGTAGGGAAAAGACTTGAATTATTAATTACAGAAATGTGACATTTTGTGGTAATTTCTTAGCAGATTTGGGAATTTCATTTTCAGAAAAAAAAAAGCTATTATGTTCTAAAGACATTTGGAGAAATAGAATGGTGTTTTCTCACTAATGCATTTCCAGTAAACTTGGAGATTTAATGATTTTCAGAGATCTATAATTGTATGCTGACAGTTTCTCCACTGAGGGAAGACCAGTCCACGGAGAAACTATTGTCCCACATGTGGATGATTCAGAATCCCTTTTGCAAGGGATTTTGTGGCTTCTGTGGGCATTTATTATTGCATTTTAAAATATCATGTACCAGTCTTAGGCAGTGATGTTCACTGGCTAGTTCTTCTCTCTCAGGATTCTCTTCCATTGAATCTGTAGCAATTTCTTAGGGATCAATGAAATTACACTGGTATAGAACTGCTGTGAGAGGAAAGCCATATTACATGCATGCAGGTGTTTTTAATCTTACACCTCTCCATGATCATCAGTAAAGGCACGCTGTATATTTATATATTTTAAGTATTTAAAAGGAATGGCTGTTTTTTGATCTAGAAGGCTTTGAATAATACATCTAGTAATTGTTAGTTTAAGAATCTTTGCAAACCAGCATACAAACAAACAGCTTAGGTTTCCTGTTACCTACTGCATGTATATAGGTCTTTTGAGAGGCTCCAGTAGCAACAACACGCAGCACGCTCCCAGTCACACCTCTTCTTTCCATAAGCACAAAACTGCCATATGTTTCTTCAGTTTCTCTGTCAGCTTCACTGTTCTCGTCCCTGTTAAATGCAGAGCCTGGAAGGTAGATGCGAACTGCCTCTGGAGTAGGGCAGAAGTAGTAAATGTGACCCTCTGGGAAGGAAATTCATTATGTGCAAATGCTGCCCAGTGGCATAAATCAGCCCCTGTGGAGTTTGGGAGGAGTGTTTCACCCTCTTGAATCTCTGCCAGCGCTAGTTAAGCTGAGAGTCAGTTACAACCATGTCGTATACATGATCTTCTGAAAGAAATGTGGCGCGTTTGTTTCCAAGTTGACTGTGTCCCTTCCCATTGAATAGACCAAATCCCGATCCGCTATACGGACAAATTGAGTAATTTGGTTTCACGCATTCTTGAGACACTGTCTTCTTGCTGTGCTGCCTCAGCGCTGTTCTCTGGGGAACTGTCACAAACCTCCAGCTAATGCAAGTAAGGAAAGCAAAGTTGCTGGCAGGGCTAGTTCCTGGGATTGTTACTATCCCCAAAATCTGACTCCGTCCAAAATCCCGATGATGCAGTTCATCTGGCTCAGGGCAAATACACACTTTGTTATACATAACACAGACATGATTACATTTTCCATTTGGTAAAGTCATAGCGTAGCTCCAAGTCCTCTAAAAATAGAGACATGATTCAAGTTGCAAACAAGATGGAAGGATTTCAAATGGCTGCATTACACATAGGGCAAGCAAAGTGAAATTAATAGGAAAAAGCTGGTTTGGGGACTAGAGCTGTGCTCTCTTTTTCTAAGCGAATGCTTAGCCGTGAAGCTGTGTAAATCAACAGTTCCACTGTTGCAAGTAGGAAGGGTCTGGTTTACTTAAAATGCAGGCTGTTGCAGGCGTTACCCTCCTGAAATGAGAGAGCAAAGAAACAATTTTTCTTAACTCACTGACCCATTTGTTTACCTGCTGAGTTGCCAAATATGCATTTTCAAAGGATATTTGCATTGGCTGGAAAATCAGTATGTATATATGGAGTATCCTCCTGCACCTTTTATTGGGAGAGACTGAGGCTATTTTAATTGCTAGTTGTGCGCTTTCTGTCCCCTGATACCTACAGCAGCCTCATTGATGTCTGCGAAATTTATTTTTTGAATTTGAATTTGAAATTTAATTGCAATTATTAATGTTTTGGCTACGAGCAGGTTAATAGGGTGTTCTTCTCATCTCTGGGCGCAAGGGTCCACTATGCCAAATAGCATTTAATGGATAAATAGGAACTACAACTGTCAGCCTAGGATACCACAGCCTTTTAAAAAGGATGGCAACATTAATTTTACAGGGAGAATTACTGGGGAAGAGACGTGGCACTTTGTCCAAGACTGCAAAACAATGCCCGAAGCAGAACTGTGAGGGGAAGTTCCCAGGCTCATTAAAGGAGAAGAGATGGTCCTTAAAAACACTCCTGGTTTATAGGTTCAGGAGTTAGGTCAGTAGGCTCTTGGGACTCTGGACTTCCAAATCTCATCCAGGGATCTGTCCAGACTCCTTGTGTGATCTCAGGTGAGTAAGTCATTCTGGGCCTCACATCTCTAAAATGGTGAAATTAGCAATTCCCTAGTCTAGAGGTCTGGGGAGGTTAAATTCACGTAAGAAAGAGAAAGGAGATGCTTAGATGTTGTTATAGAGATGAAGCCAGAATACAGGCTTGGTTGGCTGTTGGCACCAGAAAAGTCCTTACTTTCTGCATAAGGGTTTGGAGGTTTTAGACTGAACTGGCCAGAGACCTGGCATTTTCCAAGGGCTGAGAAGGAGAAGGTTCCCTCCTCCTCTTACTGTCTCCAGTGCGTTGAAGGTCTGCCTCACTGTTGCCGTCTCCCTTTAGGAACTGCAGATCCTGTAGAGGGGAATGATGGCACCTAAAGTAACATGCACCTTAAGTAAAGAGTAGTTTGTAAAATAGCATATTTATATAGAGGAAATTAATGTATCCTATAATTAACAGCAAACATTATTCTCTCTGCATAATAAATATTTTAAAAGAGGGAACGTATTTCTATAGTACCAAATATTTGATTTTTCAGACAGGTAAAATCCTATGCAAAGATTTGAAGCTTACTTCAAAATAATATTCACATATGCTGCTCTACATAAGCATGCAAATATCATTGGTGTGCTTTTTGAAGGTGCTACATATTTTTTTTAATTTCGTCGCTCAGTTCACAGTGTTTTCAGTGTTAAAACAATAAGAAAAGCAAAAATGTAAATATTCCAATTAAGATATTTGTTGTTTATTTCCTTACTGACGGACAGGAGTAAAAGCTATATGAACAGAAAGGATATGGCAGAAAAGGAGAAAAAACCCTCCAAAACCACAGAGCAACGTACTTCAGCACACACAAGGATTCTCACTGTAACTTTAACAAGGTTCGTTAGGTTTCTCGTTTGTGCCAAGGCTGAGGTTATGACCAAACCTGACTCCTCAGTGTTCCTGTTGACCAGCACTGCCCAGTCTGCCCGTCTAATTATCTGTTTTTTTCTGTCCAACTCATCCTTGTGGCAACTGAACTCCTGAGAGCCCCTGAGCTACCTGGCGTGCGATGCCTTGCTCTTTTGGTCTCACCTGCCTGCACAGGGTCTTTTTCCTGAGCATGGTTGCCATGGCAGAGACCTGCCCGGGACCTCCACTGGTCATCCCAAAACGCTTGTAATGCAGGCAGTCAAGAGTCAAACTCACCAGTCTTCTCAGAGGTTAGACCTGGGTCTTAGTGGGCGCTGAGAGCCTTCGCCTTACCATGTTCTGGCTTTGGAGTTTGAATTGCTCATTGACTTATTGGGACATTGCAAATCTGGATTAAAAAAAACCACCAAGTGTCACTCTGTTTTCTTTTGTCATTTCCCATCGCTAACAGCAGATTGCGATGGAATAATTTGTTATTGTTAGAGCTCTGGAGTATTGTAAATTCTCCTAATCTAGCCTAGCCCATAGGTAGTTCATGGGAAAAGCACAAGAAATTTTCCAGTAACTCTCTCTTTTCTCTTTTGTAAAGAATGTTGAACCTGGTTCTGGGCTTGAAAGCAATTAGGTTTGAGGCTGTTAAGAATAAATTGCTGATACCCTAGAATCCTCTTAATTGCTATCCTGATCAATGACACGCCTGCTTAATTGGGATGATTGGCAGGCAACTAATCCTGTGCAATGCATTTCAATTACTCTAAACAATATGTTAATGGCTTACCTGTGTTTAAATGGCACATCTCCTGTTGTCTTCTGCTGCAGCAAGCTTTTCATAAGGGCTTTAAAGAGAGATCTGAAAGCTTAAGAGGAGACATGTCCTACTTATGCAGCCCCCTGCTTTCTTCCTGTTGTCCCGCTTCTACATCACTCAACTTTACCTCAAATATTTAATACAAAATTATTGTGTGTACACTTAAGTACAATTCATGAACTACAGTGGGGTATTTCCCAGCACTATGTATTCTCCTGGTCGACGATACCTGGAAGAATCACTTAATTGGTTGGTTTCTGTTTACATTGGGTTCTTCATGCTAACCAGAGTGTGCCATTACATGTAGACTATTCCTATGGTAGCTTCACACTTCATTTTCTAATGGTATAAAAATGTGTAATTGGACAAGCCTGTGGTTTTACTATTAGAAAAGAATACTAATAAGGTATATTAATGTTCTCTTGTTATTAGGGGAGCTCGTTTAAAAAATGTCAGTGTTTTAATGATGAAAGAGATAGTTGTCTAGAAAAAAAAGTAAAAATGCATTTCATTTTAATTAGCTCTAATTAGAAGATTAATAGATTTTAAGGACAGAAGGAGTCATTGTGATCTTTAGGGCTAGCTCCACAGATGTAGTCACATAAAACAAAACACATCAGCATCTGATGGCACATCAGTGTGCATACAGCAGATATCTACTGCTTACTGGTCATGTAGACCCATTCTTCTGTCAAGACGGAGGATGTGATTTTCACCTCTTAAGTAATATATCTAAAACAGTTTAAATCGTCCAAAGACACCTAGTCTTTAATCGTCTAAAGACACCTAGACTAAAAGGATCCATAGACTAAAAAGGGAATCAAGAGTGACTAGGTCAGTATGGTGGACATCAAAATATAGATTAGGTTAATCCCACTGTGTCTCATATATCCCACAAAATAGGGAAATAAGGAGTCCTTCAACAGCCACTGCCTTAGCTAGGAGGTGTCTAAACTTACAAAGTATTTTGTCCCCGAGACTCACCATGCTGCAGTTCTCTCTGGTGCACGTGGCCAGGGCTGCTGTCATCTGACCAAGCATTTCCAAACTGAGACAGTGAAAAGGCTTCAGTGAGGGAAAGCACCCTGACTGCATACAGGTCCCATGCCTGGCTGCTACAGGCAGCCTCCCTCGGAGGGAAGCTGAGTGAGCCAGCGATGTGGGAGTACTTGCTGGTAGCTCCTCTGCTTGGGTAAACACAAATGAGGATTATAGGGAGCACAATGAAACATTCACACAGGTAAGACACAGCTCCTCAACTCAGCTTTTGCCTAAGTTGTGTGCTTCTAAACTTCTCGTTGGCCACCACCAAGTATGCTGAGTCCCCCCACCATGTACTAGTAAGACTCGGTCCTTCATAGAGTCATAGAATGGTTTGGGTTGGAAGGGCCCTTTAAAGGTCATCTAGTCCAACCCCCCTGCAATGAGCAGGGACATCTTCAACTAGATCAGGTTGCTCAGAGCCCAGTCCAACCTGACCTTGAATGTTTCCAGGGATGGGGCATCTACTGCCTCTCTGGACAACCTGTGACAGTGTTTCACCACCCTCAATGTAAAAAATTTCTTCCTTATATCTAGCTCATCAGGAGGCCGATATGGCTGTTGTCTTTTTAACTCACCAGAGAAAGAAAGGGAGCTGTTTTCCATACAAATGTATATTGATCAGGAACACTTTCAAACATGTGGGGTTTTTTTCAGTAGGAAAACTGAAGCCAATTGCTGTCCCAGTCTGGGTTCATTCAAACCCCACTCTCCTGCATCCAAGAAGACTGCCCTAACTCCAAGGCTATTGTAAAAAAGGTCACTGTGCAACTGGTATTTGAAAATTCATCCCTGCTTTTCTTGTTCTCCAGTGTTAAAATCCTGAACCACACCGTAGTTGAGCTTGTGTGAGTGAGGAAAGGTGCCCTTTCTGTTTCCCCTGTCATCCATCCAGCTCAGCAGGCGAGCCTGTCTCTGGCTCTCCCAGTGCTTATGCATTCACAGGAAGAACAGCGTAAGTATCACATCCTTCTTAGCATTGCCCAGTTGCTTGCTCAAGATATATGATCAGAGTACGGATTTTTTAGACTGCCTCTTTGAAGTATGTATTTCTTCCCATGAACAGGGATGCTGTACATAAATCTGGTGTTTGGATTCAACCTTGCAGAAGGAAAGGACGTCAGCTTTAGGATTTGCAGATCCTAATTGGGAAGTCCTCACGTCTTCCTTTTTTTTGGTCGCACCCTTAGTCTAATATTCCGTCATGATTCTTGGTAAACTTGTAGTTAAATTATCTGTGCCACTCTTCCAGGTTTTGCTTACCTAACTCTGTCTTTACTGTACAGCAATGAATTTGACATAAACCATTTGGCTTGGTTAAATTCTGCTTTTAGAAATCTTCATCCCATGTGATTATCTACTGATGTACTATGTAGGTACATAAAGCAACGATCAGGTGACTACTTAGCTTTTCTTTGGTAAGTAATAGACCACATCCCTTAGATCTTCAGCTTTATAGTAACAGATAACAACTCTGCTACATATTGTTAATTTACACAATTTCAAAAGTTTGCAAATAGAAAAAAAAATGTTGATCCTGTACTAGAGATGTTTATTTCTGCGCATCTATTTCATGTATGTTTCTGTTTATCCTCTTACTGATGCATTTCTTGTGTTGTAGTGTATTTTGTGATGAACAGGCAAATTAATTGTCTTCACAGCCCTTACATACATGTAAAATAGACTCTTTTATGCTATATATTAAACCTCTGGAGAATTGTAAAGACAGACTTTAAGATTTCTACCTTTGCTACACAGCTTTGCAGCCTTCAGTTTTGTTATTGTCTTTATATGTATAATCACTACCCCAGGGACAACCTTCCTTCCAAGTAACAGCGTGAGTGTGCAGTTGCTGAATCTGTATTTTTTAAGAAATCTTTCTTTTCCTGGCAGTTACACCAGAGAGCAAAGAGAAAAGGACAAGTGTTTTCTCAGATGTTGGTTTGGTGACAAGGGCAGAAGACTGAGTAGGTTGGAGTATTAATGTGCTTTTTTAGGGGAATAGAGGAGAAAAGGGAATAGGGATATGTAAGAGGAGTCAAAGAAAGGAAGTTGTATAGGGGACAGGACAAAAGAAACAGGGATGAAGGTGAGTGCAGCACAGCCATTGACCAAAACCAGTCCTACGCTAGGGAACTCATGGGGACTGCAGAGCAGGTTGCTCCCAAGGTGGACGTTGGTCGCTGTTGAGGCAGAAGAGTAGAGAGACAAACTTCCCTGCAACAGAGGAATAGTGTGACCAGGCACAAAATCTTTGGATTCACCTTTTTCTCTGTGGTGTTACAGTCACGAAAGCAGCCATTTCTTTTACTTGAACTGCTTCTCTATATGAATAGCAGCAGGCTGTGTGGGCTGGGTACATAAAATAAACGTAAGCCACCAAGTTTGTAATTTATGTGCAGCAGAAGATGCTCCTAGGCGCAAGACAAGTGAAGGTGTGTAGGGAGAAGGAATGGGGGCCTGTGGACTCCTTGAGTGCGTGTGTGGATGTGGCGTGTCTACCTAACACACAAGGGAGAGCAATCTTCAGCTATGTCTTTAGATTGTCTTCCCTGAGGAATGGGATGGTGCTTCAAGTAGACTTTTGATGGCTGTCTTCATGAATAATGCTAATTTCGTCATAATACAAAAAGTTTAAAACTTTAGCTTTTGTACAGTATGAAATGAATGAACAGTGCATCAGAAACATCTGTCAGGTTATAGAATAAAGGCTTAATTAGCATTTTTGTGTGGTGTGGAATAATTCATGCTGGGACATCAAAATTTGTCTCCTCAAATGTATGGGAAAAAATCACATTTTCTGGTCTTTCTTGTTGCTCTCAATAGACTGGTTCAGGCCGGGGGGAGGGGGAAAACAGAGCTGTGGCACGTTAGCACCAATGAAAATCTGCAGGGTGCAACGCAGTAGTATGAGCATCTTCAAAGCGCCTTACAAATAGGAATTAATACATTGATGTTGCACAGGGATTCTGCGGCCGGGATAATGCTGCAACCGTATCAAGAGTTCAAGGGTGTGAATTTCAAAAGTACTTAAATGACTTTGCAGCACAAATTCAATTCAGTGGCACTTAGGATTCTGTTGCCGAAACCCTATGTTGAGTTGCAGTGTATGTTGGCACTGAAAGCAGCAAAAAGGGGAGAGGTGAGAAAAGACCTCTGTGAATGATCTGAGTTCTGGAAAATCTGTCTCTATGACATTGCAAATTCCGTGTGTTTTAATTATTACTGGGTCATATGTATGGCTATAGAGAAAGCAGCTGCCTATTCAGTCTAGCAAATGAAGTATATTGCCAAAGACAATAGTTGGAAGGAACAGCTATCAGTAGGAGGAGGATCTCGAGCAGTTCAGGACAGAAGTCGGGGAAGGTATTTATTCTCCTAGTCTGTTTTTAGCTCTTTCAGGCATCTCATTTAGGCGCTCTGACTCAATACGCTGGAGCTGCCTGCCTGCCTCTTTTCATTGACTAGGCAGGGAACTCGAGTCCTTCACTTTGATCTGTTGAATCATTCCTAAGCTAGATACCTAACATGGGCATGCATATATGGTCTGAAAACCCTCCAGGATGTATATTTTTATCAGTGAGGCTATGTTACTACATTGGAACAAATAGCTGGAAATCCCTAAATGAAAGTTGGATACTTTAAAAAAAACCAAACAACCTCTTCCAGAAACTGTTAGCTTTATAAAGGAATCCTGGAGTGAAATCCTATGGGTTTGTGTCATGTGAGTAGTCATGTTAGAACAACAAAATGGTCCCTTTGGCCTTAAAATGAATATGAAAATCATTGTAAGCTGTGCTCAAGTCTTATGTTCCCTGGACAGTGCGGCTGGGGCTACAGGGTCTAAGGAGCAGAATGTAGTATATTCATGCTGCATCTCGGCTCCACCATGACAGAGAAGTTTAAGAAAATATAAATAATCAAGAATTTATTAACCCCTTTGTCTCAGTTTTATTCTCCCTCCCCTTTATATACTGTAGACACACAAAATGTTTTAATTGACTCAATTATAAGTATGATGGGATAAGTTAATAGGATTTATATGCTTTGTATATACTTCATAAATTCTGAAGCACTATAATGCATTGGAGTTATAGATAAATTATATGAAGAAGCTAGTGAATTGCATACTGGAAAGAATAATAGGAAAACAGTAATTGAAAAACCTATAAAATCCATTAATGCATACCCTTCCTTTATTAATTTGTAATAATAATGTAGTGAATAAATCAATCAAGGATATTACAACAATAGGTGACTTAAAATGTTCTCTTCTAACGAGATTTCTTGCAGTTTTATTCTAATTCCACACACTGAGTGAATTAAGGATGAAGTCAGTCAGATACTGTTCTGTGTTACACCGGGCTGATTTTGAGTGGAGCCGTATTAGCTTAATTGGGAGCAGAATTTGGCCCTGAGCTCTCACTCACCATGCGAGGAAGGAGAGGGGAGAGACACTCCCCAGATTTGACCGTAGTTTTATAATTTTAGGCTTGCGCAGAATGAAACTCTGAACCCAAGTGCCTCTGTATCAACGGCGGCATACATAATGCATAAGCTATTAAGCGTTATGAAGAGTGCTCTGCTTGTTGGGTAGCTGCAGAATAACATGGCTAACAGATGTTGTGCTTCTAAAGCAGTTGAACTCCTGAGTGTGCTTTTATCTTCTGATCTGCAGCGTACTGTGGCTCCCTCACTAGCGCGTACACAAGGCAGACAGATTAGCGTTAATTAGAGAGAGGCTTTGCTCATTTTTCATTGCCAGTTTCAATTTTGGGGAGAGTAAATGTTTCTCTCCTTTACGATTTCAAATAAGGGCATTTTAGTATGTATTGGGGGAGATTAGGCATTAATCAGTGATGCTTATGGTTAAATCGGGTGGTGCAGGTCTGGAAGTTGAGTATTGAAGTCCCAAAGTGGACGAAGGCTGGCGAGGAGGACGGGGAGGACAGGGCCAAGCTTGACACTGGCTGTAGGACAGGCTTCCTACGATAAGAGGAAACGCATAAGAGGAAAGCCAAAGAGCCATGCCATTTTGCAGCATGGGTTCATGAGGAGAAACATTACCTGATTACTCCTTCTAGGACATTACTGAGCTTTATTAAAGCATTTTGCATTGCTGCTTATAATGAGAAAGGAAAGGGAGCTCTCTCCACCTTCTGACCCCCCTCCCTCAAGCACCAATGCAAGGGAGGATTTATTGCTTCATTAGCAGCGTGATCATGCTTCACAATGAGTATTAAAGCGTTGGCTTACTGGGTTATTTAGGGAATGACTCTTCCCCAGCTATCCTCCCCTCCCACCGCCACTGCACCCCCACTTTATTTCACATGCTATTGCCATTTACCCATCATCATCAAAATATCACTGTTTCCCTTTCTGTAGTGATAGGACACTGGCAACGGAACAAATATTTTTAGGTTGACAGTATGTTACAAAATTGTAATGTGGGCAGGGTAAATTGAAATCAAAGCAGAACCAAATTCCACTCATTCTTCAGATTCCCAGGCGGACTGAGACATCTTTTGCAGTTCATTGATCTTTTAACGTGGGCTTAGAGATCATTCCCAGACAAGGGGAGTACGTTCCCAGATGGTGAAGGCTACGCACTCCGTTCCAGTTCTTGGTTTCCCTCCCTCCACAACTCTGTATTTCCTGTTGTGAGAATATGGCAGGGCCCCTGCAGTGCCTGCATTTACCTGCCCCCCTTCTTAATTACCCATATACAAGGGTATTTTATCAAATGGCATAGATTCACTTTATCTAATGTCTTCCTGAATATATCAGTGATACAAGAACTTTCGCTTTTGCAAAGCAGTAATTGTGGTAGTCTTGTGAGCGTTGCTTTCTTCTATCATTAATTTCAATTATGTCCTGTTAGATTTCTGCAGCAGCTGTCCAGCGGGGAGGCTCTGTAGGCCACCATGCCTTGGCACTTCCAATTGTGGTTATGTTTAGAAAAGTGAATTCTTATGCAGCCTGTCTACTGCCTGTGTGCTTTGAGTCATATTTGCTTACTTTACTGACACAAACACATTTTTATTACTGCTACCATCCCAGTGCCAATATACCTCCAAGCTGCAGGGTGACCTGTAGTCTGCTCCATCTTATGTAGCCTCAACAACATTGTCAGCAATGCTTTAATTGTAGATGATATTTTGGCCCTGATGCTTGGAATGGACTCAGCTTGGCCTCCATCCACAAAAAAAAATTGTGACAGTGTATTTTTTTCTTTATATGTTAGGAGGCAATTCGCTACTTGGTACTTGTCGGTTTTGTCACGAGTGAACAGTCTTTGATACTACCAGAGCAGCAGTGAGAGAAGCTAGGGTTCAAGCCACTTCTTTGGTGAACCTCAGGGGTGTTCAGTAGATGCATATGCTCTCTCTCTGAAGTGTCTTCAGAGGCAACATCCTTGTCGGACTTGCTTTGTTTGTATGAGTTGAATACTCTGAGCCGCCTACCTGTTTCCCTGTTTTTTCTCTTGGGCTTGTAAGACTGCTCTGCACACAGAATTTTACTATCAAAAGGTATGATGCTTGTTTTGGCTCTGTATTTGATATTTGTTTTGTCTCTGTAATAATGAATGGAATTATTTTTAGCATTAAGCCAGGCTAATTTGACAGTGCTATTGCAGTTTAACAAATTAACACTTCAATTTGTCATTTCTACCATCTCTTAGGGGAGGGGTTGTTCCGAAGGGTACTACAGTTAGCAGTGGCAGCAGGCACCACCATCATCAGCAGCAACCTTTCCTGACTCTCTGCGACTTCGCAATGGTGCAAGCATCAGTACTGACTTGTTTTTCATGGTATGGGAACACCTGCATTCCGAGTACTTATGCCAGGATTCATTCTCACTACGGAGGAAGGAATAGCCAGGGCACTGCAGAACTTTTCTGCTACTAATATTTGTACTGAAGATGAGTACTAGTCTCACCTGTATTTCGCCACTGGTAACATGGCTGGCTCTCCCTTTGCTTTTTAGGACACCTTTTGTGCACCTACCTCTCTATACTAAGAAATTAGATGTGCCAAAGGCTCTTTGCTGGCCCTGAAGCCAAGGAGTGTGGCACAGTGTGTGTGTGCACTGCTAAAATCTCTTGCTCCTCAAAACTTGGTGACCTGATTCAAGCATCCTATGGGGAATATGAGGCCAGGGACTAAGGTAACTCCCAGAATGGGCAATGGCATGTGAGTGCTGGAGCCCATGACCTGGCCTTGTTATTTTAGCAGCATAGATGTAGTCCTTGAGGGCAAATTACTTGCTTCTCTCTACTATCTTCGCCTGTGTCTGGTATATGTTAAGACAGTTCTTGCTCTGAACACTGTACGGAAAACTTTAGGACCAACATGTCTGTTGCAGTGGTCTTTATTGTGTTCCTTCACTGAATCTTGATGACGCCTCTCCAACGTGTGTCCCTGTTGCTTGTCCATGGTATGGTGTCTCTTGATTCAGTGCTTTTGGGAAGGTCCAAAAAGTACTCCAAAACCTGTGTGCACAAATAGAAAATACAAGAAAGAGTTTTTCCCTTCCTCTCCTCCTTTCCCCCACTAAGGCTCTCTCCAAGGGGAGGGCATCAAATCCCTCTGTATCCTCTTGGGAAATAGTGAAAGGGTCTCATGGGGCTTGCCAGAGAGTCCTAGCCTGGCAGTCTTGGCACAGAGGGTGCTGAGTCCTGTTCCATGTAGGTACACCTGTGATTGAGCTTGTAGGAGCTGTCTGCTGCTTTGTCTGCTCCAGTGGGGCAGATATAGACAGGGCTCTGGCAAAACGGTGGTCCTCTGGCTACATTTGCCCACCTCCTCCTCACTTCTTTAACTACAAAATTATGAAAGTTGGTGGGTTTTGGGCTGGCGTGGTTGGTCATGGGACAGCAGACGAGCTGGGCCTGGGCTAAGTGCTTGGAGGATCTGTGGGAGCCTGTAGGATGCATATAATCAAAACAGATATAATTATCATGCAATCATAATTTTTGTTGTTTCTGTGGCTGAGAACACTTGGCTTTGATTTAGCTAGGCCCCAAACACAAGCTTATCATTAATAATCAGGAAACTCTTTTACTCTTTGTGTTTAGTTAAAAGGAAATTTCTCCACTATTTACCACATAACCACATCCTTTACCATCACAGTTTTATTTTCTGTCAATACAAAACTTTGAGAGGGGAATACCTCTGAGCTCAGGCAAATGCAGATAAATACCCCATTTTTAGTGTCAATGGTTGGCTTAGATACTCATAATTAATATTTAGTTAAAGACATACTAGATCAGGCCTCAAAATAACTTGAACATAAAGGATGCTGTCAGATTTTGGCAAAACAGAAAGTAGGTACCTATTGCAGGAATGAGAACAAATCAATATCAGCACATTGTCAGTCACAATGTTTATTTTGTTCTTTTTTTCCTATAACCCTGTTTCATAGATTTTCAGTTTCTGACATTTTTTCTCACAGTGTGAATGATATGTTGGGATTAAGGCATTAACCTAAGACAAGGTTTTCCAGTTTCTACGTTACCTCACTTGATGATGATGATACATTACGTTTCATATTACAGGTCATCAATTTGCAGAGTCTTCCACCTTCTAACAATAAGCAGAGTCTCATCCCCTTACAGAAGAGGGTTTTCCAGGGGCTTACAGCTGCATACAGCTCTGCTTTAGTTTCTGCCTTTAACAAACATTTGAAAAGCTAAGGCGTGAATATTACCGGGAAAACCAGTTGTTAAAGGCAATCCAATCATGTCCTTGTAACACATCCTCCCAAATGCCAGTTTATATTTAAGTTTGCTAGTTAATCTGTCAGGTTGAAAAATATTTTAAAAATATTTTAGGATACTAATCTGTTAGCATGTGGTAGTTTTTGTCTGACCTGTGATGAATTATAATTTTGGATACATAAATTTCTTCTCATTGGCACTTTATGGTAAGGATTGTGATTGCTTCGCATTTTCAAGGCAGAACACGTGAGATAGATACTAAAGAAGGACTCAGGGAGTGCTCGCAGGGTCTTCTAATGGTTTGTCATGTTTCACGTTGGTCAGAGCTCAATGGCAAACCTCCATTTTGACGTAAGGTGAACCTCAACTGTTCCATAGCTGTTGGGGTTTGCCTGCACAGCCCAATGTCATTTCTCCAGTATATTTCCTATCTTACGCCCAGGCGAGAAGACGACAGAGGTATCAGCTACAAGGCTTTTTGGGCAATATAAAACTGTATTATTCCTAAGAGCTGTGAGAGGAAGGGCAAAAAATGGGAGCTGTGTCCTCAGTGAAGGATTTTGATTTTCTTTCCTAAGCATTCAGGAAGAATTCTGGTTCAGGATTTGCCACTCAGTTAATACCCACATTAACTCCGTTGTAGAAAACAATTCTTGATTCCCCAGAAAAAAACCCTATATCATCAGATGTCGTTTTTCCATTAATAAGAAACTGCTTTCTTTTCGCGAAGTCCAGCAAACTGCAATCCAGTAATGCATTTGTATAGACAGATACATTTATGTTTTCCTTTTTATTTCTTCCTTTTCAGTAGCCTGAAGGGTGTGGATTTTTATTTTCTTTTAATGTAGAAACAATCCACAGTAATCAGCTGGTTCTTGTAATCTTTGTGCCCTTTTCTGAGCCATTCCCTGATTACTACAATGTAATTTCATTTACTTTTATTAATTACCTCTTTTTGCTTGTACTGTCAGATTAGTTCTGAAATATTTCTATTGTAGGAGCTATTTAAACCTTCCTCCTTTAGATCCATACCAGATAATCAGGGGAATTTGATTAAAATGGGAGGCTGACTTTTGATTCATGTTTCTTTTTCTAAGATGAGGGAAGAAAGTTCAGGTCATCTTTGAAACACACATAATACTAGTCAAAAAACAATATGATAATCCTGACTCCAGTGGTCTTCATCTCAGTAGGAACTTAGTTCTATTTATCTATGTGTAATTTCTATTCAAAATATGAATTAAAACAGTGCAGCTAAAAAAAATTGCCACTGCTCACACAATCATGCTGAAGAATCTGTAGAGACATAAATCTTCTGCCAGTACAGCAGAAATAAAATGTGTCCATAGTTCTCATTAAGAAAAAAGAATGAACAATGAGATAGCAAAATGTGCAGAGGACATAGGGCTATTTAGATGGGAGAATTTCAGAGGGTACTTAAAAATTCTAGTTGGGTGATCAGCACAGCGGCCAAGAAATTTTTGTCCTGAAAAATGCAGATTAAGGCATGGTCAAAGGTAGATTGCTTCTTTCTAGCAGTACCCACTCAGGAAACAGAGCTGGACGTCACTGCGGGGAGTTCTGCGTGCAGAAATGGTCAAAAGGCAAACAAAATACTTGCTTTGGTAGCTTCTTCTTGTCCCTGGAATTTGGACATTTGTACAATACAGACATTCAATCTGTATTGAAGCTTTTGGGTTTTACAGTTTCATAAAACTGAAGTTATTTTAAAGGACAATCAGTTCCTGCAGGTGGTAACTAGACTGATTTTTTTAGTCTTCATTTATTTTCTTCAACACATTACCAAAGCAACTGATAGACGTCTGAAAAGGTGACTGACTTCTGCCTCTGAATATTTATGCATTTGTAAAATATATTTCTTTGTTATTATTTTTAATTGTGCATGGTCCTATGTAATCAAGACAAATGATAGTAATAATAAGTACAAGTCAACTTTTCAGAATTATGTTTATATATTCATTTTAGTTATAGTGCAATTCAGATTGTGATGCTGTTTTTCTTCAGTTTCTATTTGGGAAAGACCTGCTAGCTTACCAATATGTGTTGAATGTCTGCCTTCACAGAAGAGGGTAGAGGATTGTTGGGGTTGTCGTAGTGTAGTATCAGATGCTGTCAGAGACTGTAAAAGGGACATTTTCCTAATGGCCGTCTCTTGACGCTGGAGTAGTTGCCCAATAAAAAGTATTTCTTGTATTTCCCATTTTCAGGAGTTTTTGAGAAGCTTTCAGTGCTCTGAGGGTGACTGACCCTTCATTCCCAGAGCACCACGGCATGTGGATGTGCCTCTCTGTGTTCAGCAGAGCAGTTAAGTGCATTCTTAAGTTTAAAGATGTGAGTAAAGTTAAGTATGTGCTTCTCTGCTTTGTAAAAAGTTATGGCTGTCTCAATCTTGGACAGTAAAGACTAGTTTGCTGACATCTGGGCAAGCTTCAAAGACCTGTCCAGCTGTGAGTTGCCATCTCTGGTTTCTGCTCCGGTTCAGGGCCATCTTCAAGAGTTCATTGTGGTTGAGGAACGGCCTCAGAGTGCTGCAGATTACAGCTTTCCCTAGCGATGCCTGCCTTTTCTCCATTATACCTGGCACAAACAATCAAATAAATGCAAACCAGAGAAGCAAAATAAATCAGACAGAAGCCTCAGAGGTAAATGAAGAACGTTTGTTTTCCATTTAAATCTGCTGGATGCAGTAGTCTGAATGCCAGACCTTGGATCTCTTGAAAATGACTTATTCCCGGCATAATTTGCCACCTACATTAGACTGAATGAAAATCCATCAGCGAATGGCTTCCAGGTAGAGACTCTGCAACGTTTGGATTTAGTTCCAAATTTCAAAGGTTGTTTAGAAAATCCAGGTCAGGATTCAGAGCTGAATTTCAAATGTCCCTGAAGTTCATGTTTGTTCAGACCTAAGCTTACAGATCTGAACCAACATGATAATGCAGATTTAAAATAAGAACTTCTAGGTTTATGTAGAATCGCTTATTCAAACTCTTGGTTCCTTTTTTCTTTGTGGTATTATTTACCAGTCACAAGGGCACGTAAAATAACTACTTAATAATTATGAAATGCTAAAGCCACTCATTATGCATTGAAAATGTGTGAGTGCAAATTCTCTAAATGATGTGGAAGTTGGACTGTTGGGAACATTCAGATTGTACATTATGAAAGTGTAGGCTACTCTCTAGTACATTTGTCTGATATACAAGACAATTTCGTCTCAACTTGGATGAGATACAGAAGCGTAGGCTCTGTGGAATATGAAGTGGGCTTGGTGGAGCAGAGGGAAATTCATGTTATGTTCAATGTGCCCAGTAAATAATGAGATATTAAATTATAATGTGCTCCAGGAGTTTTCAACTGTATTTTCTCTTTAATCATTTCATTATTCAGACTCCTTTGTTTCTGACTTGTGTCTTTCATTAGAATTTTAGGACTCGAGTATGTGTGTGGGGAGCTCTGTGAAGCTCCCTGTGGCACCTCCACGGCATTAATTCCTTCAAATAAGAAGGAGGTTTGTCCGCAGTAGAATCTGGGCAACCCTGTGAAAACAGGCTTCGTCTACAGCAGCCACCACGTATAGCTGGAGCTTCCTTGGACTGTCTCTCACTTCCATGGCAGCATACTTTGAATGAGCAGATGTGAACCCTTTTGCAGTGAGACTTGCAGCACAAGTGACGTGGTGTGACTGCAGGAGTGGAAGCAAAGGGAAGGACTCTTGTAGCCTTACGTGAGCGAGCGTTATCCTGCTCGCTGTTCCCATCCCTTGGCATCGCTGTGTGAGCGTTGGACCAGCAAGCAGGATTGGTGCTTTCAAACAGATGGGCCTGAGCACAGTCTGAGCCAAGGGAAACATGTATGTGAATCACTTGTGGGTGTTAAGGGCAGGATTCCCATTTGATATTCTCAGCATCGCAGCAGGTATAAGGATCCAAACATTTAAACAGTGTAAAGCACTTGAGCCTCTTAAAAATGCATGATAGATAGCTAAATTCCTGGTAGTGGAAAGGGGAAGGAAGCTTCTGCAGGTAGGCTCAGCAAGCAGCAGCAGATTTAGGGGTGTGCAGTCTTATTTGTTACCAATGAGTCAAAGAAACGCTGGCATGGGAAATTGGGACCAGGAAGGCAAATAGGCTTCTAATGCATGGTCTTAGTGAAACTCAAGGACAGACTTTTCAGCTATTTCCCTTTGATTACCAGGTGCTAAAGTCCGTATTACAGGAAAGCAAGGAAAGTGCTTTAATGATGTTTCCATAAACAAGATCCTGATTTCCTGGACTGAAGCCTCAGGGAGCGTTATAATGTGGCAATTGGTATGGGCTGGTGTACTGGTTGTTTTGTTTTACCTTGTACTATTCAGAGGAGCCTAAAGGTGTTTGATCCCTGGTCGCTCATGACTTTCTTATGTTTCTTTGAAAATCTCCTCTTTAATGTTCACTGTAAAATAAACCCTGTTGACATTGGCTATGTTTATGGTACCAGACTGCAAGAGCTCTCCTTTCTGCGTTTCCCAGTCTGGGCACGCAAACTAGCCATTCTTTATTTCCATATGGGATAAGACTTGGCCATGCAAGTACGCTGTTCTCCCGGACCGAGGGTTTTAAGGAAAGGAAACGTGCTTAGGTAGGAGCAAGGACGTGCTCCAAGAGACATCCTGCTGGACTAGGCGAGCAGGAATACAAGTCATACATTAATGTACCCCCACTGGTAAATCCATACATTGACACAGACAATACTGTGTCTCTTAGTACTTTTCATATACACAGAATTTATCCAAATATGGTGCTTACTGAATACCCTGACATATTATTTATGAAAACACTTATTTAGGTGCACAGTTATTTCACTTGCATGCTCATGCCTTTTTTTTTTTTTTTTTTTTTAATGTGAGTGCATGGACTGGTATACATGTATAGTTGTTGGGGCCACAACTGGAACAATTTAACTTACTGTAAATAAAAAGCCAGAAAATCTTTGCAGTCTTGGATAAGGTCGCACTTTCAGTGTGGGTCCAGGGTCAATCCCAATTAAACTACACAATTGCAATAAGAGAACATTAAGGTTGCAAAGATCATACTCCAGAATTGGAAACTTTGGAGCGTATGTTGTCTGAATTCTTTGGTGCATAGCAGTATTGTCTTTAACAATGATACGTAGGCACACATACATTCACATTATCAGCTGATGGCAAATGTGCCCATAGATGGCACTCAGAAATATGTAACAGTGTTTATGGCTTTTGAAGGATCAATAAAGTTCATTGTTGTGCAGTCCAAATAGCTCCCTTTGGCGCAGCTCTCTTTACGGCAGCTTTGAACAGCAAAGCCCTTGTTGGAGGGTTCTGAGAAATGGTAACGTAGTTTCAAAGATACTCATATATTTTACTAAATTGAAGCATTTGATAAATAATACAAAGCCAATGTAGGAAATACTAAATGCGGTTTAATTTGGCTGCTGCTATGTTGTAGGGTGTTCTCAAATAAATATGCATTTTATTTAGAAGATCATTGCTTTGCTGGTATGAAAATATGCAGCGCTGATCTGAAATGTGACTTGACACTTGAAAATATAACCTAGAACTAGCAAAAGGAGTAAAAGAAAACATGCTGGCCTGCCATCCTCTTCGCTTAGCACTTGACTTACAGATGCCCTACATTCAAAACATTTTTTTTTTTTTAAATGGAGACTCATGGATGTATTTATTTCATGATTATCTCCATGTCTTCCTCCACATTCAGGTCCTTTTGTGAACAGCTGCTAACTGTGCCCGTGCATACTATACGCTGGCTTGCGTCTTTCATAATAAGCACCTTCAAAACATGATTATATGAAGTTACCTGGGGGCACTGAAACCTTCAGAGAGGCAGTGGTATCGGTCTTACAGGGGTAAACACTCCTCTGCTTGGCAGAGGTTCTTTAGCGCATTGGTTGCCCTACATCCACTCCAAATCTGCAAGCTGGTGTTCGTATGCTGTGTACGACATGTGTAAATGGACTATATTATCCAGATTCAGTGCCCTGCTGGTATGACCCCAAATCTTTTGCAGATAGTAGGGAGGGAGTCACCCTTGTCTGCAGTTTCAGATGGCTGACAAATTCTCTCTGAAAACTTCAGGCTGTAATACTCCATCCTGTTTCAATATGGTAAGGAGTCAGATTTGTACATGCTTACATCTAAATACAAATGAATATAAATAATAGGTGGGTATTTTAATTGGATATTCTGTTCAGTGGAAGAATGAGTCAATTGATTAACCTATTATTCAGTCCATTATTCAGGGTTGTATCACAATGAAGTCACAATTATTTATGAAACTTTGATTAATTTTAAATCTGTTCTTGGCTTTAGGACATCAATTAAACTATATAAAAAGAAGCAATTAGTCACTTTACCTTTTAAGAATTTTTTATTTAAGTTCATACAAAGATTTATTTCTATCTTGGAAAAGACTATAGCCATATGCCACTGTGTTTGTCTCTCTTAGGTCTGTTATTTCACCTACTGTTTTCATTTAATTCCAAAAAATTTGCTGAAAGCTGTGAGTACTCAGCACCTTCCCAAACCGGGCTACTTGGGTTTCATTGCCTAAGTATGCATACAGGCATTAGCTTTAGGTAGAAGTGTTTTGAAATGCTGGGCAGTGGTTTCTAGCAGGAATGCTAATCTTTATGAGCACCACCACTGAGATTTCATTCTTTGAGGGCTACCCCTTGTGGTAGTGAAAAAGCCTGTGTTTCAATGATCCTATCACCTCTGTTGGCTGGAGTTTTAACTCCTGGTAGGGCCACTTAAGCCTAACAGGTCAAAAAGGCCAGATGAAATGAAGTTCACTGTTTTGCCTGATTGGCAGATGATAGATAGTTCTGTAACTTACAGTCATTAGCAAAATAAAGTCAAGCATCAAAAATATACTAAGGTAGTTGCACTAGCAAGGTAATGGACTTTGCAATTTTTGCGAGTCCTGATGTAAGTCATTGGTAAAGCCAGGCCTCTACGACTGTCTTTTCTGAGGTTAAGTATGTAAGTAAATTTCTAGAGCATTAGAACAATAGTTGCAATAATAAAAGTTGATAGTGGTAATGAAAGAAACGGACAAACGCAAGCCCTAAATCCTTGGAGTGCGCAAACATCAGTGCTGACAAAAAGCAATTTAAAAATGAAAAAATCTGTAATATATCCAAGGATGCAAGATAGTTACTATTCAGTGAGCATAACGTTAATTCAGAAACGGCGTCATCACTCATAGGCTAAGAGCCAGTTATGACTGTGGAGTTACTCATCAGCATGCTCCGACTGACAACATTGCTAGGCTGGTATCTTTGCAATAATGGCAATAACAAAAGTTGGGGCAGTCAAAATATATTGGAGAAAGCAATGAGCAAGCACAATCCCTGTATTTTAGATCAGCATGAGGAAAAAATGATAATCAGTGCCCAGTGTCAGAATTCAGAGTAAGCAGAAACCATTGCTAAATGTGGCTGTCTACAAGACATAGGAGTCATCCAAATGGAGTCACTAGTAATTGGTTTAATTGATTTAACTTTTCCTAAAAGGAGATTTAGGCTAGATCTTGAAGACATGAGATGGTATAGATGAGGTGATATTAGAAATTAACAGATTTTTTTGTTTGGTAAGACTGAAGAACAAATTCACTTGAAAAGCGCACCCCTTTTATGACAATGCTGTAAAAACATGAGGGTCATACTTTGGGATGTTTTAACTTTTTTTCAGTGTCAGGAAAAGTGCTCTGCCCCTCTTGGAACTGGTGTAGCTGCAGTTGAAATACAGTTTTGGGAGCCAGGCATAAGAGTAGACAAACCGGATAGACCCCAGAGGAGGGTAACAGGAAAAGAGGATTAGAAAACGTGCTTATGGAAACAAGGTGAAGGAACTGATTTGTCTAATTTAGCAAAAAGAGGCCTGAGGGGACACTTCATCTCCCAAAACATACACGAACGATGGAAAGGAATAGTGAGCAATTGTTCCAACACTGTGACCGTCGTTCAGGGCTCCTCATTAGAGGCTTTTAAAAAGCGGTTAGAGGAAACTCTGCCAGGGATAGTCTACAACAGCTTGATCCCAACTTAATGCAAAGAGTGGGGCCAAAACAGCCTTGGAATTCTTTTCCAGCTCTTCTTTTTTATGATCCTAAAAAAAGTATAAGGAAAAGGCTCATCAAGACACAACAAAACAAATTTCCAGTTGTACCGATGAAAGGAGTCTACGTGTGTTGAGGCTCAGATCCTGTACAAGTCAGCCCTGATGTGCCATTGTCTTTTTTTGAATGATCCTATCGTAGATGCTGCAACAGCTGTTATTGATTTTGAAAAAAGTGTCTCTGAAGTCTGCATAACTGAAGGACAGAAAAGAAACAAGCCAAAAAAAGCATTAACTCCTCAGAAATACCTCTGAAAAAAGAGGCAGCAAAAAGTTGTAAAACAAAAGACAATGCAGTACAAGGCAACATGAGTAGAAATGAAGGGAACAACAAGGATAATTTAATCAAGAAGTTAAACAGTTGGTTAAGGGGATTGTAGTAAAGTATTCTACCAGTTCAACTACCGAACTTGATTTAGACTTTCACCATTCTGAAATTGCTATTATGGCATCTGCATTACAGGTACGCTAGGAAAATATGATAAACATTCATAAACTTGAGAAAACTTCAGGTGAAGCTCAAACCACCAGGGAAACGCTTGTGAGAATGAGATGGCTAATAAATTACTGATTTCTTCAGCAAAGCAAGGAACTAGGAAAATCTCACAGAATAATGGGGAATGCAGCATTATAGCCAAAATGCCAAAGAACAGAGGTGTAAGCAATCATAGCAGTTATCAAACTAAGCAACTGCGACTGTTATACTTCTTCCAGTGACAGGCAAACTCTTCCACATTGTCATATAAAATAAAATGAAAGAAATGGTTGTGCTGAAGCTTAGATTTCCACCTGGAAAATTAACCTGTCAACTGACTTTTTACACGTGGGCTAATCATTCAAGGGAACATCAAATGGCTTAAAAAAATTCATACTTTTTCTGAAATCACGCGACAGATTTCTTTATAAATTACTCTGAAACATCTTGATGTGTCACCATATGCCAATAAAAATAATTTTATCAAGGTGCAGCGTGTACAGCTAAATCAATGTAAACTTGAGCAAATGATTTGATAATAGATAAATGTCAAACGTCGTTGTATTATCTCACCTCTGGCATTTGAGTGGCCATTATTCTGAAAAATGTAGGTGTACACAGCGCAAGCACTGTATGACTCAGAAGCCGTACACTGGAACTAGTTAGATTTTGCTGGTTGCAGAAGCCTTCCAAATGACAAAAATCCCCCCCCCATGTAGTTCAAGACCGTTCAGCATCATAAACATGAGCTGGTTATCAATCAGCTGTGAGTAAACAACAGATATTGCAGCAAGAACCCCCCAGGTCCTAGCTCACACATTAGTTTAGGAGGCAGAGCATACAAGCAGTAATGCACATCCTTTGCAGTAGATTATGGGTCAGTACAGATGTATAAAAGGAAGTGCTGTCAAGTAGCCAAAATGTGCTTCCATTTAAAAGAGACTTAGTTTTCAAGGGTCTACAACTGGAAGGCTGACCAACAGATCGTCAAGTCAGAAGTTAGTTCTGATAGAGAAAGAGAGAGCCTTAAAAAGACTAGGCATTAAGTGGGATTAATTCATAACAAATACCAGAATTCGTCAGAGTTTTCAGATAATTATGCTTTATCATTAAAGCTATTCAGAAAGGAAAATGGGAAATGTTTGCTGGGAGTTGTGAATCAAGGCAGGGCATCAGCCATGACAGCTCTGCCATGGGGCAGTTGGAGCAGCACAAGAAGGCGGCCCACAAAAACAATCTCTCTAATTGAACTTTATGCAGTGTGGGAAATACTGCAATATTTAACAATTCTGGGAATATGTAGAAAGCTCTCCAAATAAAAAAAAAAAAACCTGGCAAGGCCTCATTCTGGCCCTAAGCTACTTTGGATGGCAGAGGAAAGAATCATCCTGGAGTTTAAGGATCTCTTGTGTTTCTATAGTCCTTGCAGTTATAAAAGGTTTGTGTATGGAATATAACTATTTCATCACTGAGTAATATATTACAGGGGGTAACTAGCTATTACTAGTTCATTTAAGAAAATACTTTCAAAAGGCACTGTGTGCCAAAATTGCAAGACTAAATATATTGAATTGTAAAAAAAGGCATTAATGATTGCTTCCTGGAGATGAGCATTATAGGTTTCAATTTGTAGCTACAAAGCAATGAAATTTTCAGTACACTCAGAAAATTGCACATTGTATATTAAGTGAATTGAAGACTTTGAAAATGGATATGGGTGTTCAATTTTTATATCCATACAACTGTGGAAGAACTAGGGAAAAACACCTGCTTTGACTTGACTCCTGAAGGAAAATGGTGGTGCAAAATTGCTAATTAAAAGCAAAAAAAAAAAAAAAAAAAAAAGGAAATCACACACATATCCCCCAACTTGATAAAATATGTTCATATGTTCAGCACAGTCTTCCTGTAAGCTACCAGAATCACCCAAGTACTTGTAAAAATGAATAGAAAACTTTACTAGCTTTAAATCAGTGCAGGCTGGGCAATCACAGGCTCCCTTATCACTTCCAAAAATTACCTGCTTAGAGTAAATTGGAGCCCTTTGATAGTTCAGATAGCTGTACAATTCACATGTTCAGAGTGGCGATCACCTTCAAATTTAAGCACTTAATTTAAGAGCTTCAATAATTTTAAATTGCTGTGCCACCGAGTGGCAGACAGAGAGTGGAGTGCTACAGTATTTTAAAAACACTTTGGTGTTCTGCTTAATATTTTTATTTCAGGGACTTCAGAGAGGGAGTCAAAAGTGGAAAAAGGAACAGATTTCAAGATTAACGTGGAAAAGTAAGAGACTTTATGTTTTTCTAAAAATCAGAGCAGAGGAGGTCTTCTCTGGAGAAGGTACAGCTCCTAAGCCTGTGCTTGGCCTTTTCTCTGAACTGTTTGACCAAAATCCTTGTGTGGGCTGCAGCAGGAGGCAGAAAGAGAGGTAATGGCGTTTACATGGGCATCAAGAGACTTTTCTGTCTATTTACTCTGCCGGAAGAGCCTGCCCAGGTTCGGTTTGTTTCCATGAGCCATTTCTTAACACCTACTTCCGCAGAAGCAGCAAGGAGTGAAAACTTTACTGTTATTTGAATGCTTCCCCACTTGCGGGTTCAGATATTTGTACCTGGCTGCAGGTTTGTTCATTTGTTATTTTGGTTTTACTGAACTTCAGTCTTATGTCAGGATAAATCCTTCCCGTGTGCTTTTAACTAGCCCTGTACAGCATTTATCGATGAAATGCTTTGCTGAAGACTGAGCTGAGCTGTAAGAGGCTACCGTGGACTTGGTCCCAGCAGGCAGGGGAGGCGCAGAGCTTGCCACGAAGACCCTCACAGCCCCATAACTCTGTCAGGCTCCAGATGCGGGGAGCAAGATTTTTTGAGCGTAATGGGAAAGTCAGACTTCAGAGACGATTATTCACGCCCGCTTGGGAGGAGGTGCAAGTTTTTGGACTAGGAAGGTATCACTCCAGCCTCCTGCAGCCCGGCTGACAACAGGTACCGCTCTTCAGGCTGGAAGGGGAATGGAGCAGGGAGCAGCAAACTGCAGCCTCCAGAAAGATTGCAAATGAAACGCCAATAATTAAATCTTACCTGAAGAGCCTCGGAGCAATTCACTAGAGCTGATACCTTGTGACCTCTCATTTAGCAGTACGGGACCAAAATTAGGCTCCTGAGAGGTAAATGTGAATAGTGTCTTTCACTTCCAGAAAACTAGAATCTGGCTCACAGAGACTTTATTACTGAGGGTGCCACTTTAAATGCTAATCACTATTTGCAGGCTCATTACAGCTTCAGACCGGCCTCTTCAAAGGAATGAAGGGGTATTATGTGTTCATTTACCAGCGAAATTCAAACTCCTTTGAAAATCCCAGCTTGAAGGTACAAGGACACAGGCCAAACGTGAGTTCAGTGATTGTTTTGCCAAGGCCTCTTTCAGTGTCTGTGCATACAGTCCCAGCCTATGCGATGATCTTGTGTTGGCGTACCAAAGTTGGACCTAAGGGGTGTTATGAAATCTAACATCTCAGACTAACATCACCCAGCTGGAGGAGAAGTGGCTGTTTCTCCGAGGGAGCTGCAATAAGCTGTGCTGGCCGAGCACGGAATCATTCCCCAGTACAGTGTGCCGAAACACCCACTGGTTTAATTGGGAATTTAGAAATGCTGATGTTAACCCTATTAATGCAGCCAGGGTATATGCATCATACTGGATACAACTTTTATGTTATAAGGAAAGCTGGCCTGCTTCCACTGCAGATTGTGTTTCTTCTAGCCAAGTACCCTGACGCAGGACTTGGCTTAACACACCACTGGTATTACGCTACTGAGACTCTTCTGTACACCTGGTGAAGGTCTTGTTGGGGTTCCACTGGATCTCTGCCTTTGTTGGATGATTTTTTTTGGTTTAACTTAAGCAGGTTGTGTAGGTTGAGTTGTGGCTTTTCTGCCTGCAATCTGAACGGTCAGATTAATTTTTAAACTAACCTCTCCCTGCCCCACTCCCGACTACTTGAATGGATTTATACTGTGTTTAAGTACAGCAAAACTGTGTTGAGCAATTTCTTCCATTTTTAATGAATATCAGCTCACTTTCCTTCTTGTTTTTTTTTTTCCAAGAGCATACATTTTTTGTGACATGTCCCAGGAAGAACCATTTTCCTCTGTATTTCAGCTCTTACTGTGATATTCCAGACAACTTGCAGTTTGGGTCTATGACTGTGAGCTTCTTCTCTTCCACATGACTGATTTCCTGAAATCCAGTGCTATGGTGTTTGGATCTAGTTGTCTTGCTCAAGAGTTGCATCTGCTGACTGAAGCTTACATTTAAGGTTGTGAAAAGTTTCATACTCCACCTTCCAAAGTGTTCAGGTGTTGAAAGCAGGCTGCGAATGTTTCGAGAATGGCTGTGCTGGAGCTTGCAGAGAGGTCAAGCGATGTGAAAATTGACTCGACTTTTGCATGTGTGTGAGCCTGGTGGTCAGCCTAGGTTTGTCACTTGTCTTTGACGTGAAAAGAAGGTGTTAGAAATCACCCAGTACACAGCTAGGGAGTTTCTGCCCAGAATAATCGCAGAGACCTGGAGATATGCTCTGAAGTACCAAGTTTAATCTGTTTCTATTTTATTGTGAGTAAAATCTGAAGTAGTTCTGAACAAAGGTAATGAGGTTACATCAACATGTTATTGGAGAGGTTTGGGTATCTAGGGAGGGGTATTGTTTGTTTCCCTCCCATTTTCTGGTTACACATCTGAGAGTTAGTATCTGAGAGGGCTGTACAGCTTGCAGATTTTGGAATAATGGTGCTGCTACGTTCTTGATGGCTTTTGCCTAGAAAAAGGAGAAAGGCAAAATCAAACTGTATTTCTTTGAGTGAATTGATCAGCCAGTGCTTGGGACGCAGGTTGCTTCCTTGTTTTTATTTAAGGAAAAATCAGTAATCTTTGTCTTGTCCCTGAATTTACACTGGCTTCCTATGTTTCAATAGGAATTTGAATTTTATCCCATTACAAACTTTCATTTCTCCTGTTCTTTCTCTATTAATAAATTTCTATGTGTTCATTCACCTGTTCAAATTCTTTTTACTGAAAGTTGCTGTCTGTCGAAGAGTTCTTACTGCTCAAGTTATTTACTTTATGACGTCCTGAATGGACTCTGTAGACTGCAATTACGAATTATTTTATATATTTTATATTTATTTATATTTTTATTTTTATTTAATGTATTTTTATTTTTTATTTCTATTATTTTAATATTTCATTTTATATTATTATTATATTAACGTTTATAGGTGGTATCAGACAGTTGCTTCACAGTTCAGTTTTGATGCCACATCTGTAATGCTGAAGGACAGTGGGCATACGTGACTAGCCCTCTCACCAGCCTGGGCCTGAAAGTGGAAAGACTTGTACGTAATGGCAGAAAAGACCAGTATTTAAAAAAAAAAAAAAAAAAAAAAAAAAAAGGCTTATAATGCAAAAACTATCTCTTCTATTATTTTTCCAGGTCCTTTGACCTTGTCTTTTACAAGAAGTATGCTGCGTCTATCTTGTAGAGGAGCCTTTTAATTTTAGGATCCTTGCTTGAGTTTCTCAGTAACTCACAACAGGTGCGCAGTTGTCAGGACAGAATTGTACCTCCGTACACCCACGGCTCTGTCCTCCCACGGTTGGAAGAAATACTTGGGGTTTTCCCAGGGATGTGACTTTGTCATGGAAACTGCACTCCTTACCAGTAAAATTGTGAACATTTTTAATTTCCTCATGGGAGGAAGGAGAATAAAATTAATTCCAAAGCTGAAAATGTTGAATGGCATTCCCAGACTCACCAGTGGTTTATATAACAGAATCTGTCACTTCAGAAAATTCATAACCCAATCTCTCTTCATAGTACAAGCAGTCTTATAATTTAACAGCATAAGAAAATTCAAGAATGCCAATGTGGACACCCCTGTGTTTCACTGCAGGAAAGAATTACAGCACAGTTCTCAGGAATTCTGTTGTGCAAGAACTAGCAATAGCATATAAAATGCTGGTATTCAACTAATATGCCTTTATTTTACACTATGCCTCAATTGAATGAAGGAAAAATACCCAAACAAAACTGTACTACATTCTGATTATTACAAAATCACGGTTATGTTTTCTATCAGAATCATTTTAGTAAGTGTATACCACAAAATCACAGAAAATACTGCTCCTATAAATAAAGATAGCAGCACGAGAGGTGGCTGAGTCAGTGTGAAGAATAACTGGGTTTTACTGGCAAAAGGGCGATATTTTGAATACTCATAATTTATTTACTCTATCTATCTTAAAATTTCAGCCCATCAATTATACATGAAACTGAATACCATAGTATAGAAGAGGACTAAAAGGCAAGTATTCATTTCCAGCTCTAACATCTCAGTCTTTAAACAAGACCGTCTCCTTAGCATACTGGCAAGACAGATGGATAAGTGTTGGTAGATATGAGATTTATAGTTTGGCATTATTTAACTTCTCCATAATTTGCTTGTACTAGTGCCCTTGAGACACATTTTTTCAGAAAGTCTGATTTTTCTACATTTATTCTAGTAATGGTATATGGAGAGTTGTTAAGGAAATTAAAGTCCCATTTCAGGCCCCAGTTCAACAAAGCATTTAAGTAATGCTTAACTTAAAGTACATCTTAAACCAAATCCTATTTAACAAAGGCAAAAAAAAAGAGAAGCCTTCAGAGGGACTTCCCCACATGGTTCAAGTGAAGAATGCAGGGCTTTTGTTAAAGTGAACCTAAAAATGTTGCTAACAGGCGCAAGAGACTGCGGAAAGGGACGTTTAAAGAAGATATTACCTGTTCTCCAGAAAGCCTGTGTGATGTGGTGAAGGAGGCAGGAAACTCAATTCAAATTTTAGAGCAGAATATAGAATGGACTGGATTTATCATGCTTAGGGGAAGTGCTTTGAGACAAAAAAAAAGAGCCGTATCTCGGCTCACAAACTTATTGTGCAGTTAGGCATGCTCCCCCAAGACATCATGACATTGGAGGCTTTGCTGAAAAGCTAGAAAAAAGACCTTGTCTAAGGATGAACGGAGAGACTTCCATCAAGCTGGCAGTTAAATCCCTTTTATCTTTCTGTCACTGGTAATACTTCCTCTTCTAGTGGCACCGTCTCTGCTCCCTGTCCTGCAGCAACTTTAGGGAGCTATATTGGCAGTTAATGACTATTTTAAAAAGTTTGCCTTGTACGGTCACAGGTCCTGGTAAAGGACTTGAAAAATTTTGATAGATAAGTATCAGATTTGGTATTCTGGAGCATAATATGTATTTCTGGTTCTCCTCGGCAGATTCCATGATATACCTTTCAGTTTTCCCAGTAAAACACTACTAAAAATATTCACGTCCACCTCACCTTCCCCAATAAATCGGAAGCTTTTATTTACAGTAGTAAACCCAGATACGGTTATTTTCTTCGTACAGGTCACCTTCCTTATGAAAATTCATTCATACTCACCAGGAAAGTACCTGGTGACCTTGTGTCTTGCCACCTGGTGTAATGTAAATAAAAATCCACAATTTCACCTGATGATCAATAGTGAGGAAAAGAAAAGTAACTTTCTGGCTAAGTAAGTTCAGTTTCCTGGTTGTTCATGAAAGATTTAAGGAAGAGTAATTAAAAATAGCCATCAAGTGTAAAACCAATCATGATGACAAAAACATTTTTCCACTCACTATTTTGGATTTTTAGGGAGGTCAAAATATACCTAAACCCCAAGGTTTGTTAGGCAAAAGAAGCAAGTTTATCCTGTTTAATGAAAATTCCCGTGTGACAGAAATTCAGCACTGCAAAATGGGTTATTTTTCCATATGACAGTAGAGGGAAAGCTCAGACTTGATAGCTTTCTTAATTAATTATGTCTCTGTATTTCAGCATATGAATGAAAGTTTTAACAGCCTTATACAAAATGCATAAATGGATCTGTAGTGAGTCTAAACAAACACACGTTAATATGTAGTTAATGACAAGAAGCTCTTTTCTTTATGTAGCAGCAAATTGTTATTAAGCAGAAGAAAGCTGATATTGTGTTGATATTGCACCGCACAGTTCATTTCACCACATTTTTATTTTAACTTCAAGACACTTAGAACTTCCTCTGGGTACCTTTTATTAAGTTTGTCTGAAGAGGGCAGCCTTTCCTAATGCACTTGGAAGTTTCTTAATTTGGCAAGGTTACTGTACGCTGAACAAACTGACAAAGGACATGCTCACAATCCCCAATTTGCCTCTCGTTATTGCCTATGTTTTCCTTGAAGTCTCTTTCCACGTATATTTATTGAACAACTCCAAAGAATATTATTATTTTAAATATTTGACCTGTCTGCTAAAATACAGTCCGATTTCACTTACTCTCTGTGCTAAATGAATGGATACTTGCTGTGAGATTTCTAGAAAGAAATTTAAGGAGAAGGTTATTAGGAAATTTCTAAAATGTAGGTGTTGTTTATTCATTCTACAGTCTAGATATAAGTATCTTAAGTGCTAAGGTTGCATGTGAATAGAGCAGGGAAGTATCTGTCCCTTTCTGTTGACAGTTCTCCTTATCTGTCATGTTTTCCATCCTGAACTCCTCTCCAGGCTTCAAAAAGAAGCATTAGCCTGAAAGTAGACAGAGTGATGTTACTTTTTCCTCTTATTTTATGCTTTAATCATAAAGAAACATTAAAAAAAATAATCTTACAGCAAATTCATGCATTGCAATGTTACCAGGAAAGATGAATGGCTACTCCACATTTATCAATTAGTGTGATAGATTTAAGGGCTCTTAGAAGAATTTATTGCCGTGGTGTGCCTCGATCACAGTGCAGGGAGGGGCATTGGAAGAAGCTGGAATGATATATTTTTGCAGTTATTGCTGCCCTAGCCACTATGTCGCATCTCTCCTCTTGCAGTGACAGCCCAATTTGAATGCCTGTCTCACCTTCTGTGGTGTTGGGATTTAGATCGCGTGATAGGCCTGGGGGAGAAGGAGCAGAAGCTGAATGCAGGCAGCAAGCACAAGGGCTCAAACAAGGAGAACCTAAAGAGCAAGGTAGGGGGAGACAATAGGTGTAGGATTTCAGGGCCTTTAGATAAAAGGCATACTGTTTGCAAAAGAGTATTATCTGGATTACTAGAATCTCTACATAAAAATCAAGTCCAACATGTTGCATTGTGCAATAACAGTGATGGTGCGGATCCTGTGCAAAACACTCGGCTAACTGTATTCTCAGTAATTCTCTGTAGATACGTCTGCAACAAAATGAGAGTGCTTGATGTACCCAGGAGCCTGGCGAGTTTGCTGTGCTGGTTGACAGGTAGTAAACCTCGTACCGCTTCATAGTCACAGGGGCTGTCACCTGTGCTAGTTATATTATGCTACCACTGACTACAGTCAAACTGCAGGACAATGTCACCCGTTCAGTTTGTCAGCTCCTTGTCTCAGCTGATGATTAGGCAGTATCAGTGCTAATCTGGTCAAATGATCCCTTTTTTTACTTTGGCGACTTTTATTTTTTTTTAGGGAAAAAAGAATATAAAGACAAATTTCCCCACTGTGGTCACTAGGGTCAAAGTAGCAAATAACTGAATTTCTTCCTTCCACAAACTTGTACTATTATTTAGTGCTGCCAGGTGTTTAAGCTACCAAACTAATTGCAACCTAAAGTCATTGCCTGACAGAAAGCTTGCTCAAAATCTTATAATTACACAGGTATCTACCTGGTTTTATATTCCTTGAATTTTTCTTGCTATGTTCATTGATCTGAAAACACCAATTTCTTCCTACCTTGTCTTTCCTACAGCAGCCACTTGCTCAGAAGTCGAGGCAGATTGCTTCAGTTCCTTCCAGCCAGACGCTCTTCCAATGACTGGACCGCTCTGAAAAGTATGGGGCGCCTTCCTCTTCCTGCTTTAGTGCTGGATTGCTATGAAACAGAGCAGAAATTTCATTGTCTCCCTACTTAGAAAGTACTCAGCTTTCTGCGCATCAGACAAACAGTTGCACACTTGTGATATAGTCTTCTAAGACGTCGGATTCTCTCCCTGCAGGCCAAAGACCCACTAGCATATTCTTCCTAAATCCTCTAAGAAACTACACCTTAATTGTGTTTGTATCAGCGTTTTCTCTTGAGACAACATCTAACTGAAATTGATTGCTTGTTTTCATTTTTTGTGACTGATCTTGGGAGGGAACATCATGCTCTTTGCCAGACGCCAATACTCGCTGTCTCTCACTGTTTCCTGTCTTTAATGAGTGGGTGTCTGTAAAAGGTATGGAGGATGGACTTCGGAGGTTGTAATGAGAAGAAAAGTACAAATAATTCTTACATTTCCAATACATCCCTATTTTGAAATTGGAAATGTGACTTTCTCTTTCCACTCGTTGGGATTGTTCTCAAAATTAGGTTTTAAAAAATTTGTCTAAGCTTATTGCGTCCTGGTCTTAATAATTTAGCAGGAATTTCCAGCATTTTTCCTGTCTTCTGGTTGCTTTTTGAATACTTTAAAAATTTTATTCTTCTGAGAATGACTCATTTATGTAGAAAATAGCCTTTTGTTGTTCACTTTTATCTGTCTCGCCATTAAAGAGTTCATTAGAGTACCTCCTCCACCTTTCTATGATTGTATTGTTTGCAAATAAATATTTTTATTTTTGGACTTTCCTGAAGCTTCGTGATTCATGTCCTTGCCTCCCAGTACCGAAATACATGTAAAATATCCTGATTAGTACATCTAATGTATACCATCTTTTTACTTCAATTTCTGGGCTATTGTCTTTTGCTCTTCTCTCTTCTGGCTTTATTATAATCTTCAATGTAAGCATAATTCTGAATTCTTAGTGTCTTTGGTGAACATTAGTAGAAGAAGGAAAGATCCCCACACACCTTTATGAAAGCATCCATTGTTTTTGTATTTGTGTTTGTTCCTCTAATAATTTTTGGTACTCTATCTCTAAAGGTCCTACTCACTGTCAGTCTTCTGTGTGGTCACTTTGTTATGTTTTAACATCTCAGACCTGATATTACTCAAAGATTCTGGGTCACTTTTCATATTTCTTACCTGCTTTTTTGATGGGACAGATATCTTTCTCAGAATGGCTGCTGGAAGAGAACAGCTCTCACTACAGTGAAGTTCTTTTATGTTCCTGGTGTTATTCCTTTGTCTGAGATCAACGTATACTTGTTAATGCCATTTTTGCAGACCTATGCAAACTTCTAAAGAAAACCACATCTTTCAGTCCCACAAAACTTATCCCATTCCACTGTCTGCCATAACCAGGACTGTCTTTTTAATAGTTAGTTCCCTACACCTCCTTGTGCCCCAGCATTTCATTTACTCAGGAAAATGGTGAGTTCGAAGGACATAAAAGATGTCATACGTTCCAAGTTCTTCTGATAACGCATCTTATATTTTATTGTGCATTCTTTCAATAGGAGTAGTAGATGTCCTGGTAATATCAATACTGTGTTATTCCCTGACTGATTGTTTAAAGTTACTGATTGCTGATAATATAACATCACTCAACATAACACTTTACTTCCTACCTTCCTTGTACTCTTTTGTCCACAGAAGCAGCTGCTAGCTTTTAAAAATCCACTTTCTGACTATATTATCTCTCATATGGCTGTGATGTGCTCCCCTACCTTCTCTGTACTGCTTAGAAGAGTTCTTGACCTCAAAGCATCGAACATTTCCCTATTCTCATTTTTCTTTTTTCACTCGAGCTGAGATGATTTCTCTCCTTATCTTATTGCATTTTTCCAAGTCTTGTGACTTTCTTACAATTTCTTAATTGTACATTTTATGGGATAAGGGTGCCAACTTTATGTCAACTCCATCTGGAAGACTTGAAGGTTGTTCCTCGATCTCTTTGCAGCTTATCTTCAAACTCTTTGGCTTTGGGAGAAAGTGCTGACTGCACAGCAAACGATGGTGTAAGTAGCATCTCCACAGAGAAGTTCTTTCACTATATTAAAATTCCTAAGAATAAGTTTTTGCTTGTCACCAACAGTAACAGTTGTTCAGCTTGTTTGTGATTCAAGTACACTGCACTTTCATTGGCCAATACAAATGGGAATGGAGAAGGAATTAATGGCTACAGTATTGTTGGCTCGAGCTTGACCAGCCAGTTCTGTTAAGCTAGATGTGGTTTGCGATGGGTAGCGCAATCTCTAATATCAGTTCTCATTCAGTTTGTGAGATATAAAAGGCTTGTGGACTTCATCCCCGTTTAAAGATATACTTTGAAATTTCAAATATATTCATTATTAGTTTTAACAATCAAGTAGGATATGAGAGGTCATGAAGTGAAGTTGGTTTTTTTTTTTTGTTTGTTTGTTTAGTATTCCTGGTTGGTAAGCGTAAAGAGAGTTTTTGAAGAGAGGATATTTTCATCCCTGGCTTTGTCCATAATTTTTTTTCCTTCCAGAGTGCGAAAATATCTATATTAAATTGGTGAACAGGAGTGGACAAAGAGAAAAAAGGGGGGAATCACAGTGTCATGACAAGCCCTATACCATGGTTCAGAGCCCATGTCAAATTGCTAAACTGTCAAGAATCCACTGTTGAGGTGAGTGAGAGATGAATATGCTACTCTTGGCAATTTTACCTCAAAAATGGTGAGTCACTATGTTGATAACCAAGAGTAGACAGTGGATATAAAATGCAAGTGAGTACTTTGAGTGAGTGCCTGAGTTCCTATAAAAACATCTATTGAATGCATTTGCTTCATCAAAGCCCAAACCCACAGGTTCAGAGAGATGTACTCCTATGGTTGACAGCTCAGTCAATATCTCTCCTGCTCTGTATCTTCCTGTCATAGCATTGATTTCTGTAAGCTAGAGGAAGTAATCCCTGATGACATTGTGCAACAATCTTAAGGAAAGTTTGTTTTCCCACTGCGCACTTTTTTGTACACAACTTACAAATGTATTTCATTTACAACTTACTTAGAAACTTTACCTCTCGTAGTTCTGTTACATTTTACATCCTGACCACTGTACCCGGATCAGCTGCTTTTTTAATGTTTTCCTCTTGATTTTATACTTTTATGGGACAACATACTTGATGATTCTCCTGCATCATTTCATCACTGCAAAACAATGATGTCACTTTGACATATGCTACTCACTCAGCTGCCAAGCTAGCTGAAGAATGCGCCCTTTGCGTGCAAGAGAAGACCATACTGTCATGCCACGTGCCATTGTTCCACTGCTGTCAACACCACTACATTTCATTTTGTGTCCTAACCCCATGGTCAGCAATGTTCGCCAGCGACTGGTAAAAACTGCTCCATAGCTGTAATGAAATGATGTTCCTGTTATTAATCTAATTATCAACCTTTTCTGTCTTCATATTTCTGACAAAAAAAAATAAAATCTATCTCTATGGAATTTCATAGTGCTAGTCTCGCTGGAAAGCAGGTAGTTTGCCAGGCAGTTCTGGAGTATTTTTAACTGTGAGGAATGAGAACCTGAAAATTAATTTTACTTCTATGGTATTGAAGAAACTATGGATCTGTAAAGTACTTGCAATTTGTTTTGTCTTATGTCCAGAGTGGCACTAGCTATGAATTTCCAGCACAGTATTGGTATTCTTGAAAAATGGACGAGGCTGCAAAAGGAGAAAGGAATCGTATATATTTATGGCGCAGGAGTGAAAATGGCTTCATGGGTGAGTGGCACTTCTGTAATGAACAGGCTTCAGTGGGGTTTGTCTCCCCATGGAGCCAGGTGTGATACCGGATTGGAAGCACAGAGAGACCCTTTCCACTGAGCTGACTCCTCTGATACGTTGAGATGACATTTGTGAGGACGAGGCTGTGAAGGATTTAGTATCGTTAAGTGCACCAAGGTCTTACCCCACACAGAGAACCAACAAGGCTTAAGACTGTCTGGAGTCAGACCAGAGGCAGGGATGGATTGATATGTAGGCATGAAACCTATGTTGTTTCAAGAGATATAACTGGTTCAAATTTCAGACTCTGTAATTCCCTTAAGCGCTGTTTTAGATCAGACAGAATCAGATAAGTTGTCACCTTTTCTATTTAACTTGCATATAGAGATTAATATCTTGTCATTTTCTATACTGCATTGTTGTGGAATAAGCTCAATAAGTAAAAAGAAATAAAACTCAATACTTCAAAAACCAACCCTCTCCCCAGTCTGCTATGGTTAATGGCAAAAGGACTTCACCCACTATTTATTTCTGGCGAGTCGTAAGGGACAAGATAGCTCTTTATAGTATGAGAGGTTAAAACTTTATTTTTCACTTGTGTTTCTCTTCATAAACTCCTGCTGTGAAATAGAATAAAATAAGCAATTGAACCCAAAAGCCTGTATCTGTCAATAAGCAGACATTGAATATTCCTTTTTAACATGGCATTATTGGTTCCTCTTTGCAAAAGTCACAGATATATAAAAATCCATGACAAAAAGAAAGGAAATTTCAAAGAAAGAACTTCAGTGCCTTAACATCTTACCGTGTTATCAGATGTCACTATTACTTTGTTCAGCAAGTGAACTTTTGAATTTAAGGAAAATGTAGGGAAATTCCACAACAAATAATAGCAAAAAGTAATCTAGATATCGGACAGTACAAAATATATCCTGAGTTTGATGTCAGACTTCACATAAAGGTCTGGACTCTATACTCTTTAAACAAGCAACATCTCCAGTAAAACTGATGAACAAGATACTTGCTGAATGCCAGCAAGATTTTAGGCCAGGAAATTGAAGAGCCCAGGAACTGGTAGTATGTCATGTATATCATGTAACTATGACTGTATTCTCAGAGAACTACAGGTATAAGTCTAAGTAGATTTTTCTCTGAAAAAAGTTGGTTTGATATGATTAAATGTTTAGTATAATCTTCTGTTTACTTTCATATCATACTTTCTCTATTTGTAAGTAAAAATCTTTTCTCCCCTTCTGGCCCAGCCAAAAAATTCTGACAAAGTCCTGAAGGTCAAGACAGTACTTCACATCTTCACCAGTGAGATGCATTTGAAAGATTAACACAGTTTGTAGGAGTTCACACGGCAGTTCAAAAGTACCCCAATTACATAGCAAATTTGCTACCATAATAACCCTTTAAACCCCAGAAGAGGACAAATTGCCTAGGTCCCTTGGTAGGAAGGAGAACAGGGAGCATGGGTAGACGTAATTTCACCTAACATTAGCCATCCAAAGTTAGATGTCCCAATTAAACTGGCTGCTTAGTCTCTGTCTCCAGTGAGCAGATGGAAGGAGACAGGTACTTCCAGACAGTAATTCATCCCATCTTAAGATACTTTTCCAAGTTAATGGGATGAATTGCCATGCCCATAAGAAGGCTTTATAAGTGTATTTGGCTGTAGAACAAGTTATAAACTTTGGCTTTTTTATCAGAATTTATACTCTTTTTTTGCTTTTAGAAATATTGTCAGAGTAATGACACTTGTAACTCTTTCTTCGTGCTCTGCTTTTCTTTCCTGATTTTGAAGTGTGGCCTTACATTGAAGCTCCTCTTAACTGAATGAGAAATTGTTTATGGACTATACATCATCTTGGCTTGTATTGTATGTAGTCACTAATAGTCTTAGCCCAAAAATGAAATAGTAACATATCTTTTCATGAGCTCTGCTGTTGAGCCATACTCACACTTCCATGTATTCTCCTAAAAGTTTTATTCTGGCTTTGTACTGTGTTATCTACTGTGTTCTGTAGTAGGAATCTTCTGAGAAAAGTTTTCTTGCAAACTGCATATAAACCAGGAGCTTTGCACATACACTGCGTCATTTGCTCTTCTTTCATCTGTGCCACTTTATTGCTATGAAAAGTACTTTTTTCCTGCTCTCACTGGGATTCGGAGGTAACCTGGTGTTTCATCAGCATTCCTCACACTCAGTCTTGGGTCCGGCCGTGTGCTTGGAGCACATGTTGCGCCTGCACCTACGTCAGATTTTCTCCTCTCATACTGTTGTCTGGGCAGCGGTGTGCAGACCACCAGCTTTCATCTCTCTCTCTTCTCTCTCTCTCTTTTTTTTTTTTTCATTGTTTCCATCTCAGATACCAAAACCAACATGTCCAATTACCAGTTTTATTGCCTTCAGAAGTACAGTCTACTGTGAAAATTGTTATATCTTTCTAAAGTTTTCCACAGAAGTTCATTGGTCTTTTAAAGTGACTGGTGGTCACCTGCAGCTGTGTGAGTTTAACCTCTCTTCACAGGTGGGGGCAATGAGGAGAAGGGGCAAGGACATAGGGAACAGCTTGGGCAAGCAAGTAATTAGAATGGTCAGCCCTAATTAGTTTTTAATAGTTGGGGAGGGGTTTTTGTATCTACATACAGCCGAGAGACAGCTTGCAGGAAGGAGAAACAAGCTGGGAAGGTAGAAGAGCTAGGTAGAAAATTGGCTAAGAGTGGGGGCTTGCTGGAGGCTTTAGAAGAGTTGAGAGCTTCTTGATTTAGGTGTTTCAAATGGTGCTCTTGGTGAGCTCCACAAGACTAAAGGAGTTTATGTCCAGGGCTTGTGCTAAAGTGCTAGTTGTGCTAGAGGGAGAGTCCTTAAGTGTTCTGTGTACGTGCTCCTTCTCTCTTAAATAGGCGAGTGATGAGGAAGGTGATTTTAACTGAAGAAAGTGAAGTGGCTTAGGGGGCTAAATACAGCCCGTGTTCTCCCTGGTAAAACACCTAGTGAAAATGCAACACCTTGAGGTCTCCTTTTTGGTGCCAGCTACATGCAAAAACTATTCATCCAGCAGAGAGTGTGGTCTAGCTTGTGATCTTGGCTGCTAGATGTGAAGGGCTGTACTTCTAGAGGTAGGTTCGTTGTCCAGTTTCTATTGATTGCAGTGAAATAGGAGTGAGAGTGTGTTTGTGTTTGGAGTTTGTTCCTGTGTGTTTATTTTAAGTTGCCTGCCTCAAATATTTTAACTGCCAAGACAAGCAGGGGATGTGGTCTACTCTTCAGGGTTTTTTTTCCCTTAGAACTTGGAGAGAAGCTTAGATGGAAGCATTTTCCAGATCTTTCAGAATCTGCCCCAAATGATCTGATATAGAAACTCCTGTGTGTGAGCAGCGTAAGCCTTTGCTCTATAACCTAATATTTTGATTGCCTTGAAACATGCATGTGATCCTACTCATTGATCTATGAATGGAGGAAAAAAGGCCTGGGAGGACAGGGGAAATAAATGTTGATATTAGACCTTTGATACTACTATTGTTACGTTATTTTTTTTTCTTAAAGTGCCGACCTCTTAATCAAGTTGGAAGATAGAGATCAGCCTCTAAATACTTCTGAGGCTCTGGTCTTTCCTTGTTTGTACAGTTAGACAAAAAATGATCTTCTGCCTTTGTCTTTGGAGGTATTTTTCTGCTGGCTGCCTGGCTTGGGAAGAGTTCTCTTGTTTTTCTGTAATATTGTGGTACTGTTTCTCTGTGGGATGTTTGTCTTTTTGGGATGTTCTTGCAACTCAGGTGAGAGAGCTCAAAAGTAGAGGAAAGGTACCTACTAAAAGCAACAGGTGTTGAAGTAACTAATGAAACCAAAGTCTAATATTTATGTGTTTAGACAGGAGGAATATGCAGTTTTTATTGGACAATGCTAAAGGCAGACATACATTATATATATTAATTTAGAAAGCTGAAATCAGCATTGTGTGCAGTTTGTCTTTTCTGAGGCTTCTATCAAAAGAAAGTGTTATTCTGTTGCATGGTCTATCTGTTTATTAAAAAATGCCTATCCTTCTAAGGTTGTCTAGTAGAAGCAAAATACACTATATAGTAATGCTAATAATTAAATTTGTAAAATAACTGCTTTTTCAAAGACTAACACAAAAGCACAATTACAGCAGTGGCTGTTTCTCATTAGTGGGAATGACATGCCAGCTTTAGAATACGTAATGATGTATAAGCCCTAGTGGTTATAATTGGCATAGAAATGTACTATATCCTTGGGTGTTAAAAGCCATAAGCTATTTATTTTCATGCTTACAAAGAGTATACTACACTGTGGTATAAATCTCACATGGATTGTCTTACTTGCATTTTTTCAGTATAATTTATGTCCATATGGTTCAAATATGAATCTGTCCCCCTATTAGCATCCTGCTGGTGACATAATGTACTGATAAATTAGTATCTCATGTCTGAAAAGCCTGTTTGAATTCAGAGCACGTGAGCAGGTAGCTTAAATCTACCTGATCTTCACAGATAGCCTTGCAGTCACGTCACAAGGCTTCTGCAATACCTAGGCTGACACAATATAGTAGTGAGATGTTTGCAAGGCATTTGGCTACTGATTGTGGTGTGTGGTGTTCTGGGGTTTTTTAGAAGCACCAAATTCATATCAGTGGAGGGTGGATTTGGAGGAGCTCTGTGTTATGCCAGGCTCTAGCCTAAACTATGAGTAAATGGTGTAGAAGTTTGTGTTATAGAGTAATTTTGAAACTGGGGATAATGTGTATCAAAATAATGGGAGGTGTTCTACAAGACACCGTATTGTATTGATTATTCTGCAATATCAAAGGCAGTTTGATTATAAGGTCTGTATGTGACACACATGATATGGAAATATGATATGGATATGAAAGTCTTTTCTTAGTGCTATAGAAAACAAATATAGGGAACTGGGTGAAAGAAATATAAGGATAAATCATGAATCCCTGTGTTTTTTCTTCAAAAAGAAGTTGGTAAATAACTAGTCTCTCTTATTACCTATTCAAAATATATCCAAGTTCCTTTTTTGAGTAAGGTGAAGTGATTATGAACGAAAAACTTTGATTTATTTCCTATGAGTTAAGAACAGCTTCTATAAAAACTAGTATGAAGTATGGAATGAAACATCACTATGAGTTAGGGAAAAATACAGATATAACTTCTCAGAACAGGCAGATGAACCCCTTTAATGATGCCTTTCTAGAATAAATGTGAATTTAAAGCATGTTTGCTTCACCTGAGTAAATTACCTGGCTGAAGGGTAGTGCTTTGCAGCCCCAGTTTAGGTTAGGGCTCAGCATTTAAATTAGCAATCTAGGTGACAAGCAGAAGTTGAGGTGAAAACTGAGGTTCTGAGGTCCAAGGCTGAACAGAGCATTGGTAGCAAATTCAGCAAGCTTTCATCTCTGTGATTTTAATGATACTGTATCATATTTATGGTTTCTTGAGGGTTTTGCTTAGGATTTTTTTGCTATTGGCGTTTACATGGTTGAGATTGGTAAAGCTGACTGTGTGTATGACGGGTGTTGGTGAATATTTGACATGTCTATCTTACTTTGCAGAGAACTACAGCCAACAAGACTTCTGGTGCTCCTTCTTACAGCAGATGGTCCAGTTCACAGCCTCATCAGGTAATATGCCCTTGTCAAAAAGGATATGATGCTCAGGTTGACACACGCTTCCTTTTAAAATTAATCTGTGGGGGGATCTGAGAGTGTTATCTACCTGCATTAGCCCAACTAGGTCACGCTGCTCTCTGAGGTTGTTGCAGGATATCCTGTGGCAAACTGTTAGGTGCAGCTGCTGCTCATGGAGGAGCTTGTACAGCTGTGACTCCTCTAATGCAGTGGTGCCTCTCGGTGGGTTGTCAGGGATGGTTATTATGGCTGGATCCCCCTACCCTTTGCATCCTGTCACTTAAGCTAGAAGTGTGTTTGACTGATGCTCTTTGGTGTGAGGTCGTATTCTCCCATGTGTCACTGCCCACCTCTGCCCAAATTTTTTGTGCTGCTTAAAACAACTGGATTGTGAAGTGGTTATGATGGCCAACATTTTCAGGAAAAGTTGTTATAAACCCGGACTGATGCTGGAAAGCCATTCACTGGTAGCCAGTAAGCAATATTATTGTTAAATGATTTTTTTTAAATAAGAATTTGAATGTTATTCATTATTTATGTTACTTTATCAAAACCAAGAGACTTTTTTGATTATAGACAAGGACGTGGCTTGCTTTGTAATCAAGGAACAATGTATTTCAACTAAACAACTTCCTCTTTAAAAATTCTTTAAAAATTCTTCAAATGCCTGTTCAGTACTGATTGTAATAACACTTTTTTCCCCCCAACCTCTACTTTTGTTTCTTTCTGACCTCTTTCTACCTTCACTTCCTCTAAAAAAAAAACCAACAAAAAAACCCACCAAACCAAAACCCCCCCCCACACAACCACAAAACAACCAAACACCACAACCCAAAAAACCACACAAAAAAACAACCCCAAAACAACAAACACCCACTCTTCGACACTATGAAAAATTTAAGTTCTCCTGGTGAGCAAATCCTTGATCTGATGTGCTGGATTTTTCCTTTTCGTGAAGGACATCTGTATACTAAGAGAGGAAACATCCAATTAGTGAAAATTTGGCCTCAAAAAATAAAGCCAAAGAAACTATGAATTTCATCTGTATTCAAATTATGATGGGAAAGAAGGTGGCTAAATGCTTCACGGGCTGTTAGCTGCCTATTTCACCATCCTTCCAGTCTTAATAGTTCTGCTTTCACAAAGTGTTGTAAGAGTCTTGTGCCTCCTCCGTATAAAAGTATGGGGGTGTTGCTTGCTAAGGTTTCCCGGTTTTCTTTTCCTTTCACTTTTTGAACATTGAATTTGCACTGATTTCAGTGGGGGGAGAGGGGGGTGTGGTGGTGTGTTTTTGTTTGGTTTTTTTTTTTAAAAAAAAAAGTAGTCAGAAGGCTAATTCTTTTCAGTGGTTATTGCTTTCCCCATCCTAGGGGATCAGATGGTGAGCAAGAAAAAGTTACCACTAATATGTACAAGGCTGAAACAGCAATGAATGTTCCTCTTTTTCTGTGTGTCTGCAGTTCCCCGTTAATGGGAGACACATTCCTAAGTCAGGAGGAAATCATCCTAACAAATCATATGAAATGCACTTCACACTCTACACACTTGATTTCCTTTTTGAGAAGGGAGGAGAAGATAAGTACATAATAAAGATTGTTCGTAGTGTTACACCTCTGTCAAATCACGAGCAGAGTTGACGGATTAACTATCAGGAATGTTATTTGAAAGTATGTGTATGTCTAGACCGTTCAGCATCTGCAGGGAAAAAAACTGTTGAACTGTATTAAAGCATGCCTGTGGTAACTTCCCTCCACCTATGTTGTACCCCACACATTTTAATCTCATCTTCCTTTGTCATTTACACTCTAATATTTTCTGTTTCATCCTTGTTTATTGTAAGCTTTTGTCTTCTGTGTTTGGGGTTTAATAAGCTTATAAACTTGCCTCACGGATATTACAAATACCAGTACCAACTGTGAGGATGTATAGCCGTGCCGCTGTTCAGTTTGGGAGGCCTGAATACTGCTGTGCACCCTCATGAGCTGAGTGGCAAAATATTTGTATTGGATCAGAGATTTGTATTCAGCCTTGCAACTTGCCAGCATCTATATATAGTTTATTTAAACATTTTTTGAAGATGGCCTTCCAGGAAAGAAAAAGATTAAAGTTCAAATTCATATTGTCTGCATTTTCTTCAGTCTCATGCAGTAAACCCAGTGAAGGCTTTTCCACATACATATTACAAGAATCCACACAGAAACCTAATAGAACTACACGGCTGAGACCTTTGATGCATCTAAGAAATGTTAAAAGTTAAATTGATTTCCTCCTTCCCTCCCCAAGTTTTCTTTTTTTCATTTCCTCTATCAGTGTGAAGCTTGAAGGCCCATTGGGTGAGAGATTTGAAAGGGTTCTGCAGGTGGGGTCAATGAGTCACTGAAAATAACACATTTTTCACTGACTTATTTTGCTTTGTGCTACCCAGACATGCTTATATTTTTGTATTGGATAAGCTGAAGCATGTTTATCTATCTCAAATATGCTATCTGGGGAAGGTTTTTAATAAGCTCTTATTAACTCATTGCTCTCGTGGACATGTGGAATTTGTGTGCTCAGGTTTTTTGATGTGAAGCTGTTCAGAGACTGTTGATTTTTTTTTCTTTAATTTTTTTTTCCTGCCCCTTGAGCCTGGGAAAGTGTCTTGTTGCAGGGGAGGTGTCTTTAAAACTTGATTAAGAGGTTCCTTCTGACTGCCCTGGGAAAGAGGCATTACTACCTGCTTCAAGCTAGCTTTTTTCAAGCATTCCACTTTCTCAATGTCAGAATAAGAAGCCAGTAGTCTAAAAGGCTGGTCTTTTTTGGAGCCAAGGGATTAATATATTTAATTAAAGGACTGGGGGGATGGGCTGGAAAGCCAAACCAAATCTCATGTTCTGAACTGGTATCCATGGAGCTGTGTTGGACCTTACTGCCTTCAGATGCACTAAACTGGCTTGAGGGATGGAATCAAGAAGATACAAACTGATGCTAATGAGCTGAAATTGCCTACACTGCCATTCTTGGCTAGTGGCATCACTTGATGTGTGAAGGAGTCTGCAGCAATTTTGTGAGAAGCTCTGCAGTGAACTTAGTCCTTCCGTGGCACTCTGAAGACTGTGTGTGCTTCCTGAAGTGCAACTGGCTCTTACTGCTGATGAAAATGAAGGTGGAAGTGGCACTTTATCAGGCACGATGATATAGCTGATTTCTACTGTGATGCTGCTTTTGCTGAGTGGGATGGCAGCCGAGGCAGTGTGTCTTATAGTGATGTCTATCCATGTGTAGGACAGTCTATCTCTTATTAGGAATCACAGGTACAGAGGCAGGTGAGACACAAGGCACACAGTAATGCCGCTCAGCTGTCCCTAGAAGCGGTTTTAACATTAACAACTCGCTCATTACCAGTAACGGCTTGAGAGCTAAGGGCTAGGAACTATTGGGGTGGTGTAGCCAAAGTAGATGTAAAAATGAAGAAAAAAAAATTTATTTTGTTCCTTAATAAAACAGAAGAAATGCAGTATTTCAGATGTCAGCTTAAGGTTAAGGTTGAAAGAAACCATAGGTGAAGTGTCCTAAAAGAAAGAAGAATGGGACAACAATCCTCCTAACTTGCTTATGTCCTTGCTGTTGATGAGAGGCAAAAAGTGAGTAGAACCTAAACGGATCTCACAAATAAATCCACTTTGTATGCAAGCAGAAGACAGTGATACCTTCCCTCTGAATGATTGAGATGGGCTGTCTTTTCCTGCTCATTGGCACGCTAGGGAGATGGTCAAGTCTGACCAGTCATTTGGTCCCCACCGTTGGCTGGCATCTCTGTGGCAATATTCCAGGTCTCTTGCACAAGGGTTGTTAGCAGGAGTATCTTTAGAGACGCTTAGATTATATTACATTCTAGAAATACATGAAAGCATCTTTAGTATCAGGTGCTAAATGAGCCTGAGGAATAATTGGTGTGTCTTAAATGCCATTAAAAATAATATAGAACATTTCAGCATCTTTCCCATACCCGTATCTATTAGCAAGACATTAGCTTAGGAGCTAATGAAGTAAAAATGCAGAAAGTGAAATGGTGTCCAATGGGCTGCAGGATAGGAGGACTCTCAGCTAAACTTCCATAATGTTCCTCTGTCTGGCTCCACTGCCGCTTTGTTACAGAATTACTGCTCTGACTTCCTGGTGTTGGCAACACAAGCTTGTTGCTTGCTTGCAGATACTCTAAGCTTTGTCTATTGCTGAACTTGGCATCAGTGCCTTAATTAAGGTCAGAATGTGTTTTTTCTTCAATATCCTGCTCTTTAAACATAGAGATAAGTACTATATTTTAGTACCCAGTGATTAGCAGTTTTCTTGGAGGAATCAGAACAGCCAGTGGGTGTTGATAAACATCTAGTGTAGGATCTAAATTTTAAATAGGCCAACTCTTCTACCGCCCATGTGATAGTTTATAATACAGCTTCTTCATGATTGAGATGATGGAAATGCCATTCAAGAAGACAGACGCAGGGAAGGGTGATATTCCAGGTTTACTGTAGCAGCTGTTTCACTGAATTCCAGGTCAGAGATTTCAGTATGTGTAACTTTGCTCTTGCTTCCTCCCCGTTATGTGTGTGTGTCCCCGCTTTCCCCTTGCCTTGTTTTTGCCCTTGTATTCTTCCTGTATAGCTGTTGGAGCAGGAATGTGTTGATAAGCAGGTAATTATACGTAGTTGTCAGTTCAGTAGTCTCTTTCACAGTGCATGAGGTCAAAATGAACCTTGTGATCAACCATTCAGTATGAGAGTAGAGCATTTATTTAGCTTTAAGAAGCCATTCCAGGTATGGCTGCTGGTAGTAGTTGGGATTGTTGCAGGCTACTCATATGCAAAATAACAGGGACCTGCAAGTGGAATTCATCACTTGTTAGAGCAGGGAGATGGGTAATGGTGAGTTTCCTTTATGGGATCTGACATGCTACCTGAACACAAAGGTTATTGGAGCACTTGTTAGCAATGGCTTGGGAGATCCATTCCTGGAAGTGACTTTTCCTTTAAACTGGTTGAAGATACCTAGTTCTAAATACTATGAAGATGCCTGTATGCAGCTGTTTTGAATCTTCTTTGTTGCTTTTCCCTTCAGTGTCTCAAATATGACTTGGAAAAAAGTTAGTATTGAGAAAGTCACTGTCTCCCTGATGACTCAGCCATTTGCTTTTCTGCTGAGAACTGCAAATTGTGGCAGTAAACTTTAGGTTAAGTGCCTGTCCAGTAGAAAATGTACTGAGAACACCAACAATTTTCCCAGAAGCCACTGAACAGCTGTCAAATGGTAACAGCGTTCCTTCACTGTTGACCTAGGTTTGAGCTGCACCAGTCTGCTCATCTAAATGAGAGTGACTTACTCCAACTACTAGGGTTAAACCTTATTATAAAGGTCAAATGAGATCTGGCAACTTTCCAAAAGCAGACCAGACAACCCAAGCCACAGAAATATGTTACTGCCTCCTGGCACTTGGCGTATAACCAAAAAACTGTAGCGAAATTCAGTGGGCTTAATCAGAGTTAATGAGGGAAATTTGTCAGTTTTGCAATAAATTGAGTATAAAATCCCTAAATACCTCCTTTCCATAATACATCTTTTCAGAACTATGCATACCTCTACACCATAAATCATCATAGTTTCACAACATTTGAACTTGGTTCTCATTGCGCTTTGATCCTAGTTACATTTGTTTTTAAATCATCTTTGGGTAAGCACAAGGAATAAAATCAAATATGGAATGAAAAGAACACCAAAGCTCTTAATGGTTTTTTGACATGTTTTCAAATGGACTCACTGAATTTCAACAAGCCTCTGTTAGGCTTACCTAAGATAATTCTCTAAACTTGAATTTGAGGTGGAGGCAGTGCCTTGAAGTCAAGTTTAGCTAGCTAAACACTTGTTGCAAGACATGATGTATAAAAGAATTATTATACTTTTAAGTTCACTGAAGGATTGGAAAAATCAAATATCTGTGGTCAGTACTCCAAGCTTGCTGCTCTTACAACATCCATAGTATGTGCCATGTTATGCATATTATGTGTTTGTGGGATTTTGTCTACTATTAATAAAGTCTGATCCACATAGTCATTAGCTAAGTCAAGTACAACCTTGACTAATAGACCTTTTGTTTTCCTTGTGCGTCTTGCCTCTTGTAGCATTTGTTCATTTTGTCTGCTAAAGGTTGTTGGTTTCTTCCAGTCAACTGGAAACCTGGTGTTAAAGGCTCTGCTTGACTCCAAAGTTTGTAACATCTGTGGGCCACCGCTTCTAGCGTGATGCTTTCAGTAAGGCATCAGAAGGGAAGATTGAACCTGGCATCTGTTTTCTAGAACAATGGGAATCTGCAGCCTGCTCTGACAAAGCCAACTTCACCAAGGTCATTGTCAAGGGCAGAGCAGACCTGTTAATCTCTGTGACTGCTATGCAAGTAACAAGAGAGCGTGGCACAGTGGGTTGGCTGCTCAGTTAAATGCATAAGTACAGCAAGATGTGTAAGCTATATTTATTGTATGAAGGTAACTCAGCCAAATGAGACTCGTGAGCTGTTGTATCTGTTGCTAAGCAAAGGACAACATAAACTTAGCTTTGAGGAGCTAGGGTGTTTTTAAGCAAAATAAGAAGGGAACTAGAAAGGAAACTGATTTCTTCTGGTCAGTGGCAGAATATGAGTAAATGCACATAGTGTTATTGAAGTATGCTACCTGTTGTGTTGGCAAGATTACCAAGGAGCCTACTGAATTGAATTGAAAGCTGTTTTGTAAGATGCAAGCAGGATGAGACCCTGTGCCTAGAGGGAAGCAATAGCACTAGATAAGGTCTAACCCCATTCTTTCTCTTGCTGCCTGTGGAGAAACGCTTGGTGTCTCGTAGCATCAGTAGTCTTCATCCTGCTATGTTAGCCGTTGTGTATCTTTAGAAAGACACTAAAACTTATGTTTAAAAGCAGGACTTATGCTTCATGGGTTAGTGTAAATGACAAAATGCAAGTTAACTGTCGTCTGCAATCTATCTAACTGGTCCCTCTAGACCACTATGCGAGTTGGATATATATCCCTCACCAACATGGGGTTTGGGCATTAGTTCCCATAACACAACAGCTATGTGGGTCTAGTATTACAATACTTGCAAGTCTGGAGAGCTCATGCTTTGCAGAAGCTATGACAACCGAAGTCCTAGTAAACTAATTATGTTAAATTTCTCCTGGTTATGATATATAAATATAAACCTGAAACTTTAGGTGTAATGGTTATGGAAACAAAAGAGGACTCTTCTACAAGTATTGTGTTTTTTTTCTCTACAAGTGTGAGAGGAAAATATAATGGGTTTTCTTTCTGATCATTACTCAAAGTCAGAGATACCATTGGTATTTTGTTGCACTTCCAAGTTGAGGTTCAGAAGATTCCATCTATAGCCTGGCTAATCTTAAAATCAGCATGCAGGGAGAAAAGCTTTTGTTCTGAACAATGTTTTGAAACAGCTGCCATAACAGAATTTTTTCTAGACCAGCTAACTTTTTTTTTACTCTATTCACTTGTTATGCAATTCTTTTTGATGACAAATACCAAATGAGTATATTATGCTAAATGTCTCCTTAGGTGTGCTCAAGATTGCCTAGAGAAGTGTGTGTGTTGGGGATGAGGGGAAGTAACAGCATTTCTGATGACATCCATAGACATCAAACACTTCCAAAAAGTATCTGTCAGCTGCACTTATTTTGTTGCTTGGAACTATTTTTTTTTTCTAGAAAGAGAATTTTATAAGACTTAAAAAGACTGAAACCAAAAGGGTTCTACTAACTTTAAACCAATGAAATAAAAATTTTCCCTGTGTCACATCTTGTATTGTCACTGAAAGCTGCCCTACCTCTTTTGGAAACCTCACTTCAAAACTGTGGAGAGTCAATTTGAGAACTTCCTGGAATGTTCCTCCTGTAAGTCTTTTGCCTGCTGTTCTTAGTGGGTGAAACTTCTTGATAGTCTGTCTGTGAATGCTGACTGCTCCCTGTAACTTGGCCTATTTTGACCAAATTTGGTGAAGAAATGGAAGAGTGCAACTTTCTTGAACCTTCCAGAGATGTGAAGTTTCTATGTGAATCGTAAGAGCACAGCAGAGGAGAGGGGCTGGTAATGCCACACCAAAGGAAACATGAGATCACCCTTCACTAACCATTGGGCAATTCACGGGGGAAAATGATGTTAGGGATCTCCTAACAATGGGGCAAAAACTGTGTCTTTTGTTGTTGGTGTCTGTGTTTTTTCAAGAATGAGGCTAAACTTTCTGTCCTGTGCAGATTTTCTGGTTAAGGGATGAGCTCACCCCAGAGCTTAAGGAATAATTCAATTAAAGTCAATCAGCTGCAAGACACATGTACGTTCCCTATCAGGCTTAATTAGTTTTGTTGTTCACACAGCTACACAGTTGAATTGTAACACAATTCTATATTGGATTGATTGAGTTCAGAACTCTTTAAATCTGAGTCTTTTAAGGAAACTATCTCCTTGCTGCATCTAGCAACATTATTCCTGACTTTTCTCAAGGTTCAGATCTTGCCAGATAAACTTCAGATAATATTGTTTGAAGCAGCACATAATCTTACAGTGGGTTCTTTCCATTATGCTGTCTGTAGTATCCCTGATGTGCGCGTGTTGGCTAATAGCAAACATCAACAAAGGTTTTTACACATGAACATCTTGCCTCGTGTTCTATTAAATGTATCATTTGATACCTTCTGTTGCAGACGTCTTGGTTTTGACTTTGCTATGACATCTTCTTAAAAGAAAAAGAAGCTGCCAGCAGATGATGTTTTAACACTTGTCAGCAATTCGTCATGATTCTTCATACTTCAGATTTAATTGTTCTTGGAATGAACAGTTCGGAGAGACTCTTTAAAAAATTCTGCTTTCTGGTTAATGCAATCAATTTGATGCAAAAGATAATTAGTATGACAAGTTGCAGCCTACACGCGTACTACTGTGTCCCCCCTACTTTCTTCAGTCTTCCACTGTTTTTAAAGATTGGAAAGATAGGTGGGAGCAGAAAAGTTTAAGTTATTTTTAGGAGACTTTTGCCCCCCTGTCCTATTATTTAAAAGTAACAGATGGACTCTGCTCTTTGTGCGTCTCATCTTTCATACTTCTGAAGCCTTAAACCTGGAAAGGAAATGCAACTGAGGGACCATGGCTGGATCCACCATCAGCTGCACTAACAAAGGGGTTGATGATTTTCCAGAGCAAACATTAGCTGAGGGGTAGGGGTAACCTTTGGAGGAGAAACAGCTGGCATTGAGCTGTGTCCAGGGGCAGGTCTGGGTTGGGTTGGGGACGTGTCTAGGGAAGATGGTCAAATCAAGGCTGGTGGTATAGAACTGTTTTTCTGTCTTTCTAAACAAGGTCCTGACGAAAAGTTCTCTTAAAACCTTTCACCTTTCCTATCTTTCACATGAAAGACAACAAAGCTGGCTGATGGATTGCTTTAATAATCTAAATGATGATCGTTCTGTTTGATAATTAACCATGCAAATGTGAAAGAAACAATTGGTGGATCAACAAAAATAGATCTGCAGGCTACATTTGGGGGAATAGCTGAAAAAGCTAATTTGGTTATAAAGATAGGTTATGCTTTGTAATGAGAAACGACAAGGCATTTTGCTGCAACTGTCATGGAAACTTTCGAGCTTCTTTATATAGTCTAATTTAAAATGTATTTACCCTGTAGCGATGAAATTGCAATCTATGTATGAATCATAAAAGCTGGAGATGGAAAATACCTCTTGAACATATGGACCAGTTCTTCAACAGATATAATTCAGTTTAACTCAAAGTCAGAGAACAGATATTGTCTGTCTTCAAAGTCAATTTGTCCCAGGTTGTTTGTATGCACTCTTTCTAGAGACTCTTGATCTAATCTTGGAGCTGGTACTGGCTAAGAATCTTTCGTTAATTAGAGATCTCAGTACTTCAGTTTTACTTCAGCATTTTGTGAGCTCTGCTGTCTACTACATGTCTCTACGTAAGCTTTGAATAGTCACTGAACATTGGTAAAATTCAGTTATATCAAGATGTTTAGTAGTCCTCAAGTTTCAGGGCACAGATTAGTTGCCTACTGAGTTAAGATCTTGATTGTATGAGTGCTCCTTTTTTGTTCAGTCAAGCTATGTTGATATTTGAAATCAAACTGTACTTCTCAGAAAATGTTTGCCTTTCTGTATTAACAGTGAATCAGTTACTCACAGGTTAATGCTAAGCATTGGTGGAAGTTATCTAAAACACATGAATGTGGCGGTAGAAAGAAAACGAGACTTATGTCAGCAATTGAATTCAGCGTGAGGTTGTTCAGGGTGATTGTCTCCCGGCATATCTAGAGATCCTGTGTCATCCTGATGACCAGCTTTTAGACTTAGAGAAAAATTCTTTGTGAACTTATTGATGTGTTCCTAGCAGAAACTAGTTATCTCCCCCAAATTCACCAAAGCCTGCATTACTCTATCTTATCCATAGTTTGGTATCCTACTGAAGAGTTCTGTTTCCAAGGTCCATGATGATTATCTGTAGTACCCTGCAGTTCTGCCACTGTCTGAGAACATTTTGTTGAGTGACCATCACCCTATCTATGAAGCGGGCTATCAGCTTTGACTGGGATTATTTTAATAAGCACTAATATTCCACACATTTTGGGCATAGGATTGTTAAAAAAGCCAAGGGCCTACAAATAACTTTAAGTTCACTGGTGTTGGAGGCTAGGACCCTAATTCAAGTCTAAATGAAATATTCAGCTTTTCTAAGAAAGAAGCTGAAATTGGGATAACGTAGGTAAAGAACTAGATAATGCAATTCTGTATAAGCTTGGCTTAGATTTTGTCATAAATCCACTGTATTTCTTGTTTCAGCTGTAGTGGATGTGAAAGATGAGTATTAATGCGGCAGGGGAAGATTTGCACAGGAGTACAAATTTGAATTAAACCTTCAAAAAACGAAGGAAAATCCACTAACAAGCTATTGAAAAAGCTAAAGTAGTAAAACCAGAAAGCCTATAGGCTTCAATGGAAACAAAGTTGTGATCAACAATGCAAGAAGAACTTGACTCTAACAAAATAAGCAGTTTTGTTGCTTTCTTTTGCTATTAAGTGTGAATGGTGCTCAAATGGGGAAAGCATCTGAACTGCAATGAATGAGTGACAGTGCCTCGATCACTGAGATCGATTGGAATTCCTCTTCATGCACAGGTTAAAATGCAGATGTTAATTGGATAGTTGCAAAATTAAGAAGGGAAAACTAGAATATTGTGTGTAGGTTGCCAACATACCCATCCAAAACTTGTAGAGGCAAATGATAACCTGTCAGAATATGATAACGTGTCTTAGACTTAAGGCACGTGAACTTTCTTTTCATGGTTTACATTTGTGGGCAATGAAAGTAGTAAGCAAAATCGTGCTCTGTGCCTCCATAACCATGGCTGACTAAGGAGTAGGGGGGAGAAAAATGTTGTTAATCCTCCCAGTGACTTTTAGATGAGTCTCCAAAGACTAGACAAAACTCTAAGCCACTTAGAACAACTGAGCGCTATTGTGTCCTGCAGTACAGTGCTTGCTTATCCTGCTTAAAGATCAAGCTCTGCTTGTGTCCATCTAATAGGAATATATTGAATCTTGCATGGAGTGCGAGCAGGACTTTGATCAATATTGCACGCACTTTAGTTGAGGACCTACAGCAGAGGCCCTACACTTAGAAAAACAATTGAAGTAGGTCTTGGGAACACTTGACAGAATACATAAACAGATGATGTTATGGTCTCAGTGGAAATCTAGCTGTATTGAACTGAAAATAGACCATACAAGGAGAAAATTGAAGAATACTTAGTCCTTGTAGTAGGACGCCCTATGCAGTAGGCCAGCAAGCTCTGTTTGTATTCCTTCAGAAAACAAAACTACAACAAAACTATCTCCCTTGAAGAATGTAGAACACCTCCCCATACTATCCTGTGAACTTCTGAAGGAGGAGTTTCTCTGTCTTACTGAGTGAAGTATACTAGGGGAATCTGATATTAAAATTAAAAGTGTGAATTGGCTAGAAGAGGACATTGCAGGAGTTGTTCATGAGATCTTGCCTTTCTTTAGGGCAAAGCGTGAATCCTATAATATAATCCTAAAATAAGCATATTACCCCCAAGCTTCAATCACCTGTGTTCCCTGTTCTCCTGTGCAATGGGACAATGCTTGTATCAAACTACTATGTATTGACACACTGTGGGTTGTGAAGCATTATCTGAGCTGGATGTCATCTCATGTTTGTTTGTATAACTTTCTGCACGTTGATTTCTATCTAGAAATGTTATGCCAAAACACTTATTTTGGAAAAGTAACTATGGAAAATTAAGGGAAAATAGTTCTGATTTAGGCCAAGATAAACAGCCAGTTCAGAATGGAAGGCTTTCCGTGCCCGTTGGCTACTTGTTTTCAGTTCTAGTAACCAGGCCCAAGTCTTTTATCACAGTACAATAGTCTGGCATCCTTTGATTTCAGCCTGTTATTCAAATAACTAAATTGCATTCTGAAGTAGACACTTACTTTATCTTAAGCTTTGGTCTTCTTAAAACCCAGAGTCTTCTCCTAACTTCTCTTTCGCCTTGTTTCTTCTGTGATGTTATTTACCCAATGTAGGATCTGAGAAGTTTTATAGATACTAAGTAGTAGTGGCTGTATCAGGCTTTGCAGCACAAGTATTAATATGAAATCCTGCCTATAATAATGGTCATAAAACTGTTGATACAGCTGCATTAAGAAGTATGAGAGATAAATCATGAAAGGCCATGTGTTTTGTCTGGTATGGGAAGTGTCCATGAACTGGAGTGTTCTCATGTCACAGTTCAGTGGTTACTCTACTGCCAGAACTGTTTCAGAGTTCCTTATGTTTAAGATTTAAGTGATTATTTTTTGTCTTCAGTGAGAAAGCTTTTATTTAGGGACTCAAAGGCTGGACTAATTTTTTTTTTAAATTCCTTATGTACTTTGCCCCACTACAGTATAGAAGCATCTGCAGAATGAATTTTGAGTCTTTCAGTCTTTTTCCTATGTTGCTCTTATAATAGGATCTTTCTCAAGAACCACTCCATTTTGGTCCTTGAATACAATACAACTATCGCTGTTGGTTGGGCTTGCTTAAGAGCTACAGGTAAACTAAACTGAAACCACCAAACTTCCAACTTCAGCTTATACTTTGTCACTTGTCTTGGAGATGTTGAATATGATGCCAGTCTCGAGAGAGGTGCTGGGGTCATATATATTGAACTTGCAACTAGCAAGGATACTCATTAAAAACTCTTCTGTAATTTAGGAGTGACGTGAGGGCATCTTCTGATGGAAGGTGAGCATCCGCCTGAACTCTGTCAAGGAATTATCAGACTCCTAGGTAAAAGTGGTATGGATCCTGCAACATACTTGGGTTTCAGGATTAAAAAGTCTGGCTGGAGTCATTCACTGATGGTGCCTAAAACAGACTGAAAAACTCACTAAATCCTCATAAGACGAGGAAAGGAAATTCTGTGGATTAATAAGATGTTGAAAGGGTAGGGAAAAAAAGTATCCTTTTCCACAGTAGGGAAAAGTTGCCATTGGCATGCAGTTTGGATTGATTCTTGCGCCTATCATCCGTACATTCCTAAAAGATCTGAAAAAGTGGAATAACAGTGAGATTAGCAAATAAAAAGTGCTTGGGCAGAGTAGGCTGACAGCTCAACTGCACTGAGAAAAGTTTTAAGTGTATAGAATAAGTTATGTGGCAAAAAATAATAGAGAATGCATCTCTTGTTCTCTATGACTTCTCAAGAGCCCTCAAGGCAGTGATCAGGCAATCCGTTCCAGAACAAAAGGAAGATAGTTCTCATGGAAGGAATAAACAATACAAGGGGCTCACTGCCGTGTGGGATTGTGGATGCAGAATGTATGGATAGGTTCAACATGATTAAACAAGACCTGACAAAAAAGTTTACTGAGGTGTATTCAGCATAATGATGCGTATCTAACTTTTGGCTCTGAAAGTTGTCCATTTAGTAGAGGTCAAAAGACAAGATTACCCACAGTATCTCTCCAGGCTTGCACTGTTTCTTGCACCTTTTCCTGAAGCAGCTGCTACTCTCTGGACTGGAGGAGTATAGCACCCACTTGGACTTTCACCCTGAATTGCTACAGCTGTTCTGTTGTTACTTAAATGCGTGTTGTGTGCTGTATCCCCAAAGTGAATGCTGTGTTAGGTTATAGAGAATAATTTTCACATGTAGGGCAGGCCAGCTCTTCCAGCTTCTGCTGCAGTGTGGCAATAATCCATCACCATGGTATATTGCATTTGTGTTGATATAGCAAAAAGAGAAGTAAGCATCGCACAGACCAAGTCTCGAGCAACTTAGGGTTTTCTACGTCAAAGCCACCGATTCCCACAGGAGATGAGGGGTAAGTGAGGTAAAATGAGCATTCAGAAAGTGCTGGAGAACTTTGGGCTCCGCTTGCTAAAAGGCCTCCAGTTGAGCACTGGGACGCTGCTCAGCTTTGCTTTCCCTCGAGCTGGTGCCTGCAGAGATTTGCTAAACAGCCACAAACTCAGGAAGAGCAGGGGGAACACCACAAACTTTCCAGTGGGTTTTTTTCTTGCTGCTTTTTGTCCTGCAACTTCTTGTGGTTTCTCAGTCAGTTAAAAAATTAACTGTAAGCTGCTTTCTGATGATTTTATAGGAGAGCCAAGGCTCCTGTGTTTTTCAGAGCTGACAGATGCATTTGCAGCTGAACTGGCTCTTGAGGGAGGCTCATTCCAGTGTCTGCCACAAGGAGGCAGAAGCATTAAATCTTAAAATGATTTTTAAACTCGGTCCTTGATATGTATCTCAGTTCATTAAAACCGTGCTTGGGAGCATCTATAGCTGCTTCTGATGTACACAGACGATTGCAAAGAGGGAAATTTTGCAGGGGAGAATGCAAAGCATCAAACAAGTTTGTGTGTATGTGGGGATTTACTTGGTGTTTTGATGGGTTGTAAAAAAATTGTTACAAAAACGTATCAGCAACAACTGAAACAAAGGCAACCCCCCCCTCCCCCCCCAACCAGCACCAGTCATGTGACAGTTTCCCACCGATTACATTTCGTAGTTATCACTTTTGGTCACTTTCCCTTTGCAGAGGCAACTCTAAAGTCCAGATCAGTGACAGTGACACATTAACATTGCAGTAATTGTATTTTCAAACATGCCTGGCTTCCTGTTCAGCTAATATGTTGCTTACTCAGCTGCTTGTGGTAATTTAGAAACGCAGCATGGTATATTCTTGTTTCTGGACTACCTTCTTGGTGAGGATGTGGTCTGATTGCACTGTGATAATTCTCTTAGAGGAAAGCTATAGAGAATTCTAAAAAGCGTGAGTGGTTTAATTGAGTCTGATCCCTGCGCAGTGGTACTGAATGCGAATGAAATCCCACTTGCATCCTGGTCAACAGAGTATTGAAAGCTTGACGGTGGTTTATTGTATATGCTTTTTATACTCAGTAATGTCCGTGAAAGAAATGGAGAAGGGGAGGCAAAATTCAAAGTGAAAGCTGGTATTTTGTCCTTAATTCAGCCTGCTTTGCTTAAGTATCAAAGCACATACGGCAGAAAGGTCACTCGGTTATCTGAAACAACTGCAGCTCAATACATACCTGAGCATAATAGAATTTGTTTAAGGACATGGTATCATCCATAATGTCAGATGTCCTAGCTGTTACCATCTGTGTCAGACTTCGTCTAGCTGACTGTAAATACAGATCCTCTGCTGTGTGCCTTAGACCGCTAATCTCAGTTAATGTAAGTTAGTTCATGTGTTGAAATCCACTTAAAAGAGAAATTTCTTCCTGACTAAAAATATGTGTGTAAGGAAAACCTCTTCTGCCTGTAAAGGGATGTTGCAGTCTATTGTATAAAGATGTATTACAGGTTTAAATTACAGATTATGACACTTCAAAGGTGCTTTTTGATACTCTTGCAGCAATCAGACAGACAGTCACAATGTTCCTGTGGCTTAGTGGCTTACAACTAAAAAGGAAGGAAAAAGGCATTTGATAGCCGATCTGCATTTCTGTAAAACAGCATATTGTTCCGTTATCATCCTGTATGCAACCACAAATGCATATTGCTGAGAGCAGGCTTGCGCTCCCCCACGTCTGCTGCAGTGCACAAGCAGCGTAGTGGAGATCGTGGAACGCAGTGTGCTGCGCTACGTGGGGCTTGTAACCTTCATATGCTACAAACACTGTCTTTATATTTCAGCAGCATATTAAGGACATGTCTTTACGCAGCCCAAGGCTTGAATTTGAGATCACATCATCTAGCTTCTGCTCTAATTAGTTATTAAGTACATTGGACATTTTCATGCATTAAATTAATATCAGTAAGACTGTATACAAGGTGGTAAGTAAATAAAGCATCAATGTATTTACATTTTTTCTTGGGTACTGTATATAGCCAAGGGGTGGTTATACCTACTTATAAATGGGGAGATTTTTGATTTTGTTTCAAGCTTAACAGAAGTTTTGGATTGAAAATAATCATACACTTCTAGTAAAACAGCTTCAATAAAGTCCAGTTTCTGACCTAAAATTATTTTCTTCTCACTTTTTCAGGTTAAGTGCAGCTCTTTTTTTTTTTTTCCCCCCAATTGTTATTTTCAATTTATTCATTGTTAAACGTTAAAAGGGAGATAGCCAAAACAGTTTAACATCCAGATGCTCTCCTTTGCTTTGCATGCTTTCTCATGTTTTCATCAAGTGCTTCCAGAAAAAAATAATCTCTGGCATGTGTTGTTCTGCCATAGGCCTTACATATTGGTAAACTTGTCTCCTGTGAGATCTCTGTCAAAGACACTTGGGAGCATAAGATAAATGCTTTATATATATAAGCTGTTTAATGTCCTGTTACAACCAGTAAGATCTACGTTGTCCTAATAATGCAAGCAATCACTTAACCTTTTTAGCAACTCACCTTTCTTCTGCTGTATTTAGGAGGGTTGTTCTTGAGCATCTCAGCACTTGCAAGCCGTCATGTGTGTTTGGCAGATGGCAGAGAAAGTGTCTTATTGTCACACAGAAACTGCCTTACGCTCGCTTCTTCTGCTGTTGCAGTGTTTTATCAGCTTCTTCAGATAAGAATGGCCTGCCACACGTTTTCTTTCTCATCTTGAACAGTCATAACAATTTTAACTGCTATTCAGTTTTGCCATTTGACTGACTTCTGTGTTATGGAAATGATGTGTGATATGCCTGACTTCCCATTTCCAGGTAACTTGCACAAAGACAAGGGAGCCCAGTTTACTGTAATGATACTTCACATTTTCAGATTTCGTGGCTGACCAAATGGTTCATTGCCTTGATTACAGTGGTCACTGAGGTAATGTCTGACAGGTTTTTGTTTTGGTTTTTTTTTTTTTTAAGTTCCCAGGTGTCTAGATAATAGTCTGTGATAATGATGTTATTGTGTGCTTTTTGTAGTGAAGCGGGTGATTCCTACTACGCTTTAAAATGTGCTGTGTCTTTCAGCATGGCTGTAGCCTGTTGCTTAGTCTGGATACCCCAACGCACATCAGAGCTCTGTGTCGGGTCTTGAACAGTCATGGCCCTGCTGGGGAATGCACTGTATCTTTAGAGCCTCCAGATAAATGTGTCTATTGCGGAATAACTCCCACATACTTCTGAGAAACTTTTAAAAAGGTATTTTATAGCGTACAGCCAAAGTGTTTTGTCTTGCTGTGTGTCATACTGAAGTATTTTTCAAATCACCTTGAGAGTTAAAATGTTCTTGAGTATCAAGCTTTTTCTGCAGGGTCTGACTATGCAAGTGGAATTGATATAAATTTTACCTTGTATATCTCTTCTTAAATTTTTTTATTTTATTCCTATCTGTTACCTTGAAGTGGTCTGAAACTGGTTCAACAGTCCACGTTCTCGTTCAGATGCTATGCTTTTCTGTCACAAGACTGTCGTGTAGAAGTCAGCAATATATCCCTTGATTATTTTTCCCTTGTAGTCGTGCTAGCAGTGACTTTAGTCTAAAGTCCTCTCTGTCGGCGATACTTCCCATGCACAACTTCCCACTCTTGAAATTTATTCCAGTGGTATGGTGCGAGTATAACTATTTGCCAGATTTTTTTTTTTTTTTTTTCCATTTGGACGATCATTTGTTCACTTAGCAGAAGTGACCTTGGCATGAAATCTCTGGACACTGCAAGCTGTGGGAGTGTGTGAGCTGAAAGACCCCTTTTTCTCCCTGAAGAATCTCAGGACTGGGATGGCTTTTTAGCACAGTTTCAGTGAGACCCAATTCTTTCTGACTACTAGATAACTGCAGCACAGTTTGCAGAGTTAAAAACTTCAGAAGATGTTGTTACAGCTTATAAAGGTAAACAACTTTTGAATTTACTTAATCCTTTTAGGGGAAGATGCGTGCTGTAATGCTCATACCTCTTCAGGTAACAGTGCAATTTTTGGGTGGATAACAAGTGTGTGGCCCCATATGTAGTTCTGCTGTCAATTGGAGATTCATATTGTTTTTCTTTTGTCTTGTGTTTTACTTCCCTGTCTGTTTCTAGCAAAGAGCTGAAGATGCAGTTCTGATCTCCATTGCTGTCTCTGTAGCCATGTACTTGTGTTATCTGTTTTGTGCCTGTTACAGACAAACATGTCCTTGGTATTGATACTAGTCTGTGATTTAAAAGTGCTCTCATTCTTTTTAGTTTTGTCATGTGCATAAAATATTTAATCTTCTGGGAATGCCTGCTTTCTTGCTGCTGTGTGCTTTCCCTTGGTTTGCAAGGATAGGTATAATTTTCTTGTCATAGTTATTAGATTTGATTCCATATGTAAAGTCTTTCCTATGAACTTTGTCATAGCTTTTCTCTACTGTACTTATGTGTTTCATTTCTGTTTAATTATTTTACCTTGTATCTTGTGCAAACTCCTTATTTTTTCCTTCTTTTTTACACTTTTCCTGTTCTACTCAGTAAATTGTTTGTATGCCTGCTTCCCCAGCTTCCTGGAGTTCAGTGTGAACTTGTTTGCTGACATTTCCCAAGTCTATAATTCTTGGAGTTACTGTAGTCTCTTCTGAGTTCTGTCTTCACAACTATGTATCTCTTGTCCTTATTATCAGTTGTCAGAAATAACTTTTCCTGAAGTATTCATTAGGATATGTTTTTACTGTGGTGTAGCTTTGCAGGAGACCTGAAAGCCAGAAAATACTGCCCTTAGCCACTACGTATACAACCCACCTACAACTATTGCAGGCAGTGCCTTTCTCTTCAGTTCCTCTCAGCTGTGCTTCCTTCTTCTTTGCCTCTGGGTACAGCTTTGTCTTCTAATAACCTCCTATATTTGGACATCTGGGAGGTTCTCTCTTCAGAGTCATCTCCTACCACTCCTGGAAACAAAGCTCAATGTGCTTGTGTTTTAACTAGGCCATGATCATATGGCTTTGGTATTCCTGGCAGGTTTCTAACCTGGTGTTATGTGTCACAGTTGCTTCTCAAATTCACATGGATGCTCTCATTGCCCATATTGCTTGGGAGGAGAGTGCAATTCCTGATAGGCATTTAAATCTTGCACTAAATAAAGTTGGTAGCATTGCTTACAGGCCTGTTTCAGAGAAAGCTCTTTTAAAGGCTGTCATTCTCAGAAAGGTGATCCTTCTTTTTTTTGCTCACTGTTTGGAGGTCATCTGTCCCATCATGACTTCAAGCAAGAGATGAGACCAGTGTCATGCCAGTTTTGGTGCTAGTAGTACCTCTGCTGCTTGACCAAGGTGACCAGTGAGCAAACAAAATCATATTCTAAAGCTTTGTGGAAATTCCTGATTCTTGCAGTCTTCATGGAAGAAGGTGTGTTCTCTAATGAAGGCACTATAAGGTTTTTTTCAGACCTGCTCCTCTTGGTGACCACAACAGAACTAAGTTTAAAATGGAGGCTGAGAAATTAGCAATTTTCTTGAGACCATGCGTTGGTTTTTCTCCTTCCAGTCCTTCATTTCCTCCTTTAGACCTGCTGAAATGAAGCCTCAGATTCTGACACTCAGCAACCCACTTAGTCTAAACCACAGGATAAGATGGGGCCTTCTAAGCTAAGGGAACACCAGTTGTCTCTTTCTGGAGACTTTTTCTGACAGGCCCGCTATATCCAAGTGGAATTATAGAAAAACTTGCAAACTGTTCCTCCACAGCAGTTTGCCACTGGAGGCAGCTGGTAATCAAAAAAAGCTCACAAGAGGAAGCTTGAAAGGGCTGGAGTCTTAACAGCCTAATTTCTTTTTTTGTTTGTTTTTTTTCTTCTTCTTTGCCTGCACTCCACTAGCAATAGGCATGAAAGCTCCTGCCTGCCTTTCTGCCCTCGTTGGGAATTACCCATTGATAATTCTTCAGCATGCACAAGGGTTTTATCCTTATAAAAGCCTGTGTTTCTTCCTCATATCTCAGTTCCCTGTTAGCACCTGCTACTGGTGACCTTGTAGAAGGGCCTGAGAACTCTACCCCTCTCTCTCTCTTTTATCTTTGCCCACTACCAGTAAATCCTGCTCATGGAATGAGCTGAGCCTGAAACATGCCAGGAACAAACTGTACAAAATCCTCTCTGACTTGACCAGAGGCTGGTTAGGCTCTTCAGCAGAGGAAACAACTAGAGCTGGTATCTGTGCCCAGATATACTTTCTTCTGCCTCACCTACACTAAGGCACCACTGCTAAGCTGTGCTCTTGCTGTTGGTGGAATCTGTCTGCAGCAGCCCATCTGTGAGGAGCAATCAAGAAATGTGAGGTTCTTTGAGGTGATGCTGCTCTTTCTTTGATCTCTTGGGCCTTTATAGTTTAATGGTAGTTTGAACTGTAGAGAGGAGGAATTGGCCAAAAAGTGCTTTTGCTAGGGAACTGTGAGCATGCGGATACCCTCTGTGAAATTCAACACTTCTGCTCATACAACTTCGTATCTCAAGTTGTTTAAGTAGTGTTGGTCCCATAATACACTTGCCTTTTGAGGAGGGAGGAGAGAAGGGGTCTTCCAGTTCCGCTGATAAGTATTGTTAGCAGATACCACCTAACACTTGTATTTCAGGCTTCCTTGTGTGATAATGTATGTTTGTAGACAAATACTGTCATAGTCCTTCACCTTCCCCAAGGAGCTCTAGTCAAAAATAAAAGATATTCTTTTGAGAATAAATATCTTCAGCATAGATACTGACAAAGTGCTTGCAAGGAATACCTGGACAAGAGCTTGTTCTAGTTGCAAGTGAAGAAGTGAAGAAGGCTGAGGGGAGACCTTATTATGGCATACAAGTATCTAAAGGGTGGGTTGAAGGAGGATGGTGCCAGACTCTTTTCATTGGTTCCCAGTGACAGGACGAGGGGCAACAGGCACAAGTTAGAACATAGGAAGTTCCGTTCAAATACATGGAAAAACTCCTTTACAGTGAGGGTGACAGAGCACTGAACAGGCTGCCCAGGGAGGTTGTGGAGTCCCCTTCTCTGGAGATTTTCAAGACCTGCCTGGATGCAGTCCTGAGTAATGTGCTCTAGGCAATCCTGCTTTAGCAGGGGAGTTGGACTAGATGATCTCTAGAGGTCCCTTCCAACTCTGAAGTTTCTGTGATTCTATGATGTGTACCTAGAGAGGAAAAGCAGCTCTTGGCCCTATTGCTCTCCAGGCAAGGATTGGGTTTCAGTTGGATTTGGGGAGATGAATTTTTTGGGGGCTAATATTTGTATATGTTCCTGCCATCATACGCGCTTTGGAAACATGATTCTTCTGAATATCTGAGAAGGCAAATATGTTGAGTGACATACTTGCAGAGGGTTTCTAGGAATTACTCCTCTCTAGTGTTAAAATGTGCAGATGGTTTTGACAAGCTCCTGTTATGACTAAGAGTATTGCTACACTTATTGTCCATCCTTTTAACAATTTAAAAAATTAGGAGGTTTTTTTTCCTTTTCTGATCAAAAGGTATAATCTACTGATGAATATATCTGCATATATATCAATCTGCCCTAACACAGATCTTGTGCGACATCGGTTGTCTTTGTTGAATGTTTACAGCATTTTCAGAACTCTTAATTTCTGACTTCTAGCATCCCTCTAAGAACTGCCTTGGCTTTCCCTCCCATTTTATGTTTAACATGTGTTAGAGGCAAGACAATGAAATGTTCTTTTTTAATCTCTTCCCATATGTGTTTTGTGGTCCCTTTTCAAATACCTCCTGAAAGTACAGTTCCTGGAAAACTGCAGTTTCTTCTGCTAAGAATCTGTTATATCTTCATTCATGTGATTCTGGTGATTGTAAATATAGATCTTGGTTTCATTCTATTTTTTTTTCCTGTTTTATTGCTTTTCTCTTTAAATATGAGGTAGTGGGCTGCATGCATGAAAGAGTGGATGTGTCTGCCTTCTGGCCTATTTCTAATGCACAACTTGTTTTGACTTTTTTTTTTAATATGTGAGATGTCAGCATAGCACCCCAACAATAAGTGAATATGTGCTATATTGACCTCTCTGGCTGAGCTATGAAGGCCTGATCTTTCAAGTATTTTGATGTATAGTGATCCTTAGTGTCCTGAGCAAACTTACAGTCTTGGCTGACATTACTGGCAAACGTTAAAGTCAGGGCTTTTCCCTGCATGTGTTCCTGTTGAACTCAATCTTTGTCCGCCACCCCCATACTGACTCGATTGCTATTTCTAAGATAGGAACATGCTAAGATACAGACCACTAACTAGTTAAATAGTCTAGCTTTTAAAGTAGACCAATTTAACTTGAGGAGTGAAATCATGGTTCTTCCGTATAATCTAATTAAAAGAGTTTGCTGACTTGGAAGACAATATTTGGCACATAATTTGTTATTTGTCATATAGTAACCTTGACGTTAGTGGGGTTACGTTGATAGCTGTAGCAACAAGAAGTAACCACAGTGCCCTACACTGTTCTTTTGATATGATAGTAAGCTGCATTAGTCATAAATGCTGATACTTACAAATTAGTATTTATTCACAAGCCTCTCGTTGCTCTTAAGTATTTACTTTTGGGGTATTATTGGCTTCAAGGAGCATTAACAAGACTATGATTATCTGTTGGTTTAAAGGCTATGAATGTTTAGTACTTCAAGCAGAAAGGCTTTGATTTATACTTGAAATCACTGGTAGTAAATGGGAACATGCACACTTAAAGATGTACTTTTACTGATGTTTCCCTTAGTAGCTCAGTTGGAGGCAGAATATTTCTATGGTTGTGCATTTGTAGGGGTCTCGAGTGTAAACTAGTTGCAAGGCTCCACCCAAGCTCGCTGTGCACACATCAGATAGATATAATGTCTTGCCAGGTTTTCGTTATTGAACCTAGGTGATAAAGTGAAATAGCACAAGTGTCTTGAGTTTGGACTATTATGTAAAGAATAGAGTAGTGAGAATACCTTGAATAGCGCCTAACTTCTGTTCTTAGCATCTGCTGGCCTAGTCCATTGGACTACTATTAGGAGTGTTGAACTGACAGAACAAAAGAAGAAGAAGAAAAAAGCTGTATGTTTCTCGATCTATTTTACATCTGAGTGACACGTTTCTGGGCAGATGAAACTGAAAAAAGGGCTGTACTCTGCCTAAGTTGACTCTGAGTGGAGTAGTACAGGGGTCTGTACTGGGACCTGTCCTGTTTAACATATTTATTAGTGACTTGGAGAACATGATGGAGAACATGTTTGCAGATGACACCAAACTGGGGAGAATGGGTCAATATGCTTGAGAGCAGGACTGCCATCTAGGAGGACGTAGATGGGCTTCAGGAATGGCCTGGGAGGAACCTTATGAAAGTCAATGAGGGCAAATGCAAAGTCCTGCACCTGGGAAGGAAGGAGCCTTGAAATGACACCAGCTAGGGCTGCCTGGCTGGGAAGTGGCTCTGGAAAAAGGTCATGGTGGATGTGGCAGCAGTTGGGCAGCAGAGAAGGTTGTGCAGTCAGTGTCCACCCACGTGTCCATGGATATCTTCAAAACCCAACTGGATAAAGCCCTGTGTAATCTGGTCTGAGCTCACAGCTGGCCCTTCTTTGAGCAGGCGTTGAACTAAAAACTTCCTGTGGTCATTCTGACCTGAATTTTCCTATTATTCCTGTGACTTTTTGCAACGAAATCAAGGTCCATGTGAAATATTATTTACTTTCCTGTAGAATATTTTGGAAAATGCTCTTGTTTATTTAGGAGCCTGCCATATTTTGATTTAAGATTCAGGATGAGTTATCTAATCTCTCCAAAGGAGTTATAAATTTCACATTCAGTAAGCCTGACGTTTAGTATATTGATGAATACAATAAACAGAGGAGTGAATTTAATAACCTGATAGTAATCTCACCAGTAACACAGTAAGATGTGTGTTATAATTCATTCAGGTTCTTCCACAGTACTCGTCATCACACTGCAAATTGTACTTAAAGCGTGCACACGAGCTCAGAAAGAGTGTCCAAGGTTACCTACTTTCTTATGAGCTTAGAAGTTGACAAGTGTTTTTGCAACTTCCACTGCGTGTTCTGTTTATCATGTTTTGCAAAATGGTCCCTGCTGTTAGGGTTAGGTTGCTGATGGGGAGTGTCTCAACTGTGAACCAAGAGCACGCATTGTCTCGGTTAATGCGTTTACCTTATCGTAGATCTAGGCTTTCATGTTTTGGATCAATTCTCTTGCACATTTCACTTAAACTAGTGAAAATCAGAGACTTCTCAATGAATTTGATGTGAAATAAATCAGAAACTTACTCATTTTTAATAGAAAGCTCCTAATATGCCATGTTGGGTGATGGCATGCAAGAACCTCATTCTTGAAAAATCTATGGTGAACTGCTTCTTAAAGTGTAAGTTTACTGGCAGTACAGTGACAAAAGCTTTAACCCTGGTATCCTCTTACAGCTTCCTTCAGAAGCGTTAACACTTGCTATCTCAGCAGTAGACCTTCTGCTAATTATATCAGCCTTGCAGTGGACTGGTCTATTAGCCTAGCTGAAGTTCTGCTGGCTAAATCTGAGATTACTCTGTGATGAGCATATTTTCAGGACATTGGTCGTTATCCGGCGTGAACTAATTGGGTCTTAAGGGCATGTCAGCAGTGAAAATGATATTAATCAGAAGAGCATAATTCAGTTGTTCATAGCTGCTTTCCATCTCTACGGGTGATCATACTAGTCTTATATGGCAACTTTATATAGGAAACTTCCTATAAGCCTTAATCGTGATCTCAGTATACTTACAAGGGGGTTCTGCCCCCAGCATTTCTGCCTGTCTGTTCTGGGTTACAAATTCTCGGTCTCCCATAGGAAATGCTTGCTTCTTACCCATAAACGATGTCGACCTCTTTCATTGCACGTGGACCCCAGATTGTACTGTATGGTATAGGAATGACAACTTACTACAGCATCAGCCTGAGTTGTAAGGGGAAATAGCATTAAAATATCTTAATGTTAGAACAGAGTTGATTATCTCTTGTAGCCGCTTCAATACATTTGTGCAAAAAATTGACAGCCTGTAGCACTAACTCATAAACTTAGAAGCAGGGATTTTTTGTTTTGGTTTGCTCACTGCATAAATCAAACAGAGCCTTTAAGGAAATATAACAAATAATGATGCTCCCACTGTTATAAATTTTCTGCTGCTGAATAAAAGGAGAGAAACTCGATATGAAACCTATGAAAATACAAAATGATAAAAGCAGGTATTTGGCTCTAGAAATTGTTTTCAGTTATTCCCAGCACTGGGGATTTATTCTTAGGTTTTATTTCACCCTTAAGTGTGTGGCTGCTGTTTTGCTTGAAACTGAGATCTGCCCACTGTCATCTGAGGGCTGATTTTGTCCCTCTTGGATTTTAGTAGGTATGTGATGCTCTTGTAGCTGAATTTTACATGGCTTCCTGTGATGAGCATTACAGGCTCCTGTGAGAGGAGATATCATGAATGAGACTCGAGCGGCTGAAGTTTGGCAAGCCCCGATGGATCCTGTTAGAGATCAGAGGAGTAACCCACAAGCAAGGACATGGAGTAAACAGCGATACATCTGTCAGCAGATAGCTGATGAAATCCGTGCTTTTGGTATGATCGAGGATGAAAGAAAATTTTCGCATCGCTCTCTCACCCACCTTGCACCTCACAGCCGCTAGTAAAAGAATGGCCACACTGTTGAATATAGGCTGCTCTGTTAATGAGAGATCATGCTATGAGCGAATACATGGTATGGATATTAGCACATTGGGTTGCAGTGTGTCTGCTTTGGCAGTCTCTGGAAGAAATGGGACCAGTGCTGTCTTCATTCAATTAGGTTTTCTGTACTAGAATAAAGCCAGTCAAGAAATAGAGTTGTTCAATGAAGAGTGCAGTAAAAGAGCTCAGTTTTCACTATTAAGACATTGAAACTTTTGTTTTAAAAAAGAAAAGTGCATAAATTGTTCTGAGAGGATGGAAAAACACCTGATTAACATTTATTTTTCCTAACTAGTCTCACTTATGCTTTTTTATTTAAGAAATTGGAATTATGTCTGCTTTTTTAATTCTGAGCAGTCAAAATAGGAAAAGAGACCTGAGAGACTTCATACATATATAATTCTTTATTTCTTTTATGGTAATATTTAGTCAAGGACCCTACAGTAAATTAACATAACTTAAGAACTGTCATTTCACATTCTAGGCATTGCGTTATGTGTGAATGTAATATCTTTTTATGATGATTTCTTTAGACTAATCTAACTAGAAGTGCTCCAAAGAGAACAGAACTGAACATGGAAAACAAGTAACTAGTCCTGCTGATCCTCCTGCCAGCTGGAGGAAGGGAGCAGAGATCCTGGCACATGGTTGCCCCTTGGTAGGCAGTACTGTTGAAAGAAGGTAGGATGCTGCTCAGTTACACTCCTACAGCCAGGAGTGCTATTTTTCTGCTGAGCATGATAATTTAGTGCTTGATACACAGGTTAATTGTTTTGGGGATAGTTTTAACCTTCTTTTCTAAACTGGGAAACCCATAAGACTGGACCTAGAAGCATTTCTGGTGGAAATGACTTTTCCTTCTGACATCAGTCTTAAGTTTGAACTGCTTGGCAAAAGATTTCTTCCAACCGCAGTTGAATGCAGAGCATATCCCAGGTTGCAGCGACATTAGAATTTTTGTTTAGAGCGGCAGTGCAGCTCTGAAGCAAGTCTGCTAAAACTCCCTGCTTACAAGGCACTGGCTTGATTCACGGTGTGACTTTGGAGCACATGGATTAGATCCTTTTAAGGGCAAAATAAACTTGGATCTCCATGTTAGGTGTTCAAGCACGCTTGCTAAAATCTTTAACATGGATATAAACATCTGAACCAGAGAGCGATAGTGCATGCAACTTGAATAACCCTGAGACCTCTAGTAAATTGACAGCGGACCTGGAGGCCAAGCAGATGAAATTAAGAAACTGCTGTTAACACACCAGAAGGTGGGATAAAATATGACCCCAGCATTCCACTGATTGTCTTCCGTGGGAATACTGAAGTGTAACTCAATAGCCGGCTGCCTGTTCCATGCAGGGAACAGCGTACCACCATAGCTTTAAAGATCTTCAGTTGTGAAAGTGGTAGTTGCTGCATAAAAATATATATGCAACACATTAATCATAGGACAGATGGATGAATGGCACTGTTTGTGTTTTCCTGTTTAGTATCTGTGTATTTAGATTATTTTACAGATGATCCAGTCCTTTAGCAAGAGTCCCCAAGGATGTTGGAACATCGGAAGGATGAGGGAAAGCCCTCAGTTGTATGACTGCTGTGGGAGGCTTGGAAGAGCCTGTGCAGAGATGTGTGATAGGCTGTGGATAGAAACAGCCCAAAGGCTCAGTATGACCTTCTTGCCCCTGGCCCCAGCAGGTTTTTGGCTAGCTGCTTTGGTGGTGGTGCAGAAAGTCCCACTCTGGCTGTGCATGGGCTTAGTGTAGTTGACGGGGTTTGGTAGCGTGTGCTTTTCTCTGTCTGAAGAAAGCTATTTTTACTTCTGGGATAGAGGCTGGGTTCATGTGGTGCTGCAGTTCAGCCATTGAGAACTGGAGGTTCAACGTAGTGCTGCACATAGGTATAGGGGAGTGCTTAAACCTGAGCCCTGACTAATCTGTCTATGGAGAGCAGAAGTCATCAGAGTGGGGTTTTAGTGCAGCTCTTTGTTTGCGTCTTTCTGGATATTCAGAACATGCTGTATTTAGCTTAGTTACTCTCACCAGTGTAATGTGGTTGGGTTAGGAAAATGTTTTAAAAAAAAAATAATAATTGAAACTTCAATTTGTGTGAGATAAGCTTTCAAATATAACTAAGAAATGTGTTGTAGTTAAGAGCTGTAAACAAGATTCTATTGTTTTTACTCCCAAATATTAATGTCTGAAAAATTTCTACAGAGACTAATGTTCTGCAGGATATTATACGTGAGATCTAAAAGAAATAATAAAGAAATTACTGAATTTTTCTGAAATGGGAAACAAGTCTATAAAGATATTTTTAAGCTGAGTTACATTTGCACAACTTCTACCTTTAAGAGGAGAGGTAGCTTGTGCAAAAGCTTGAATGTGCCAATCTGCCCCAGGGGAAAATTCCTTCCTGATGCCAGAGCTGGTGATCAGCTATTCCCTGAGCATGTGAGCAAGACCTGCCTCGCACCACAGGCTGGTTATGCCTCCCAGAAGATGCCCAAACCCTATTCTTCCTCAACCTGGAGCCATCTTGAGGGCTTCTGAGAGTAGCCATATGCCCTGGCCTGATCAGCTTTGAGGGCAAGAGTCCTTCTCGTGCTTGGAAGGACACTAGTGGGTGATCCAAAGCCCTAGGATCCTTTGCAACATCTCTGCATCCTGTTTCTTATGGCTGTTGCCCCTGGCTCTGCAGAGGATGACAGAGAACTCTGCAGTGCTCCTCAAGGAGGCATGCCCTTGATCTTGACACTGGGGTTGGTGGTTCTTCTCATCTTCTGAGGACCTCGCATCTGTTCCCCAAAGGCTGAAACAGGATTTCCATCCATTGGATGGGCTCTGAATGTGATCCCCCCAGGAGCTGGCATTGCAGTGGAGAACCTCCAGCAGGCTCATCCGGCCTCCAGTCTTCCTCTCTCTGAGTAATTCCACAGGCTCCTCAGTGACTTCCTCCTGGATGTCTTCAGGCCGCCTGCCGGGCAGGGTGGCAGCAGGACATGGAAGGCTGTCCCCTTTATCCTGCCCTGGGGCATTGTGACTGCTGTGTTGCCAGGTGATGTCACTGTGACATGGGGGTGATGGGGCCCCTTGCAGCCCCACCCTCGGCCCCTCTGCAGAAGAAAGTGCCTGCTATTTTCTGCTAGCACTGACCAGGACAGACCAGGCTCCAGCTGTGTGGGAGACAGAGCTGTATCTGCACAGCCTTTCCCATCAACGTTAGGGTCCCTGATGCCCAAAAAGTAGTTAGAGAGGACTACCTGCCTTTTGAGCCGCCCCCTTTTTTTCTACTCAGTTATTTTTAGCAATGGTGTGAGACTTAAATCATGCCATGACCCACCATAATCTTTCCTGTTTCCTTTGAAAAATGAACGGCAGGTGCCCAGCTGTGGTTTCTGATTATGGCTCCTATGATCATGCATGCACACACCTGCACCTTCCTGTGCTAGGAGAGGTTATGAAAACACTGGGGCTGGTAGGAGCTTGGTTTTTCCATTTCATACAAAGTTTTGGGGCAAATAAAAAATCCTCTTCCAAGCAGACTAAGAACAAAACTTCAAAATCTTGATCTTGAAAGATCTACTTATTTTTCTCCCCCTTCAGATAAAAGTAAACCATTTGGTTTCAAATGTCTATTTTGGTTTTTTTTTTTTGCTTCCTATAAGAGAACACAAAAGCTACAAATCACATTCTGAAAAGGACAAAATTGTTCAGCTTTATAGGAACGTTTTGTTTTTCCTGAATGGAATCGTGTTTTCATAAGTGCTGTTTTTAACAAAGAAGAGCTTTCCCATAGAAATGTTATTTTGGAAAATACTGGGTTTATCAACAACTCATGTAACTGTTGCTCCTTGCCTCAAATAAGTTAGACTTTTTCCCCAAGTTGTGTTACAAAAGTCCTTTATAATCTGGAAGTTTTACTCATTAGCAAGCTTTGCAAGCTGAAAATTAAATGCAAATCACAGGAGAAAACTAATCCATTATCTTTATTTTGTCTAAAAATATCCTTTCAACTAAGTCTACCAGGTTGTTTTGTTGTTGTGCTCTTGGGAATGATCCTTTCTTGCTGTTGTTTGTTTTATGCTGTGGGTTTAGATAATATCAGGATAATGTACCATGTAAGTCAAGGAAATAGTCTTCTGTCTGGAATATGACAAGTGTTTCTAATTGTAATTAATAACTCATATATTAAACACTCAAATTAGCTTTGATTGTTTAAGCTGGAAGCTGGTTTCATATCAATGATGTGATATTGTTAGGCAGTCTTTCTGAGGATCAGATTATGGGATCTGCCATTAGGCTTTCATTTCTTTGGTGAGATTATTTTCACAAAATTTCTCCCTGTATGTATGATTAAATCCCACCGAATTTGTTGTCGTCTTGAATTTGGTTTCTTAGGTGACATTAAAATTTTAACAAGGTTTTAATGTCTAGCTAAAATGTTTCTAAGTAGTGTTTCAATCCATAATTTCATAATACTTTCTGTCGAATAGCATCAACTACATGCGTTGCAGTTTTAAATACAGATGTCTGGCCCAGAATCTTGAAAGCCCTTGGTTTGCAAGTGTCTGAACTTCCTCAGCTAGCATAGACTTATATCTTTGCATACAAGTTCTGTGGTTTAAGAGTAAGCGAACCCTCCGCCTTGCCTCCTGCTCCTCCCCAGGGCTATATCAAGCAGTTGTGGTGCAGGCCATGTCTGCAGGTGGTGCGAGTTAAGTGGTGGTCAGCAGTGCCTCACCTCTATTTTTTTGAGGTGGCTGAGCACAAGACTCGCTCTTGAGCAGAAGTCTGTTCTTTTCTAGAAGACTTAACTGATGTCTGGGTTGCTTATGCGAAAATACAGTTACTGACTGGCACCCTGTCATGGACAATGACAAGACGACAGATGCTCTCCCCCACCTCTCACCCCAAGGAGAGGAAGAAGAGAGATAAAGAGATTTATGAGTTTGGAAAAAAACTAAACTACTTTATTGAAATATTAATAATAAAATAAAAAATGAAATAGAAACAATATAAATTATTATATACAAAACCAGATCAAATTCCTAGGAAGATGTCACCGGCAGGCACCGGGAAAGTTCCAGACTGGACTCAGTGACAAATAGGAACTGGAACACACTGACCGGGATGAAAAGGCGGATGAGCTGATGGGGTCCTCCTCAGGCATCAGTCACTGAAGAAAGAGAACCATTGGAGAAAAGCCACTGGAGAAGAGCCAAAGAGCCCTCAGAGAAGAACCACTGGAGAAGAGCCAACCTGACCCCTCAGCTGTTACACTGACTATGGCGGATGGGCTGGAACACCCGATTGGTCAGTTTGGGTCACCTGAACCTGTTCACACCTCCCCACAGGTGCAGCCCCTCCATGGGGTAAAGAGCCCAGTTGGTGACCCTGGGTGCCACCGCAACGGGTGTGAGCAGGAGCCTCTCATGGAACAGAGTTGGCTCTGCTTCACCCCAAACCGGGACACACCCACCCCTCCAGAGAGATGCTGTAAAGATTAAATTATGGAGCAGACTGGAAGCCCCATCTATTTTTCGTTTCCTTTGGTTTGGTATGGGTGTTAGCAGCTCTTCTTGTGGAAATCTTTTCTTTCTCCAATTGCAAAATCTTGATTTAGTTTGGGGTTTGTTTCCCTCCCCCCCGAATATATTTATAAGTCTTCTGACCAGCTGTAGGCATGTTACTGGGAAATTTCTGAGCAGCAGCTTAGTGCATTTCCAGTTGTGTTCCATATAATGAAAGCTCCTGTACCCCCAGACTGTGCCCCGCTAAACGGCAGTGATGCTGCTGGGTCAGAATCTTCTGGCTGCGGATTCTGGCTGTTCGATTGCCCCAGAACCAAACTTATAAACGGGGATGGTCCTCTATATGCTATGATAGACTCTGCTAATGAAGGGCTTGGGTGAGGTGCCTTGTCTGTGGCTTGAGGCAAATGCTGTATGAGAAGGGGAAGCAAGAGAAAATGAGGGAAAGCTTGCTGCAACTAATGTTTTGCTGTGAGCATGTTTGCAGTATTAAAGCAAATTCATTTTTATAGCCTTGTTAGTTTTAACTTTATCGCCTCCAATTCAATTCATAAACTTAGAATGTCTTATGTAAATGCAAAACTAAAAATGCCAGTAGTGAAGAATTGGCAAAATAGAGAGTTATCCGTATAATTTATTGAAAGAATGTAAACAAAGATGAATGAATAGACAGGCTGCTCTCATGGGGACAAGGAGAAAGCAATGTCAAAAAATGTACACTGCGTGAAGCCATGAAAAGTTAATACAGCATAATGCAACAAGGTCTGAAGAATATTGGGTGAAGCCAATTACTGCTTTTAGCCCAACATGTTTAATAAATTCAGTGTTCTGCCCCTGACCTCTCAACTAATTCACTTGGGACAATGCAGACACAGTCTTAAAGTAGCTACAAGATGTGACTTTCCTCAGACAATTTCTCCATGCTATTATCAGTTAAAATGCTTGCATTAAGACCCGTGAAACTTGGAACTAATGTTTAAAAAAAAAATCACAGAGCAGATTTACTAGAGGTTGTAGCTAGAACAGAGAGACCCTGATGCTTCAGTAGATGCTTGGCCAAGTTTGCATGCTTCACTTATACTTGTTTGATCCTTAGAAATTCTGCCCACAAAAGCTATGGGATGGGGGAGCGGGAGGGACTTTTTCAGTAATTGTTAATTTAATACCTGTCACTTTCCCAGCTTGCTTTGAACATGTTCCTTCCCCTCGACTTACACAAGGCTGAAGCAGAACTGCAATTACTTTTCTGTATCTCCTATGCTGTTAGTCCTAACACAACTGTAGTTCATGATGGAAACCCATGCTCAGGACTCAGCAGGTACAGGGTCAATGTTGGTGTTTAAAAAGCACGAGCCCGTGAGGTTGTAAATAGATGAGTCTGAACTTGTTAGGTCCTTCACTAGCCACAGATAAGCCAGTTGTGGGGTGGAAGTAGGTTAGCTGCACAAATGTGGTGCTGTGCTATAAAATTTGCCTTTTGCTTCTGTGAGGGTTCTGCCAAGTGATCCTGCTCTCTCCAGCTTTGTGTGCTGGGCATGGGGTATGAATAGCAGGAAGAGACAGAAAACTAAGGCTTTTATGCGAGTCTTTCAACAACAAGTTTTTCATTAAATCCGTCTCACGCATTGTTTAATCCATCTCACATATTTTGGCTGTCATTTTCACGGCTACCTTCGTAAGGCAGTGTGATATTCTGGCAGCAAGGAATAGCTACTGTTTTTCCAGGAAAATCATTAGAAGTTGGAAGGGATGAACTCTGTCCCATAAGTTTGGGGAAAAATATAGCCAGTCTGCAGCTTTGGTTTCATCTCAAAAGCTTTATCCACTGGACTGATATAAAGACTATGTCCTTACCTGCCCTTGGTTCCCTTTGTCTGTAACATTAGTATAGGGTGTAACCATACAGCCTCCTCCTGCGCTGATTTGAAAATGAACTTGGAAATAGTCTACATAGGGCTAGATACGCGCTTCAGGTTGTGTGGGTTTAAAGTGTTTTGCTGGAATGACTCAAGTGCTTAGTGGTTTGTAATGCTGGGGGCATTTATGGCTAAGTGCAGGACAACTCCAATATTCATGAGAGGACAGCAGCCCCATCATGGGACAGCGTAGCAATAAAATGGTTTTTATTGCGGCTTTATAGCTCTCTTGAGATAAAGACCTGGTTACAGAATTTGTGACTGTTCCCTCAAGCGTGTGCGCGAGGATGTTTTGTTTCTGCTGTTTAACTTCGAGCACCCCTGTGAATCTTCAGTTTAGAGCACGTAAAGATTTTCACAGACATGGGTAAATAAACAAACACCTCTGTGTTCAGTAAAATGGGCAGCAAGTCCTACTCTTTTAACGCAGGTGTGTTAGAGGTTTCGTGGCTGCTGTAACTTTGGTAGGAAGCCTGACGACAAAATTCCCATGAACTTCAGCATAAACTGGTTCCATCGATGCTTTCCCTAAAAGTCCACTCTGAAAGGGGATCTTTTGCTGACAGATCACTAGATGCAGCAAGGTGTACAGAAACAGGATGTGTGTTGTAGCCAGGTGGAGGAAAACATGTATCTGCATTTTAACATTTTCAGGATATGCATTGTATATAGCTCAGAATTTATACTTAGGTCACCATAAAGCTATAACTTTGTAAAGGTTGAACCTCACCATTTAAAATGTGGAACTTATCTTTAATGATATCCAAATGAGCCATACAGCACAAGAGCCTTTGCCATAACACAACAAAACTTGTAGCAAAAATAAAAAGTCAATTCAACCTCGTAGCCAATTTTGTTAAAGGATGTTTTAAAAACAATGCAGACTGAAAAAAAGAAAAAAATTGGGGGAAACTTAAGTTTGAAAAGCAGCAGCGGATGTATTTTCCAAGCATTGGTGGAATCCTGCCAAGGATACACGCTACGCGTCCTGGCTGACGTAGAAATTGCCTACTAGCAAAATTTTGGGAGATAGAAGCAGAAAAATGGACAAGAAGGACATGTAATTAAATGCTCATACACGCGTAGTGCTACCTCCTGCTTCTCTAAAAACCAAAGAAAAATACTGGAGCTGCTGGACTTGATATGCTTATGCAGTTTTAGTTTTTTAACACGCACAGATGCAGTGGTGGGATTCTTGCAAGACAGCGCGTTCTGTATTATTCCCAGCAGCTGCTTAGCATGGAAATTAAGAGCATCTACTTAGTCAGCAAACCTGCCACGGCGGTGCAAAATGGAAATCTTGATCCTTGTGTTTCTCCTGGATGGAGAAATAACTCCTTCAGCAGCCTGAATGAGTGCTGCTTGTACTGTCACTGTAATGCCGGTGAACATGTGAGGAGGTTGTGTTTTGTGTAGCATGTTGCTATGGTCATATAGATAGGATAATGTGGTAAGTAGCAGATGACTGATGATTTAGCAATAAAAAACAATAAATAAATAAAAAGAAGATGCTGTATAGTTTATTGCAATTTTCTCAAACAAGAAAAGATATTGAATTTCTTTCAAGAAGGATCTCAAGAGCCTTCCTTAATGCACAACCAAGGCCAAGCTCTTGAAAGCTCCACATATTGTATAATATGGCTAACAAAGGAAAAACTGTGCAACAAAGCAGGGGAGGGGCTCGTATTGACTGAATGTGGACAGACTGTGATTGATAGTCTTGCCTTTTTTCCCCTTTGTGCGCTGTGCACAATAATTACTGTAGGCAGAACCTCATGTTTTAATATAGTGTACAATAGCCTCTCTTTTGATTGAAATTCATGTTCATTTGATCTTGACAGCAATGCAAAGTTAGTTTTTTCCGGTAACATTTTTAATAATTAAACAAGCTATTTAAAGCTTGGCATTTTCATTATATTTGCACCAGTGCTATCCATTATTCTGATGATCCAGTGATTCTTTATTAAAACAAAAAATATTACATTCAAATATTAAATGTCAGGCATAATTCATAAATGTAATGAAAGTCATATCTGGCTTGGAGATGCGGTCCCCTCATGCATCTCAGTGGCCAGAGATTGCAGCATCCTTTTGCGCTGGGCCACCTCGGTGACGATGGATGCACTCCTAAACTTGGCGTCTGTTAACCCTGGCGTTCTCCTTCTGGAGAAGATTCTCTGTCGCTTTTGAAAGTATTATTTCTGTGGATGGAAACTATCCAGCAACGCTGCATCACAGTATTGTTGGGTGAAATACCTGAGTTGTGATAGTCTGAGTGGTTATCCTGGAGGGGCAAAAATGAAAACTGAAAAATCTATTTAATCACACTGTGATTTAGGTGAGACTGTGGTATACCTTCTGTAAAATGCCATCACTCCTAGGGTTATATGATGTAGAAATATCACAGTTTGAGTTCAGAGCTCAGGCTTAGCTTAACTTTACCTACTTTGTATCCTTACCCTTGGAAAACACCTAAAAATGTTTTCTATAACAAAGGTAAGGAGTCAGAGAATATTAATTTCTTACTGAGCAAGGAATAGTGGTAAAAGAGGCTATTCTGGCTGCTTCTCTTATGAGCAGTACATGCTTTTTGTAGAAAATCTCCATCTGCCTGGACTCCTGCTGTATTTCAGGAAACATTACACTGTCCTGTGCATCCGTCCCTCTGCGGCACAGTCTCTCTGACTGACATCCTGACAGCTAGTGAATCAGCGTTACGGATGAGCCAGGAGCCTGTTCGTTGTCCTGATGGGCTCATGTGGCTGCAAAAGGTTTTGCCCAGCTGATTCACTTCAGCGGCACAATCCCAGTTGGGTATGTTTGTGACTGTTTGCCATCTTTATCCCCTGTCATTCAGGGGATGGCATACTCGTTCCAGCTGATCAGGGTGACACTGCTACTCCAGCTGAATCTCCTCCTGTGCTCCCTGATTGCTTGCCCAGAGATGGGATCTGGTTGAGGAAAATATAGCGTTTTTCCCTCGTTTACTTTTCACAAACACACTGCTTTTGCCTGAGTTGGACCAGTCAAAAAGTAAATGGCAAACCTGGACTTCGCTGTGAAGAAAACTATGCCAAACAGAAGCTCACCTGTGAGGGTGAGCTCGTGGGAAGGTAATACACGCTTTGCCAGCAGTGGAGGTATCGTTGCTCCTTCCCCATGTTGTTTCTTTGCTGAGAGGAAGGAAGGGTTGGAATTAATGTGGTTTCAACCTATATGGAGTCCCAAAAGACTGGAATCAGAGCAGTGGCATCATCTGGTATTATTTACAAAGGGCAGCAGCTCTTGGGCCACTTCCTCACCTCCCCCAAAATATTTAATCTCTTCTGGTCTACAGAAATGATATAAAATGGCAGCTGTCTAAAATTTCAGAAGGTAACTTAAAGTAGAGAGCAGGTACCAATAGATACTTTAGACCAACTGTATGTGTAGATTATTTAAATGATTTTTGAGAACTTAGAGCTCTTGTTTTCAGCAGCAATTTGTGGACCTCCTTTCCAGCCTGTTTTTCTACAGGAGACCAGTTACATCCGGAGAGAAATCTGGGGAGAATTGTGTGTAAGTGCTTCGTCCAAGACAGGGTGCTTCCTGGGGTTCCCTAGCTCTGGTCTGGTTTTACGCTCAACTGTTCGCTCAAAGCTCTGCCCGCAGTGGCAGCCTTCCCTTTAGGATCTGGCATGCCGACTTGGATGCTGTGTTTGGAAGCCCATGCTTGTGGATCGGACCGTGCGCGCTTCTTCGGAGTCGCAGGAAAGCTAAACCTCGGGAGTATTTCCAGAGGGGGTTTAAAAAGGGGACAAGGTTCTCTTTTTAGTACACGGTCCTTCTAGTTGCTTTTTATTATTGTTCTGTTATTTCATTTAAAAGGACCCCCAAAGTTTTGTTATGTTTTTGTTTAATAAGGGTAAAGCCATTAAGACAGTATTCTGGGATATTATTTCAGTATCAATGTTGTTGAAGCGCATTTTTCAATTTAGTCTGACTTTGAAGCCATGGGAGCAACTTTGCATTTGAATCCAATCAAGGAACTCTTGATGTAATAAATGAAACACCAGGGAAAAATCAAGGGTAACAATTGTGTTTTCCCCTTTTGACTTTGGATTTTTAATGGGAAGAATCATTTCTGAACATTTTGAGAAATATTAAGTCTTTCCAGGCGAGCGTGCTTTTGCCTATTTGTTTTTTATGTATTCTTGCCACATAACAGTGGGAGATTTTTAACATACAGCTGAGACTGAAATATAAGCTCCCCTAATGAGTAAGATATATTGTCAGTGTCAAGTCAAATACAATAAAAAATGAGTGAATAATATGTGTACAAAAATGTACCATATGCCATTTCATGATGATTTTTATTATCATATTTATTCTTAAGCTGATGCCACAGGCAGGCAAGCAGTTTGTACCTTGTGAGGTTTTTCTTTGAAATCTGAGTGTGTATTTGTATTTAGCCAATGCTAATCTGCTTCTAGTTGAATAATGTATATATGTCTGTGTATGTCTGTAATGGTACGTACATACATATGTGTGTGTGGTGTGAAATTCATATGACAATATAGTATTGCTTGGTGACAGTGAGTGTCTCTTCCTTTTTTTTTTTTTTTTTTCTTCTTTTCCCTTCCAGCCGACTGCCCGCAGTCGGACACTTCATGCCCCTGTACTAGGAACTGAGAATTAGTGAAAGCAGTGTCTGAGCCCTTACTTTGTTTTACTGGCAAAGCTCTTATTGTCATTGATGGGAACTGCATTGTGTGTTTAAAAAAGAAATAAATTCTGATTTTGGCCTAGTTTTGTAACTTCGTTAAACTTTCCGGTGCTCGGAATCTCATTTCAATCATATGCAGCTTTTAGCCTGACTTGTTCTTCAGCTAAAACCTACTGATCTTTGCTGGTTGAGCAGGGCTGTGATTTATTATCCGTTTTTCCCACCCCAGCTGCTTCTTCCCTCCTTTCTTCTACCCTTCCCACATGTGCTGCTTCTCTTCAGGTCTTCCCCCCCCAGTTTGCTTGTTTTCTTTCCAGCATGTTTATATGCTTTATTGGATGTTTTAGACCCTCAGAAAATTAACTAAGGAGCCTTATTTGAGTGCCAAATGCAAGATGCTTGAAGAAGTTTCAGTTTTGGGAAGATATCTTGATCTTTGGAAAGGAGCTCTGTGAAGACATTATAAACAGGGTACCCCAAACTTCTAGTCACTTTAACAGCACTTTTCAGTTTAGTGAGTTTTTGAATTAAGTACATTAAGATACTGTGACCTTAATCGTTTGAAGTGATTACTTATGTTGAGTTCAAAATACCGAAGAATCTCACTCTAATACTTCCTATTTCCTAATACTTCCTATTTCTAATACTTCCTACTTCCACAACTAATGTGTGAGGATCAGATGGGAAAAACTTCCACCCAGTGAGAATTTAAGGTTCAGGAATATATAAGATCTGGGGGAAAAAATGCAGATTTAACCAGATATTTCTGAAATGCTTTAAAATTATGTTTGAGTGGAGTGAGACTATTGTTGTTGGGTTTTAGGTTTTTTTGGTGTTTTTTTTTTTTTTTTTTAACTTACTTCTATGTTATACACGCATATAAAACTTAAATTGATTTCCTCTCTTTGAGTAGTGGCTCTTCAAAACCTACCAAATGAGTTCTGATTTAAAACAATGGTTAGAGCATATTGGGTCTTGTTCCCTTTCCAGGGTCAAATCATAACCAAATCGCGCTTTTTCTTGACTTCTTCAAGGTTGTGTTATCAGCCATGGTTTTCCTTTTAAATGCAGGGATGCCTCTATTCTAATGAGGCTGGATCCAAATGAAACTCCTTTTTCTACCTCAGTTATCCAAAGACACACTTAAGGTAGCATTCGGTGTATGTAACTAAACATAAACCTCAGGAGATATCAGAAAATTCTGTATTATGAACTTGAATAAAGCAGTAAAAAGTCATACGATGTACATCCGCCTTCTACATATAAATAAATAATGGCTCCTGTTACCAGGCTGTGAGACTTCATTGTGCCGCAGTTAATTGACTTTTCCTGGCTGGGGGGGGAAATAAAAAGGATGCAACTATAGACAAAAAAATAATGGGAACATGTGTGAATTATGTATGGGGGTTTCTAAGAGTTCTGCACCGTCCTCGGTTAGTGTAGCTGTTCCTTCCCTTCTTGTGGAAGTGATGATTCATGTAAGGGCTGGAAGTCGAGAAACTAAATAATTTTAAGTATATTAATGGTATATTTGTAGCAGTTGAAATATGGGAGGAAGGGTGCAAGAATAAAACAAGTAACAAAATTATTAAATAAAAGTGTAAAAATATGTAATGATCTGCCACTCTCACAGCATTCCCAGGGACTCCGCTCGAGTCGATTGCTATGAGAGATCAACTGTTGCAACCTTAGTGCCTGATTCTGTGTTATATTGCTAGTACGTTCCCGCTGGCATCACTGTGGAAATCTTTCCAACACCTGGTGCTTAGTATCCCAATTCTGAAATGTTGAAGTAATATTAAAAAATGACTGTAAATGCTAATTAGAGTATGCTCATGTGCATATGCGTGTATATATATGAAATAAGAGACAGAACAAGCGAGAACTATTTTGAATCCTAGATGAGCAAGTATTTGCTCTACCAGCTCCCTCCATTGCTCTTTGCATTCATCACAAAAATCTTGTGCCGTGCATCTGCAGTTGTATAAAAATATTTCTATGGTGCAAAACTTGTAAGTGATATGGCGCGCTGTCTGCTCGTTTCCTTGCTCAGCCTTTTGCTCATGTTCACATTCAAGAAAATGGTTCCAGCTCCCAAGAGATGAGATTCAATCAAAACTCCTAGAAACTGTAAAGCATCGGTTTTTCTGTTCTTCTTTCTTACCATATGGATTTCAAACCTTTTAGGTTCATGATTTTACATGGTTCTTTGCAACCTTGAGGGCTAGAAACTTAAACCTGCTTATATGGTGGGTGTGTCAAAAGCTGTGAGACTTGCTGGAGTTAAAAAACCAAGCTAAACAAAACCAAATCCAACCAAACATAGATTCACAAGTTCATAATGTTAGAAAAGAATTGGTTCAAACACAGAATGTTCCTTCTGTAGAAATGTTAACACCTGAACTATTTCATTCCAAACTGGGAATGTCTTGGAGTTTTGGGTTGTCAACTGCTGCACTGCAGTTTTGTTTTGCGTTTTTATACAGTGTCTGCTCGATCTTTTACCTAACAAAATTTTGGAGAATGAGAATGTTTCTGCTGAAAATCTTGATCTTTTCTTTTTTTCTTTTTTTTTTTTTTTTTCTGGAAAATAGCATTTCTCAAGAGGGGAAAAGGTCAGTGAGATTATGTAGAAATACAATTAATCAGCTCTAGTGCTAGGACTTTAAGGGGGTTTGGTCAGACAGCTGGTTGACACCTCTCAAGAAGGTGAAGCTTTGTGAATTTATTTTAGCAAATAAAAGTGAGCTTCACTAGGCTTCAAAAAACCAATCGTCTAACTCGGGGAGGCTGAAAATGTCTGCTTAAAAGAATAGCGTAGCAGTAGTGCATTTTTTAACGATAAAGGGCACGTTAGAATACAATCTGCTGTTGCAATATGTTATATATTATATCAGTAACAATGAAAATTTCACTATATGCTTCCTGTGATATAGAGGATAAACTGTCCTTTATATTGCATATGAGATTTGTGCATACCTCTGACCTTTTAAGTCTTGCTAATCAATTGTCATCCATCAGGGTATCCACAAATTGCTGTATGACTTGCTAGAGAGGGGAAATTCTCCTCTCATTATACATGGTACAAAAGGTTTGTCTCCCCCTGAAGCATGAAGGTACTGCTGGAGGCAGGTCACTGAACTAGATGTACAAGTGGACTTGATCTGTTTTGGCGTGTCCTGTAACGCCAGCATGAAGACACCGAGAGAGTCATCATTGGGTTCCAGCATCACGTTAGGCCACAACAATGAGTGGTGCTTAATTTGACAATTCTGCAACTACTGCTGTCAGAGCAGTTCTGTGCTGGGAAAATTTGTGGAAGTCAGGGGAGCTATACCAGTAAAAAGCTAGAAAAAGCCAATGGTGAATTATATCCATTGAATAGTATTTTATTTGCCAGCGGATGACTGCCTTGCTCTAAGTGCAGGATACCTCTTGGCACACCATGGGGAGTGGTGGAAGTCCGGGAACTGCAATAATTCAGCTCTGGGAATCTGACTGCAAAGTGCTGTACGTCCCTGTAGGGTGAAGGGTACCTACATAATAGTAATGGGATGTGATGTTAGGAGAAATTCAGGATCTTACAGGAGTCTGCTTTTAATATGATGTCCATTGCATGATACTCGGAGCTTTAACTTCAATAGCCAGTGTTTCCCTTGCATGACATGCTTCATTTGGGTGGAAAAAACCCACCCCAAACCTAAAACAAAATAACCCCCTAATTCTACAAGTTCCTAGTGCTTAATCAATGTGAATCCAAGCAAAAAGCAGCTTTTTCCCCAAGAAAAATTCCTAGATCTGTTCGTTCACAATTTTTGCAGATGTTTATTTGAGTGCAGCAACACAGTGTAATGAAACAAATGAGTTGGAAGTGTCAGAATGCCCAATTATACAACTCACTGCCTGTCTATGAGGCTGAACAATGGAAACTACTAGGCATGCTTTACTCATTTAACTTCGTTTAAACTATTCTTGGCATCCAAGTTGCATTAATGCGATAACTTCTGTGTGGCAATTAACAAACTGTAGCAATCGGAGACATTCATATGGCGTGCTGGGGGAGGGTTGCGGGGTGGGCAGTTAGCCGTTTGGCTAATTTCCTGGCGGACCTGAAAGGAGGGAGGAAAAGATTAAATTTGGGTTTTCTTCTCTCAAATCTGAAAAGGAAAAAAGAAAAAATCCCCATAAAATCTGAATAGGAGTTGCTGTTGCTCCTCCTAAAAGGGCCTAAATTCTTCTCTTTGCCATTTTGTTTCTCTAGCCACCATCGTAATTTCCTCTCCTTGCTTGCTCTCAAGTCCTGTGTCATAAAAAGACGGACAAGGGGAGAAGGATGCTGTAGTCAGGAAAGAGGCTGGAAGTGAATGGGGGCAGGTGAGAATCAACCAGAAAAAGGCAGAAAAACTCATTACATTTAGGAAAAGGACAGCTGGAGTAGTAACTGCAGCTTGACCATCAGGGGAATGGAGAACCTGAAGATGAAAGAGCCAGTCCTGAGCTGCACACAAAGGAATTTTTGAAAGAATAAACTTGGTCTTAGGCTCTGAAGGCAGCCAGGCAGGGCCTATTTTCACAGACATTGTTCTCATTGGCTTATATTTAAGTTTTCTTTGAACAGAGACCACAGATTTGAACCCATCTTGTTCAAATAGATGTATCTTTTATATATGCAAAATGTCACTTGACTGTAAATTATTTCAGTCTGTGCTTTCTCGGCTGTCTAAGTGGTAGAATATAAAAGTGGACTGAGACACACATTATGCAGAATTCTGTATGATTGTTAATAATAGCTGCCCGGCCACTCTCCTACAATTTTATGGCTTAAAAATAACACTCAGCTGTTCTGGAACAAGAGGCCATTGGAAAGGGGTGAGGGCAGAATCTTTCATAACCTCCAAGTGGAAACAGTAGCCGCTGATCTGTTGGCACAGGAATTACCCAGGACTATTATTATTCTATAAAAAGTAAATTGTTATTACCATATGTACAGACCTCTGTTTGGCAGTGCAGAATCAGAACGGCTATTTCCTGACAGCCCGTGCTTGTTGTATCTGTGTTGCATGTGTGGTACAAAGGAGCTTCCTGGGGATGGAGAATAGCAAAAACCACTCATGAAAGGATGACCACCTACCGTGCATAACTACAAGGACTCTTCCAGGGGGTGTGACCTCCAAAATGCCTATTGGCAGTCAAACAGTACAGCGTCTTTCTTACTGTTTTGTAGCGGAGAGCAATACATAACCATGCTTGGTGGAAGCACACTATTAGTGGTCAAGCACACAGCCCTCATTCCTGTTTAATAACATGCATTTCACGTAGGAAGCAAGAGCAAATGAAGTAGTACAGAGCTGAGCTCTCTAGACAGTTGGGACGTTTGACTTCCCTAGCTTCAGGAGAATGTTAAATGTCTTCTTCATAATTAAGCTTCGTAAGTGTGTGGTTTCGGTTAGCTTGAGGCTGAAAACCCAAACGGAGGTCTGTGCTAAAGCAACAGCAGTTGTCTTCATGTTGGCTGATAGTATGACTTGGCGATGTCTCTGTCAGATCACTGAATGCTTTTTGGTTTTTTTTGTCAAACTGACTTCCAGAGGACAGTTTGCAGGAGTAGTTACTAGTAATGAGTAAGGTTTACAAAATTGGATATTAAGTCACCTGACAAACTCAGACTGTTTCATCTTTGTAAACTGTGCTCAAATTTTGTAGAGATATTTCTGGAAGTTGTAAAATGTAATATATGCGTGGCAACTCGGAGGTAACAGCATGCAGTGCCTGCAGTCTGCTTTTGAATAGTGTTGCAGGAATTTCAGTTTGTGTAGGAGCGTCGCGGCTTTCCTGCAGAATTTGTATGTTGCAGTAGGTCGTGGATGCATAAGACTAATTGCCTAATTCTGCAACTTGTCCTTATACTGGCATGGGGTGGGTTCGCTCCACTGGGTTCTCAAATCAAATATATTTTAAGTGTGAGGAAATGGCTCTTTATGCTCGCATACTGTATGAAGTGCTTAATCATTCATAGCTGAAAATTAGCTGAGTGTGATTATTCACCAAGGTACATTAACAGCAGCTGGTGTTTTACTGCAGTCCCGCAAGAGAACAAAATACTGGTCCAAAATGTATGCAGAGCTTTTACAGTCTTCTGGGTAAATACCTAGTGGAAAACGGACCAAGCCTTCCTGCTTGCAGAGAAAGTCTTGTTTTCAAAATGTTTCTTGGGCAGTGTGGCACAGCCCACCCCTTCCATGGTCTCCCTGCCTCTAGTTCTGGGCTGGGATGGTGGAGGGCAAACACTGCATACCTGCTCCTTGGGGAGGATGAGAGAGTGAGCTTGTTATGTTGTCTCCTCTTTATTCCAGAAGAGAAGCCAATTATTGTTGCAAACTGTACTGGGGTCTGCCTGTGAGTTCTGCTGCACTCCCCTCTGCTGCCTTGGTCCGTGTACCAAAGCTCAGAGGTAATGCTGTGAAGACACCAAGCACGAGTCTAGTGAGCGCTCATACATTTTCAAAGAGAGAGCTGGTCTGCCAGAAACTCAAATGTGTTAATATTCCAATCACGCTTATTTTTCATGGTTACAATGAAAGTTGAAAGAAAAGAAGGCTGTAAAGGCGAGGTCATTCAGTCCATCCACCTGCCCCAAGACAGTACAGATACAACCGATATATTTCAGACAAATGTCTATATAGCTGTTCTTAAAAGGCTTAAAGAATGATGATCACAGGATCTCTGCAGGCCAACTCTTCCAGTGCTTAACTATCCTTACCATTAGAAAGTGCTCCCTCAAGTCTAACCTCAATCTCCCTTGCTGCTGTTTCAGCCTATTTCTAGATGTCCTATCCTCAGCAAACACGGAAAAGGGCTTATTTCCTTTCTCTTTCTAGCAGCCTTTTTCTGTATTTGAAGATTGTTATCGTGACTCCCTTCAGACATCTTTATTTTTAGACTAAACAACTCTGCTTCTCCCCGACTTTCCTCTGAGGATAGGTTTTGAGACCTCTGGTGATAATTCTTTTCATCTGAACTCCTTCCAGTTGGCCTGCATTGTTCCTGCCTTAGATACTGCGCCCAAACCTGGCTGCAGTACGCCAGCTGTGGGAGCCTTCCCACTTCTTAGCAAAGCAGAAGGTTTACTTCAGCTGTCTTATAAGCAGCACTCCTGTTTATATATCCCACTTTGATATTTGCTTACTCTCAAAAGCAAAATATTCTTGACTTGCATTCAGTTTGTCATCAATTATGACTCCCAAATCCTTTTGTGAAGACCCGCAGCCTCTCCTGTTGTTTCCTGTCTTATGTCTTTCGTCAGCTGCACAGATGTATGTATGTAGACGCGGTTGGCATATTTCATAGTCTGCTACTTCATACTTCATGAAGTGCATCCTCATTTTCTCAGACACTTTTTCCTCTTTCTCAAAATTGCTTTGAGCCCTACATCTTTCCTCTAAAAGATCTGTTGTACTTTTCCAGCTCAATACTCTCTTCGGTCCTGGTGTTTTATCTTTTACTGTACCAAATTATTAAGGAAAATATTGAAAAGTCCCAGAGTGAAAACAGGTTCCTGTATTTAATTCAGCTTTCCTATTTGGCAGTGAACCCCTGCTTGTGCGATTTTTCAAATAGTCATGAACCAAAAGGAATAGTTTCACCTAAACCTTAGTTGATTGCCTTATTTATGAGAAGTTTGTGAAGTAGTACCAAACCCCTTACTGAAGTCAAGACCTAGTATAGCCACTGCTTTTTCTTTTTCTACGAGACATCCTGTAATAGAAGAAAATCGGTTCATTGGATCTGTTATGCATGCAAGTCATGGGTTTTTATAACTTTCCTTCTCTGCTTAATTATTGCTTGAAAATAATTTCATTTCATTTCATTTGATATCTTTCTGGGATTTGAAGTAACGTTGATTAACCTGTAAGTCTGCTCAAGGTTTTTGAAAAAGTGAAATATATTTTATCAAGGTTTCCTTCATACGGTTATCTGGAGATATATATAGATATATATATATATATATGTATTTGTCTATCCATCTGCTTGCATTTTGCTGTGGACATGCTTGTCGGCAGCAGGATCTGTGCTTAACATGTACTTGATTTCCAGTCACAATTTTCAAGGTACTTGTCAGCTAGCTACAAATTTGGACAATCTGGCGAGCCTCCATCTCTGGACGCCTCTTTGACCTGGTTCATTCAGGCCCCAGGATTTATTTTGTTTTTCAGTGCTTTGGCTTTTCCCCCTCAATTAGGCAAGAGAACTTCTGTTCAGCTTAACTGGGATGAGAAATGGTACACAGTTACAGCAAGCAGGTAGGCTTGTGAATCTGGGATACATATTATGACTTGTTTTTGCACTTTATAAATGTATGGGAGTGACTGAATGACTGAAGCTTTAAAATCTACCTTGTGTTTTTTTCAGGGTCCCTAATGTGTCAGGATCTAGCTATGGCAGAGATTTGTTCCTCCAGCGTTGTTCTCATGGCAATATAGCTGTCACTTCGACAACACTTTGACTTCTAGAATTTTTTCACCGCCCTCCTCCAGTGTCCTTAGTTGTACTAAGTGATTACATTCTGCCTTTAGTGATGAGCAGAATCTAGATGTAATTCCTATTAAAACCCAGCCTCTGTCTTTCTGCCCTTCGCACTGCTTCAAAATCACAAGACCAAAACAACAACGCTGTAGCAAACTCGGCTTTGCAGTTCTAATCAGGAGCAGTGCCTGTGCAAGATCAGCGGCTCTTAGTTTTAATAGATTCGTTCAGAAGCTTTTCCTTTCTTTGTTGGCTTTGTATGTGTTTCCCAGATTAACTGATTTATCTTTCATGTTTTATAGGGGGAGGCAGTAGCAGTGCCTACTTTTAAGCTGCTTAAAGCTTTCCATTACAAAAGACGCTTGCAGCCTTTCCTTTGAGAAGTTCCTGTCTTTCTCTTGTTCGCAGTGGTTCATTGATATGCAACATGAAGGATGCTCTTTGGCTAAGGAAATGCCCCTTTTTGGTGTTGATTTTTCTTCCCTTCCACAGAATGACATCCAGCTTCTTTCGAGATATCAAATATAAAAATTTGCTATCTCACTTTGTTGCCTTGCGTGCTCCACGAAGTGCTGGCAGCCCACCAAAATCACAATGCAGTTTAAAACCAGGCTCTCACTTGAGCCACAAATACAAAGGTGGAGAAAGGACTATGAGTCGCAGAAAGGCAATGGATCATGGTTAAAAAAAATTCTTGCTTTCCAGGGAGCAAAGAGAAACTGTCTCTCCCAATGCAGGTTTCAAGCAGCCTGTTGCTCATCCTCCTCCAACATACCACTTGAGGGCTAGAGCTTCTTAAGACATCAGTGAGGGGACCTTTCTCCTCCAGCCATTCCTTGTTCTGGGAAAAAACCCTATCAAGAAGGAACATCCAAAACTTCATCACACATTCAGCTCACACATTCTGAAAGAGAAGGTCCAGTGACATAGTAGGACGTGGTCTATATTGCCACAGAGGTGGCTGAATGCAAGCTGCACTCAGCCATTGTAAAGCCAAGCACCGGAGATGTTGGTCAGGCCATCTTTACAAGCTGAGTAACAATTTCCTGAACGCAGCAGAGTAAGGTGGCTGAGTGGTTTGATATTTTGAACCTGATCCACATTACCAAAGCAAATGGATCCTTGCTGCCCTCCCCAACAGGTGCTGGCTCTCTGCAACTGCTCAAAGTGACCTTTTGAGTCATCTGGTGCCTCATGAGCCCCCAAGAAGCCAACCTGCCCCTTCTGTGCATCACCTGCTAAGTCTAGCCTGGTGCTCCTACTCCAGCAAAAGCTGCTGCTAATTTTAACAGAGGCGCTGCCTGAAACCTATTGCTTTTTGATATTGTGGAGGCAGGGTTTTCTGGTGATTACTCTTGCTCTTTGATACTATCCTGTGTGTAAGGCACTATGCACTTCACTTCCGGTACGTGTTCACATGTGTAAACCTTGTGCAAGTGAGTCTCCAGGCAGTTCAACTAAAGTTCACCTCTGAATACAAACAAGTAGTTCAACTCTATGTAGTAGTTCAACATTCTGTGATTCTATGAACTCTGAGGACAGCGGTTGCAGAATCAACCTCTTCATCATCAGGTCTTCCATTGTGTGAGGTGCAGCAAAAAAGTGTTTCCATTTAACTTTTCCTTCCATCTGGGATGGGAACAAACAATCCACAGTGACTTCTGTCTCCTTCCACTCTCACTCCATTCTCAGGTATGAGTTTCCTTGTGTTGTTGGAGGGAAGGGAAAAAAGGCCCAACATGTTGAAATTGCCACACTTGAAAGCAGCGTGTTTTGCAAAACTTCTGGAAACAGAAGAGCTACCACCAGTCTCTGAGCCCTGTCTCACTGCACAGCTGGAGAAGGATTGTCAGGGCTTAAGGAGCTGCCACCTGTGCAATTTCAGGGCAAAAAAAGGGCTTAAATATATTAATGACATTCTTTAAAATGTCTTTTCTATAGAAAACTTCAGAGCATCTGTCATTTGTAACTTTTAACAGTGGGAGAATATCCTGCAGAATAAAAATCTGAGTCTAAACCTGATGTATTGGTTAAATATGGATTTTCTGGCACAAGCAACTGTTCTCCAGTGTTTGCACTGCCCTGCTATGGGTTAAGAAATACAACAGCAGTTAACATAGATGCACTCTGATAACTTGCTTGTGCATCAGTGCTGTTAATATCCATCTATCTTTCTGGCTAGTTTCAAACAGGAGACCAAAATAATCCCTCACAAAGTGCTGAGGCAATACCTTGCGTCGTAAACTGCTGTAACTGTAATGAAATCAGGCTTACACCACTTTATTTTATGAAATATGTTTTGTCAAGCTCTTGACAATGCCCCTCTGTTGTCGAGGGGTTCCATGTGTCTAACAGTGTAATGCAGCCATTGCCATTTGTGTCTCAACTTGTCCAGCATTTCCACATTTTTGAATTTCCTGGGACTTTAACTTACATGATAAATGTAGCTTTCTTTTCTTCTTGAATCAGACGCAGTTATTTCCCAACGACGATAAACCTGAAGAAACATCCTAAAAGTTAGATATATACATGTCTCTCTCACATTTATTGTGGATGTAAAGTACTCTGCAAAGAATATAAGCTGCTGCCAGGCATGTAGCCACAAGATGGGTGTTTTTCTCACATATGTATCCATTTCTTTTAATAATGAATAATGGACTTTATATTTAAAAGTGACGTTTCTATGAATGTGCTAGATTGTGCTATATTTCTTTCGCATGAGTATATTCCCATCACGGCAAACTTCTCACAGAGCTTGCCTTGGAGGGTTTTGTTTAAAGTAATGTACTTTAATGAAAAAGAGCTGCTGAAATTTGTCAGCTTCTTCCAGCATGATTGCGCTTTGGTGGTGGTTTAAAAAAATCTTTACCCACTTTATGATCTTCACGCTTATTCTGAAATTCCTCTTCATTTTTAAAAGTAAAAAGACGTATGTACACACATATTACTGAAAGACCTAAAACTGCCTTGGACCTTTTGCATGAATAGTCTCATTGAAGTCGATGAGTAATAGAGGTAGACTTTAGCTGTGTGCAATTTTCAAGCTCAGCCTGTAGGGTAGATTTCAAATTTTACAAACAATTTGCAGATATACACTTTACATGGAGTTTTCAAAGCCAGCGATACATCTTAAGGACTTAATATCTAACGAGAAATGGATGACTTTGATATGGTGTTGCCAGTAGATGGTTTAAGAAATTATCAGCCTTGACTCAATGAAGTACAGAAGTCTTTGTAAGAGTCAGGGCAAGTGAATGAAGTACCCTTGTATGTGTAACAGTAATGGCAAGTGACTGCGCGAGTTCTTGTAAGTTTTTGTTTCTTGTGTTTTTCTTGGATGAAGTTAGACTCCTCTGATACTATGCAGATGGGCACGGCAAACTGTATGGCCACAGTGGCCTGCAACACGTGGGGTTCTTGGTTAAATGTTTCCTCTTCTCCAGCGGGCTGTGGAGAAGACTAACTGAAAAATAAAATTGATTCCTGTCTGGTCAGCACTCCGCTACCAGAGGCAGTAAGGGGCTGGGGTGGCTGCAGTGCTGGAAAGTCAAGTAATATTTAAAGAGATGAGCTCAGGCCTGGTGTGGCTGTTATGAAGGCAGGCATAGTAAGCCCTGCTGAAGGTAACGTGGCCTCTGGGGTGCCACTGAGGTGTGTTGGAGCTGCTATGGGGGAGATGTACCATCCTGTGGGGCAGCAGCTGCGCTCATATGAAGCTGTGATGAAAGGAGCGGTCTGCTTGGGAAGGAGCCCGGCTCTGCGCCGAGCCAGTGCCAGTGGCAAAGATGACCTGAGGCACAGGGATCTGGGAGCAGCTGGTATGTAACTTACAGGTGACAAGTGCAGGGTGTGCCATGCTTCATCCTGGAAAAAGCTTCCTAGCTGCAAGCAATGTGCTGGATTTACAGACAATTGGTTTCTGTGGTTTGGAGGAGCTAGTGGCTGCTACCAAGCCTGTATTCAGGTCGTTTTCAAATCAAACTGGCTGCTCGTGGCTTTTAAGTTTCTTGGTGGATCTTGACAGATATAAGGTCAATGGGGTCATCAGGAATGATAATTTTTGAAAGTGTTTGTTCATTTGTGAATGCTAATGTAAATCTGAAACTAGAAAGATACATACGCACACCCCCGAGAAAGGAATGCAAAGTGGAAGTATGCCCTCAGAGACTTACTAAGCCAAACGTTTCAGGCTACATCAGGTTGGCCCCTGCGAGAGGGTTGCTGTGTGAGCCTTGCCAGGAAGGACCTGCAGATCAAGTGATCCCTGCTGGCACAGAAGCCACAAAAATGAAGATACTGATTCTCAGCACGGCCTGACCATCTGATCACTGTCTTTTCCCTACCACAGATCAGCATCTATTTTCCAATGGCAGGCCTTGGGTTATTGCTCAACAACTGTCTCCGGTATTTGGCAGCATCATAGTGTGTCCCTAATAGTTGTCTGCAAAACTGATATTTGGCCTCCGTTTCTTACTCCAAACTGTTCTAGACAAGCAAGCATTTCCTCTGGAGCTTGGACTTGTTTCGCTATAGAAATGCCCAAAGTTTCAACAAGCAGCCATATATGGGTTCAATCAAATGGTTCATCAAGGAAACATGTTTTAGAGATTATTAGGTAAAGACAAAACCTGTAGGAAGTCTATAATCTATGTAAATTTTTCTTCAGTTGGAGGAAAATTCTTTCAACATAAGAGTGGGATTTCTCCAAATCAATACTTCTCTCTTCCGTAATAAATCTTTAAGGACCTAAAAAAAAATAAATATTAAAATCTCAAAACAAAATTTCAACTCCCATCAGAACATGCTCTGAAAGGGTCAGTGAAGTCAGAAAGGGACAACATTTTTGTTATTGATTTGTATCAAATACTACAGTGGTGGATAACAGTAAATTAAGTGGTGCATGGTCTTCAGTGGCATCTGTGCCTCTTTCTAGTTGCTTTGTGTTGTTTGAGCTTGCTATTAGATCTTCAGAGACATTCTCAGCTTGTTGGGAAGATCCTTTGTCACAGAGTGATTTCTTTTTTTCCTCCTGAGGTGTGATATCCATGCCAACTTATTCACTTACCCATTTTGGAGTGTTTTAAGGTGACTAAAATGGCTGCTGTTACTCCATATGAGGACCAGCCAGGCAAATGTTTCTCACACAAAACCACTAGCCATTTTTGTAACTCACATGTAAATGTTTGGTGGAGCTCTCTGGAAATTTTTGAATTGCAAGTAATATACAAACTGAGTTATTTTGTAGTTAAGTGTGACTAATACTTGTTTTGCATAGTTCAAGTTGATGATTACGAAGTTTGAAGCTTGGATGAATAGAATTTAGTACCTAATATGCTGCAAAGCTTGTTTCATTTTACAGTTAATCAATTGATTTTTCTTTTAATGGATTCTCTTTGAAATTTTATGTTTGTACGAATGTGTAGATTTGACTATTGCTATGTTGCATTACCAAGGGCAATATGAGTTTAAATCACTTTATGATAAAACTTTGCATAATCTGCTCATACAAACTAATTAAGTGTCAGGTCATTGTGATACAGAGCTCATATTATCACCATGGGTCACTAGAAACAGCAATTAGTAATTCATGTGTAATCCAGTTAAATTCAAATTAAGAAAAAGAATTTCAAGTCAGAGTTTTGTTCCTAATTCCCAGTTTTTATATTGTTGTACAGGTTTATGGGGGCACCACTTAAAAACATAGCCGCACAATTGGTTTTTAATTTAATTTAATTGGATTTATACTGCTCAGGCATGGCTCTTAGGTTTTTCTGACCAATGGTCATATGAGTGACTTGTACTTAGAAATTAATTAACTTTAGAACATATAGATATTTTGAATGTGTTAATCCGTCACTAACTACACTGTTATTTTACTGATGAATATTTAATAGTATGAAGGACCTCTGTATTCAACTTTCGCAAGCAGAAACAAAAGGAGTGGATGGTTGTTAGGCGAACTATGCAATTCATACTGTAGTAAGCCATAAAAAATGAAAGAGTACAACAGTAGAAAGACATGGAGGTTGCTGCACCCTGCCTTGTGCTAGGTAAAGGCAAGTGAGAAGACAGGAGAGCGTTTTCTGCCCCGGTGGGGCAAGGGCTCTGTGCTAGGGAAGCACCAGCTGGTGCTCTGTCATGTGGGATGTCCAGCTCATCCCCTGGTTTGTATTGCCTGGTGCCTGAGGGAAAACGTACCGCAGGACGTGTTGTCTTACCCTGCTATGTGTGATCCTGTTCCTGCAGCCAAGGACTTATCAACTGCGGTCAGCGTGCCCTTACTGTAGTACTCAGTCTGGCTGTAAAGGTACTGCAGCCAGAGCAAAATCTCTACTGCTACAGTCCTCCTGCTATTCCTTTTTTTGTTACAGCTCCAGATAAGAAGGGTGTGCTCAACATTAGGTGCCATCAGCTTGCTGTCTATAGAGTCTTTATAGGCTTTTTCCTTTAATTTTCCTAGATATATTTGGATTCAGGCTTCTTAGCGTTTGCCTTTCTTTGGTTAAAACCTCATTAGGCTCCTATCATATTTCAAGCTAAATAGAATATCCTGACTGAAATGTCAGTGACATTCTTATAATGGCCATGTCTGAAAGAAGCTAAAATACTGGTTGTAATTTATTTATATAGCATGCAAAGCTCGTAGGTGATTTAGAGAGAAGTCTAAAGACAAACAATCATTCTGATCATATAATGGTATATCTCGGACTATCTCAGCTTCATCAGAAGACTTTTAGTTAGTGCAAGCAGTGTCAGAGCTGGATTAAAAGCCACAGTGTGAAGATACCCATCTTTCCGAGCCCTGCTCTTCAATACTCATCAGATCTGCACAAAAACGGCCACTGGTTTCACTGGATGTCATATGTGACCTGTCATGCATTGCTTTCTCAGTAAGGGGGTCTATTGAAATCACTTTGAAATCCATTAAAGATGAAAAGAGCAGCATATTCCGGGGCACTTTTATTTTGATGAGACTCAAATTTAAGCATCTAACTTCAGTTGCCAGGTTTAAAAGAGTTGGCCTTCTTTTTTTCCCCTTAACAAAGTGAACATTTGAATTCTAAATCACAATCAGCCAAGCCCATGACTGCCAAATTAGGGATGACAGGTATACCCCGCTGTGCATAGTTTCAGAGAGACGTTTTCAGATACGAATTTAGCTTTCAACAAAGGCATGATTTCTTTGTAACTTTCCTGTCACATTCACTTTATAATACAGTAATCACTGAGCATTCACAAATAAGTGGTTACCCCAAAATATTGCTTGCACTCAGTTTATTAGTGTGTGCAATACAGCTGTGTGCTGGTAACCTGTAATATTGCAACATACTGAAAATTTGAACTGCAGAATCAAATAAACATAGAGATTAATCAAGTGCTGTGCTAATCAATTTTTCATATTTAATTAAAGAAAGTGTTTTGCTTTGGAAAGTTGCCATGAGAGCTGCAGATTTCCATTCCCATCCGAGCAGACCGATACTGAACCAAAGAAACCTCACCCCACGTGGTACGTGAGGCTGCTGGGAATCAGAGAGCTGGGCAGCTGGAACAACTGGGTGTGGAGCACGCAGAAGGCTGCAATACGCTTACATCTCTTGTTTTCTGGACTTAGTAAATATCACACAAGGCTACATTGTTTTACATCAGCTGAGGTCCTGGCCTTGTATTTTGGAGAAAAAAAAGGAGTGTTTTGGAAAGCGGGAGAGACAGACTTATGAAGGACCTGGAGATGGGAAGCTGGCACGCTACCAGAGCAGCCCTTGCTTAAGTGGAGCTGTATTTAAGTACTGCTGTGCTCTTTGCCATTGTCTCACAAAGGCAATTATGCTGAGTTCATTAAGACGGTATCAAAGGCAGAGAGCTCCCACCAGCTATTGTACGACCACTGCAGCAAGTATGCAAGCGTGCTGTTCATATGCATAGAAAAATGGTACTGGGTATTTTGTTTTCTCACCTTACAGCCTAAATTCAACATCATTTATAAACAATGAAGTCAATGAAAAATGTGAAGACTGTCTCTAAAAATAAGCCTGCGTTGGAAAAATTATCTCTCGGTGTTGTTAAAGGTTAATTTGGGCAATACAGAAAATGGGAGTTTACTGTCTTTATGTATATTACAGACCATGGCATCAGCTCCCTTCCTGCCGATGTTGGCAGAAAACTCTAGCTAGTTTTCAATGCTCTGGGTTTCATTTCTAAATATAGTCTTAGATCACACCTGCCCTGCCGTGGCTGCAGGAGTTCCCGTTTGCCTCACCTTGTTAGCCTAGGTAGTGTAGCAGTGAAGCTGAAGCCACATGCGGCTTGGCCCAGGCAGTGAAAAAGCAGGTTGCCTTTCTGAGGAGAGCCAGCCACAGCAATCAGAAATCACGTGGCAGTCCACCTCCCCTCTAAACCCTACAAAGCTGTTTAATTTTAAGATAGATAGACAGATATTATATTTGCTTGTGACTTTGAGTCATTTGGTTTTCTACTCATAATGGCTTAAATCTTAGCTTTTACTAAAAAAATATGAGTTTTTATCAAGCAATTGCATGATGCTGGAGTATGACTTTTTTAAGAAAAGACATTGAATGGTAAAAGGAGTAGGAAGACGTTATTGTTATCCAAAGTGGGCATCATCTGAAAGAAGGCATGTTTTCTCGTGGGCATTTAGAAGTTTGGAGATCTTTAGTTATGAAAGATGTCCTGTCAAAAAATGCATATTGAAGTGACTTCGTTTACATGTGAATGTGAACAAGGATAAATTTAAAATTGAATTAGCTGTGAGCCTAGGACGCTTTCATCACTGGTAATGGATGAGTCAAAGTAAAGTACAAATATACTTAAGGTCTGATAGGTAAAGTCTGGTTTGACCTGTAAGCGTAACAGTCAGAAGCAGCACAGTCTCACTTGTGTTGCATGAGCTAATGGAAATACTGATATTAATTGCCTGTGCACCTATATGATGAGATGAAGTTGTTTGTATGCACTTACAAACAAAAGCGACACAGATGTTTTTTCTACAAAAGCAGTATATATCATTGTACCAACGTACACAGCGAGAAGAACAAGGCCACTGATCTTTTTTTCTGGAAAAGCTACAACAGCCACATCACCAGTGAACTCCCTCAGTGTCCCCTCCAATGTGATATTTGCAAAAGCTGTATGCCATATGTTGTGGTCTATGTGGGTGCATTTAGAAAGCTAGCACTCGCAACCATGCAAAAAATACAGTACAAATTGGTCTTTTCTGAGCATGTGTCTGTATGAATTTACCATTACTAACAGAACTAGCATGCTGTCTTTTCAAATGTTTTCTTGGGGAAGGTCTGGACCAGTATATGGAGACACTAGTGAATACTACTGTATTAGTGTAATAATACTGATTGATGGAAATATCCATTGCCTTTTGTGGACAGCCAGAGGAGCTGCCTTTGTGCAGACCAGAACTACCTCTGTGCCCATGGAAACATCAGCCATTGAAAAGCAAAACTGCAAAATTCTTGTGCGTATTAGCAGGAACATAGAGGGAATGAGATTGTGGTTGAAATAAATCCCTTACCTTTTTACGTTCCTCCTATTTGCTTCCCTAACTGCAGAACTGAGAACTCCGCATTCAACTTAATTCTACATCTGTTCCCTTCTTTCTGCCCCTGTAGCTCCGAGGCATTGGGCTCAAATGTTTCCCAGAGCTCCTCCTAAAGTACTGCATTTCCAGATATACTTTATGCAAGCTTTCTTTATAACCACAGAATCCTACATGTCGGCTGGTGGACTCTAGGAACATAGACTGTCACAGCGTAGGAAACTTCAGGTTGTTTAGGTCTGAGAAGCAAAGCCATATCACATGCAAAAAAGATACTGAAAACGCTTCCTTTTATGGCAAGCAGCGTCACTGCTTGTGTTTGCTCCTAGAAAAGCAGTTCATTTTGACTGCCCTGTTTTGCTTTCATAAATGTAATCTATAGAAGTAATGATAAGCCAAGCAAGCTCTAAGGGTCCTGGCACCGTCAGGCTCTTTAGAATTCATTGTAGCAAGGGAGAACATCTGCGGTCTGAAACCTCGGGAGTTTGGAACGAAAAACTATTCTGTTTGTTTAACTGGCAATGAACTATTTTTAAATGCCTCCCTCATTTGTTAGCACCGAATAATGACAATAAAAAGGAAAACGTCATCTCATATAGCTTCAGAAAAGACTAGGCCATTTTTCCAAAATTCTTGTTTCTTCAGCTATGGCTTCTTACCTCATCCTGAGTGAGTCTCCTCGATGACTATGACATTTCTAGCCATCTGGATATATCCTTGCATTGAGGTCCAAAGCCCTGAACGTGTGCTGAAATTGAGATTCAGAGCAGCTCATCATCGTGCTGTCTGCCTTAAGTATACAGCGGTGGGCAACCTTTCATTATATGCTCCACCAGGGAAAAATCAGGCATCCCCTCCCAGTGACTGACAAGAGGCAGTGAAATCTCATCGCTTTCTGCTCTCCATCACCCTGCCTCAGCCCATCAGCTAACTGACAGATGGTACACGGTCCTGATGTATAGGTACTGGGAGATTAAAGAACAACTCTACAACAAAATAAACCCATAGGACACACGTAGCTTTTAAAATGACCTCAGGAGACATGTCAGTCATCGCACAGTATGGGATTTTCTCAGGTAGGAATTGAGTTTACGGATTGTGTGTGTTGTTTAAACTATAAAATGCCCTACTGCCAACCATTTGCCCAGCTGTTTCTTCCCGAGATGAAGGAAGCAGCTGGATCTAGGGTTCCCTGTGTCCATAAACAGGGATTATAGATCAATATCTACAGCTATCTGTCTATCTACCTGCCTATGCTGAATGTTTCCTTTTAAATTGACACTGGCTAAGTTGTGTGTGAAGTGGAGCAAAATTCTCCTGTGATGTTGATTACAACACACACTGTGCACATATCTTATTTCCAGGGGACAATGATTTAAATGTTGTTGAAGCAGAGAGAAGCACACGGGCCTTAGTGTAGTTTAATGGCAAAACACATTTGTCAAAAGTGCAGATAAGGGAGCCTTGCTCTAAGCAATTTCTATAACAAAAAAATGGAACAAAACTTGACCCTGGACTCTGTGCATGCTGATCTCAGTGTGGGGGTTTTGCTTGCAGGAGAGTGGTGGGATCAGTCCTTTAATATGAAGGGCTTTGCCTTTCATGCTGTTCCGCCCCAGCCCTCCCCCGCAAAGGGGAGAATTTTAGCCTAGGATTTTTTTTTCCCTCTGAAGATGAGCAGTTTGGGTTTTGTGCGAGCTTTTAAACACGTGAAGCAGAAGCTCCCAGTAGCTTAATAGTGAATTGTGCTGTGGGGAGGCACTGAACTGGTGCATATGCAGCTTGCTGGTGTGCAGGGAACCAGCAAAGTGTTTTGTGTGGACAGCTTCCTTAACTGGCATTAAATTAGGTAAATTTTCTCGTAATTTGAGGATGGCTGATTTGTTGCACCACTCGAGTATTTGGGGGAACAAGTCTTTCATGGGACAGTTGTTTCTTTGTTCCTTACATGCAAAATTATTTGTGAAACCACGGCTGTGTGTGAGATATCGGCCTCAAGCAAGAGATGTTTGACTACATCCAATGCAAGCAAGGGGGGAGGAAAGAGTTGAAATCAATGTGTTCACAGGTGAAATCTCAGGTGTTCACAGGATATTATACCAAGCTTATCTGTGTGCTTGACTTAAAACCAAATAAGCACTTTGATTGCTCTGGAGTCATTTGCTTTCAAGAAAACCTGACTAGTTTTTTGACTATCAAAGGTAGTAAATACTCCTTTAGAATTTTCCATTTTAAACTTGGATTTCTTTTTTTTGGTCTGTTTAATTACCTATATGCTCAGACTGGTAGCACAAGGCAGTTGTGAATGGTGAGAGAAAGATGAAAAGAGCTTTTGCAGCAGCTGGAGTGACTGAAGAAGTGGAGACAGACTTTAGCTATAGCAGGAAAAGCTGGAGAAGTTCTGCTGAGAAAATAAAAGATTGGCCAGGGCCAGTGTTTAGGTCTTTATCCTTTGCTCAAAACAGCCAGTCTTCTGGTGTCAGATCTGTAAAGTACAGTTGAAGCACCTTCAGGGGAACCCCACTTCCTCCAAGAGAGATGGGAGACAACCAGTTGCCTCCCAGGTCTCTTCATGAGAGAGGCACTGCCTTGGCTAAGAAATGCTTGCTTGCAGCCTCCAGGCCCTTCTCACTGCGATGGGGCTGCCCTGAATTGTGGAGGAGAAAAGGTGTTGGGACAGGGAGACTGCAGTCTGGTTATGCTGCAGTCTGGTTATGAGCTGCCTCTTCTGTGTAGGAACCAAGGCCTTGACTTTGGTCTAAGCAACACTAGCAAATTTATAAGCAACTGAAAGGACTCTGGAAAGGAAATATATGTGATTTCATCTACCATGACATGCTGTAGAGAGCTGAATTATTAAAATGCATGAGATTTTCTCTTTTGAGCCAGATCAGGAGCTGCAATTCTTCTCTGATCTGAGGTCTGGCAGTAGGTCAGATTTTTGCTTTCAGTGTACAGTAAGTACAAGACATTGCTCCACCTGCTTTCACTTGCTTTTCTGAGATGAGGACTTGTCAGGTGCCTCCTTTTTTGTGGCTGCCTCTAAGTGCTGTGGTTGTGCAGGCTGTAGCCTGAGACAACTCCACATGGCTCAGCAGGAGTGGTGCCCAGGGACCAGTCCTGCTGGAAAAGTGGTTGGAAAGTGAGCTCAGGCAATTTTCATTGTAGTTCTTAAGCATGGAAAAACAGACTGAAACATCTCCTCTTTCCCAGACTGTGCTGGCTGCTAGTGAAGACTAGTGAAGAGCAAATAATGCAGAAGGTGACCGGTGAAGCTACCATGATTCCTACCACAGAATAGAAGGTACCCTTATGGTACCCTTCAGGCTTTACCATTGTGTAAAAACACAGTTGTGACTTAAGCTAAATCAAGACCAGACCTCGTCCCTTGCAAAAAGATTTTAAGAAGCTGCTCAGTGATGAAGATGTATTTGCTGGGATTTTCATCATTTTCCTCTTACTAAGCAAGTTCTCTCTTGCTGCATGGGTGGGTGCTGGGTTCCAGTAGATCCATGAGGAAATGAACAAAAACCATAGGAGGGCCAAGTTCACTGGCATGAAGGGTTTGTGCTCCTGGCAGGCTTAGAGATTTTTTTCCCTTATGTAAACACTCGGCTCCCCCCCAGTAATCCTCATCCCAGTTTCCTGGCAGTAAAAGGCCCATAAAATTGTGCTGGTAAACAAGGCATCCTCAAGTACTGCCTTGGTGGCCATGTGTGACCATGAGAGACTTCATGTGTGGTCACCACGTGAAAACATACCATTTCAAAGAACTGCAAGTATAATACTTTCACTGTAGCTGGAGGTTTGACAATTTACTGGAGAGCCTCACATGCAGCTCCGCAAGCTTGTTTGAAGAAATGCCGCCCCAGGCACCTCTCATCTGGCTCCTAATTTCCTCCTCAGGAGACAAGGTGTGCGTGTGCCTGAGAGAAGATGTCAGGACGGCCTATTTAAAAATACAGCCTAATCACGAGCCGGGTGAAGCTTTCAGCAGGTTCCCACAGAGTGCCTGTGGGGAAGGAGTGTGAAGCGCCCGCAGGCACCCGCATACCCTCGGTGGGCAGAGCAGCCCCTGAGATGTGAGGGACCATCAGAGCTTCTGGGGGCAGGAGGAGCCCGCCCAGCCCTCGGTGCTGTGGTGTGAAGCCTGCCTAGGTGGTTCTGGGTAGCCGATGCAGATCGTGACTCTGTGCATAACTTATGCTGCGTATGCAAATGCCCCTCCCTCCAAAATTAGATCTGTGCTTTTAGCAGAATGGGGTACCGGCAGGGTTTCTGTTTTTACGTTTTATTTCTGAGACATAGAAAAATAATTAGAAAGAGGGAATTTTAAAAATCTTTAAAGGTGCTTTTTCAACATTTTATATTGAGGAATTTGGAGCAAAGCTGAAGCCTTTCCTGTCGCATTGTTATGTTCCCAGAAGTGGTGATTAGCAACCAAGATAAGTAGCTAAGGCTTTTCTGCAGAGATAGTGTTCTTGGATGCAAGGCACAGCGATTCCCATGGCAGCGCTGCCTGCACGGTCCCTGCTGCCCAGGGCTGGAGCTGAGACTCCATTTTCATTGCATCCTTCCTAACAAATCAGAAATAGGAAGCTGGATGGTTTTATTCTGTAACCTGTATATAACAAGTAACTTCTTCCTTCTGGCATTAAGGTATTTGCCTTTATTCAGCATAAAGCACTTCAGTGGCTTGCTGAATTACTACTAGCTCCCACTGGAGAGAACATGAAGTATATTTCTTGTGAAGCAAAGTTGTAATACGCTGTAAGTTCCAAAGCACTGATGCAATATTTATGTTGTTCCACGTTCTACTGGCAGATTTAAGCATAATATTGTAGACTGGCAGGAGGCTGTTATGATCTAAACTCCTCGATTATGTCAGTGTTTAATTTTAAGTTCTGTTGCACACAGCAATGTATCCAGTTACGTTTTTATGTATGATCCTCTTTCTAGGAAGCAGATCTATTGGTGGTAGCGACCTAGACTGAAAGGTGCAGAGCTTTCTTCTCACTCAGAGTAAACCATGCATGGTTTGGGCTCTGTAATCTCAGTCGTTTATCCAGAAGACATGTTTTTCCGTGCGAAAGCAGGTGGCATATCTGTCACTGGTGCTGTGTCATCTGTAAGTCCCGGACTGCGGTGCCATTATCCCATTCAATTTGGAAGCATGTGCAAGTACTGTAAGGAAGATGCAAATGTAAAAGACCTTTCCTCATGATGTCTTTGGTTTTATGTCAGACTTATTTTTGATTTGCATTACACTGACAGAACAGATTATCTGCTGTCTCCCAGTTCCCTTGTCTTCTGCTTGAGAAAGGCCCATCAGAGCTAACGTGCACTGCCTGTGTTAGTCCTCTCTCCTAATAATTAATTTGTTCATTTTTGCATTTAATGCAGGGTGGTTTCCACTTGGCTTCCTCAGCCCACAGTCTTAAGAGAGTACTGGAAGATTTTTCGGTGATCAGCACCTATGAAATCATTTTTGTGAAGCACTCAGCCCTCTCTTCAGTGAGAAAACATCTTTGATTTGAAAAGTTACGTAGCCACCGTGCTTAGCAATTAGAAGGAGTTTCATGGGTAGTTTTGGTTTCAAAACTGAGTTTCTTGAAAACGGTGAGGCTTGCTGATCTGAGTCTTTAGGTGCTACTGAAAATCTGGGTGTGAGCAGTTGCCTGTTCCTGTTGATAGTAGCTGTGAGACTGATGGGTGTTTTGCATGCCTGAAGGTTATTTGTCTGGTGTCTAAAAGTAAGTTATCCCAAATGGTTGGCCTCATGCTATAAACTGATAAATTCCTAGAGAGGACATTATCTTGGTTCCGTCAGTAGACATTGCATGTAAGAGAAGTTGGGTTGTACATCTTTTTCCATTGTGTGTGATGCTCGTATTAGTAGCACAGCCACAGCGTTGCTCAGAAAGTGCACTTAAGTTTTTAACTTTAAGGGCAAGTAGAAATTTTTGCTTCAATCCTTAATGCTGAGAACATCCTTGAAAACTTAATTGCATTTGTGATAATGTAAGCTCACTCCAATAGAAGGCATTTTATCACTTTAGTTCACTAGAAACACAAATTTGTTCTTGGCAGTTAAATATCGAGGCTGAAATTTATTTCAGCTAACTGAGGAATCATAGCTTCCCTGTGTGGCCAAGAAGGAGAAGTCTACCTAATCACATCTTAAGTGGGCTGTAGCACCTTTGCACGTGTCTCTCTTGCCACTGATCACATCAGCTACTCTCCTAACTTAAGTACTTTGGTCCTTAAAGTTAAGGATGAATGTAGGCCTGAGGAAGGCTTCATTTTTTGTTGATGAATAGAGGTAAAATGCTTACAGTCCAAGCAAATACTTTTCATTCCTCTATTTGTTGCTGTGGCTGTCTGTGAATGTCTCTCTTCCTTTCTGTTAATGAATACAGATGTGTAACTGCCTGCACCCATCTGGCTTTGTTCAATAAATGTGCAGGCACAGACGTTTAAATCAAATATTGATAAATACAGTCTTTAATATGTAAATTTGTCTTGTGAACAAAACTATGTCTGCCTGGTTTTTTTTCACGGAGAGGCATTTCTGCCGTGGTGATACTCTTTTTGATTGCCATTGTATTCTGTCTACAGCAGCACATGCTTGAGAGTCAGAGGGTAGAACAGTTGCTGAAATAGATTTGGGGGGAGGAATAAAAAAAGTAGAAGGAATTCTTTGGACACAATAATTCTCCTTCTGTTTCGATAGCAACTTCATCCTCATCCAAGTATCTTTTCAGCAATCAGAGACTTAATGTGCAAGGTGCTCTAAAGAGGTCCTAAGTGGTCCCAAATAACATCTGCGGGAGTGCCAGACAGGAGGGCATTAAAAGGTGCACCTATGTGTGTACACGAAAAAAAAGCGAGTAATAATAACCTCTAGCTTTCAAAATTTGTAACACTCTGCAAGTAGTGAACTATGTCCCTGCTAATATGTTTGACAGGTGCTTAGTGGAGTTATAAGACCCTCAGGTGAGTTGCAGTAGGGGAGACCCTAACCAAAGGTTGCGGCAGTCATTTCTCTCGCAGGGTAGTTTGTGATCAATTATCACACTTGCTGTTAATTCTAAGATCTTCAGGACCTGTGGTTTCAAGAGTTTTTTTTCCTTCCTCCCCCCTTTTTTTTGCCAAGAAGTTATTAATCAGAAGAAGTGTACTGGAAAAGCAGGAAGGAGTCAGCTTTGATATTTTCACAGGAGAAAGCTGAAGCTAACTATGGTTTTAAAGGGGACAGCACTGTCGTAAGGGTGTTCAAAGAGGCCATGGTGGACGGACTGCATGGCTGTGCACACCCTTTTCCCCTTCTGACTGCTCCAGACATATTTTATTTTGCCTTTTTTTCAGAAAATCAGGTATAAAATGCATCTTACTGTAGAGAAGTGTGCTAGTAAAAACATATATTTTTTTTTTCACAAGTTCATAAACATGCTTTTGATTGCATTTTTTTGGTTTTCTTCAGTTTGCAAAAAATTGTCCTGATTTGGACTGCTCAGATTGGAAAGAACGATTTGTTATCTTGAAGTACAGGATATTTACCTTCCCCCTCCTCACTTTCCTTGGTGTTTTTTCACTATGGAAGCCAGATGTAATGAATTACCAGGTCTGCAACTTGCTTCCAGTTTATATGATGCCCTTTGCTACATAGGAAAGACTTGTCCATCCAATCTTGTTTACTGCGTGCTCCATCCAGCGGCTCCCACCCAGTGACTTGCTGCCTGCTTTGTTGTGCAGGTATTGTCATGTGTGAAGTTGCTCTCTAAAAAGGAAGAGGTATGTACCTGGGGACAACAACTGATGAGTTTCTGTCAGGACTCTCTGGACCAGCCCTGCCACTTCAGACATACAGCATTTATTATGCTTCTAAGGAGAGTTTTAAGAGGAATTAAAGTAGAGACGTAAAACTGTAGGGTACGCATGGTTACTCAGTGTCATAAAATGCAAACTTAAGCTATTCAGTCTGTTAAAATACTTTGGTTTCCTCATCTGACCTCAGAACTTTCTATGGCGAATACTTGTATGTCACTTATGGCTTTTTTAGTATCTCCAGAAATGTCAGAAACTCTATTAGTTTTTCCAGAGACACATATGCAGAAATAAATGGCATTATTTCCGTGGTTTATAGAAAGATTTCTGGATTAAACTACCTTTTTGTCTAGACAGACTCCAGCAGTTGCACTGTGGTACAAAAGTAAAATTGGAAATGTATTAAAAATCAACATTTTATTTAATGCTGTAAATTGTACTTCAAAGCAATTTAAATGACATTGCCATTATGTACGCAAACACAAGGAGCAATGTCAATAAGTTGGAAGCTCTGTGGGTTGTATTTTATGCTCTGTATGGTGGTAAAGGAATGTATCAAAGAAACCTCTCAAATATACACATATGTTGTAAAAAGTAACACTATAAAACATCAGGATTTGAAATGCTTGCAGTAAGTGCTCTGTGGGATTATGCTGCCTTCATAAAAAGCTTGTCAGCACAAAGAGACTAATTCCAGCCCTAAATTAACCAGCTCAGGGGAGCATGTTTTGGTACCGAGTGGCAGGGCTTGTGAATCACTCCTGGAACATTTGCCCTGTGGATGGAGGAAGAACATGGTCCATAAAGTTCACAATGGGTCTGAAAAGCAGAAATGTGTGTTGGAATCCTATTGCGCTCGTTGGCTAAACTCAGCGGCAGGGAGCCTGCGGTTCATCAGCTCTGCCTTCGTTTAGGAAAAAAAAGAGAAAAGGGAAAAGCACACAGCAAAAAACCCCAACTGCACATGGGGGAAGTTCCTCTCATCCTGAGCCCTTTTTCCTTCTGTTTTCTCAGAGGTTTTATTGTTGTCCTGGGCAGAGTCTTAAGCTTTGAATTTTACGTAAATGTTTTCTAAAGAGCAGTGCCCAGATTAGGATGGGATGGGGAGCGCGTTTCAGCCCTCGGGTTCAATGTATTCCAGATGCCAGAGCCCGCACCCAGCACTCTGCAGGCTCCCAGTACCCCTGGGTGGGAATGGCATCTCCTCCGTTCTTCCTCCTCCCCACTGCACGTATTATGGTTTGGTTAAACTATTCCGGAGTCTTCGGAGGAGGCTGTTCCTTCAGGTCCTTCCCTCAGAAAGCACAGCTCTTCTGAAGACCTGCCGCTCCCACCAGCGCTTCCCCAAGTGCACCGTAATAACCAGAAATGTGAAACTTCCTCCCATAATACGTCAGAGCTTTTCTCTTAATTCCCTTAAAAAGTTAGATCAGTCTTGTAGGGAATTGGGGAACAGTATTTGATCAATGTTATTTTATTTAAAAAAAAAAACAACAAAAGGAAGGAGAAAAAAGACTCCTCTGGAAAGCCGTTTGCATTCTACGCTTTGTCCTGGAAAATAAACACCTACGTTTACTGTGTTGTTTTAACGCTGCTTTTAACAACTTTTGCACACGCAAATACATATTAAGCAATACGATGCCTGTTAAGTAGGTGTTCATGAGCTGTGATAGATTACTTTTAATGGCTGGCATTTACCTACCCCATCAAACCTTCTTTGACAGGCTGCTGCTCGGGGAGAGAGGGAGCAGAAAGCCCAGCGCCTGGCCGGAGGAGTCACAGATCTTGGCCAGATTATTAAGAGTGCCGGCCTCCGCGCCTCCCGCGCCTTCCGTCTCTATCTGGCTGGCCTGTTGCCGTTTTCATGCCAGTCTCCATGGTAACTTCTTTCGGGGTAAAATAACAGAAATGTGAGTTAGCTGCCTGCCCACAGGAAAGCTGCCACGGCCCCGGTGCCAGAGCCCCGGCGAGACGCGACCCGGCACGTGCATTCCAGCGGGGTTAGGCAGGTTACGACAGCTGCTTCCAGTTAAAGGTGAAATCTCTCCTTCCCCGCTAGCCTTGCTGGAGAACGACTCCTCAGCCCTTTTCTCTCATGTTTGGAAACATCCCCGCGTAATTCTTCCGCGGAGGATTACTCTTCCCCTCCTGTTTGCAGGTTTGCATGATTCATTTTACATTTTAAATGGCTTTGTCAATAAAAGCTTCAGTTTTCAGATGAAACATTAGCTGGTAACTGGGGAAATGTTACAGGAAAATGTTTACTAACAGTTGTTAGTAAATTAATGAGTTTGCTGTGCTGCAGTGTACATAGGAAATGGCAATATAAAAAATGATTTAGGGAGCCAGGCAGTTTATTACGAATAAAGCACCTGAGTTCTGTCCTTCCCTTGGCTGTGTGAGTTGTTGTGTGACCTTGTGCAAAGTCACTGTCAGGTCCTCTGCCTCTTCTTCCCTAGGTGTGAAAAAAGCAAATGGCTATCCATGCTCTTAAATGATTCTTAAGATTAAGGGTGAACTGCTGTGTAAGTGGGGGCCACGGTGGCACCACTTGGGGTCCTCAGAAACGGATGTTAATTTTTTTTTTGATGCTACATGAGTCCCTGCATACTCAAGTGTAGTGGGAAGCAGTAGAAGTAGATGCTCTAGATGTTTGAAATACACTTTTGTACGCCTTGTGCATTTCTTGCGAGTGTATTGCTTGCATTACCCTTTCTTCACAAGAAGTGTCAGTAGAAATCACAACTCTGTTGTTCCAAGCTCCCTACCCAAACCTCAACAGAGACTTGAATGAACCACTCGGTCTAATTAGATGAGACAGAGGCATGTTAGAAAATGTTATTATCCCATTCTGGAATGGCTTGTATGTGACACATGAAATGTGAGATAAGACCTGGAAGGTGAATGTTAGGGCCCTGAGACTCTTCAACTGAAAAGTAACCCCTCTTTTGGGCTTGTTAAGAGTTGGGGAGCTGCTGGGGACAACAAGGGTTATCACCTTGTTTTGTTTCATATAAAATCTGTGTCTTTAAAATGCCTGTTTTCCTCTTTGCATTTAGGGCTGGAATTCTTCTCAAACAGCTACCCCTACCTTCTCCCGCAACGTGAACTGAAGTTACACAGATCCTCCAGAAAGCTCAATGAATTAGGTAGCTAGTTTGTAAATGTTATTGTCTCAAGAGCTTTATGTTGTGGTATATAAAAACAATTAATGAGTGGAGGAATCTAAGTGCCTACTTTCTTGAAGTGTCATATGGAAACGAAGGCAGCACTTGAAGTTTGCACGTCCTTGACCATGTGCTGTAGCCCTTGCACAGCCTGTACGTGCAGCTTCGGCAGCCCCTGTGTCTGGTGTTGGACAAAAGGGCATATAACATGTTATCATCATTTCACTCCTCATCCTGAGTGCCCTTCATAGCAGCTATTAGTGAAATGAGAAAAAGAGGCAGTGAAGTGGTCCGTCACAGTCCCTCTCGTATGCCTTCTTTCCCACAAGGTAGCTAGCAAAGCCTTTGAAGTGACCCTGACAAATGGGAGCGTGCACAAACTCTTGAAGGGAACTTAAGGAGCCTCTCTGACAACCACTGTCCTCTTTTTTCTTGGGATGCCTTCTGCTAAATCTCATCAGAACTGGAAAATATTTCCAATAGGGATGGTATAATAAATCTGGTGGTTTAGCAGATTGCCAGCCTTACGCAGTCTTCCCCCTTGTGCTGAGTGGTGGGCATTTATATAAAATGTTGGTGGGGCGTATGGTATTATTTCGGCTTAGCGAAATAATACATGGTATCATTAATTGTGGGTTGTTGACAGGATTTTTGTGGAAGCAGCGGAGAGCTACATTCTGCTGTGTGGAAAAATTTAATGTATAAATAGAAAACAGAGCAAGTGGAGGCTTTCATTTTGGCACTCATGCTAACAGGTGAAAACAGATTTTGAATGCAAATATGTATAAAAATAAGGTGTTCTGAATGAATAATTTAGCTTCCTGTGGGAGTGTATGAAATTGATCATTTGCTCAGCATCCCCAGTTTGGAAATTGAAGCTGTATGTTGTATCAGCCTAACAACAACATCGCATGCTCCTCTTACATTGGCATCAAGAGGCAATTGTCGGTCATTAATATTCACGTGTGCAAACCAAAATATAGCATTTGCTCTTTGAATTGGCTTCTTCGTGGTAACTCTGGCCAGATTACCTACGCTCGGGGTGAACCACGCAGAAGGGAGTCGTGGCAGGGGGAATCTCTCCACTCTCCATGTTGCCCATTAGGGAAGTCAGGTTCATTTGATAGCAAAAAAGCTGGACCCACTCCCAAAGCTGCTGCTCCCACAGAAGAGCTGTGTCCCTGCCTTCACTCTGGTCCCCTGCTGTGATAGCTTAATTTTTCTTCTAAGAGAGCCCTTCCCCTTGAGCTGTACCCTTGAAATGCGGTCTGGCTCTATTCTGGCAGGTCTCTATGGAGCCCAGGCAGATGAATAACGTCTCTGGGCTTGACCTTTCATGGCTTAGTTCTCGCCGTAGCATGTCCAGACCACCAGACCGCTGAGTCTTGAAGAGATCTATTAGTTAGTGGTAGAAAAGTACTGCTGACATTGTTGTAAACACAGCTGTCTCCCCATGCTCAGGGTAGGAGTTCCTTTCTTGCAGATTTCTGAAACAGGGTGATTATTTGTTAATTTAAGAATATAAACAAACCTCATACTGCTATCAACAATGGTCATAAGAAAATAAATAAAAAACCCTGAAAAAGCTAAAAACCATACTCTTGTCCTTCATACTAAAGACAGTTGGCCTCTTACAAACTCAGAGTGGGGGTTTTATTGTTCATTTGCTTGTTTCATATAGAAATACACAGACATTTTTGACATCTGTGCTGAAAGTAGTAAGTCTCTCGGTTTCTCAGGATATTTGCTTTTGATCAAGTGTACATGTTAGGCAGACAAATTTATTGATGAGCTAACTGTTTGAGGCAGTATTAAGGTTCCTGTCTGAGCACTTTGTACCTCCCTCCTGTGAATCCTCCTTTTGCTGGGGAGAAGTGCCATCCTGTTCTTCTTTTCCCAGTATCCCCCTTGGAGGTATGCTCTTGTTTCGCCTTGCCCATAATTAATGGCATGCAGTACTGTTTGCAAAACAGAAGGACTCTGAGTTCACCTTAGCCCTTATTTACTGTCACCCAGTTGCTTTACTTCGTTATCCATTTTGCCAAGTAATGTCTGTGGGTGTGATCATCTGGAAAAACCTACTTGTCACCTTTTTAAGGTTGGTGTGTGAATCCCTGTGCATAATGGTCACTTGTCCTTGTCCTGCAGCTTATAAATATGCCACTGGACACATGAGAAAAATGGGTACACACTGTTGGGATGTCATCCCTGAGAGAAGAGTCGGTGATTGCTGCTGAAACTTTCTGCTCAACGCTGCTAATCCAGCTTCCATTTCTGGTTTCCTGATGCTGATGCTTCTGCTACCATGGGAGATGTTGCTACTTTCTGCTTCTTTATACTTTAGGGCCTGCTGTACTGGCTTGGACCCATTCAAGGATACTCAGCAGCCCCCCCGCAAGCAAATAAGTAAATAAAAGGAAAAAAAAGATTCTCTTCCTCTGTGACATAAAACTGTCTGATTAAAATAGCAGCGTGTGACACCATTCTCCTCCATCATCTCCAGAGGGATCTGCTGAGAAGATCTTGGTGTAGAGCAGGACCTCTATTAACTTGTTTGGCTACTCTAAGTGAGAGATGAGGAGATGCAACAAGGGTCTCCGAAGACCTAAGAGGCAAATGGTAACACCACTGCATCCTATATGTAAGTGGCCAAAGGTTGCCTGGTTTGTGTGTTTGCCTGCATGCCAACTGCAGAACCTAAAGAGTAAGGCACTGGGATGCACTGTCGTCTGAGCTTAGATGTAGGGCCTTGGGGGTTGAGGATTAGGTCCTGTTCTCCCTCAAGCTCACGCAGCTCCATAGGAAGTTGCTCATACTTTCTCTGTCCCCATTTCCCCGCTGTAAATTGAGGATGGTTGGGCAAAATATAGCTCATGCTCATCAGATCTTCTAAAACTACAGAGTATCTGTGCTGAAGGTAAGTATTTCTGTTTGTATTCACATTATGGGTTTTCTTAATGCACATTCAGTACTTGTTCGATCTTTTGAAAATCATTTCAAATAGATAGGAGCTGGACATGAAAAAGGATTTGCACACAACTCTCAAATGAAATCTCTATTGCAAATGATAGAATATGGGATTTTAGAAATTAGAGGTAGTAGAGATTTCATACCTGATTCAGTACAATACCTTGACAGTGAGGAATATTTGTCTGCAAACAAGTGTGCAGGGGATGACGTGTTTTGCGTAGACTGTGGTCATTCAGCTTGCCAGCATTGTTTAATGCTTCTGCACAATCTTGATTTTGCTTTTAACCCACGTGCCTTTTGTTGAGAAGAGTCGGCATGGCACTATTCACATCCAACAGAACTTGAACAGTTTTGTAAGCTTTCACAATGGCATTTGACAAATGTGGCGCTAAAATTCAAATCTGTTATGTATGCCGAGTTCCCGTCATCACATTTTGGATGCCGGGGGAAGAAGATCTGTCTAATAAAAGAGTGATATGATTTCTTCCTCAGTGTTACAGCTGCCGGGAGCTGTCATTTATTTTCCTTCATAGTTTTAGGGTGGTTTTCTTTCCCTTTTCTGACTATTCTCTGCATTGTTTTATGGAGAAATTACTTTAAAGTGTGTGTTTCATAAATATCGTCTGATTAATTGTCATTTGCTTTACTTTGTTCCTTTGGCATATCCTGGTGATTTTATAACCTGGGTAATCTTTGATGCATGCTCAAAACTCATTCGCTCCAGTTGACTTAAATCTAAGTAGATGCTTTAAAGGCTTTGCTGCAGCAAGATCTCAGTCACCAATGGCTTGAGAGATTCATTAGTTAAGTTCTTTAAATACCATAAAATGCATGTCAGAAAGCATATCTGTAATCTGTGGTTTGGCTAGGAGAAGGTTTTTGCTTTGAGTTTGGGGGGATTTTTTTTTTCCTTTCTCCCCTTTACTTCTTTGAAAGTGCTTGGTATTTCTAAATGGAGCACAGTCCTAAAAATTCCACTGTCCTTGAAAGGAATTTTCTGAATTCCCCTGTGTTTCCATAGCATAGACGCCCCCTTTATTGCCGGTTAGGTGGCACTTCAAAGCTCTGGTTTGTGAAATTGCTGGTTGGAAGTCACACAAGAATTTTTGTTTTAAGTTAATGGGAGTCAGAATAAGATTTGGTTTTTGTCAGATTTTAAAATTAAAAAAAAACCCCACACCAGCAAGACCACAAGCACTTGTTTCATGCCAGCCTGTTTTATGATGAAGTTTCGTCTTTTAGTTAGGAGTGGGGATATGATCTACCACACTATAAGCAGCTACACAGTAAAATCCAAGAAACCAGTATTTCCTCTCTTGAATGCTCTGTTCTTACTTACATCCCTGCTCCCAGCACTAACTTCAATAGGAGTTTTAATGGGGCAAAGGATAAGTGATTTGACTCACTGACTTTTAGTAATATTGTTTGAAAGAGAAGTATTGAATTCTCTCACAGATAGGATTATCTCATTATCTTTTTATGATGAAGGACAAACTTTTTTTAACCATCTGTGTAAAATTCACGTTGTGGTAGTTTTACTCACCTTGAGCAGATCTACCTTCCTCTGAAGAAAACCATGCATTTGAATGGCTTTGTGGTCAATGGCATTAGAAAAACAGGTTGTCTTGGAAAAATATGTTTGCCAGTGTTAACGCATTGGAAAGTGATTTTTCCATCCTACCACTCATATTCCAGTAGTGATGAAAGTTACAGCTATTAAGTTAGTCTGCTTTGTCTCAGCCCAACTAGTATTTTACTGCTAGTTTGTCACTGAATCAGGATGAATACTTCTGCTTGTCTTTTTTTTTTCAGGGAAAAATACAAGCAGAATCTATTAACATTTTGCTGTAACAAGAAGCATGGATGCTCTTCCTTTAAAAGTGATCTTTGCGTGTTGCTATGCAGTCAACCATAATTTCCTCAAAAATGAACATATTTTGGAAGCCAAATATGGGTTTCCTTCTACCTCCTTGCATTGTCTGGAAAAATCACCATTGTTGTGAGTGGGACAGAGAAACCACTGTAGCAAGGAAACCAAATTGGTCTTTATTTGAGGGGGAGGGTGTTAAGAAATGCTAGATTTCCTAGGTTTGCATAATGTAACCAAGACAAAGCATGTGAAAGCAAAAGAACTGTAAGAATGTTAATATGGCTCCAATTGCTGAAACATATGGAGCCAATCATTGGCACTGCCTCAACACAACTGGGAATGGAAATTAGCATTTTTCTCTGAAAAATATGGGATATTTTTTCCTACAGTTTCTCTAATGTTTGTGGCATTTTTCTTGTATAAAAGCAGGGATGTTTTCAAGAGCAAGGCAAGGTATTTTGCCTTCAATATTGCTTTCTGGTCTTGTTTTTCGTGCCTTAAAAATAGGAGAATTATGTGCAAAGAAATAAAAATATGAAGAGGACTTGGTATGCAGTTGAGCATGTTCTCTAGCATTGACGCGTTCTTGCTGATCCTACCATGGTGCTCTCTGCGGGAAGAGCTGGTAATAGTTTTGCAAAAAAACATGCTGATATCTGTAAGGTGGTACCCCGACAAACTGCAAGTTTAAATTCTATTTGGGTTGCGATGGGTCTTTTTGATCTTTCACACAGATCTGAATTTCAGTTCAGTGAGGTGATGAGTCACTTTTAAAAATAAGACTTTCTAAAAATAAGATTTAAAAGCTTTTAAAATCTTGGATTTTGATCTTAAAAATCCTTTAATATTAACAAAAATGATATGATAACTTCAAAAATAACCGTGCTCCAAAGAAGTGATTGCTTGATTTGTGCTCTGAGGTGAACTTTCTGAGTTCTACCTCCTTCATTCCTTCTCCTCTGATTTTAGAATTGTTCCAAGTGGAGAGAGGAGGGCTTTTTTTTCCCTGTGGCGTCTGTAATTTTTAAAGGAGACTTTTTACTCTTTCCTTTTCTCTTTGTAAAGACCTTTTTCTAAAACTTAGGTGTTTGCTAGAATATTACCAGGTGTAAGCACCAGCAGTTTAAGGACCTTTTTTTGGGTAAATATAGTTAGTATTTCTTGAATCCTTTGCCTTCAGTTGACAAGCTCCCTCGGTTTCTAATAAAGCAGGTCATCCCTGTCATGGCTGACAACAGCACTGGAAATAGTACTTAAAGTACTTTGTGTAAAACGATGAAAGAGAATTCATATATGATATATTTTCTTTCTTTTGTTGTGTTTGTTTTGCCATTGAGTCAGAGGGGAAAAGTAAGGCAAGAAAAGAGGGTAACTTCTATTTTTCACTATTTTGGATTCGATGCCTTTTAAAAATCTATTTTTAGAAAGGCTGTATGTTCCCTCTAATGATTTAAAATTATCAACTCAAAATGCAATGCGTTTTGGTAAGCAGCAGACATAATTGAGTGCTCACCTTATACGCAGCTCCTGTATACACAGCGACTCCGTGGGCGGCTTCTTTTACAAACTCTGCAGTATCTTCATTGGTTTGACTGGAACATTTCCAGGTTTGAAGCAGCTCAGAAGAAAATTGCCAGTAGATTCAGTTACACGGAGTGTAAACTGGTCGGATTTTCTTATTTATTTATTTTCCTTAGGTGAAAAGAGCCAGTTTTGTCAAAACCAAAGTGTTTATGGGAACATACCTTTTTTGATGAAATTCTGCTGGGAAAGAGCCAGGTAGAATTTCTCATGGAAATACAGTTCTATTGCATGTATAAACTTGAATATGTATTGAATATGAAAAGCACGAGTCGAGAGCAGGCCTGCTGTGCTGCTTACTTCCCTGGTTCCTGACAATAAATGGCTCAATGTCTCTGGCATCAAGGTTGCCTCCAGCCTATTAGCCTTCACAGTGACCACTGGATCTCTCCTCCATGATCCATTTTAAAGATGTTTGTACTTCTGGCTAGCAAGGCATTTGATGACCATAAACTGCACAGCTTAACTGGGCATTTCCTGAAAAACCTTTTTTGTGTTGGCTTTAAGTCTACTGAGTAGCTTCTTTGGGCAGCTCCTCATCCTTGTATTCCTTGTCACCTCCCCATATCGTTTGTGTTTTCTTTAATAGGCCTTTATTGCCCTGTTTTCCAGGTGTTCTCTCTTTCATGAGGTGGAAAGTGTTTCACACCTCTGATCGCTTTTCTTGCTTCCTCCTCTAACTTCTCTAGTTCGTGTATATGTTTATGAGATGAGATGCCCTCCCAGCTAAGCATTATATCAGATGTTGTTGCAGCTGAGCATGATAGGGCCCTTTCTGTTTGTTTAATGCCTTTTCTTAATTAATTTGTAATGTTCTGTCACTCTGGAGGCCGTCTTTCTTTCTAGCCCAGAGCTCAGCCCCACCACCTTGGGGACCCCTGTGCCACTGAGCTCCAAAAGGACAGTCCCAAGGCACTGCTATTTGCCAATGACAGGATTGTGGTTTGGCATGAAATAGCCACCCACTTTCCTGTAGTGGAGCTTGTTAAAAACTGTAGCTTGAAATCTCACATTCCTCACTTTTTTATTTATCCCTTACTCTAATAACCCAGATGATAATCTGAGCCTTTCTGAAGAGTGAAGTGTTGCTGATGCTGATTTCTTTATTTCTGTCCCCAAACCAGTCACTTTTCAATGACACCTGGCTTTTGATGACATATAAGAAGGGAAATAGTTCCCATTTAATGCCGCACAAAAATGTCAAGATTTTGAATAGAAAAATAGGTTTTGGGTTTGTGTTTGAGGTTTTTTTTTCCTTTTTGTTTTGGTTAAACATGGATGATCCTGACTACTGAGGCATGAGGACAGCATCTGTGTTCTGCCTCCTCTTCTCCGCTCTTCCTGTTACCAACAAAGCATCTGATTTTAGCTGTGGGGAGGTAACAGCTCCATTTACCCAAATCATTGTATCAGACAGAGTGAAAATGAGAGAGTCAAACTTGTTGGGTTCTTCAGCATGTCTCTGCATTTCATAGCACATTAACATAAATTCAGGCAATGTTTTTGTTACCCAAAGAGTCCTCTCATGGTTCTATGAGGTTTAGATTTGACTAATTATAATTTCAAACTATTTTTCTGCCTGTAATGAAAGTTTTTCCTCCAATCTGGTTCTATTGTTGCATTTGGTCTCTTGAGAAAGTACAATGCTGAAGAAGTGTTTTCATTTCATAAGATGATTACTAAATGTAAAACACTTCTTTCCCCCCAAAATTGGCAATAAGTATAGGCAATTTTATTGAAGGAAACCACAGAAATTAATTTGAAAGTACAAACTTTTAATATTGGTAGGTTGTTCCACAAATAATGACAGGGAAATAAGTAGAGGTAACAAAAATGAAGAAAATTAACCTCTAAACTGTTTAAATTCAAATTCTCAGCTTGAGTAAATCAAAACTGCTGTGCTCGAGTGATATGATCTATCTTCACTTAAAACTATTCTATCGAAATCAGTGGAAATGTGCTATTTGCACAGTCTGGCTACCAGGGTATTACAGAGATTGTCCTAAGGAAAACAGCTACCTTTTTGATTCAACAATGGGTCTTAAATACTTGAAAACTAAAATTAGCTAAATAGTTGATGTTATAGTTGCCCAATTTATTTCTGCTTGCAGTGAAGAATGACAAATCCAAGAAGGACTGGCAATATCTGGATACAGAATTCTAAGGTCCCGTCCTTTGGCTGCAGAGCTTTGGGTTGGAATGATGAGTAGTTTGCTTTCTGTTGAAAGCATGTTTTCTATGCCAAGCTATTTCCTGCAAAAGGAGGAGAAGGATGATGAAAGCCTCTGAAGTTCTCTTGCAAGTGGCATCTGACCTTCATGTGGGAGCTTCAGTGGGTTGGTTTTTGGTTCAAATGGAGAGGAGCTTTCTAATCTGCTGTAAATAAGCAACAAAGCATCAAAGGACTCAAGCTACGGCAATACAAACTGCATGCCCTATGCTTCTTGTATTGATTACATCATTCTCTAAACCTGCGGACATTTGACATCTCAGTCAGCTTTCCCAAGTTGTACATCAATTTTTTTTGGTCATAACAACTCGACTTCCAGCGTAGATACAGTACAGATATATAAAGATGCTTCAGCAAAAATACTAGAAAGGCTTTACAATTTACTTTTGGGGCAAGAGTCACTAACTCCTTTGATATTTTCTTTTCTTCTTTCTGCATGGTTCATTAAATTCCCTGAAAGGACATTGTATGTTGTGCACATAAATGAAATAGCATAACAAGGTCCCATCACTTAGGTCTAGTACTTAGTTAAAAAAACCCAACACCAACCCCCAAACCCCTCCACTACTGAATGGGGCTATTTCCAGCTGAGGAAGAGCACAAGTGGTGTCACAAGTGCTTTTAAGTCTTTGTAAGTCAAAACCATAAGAATGTATTGTACTAGTGAGTTGCAAAGAGCTTTGCTAGATACTCAGTGTATTTATTATTAATTAATTTAATAATTAGTGTCAGGTAACATAGGTCACGTTGTTAAGTATTGATATATCTCGTGTTTAGTCTCGTTGTGTTCGTGGTACAAAGCCGGATGCAAGCCAGGAGTTTTTCTGCTCTTCAGGGACAGTTGCTGCTGCTGGCAAGAGGTGCTGAGGAGTAGCTTGTGAATTCAGCATCTGTGGCCCAGAGTTTTTACCAAGATTACCAGTTACTATAGAGTTTCTGTCCTGTATATAGGACAGAAATTATAAATTCACATTATCTGTGTCCACATCTCCATTCACATTAGTTAATGCAAATTAATGTAAAAACAGCATATTGCTAAATATTACAATAATTTCTCATTTATAGTTTGCGAGCTGTTTGTTTTCCCTCTGTTTTGCAGAATTTTTCATGTTTTTCACTCCAAGGACTCTCTTGATAACATTATTGTTACTATTGCTAAAAATATTGAAGAGATAAATATAATTATAAATACCTAATACAGAAGTGATTTTCTTTATCAACAATTCCTGCAAAAATCCATTTTTAGAAAAAAGGTTAGTTTGTGAATAATTTTTTCATGAAAATTTGTCACATTGAGCTAATATTGATGTTGTTAATGGTATACAGTTGTTTTTATACAAGCTCTCAATTAAAATGTTACACTTTTTCAAAGTCATATTGTGTTTGCTTAAAATGAGCCTTTGCTGTCTCTCCTTTCCTTGCTTCTCAGGCCTTGAAGGAAGTAGGAGTAACCCAGGCAGATTAGCAAGGTCACTAAATCCAAACGTGGGAAGGATCAGAACCAGTGCAGTATGTGTTTATTCCTTCCCTTCAGGATTACGGACGCTCCTTTTGCAGCTAGAGTTCATAGGACAGGGGAACTGATAAAGATGGGTAAGACGGAACAATTGAGCAATTTTTGCTGCAGTAACATAATCCCTAGTAAAATCCTTAATGATACCAATGGGCTTTAAAAAATAACTTCTTTTCTCGCTGCCCGATGAGGTCCTTACGTAATACTATCACATTGCGCTCAAGCCGCTTGCTGCCTAGAAATCACAGGATGAGTCAGTGCAGGCATTAGGAAAAGTCACCGAGTCTTGTTCTCCTCTCTGGTCTTACGTGGTGATCTCTAAAACATGACCTTGGAATTTGTCTGAGTCTAAATAAATGAACCCGGACTAATAATGCTAGTATGGCACGTCCATTTTAGTTCCATTTTCTGCAGTAAAAAAAGACTTGGAGGTCCTCTGCTTTGAAAAACACTTCAAGGTGAAGTAGAGTATCTATCTAGTGAAAATGCTTGACTAAAGGGAATATCAAGAAAGGGGAAGAACTATGTAATTCAGAAGTGAAAGCCTTTTTTTCCTGTTTCCATTCCTGCAGTCCAAACTTATTTTCATTCTGTTCCTCTTGCTGTTTCTTCCAACTAAATTTCTTCTTGCCCTTTTTAATTTTTTTTTTTTAATTCTATCCCTTCCTTATGCTCATTGTGTTTTCCTTGTTTGATAATTGGTAGCTAAAACATGAGATGAGTTGTGCTGGATGAGGAATAAAAAAATAAGTGTGTGTAAGAGAGCGGAAGGAAGAAAGGCCTTCAAGCAATTTTAGTAACAAATATTCTTTTTAATTTTTATTGCATTCAGGATAAAAGAAAAGGAGAACTAAAAAATTCTGCATTTGGTGTTTGCCAAGAAAAAAAAAGTGTTCTGAGGCCTCACGTGCTATTAATGAATGTTTAGTTTTGTCTGTCTTCTTGCATATTGATAATATTCATTAAAATAATAACCTTTTTTTCATCGTCCCTCCTGCTCCAAAAAGTATTTTGGCCAGATGTTTGGTGTTGGTGTTGATTTGGTAGCTTTAGAAATCAGAGAAGTTATCTGCTAGTTTGCTTATTGTGACATTCGTATATGAATCCCTTAGTTCACACAGGTGTTATTTTGGTAATGATGTGAGTCTTGTTTTCAGTTGGCTCACGGCTGCAGAGTTCTCTGGTTGTCCTCAGTGGTGTTTGTAGGTTTGAGGTAAGGTCTGCACATGGCAGATGTCTTCTGCACCCTGACGTGACCCCACAGCAGGGCACTGCTTTCACAAGTAGCTTCCCTTGAGTGAGTTTCCCTTAAATGACAGTCTGCTTGGAACCTAATGAAATGTACAATTGATAGCCAGAATTGATCTATATAGTGCTGGCTCCGTAATCCAAGCATAATCTAATGAGCCGATTAATTAGCACCTTTTGAGCGTCTCTACTGTTGAGGTGAATTGAATGAAATGGATAAGCTCTCAGAAATGTTTGGCCTCGAAGTCAAAAGAGGTACCTGCCCTGCTCCCATTAAGTTTTCTTCATAGCAATTTTCAGGTTTGAATTTCAGGTGATGTAGAACTTGGAATAGTCGCTTGCAAGCATCCATACCTGAAACAGACGGCCACAGAGATATGAGCTTATTTGGTTTACTCCATTAAATGTTTCCATTACCTATTTCTTCCTGAATCATGGAGCTTCTTGCTCAGTAGCTATACCTGGCAGGGGAACTCTGACAAACCCGATGAGCACTGTCGGAGACTGGAAGTAGGAACATCCAAACATGTAGCACTAGGATTTGACAGAGCGAAGTCAGCAGAGGATACTGACGCCAGCGGTTTTAGCCACCCTGGTAAACCTTGATTCAGGGAAACCCAACTTAAGCAGTGTTAGCTTGGATATCAGCCTGTGATCAGGAATAATCAAGTACATGTTTTCTTTTGCTGCCTTGGCTACTGGAGGAGGATTAGTTCCTTGTTATGGATGGTTAGTTTTGTGTATCGGGACCTGAGCGAGCAAACAAGATCTTCTCGTGTTATAACTGTGCATGCATGAATTTTGCTATGGATCAAGCTGGTAAGAAGACCTGTGACTATATGTTGGAGAGGAGTCATACAGAGAAGGTTTTTTCAATTCTTATTCTATCATCTAGTCTTAATATAAGAGAGTAAGCAGCAGGGGTAGGCCAGTTATGTTGTTTAGGTTCTTGGATAGGAAATGCAGCACGGAAAATTGCCAAATCTGGCTGCTTATGAACATGAATTTTGCCTGGCCATGTTTACGTGAAAACCAGGTACAACAGACTCTGGGTTTTTTTAAGGTACTGAATAGAGGCTTGCACTAGATTATAAGAAAGAAGGATGTTCATTGGAAAGGATTTTTCTTTTCTTTATATAAGCATGGATAGTTGTTGTGGTTTAACCCCAGCTGGCAACTAAGCATCACACAGCCACTCGCTCACTCCCCCTCAGTGGGACAGGGGAGAGAACCAGAAAAGTGAGAAAACTCATGGGTTGAGATAAAGACAGTTTAATAAGTAAAGCAAAAGCCGCGCACACAAGCAAAGCAAACCTAGGATTTAATTCACTACTTCCCACTGCCAGGCAGATGCTCAGCCATCCCCAGGATAGCAGGGCTCCATCACGTGTAGTGGTTACTTGGGAAGACAAAATGTGATAACTCTGAATGTCTCCCCCCTTCCTTTTTCTTCCTCCAGCTTTATCTTCTGAGCATGACATCATATGGTATGTAATATCCTTTTGGTCAGTTCAGGTCAGCTGTCCCAGCTGTGTCTCCTCCCAACTGTTTATGCACCTACTCGCTGGTGGGGTGGTGTGAGGAGCAGAAAAGGCCTTGACTCTGCGTAAGCACTGCTCAGCAATAACGAAAACATCTCTGCATTATCAACACTGTTTACAGGAAAAATCCAAAACATAGCTCCATATTAGCCACTGTGAAGAGAATTAATTCTACTCCAGCCTGTGAGAAATAAGTTCTGGTCCGAATGAAATAGGCTCAGGCAGAATCCTCTGTGAAGCACATTTTTATTCACATTCTTGCAAGAGCGGGTGACCTACCAAGTAGGCACACTTTCAGTTCTTGAAACACACCTTTTTATTTCCTAATCCTGGACGAATTTTTCCCTCCCCTGTTTCCCATTGGTTAGGTACTCCAGGGTTCACAGTCTGTTCAAGGTGCCTGAAATTCTTCCCAGATGACTTGCCTCTGTTTACTTCTCTTTATGCTACACCTAAAGGGATTATCTGACTAGTTTATTTCTTTCCTTTTTGGTAAAAAAATTGCTCAATGTCATTAGCCCTGGTTAAATGTTTGACTACCCTTCTGGACACTAATCCAGTATGAATCAGGTTTGTCCTTTTGTCTGCGTGATAAGAGATGTTCTACAAGCCTTTGCTGGACCCTCTTGGTCTTAGTCATTCCCTTATGTCACTTCTGATGGAAACGGCTTTTCTCCTCTGCAAAAGCAATACCTGCCTTTCTTACAAGCCCAAACCAGAACAATAGTGATGCTCTGAAACCCATACAACTCAAAGATACTTATTGAAGAGAGCTGAATGTGTAGAATGAACAGATGAAGTGACCAAAGATACGCTTGCTTTATACATCTTTTTAGGGTAGGATCTCTAATCCAGAGCCGTGTCAATTGAGGAAGGCATAGTCAGAATTGCAGACTTCCTTGACAGAGATTGGAAGACTAACTGAAATTGAATTTCTCCTGTGTTAAAAATAATAATAAAAAAAGTCTAGAGGAATATTTACAGGCCATTTTATCTACATCTAATATCAGGTAAAGATTATATTAATAATTTTTAAGTGAAGAATAATGCATATTGCTTATCAAATATTCGGAATTGCGTCTGCTTATGGAATGAAGCCAGATTAGCCCAAGCGAACTGGTGGTAGTGCTAAAAGTAGAGTCAGTTTGCCAAGACTCCTGCCAATATTTGATTATCTAGAATAATATTTGTCTGTATGATTGACAGACTCTTGACTTTTTTTTTTTCTTTCTTTCTTGGAAGTATATTTGTATTGTTTTTGAAAAGGAATTAGGCAATTTTCCCTATTTCAGTAACTAAAGAAGTGTATGAATTGTTCAAGACACTGTCAGCCTTCAGAAGACAATCTTTCGCTAAAATTGTCCAGTACAGGGCATGTGCCAGTTGGAGGTTATTAACAACATTTTGATACTTTAATTTTGAATTGTAACTTTTTCAGTGATGTATAGAATATCTAGAATGTCTAAAACAAGTGGTTTTATTGTAATAGGAGCCAGTAAGATGAGGGGTTTTTTTACAGAACCTTACCATTCAAGTTCTTATGTGTACAGTCACCCATCTTACGTGATGCAAGATGCACCCAAACCAAATCTTCTGGCCTTACTTGAAGATAGTCATGATTATTTTTTTCCCAGGGTCCCCAAAGCTTGTTTTCTTTCTGATTGGTCTTCAGATTTTTTTTTTTCCTTGCACCTCCAGTACCTTCCATTAATCTGTTTGGGTCAGGAGGATGACAGGTCTTTTCTGCTCAGAAAACACCTTTAACAGTTGTCTCTAGTACTTCCTCCTCGTTTGTTCTCTGCAAACTACCTGGTGGAGAAATGAGAATCTTTTGCAGTTGACCTCTTTAGTGTATTCATTATTCTAATTAGTTGGAATCGTTCTGTGTTAATTGTTCTTGAGATTATCATATAAATGCTTCCAAAAAGGGTGCATGACACATGAAATGGTCCATGTCAGCAAGTGGTTGTTCAGTGCATGGCGGGAAACAGTGGAACATTTCACAAAGGCAGTCTTTAGCATGACTTCATTCTTTACATTGCCCAGGGCAAGCCTATGTCTATTCATTGGGTCTGGTGGGAACAGAGCCTCACTAGATTAAACTCTGCTTTTGTAAATACCCCCTCAGCAGTGCAGACCACTTTCATTAAATCAATCAGAATCAGTCAGTTGTGCATTGACAAGTTTCTTAAACATTTGCAAGTCAGCTTTCTCCTGTGTCTCTTAGGGGAGTCCTTATGCTCCTATTTCAAGAAGAACCATTTAGCCATCTCCTGTGAAGTCATTGTGTGGTTTTGGCACCTTGCAGCAGTGCACGAAGCTCACTTGTTAGGAGGCTTTTTGGGGAGGGAGTGGGAAATATCTCTAGTGAGGGCTTCAGAATTGCCAACATGAACCCACCCTTGCTGTTAGAGATACGGGCAGAATCCTGGTGCCTGGGAGCTGGGGCTTGGGGAAGATATCTGAAAATCTGGTGCCTAGCTGAGCTATGGCACTTTTAAATGCTGCTTTTTCTAATTTTTTTTTTTTAATCAGCAGTTCTCTTGCTTGAATCAGTCAGCAGCAGTTTTTCTCCTCCTCACACTGCTTCCCACTGCTCTGTGAAGAAACGTGTGGCTCTTAGGGATTGCAGGGAGCAGCTAACAGAGCAGTCAAGAAAATTCTTCATATTATTAAGAAATGAGAGGATGGCCCTTTTGCCTGAAGGTAAAACTAAATTTGAGCAGCAGGGGGCATGGAGAGTGTTTGTGAGCATAACCGTGGGCTGAAAAGCTTCTCCCTTCTGTACCTTGTTCGGGAGGGCCAGAGGGGAGTTCAAAAGTCAGCTTCAAGTGTGCTGGATTGCTCTTTTCTAAAAGTCCCAGCTCTTGGGGGTCTGATTTTTCAACGAGAAGTGGGCAGTGCTAGGATGAAATATCTGTTTGCTACCTTTTCCTAAGTCACAGTGTCATGTGCTTTAAAAGAACAATTTTATAATTACACCCGTATCCAGATGTTATTCAGAACCTTTAGCTTAGTAGTGCTGAGCTCTGCACAGAGCTCGGCCTGTGGTCTCGGGGGAAGCTAGTGACCTTAGGAGGAGGACTTGCACCTTCTTTTACCCTCCCTCTCCAGCATCCTTTTGTACTTGAAATACTTTTGCATTGCTGTTGCCCCAAACAGAGGTTTGTAGAAAGGATTTTAAACCAAGAGGCTTCTGGCAGATTATTTCCTCCTTTGTGCCCTGCAAAGGATGAGATCCCTTAGTGCCCTGACTCATTTGGAGCAAGCCTCCCCACTGCCGAAGCTTTTCTGCCACCATCCCTTTCAGATACACTGCTGAAAGCGCAACTAATCATGGGGAAGAATTTCCTCTTCCTGCTGGCTGTTGCTCAAGGCTCCTTGGTTTGCCCTGGGTTGTGCTTCTGGTTGGTATCATTGGGGGCTTTGATTTGGAGCTGTGCCTTCATTTCCTTGTGTCCAGAGGCAGTTTTGGAAATAATCCTGCTCTGCCCTGCTTCTGTTATCTTGACAAGGCACATGACACATGTTTGTCTGCATCCAGAGCTTCCAGATCTTCCTGTGTTTCAACAAACACCTGAACCACATGTTGCAAAATGGGGAATCACCGGAAGGTCCCATACCTTCCTCTGCTTCACTGTTGAACCCTGATGTAGCTTCATCATCTGTGGGTTGTTGAAGATGTGAATCCCTGGCCGCAGGACAGTATTTTTTGTGTTTGTTCTCACTTGCTTTTTTCTAGCTGGGATCTCTGTTCCTGAGTTTACTCTTTAGCTATAGGAAGGCAGCAAAGCACATTTGTGTTGTAGACATGCAACTTCAGTCACAAATATGCTGTGTGTCCCTTCAGGCTTGTGTCATGAACACAAGAGGAGAAATAAGTCAGGGTTTCTCATAGAGGGCTGATGCTCTGCAACCAGATCTCTGAGGCACAGTCACAGCTGATTTTTGCCCATTGTCCTTTGTCCTTGGAAGAAGCTGCACCTTCTGTCCTTGACAGCACTCCCCAGGAAACCTAGCTTGGGACTGTAAGCATTTTCCTTTAACTTCAATGTGATGAGCACAACAAAGTGCTCGAGTCAGTTTTGGGATATTTCTTTAGATTATCTGTTAGGTGCTTGAAATGCTGGTCTGCCAACTCCACACACTACCCTGTAACGTCACGTAGGCATGAACAGTGATCTTGGGAGCTGGCAGAGATGTGACTCCTCACCCTTTTTCCATTTGGTCCGGTCACCTTGGAGGAGAAATTCCATCAAAGCATCTGGCCTGTCTGTGGTTTTTTACCCAGAATGCTCCTGGGGTTATTAAAAATATGTGCTGGGCAATTTCAGAATGGCCGCAGTGGTAAAAACAATTTTTGTCTAAATAAGTCCTTCTATATGTAGTGTTCTATGTGAATGTTTTTAGGTAAGCAGATACTTTAAAGTAAGTCAAGTTCAAATTCAGCAGTCGTCTTGAACCACGTGCAGTGTTCTGGTGAGGTGGAATGAGAAGATTGGGTATTTAAATTGCACAGCAATTGCACAACTGTTTCCAGTACCAGAGGACCAATATTCCCAGTATGATAATGAATTTTCAGTTATTCATTGTAGCTTAGAAGTGGTGAAACAGAACAGTAGTCCAAGGCTTTTCTTCTTTCCTCCATATTTTATTTCAAGGAATAGGATAATTTCAATTGCTATGGAATTTGCGTATTTTAAGTAGTATTGAATGCAGCTAACAATTACAGCATCTACTCCATGCTATACAAACCCTTTGACGTGGTTTTATTACTGCCTCGTAATGAGTAAGATTTGCTACTTACTTGAGTGTGGGAACCAGAGTTTCCTTCTATTTGGCAGACTTTATTAAAGTCTCAGGACCATAATAAGTTAAGGGTGTATACAGAGAATGTGTACAAAGATACATAACCCTACAAGTTATTAACTCTTAATATAACTTAATTAGTTATTAATTAACTATTAATATAACTTTTGGATCTCCAAACTGTGATTTTTCAGCAGTGCTCAGTTCTCACAGGGCTTAAGGGTTCAGCTATAGAGAGGAGTTTCAATGAGGAGTGTGAAGATACAGCAGATTACGGAAAGCCCTGAAGTTGCATCATTTTTTCTGAGCTGACGAGAGGTTTCATGGCAGCCTTCAGCGAAGCACAGATTATTATATGTCCGTGCTGAGACGTGCAATTCAGGATTTCACATCTGCTTATACCATTGTATAGATGTACTGACATTTCAGTTAAGTGTTTGGTATAATTTCGTGGTGGTCAGTGGTGAAGACCATCAGCAGACCATTGGCCCAAAAGTTTGGGACTTAGTGATCCGAAAGCCATTGTGCAAAACATAGCCTTGTTCTGAATAAATGTCAAAAATTTAGATTGTGGTGAGGGAACAGAAGATGTTTCTTAGAAGCCAATTAAATATCATGTAACGCTTCAGAATTTTTTATCCCATGAAGGTGCACTTCAATTCCAGTCCACTGCTAAGAATAAAGAATTGCTTGAGGCAACTCTTGAGGGAAATTTTATTTCCCAGCTTCGAAATTTCTGGAGACTGTATGTTTAAATAAGAAACTGTGTTTTATAAAGGTATATGATTACTATACATAGGCAAATTATGTATGATTTCCTGTCCTGTGCTTGGCTTACTTTTTGTGTGTTATACCTGCAGATCTTCCTATTTTAGGATCCATTCAGAAAGAAAACTCTTTGAATTGAGAATTTCCAGTCTTTCAGGAGGGACCCAAGAGACTTATGTAAAATTGGTGTCTTTGTTGATGACGTTGTTCTCCAGGATTTGTAGACAGAAGTCTGTTGTTTACCCTTACTCAAATTTAAACAAGTGCTTCCCGACAGATTTCTAGCAGGAACTGTTGGACCACTATATCACAACAGCTGTCAGATGCTCTGTAAAGATAATTACCCCCACATACTCGGTTGACCCTGTAAATTAAATTTGGATACACCTTTGAAATATAATTGGCCACACTATAGTTAACTTTTTTCTCTGGTAAAATGTCATGTTTTTGCCAGGTGCGGGGCAGGGGAGGAAGCAATAAGGGGGGTAATGGGGAGAATGGAATTGATTATAACTGGTATAAATTTCAGATGATGTAAAGCATCAGCTTTTTGCACAGGGAAACCGGTGATTAAAGACCTGGATAGTTCTACACAATTGACTTATACTCTAGAGTGGTGTTCTCCAAATTACAAAACCAATCAACCACCCTAATTGCCTTCATTCAAAACCAGTCACCAATTTGATTCTTTTACCAGCCAAATAAGACAGCATAAATCAGGCAGTATGAGTGGCGGGGAATGCACGTTTGGGACCCAGCCAGATCTTATGTAAACCTAACAATAACGTATTAAATCCACGTGCAGGAGAGACTTGCAATTCTCATTTTGGTACAGCATCTCCTTTTGGCTTTCTGCGATGCGGTAAGCGAAGGACTGAAATGCTTCAGGTCTGAGTGCAGATCCCAGCCACGATGGTGTGACTTTACGATGGCTATGGTGTAAGCGAGGGCCGAACGGGGCCTTTACTTTGTAGTGTCTGCTTTTATTAGGATTTTTCTATAAAAGGCTCTAATGGGATTTACTTTGCTCCCATTGAATCAAACTGTTACTGACATTAGTGAGAGCAAGTTCAGGCCCTAGTCAGCTTTTCACTGTTGTTGTAAAAGCATTTGTTGGTTTCTTTTAGTGGAGTGGAGCTAATTCATTTTCGTTTTCGGCATGCTTTCTTTTCGTCTACTTTTGTGTGCATGTTCTATTTTTGGGGAAAAAAAAAATCATTTCCTTATTTTAAAATCTGACCCTTTTTCAGCACGCCTGTCACCCTCTAGTATAAATGGGAAATGGAGTTGTATGGCAGCTTCTGGATCTTGGACACACTAAATAACTGTGGAAACAATTAAAGATTGCACTGTGCCTGAGAAGTCTTTCCTTGGAAAGAGGACTGAACTGCTCTCCAGCTATCAGTAGGACTGAATGCCCATTAAAAATTCTCCAAGCCCAATTTGACTGTCAGTTTAGGAGGTGCAATCACAGATAGGCAGTAAAAAATTTTTGCTGGGCAAACAGCAGTAGTTAAATAGCTTAACTAGATGCTGGAAGCATGAGAATAGAGAATATGTCTGTCACTGATGGGGCCTTGTAAGAAGCCTTGTAACAAATTTTAACCACTATACACGTGAACCTAACATGAAGATTCATGGTTGAATTATCTAAAAGGAAAAAAGGAGGGAAATTTCAAGAATTTAGAGAACTTCCATTCCTTCCAAATGTGAACAAAAGGACAGTATAGATGACTGACAAAATGACAGAATAGACTTGGAAAGGAGGTACAGAACATTTCACTAATATATGAAAAACTGTGAATGCTATGCTGAAGACCTGACCTGTTCATCTTTCTAATTCTGCCAGTAATAAAAGACCATGGACATCTGATTTCCAATAAAATATAGAGGCATTCCATAAAAATAAAGTAATAGTGTATGAAGAAAATAGTGAAGTTGTGATACTTCTACAGGAGAACACTAGCTGTGGACACATTGTGGTTATTATGACCAGTACCGTCTGTCTCTACAAAGATTTAAATATAAAAATAATTCATTCTTAGGTTTCAAGATATAAATGTATGTGAAAAAGAATCCTCTGCTGATGAATAGCATTCCCCAGTCTTCCAGGTGTGTAATACTGATTTGTTTTCCGAGTTCTCAAATAGATTGCCTCTAAACTGGTGAACAGGATACCAGATTATAAAACAGTGGCAAACATTTGCCATAAGTGTCTGAAAAAATGTATTTCCTGTTGCTGAATGTTTTCTGAAATAGCTGGAAGATACACTTTTTGACTTCCTTTGGCTGTTAAGTGGAATTAAAATGTACTATTCTAAAATAATAAAGAATTGAAGACACAAGGAAACTTGCAACCCGTTTCTAGTAAGTGGAAATTGTCAGAACCTGTGAATTCTGGTTAATTTTATGAAATTGCTGTATCATTCATGGCTTCATATCTAAAGGTATGTCATTCCCCTGCCTGGACAGGGGAGAGAAACAGAGAGGCATGCTTGTGTTGGACGCAATTGCATATGCAGGACCTGATCCAGGAGGAAGGAAGTTGGCTGCAAAGCAGAGGTTATGCATGATTTGGTAGAGGAGTCAAAGGAAGGGCAATAAGGACTTTTTTAGGAAGGTCTGACCTAAGCATAGACAACACTTGAGACTGTTTAGAAAATGAAACAAAATTCTTGGCTGTCTGTAAATTCCCCTCTTGAGCTTGTGGGCCTGTCTGCCAGCCACCGAGGAGATGAACTGCAAATAGGGTAACTCAGACTTTGAGGAGGTACCCTCATGCTATTAGAGGAGTAGCAGGAGAGTAGCTTCACTGGAAGCTGATGATGATTGGAGAACGTAGAGACAGTGAAGTGCTATTTCTGTACAGAAACATAGAGCTGCTGGGCTGAAAGTGAGCTGAGGAAGCCAAGGGAGGAAACTGGAGCCTCTTCTCCCAAGGGTCTCGTGAGTGCCTGCACAGAAAGCCCTAGGGCTAGGGTCAGCTCTGCTCAAGTACAAGTATCCCATTCACTCCTGCAGGTTTCTCATCTGAAACCCAAAATGTAGTGATCTAATGGAAGAACCTGGAAAAGAGCAGTGGAGCCTGACGGGGATGAAGAAGCCCTTCCCCCACCCACCCTCCCCCTTCATATGCCGAGGGGAGTGTGGAGAATTTCTTCTGAAAAGTGGTATTGTAAGCTGTACAGAGGAAGGAATTGAGTGCTTCTCCGCATGAAATCTAATTGCATAGTAAATACTTTTTCCTTCTCTTTTCACTTGTCCGCTTTCTGTTATATTCTCTTCCCATTTCCTGATTTTCATTCCTTCATAGTCTCTCACGTCTCTTCCATTCTGAGTTCACCTGTCATTTCATTGTCCTGTCTTCTTTTGCTCTGATTTTGAAAACATATCTAAATCATTTTGCTAAATATACCAGCGCTCTACTCTCTGTGCCTTTCTCCTCTAAATTACCATAGTCTGGACACTGTCTTTCACCACCTGGCCCACATGCCCCATCTAGCAGTGCCGAGGTGACTCCCCACATCCCCAGAAATGGAGAGCGCTGGTCTGATATACGGGCATTTAAAGAAAAAAAGCCATACATGCATTTCCTTCATTCATCAGGCTACCTATTTTGTGGAAGCAACGTTAACATCAATAGGATTGTGTCCTGCCAAACCTTGAGATGGTCTCAGCTACTTCTCATTTTAGAGGGAGGAATGTATGCAACATATTGATCTTCCTTACCCCTCAGAAAAATCCCTGCATTTTTACAGTGACTGGTCTGAAAGATCTGGTTTTGCAGGATGCGAACAAAGAATCCCAGATTTCAGTCTGCAGGCAGATGGACCTTTAAACAAAACTCCCTGCACAGCAGGGACATCTGTTACAATTTGTGATCCACAAACTTTAAGGATACTCAAAATTCAGCTATGGGGCTCAATCCTTAGCTAGACCCAGCAGGAGAAGTAAAAGGCAAAGTCTGTGTGCTGTGAGATTTACTAAGAGCTGAAATAGTTCCTGCAGCAAAGTGGAACTATGTGAATTTAACCTCATGTTAGCCAGAGCACGGCTTGGACGTTTTTTCTTACGCTCCTTTATCCTAGAGGACATGATTAAGCAGGTGGGGACAGTGGCAAGAAGCTTGGTGGAGCGATTAGAGGGGTCTTGTACATTTGGGTGATATTTTTTTTTTTAAATAAATCATTCCTGGAACTGTGCCAATGGCAATTTTTCATTGACCGTGTGGAACCAGGAGCCAGCCCAGCCGTTTGCATTTTCATTTAATACCTTCTGCATATTCTGTCAGGAATTTAAGGGTACCAAATAATTTTTGTCACTGCAATCCAGTGTTGGAGACTGTAGAACTTTTTCTGCCCTGCTTTAAAACAGGCTCTTTAGCTGGTACATGATACATATTTACGACAAACATAGATTTTATTAAGTACCGGGAATTCATTTATTCAATGCAACTTTTCTTTAAAAGTTTTCAAGGTTTTCTGGAGAAGTTGTATGACACTTTTCATTCCAGTGGTCACTTCTGATGGTGATGCTAACATTTTTGCAGACTTTACACGATAGTTTAAAATGTTAATTATTAGTTTGGATTTTTTTTCCATTAATGGTTAGTACTAATATGGGATAAGGGTCATTTAAGACAGGACTGAAGTACTTTGCCTTATTTGTCACTCATTAAATGTGTGTGCTTTCTTTTCATCCACTCAGTTATTTCACAAATACTTCTTCATCTGCATTCCTTGCAAACATTGAGCGAGGGATTCAAGGAGCTTTGGTTAGATGCTCACAATGTGTTTTGCTTGGACAGATAGGACAAACATAAAATTCTTAAGACTGTTGCTGGCACACCACATGCTATATTTTAAAAAAAAAATATCTATCTTTAGCCTCCCTGTTCCTGATACTTTTAGACATGAATTAGTATTATGTTTATAGAAGATCTGAACTAATGTCTGTGAATATTTTCCAAAAAAATCCAGAAGGTGCAAACTTAAAGGCAAGCAGAGCCAAAGCAATTTCTATTTCTTTCAGCGAATATTTTGGAGAAATATTTAGATATTTTAAGTTCTGCTTGACAAGTTTCCCTTAATATCTCAGACTCTGCTATCCCTAATTGCTGGTGTCACAGCTTCTCCACAGTAGTGCTTATGCCAGCAAAGGCTTGGAAAAGCCGTCTGTAATTTAAAACTTTATTTTGAAATTCATTTCACAGGGTGTACCTGGCAAGAAGTCAAAGTGCTTCATTGTGTGATCTTTCCACTCTCTGCACTACACAACATGGCTATAGCTCTCCTAGCTCTCCTTTCAGTGGTTGGCTTCCCTCCCTGCCCCGCCAAGTCTGTCTCCACATGATCTGACCTTTTTCCTTCTGGGGTAGAACTGTGGAACTCCAGTGTGAATATTAATTTAGCAATTGAACTGTGTTCTCCAGCTACAACCTTCTCTCTCACGTACAACAGGCAAAAAGAATTGATTTAGCATCTTCTCAGGTCAGACTGATACCGCCTTGGAAGAAAAGTAAAAAAGTAGATCTTCTACCTAGCTCCTCCTGTTTCTCCCTAGTTTGGGGTAACATTAAAAGGAAAAAACTTGTGTATTGTTGATAACACACCCAGAGTGACTTAGCCATTTTATGACCTTTAGGGAATATTCAATAGAAGAAACTTACTGGTTTTCACAGTGGCCTATAGTGGTTTTTATCTATTGAATAGTTAATGTTAGGTGGAGGAGCATCCTACGATTGTATAGCTCTCAGTATAGCTTAATGTTATTTGTAGATATCATTAAGCAAGACTAGTGTTTCTCTATAGTCTTTGCCTAACAAAGTCCATCTGGAAGTGTTCCCAGCTGTTTTCCTGTCATTTTCAAAATTTCACCCAGGCTTAGTCATCTGTGGATTTTTTTCAGATTATCACCTCTTTCTTCACTGATACTTGAAAAATTGGTGACAAACACATGTTGCTCTTTGTAGACTTTAAATTGTACTGGGAAGAAGGAAAACCCTAGATTGTCATTCATCAGGAAAGCTGTCAATTATTAAAGGGAAGGAGGGCTACCCCTGGGTGTTTCTAGTTGCCAAATTGCACCAAGAGGTCTTTTTCTAAGGAAATATTAAGCTCATAAGATGGTAATAGAGAGTGCTTACAAGAATATGTAAGCAGCAGCATGTCTGGGTTTTGTAGTGACAATGAAGCATGTAACTGTGCATTGCAGATGACTTTCTCTTTGAAACCCCTTTCACAGTGCTGCTGCTCCATTTGGGGCTTTCGCATGAATTCTTGTTCCCCATTAACTTCCCCCATCCTTACAACTGGGACAATCTTGTGACTGTTTTGCTTTCTTCTTCTAATAATAATAATGCAAAGTCAACCAGTCAACCTTAGGGAAACAACTTCTTCTTCCTCTTCTTCTTCTTCTTGTTACTATTATTATTGTTGTTGTTGTTTATTTAAATGCAAAGTGAACCTTAGGGAAACTATTCTGCAACCTATACATTCAAGTTTTATTATTAAAAAAAAAATCCACAATGTCTTGTCAAGAATGTTCTCTACATTTATAAGTGTTTATCTCAGTATAGCTCACTTAGTCAATCCTGAAGAGTAAAAAAGAAAAAAAAAAAGAAAAGTTTACATCAGCTCTTTAAATCAGTAGAGATGTCTGTGCTCCGTATTGGAGGCAATTAATAAAAGTAGATTCTTTCATGTCAGGCATTTGTGCACTGAAGCTTTGCTGGCCACTATAAAGCTCCAACTCTTTTATTACCCATTTAATCTTGTACTTTAAATCGTTGTTTGTCTCCTGAGAGTCAAATTATAAGGGAATAAATTTCCAGGTGGAAGTTCTTCATGTATTGACCTTACTTTAAACTGTTAAAAATATCTAAATAAAGAGGAGTGAAAAAAAATTTACAAGAATTGGATGCAAATAACTGAAGAGAGGAATGGAAGAGACATGGGTACAATGAAATACATACCCAAGATTTTAAGGAATAGCCTGAATCTGGTCATAATTTCAAATCTAGATGCAAGTTGCGTACTTAGACCTATTTTGTCTGCAAATTTTTGAATTTTTGAAAGCAAATGTACATGTTCAAGTACAAATTACACAACCATTTCTTTTGTGTTTGGTCATCAGTTTTCATGCAAAAATGTGGATTTTTTTTAAAGGTACAGTGAATGACTCATCTTTTGAACAATTTAGCCCTAATAGAAAGAAAGTAGAAGTAAGAAGAATGCTTGTCTAGAAAAATATTGAAGGAAAAAGCAAGACAGTGAAATACTTCAATTATTTGTTCCCTTTGTTAAGTCTTCTGTCTCTAGACCTCAGCTGCACCAGTATTTCCTCCAGGTAGTAGGAGACATAATGAATGTGTGTGTTTTTTCCAAAAATGAGTTTATTAAAAGAAAAAGGTCAATATGGCTCCTCACAATTTGCAGCCCTGGTATGCACAGAGGCAGTGTTCTGCCAAGCACTTACGAACACTATTGACTTCCCTTAAGTTCAGAAATTTTGCATGGCTGCATTGATTGATTTATTTATTTTTAAGTAAGAAAATACACAAGGGAGAGAAATGAATAATCTGATGATATGTTTTAGAGATTAGCATAGTGGAATTCTCTTGTAAAGATCAAATAGGGCCATACGCACCCTCTGGTTTTGATTGCTGTATCACAGTGATCGATGCAGCAAGGCCACATCAGACCGTTAAACATCTCTTGTTCCATGAGCCATTGCTAAATGCTTCAGAATAAGGTGCAAGATATCCTGGAGATAATAAGAATGGAATATGCTGCTCAGAGAGTATTAATCTTCTCAGCCTTCTTTTATAGCCTGCATCATGAAGATTTATATTCTTTTAAAACAAACAAGATCCCCCCCTTTCCTATCTAAGTCTCCATCTTTTTGTTCTTGCAAAGGACTAAAATTTCTGTCTCCTGTGCAGGATCAATTCCATTAGATATTTAAGCCTTTCAAATGAAAATCTGTGTATGATTCTAGTACTATAATGAATCCTCTGGGCTTCAGTAGCTTTCCTCCTCTGCTTATAGTTATGCCTATGTGTAGGAATCTTGAGGCACTGGGACCTTAACATCTGAGCATTGACACAGCACCTGAATGGCATATCCTAAAGTTACCAAACGTTTGCACATGAATGTTTAGCGGAATCTTGTCAAACTGTATGATTCTGATGTTAAAGAAGCAAACAGTATATCTGCTACTTCATCTGCCTAGTTTGCTGTCCTTTGGTCAGCTAGATTTGATCCATGAAATCAAATGACTACTGAAAACTTATCTTACCATAACTGAATTCTACTGTATTTATAGCAGCTATATTCCTGTGTATTCTTAAATTTGGGCTTACAATGAAATGTTTGTTTTTGAGAATAAAATGTTCTGCTTCTTAAAATTATGTTTTAAAGATAAAAATAGTTTTGTATAAACTAATTGAATTGGTTTGCATTAACTAATAATTTCTCTAGAGAATTTGGTATAAATTAAAATGTTTCTGTTTTAAATCAGACTTTATAGGCAGTGGCAAAAAAAAAAAAATCTATGCATGTTCTATCAATTTGATTTGTCTATCTAAGTTAACAATTCTTATTAGGTAGGTCTAGTTAGAAAACATACACGTTTCTGTATTGTGGCCACAATGAAAGAGAGAGCTGTAAAAGCAATTGGTAACCTCAGGTCTTGGTGTTACTAGCACCTATTCAGTGTCCATTTAATAATTTTTATTTTGTTAAGAGGTTGACAATGCCATCAAATATTTCAACAGTTTAACCCTGACTTCCATTGTACAGCAGCATCTGCAAACAATTTGGGTATGACAGTCTACAACAGATATTGCTAAAATTAGAGCAGTTAGGGGCGTAAATATATTTAGTTTTTAGAACATGAGATAAATTTTGTTCTTCCACATTTAAGCTGTAGAACATCTTTTTTTCCTGTGCCCTTCTTCATCCATGCTACATAACGTGTTAGCAGCAGCCGGTTAAAACAAATAAATTACTTCTTACCCAAGATCAATGTTTCTAGATATTTCTGTTAAAATATTAGATTAAAAAGAATATTCAAAAAGTTGTAATAATGTCTGGTTTTAATCTCTATGAATTAAAGACTAACTTCACATTCCCCCGCCATGTAACATATACATATAGATGTATAAATGTAAATATACATAGATAAATGAGATGGAGCAAAGCTCTATTATTATGATTCAGCTCCTGAAATCTACTTTCCCCCATCTTTGCTTTTGTATGTGCTTTAGGTTTCTTAAATCCACCTAATTCGTGGTTCTGCTATTAGCTTCCTTAAAAAAATACTCTGCCAATAGATTTAAACATCATTGGAAATATCCTCTCTATTCTGCCTGTGTTCTTTGTTTCACTTTCTTAGGCTTATGTATATGTATGGGAATTAGTGGAATCATCCTCTATACCTTTTGTCGTGTTTATTCCCAATTATAGGAGCTTTCATACTCATTACATAACTGAAAATTGACCAAAAAACTTGATTTGGTGATTAGGTGATTGGTGATAGATTTGGTGATTTAGCACTTTGCTCTTTTATATGAATGGATAAAAGATGTCATACCCTCTCCCAAAGGGTGCAAAAGAGGAAGCTGTAAAATCTCTATTAGAGGGACTGGGAAAGAGTTGTGGGAAGTTTGAGTCACAGAAGAAGCCTGTTTCAGAGCTAATGATGATTTTTGATCTTTCAAATCATAGTTTTCCTCTCCATGTGAAAGACCCAAGTATAGTAGGCAAGAGTCTTTTATTTTACATCTATACCCATTCATTTTCTGCCTTAGTATCCCCATAATGGTTCACTGGATACCAAGATTTGCACTTAAATAATAATAAAGCTACACATAGGAGATTCTTGGAGTTTTTAAAATATATTTTAAACTGAACAAATAATGTATCTCTAAAAATATCTTTTAGCAATCTTCAAAGATATTTCACCAGTCATTCTGAAGTGTTTTGGTAGATAATACGGAAACTAATGTTGTAAGCTTCTGTACAAATCTTGTTAATATTACTGTTTTTTCCTGTTTCTGCTATAAGGTTATGACACCCACACGTGTCAGGAAATACAATGTACAACTGAATATGCTATATGGCAAGTTTTCCTGAAATGTATATTCGAAGCACAGAGCTGCATAGACTATCTACTGACATAAAAATATGAAATTCAAAATATATCTTTTAAAGGAATTTCTCTGGGAACCATATTAGTTTAATTTGCTGTTAATCCTCTAGCATTTTTAGACCAGTGTCCTTATAGAGTGGTAAGAAATTCTGTCCATCCTCAGGCTTTGGAAATGCAGTCATCAACTCTAGAAAGGGTTTGACTTGAGAAGCGAAGGCTTTAAACCAACTGGGAACAATGTGACAGAAATCTCCATCTGCATTCATTCCATGTCTAGTCTTTTGAGAAGTAGGCTCAAAACCAGAAAACAGAAAACACAGATGAGACAGGGTAGCATCTGTTTATCCTCGGAGCCTCCTGCTGTGGTTTCTGGTCATCTTCTCTCTTGCCCTCAGCCTCTTTTCCTCATCTCTCATCTGGTTCTTGCAGCCTGGACACGACAGCTGTACTTATATTTTAAAATCTAGATTTTAACGTTTGAACATTTGGGGGCAGGAAAGGGGGCTCTGGTTACGGCGGGGAGAAACACAAAAGCAGAGCTTTCCTTCATTTTTTTCCCCTCCTTTTGCCTGTCAAGTTTATGATGTTGAACTTCGATGGGAAGGATCTGAATCTCCTTCATGCTATTGGGCACTGGGGCAGAAAAATCCCTTAGGCTGAGCCGCACTGAGTTATTCCCCTAGCTGTCAGTGTTTCCTAAGCGAAGAAGTGCAGCTCCACGTGCCAGGCTCTGAGGAGCCTCAGCTGGATTTCCTCTCTCAAGGGTCGATGACTTCTCTTATTGAGCACCCTCCACCAGGATTCAAAAGGTATCTGTTTGCCACTTTGAGCCCCTCGATGTGTAATGTGTTGGGGTTACTTTTTCTCAGCAGTGTAATTTCATGAAAGCTGAAGCTATTTTCAGACCTGTGTGAGCATTCCTTGCTGCAGTAACCTTCCTAAAATATAAGCTATTGGAGTTCTGTTGTTGTTATTTTGGTTTGTTTACCAATTCATAGAGTGTAAAATACCAATCTGAAACTCTTGTGTCACCGGCAAAATGCACATCAGCCAATCAAACTCTTGATCGTTAGCTGCTAAGAGTAAAAGCAGTGGTTTGTATTTTGCAGGAAAAGTACTATGAGGGGTAGGTGGCTTATTTGCATTCACACTGATCCTTGAAAGTAAAAGCGGTTTTATATATTTAGAAACATTTGATTGACGTTATCTAGAGGGAAGTTTTCTTTTATGATCTGGCCACAGGATAGCACTTTATGTGCAGCAGACAGTTATGCAGGAGGGAACCGTGTTTGACTTAAGGAGTAGTTTCTACAAAGCTTTGTCAGGGATCTGTTTGCTTACACTCATGGTTTACTTTAAGGTCATGAGTAGTACCATTATTTTAAATGCTCTGCTGACCAAGGCCAAAGAAGCTTTGCATGGTCAAACCCTTCAGCATGTGTTACCCTTCAGTATGTGCTTCATTTAAGATATTTACTAAGTTCTTCATTGACTTAATAGTAGTTTTGTCTGTTGATGTCCATGTCTCCTTCCCACTAGTTTAGACTAAGGATTGTCAATAATCTGCAGAATTATTTGGATTTTAATAGCCTTTCATTGCTTTTTTTTTTTTCCCCCCAGTGGAATAGAAACAAAACAAAGCAAAATCCCGTAAGATCTTGTGCCTTAACAGACCATCTCTTAGGCATTTCTGTTGTCTTTTATATTGGGAACTTTAATGTCATTTTTCATTGAGATTTACTTATTTTTAATGAAATCTGTAACCTTGTATTGATGTATCCTGGAAAACCAGTCTTTGTTACGCTGATTTCAAATAGCTTATATTCAACTTCCCAGTTATAATTTGCTCATCGCTTTTAATAAATTAATGAACTCTCTCTTTTCTCCAGCATGAGTGCCCAAAGCTTAAGGGAAGAAAAAGCAGCTTTTCGAGGCAACTGTGTAGCCCTGTGTGCATGGTCCTCTGTTCTGTATTTGATACTCGACAGATATCTGGGGCAGTTGAAATTGATTTTGAGTACCCTGAGAGCTGGTCTTGGATACGTCTTAGTTCTTATTTTCTTCTTCTCTTTGTAGTTCATTCTGCTTTCTCTTTTATTTTTTATACCTCCTACTGAAGCCACGGAATGGTTAGACTGACTATTACATTTCTAATGGATTAGTTGAGTACTGGAAAAGCCAGAGGATATTAGCCTTTTCACATTCAAATGTGTCATATACAATATATGTGGTTCTATGAATATTTAATTTGAGTGAAAGGCCTGTCTGAGTATGATTTCACTGAGTAAGAAATTGCTTTTCATTTCTGGATTTCCTGGGTATCCAGTTTGTTTCCTTGCTTTTTAAAATGTTCATTGAACATTTTCAGCCAAACTGAAACCTTTGACAAATCCTGATCCCAGTAACAAAATTCACATTGTGTTTTTCCTTTCATTTTAAAAGAGAATTTTGTTTGTTCGATTTGTCTGGCATTTGCTTTTTCCTGTGTTCCGTTGGTTGTATCTTTAGGGGCTGTGTTGTCTGCAAAGTCCCTCACCCGATCAGACATGTTGGTGCTTAACAGATAATGAGAGTTCGGGCATGATACTGAAAAGAAGTAAGCTATAATTTTCCCTATATTACTTAATTCCATAAGAAATGGTGTTGAGCTTCAGATTGTTATGCTGGAAATTATAACTCCGTGGTCAGAGAAAGCAAGCTGTTTTATTGTCAAGGGAGCAGGAGCCTGTTCCCCAATCAGCAGTAAAACAATTTATGGGAGGAGTATTTGTTTCTCCAGCACAAAACAAAAACTGTTGGCAAGGTATTGTAGCTAATGACAGCGTGGGTAAATCATGCACCTGCAGAACTCCTGGTATACAATAGATATAACGTTGTGAGAAAGAAATCATAGCTTTGATAAATGCCTTAATCCCACAGTGAGGTTTAGAAAAGCATGCAGGTCCATGCACAGGAATTAGCTGTAGAGTGGTACATCAGGTAGCTTTGCAGGATTTATAGAATTCCTCCCAGTGGCCAAATGCATTTCATAACTGCATTGCGTTCAGTAAAGTAAGCATTTTGTGGATGTGAAGACTTGTAATGTGCATGTGCTGCTGGAATCAACGCTTTGCCTACTGCAGCTGAGGAAAGAAATTTGAATTTTTCCTCATTGGGTAGAATTGTAGAAGCGATGTTGTGCCACGGACATTTTTCGGTTGTTCGTAAGCATCCCTTTTCCCTGGTATGAGTCTGGATTGCACTCACTGGTTAATGTTGCAGGCTTGCTTAAATTGTCAGCCAGCTGTTACTCTTGGGATTGTATAAAAAAAGTTGCACATTGCAGATCTAGTGTGAGGAAAATCATTTTGTATCCAAGACAGTGGTTGATTTATTGTTCAGGGAGTAATTCAATATACATGTAGTAAACAGATACATCAGAAAAAAACATTAAGATACTGCAGAATATAGTGAAACATACCTTTGGGTACTGTAAAAGGGGAAGGAATTCAAGTGTTAATGAAATAATTATTTTCTTCTCCGAACTATCAAAAAATAATGAGTTTCACAAAAGATGTTAGCTGTCTGTAAAAAGTCCCAATTTAGCAGGCACGTAAATGCTAAAATCAGTAATTAATCAGTAAAGCTCCTGAAATTGTGTTTCCACCAGTGGTACATAGGCCCACATAAAAGAAATAAGATATTGGTAAAAGTGATTTGTTGACTTACAGCAAAACTAGTACAAGAGCCCACTGTACCTGGGAATGTGATCCTAGGAAATAAGCTTATCGCATTGAAATTTTTTTCAATTTTTGCAGCATCCCTTTGTGTCCTCTGTTTTACCGAGGGAATGCTGCAAGTCCCAAATACTGCTGTGTAGTTTGCAGAAAAAACTTCAAGAGTGGTACCTGTCATATATGACAGAGGAATTCTTATACCTTGGAAAAATACTACTCCGGAGATTTGCCAAGATCAGAGACTTAATATGATATGTTTTGTTTGTAATCAAAAACTTCCCTTAAGATTACGTTCACCATTAGACATTCTTATCTGGCACAAGTCCTCCCCTTCAAGTTCCTTGCCTCTGTGACTTGTGTGCCCTCCAGCTCCTGGTGGAAGAACATCCTTTTCTCCAGTTGCTCTGTACAGATGAGCTGTATGTGCATTCAGTCGAATATTGCATTGAGTGATTATTTCATAGGGGTGACTTCTTTAGAAATCAGAACAATGCGGCACATGCAGGTCATCTGTGGCAGGGTCTTAACCAGTGGCATCTTGCCAGAATTTACTGGAAACACTCAGATCATGCTCATCTTGGGTTAACGTAATGCTTCACTACTTTAAATTGTAAAAGCTGGAGTAAATTTAACAGATGCCAGTGTGTTTTATTTTCAGAAAAGAATTACTTAATGACCTACCATTACAAGGTCATATTCAATGTCCTTCTGAGGTTGTTGACTTAAATGACTTAAATTTCTCATAATAGATTGACTAAATAATATTCTGAACAGAAGAAACTTTGACGTGCCCTTACTCCTTTCAAAGTGAAGGAGGCAGAGGAGGAGACTTGGAGTCAAGATATTCACTGTGTTCAAATCAAAATTAAAGGTTTAAACTAGACCAATAAGAATCTTGTCTAAAAACATACATTTTTAGTCCCAGATTACTTTTTACAAATAACTTAACAAAGACAAACAAACAAAAAAAGATCCTTTGGAAAGTCTCCTTTCATTTTTCCTTTTGTAGAAGGAAGGCATACAAATCAGTGGTCCAGGAGCACGAGTATCCCCATTTTCCCTATGGAAAACCAATACAAGTTTCTCTTATGCGTGCTAAAATCATTTTCTTATTCTGGAGGAATCAGTTTGAAGCACAGGAGCATTTATTGTGACTCTTACTTGATCGTTGCACTGAGCTTGCTTGCTGAGATACTGGTGGTGGTGGTAATGCGTTCTGGGAGGTGGATGTGTGCAGAAGTTGACTGAAATGCAGCAGTTTCTTCCCTAGAGACCCATCAGGTAACAGCAGCTTTTGATCGCACCCAGGTCTTCCACACTGGTCGCCAAGGGACTTTAAGGTTTTAATCTGAATTGTCACTGGCCTGTCTCTTGTTGCTAATTCTTTGCCCCTTGGCACTGAAGCGGATGATAAAATGGTAGAAAACCAGGCTCTTCATGGCCTCTTCCTCAATCCGTGAAGGCCTTCATTTTTTTCAGCTCCTCTGCTCACTCTCTGTAACTACAAGAGCAATGTTTCATGCTTTGCCCAGGAAAAAAATACTCTTAGGATTCAAGTAACAGTTAAAAGTACATGAATTACAGTGTTGAGTCACTGGAAATGACAGCAATTCTAACCAGAAAAGTGTGAAAACCATATATATTTTGTTTTCAAGGCATAACTCTGGGGAAAAATAACAATGAGTGGCAGACTCTTTTTCTAGAGTACATTCCACAAGAGGTATTTAGATAATTTGGGACATATCCTAAAAAGTCTCTCCACTTTGTGTTCCTTTTAGCCCCCAGCTCTAAGTGATTCAGCTGTGCTGGTTGTGTCCTTTGTCCTGTTTGCAGGAAGCCTCCTGAGCACCTCTAGGCCAAGGAGAGCGTTCCTCTCCCACCTACTGGGAGGGGGCAGATGAGCTGCACATCCTGGGGTTTGGCCTGATGTGGGCTAGTGCTCGGTGCTCTTGTATTCACTGGATGAGCTATAGCCTTACATGTGTGCCGAGATATGAAATATAGCCTCGTCATTTCTCTGCGGTTTCAGTGGAATGCCATTTCTCGTAGTTTATCCTGTTTTTCCAGGTACAGCGTATTGAGTTTCAATCCCATGTCTGGAAAAACAATGTTTCTCTTAAATTTGGTCGTGTCTCTGAAGTTTTTTCATAAAGGTTATGAGACAAACTTGATAAACTTGAAATCTGCAGTGGCCAAGTATTAAGAGCTCAGTTCTTACTGGAACAGATGGAATCTGGTCCTAGACTGTAAAAGATTTGCAAGCTATAGTGAAAGATTATGTTGGGAAAAGTAGCAGCACAAAATTCCTCGTTCCTGTTATTAAAAAATATAATCTGCAGTATCTTCCACGTTTAGTTTTCATAACAACCTCAAAAGAAAAAAACACCCTCACTCTTCAAATTCACAATTACCACAATCTTCAAGGTCTCTCAGGTGGATTTTGTGATGAACTGGCTTCAGATTTGGTTTGCCAGTTTCATATTTTCTCTGAGCAAGAAAACAAATGCATCATTTTAGCTCATGCAATAATGTTCCAGGGCAGCTATTTTCATTTCTGACTTTTCCAGGTTATAGGAAAATTTTGATTTCTATGGGAACAGTAGTATTTTGTAAAGCATCCAAACTTTTAAGAGCACAGGACTGTGCTTTGCATCATGGTCTGATCCAAATACAGGCATATAGAGTTCCTGCAAACAGTATCTCCAGAATGGCAGTTTCTCTACTTGGCCCTTCCCAACTCCTGTAATCATTTTGACATCCAAAATAAGTGATGTCGAGTCCCTTGAAAGGGATAGGGGGGAAGATGGTGGACACCCTTTAAACACAATTCCTTTCACACAAAAAAAATCCAGAAGATGCAGCTGAAGACAGCACCATTCTGTAATCAACATCCAAGGGACTGGAGACGGCTCAAATTGTGTGGGCTAAGAAAATGGCATCATAGATCTGGGAAGCTGCTTTCAAAGGATGAGGTAGTGGGAGGCTGAATTCAGATGTTATTTACACCTCTTTAATTCCACTTTTTTTTTTTTTTAAATCAATGCGAGTAGGGAGGTAACATAGAGCAGAATATTTGAGCCTCTCTCTTCTTTTGGAGTGCCAAAGCCAACGATAATCACAGCCTTTTGGAATAGTTGGCAGTAGGGTGTCTGATAGATGTAGTCAGTCTTGCATTTGACGTGATGTACAATTTCGGAATTAGCATGTATTTTTCCTGTTAGTTTACTGCACGATGATGCTGTATTGCAAAAGAGTAGAGAGCACGGGTGTGATGACATGAAGACTAAGTCTACGTCAGAACTATTTGTGTTGCGTAATGTCCTAGTCGAATGGTGTGCTTTGTTCACTTAGAAATAGGATGGAGTGGCTGCTAGTTCTTAGCTATACTATAAGCTGCTTTAAAAGTTGGAAATGTTGCACCAGTCAAAAATTTTGCCACCATTTAACATTTGGACAGTGCTTTGAAGATAAAAAGTGCTCCATAAATACTATGTTCTGCTTTTTCCACTGTTAGACTTCACACCAGCTATTAAAAGAACTAAGAACTGAAAACACTTAAGCTCAAGAAATAGTAATGAATACTAATAATACTTTGTACTTCACTCATGCTTATGTCCAAAAAAGTTCAAAACTTTTACAAACATGAGGAAAAGGTTAGCCTAGCAGTTTTATTATCCATACTTATAAGCCAGAGAAATTAAGGCACAGAAAAAAAAGGGTCACATTTTAAAATAGGCTTAGACATTTAAATTTTACAGATCTCAATTTTAGATTGCATCAGACCTTTAGGGCATAAAGGTCCTGGGGTGACTTATTCAAGGGAAAGAAAATTCTCCCCTAGCTTTGTAGTATTTGTTGTTTCTGGCAAAACATAGCAAGGAGGGTGACACTACTTTTTTGTTGTAATCTGATAATTTTCTGCAGAAGTTTTCTGAGAAAAGCTGATCAGGTTGTCCCAGGAGTGACAGCAGAGGTCTACCATTGTCAACCAGAGAGATATAAATAAGACAGGGTGATGGGGAGATATGATACCTTTTATTGGAGTAATCGATACAGTTAAGGGGAAATAGATGCACTTTCAGATCCTGAATAAAAGCCTGCGTGCCACAGGACCTGCTGGTTTGTGGTGGGTTTACCTTTGCTAGCTGCCAGACACCCACCCAGCTGCTCTTTCACTCCTCCTTCTCAAGAGAATGGGGGCAGAAAATAAGATGGAAAAGCTCATGGGTCAAGATAAAGACAGGGAAATAAATCACTTAGCAATTACCGTCACAGGCATAACTAGACTCAACTTGGGGATAATTAATTTATTGCCAGTTAGAATAAGTTTGGATAGCGAGAAGCAAGGACAAATTAAGACAATACCTTCTCCTGCTCCCTTTTTCCCAGACTCGGCTTCACTCCTCTGTTCCTGATCCTGTGCCTGCTCCCCACCCTTACTGGCACAGGGGGATGGGGAATAACAGCTCTTACTTCCTGCTCCTCACGCTTTTCCCCTGCTCCAGTGTGGGCCACAGTTCCTTCAGGGCATATCCACGTCCTCCAGCGTGGGATCCTCCATGGATCCTGTCCCAGAGTACCTGCTCCAGTCGGGGTCTCCAAGGGCTGCAGGGAAGCCTCCTCACCTTCCTCCTGCTCTCCCCTGGGTGCTCACAGGGATGTTTCTCACTTTTTCCTTCACTCCCCGGCAGCATTTTGCCCTTTCTTAAATATGTGGAACCAGCTGTGTTTGGCATGGGGCAGCCCCAGCTGCTCCTCACAGAGGCCACCCTGCACTGCCAGACCTTGAGTTCAACACATTGACTTTCGGGGTCCCTGATCTCACGTCTTAGCTCCCCGACCACCCTAGGTTAGAGCCGCGAGATGACCAGGCTGTCCCAGGACTTGGTGGCTGGCGGTGCAGGTGTCTCTCTTCTCTGGCTGACAACCTGGATAGCTTCAAGATTTCAAAGCCAATTATCCTGGGAGTGTCTTCGTGTATTGACTTTTGGTTTGTTTTGGGTTTTCTTCTGGAGGTAAGCCAGCAGAAAGAGAGAAGCTTTAATCAGGTCAGAAATAGTAGCCCCCCTAAAAAGCCGTTCAGAGCAGAGGGGTCTTCTCACAGGGACCTTTTTCCCACGGCCACCCGGTCACCCTGAGGGGGAGTGGGGTCCGTGTGGTCTCGCTTCCCGCCCCTGCATCCCGGCGTGCCCTGCACGGGTAGGACGCCCAGCGTATCCTTGTTGGTCTGAATGGATCACTGTTTCTAATGCATCCCCCATGAAGTGGGAGCTGGGTGGAGGAGCAGAAGCAGGGGCAGAGGGGCTCATCTCTGTGCCTGGATTCAGCACTGGTTCTGAGCCGAGCCTCTAGCACAGTGGAAGATACGGGAAGGCATTTTGTGTAGCACACAAGCTTGAAACAATTCTCAGTCAACAGGCAGAACGATGTTCAGCATCTGAGGCAGGCTGTTTAAAAAGCAGGCTTATTTTTCCTCCTGTTCTCTAATACAGGAACAGGTATTGTGCACATCTGTATAGTGCTAACGGCACGTCTCTCCTTACTGTAGCAGTGTTCGCTGCCATAATGAAAATAATCAGTTAACAATTATCATGGCTGACAATGCATCTTCACATCCCATCAAGCCACAGATATTTTCCACTGGTCCATACAATGCAGACCCATCAGAAATAATAGGAAGGAGCGAAGCTATTGTTAAGTTACAGCAGCTCAATATTCACAGAATATTCGGCCAGGGATGAACTCCTCAAGAGGCGTTAATAAGCAGCCACGCTTGAATACCTGATGTTTATAAAGGGGAGAAATGTACACGGAGAAGTACATCATGGCTAAAAACCTACTTGATCTGTCCAAAACAAAGCCTAGCCTTCGTCTCTCTTGTAGAAGCAAGTTTACCAGGGCCCAGAAAGAGAGATTTGTCTTTGAGGAGCGATCTGAAAGATAAGTAACACGTCAAAGGAAAGAAAATGCAGTTTCTACTCCTTGGGGAAAGAGGGTAAAAGGGGAAGGGGAAAAAAAAGAAAAAAAAGAAAAAAAGAAAAACATTAAAACCCTTCAGATTTTTTTTCTAGCTGTAGCCATAGCCTCTTTCCTTTGATTTGTCATGATTTAAATTCATACAAAAAGATTTATTTCAAATAAGCCCCTTTAACTGTAGGGGCAGATTTTTTTTTTTTTTTCCCTAAAGCCTTTTGTAAGAACAAAGTAACCACTTGTCACACACAGTGACTAATGAGAGTTTAGTGTGGGTTTTAGTGTTCATTCATACGCTTTGTGTTCAGCTAGTCGTAAGTTAAATCTTTAGAAATCACACCGCAGGAATCCTTCGCTTAGGGGTGGGGGCGGGAGGCGAATCTGTCGAGATATTGAGAACTGGTGAGCGGAAACTGCTCTTTTCAGGCTTCCTAATCGGCGGCGCAGGAAATAAACACATGCAGGAAGTCGTTTGGCCTTTTCTTGAACTTAAAGTTTATACAGCAATTGATAACCGAGGCAAACTTTGTGTACTTCAACTTTTGAAAATTAAATGACATAAAGAGGGCGTGTTCAGCCAATGCCAGCATGGCCTGTAGTTTCTACAACCAGCTCAACTAAATAGTGTATTAAAAATTGGAAAAATTATACAGGGTATTTATTTTTGTAGCTAGAATGCGTCCTTGAGACCTTTTTCTACGTCTTCTTTCCGTCCCCTTTTCCTTCCATTTCACTGATCCTTTCCCTATAAAACTGAGCTGAAGCATTGAAATGAAACTGAAAGTCACGTTTTCTCTGCCTCTGCATCAGACTCGGCTCTTTCATCCTTTCCCTGACCTTCTCATTTATCTTGTAAGCACTTCGGGGTACGGATGGTCTTGGACTGTGTGAAACACCTTGCTTGACAGTGGCCTGTATTGATATTTGGTTAATGCTACGTATATTGTGTATAAAAGTTGTCTTTGAAAGGAGGGTAAAAACAAATGAAGCGTCACTCTTGAATATAGCTTTTGAAATTGATAGCATCAATTTACTAACAAGGACATTTATAAGCATTTCTAAGAAATGTTATTTGTGTTCGTATTTCTCAAGTTTTCACTGTATTACTAAGGTCACTGTGAATTTAATGCTTTAAAAAGAATAGTTTGAGGTTTATAATAATTACAATTAGTTGGTGTAAGTTTGCATGGGATATTGAGAACAAATTTGCCAATAAAAAGGAAGCAAGCAAAACCCAAATGCAGAACAGAATACGGAGGGAAAAGTACATTTGCATGTCTCTGAAGACCAACCTAAATATCTGCTAAAAATGCATCCACTTCTAACGCATCTTCTACTTTTTTGAAAAATTTTTTTTTTCCTGCCCTAATAAACCACCCCTATGAGTGCAAGCATTTACTTAGGGATTTGGTTTTTTTAAAATGAGGACTAGAAACAGAAAACTGCAGTTAAAATAAAGTAAATAAGAGAAAGCCAGAAAGAATGAAAGCGAATTACATATTTGTAGTCTGGGTTACTTTCAGATGAAATTATCGAATTAACTTTAAGAAAAATAAATTAAGATTTTGTTGGGTTTTTTCTTCTGCTGCTCTTTAAGTAGTTAAAAAAATGTCATGAAGTTTCATAGTCTGTTTAGAAGTTTACACATTTGAAATGTAGGAATAGCGCTGTGAAACGGCTTGGCCTCACCTAGCCACTAGATGGGATTTCAAGACTTCAAGAGATATATCTAAACACTGGCCCCAAAATGCCATTTACTGTAAATTGGACATAGCTGATCAAGAGCTCAATAAATGTCAATATTTAATTCATTATAATAAATAAATATGGAAGTTTCAACTATTAATCTTGCAGGATTGCACCCTCTACACATTTTCAGGACATCCCCTTATCTCTAAAACTTATCCGTTGCCCATTTAATTTAGATCCCAGACTGAAGTCTAACAGTAATCAGACTTTTTGGCGGGGATTACAGTGACATAGCTGTTTCACTGGTATCTCCGAAGGAATCATTTTCTTGCTTTTCCCAGCTCCTTACAGGAAACATTCAAGTTTGTTCCAGAGCGTGTTGCAGTATGTATATGCACAATGATGATATGTAGCTGCATTGTTTGTATTCTTCTACCCTAAAAGCTATTTTTACGTTGCATTTCTTTCTTTTTTGATAGTCCAGCTCCACAGTGAGAACGTACCAAAACAGTAAATCGAGAGTGACCATGAGCCCTGGCTTTAGCTCCCAGTGGAATAGCAGCCAACCCGCTTGGAATACATACACCTTTCCAAGAGCAAGCTTGCACTACCAGTCTCATGCTAGCTACACCTACTGTGCTGGACATCCTGCTGTAAGTAATTATAACCTTTTCTGCAGTTACCTGAATGAGCTGTGTGATTCCCTGGGAGGTGGAAGCGCTCGGGGGCTGACAGTTCAGCACACTTCACCAGCGCTCCTGGTGTCCCACGGCAGTCAGGACGGCTCATGTGTACTAACCGTAACTCTAGAAAATATTAGAATGCGTCTAAGACATAAGCAAATGTGAAAGTTTCATGGCTCAGTAGAAATACATATATTGTTGTACATTTAGCAGTCCTTCTCCCCGCATGAAATTACTCTTGTGTGCCTGGGTTTCAGTGTCAGGGATGTGGGCTGGAAAGCAGTATTATTGATGGCTTCTTTTCTGTTTCTAGTGAGTCTGTTAGATGAATGAATTATTCTTTCTATTTCCGAGATTTTAAATCGTATGGATGAGTCAGTGAAGGAAGACATCTCTTCTCATCATTAGATTTTTTAATATTCACTACTTTATCATTAATGTGATCAGTAGTGAGCATGCAATCTCGTTGCTAAGCAAAGACTACTGGTCTTCTGTAATTTGCATGAACTGGTGGCCCAGAAGAATGGGGAGGGGGGACTCGCTGTTGTTGTGTGCTTTAATTTGACAACCATGAAAGGGTCACAACTGAAGGCTGATGGTGGGTTTTGTGATATTGGTGTAGCAGACTGCTTATGGCAGAGCCCTTTCATTCTTTTAGTTTCTGATTTTGAAAGACTGAGAGAGAGTTAAGTGGGGAAGACCTTGTTAGCGTAAGCAATCTTTCTTTTTACAGCCAGCCTACACTTTGTTGTTTTAATGTTTGGATTTGAACTTAGCTTTGGATATTTTTAGAACTTCTTAAAGGACGTACTATCTTAACATCCTGTCACGTGTACGTAATGAAGTTTTGCCATCCTATAGTGAATTCCAGTAGGAAAATAGGGGAAAGTGCAGCTTTTACTGCAGAGGGGAAATTGTGCTATGCAATCTTATTGCAAGATCTTTGTGATTTGATTTAGATCTGCTATCTTACCTGCCAACAGACTTTTGGCCAGCAGTTTGGGTTAGGAATTGTCTCAAGCATTAACATGGTAATTGAAATAAAGGAGGTGAATAAATTTGTAAAATCTTATCTCCTTTCTGAGGTGGTGAGATCTCAGAATGAATTAAACATCTCTGTGGATTCTGCTGTTTGCTCAATTCCATTACGGTGTCATTGAAAATGATAAAAACTGTTGTGAAGGAAAAAAGGTATTTGGCATTGGAAGGGAGCAGATATTTTCCTCGTTTAGAATGGTGGCTCAAAAAGAGTCCCTGTACAGCTTAATTTAACTTAAACTGTGGGTATTCAAGTCATTAACTGCTCCTTAACTTTGATCATTTAGAATAAACACTACCCTTTCTGTGAGTCAAGCTTTGACTCTACTAAGCAAAAGAGCATACAAGAAGAATGCTATTCTTTCCTGTAAGATGTTTTAAAAATAGAGACGTCTTCGTATCCATATGAATTAAAATGTCAGTCAAGGCACAGGAGTCATTTTTTTGGCTAATTCCACAGCTCCTTTTTCCTTTCTTTAGACTGAAGCTGATGATACCTCAACTAGAATTGTTTTACCTGTACAATATTTGTTTTCATTGAGCAACTTGATACGTAGTTGTTGGAAACGCTACTTCAATGTGGAAGTCGATTTAGCTGATTGCTGGTAAGTAGGGATTTCAGAATAGCCAGAGTTGCATAAACCTGTGTGCAGATGAGAAAAGCCAAACCCAAGTAGTTAAGTACAAGATAAATAACTAAATTGTTTGATTAGTCCTGCCCTCAGTGTCCCTGGGTTCAACTATTTAGAAAATTTGGCACATTTCTTGGCTCCTGCTCATCTGAGGAGCTCTGCTGAGGTGCTACTCAGCACGTGACTGGACTGATTTCCCGGGCTGGTGGTAAGAAGCTGTACAGGTTAGCTGCCATTGCAGTGCCTACCACTGTGATGGCTGCTTTTTCCATGCCTTCCCTACTTCTGCATGCTCTGAGGCTGTAAGCGGGGCCTGGGCCAGGCACTCCAGCAAGCTCAGTTCCTCCCTCCTGCAGCATCAGCTGAAGGTCAAGTTTTCCAAGAGAAAACAACGCCTTAATATGTGCTTAAACACCTGTGGCAGCATATATGATAAAGTTAGAATTAGTCTGGTTCCTAACTTAGATTTATTTAATCTGGGCTCAAACCAACCCTTCTATGGCAAATGACAACAATAAAAGCTGGATATGGAGGAGCTCCTTTATTTGTGAATCTTCCCAGTGTAACATGCTCAACTGGATATCTACTATACTTCAGAGGATTTTATTTGCCCTCATCTGACACAGGTTCACCCGAACAAGCTGTACATTTTATTGCTGTATGAAGCTGTTTCTGCAAAACCTCCCACATGGAATATGTCTGAAGATCATTGTAGTTTCTTGACACTTTGGAGGCTAACAAACTTAAGAGCACTTTGCAAGTTCAAGGCAGACAAATGTCAGGGAGTTGGATCTAGCCTTGAAGTACTTAAAGATATTAGCCCCTGGAGAGAGAGCCAAGAGAAAAGCTTTGGATTTCTCTACTGTTTGGAGAAAAGCTGAAGGAGACAAAAAAGATTCATATTAATTGGGCCAAATGTAACTCAAAAAAAAAAAATTCCCTAATTCATTTTTTTTTCCTAAATGAAAGAAAAAATACCATACAAAGTGCAGGGTTAAGAGACCCTTACGACTCTGGCTGGTCCTGAGAAATATGTCTGAGCCAAAGATGGGTGTTTTTTATTTTATTTTATTTGAGAGCACACTCTGCATCTCTCTTCCATAGTGCTGCAATTGTTCATTAAAAGCAGTCTTTCCACCCTAGGAAAGAAAAGAACAGGAAGTTTGTTTAAACAGAGTAATTTTTCAGCTCTTGGAGTCGTCTAAGGGAAAAAAAGGCTGCATATCATCCCAGTCCACAGTGCAATGCAGTTTTTGAACAAACAAGAAGATGCTAACTTCTCCTGTCTGTACTGGGAGACAGGATACCCTGTAGGATCTGTGTACACTAATATGAGTGATAATGTGGTAGATGGCCCTTACAAAGTATATGTTGACTTGTTTTGATAGTAGGGGCTAGAAATGCCTCTGGTATTCACATGCAGAGGCTTGCAGACAGAAAAATACAGTGTGTAGTGCTCAGAATAGGAGGAGACACCTAGGCATCTAACATGCTTATCTCTTGAACTTTCTTCACGCAAAGAAGAAAAAAAGGAAGACAAAAAAGTAGTCAAAGTAATTCTGATTATCCCACTGGGCAAGATGGGAACAGTCCTTTGAGCACTTTCACATCTGTGCAGGTTTTCTACCCATGCTTTTTCCAGTCTCTCAAAGATCACTTAATTTCCCTTTCTCCACATTTTGCTAGAAGGATGATTGAATTTCAGCAGATCTTAGCAAATCTTGTCCAGTGAATTAACTCTAACAAATGACTACTTAAATTGTGCTGTAATTTTAAAGAAGTACACATGTAAAGTGGGCAAACAAAACACAGATCTCATCTGCTTTTGACTATTTTAGTTGAAATTCTAAGGGAGTCTCTTATGTCTTTCTTGAATATTCATGTAGCAGTCACAGATATCTGCCACGCTCACTTATGTGGAAGTCAGTCCTTACTTATGAAGGAATTTGGCAACGTGATACTCTCTGATGAAGCACACAGTACTGCTGCAGACTGAGTTACCCTGCAGGGTTTAAACCTTTGTTGTAGGCCCATGGGATCATGAATTTAGTTGCATGTATTAATTTCTTCATGTGCATACATCTCTGTTGCATAGGTGATGTCTTTGCATTCCTTATCTAGATATGCAACTCCACATACGTAGGACTTTCCGCTAGAATCCATTCTGCACTCTAATGGGATTTGGTCACGCTCCACTAGACCAGTGACAGCCTTCAAAGCATGATTGGTTAAATCTGTAAAGTTATTATTTGGAGCTCTACAGATAATGTTTACAAGCTGCTACATCTGAGTTGTCATATGTGGATCAGACAATCAGTTTGCTTAGCAGTACTTCTGTCCCCATTCCAACACTCTGTCCCCAGACTTCTTTCTGCTAACTTCTTTAAATGCATGATTGCTTCTGAAAATATGCTCTTAGTGGGAATGTGGAAAGCAGAATTTAAAAAAAAAAGTGACGCAGAGCTCTATAAGACGCTACTGGCCTTCTTTCACTCATTTCTCTGAGCCCTAGTAGGATCTCAGATCTTTAATCTTAGGAATCTTAAGACCCAGTAGAAGGAGCTATAGCTCCTTTTACACTTGCCTGCTGACAATCCTTGGACAGAAAAGCAGAAAGGGAGCAAGGCTGTCACTGTGGGCAACACTAATGGAAGGTCCTACTCACTGTCAGCATGACTATGCAGAGTCCATCGGAAAAATTTCCAGTGGCAGGTAGGTAACCCTCATTGCTGATGACAGAACTGCAGTACTGCAATATTGCACAACTGTAATGCTTTACGTAAACTGGCTGTTTTGATCATTACCACACAAATTGCATTAACATCTGTACTGAGGTCTCAGTGATTGACTTGTTTAACAACTTATTTTGTATACATTTATAGAATTAGAAAACCTACCATTTTTATGTGATTAGATAATATAATGTTTAGGGGCCACCTGGGAACGTGAGATGCAATTATTAATTTGTATGTATACATATACATATCTAATGGCTAGAAGATTGTGTGATTTATATTTATGTACACAGATAAAGTTTTTGGCTAAAATTCTTGCAGAATGACATAGGAAGGTCTTGGATGTCAGTCTCTTCTGATGTGATCCAGTCATCTAAAATGTAAACCTTGTTAGGGAACACATTCTTGTAAGTGTAATATCCTACTCAAAATCAGTTCTGTAGCACAGAAATAAGATTGACAGAAGCAATATACTGATACATGCCAGATTCTTAAGGTATACCATAAATTATATGATCACATGCTATAATGCAAAGATAATGTTTTAAGAAGCAACTTTCCTTAAATCCAGGGAGTGTTCAATACATATAGTGTGGGTGCCCAAATCAAAGCAGGCCTTTATTTCTCTAGAAATATAAGTAGAAGAGATCAGCACTCCCCATTTACTTTTTTTTTTATACCACGATCTTTCCAGTGAGTAATTCTGTCGCACATCTTTTTAGAGAACGAGACAGTGCTAAGAGTTAAATGCTTATGCAGTATAATACTGTCCTCTATCATCACTAATTTCCAAGATATCTGTTTAAACAGAAGCTGTCACTTTCTGATCTGTCTTGAGCCTCCTGCCTGATTCATTTTGTAATGTCACGAACAGTGGATTGTGGATTCATGGAATAGAGCTGGTCTGATTAGAGATGAAGGAACTTGCTTTTACACATGCACATCCTCATAATCAGCAATGATGGGAAAGGAAATAAATAGTACAGTAGGCATGAATTGGAAATGTCTCTCTAAGAACCTCTCAATTTCACTTGAAGTTCTGAAATCTCAGTTTTCTCTGTCCTTAACGTTAACCCATTCTTACCTTCGAGGGCCTTTCATGTGAGGTTGATCCCTACCATTCTGCAGCCAGTATTTCTTTGGTGCTACTGGCTGTTGTCATTATAACAGCCACAGGTAAAGAAAAATGGAAATGGGTCCAAAGAATCATACACTGTTGAAGGACCATTGAGCAAAATGTCTGCTACATGACACTGGTCACAGTCTTTCATTACATAAAGTGTAAGGGATGTATTTTGATCCTCTAAAGATGGTGATCGCTTTACAGAGCACTGTCGCAGCCTCAGCTTCAGAAGACCATTAGTTAATCTGGGAAAAGCTGAAGCGTGGGCTGGAAAGAGGTGGGAAAGAGATTTCCCAACCAGGAGAAAAAAAAAGGTTTCTCACCAGAAGCAATTTTTTATAATTGCTGACATGTTCCATATGAAATACTGCAAGAAGTGAGGGAGCGAATGAAAGAGGCAGTCATTAAAGTGAGAATGAAAAGGATGACATCTCCATTGCTGGGTATCAGTTGTGGTATAAGAGAAAAGCTGTGCTGGGTAGGAGGAACATAAATGAAAAACTGTGGAGAAAGGAATATTTTTAATTGACAAGATGTTGTAGCTATCAGGTGCAATGAGTGGCTTAGTGATCATATGCTAACTGCTGACATAAATTATTTATTCTGTTTATCTATTACCTCCATCTACAGGAACAGAGCCTCAAAAACATGAACTTATTAGGCCGCAAACGTAAAACACATTTTCACTGTGGCTTGGCTTCTTTGGAGAAGAGAGGGTGGAAATTTCAAACCCCCAAACAAATATGTCTCTTAATTAACTTTTCTCACCATCTGTGCTTACTTATAGCTGAGGCAAGCGGTACCAGTGACTTGTGAGATTGCTTTCAATGCTGCCTCTTTAGGCCAGCTTTTCAAAGCAGCAATCACATGCAGTTAATTCCGATCAGATCAGCTTATCAGCTCAGTTCATTGTAGTGCTTTCATAATCATTCGTGTGTGACAGCCCATTAAAACTTGGCCAGGCCTTTAAAAAAAAAAAAATATCGCAAAATCCACGAATGTGTTTTACATTCAGCCTTTGAGGTATCCAGCGTATTTGTTTTGTGTATTAAGCTTTGAAATTGAACTTCTGTGAAGGGTTGTAGGGAAAAGTCACCCGTAATATAGGACTTTAGCCAAAGTAGTTTACTGTATTTTACCTGAAAGAGTACTTTTATTTAAAAATATATACGATGCTGTGATAACTGTGTTAAATGCTGTCTGTGGCTCTGCTTGGCTCCTGCAAAGGTACAACGTTGTGGATGCAGCCCGGCAGGCCTGGGAGGGCTAATGTGGAGTGTGCGAAAGGCCACTGCCCATGGGTGGTTCATGTTGATCAAGTGAGGTTTTTCGTTTCTGGAGGACTTCTGGTGGATGGCAATTACAGTTTGAAGTTGATTGCCCTGGTCAGAAATGGCAGGGCCTCTCAGAGGGGAGAGCACTGAAAACGCAAAATGTTTCAAATGACTTGCAACAAGTATTTTTCAAAAAGTCTCAGGTACTGGAAAAGTTCCACCTAAATTTGAGTTTGGAGATGTTTGGTTTCAGAATTCTGATTTTTATGTGTGAATGTTGTTTTAATGTTATTTTTCCCTGTATCCACTGCTCATTTACACACGACATATATTATGTCCTGTTATTCTTTCTCAATAAATTGTTTAAAAAATGTTGTGGATTGATATTTGTTGATGTCTTTTATAGATTTGTCTCTAGCTTGTATTTTAAGAGAAAAAATTCAAACTTTCCCAAGAACTTCAGGACAAAATTTTTTTCTGAATTGTTAATATTAACAAGACTGGAAAAAATCCTCCATTTGTAACTCCAGTGCACTTATTTTCAATAAGAAAGATTTCTTTGTGAAAAAATAATTGAAATCTTTGAAATGGCCGAAAAATACATATCGGTATATATCCAGAGTACTGGTAAAATATGTACTGCTGAAAAGTTGCTCACCACATCTTAGTGCTAATAAGGTCGACCATTTTGGACGTGAGAACTTTTTGTTTACAAACAGAGTCTATAGGAATTTTCTGGCTGAATCTACTGTTTTATTCTTGTGTGCTGAAGTGGCACATACACGCAGAAAGAAGGTATTTTTGAATAGAGCTGATAAATACAAACCAGATGCTGCCTTTTTTTCTTTTTTTTTTCCCCTTTTTTTGAATGAAGGGAAGAAAATTCTCTAAATTTAGACTGTAAAATAGACTTGTAGGAGGCAGTAAATACAGACCTCAGTAAATGTCTATAATTTACAGCTACAGATATATAACTACCTATACATATCTCTACATGTATTTGTGCCTGCATTCATATATGTGTGTGTGTGTCTATATATATGTATATATGTGCTTCTAATGTTTATTTTGGTTTTGGTTTTCTGCTTTAATTTAGCAAATAGGAGGTCTGTGGTTCTAATTTAGCTTCTCTGTCTCATTTTCAGTGAGCCAGACAGGTTGTCTTTAGGTTTTGTTAGTAAAGGTGATGAATTCCTCCAGGCTCCAGAGAAAATCCTGGTATTACGGCTTGAGAGTAGATGCTACAAACTGCCAACCTGTCACATGTTTTGGAGACACCTGACACTTTTTGAAAGATTGATTATTTCAAAAGGCCAGCAACTCTGTTGCTTTCATTTTAAATAATTAACATGCTCAGGAGACTTCCTTGTTGTATTGAAGCCCCCAAGGGTGAAGAGTTTTGGACTAGTATGAACAAATACTGCTTCAAATACTTTTGCTGATGGAGTTTGCTGCTGATCTTCTCTTTTAATTTTAATTGGGGGTATTGATTTAATATAAACCCACCCAATTTAGTGAAGGCACAGGGGATGAAAATTTTCCTTTTGCGATTAGACCTACCTCCTTGCCTTGAAGTTTTATTTACACCAGTCTTGCAAAAGGGATGATATTCAACAGTACTGTCAACAGTGACTTCTGTTTACAAAGGGAGCTGGAAGAAATGCATGTCTGTGGCATTTGACAAAGACTGATTTGTCAAAATTGAAATGTTCTTTTGATGAATTTTCGTTTTTTTTACCCTTAACAAATTTCAAATGTTATTGCTTTACTGGAAACCCAAATACTGACCGAAGATCACTTATCCCTTGCTGTTTTCTGGCATATGTTCCATCAGCGACTTAGACACTTTGTTGAGAGAACATGATCTACAAAAGACCAAAACTCAAGAGTTCCTTGCGTGGCCATGATTAATCTTCTAAGCAATCTGAATGTTGATCTTTATCACCTCTGTTGAAATGTTTGCTGTTGCTTTTATTAGCTGGATTTCCTTTAAAAGAAACACCTTGGGAGATAATGTGATCTGTGTGTCAACCTTGGGCCTGTTTTTCAGTCATTTCTCTACTTTTGGGCAGTTTCAAGATGAAGGTTACTGTGGGGGGACTTTATGTTGGGGAAACTGGAAGCATTGCGTGGAACGTGTTCCCACAGGACACATGAAGGAGGGAGCTGGTATTTTTAAGAAGGGAAAATAGAAATCCACAAGCAAAGAGGCTATTTTTTTTTTCTGTGTCTCAGGGAACAACTCCTTATAGTGCTCTCGTGACTTTTTCCTGGATAAGGGCTCTGTTGACCTCAGAACTGTACTGTAAAAGAAGGTCCCTGTCCCAAAACATGTAACTAGATGGGACAGAAAGTACGAAGGGAAGCAGGGGCAGTGAGGGAAGGGATCCTACCCAAGGGCATGCAGCTGTTGAAGAAAAAGAATGGCAGTAGGCTTTGGTTTTCCTTAATTTCAGGTTGATGCCTTATCTGTAAGACCAGGCATTTTTTTTTTCTGTATTTTTTCAAGTATATAACTAGACAGTGTTTAATTTTGTTCTAAAACCTGTAACTATAAGGTGATGGAGGGGTTTCCTGAAGACCAAAACTTCTAGTGCAAAGCAGGTATGGTTAATTATGTTCTTTGCTTTTAATCAGTATCTCTCTTCTGTGTTATATCAAGTTCTCATTGCGGGTATTAAATACTGATATTTATACTTTAGGGAAAGAGAAACATGCTTCCTGCAAGGGCACCTCCCCACAAGGCATCACCCTTTTGTTTCTTCACTTTTATTTTATTCAGGGGGTGTCAATATTTTAGTATAGTTTTCCATGCTGCAAGATGGACTGCCTGGATTTTGCCAAACAGACTGACTACCTTTAGGTTCCACAAGGAGCAGAATATTTTCCATTCGGTCCATTCATGTGCAAATACCTGTCTCTGTTGGGTATACAGGCAGCTTCCATGCAAGAGGAAAAAGTTTGAAAGGGCCTGGAAATATTGCAAAGATCTTTGCGGAGATTCTTTACAGTATTTTCACCTTTCACGCTTGTTTCTTATCTTTTTAAGCATTAGCCATTTGGCATGGTCAGGTGCTAGGTATCTCCTGGCACCCAAGGCAAATGCTCTGTTGAGGCTCTGTCCATCTGCCCTGGTGACCTTCCTTGGATGTCTGCCATCATGGCTCGGATGAAACCAGAGCCGCCGCAGATCTCTCTGCCAAGCACTTGCAGTCAGTAAGAGCAAATCTCAGCCTTTCTGTTCAGCATGGTCACAAACTCTCTACGGCTGGACTCGATGATCTTAAAGGTCTTTTCCACCCTAAATGATTCTATGATTCTATGAAACAGTGTGAAGGTTGTCAGGAGATATAGGCTGTGGTCTGTTCCAGCATATTCACTTCTGCTTTATGCTGGGTTCCACTACTGCATCTGTGTGTGGTCTTGGAAAAGCCAAGAGGCTTTATTTGTTTCCCCACCTCACTTCATTTCTTCATTTAGATCATGTAAATGAGAAAGTTTGCCCACAAACACTTAGATGTGCAGCTGATTTTTTTTTTTTGTATTGTCAATGATTTATTTTAAAAGCAGACTCATTTAAACTTCTAGAAAGCAGCTCAATTTTTGCTTTGTTATCAGAGTAGTCTGTCTTTGATTGAAAGCTTCCTTTTCTTCAGAAGCTGCACTGTTAGAAATCCTCATGTTGTGTACAGCTGGATGAAGGGTTGGATTGAATTGTTTTCCTACCAAACTATAAAGTGATTTTCTTTTTAAATCTTTCTTTCCATTTGGCCGCTACTTAATGTCTTTTGTCTGCTTAAGGAGGACAGGTGCAATTATTCACCTCGGAGTCCTGGGAAAGAAATTGTAATTCAGCATGGTCTCTTAGAAAGAAATTCACTGCCCCACATACAGTACATTATGCAGGTCAAACAGAATTGTGAAAGCTGTAGCATCGTCAAGGAGAGCATACAACGAACAATGCCTGGTACCAAATCAGACTGTTTATCTTAATACTTTATTTGGGAGTAGAAAAGTAAAAGAATTAATTATAGATTGAAGCTTGATAGAATTGTCTTTTCAGTCTTTTAAGGACAAAATCCCTTGGCACTGCTACGTGAGGAAAAGGATTTGGGAAGGTTCTACGAAGGTTCATTGAGATGTAGATTTTAAAGCAGTGGTAGTAGATTTGTCATTATTTAGATAATATTTTTTTTTCCATTTATTGTGATGAAAATGGGGACCGAGACTTCAAAAACGTACACAGAATTTGTTTCTGAAGAGAGGAAGTTCTCACCCTTTCCTTAAAGAGCAACCCGGCCCACCACTGAGTTGAGATACTCTGTCTGACTATATAGAGGTTTTGGCCCAGAGTGAATATATTCAATAGATATTTAATAGATTAATGATGGAAGAGCACTGTTTAAAGAACAAAATTCTGCATTGGGTAAACTAACAGATTTTCTAGCGATGGTTACTTACAACTGCAGAGCAGCTGTCCGCCAGCATGCTTGTTGCTTGAGAATTACACAAAATTAACAGATTTAATTTAAAGATATTTAGTTCAAGTTTCAATAACTGTTTTCTCACCTGGGGGGAAAATAAGTCAAGTTACTGTTTGTGTGTATTGTGGCTCAGTCTTTTCATTGCAGTCCCTGCTTTTACTTGCTGATGTTTATGACACTTGCACCTTTCTGGGAGAAACCCATCGGGTCTAGTCTAATTCTGAAAGCAAGCTGCCGCAGGATTTTGAATAGAGTCCTTTTTGCTGCTTCATCGTCAAAGAAGTCAGATGCACATTTCCCACCTTTGTTGAAATCACCAAATTTTTTCCTCCCCCTAAGTGCAAGACGACGATTTATAGAATAGATACCAGTCTTTTCAGGCAGTTAAATGTTCATGCTTTTTCCCCCCCACCCGCACATGATCAGTTAATTCAGGAGCAGAGAGATAAACTTGATGCTTTCCAGTAGAGGGTGTCTGAAGCAGTTTTCTGGTCATTTTGATTTTTCTGAAATGCAAAATGGAGTAATTTTGTGATTCTCTGCCATGGCTTTTTTGTCTTCTTTTCTTGCACCAAAGGAGGTAATTTGAGGTAAAAAGGGCAAAAGAAAGAGGACAAAGCATTCAATTTGTTGTTCTTACAGCCAAGTATTGTACAATAGGCAAACTGAATATGGAAACCATCTCTGCTTATGATAAGATGTATAATTCCCTTCAGAGATAACACAGACTGCTGTGTAGATCTAAAAAATGCTCAGAGTCTGGGAACAAACAGCTGTGCTGCTGTCGCAGGACTGAGTGTACCACGTGACAATCACTTTGTTTCTCCTGAAACATTAGTGAAGTAGAAAAAAAAAAAAATCACATAACATTAATAAAAGAAAGCCAAGCATGTTACTGGTTTTTGAAGGCTAAGTTGCATGGCTTCGTGAATAACTTGTTTTTAAAGGGCAACCAGCATTGAAATCCTCTTAACTGACTAAAAATAAATTAATTGATTTGAAGGACTACATCTAATTTTGGTATTTTACTCCAAGACGTTCTGTGTGAACAAACCCTTGTTTACCCTTGTTACCATCTTTAGGGGTGTTTGCTTTGGTAGGGTTCTCTCTTGGTAGAGTAACTTGCATGATTAAAAATGTTTTTCCTTATTTAAGAAAAAAAAAAAAGGAGGGGAGAGGAAAGATTTTTCCTCTAAAAAAGGAACAAAAAACCACACGTGAGGAAAAATGCCAATTAAATTATGTTTTGGTGAAACAGTTAAACTGTCCATAAATGACATTTTGTATATAAAAAAGGAGGGGGGACACTACAAATATAATCTCTTTCAGCAAAAGTGAACTTACATTGTTACCTGTAACATTTTTAAGGAATTTTGTTTTCACTGTATTTAAGCTAGTCCTGAAAAATCCAACACCGTATCCCCCATCGCCCAAAAAAACCTGACAAAAAACCAGACCCAACAGAGATGTCATTGCCACTCAAGGAATACTTTTTAAACTGACCTTATACATTTTTACAAGTCTTATGTCTGGAGAAATAAAACGTGTAATTTCCTACACTCAAAGCGAAAAAACTTCATTCTGATTTAAACTAAAGTGACTCAAATACAATTCAAAAGCAGATGTAAATAAGGGTAGCGATCACGAAGGGATGAGTTGGTGGTCCAAATGGGGAACTGGAGGAGAAACTTGAGAGTCATCCTGCACAAATTATGTAGCTGGAAGGTGAAGCCTTTTTCTTGCTTTGCACAGTAATTGAGTTTTGTGAGGAAGGAAAGGTTTCTTCAACAAAGTGCTTACTACAATGATGTCCAGCGATGGCTGTGGTACCAGCAGTTCTGCAGCTGTATATGTTACTCCTTGCTGATATCTTGGACATTTATAGTGCAGCTTGCAGTCTGAAGAGGTGATGGTGCGTATTGCTGTGCAGAATGTCTCCCACAGATATTTCACTTTTGGTTTTCCCCCTAAAAAAACCCTCAAAGTACACACTTGCTCTTTCTGTGTAGGAAATACAGTCTTCTCTGTAGAAAATGCAATTGGCCAAAAGCTCTCAGATGACCAGAGGTGATGAAGTCCCACTGGCCTCAACCAAGACATCCGCGTTTGTATTCATTGATGGTCTGATGAGCAAAAGTAGCCGAAGGGTGTGTTTGACTCTGACGTGGACTTCTTTGTCATGTACTTAAGTCTTTATTATCTGTTGTATCGATACACTGAAACAAGCCTGGTTCCTGTGGTTCTAAAAAGAAGCAAACTGTCTCTTTGAGTTTTGCCCTCACCATGTTGCTTTAATCACATATATATGCTGTTTTGTTCTGTCCCCTTCTGGCTTTGATTGAGATTATGGGAGAAAGGAAAATACCTTTTTCGCGAGGCAGAGGGGATTTTTGGGGGTTTTTTTACGCTATTTTCTTTCCTGTTTTATTCCTTCACAAATGAAGTGAATCCCCCACCTACCTGTGTGGATTTTAAGAAAATAATCTTTTAATGTAAAAGTGTTTATGTTCTCATTAAGGGGTGAACTTAACATTGATTTCCCCTACCCTCACCCAAACTCTAATTGCAAACTGTAGTGGCTGGAGATAAGTCTGCTCACTAGGTTTAATGGTGTTTTACTAGTTTAATCAGGCTTTGGGTTTAAGGTGTTCCATGAGAAGAAAAGGGCTTCTCAATAGTTGGGTTAAAAAGGCAGGGAGAAACAACAGCCGTAAGGGCACTTTCCCATGTACTTGAGCATGATTAAATGTAGCAGGGGGTTCTTTCTTCACTGAGTAAATTACCTTTGTCCCACGTGTATATTGATATAAACTTTAAACATTTGGCTTTGCAATATGTCTCAGGCTGTTTCTCTCGCTGCTCAGGGTCAAGAGAGAAATTCATGAATGCTGACAGGAAATCTCTTTCTAAGTATAAGAAATAGGTGTCCAGTTTCTCAGATAAACAGAAGATTAAAATTGTCAAATTCTTTGTGTGTTTACTTTTAAACAACACACACGGCAAATGAAGGAACCTTTTCACCAGATGTATATTAGTAATTCAGATGCCACATCATTTCTCTAGTGTCACACATGCAAAATCCCTCGAAAAATCTGCCTCCCTGTACAGATTGTTTCAGCCTGGTATGGTGATTCAGAAAAGTGTTGGTTTAGGTTATTTGTTACTATTTTATAAGCCAAAAGATCTGAGCCTTCAAGAAACTCTCCCTGACATTGCCCGATGCTACTGAAGTGATAGTCGCATCAGGGTGCCACAGGGTTTTAATAGGAAGAGTGTGCATTTCTTTTACAGTGTAGGAAATGGAGAGCATTTCATAAACTTTTTCATTTTCTCTCCTACTCTCCCATCTCTATCCATCTTAAAATATTTTTCTCCTCTGTAGCATTATGACAGATTTAAGACCAAAGCGGAAACATAAGGCATAAATAAATGAATACACGATCTTTTTAATCCAAATGTAATTCGTTAAAATCTGTTCAAAATCTTGTCTAATAGGCTAACCTATATTTTAAAATTCTTCAAATCTTATCCCTTGTATCTGAAATTACTTTAAACCACTTGGGACTGCTGAATGTTGGATATTTATTAAATAGTGTATAAATATATTTATATTTTTTACATTTTAATTTACTAATATTGAACCAAATACAAAGTTTACTTAAAGTTTAGTATTCAGATGACAAAAACTTGTGATGTACCTTTCAGTCAAGCTGAAGGCGTTTTCTTGGATCCTGTTTCTATAACAACATGACTAACAGTTAAAAAGAAAACAAAACGGTTCAAACCAAAGTGTGTAAATTTTTAGGTACTAAAATGTAACCAAACCACCTCTAACAAAACACTTCTGAACGTATTCACTCAGTCACTGCTTTAGTCACTGGATTTGGGGTACGCAGCCTTCTCTAGGGAGACAAGAGCAAGGTGGGATTTAGGGCCAGCAGGTTGTGCCATCTAGTGACAATTCACCCCACCGAAGTCACCGACTACCAGGGACTCTTGCCCTGGCTCTCATGCCACCACCAGTCTACATTGGCTCCCAAAATATCTTAAATGACATTTGCTCCACAGCAAGCTTTTTATCTCAGTTTCTGACTGAATATCCTTGTTCATTAACTACATACTAGTTTTAAACATTTGTTCCATTTTAGCTACTCTTTAAGCCTGCTATTTCTAGCTCTTGCTCTGAATGCACTATTTAGTAATGATGGTGGGCAGAATAACTTTAGACATATCACTAATAATCATCTTAACCAATCTATTGTGCAGCTGAACAGATCAAGTTAATGCAGAAAGCCGAGGGGTTTGGAAGCAGTTTCCCTATCGTAAAAATGTAAGACCATTCACTTGTACATTGATTCACATTTGAAAAAAGCAAATTGCTGATCTGAACAGAAATATATGCCAGTCAGAATAAATATTGGCCTCAATGAGAGTTATTCTGTTGGAGAAAGGGATTTGATATTCAGGAGACTCTTTAGCTGTAGTAGTTGTTGAGTATTGCTTATTCAGCCAGGAGAATTGTTGGGCTGAAGCAGGGAAAGTTTATTAGCCCTGCCTTGGGCATCAAACTATTAGATTTCATGTAATTTCAGCAGGTTTATAGGAAATATTTTACACCTTCATGAGTAAATGTGAAATTTTGGGCATCGGGAAACTATATGAGCATTGTAATTTTTTTATACCATTTTCCAAATAGTGCTTGGTTCTTTGAGACCATATTGTTTTTATTACAATAAGCATTATTTATCCCTCTGTACTGTTGGTGTTCATTTTCTGTTTTAAGGAGAGCTGATATAAGGTACTGCATAACTTTGTTAAAAAAAAGTGGGGAGGAGGTTGGGGGGGTGGAGATCTGCCTCAGACAGATGAAAAATGCCCAGTGTGTCAAGGAAAATATATTCCCCAGTGTCATTTCATGCTCCACAGGGGTCTGTTTTCTTGAGTCCAGTGCAAATGCATACTCTCAAGAAAGCCATTTTCTGCTTAATGTGGAAAAGAAGAATAAAGCAATTTTTTATTCCACTTTTATACAATCTTGTCAGGAAAGAGAGGTGGATGAAGAATTACAATCTTCAGAGATGCCATCAAGACTCCCTAAACACAAACCTTATCAACCGCGGTCTGTAATCATGTCAAATTTCACAAATTAAGCAAGACTGGATTCTGCTTTGGACACCTCCAAGGAAAACCCATGATACAATAGGAACTAGCATGCACAATTCCTTAAGCAGATCTCTTTTTCCTCAGAGTGAACAGTGATGAGATGAATATGGAGAAAGTATGCAAGCCCTCCCTTCCGTTCCCTGGAAGAGGTTGTTCACCACCCTCCTCACCCCCTCAGAATTAAAGCTTGCTCTGACCTATTTTCATATTTCGTATTCCCTGCGCTGCGTGCAGGAGAGCAGCCACAGAGCAGCACTGAGGGTTCACGCGCCCGCCTGCAAAGAGAGGGAATACGATACGAGAAGAAGCTAAGACAGGAGAATTGATCTCTTCAATATCCCGGTGGCAAACACGTAATGTTCGGTTCCTAAATGAGTCTAAACAAAAGGTTCCCTGTGCCGTTTGAAATGTCGTAGGGGTTATCCTTCCTCGCCTACAGCTCCTGCTCTGGAGGGCTACAGGTCTCCCATCGGTTTTGTGTGATACCTGCCAGGCCTCTGTGGTTGGCGGGGGTACTCCAGGGCATCTCAAATGGCACTAGGCAGCTATAATTAGGCAACTTAATCAAGCCCTTAGTTCCTAGGACTGCTTTGCCAAATATCTAATTTTAGCTGTCAATGATGCAATGAGTGGACATTTCAGATGCTGCAGAAAATGAGAATTGTCACCATATGACCCACCAGATCTGCCAACCCGAATGAAGTGCTCAGCAAACTGTGAAAAATTCAAAGACCAGCACCTGTAAATAGGCGTGTACACCCGAAAATGAACTTATTTTTGGCTAGTCACTGTGCTTCCATTGGATTTTATGCATCAGAGGGGAGAGGGCTGTGCAGTAGTAACAGCAAATGAACCCAAGGAGAAAAAAAAAATAAACCTTCCTGAGATTAATTAGTGTAGACATTAACACCATTGAATATTTTGATGAATCCTTAAAAGTCTCCAAATCTCATAAATGAAATCCTACCAAGGATTTACTTTCATTGTAGGTCAAGTCAAACCTAAAAATTTAGAGAAAAATGTTCTTCATCTTGCTAGAATTTTATTAAATAACATCTATAAATAAAATTGTAACATAGGAATAATTTTCCTGGAGTACGGCGTATAATAAACTAAATTTCTAGGATTGGTGGGGAGAGAGGTAGTAACACTGTTCATATTAATAAGCTGCCTTGATAATTCTCTGCTGCATCACTTCCAGAATACGTAAGTAGCAATGTTTGGAATGTTTCTGAATGCGATTAGGAAATTCACCCTTCATTTCTGTATCTGCTCTTAAATAATATGAATATAAAAATAACAGTATTCCTGCAATTGGTAAAGGAGACAAATGCATAGTCTCTAGGGAATGGCATCTATGAGAATGATCCCACAGAAAATCCTTGCGCTCTTCCTATTGATGCAACAGTTAAAATATTTTCATGTTATGTTCCATCCCCATATGGTTTCCTTCAGTGTTGTTTTCTCAGTTGATGGAGGGAAATTCCCTAGGCACATTTTACATAATTGCTTGTATGGTTGCTGTTGCTTACATTTGTTCTGTCAATTGTGGATAGTTCTTATTTCCAACTATTTTGTTAAAAGTGTTCAGAATGCTTAAAAATGCTGGAATAAAGAATATTTAACACAACCACCCACTTGCAGAGCTCTACAAAGCTGGAATTCATCCCTCAACTCCTTTTCTCTCAGCACCCAGCTCTGTCCCTTGGAAATACCTTAGCTGTTTTCTTTTGCTTACTTTAACACTTTTTTGAATTTATTTTTGTTAGTTTTTAGAAATTATTTTGGTAGTTGTGGATGATACATTTTCACCACTGTTTTTATTCACAAATTGCTTTTGCCACCTTTGAGGCAATGCGGAATGATGAAAGAAGCAGAGGCTCTAGATCAAGGAATTGTGAGGTTCCCCCCGCACTTTGGTGGATGATGATTTTCAGATTAATTAATAAAAGGATTCTGTAGCATCCTACGTGTATTGGCAGTTATCCTCAGTATTTCAATGGGGGAACATTTCCTTTACAGCTTAGGAGAACTGATGTACAGTGAAATTAGATGAGGAACGTTACTGAGATTGGAACTCATGTTTCTTATTACCTACCACCTTGCTAAATGTACCAGAAGGTATTACTCACCTTTTTTTTTTTTTTTTTTTTTCTGTAGCATTTCCCCTCGTAGCAGAATGATGCGGTAATACTTGTTATTAGCCACCCTGATGTTTTGAAACTAATACCAGTTCTGAGACAGCGTTAAACCCATGTGCATAGATACAATTGCCTGAGGTAGGAATGAAGGTGGGCTCCCCACATGGATCTCCCTGCAGCATTTGGGATATTTTTTCCCCAGAGTGTTTGATCTCTCACTTTGAAAGTCAAAGCACAAAGTTAAATGAAATCTGACCTGGTCAAGTAAAGTGTTTTTTCTGTAAACTTGCAGAAGCTTCCACAAATTGGATCTATGATTTAGAGAAGTTACATAGGTTTGGGGGTTTGTTTGTTTGTTTTTTGTTTTTTAATTCCAAAAGAGTGTGCTGTTAGACATATTAGAGGTGACGTGAGGGTGAACGCTTCTGAAGCATATGCTCTGCAAAGACCTATCCAATGCATTAATCTTTAAAAACCCAAGTATCTTGTCTTGTAATAAAATAAGATGACAAATCTCATAAGGCAAGTTGTTGTATTTGGGCTTTCTTCATTTACTGAAAAATGACTTGGGAAAAACTACTTGAAAGTCAAACCAAAAGCAATAGATTGTGCCTGTAAGAAATCATAAAGTTCATTATGTACACGAAGATGTGGCAAAGGAGGAGAGCTGAATTTTTAGTAGCGCTGGATGAAAATTAAAATAATCCTGGGTAAGTAATATGTTGCAAAGTGATAGTTCAGTATGTTTGAAACTCATTTGAATTCAGCACTGATGATAGGTGAGATCTTAACAGAATATTTTAAAGTGGCTTTTCAAGTCTGTAATCTGTAGGACAGAAAGATTTTTATTTGATACCTGCATAAAACAAACAAACAAAAAATTTTTGGCTTTCTTTTTATAGGATGAATTTAGAATACTTGTCCAGTTTTATATATTCCCATAATAACCCTTCAAGGGGGAAACAGACCGTCAATTATTCCTGGTTTTCATTTCAGATTTTTACATTTCGCTTTTAACACAAAGAAGGTGAGAAGTAAAACTAATTTCCCAAGTGATTTTGTTTTTCTTCATAACGAGAAATGTAATTTGTAATGTTTCAGATGATGTAGAAATCAGCCATAGATTTAAGTGGCGAATTTCCACTCTCCATTAACATGACAGCTCATTCCAGCTGAAGAGTCACCTTTCCCTGCATATGTGGACATCTTGCCATCAGTCATATAAGCAGGAGGTGTTGTACTCGGGAGGGTTGTGAGTTTGTTTGGCTTGGTTTGTTTTTTTTTAAACTACTTGTAATGAGCCATAGTGATCTATCAGGATTAATTTTAGGGTACCGAAGGCGAAGCACTTCCCATTTGAACTCTATTTGCTGTAAATGAATAGCAAGCTGAGAGCGCTACATAAACCAGCCACAAGCGCAAGTGTAGTTTCAATTCTAAATAAGCATATAAAGGGAATAGCCCTGAGAATTTGACGATGAGTTGAGATCTGATGCCACTAAATATTTAGGGTATTGCTAAGTATTTTTGACAATAGTTTACCATCCTAAAAAAAAAGCAAGTTATCTGCCTGAATATCTACTAGACACAGGACACTAAAAAAATGAAGAAAAATGAAAAGAAAAATGAAGTACAGTTCAGCAAAGTAAACTTAGTTTTGCCTGTTGTTCACTAGTAATTTCATGACAGTGTAACAATTTTCACCAGTTTGTTAAACATTATTCTCTAATTTAACTCCCTAGGTACATACATTAGCATTTTTTCTGGCCTTCGTTTTCATGCGAGTAGTATGGATCTGCCAGTTTATGCTTCAGACTTCTGAAGCATAGGCATTTGCCTCCATTTTGAGGCATTTTCCCACGATGTTCTTCAAAGGGCAGAACTAAGGGCGTGCGGGTTTGGCTCGGGTAGTCTGCACAGGACTGGAAATTTCTGCCAGCAAAGTGGCAGGAACAACTCGCTGGCTGACGAGATGGCTTCGCTTGTTATTTCCCGTGCTCGGACTCCCCAGTTCTCTTGAAAAGTTTGAGGGTTGCGAAGATGACTGTGGCTGTATCTCAAAATATTACCTCAAAGATACCCTGATTATCTGGTGAGAAATTACCCTGTAGCTGCTCTTGTGTTTTGTTTTCACGAATTCAGAGCCTGGGGCCCCAGGGCACACAGCAAGCCCCTGCCAGGCTGCCTCTGAACTGGCAAAGAGCAAAAAAGGCCATGCTTGCCACAAACAAGTTACGGGCTGGCATGAGAGACAGCAACCAGATAGAAAAAGTAGTGCCAAGAAGCCACGCAATGGTGTTGTTCGAGGTTACAGGGAACTGGTGACGCGGGAATGCAAGATGAGCGAAACAAAGGTCTGTCTAACCCAGTTACCTCTTTTCGCCAGTGGCGACCCAGAGGACTAAGACATCGTATGGGAGCGGGGCAGATGCCCAGTGTCGGACACTGCTGCTCTACCGGCCTCCGAGCACTTGCGACCGAGGCGCTTTCTGAGCCAGAAGTGTTGGGCTTTTTTAACTACCAACGTTTTTGGAGGCATCGCAGCAATTCTAAGGAAAGAGGGGAAGAACAATTGTTCTCAAAGATTTTTATAGAAAACTCCTCCTGTAGGCAGTCCCTGTGGGGGGCAGCCTGACGGGAACATGTATTTTTGAAAATTTAATACGTGGTTAGTGGGGACCGAGATTAAAATTGTAAATAGGAGCTGACTTACTGGTACAAAATGCGAAAGAATACGTAATTGTTGCGTGTGAGATTGAGGGTCTCCTTGGAAAGACAGATTGCTGTTCTTTCTGGTGGAAGTGAAATGATTCGCTTGCCTGTATTGAGATGCTTCTCTGTCTTCTAGTGTTAGAAGTGGAAGAGACACTGCCCCAAGGAATAATGGCTCTAATAGCCCATTAGTTGTACCTAAACTGAAGTCAAGCTGAAGGTTTAGGAACTGGATAGGTAAGATGGTAGAAGGACTTGAGTGCGTTGTGAGGTCTTACTTAAGCTGCTGCCAAATGACTCGATACCTCTCATCTGAACAAACACTTGAACTAAAAACATTTTTGTCTTTTCGCAGTGAAGTGTTTCGTTAGTCATCAATAACTCTTGGATATATGTATGACCACCTTCATGAAAAAGTGTAACAAATAGCTTGAAATCTGAGGAGAAATATTTTTTTTTAAATGTAGAATTTAATAGTTTTTATAAAAAACCTGCTTATTCCCATTATATTTTTTTCTGAATAAAATTGAAATATAGCAAAGCCTTTGTTTTTAGGACAAAAAGTTAGGTTCAATTTTAATTATGTCAGCAGAATGCCTGGGCTGCGTTGTCAAAGTATGAAGACTATCAATATGTATGGAGCACTGTCACATTAAGTAAACATTTCCCAGCACATCTGTTATCTTCCTTCTCTTTCTTTTTGGAGTAATATAATATTCAGTCAGGTAGACGAGTGACCGTGCTGGTAGGTGTGTGAAGGAAAAGAATTATTTTTTTAATTTAAATTTGAGGGAAAATAATTAAATAAAAAGGGCAACTAAAATTAGATATAAAATAAATAACACACAAAGTGTATATTAATTATAGACTACAGTTACTCTGTATGGGCCAGATGTTGGCTAAATCACTTTGCAGAACAGGGCCTATATTCTGATCAGAATGTTGGTCCTTGGCAGATAATAGTCTTTGCTTCCTAGCAGGTCACTGACAAATTCCATATTTCTGTCAGTTCCAAAATGTTTACCGTTTACTGCTCTATCGGTCAGCTCTCCCCTCAGTTTGAAATGCATAGACCTGGACATCCTGGGGCTTCAGGAGAGAGCAAGGTCAATTCAACCATAATGTCCTGATCCAGGTGCCTTGGAGAGTGGTGGAGAGAAGTTCCCGGCCATGCCTGTGGATATGCAGGAGCACCCAGGCAGGCTCAGGCCAGCCCAGAGGCCAAAGAACAGGCCATTAATAGGACCTATGCAGTGATCTTTCCACTATTATAGTTTTCAACCTTTGGCAGCAGATGACTTCCTTATCCCAGTTACATGTAAATCATAGTATTTTGTAACTGCTGACGCCTTAAGATTTTTCATCCGTTCCATGCTTCTGGTCTATTTGCTGTCTTCTAGCAATGAGCTCCACGGTTTATTTATGCTTGCTGGGAAGAAACATTTAATTAATATTTTGGTGGGTTTAAACCTGTCGCCTGAATTGGAGATTATGTATTTTGGACATCTTGCAGTAGTCTGACTGTCATTAGAATGGGAAGAGGATATGTTATCACACAGCAGAGATAACTATTTTCTCCTTTTCCACAAGCAAAACTTAGGATTTCTTGTGATAACTATGTAGTTGTGAGCTGTATACTCTCTCTTTAACCAGCTTTACTGGTTGGGGGTGAATCCCAGGGCCTTGGATCCGACTTTAGAAGACTTAAAAAAATATTTCACTAGAATAAAAGCAGGATCATTTATTTTTAGCACGGAGTGTAGCTAGTGCATTTTGTTTTGAGATACTATTTATAGACTGTTTTTTTTTTTTCTGTGAGACCCAGCTTGAATTTACACTCTTATTGCTCTTTAGCAATAATTAAAATTTGTTTTGTATAAGCTTAGTTATATAATCAGCTAAAAGAAGCAGTGAATTTCTACAGCTTTGGAAGTTTGCAAATTATTTGTTTTGGCTAGTGGCTGTCTGCTATTAAATCACTTCAAAGCTTTGGTATGATCCTTGGTTACGGCAAATACTGGATCATTTTTAAAAGAAGTTGTTTGGAGAGTAGTAAGAATGTTGACTTTAAAGAAATACAGCTTGGGTGAAATTTATGCTAAAATAAAATCGATTACCTTCTTCCCCTTGAGGAAACATGAAAGCTGCATTACTCTTGGTGGTCAATTTAAATGACTATTTCTAAGGAACCTATTCTTTATTAAGTTTCTTAGGGACAAGAGCAACAGGAGTAGTTGAGGAATGTGAAATGAGTCCTTCTAAGAAAAACTGGTTACTTAACTAGCTAACTAGAAAGAAAGGTGGAAACTATGTGTTCATTTGACCCGATACAATTTCTGAATAACTTGTGACGTTGACCAAGTTTCTGCGAATTTATTAGTATAGACTGTGGAATAAGGAGATGGGGATTTACCTGTTGGAGCTTCCTCAAAATAGAAGTTAAAGTTTTTTGATACAAATCAAAAAGACACACGAGTTCTCAAATCTGCCATATTAATTTGAGTGCTAAGAGAATCCTTTTTTCAAGGAAATTCTTCTGTAATATATCTGGCCTTACATTTGAGCAATGTCATATCTATGCATGAAGCAGGAGCCAGTCACTGTCAATCAGCTGGTTTGCATCTTCTTGCTGCTGTGCAGGGCAGCCAGCAGGAATTCAGCAAGATCTGGCTGCTCAGCATCCCACTTGCCCTTGCATGAGGTAGACTTGGAGCCTTTCAGTGCAGGCTCCAGCTCCTGCTCTCTCGCTTAGCTCTTAAAAGTAGGTTGGGAGGGAGAGGGTTTGGAGAGCAATGATCATGAGTTGGGAAATCAGGCAGGGATCTGATGGAAGAGCGGAGGAGGATGTAGGAAGGCCAAGTTTCTCTTTTACGGAATATAAGCGTGTCGAGGTCTCCTTGAATTCAAGGTCATACTTGCCCTCATAAAAAAGATGCGTACACATGCAAACAAATAAAATTCATGGTCTCCTTACATTCAGGTAAAAATAGTAATTTTACTTTTATATAATAATTTGCAGCAGCTCTTTTTCTTTCTATGGAATAGCTCTATATTAATACATCTGACTTTAGACTGTGACCCTAGCAGTATAATGAAATGATCTTCCTATTGAACCATGGCAAACATCACCACCTGGAGATTCGTGACTTTCAGTGAGAAGGAAATTGGGCTAGCACTGTGCCTGCAGTGAGGGGGATGCCGGTCTGACTGACCCAATACTGATTCAGTCTTTTCAGCATTAGCTTCTACGGTACCTTGAAATCTTTGCAGAATTTCCAGGCTTTGTTTCCTAAGTAATCCTTAGGAGAGCTGTTGTTATGTGCCAACTTAAGGGATAAGAAAGCAAATCTAACTTCCAGGGTCTTATCTTTGCCTGTGTTCTACAAAAACTGCGGTCATTGTCCTGCATGCATGCGGAGTCATTATTTCCTCACTTGAAACATGAACTATATATTACTCCCCAATGGAGCTTTTTTTCCTTCTTACTTTTCAGTTCACTTGCACAACTTAGGTTTTGATCAGCTCGACAAGTTCAATCAGCCTGCATGGTGATGTTTATTGCAGATTTGACTAGAACAGAGTACTTAGGACTGGCAATATTCTCATATTACATGCATATTCAAGCTTTTTACCTGACTCAGGTGCTTATTGCTTTTATAGCCTCTCTGGCCAGCCATCACAAGCACCTGGTAATTTCTTGTATTCCTTTCCTACATCATTCAGGTAATCCTCCCGTGCTGCACACGTCAACACTTATTGATGAAGGAGACCTGGGGAAAAGTAACTTAAAATGCAATCAGAAAAGGGCTTTCTGTGGAAGGAGTCATGGTTGCAGCATTTTACCTACCCAGTGGTCCAATTACCTTGTCAATGAGTGAAATACACTCTGAAAAAAGAAGCAGAGATTAATAAACACAGCCAACATCTGAAGATCAATATAGTCTTGGACCCATCTCAGATTTATTAAATGTATGGATAGCACTATGAATGTAAAAGGAATTTTATAGATGGATAGATAGATGTATCCATATTTTCAAAACTGTTATGCAAATTTGATCCTCAGTGCTTAACAAGAGGCAATTCAAAATGACGCCTCTTGTTGATTTTCTAAAAGTGCCAAGATACCAAACATTAAAGATTTGCTCTCTTTTGGGGATTCCAAATTGAACATTTCTCCATAATGGAGGAAGAATCAAAACAAGTCAATTTTTATTTCCCAGTAAAGTTCTTGGTCTCCGGAGCTTTCACATTATATATGATGTCAAGAAATAAAGGAGAACTATCAGCTGAGGGTAAAGTAAAACAGACCACAAAATTGCACAATAGGGCTGTGTATTTTTGCCGGGCATGTATTGGTGATTCGCAAAACAGTCATCTAATAGTGATTGCCACCCTGACTCAGGTATCCTATCCATATCCTGAGATAAGTGAACATGAAAATATTTCTGGTGCTGTCATTAATACAATACTGCATGCTCTGCCTTTCACATAGTCCCTTGGTTTTTATGTAATTTGGCATAATGAAAACACCAGCAAAGCAGTATGTGTTGGCTGTCCAGTGCGAAAACACAGTTGACACCTTAGTCAGACACCTCACAAAGGAAAACCAGCCCTGAAGGTTTAGCAAGAATCTCGGAAGATGTCGCTGCTAATTTACACAAGGCAAAACAGCAAGAAAACGCCTTCCTCAGGGAAGATGTCCCAGTGCTGTCCCAAGACAACAGTGGAGAATCTGTTGTCTTTGAAAAACAGATGTTATGCAGGGAAGATGAAAGACAACTGGGAAAGCTGACCAGACTGAAAGATTATGCAACCATACATTGCTGCAAGACGGAAGTCAAATCCATTTGTTTTTTCTTGCTAAAAATGGAAAAAGCTTTACAGTAAACAGGAAAGTCACGGAAAAGCGTAAGAAGCACAGGTTTCTTCCTCAGTAATTCTGTGCGTTAGGCAGAGCAGACAATTCCACTGCTTGCACTGGGAAAAAAGAAGGACAGCAAGGGCAGTCCAGTCACTGTAGATTGCTGATTTTTGCAGGGTTGCAAAAATAATGGCAAGTCTGAAACTGAGCTGGAATTTGTGTGGCTTGAATTCATCTCTAGTTTCAGTCAACAGGGACCGTGCCCTTCTCAGCATCATTCAGTGGCTAAGCCTGCAGTGATTCCAAGGCGGTGTTATTTTCCTCTCCCTGCCATTTCAGGATTTTGCAACCATAGTTCTGTTTTGTGCTAATGTTCATTAACCCCCCTCTTGGATAATACGAGTTCTCCAAAGGGGAAGCTTGTTATACATTTAGACACATCCTAACTACTGATTAACACACTTGTGTGCTCTAGGACGTCTGTCGCATTGCAAACGTACTGCAGGCTGTATAATCTACTTTCTGACTGAGTGAGAGAAGTAATGGCTCTCTCCCCCACCCCTCCATCTTCTGCCTGTGTTATTTACCAGACATCTTAAATTTCTCTTAAGGTAAGACTGATGACTGCCCTTAGCCCCGGAAGAGTGCAGGATCTTGCAAAAAGGCTAGCCTGAAGAAACAGTCAGGAAAATCTGGTATGTTTTCACTCTCCAGCACTTTGGGTTTTCAGTTCAACATAGATTAAAATTGAGTCAAAACCACTGCAGATCTGTCTCTTTCCAAAACAGCTCCTTGCCAACATCTCCATTTGAACCATTAAGCGTTGGCTCTGTATTTCTTCCTGAGCACTATCGTGTTAGGTAGGAGAATTAAACTCACTTCTCCACTCAATTCAACAAACTGCTTCTTCAAAACTGCCCCTGGAAAATTTTGCCTAAGGCTGTCCTTCCTCTCTTGTCCTAGTAGGAAAGTAGCTGTTTCATGTTTTTATCCTTCAACGTGCAACCTCTGCAATTTCTCTACAAAACTAGAATCCTTCTCTGTAGTTTGTTTATGGAATTATATCACAAAGTTCTCCACCGTATGCTAACAAACCCAAGATAAATATGAAAACCTGGCATGTTCGGAAATGTTCAGTTTTTCTAAAGTATTAAGCAATCTAAAGTATTGTTAATTTATTTTTATTTTTATTTTTAGCAAGTCCTAGCAGGAAGTGCACAGTGTATTAGCTGCTCTGTGTTGCTGTTGTGTAGGGTACGGATGCATTTCAAATCCACTTAAATGTCTGAGGTGGTTGTCATCCCTCCCACCCCACCTCTCGCTAGTATGATAATTTTCACACTAAAGGCAGCAAGGTACTATATTGTTTCTAACTTCACACATTTCTGTCCTAAAGGCTGCCAACCACTGTGTATAATGTTATCTTCTGCTATGGAAAGGTGCTATATAGCTAATAAAGGTGATTGCCTCCTTGTAATTCTCTCTGAAATACTATTTTGTATCCTGCTTATTGCGGCAATGAGAGAAAGTCTGGCTGTTTTAACCTCTCGCTGAGAAGAAAGAGAACTGTGCCCAAGTTTGAGGGTTGCTCCCATTGTTGCTTGCAGCAGCTTTTGCTCCAGAAGAGTTTACATCTGTGGGGATCTAGGAAATGCTTTGCACTGTGCCTACGCTCTTTCAAAGAAAACACTGAAATAGTTTCCTTGATCTCCAAATGGTTGTGCAATATTTTTTGCCATTACTATACTCATTAGAAACGTATTGGGAAGTGAGGTAGGCTTTGGCATATAAGTATGAAAGGGGTTAAATCAGCCAAATTAGATGGCAGTGATTGAAGACATGCAGTTGCCCAAAATCTAGACAGATGTACTCTGGAGCGGGTGTCCAGATGCTTTTTGAAAATCCTACTGAACTGCCCTGGATCTGTTTAAGAAACTCAAGACCCTTATGATTCTGTCACCAAATATACAGAGCCGGTCTCAGCAGGCTTAAAGTGAAGTTAGTTTCCAGATGAAGTAACATAATTCCAGTCAGGCGAACTATAAAAAAAAAAGGTAAGTTTACCAAAGCTAAGTTACCAAAGTAACCAGATATAGTTACCAGTTTTGATAACTGTAATCCCTCAAATGTCTTGATTTCGAGGCTATTTTGGTTACCTGGTCTTAATTTTGTATATGATGGAGACTATGAGCACTCCTTGCAGGGAATCCTATTTATTGCAAAACCAAAGGATTACCATAGCTGTAACTGCGTGTAGATGAAGACTTGCCCAACAATACAAGATGAATGGCACTATTGTTTGTGCTGATGTTGATTGTTGTGGTATGTGTTCCAGCAGTGACATCACAGCTGACCTTGCTGAAATGTTAAGCTCAGCTTTCTCTAATTTATGCACAAGGAAGTCACCTAAACCAAAAGCAAATTTAAGTCGGTTCAGTCTGGTCAGGGTCCAGACCTGTGACAAGCACAAAGAACGTGCATCGCTTTTCTGTGAGACAGGCAGGTTTTCTGGAGCTCTTTGCTAATCAGCCTAGCTATCTTTCTGGTATAATGTGGCCTCAAAATGCAAGGTAAAAAGCGGGCCTTGGGCTTCTCATGTCTGAATACAAATGTTTCTCCTTAATATCATACAATACATGAAAGGAAGCATCAGGAAGGAAATATACCCTGTAGCATCATTCTCAAGGGAAGGTATACTTCCACAAAATGAAAATAAATGAGTTGGTATTATGATAGTCTAATACTGTGATGTTATGTACAACAGATGCATTTTTCTGCTAAGGGTTTAATCCCTTCAGGCCCATTAAGCAAGGGGAAAAGTTTAGAAGGGATGCTGTTAAAAGAAGACATTAATGCACCTTTAAAAGAAAGTAGTTGGAGCACAAATCACAGGAGAAATACAGTACAAAATAGTGAATGAAATATTTATACTTTCCACTGCAGCTGAGTTTATGCACTTGAGGGAGAAGCCCTGTTGAGATGGGTCTTCCCCTTTGTTCTGTATCTATTTTTCCAATTGCTCAGACACAGCTGTTGGTTTCACAATCACTCTGAGGTTGATTAGATTAGAAATCATAGGCCTGCCTGCTCAGCATGGCCGATGACACACGGAAAGTTTGGATGTATTCTAAGCATGTAGTCTGGGCAACAGAGATTTCTTTTTGTGTGCTTCAAGACATATATTTGTTCTTCAAAATTTAGTGGCACTGGATCAACTTTACTGTCTGATTCTAAACAGAGCAAGTTAATACGCAATATAAGGCTTGTATACGTTCATGGGAAATCTCACTTGAGGGCCAAATATCCATCTAGAATAACTTGGCATAGGTTCACTGACCTATCCAAAGCCCATGACTCTCACACTTACGTACCATTACTTTTTAATTACATTTTTTCAATGTGAAGCAAAACTGCATAATATAAAAGCTATGAAAGCTTTTTGGGGAAGACTTTCCAAAGCAGATGCTGGAGGAAGGTGCCTGGCTTGAGAGTAAATTTTGCACCTTTTAGAACCCTCTATTTCTCTTTGGACGTTGACTGTGAGATTGCTTATACAGGACCATTCTCCTTTTAAAACAATTATTTATGGTTACTAGAAGAACATTATTTTCAAATAGCTTCTCAAAGAAGAACAAAATTCAAAAGAAATTTTGTGCCTTGTATTCTGCAAAAGGGTTCTCGTATTTTCTCTACACGGCTCATTTCTTCCTAGAGAGTCTTTTCCAAATGCCACCCTCCTATTCAGTTTCATTTGTACTAGCTACTGGCATTCAGCTACCTACATCCCTCGCCACAACCACAGCAGTTGCTGAAATGGAAAAAGTGAAGAAAAGGTGTTGTTTGGGTGGGGTTTTTTAGTTGGTTGGGGTTTTTTTAACTTTTAATTTACTGCAATTTGTAAACTTGAGATTTGAGATTTGATATAAAGGGCAAAATGATCTTAGCAAGGTGTCCCGCTTGTGTTTCAGTTTCCTGAATTGTTTATAAGCTCACAGTTTTATGATCGGATATAATGCCTTCACCTCTCTTTTTCATAGCTTTTCATTAAAACACACAGATCTCTTGGGCATTCACATTAGCTCTTTCATACAGAACATTTAATGCTCTTGGGGTTTTTTGCTTAGGAGTAGCCTTTGTTTTTCAGGTGTTTTAGATTTATTGTAATAAATAGATTTAGATTTTTAGATAAATCTGAAGGTGAAGAGGTGCAAGGCGCATTTCACTATCCCTCAAATGAGTAAGCATCTAAACTAATTGTCCTCAAATAATTTTACAAGGAACAGCAGTAATATACTTTGCGTATGCCTATTTCTTAAGTATATGACTAAGCTGAACTGGACATTAGAGAAGGTAATTTGTACACAAAGTCTTAAAACTGTAGCCCTCAGGAATGGTTTGGGAATATGATCAGGGGTCTGCTGAATAATGTTTTTATTTGTAATGTCAAATCAAGCATATGTAACAGTGAAAACTATTCCTTGAGAACTGTCAAATCTAATCTTTCTTTGTTTTGCTGCGTTAAGTAATCCATATATAAAGAAAGGAAATGTAGTAATTCCCCCTTGAAAATATCTTCTGCTCACTATTTCAATAATATCTAATGCTTATAGGGCCTTTTTCTTCCTCAAAATGTGTTAAAGATGTAAATTTACTTAATCCACCCATCTTAATTTATTTAATCCATCCGACGCTTCACTAAGACTGGTAGTTATATACTTCTATTTCTGTCCGAGAGGGAGGAGAGGGCGGGTGACTTAGGTTGCTTCATTAACTTTTTTGTGGACAGGAAAAAGGGGCACAGTTGGATCCCATTTTAGAACTAAGGATTTCCTGATTTTCAGTCTTCTGTTTACACAACTGCATTGTGCTGCTCTGACTTGAACTAAGTATTCCCTGGCTTAGGGGACCAAGGTGTTGTAATCAAGATGGTCCAAGTCCGTATATCTCCAGTTGGCGCATCGGTACTTTGTTAGCTGTTACATGAAGCTTCATGAAAATCATTTAGTGTTGTCCAAATGGATCTCATAGTCATAGTCATAGTTGCCTACTGGTTAATTTAGGACGTTATATTTTCTCCCTAATTTTAAATCAAAATGCCATAAGGTACTGATCTTCAGTGTATCTTTTACTGTTTTGAACCGAAAGGTGCTTTGAGACATTTGCAAATGATGCATTGTAAGGACAAGGTAGCATTTTTCTTGTTTACTTCTTCTTAGAACTTCTTCCTTTCTAATATTAAGGATGCTTTTTCAGGGTGGAACACAGGGAATTTATTGTGTAACACCTGTTTAACAAAAGAGGGACTTGATTAATTTCCCACTCATGGTGCTGAGAATGTTCCCCTTTGTTGTCATTTTCTCAGGGTTATTACTCATTACCCTTATTCATTCTGCTTTGATAGAGGTAAATAGCTTTTAATTCCCCCTGCCCCCAAACCTTCTTAAAGTTTCCTTTGACAGCTTGTTGTAATTATGCCCCTCATTGAAGACACAGTCATTATTCTCTGTTGCCCTGAACAAGATTATTTAAGGCTCATTTTGGATTTACTCTGTGCCTGTATGTTAAATGTATTTCCCTGAAAAATAGAAAATAGCAATATAGGGGCAGTGTGAGACAGTGGTAAATATGATACCTTTCACAGCTTGTATGTAGTCAGAAGTATTTCAGTGAACATGAGCAATGCCCTTGTCATTACGGTACACAAAAAAAAAAAAAAAGAAAAAAAAGTGAATGCCAAAAGGATACAAGCAAGAAACTATCCAAGCTTGCTGTAAAACCTGTTATTGAGTAATTGTTACATACAGTTTACTGTTGAGCTGTCACTGTATCCTCAGCTTTAATAAAATACGAGCCAATTTTTTTTTTTTTTGCTTTATCAGTAGTCTTCTTTTGGAAGGTATCCGATGGCATTATGAATGTTATTCATAATGTTATAATATTGCATTGCGACATTATTACATCCTCATTTTCTCCACTTCAGCTCCCCAGACACAACTTACTTGCCAAAATTAACAAGTTCTTGGGAGTGTCAAGATTCTTGCTTTGCTACAGGCCTTATTGTTACTGACACATCCCAGTGCTGAGGCATTTAACGAATAGCTCAGACCATTCCTGAGAGGCAAGGAAAGAGGGCACCGGTTCTTCATTTCATGTCTTCGCTCCTTTCCCCTACAAAAGGGTGCTGCTTGCTAAGGCTCTGTTCCTAATTGCTAAAGCTGTTAATTCTCTGACAGACCAGACAGCAGGGTCAGTTCCAGAAACATACCTCTGAACTTAAATGAACTTGGATCCACTTCAATAACTATAATACACTGGGGGTCCCATCCAGAAAAAAACAACCCACCAACCTAACACAGTAGCTATGTACTTGCTTTTTTAAATATATCTAAGCGATGACATTTGAGTTATCAGCTCTTGTAGATGCTGCAGTCACAGGTTTTCTAGCCGCATTGCATCTCATCTAAACGGATGCTTTTCATTTGGAGATAGCAGGTATCTTTTGCTTATGTCCTTAATTTTGTCTTCCTGCATTCTCCCTTTTATGTTAGAAATTGTTAATGTTTTGGTGTTTTAACCATCTTAGACTATTTAGTAGTAGTCTCGTTCATTAAGGTATTGGCATTTCTAGTTATTTGAAAACAGTAACATGATGCAAGGAATGCTATAGAGATTTAAAGGAACCAATAATTACTTTACAAATGAATCATGAACACTAACTAGTTCCTAGCTTATCATCAAGAGTATCTTCAGATACACTTTCATATTATGAAACTTTTTGCTTTTTGGCAACTGTATTCCAGATGGGGTGAGTTTTCAGACACAGACACCATTTTGCCTGTAAATAATCCATACAGAAATGACTGCATGTGCATAGCTTTTTAACTGGATAGAGTAAGTTAAAACAAAAAAAAAAAAGGAAATTTCTATAATGACATATCCCAGGTAAGGCACGTCTACCTGGGAAAGCAGGTAGCCGTATTTTTATGAAATCTGTTAGACATAGCTGGTAGGTCCAGGCAATAGATATAGACTTACAAAATGTACTTGTATAATTTACTTATTCCTATTACCTTTTGCTTTATCTAAGCCACAGAAGGTCTACACCTGCGTAAAGATATATGTTGAAGGAGATCATTCTTGTTGAAAAGGAAGAGGCTGAACGGGGATCAAGAAACAAAAGTGGGACTATTACGGTGGTCGAACCTTGACACAGTTTGTGTTTGCTGGCTAGTCCCAGGGTCCACTTGCTGCCCACCTGATATAGACCTGCTGCAGCAGTGGTTTCCCTGGGATTTTTGGATGTCCATGGCAGAGGCTGGCAGAGCACCAACAAACCCCCTGAAGCAGCAAAGCAGAGAACTGCCACCCCAGCTAGCAGATTTGGCAGATCTGCGTTTGCCCTAGGACCACCCTCCCTGTCGAAGTTTGCTGGTGACCTGTATAGCTACATGCATTCTGTGTGTTGAGACGTGTAACTTCCAGATGTACATATGAGTCTGTGATTTACAGTAGGGTCTGTGTGAATAATTACAACTGTTGTGCACGCACACAGATTTTTATGGGATGTTTCCAAGAATTTTGAACAAAAAGGACACAGAGCCAGTGCATATTTCAAACATATCGTCATCTACATGTGTGTTTCTCCTTGCTTCCTACAGTCGGACATCCTATAATTGGGAACAATCCCAGTCCCAGAAAGAAAATGAGAAATAGTGCAAATAATGCAGACTCTTTTTTATCGTAATGGTCTGCACATGCCAAATTTAAATGTGCACACAGATGCCACTGAAATTGAGATAGATCCAAATCCATCTCGTGTCTTTAGCCTAGCAAACACTTTCCCATTTCCCAAGAGAACATGAAATCCCTCACTGAATGTGAGAGATTGTACCTTAAAAATTATTTCAAGTGATTATATTTATAGGCTGTTTATGATGCTCATTACTATGTACATGAGCACATAAATGAAATTAGCCTCACTAGAGGCGTTTATCCAAGGACATGCAGGATGTCTGCAGCAGAGCCAGGAACCAGAAGATATCTTCCAAGTTTAGTCCAGTATCTTAACCACAATGCTATTTTTGCTTACTTGAGTCCCACTGTACTCTGTTAGCGACCAGAAATCTTCAGGCGCAGAACTCTGCTCTGTCTTTGCGAACAAGATCACTTGTGGCTTGTGTGTTCTTCCTCATTATATTAAGACATCTCAACAAGAATATCTGCCTGTGTCATCGGTCAAGATCACGACTTCTAAATGACTGTAGTAAATAGCAAAAGAAAACAAAAAGCATATGTAAAGTAAGATATTACAGATCTTTTAAAAAAAGAGTACCTCATGCTTCTGCTATAAAGAAATATCCTACTCAGAGAAATCCATTACCCAATTTAGTATGGAGGGGATAATCTACTGTGGATGTTAATCCTTTGGAGTCTATTTTAGCTCTCTATTTCATAAAATTATTGCTTCATTCTCTGATAATTTTACAATTCAGTATCATTAATTTATATATAGAAAGGGATTGGTGGAACTGCTTATTGTTAAGGTTTCCCATCCTTTCCCGTTAAAAATCTTCTTTCCAGTTGCTGTAAGAGTAGGATTAAGTTTACTGAGCAAGAAGATTGAGATTAGCATGCAGGTCCGAGGCTTGGAGCAGTACCCGCCTGCCGAGGCTCAGCAGGTCTCTCTGCTGCCAGGACACCCGTGGGGCTCACTGCTGCAGCTCGGTGGGCTGACCCCACGGGGGAGGACAGGAAGGTCTTGCTACTACTGATCGCTCTGATAGCGTTATGGTCAAGGCCTGTTTGAGATGGAGCTGCAAGTGTTAATGTTGTGGAGGAGCCATGGCAGGCACGGCTTACTTGAAGCCCCCAGTTTACATATGAGTAGGGACTAATAAGTGTACGTCTCCTGGCAGGAGCCTGGGCTTTGAGCAGGACTGTGTTCTCAGCAGCACAGTGTTCTCAAAATGTAGGCCTTTCCTTAAAATGTGTGTCAAAACCCAATGCTGACGTTTTAGTTGATTTTGTATGTGCCTCAGTTGCCTACCTGTTAACTGGAGATGAACACAGTTCCCTATCTCCTTGGGTGTTAGCAAGATAAATGTACATGTGTGTTAAAGCATGCTGTCAATGTAGTGAAAAACACCTGCTCGAAAGCCTATGCAAACATTAATAATTCTGTCTTCAGAGCACAGTTTGAATGTTGTACAGTAAATGCGGTATGGTATTAAAAAGTGATGAGAAAATAAAATATGAAATATTTTGTCATTCAGTTAGCAATGCCCATCCAACACTGAGAACAAGGCAAGGGGCCCTCACATTAGAATTGGGTGTAATTCTGCAGATTTTATTCTAATTAAGAGGCTCAACGAGGTAGTTAAGGTGTCATAAGCAGTCTTAATTCTGGTATTCCAGAAATTTTAACTGTTTACTTTGCAACTCAAATTTTCATATACATTCTGTTGCGTTGCATAAAGTGACTAAAGTGGAAATTTAGAAGCTCCGTCAGGCTAATGTAGAAATCCCAGTATCATATTCCAGAAATCCCAGGCTTGGTGTGACACCTCTTCCCTGGCCAAAAGGCACTGGTATTCGTGCTGGCAGACGTGCAACAACCGCCAGCTCTAAGGAGGAGGCCAGAGCTGGGGACTGAGCACTGAAGGTACACGGGAGCCACCACCGAGCAGAACCACAGGCTCCTGGGGGAGCTGGAGCGAGTGGCCGGGTGTGCAGTTTGCGATGTCCGCTGCTAGAAGCGTTTTGCAATATCTGGTTCAGGAAACGGTTGAGATGTTTAAGAGCGAGTTTTGCTGAACCAGGTCAAACTGCTTCTGGACAGTCCTGTGGGACAATGGCACACTGTCATCTACCGGCCTACTTGGATCATGGGTTACGTGTATATAAGTGTTTGTATACGGAAAGCCATCCATCATTTCAGTTCAGAGATCATCCTTTTCAAAGCAGCACGTTGGAATTTAGAGTCTGTGTTTTCATTCATCTTTACAGGAGTTATACAACAAGTATCCATACATCACCTGCTTGGTTTCTTTTGCCTTGCTGGTTAGGGCTGTTACAAGGCTAGCTCTTGAAGTAGGTGTTACTGTGCTTCCTTCATGCAAGGAGGTGGCAACTAAATTATTGCATGAAATGAGAGATATAAATACTGTGAATTTCATATACTGCTCTTTGTAATGTCGAAGAACAAGTGAATGACTTGCCGTGGCGGTGAGTGCATGGGATCTCTGTCACCTTTCTCTTATAGCCAAGAACTAAATAATAGAAAAGACCAATTCAGAGAGGCATGCAGAGAGGGTCTTTCATTTGCCCTATCGTTCTTCACTCCTGTTTCCCCCTACTTGATCTCTCACTTTACACCTAAGACATGTTTCTCTTGCTGTTTGAAGAGTGCTGAGTAGAGATTGGCTCTTATCTAATATTATTTAGTGTTAACTCCCCTTTTCCACTCAGACTGCAATGACTGCTTCAGGGTCACGCGGCTGGAAATGAGAATGTGTGCTCCACAGGTAGGCGAGTCACTGAGCTGGTCCCCCAAAGTGTCTGCTCTTTACTGCAAACCATTTTCTTTCTTTTATTGCAAATAGAAATCTCAGCTGCCAAGAGAACCACCTGCGTATAAGCATGCAGGTAGTGTAGTGATGGTTGCTACACAGCACACATTAGGATTCCAGTCTTAATGATGCAGATGTTTAGGGACTTGCAGTGGCTTTAAGGTGACCCAGAGTTGCTAGAGTGACAAGGAGTTGGGATGGTCCTATGGGGCATTTATTAATATTATGATACTTTAGAAACAAGAGCTAAGAACTTGCTAAGAGCTGACATTTGCAGCTAAAATATGTAATGCCTGAAGAAATGCAAAAGCAACCCTTATTAATATTGGCTTTTCCTAGCAGTAAACTTGAAATATGATGATACTCTGTAAGCGTGCAATGCCTCTTTCCAATTAAAAAACTGTGCCTAGTACCGTGTCTAAGCAGGGGTCCATCAGTGAAGGACAGCACATACAACTAAAGTAATCGGCACAGCGTCGGATGAAAAGGAATCAAGAAAATCGTTGATGCCATGCTCTTGGCCACAACCCTAACCGAACCATTAAATATTTAATTGTGTCCTGAAGCCTCATTAACTTGGGTTTGGTTGTTAGACCAACGGGAGAAGCAAACTGCAGAATCAAGAAATTTTGACAGAACTGTCATAAATGCAGATGCTTTAAAGCAGACAAGCCAAGCCCAGGAGCTTGTAGCGTGGGCCCAGCTGTTGAGATAGGAGTTATGAATGTGCGGAGAGGAAACAACCAAATGCATCCCTCACTATCTCCTGGCTGTTGCTCAATGAGGTAATCACTCGCCTCTTCTCATACCCAGTACTAAAATTTGTTTGAAAGAGATCAAGGAAATATGAAGACTGCAGATGGTGTCTGGAGATTGTTATATATCATTACACAGGCAAAAACAATGTTAAAAAAGCATTAAGGTTGCAAAGTCAAGTGTTCAAAAGGTATAAAATTACAGAGTAATGGTTGTCTATGCAGTTGTAATGGGCTTCTCTGTGAACACTCATTATCTTTTTATTATTCATTATAATTATCCCATTACTCATTAACCTTAAATGTGGGATCACATGGAATTTTCCCCCTTGTTCTTTTAATTTAATTTATGTGTGAAAAAGGTTTTAGCTTTTTAAAAGAAGAACCTGAAAATGCCATCCCATGGTATATTGACAAATGGATTGTCAGCAAGGTTGAAATCTTTCTATTTATCACAGAGACACGGAGAGTCTGTCAGCATTAGATTTTAATCGTCTGTGTGGACCAGTTCTAGAAGGGGTTGGATCGCTTTGCAGCTGGGCGTAGATTATTTTTATTGACAACAGAGGAGTGGTCACTGTTGGGAATTTGGGGTTTATGGCCAGGATGCAGAGGGGAAAGGCTGTCCTCTTCTTTCCTCATATGTGCCTCTGCCCCTTCCATTCTCACCCATTTGGGCTCCTCTCTTGTCCTGTCTAGCCTCCCAAATCGATTTGGCTCTTCTTAACTACCTGGTTGCCAACGCTGTTGCTTTTTACTCTTAATTTTAGTTGATTCTTAATCTCACGTCCCATTTTGCACAGGTATTTCGATCTCCCCATTTGATTCTTCTCCACTCTAGACTGTAACACTCACTCACCCTGGGCTCCTTTTACAACACCTGTTCCCTGATGTATTGTCCTCGTTTCCCCCTATAACCTAGGCATATCCCCCTTTTACTACTCAGTCTCCTTTTGTGCTCCCTCCTCCACAGCTCCTCATCTCAGCGAGCGATAGGCAATACCCCAACACCACATAATTGCAAAAATAACGCACATCACAGTACTACTAGAGTTAGGTGCCAGCATCTCCTATCACATCTGCGACCCTTGCCTGATGCTGTGCTGCTGGGGCGAGACCAGCGCTGCTCTGCGCAGCTCCTCTCTCTGTGCACCCAATTCCCCACAGGTAAGAGGGAGGGAGGTGCCATTCCCTGTCTGTCTGCAAAGGTCGATGGGAGCTGTGAGGGAAGCGGGTACAGAAATTCCAAGGAGCTATTTGCTGAGCATGCAGGGACTACGCATGTTTCTTATGTGGCCGAATCTGGAAAGTTTTTACAAGAAAGGCAACAGGCACATCCCTAGCAGAAAGAGTCACCCATTCTGACAAATTTCAGGTCCCTCTTACACATGTAGTAAGAAACCTTGCATTCCTTTGGGCTCCTTCCAGACGCTATCTGAGGAGAAGAAGCTGGATGAGCTTGGACATTTTTGCCTCCATTTGGCATCATTTTGTTCCAGCACAGGAAAAAAATCTCCTGTCTTCCTTGAGAAAGAAGAAAAGGACAAAATGTTTGACTGAAATTTCTCACCATGTATTCAAAGGGAGGATGAGATCTATAGGATGGAAATATTTAACGGGAATGGTAGAGATCTGAACAATCCAGTAGTTCACTCAAATGGAGGTCTGATGTCATGGGAAATGCCAAACCCTTATAGTGACAGAACGCTACTGGCCCTTCTGCAAAACATTAAAATAAAATGACTAGCACAAAGAAGTATCTATTCCTAAGATACAACTTCCAAATTAAATGAAATTAAGTTGTTGTTTGGGTTTTTTTCTCCTACAACCTCTTTACAGTAAAGAAACACCTACCTTTGCTTGGTGGGAATGTACCGAATGGCCAAACCGCTAATTATCTGCAAGCAGAATTTGTGTCAGTATTTCGGCTGGAAAAGTGTATCAAAAGATTAATATTTCACTCCTACTCGCTTTTAGTGTTTTCTCCTTGTCATTCTTTCCCTGTTGTATGTGAGGTGAGAAATCTTTGGCAAAGACTGTTTTTATGTTTTTAAGCTGATATATTTTGCTGCCGTAGGATCCTGAACAGACGAGCGTGTTGATGTCAGGGGTGTGCAACTTGCAATTGTGAGGAGAAGGGAAGCTGTGTACATCTAAGCCTAGCAGAAACTTCTTTAAATCCCTTTATTGAAAAGAAGTCAGTAAGAGGTGAGATTGATTGGATCCTTAGTTTATGAGACCCAAGTCTTCCCCTATTGATGAACTTAATATCCTCACCTTCTACTATGTTTTAAACTCCCTGACTGTGTCCCCTACCCTGCTGAGGCACCTCGGCTGACATGAATTTAGATGTTTATGGCACGCAGTGCTTTCTCCTCCCACCTAGCAGGATGGATTAGCAAGTTAAAAAGAATAGCTCAGTGGTATCTTTTTTTGCCCCATGAATATTTTGGTTCTACATTCAAAGAGCTGAGACACAGGTAAGAAAATATCAGTGGAGCCTAAAGTATATGTGACTGAGGAATCAGGGCAACAAAAAAAAATAAAAAGGGAGAAAAGGTTAAGAAAAGGAATGTACTTGTGCCGGTAAGATAGGGGTTAGGTGGGGACAGGACTGAAGAGGAGACAAAACGGATGAAGGATTACAGAATAAAAATGATTTGGGAATAGGATGTTGGGAGAGGTGAATAGGGTAGAACAATAGGGAAGAGCGTTCACTGAATGTGAATAGAAATCATTATAAAGTTTCCACCATCTCCTAATAAAAATACAGTAGCCTTGAGTCCCTGTGCTTTATTAAAAACTCCAGCTGGAATATATAAAAGAAGGCAGGCAAATTATTCTCAAAACAGATAACTTTTAGATGAAGGAGAATGTAGAGGTTTGATGAGATTTTTTTTGACGGCAAAAGATATTTGATGAACAAGACTGAAGAAAAAATGCACCAGGGAGGGGAGGAAGGAAAAGAAAAAAATGGTAGAGGAGAAAAAGAGGGAAGATTTGAGCTATAATTAGCATTTTTCTGTTTTCAGGAAATAAATGATCTCTTACCCAAAGAATTTCTCTGGTACAGGAAAGTGGCAGTCCTAACTCTGTTTTTGTTAGATGTTAGGTATCACCCTCCCTTTTGTTCTGGAAAGTTGACACGTATAGGATTGGGAAGTTAAACATTTATGCAGCGTGCTCTGTTCAGAATGGGCTTCGTACTGTTTAATGGACAATGAGCTATACTGCAGCTGACAAAATACAGATTTCCTGAACCAAATATATTCAGTTCAATACATTTTCTTTGGTTATGATGGACAGTAATCTGGCGTGACATAAAGTTTGATTTTGCACGGCAGGTTGCATTGGTTCTGTGGTAAATGGAAGCTGTCCATTACAAAAAAAAAAATGCCATTATTCCTACAAAAGAGTCAACTGATTTGAAAAACAGAGAATTGGTTCGAGTCTCCAGCTTACCTGCTCGTGGAGCTTTTCACCCAGCTCCCAGTACTGTGCTTCTCCATTTGCTATGCATTTTCTCCCTATCTGGGCGAGACAGAATTTGAGAGCCGGAAATTCCCCCTCTGTTGGGAATCGTTATGCACAATCTTTTGATTCCATATTTAGTGGACACTTATAATTTTTCTTGTAATGTCATGGGGAAGCTTTACATGCTGATAACAAGGCACTAGAGGTCCTAGTAAGTGTTTTTATGTGCTTTCCACTTCACTTCCCGATTGTGGTTAGGTGAGAAGGAGAAGAATAGCATTTTGTTATGGCTGAAGATTACAGTTTCTCATAACCTGTGTTTTTTCTTTATTTATAAAATACTTTGGAGTGAATAGACTCTGAATTACTGTAGGGCTTAGTGGGGCAAGCTAGAGTGCAGATTGCTTTTCCCAGTCATGAATTTCCATTAAAAACAAACAACTGATCAACGCATTTCCCTACAGACTGATCTAAATAGTTATATCATCTGTATAATTCCTAAACAATATTTTTATCTCTACATGTGTAGAGAAAAAAGATGATTTTTGTTTAGGATATTTTTGAATACATATTAGAGATTATTTTTTTTAGACTTTGATTTTTCCTTTTTTGGGAGGACCAAATAGGGAATTTTTTATTGCCGTTCAGTCAGGGTAGAATTTGCATAAAAAAATTAAAATAAAAAAAATCAAAACTTGAACTGAACTGAAAAAAGGTAATATTTTGAGATTTCATCCTACTCGTAAAATTTGCAATAGTCATAAAGAAAAATGATTTTTACAAACACTTTTGAGTGAAGTTTTGCGCTAAATTGCAAGGGTAGTGCCATAATTGTACTATTTTAGAAGGGGGTCTATTAGCAGATGAAATGGAAATTATTAGCAGAGTCTCCTTCAGGCCTTATTTACAGCCAGCATTAGATGAAGAGTTATTTAGTGGGCAAATAAGCCTGCCAGATATGAAAGAGACAAGAAGAAATGTGTCTTGGCATGCTGGGGAGGATAAGTATGGGGAAAGCAGAAAGTATTATATTTGATAGTGATGGAATGTAGCCTGAGATGACCCTCTATTCTTGCCTATTGTTAACTTTTTCCCATGTAAAAAAATGCCACAGCCTGCAAGTTCTCTAACAGCAGCTGTCTGGATGGTGGAAGAACAAGCTGTTTACATACATTATTACAGATTTCTGATGATGTGTTGTTTTGGTGCCCTACCAAAATCAAGGTTCCCCTGTGGTTCTGTAAAAACAGAGAGATTGTTCTCACCACAAAGAGCTTCCAGTCCAAGCTCGTGAGACAGAGACAGAAGGGAGGGAGAAGGAGAAGTGGTTTGTCCAAGGTCATGGTGTAGGTCAGGGGCAGTACCAGCAGGAAAACAGGACCCAGACCTCTAGTCTTTCTGGGTTTATGTAAATAGGGGCATTAACTGGCTAATCGCTCCCAGGTAAGAATGCCCACGCGAGGCGTTAGGCTGGTGAAACTCTAGCTGTCGAGGATGCTGGTGCTATTACGTTAGTAAACTTTCCCAGGCAGATGAGTCCCTGCTCCTGGGCTTTAACCGCGATAGCCCTGCTGCAAGGAGACCTTTCTGCCAAGGAGTGTTGTTGGAAATTTAGCAAGAGGAAGGAAAGAAAAAACAAAACAAAACAGCCCTCGCTTCAATTAGAGGAAAAGATAATTCCTTTCAAGTTGAGAGGCTCGACTCCTGCTGGCCTTTGTTCTTAAGCTTACCCTCGCTGTAATTTCATAGAGCAACTTGAAAAATGCCAGTTTGTTCTGTGATTACCCTCAGCTGGAGCACAAAATTAATATCTCACTAAGTAATTCAGTACATGATGGGTGAACATTTAGTTAAACATGCCCTAAAAAGCTAGGATTTTCCGTGCTCGCTGGAACTCTCTCAGTGACAATTAATTGCCTGTGTTCTTATGTGTTTATGAGCCTCAGTAAACAGGCGGCATATTTACGTCTCCCCCATTACCTTCAGGAATAAACTTCCTTAAGAAAAAAATCTCATGTTCCCTGATTACAATCTGATTTTAAGTAAACAGAGGCTGGGGAAAGTGACTAGTAAGCAGGACTTTGGAGGGAGGAAGGTGGGAAGTGGAGAATTTTCTCCTTCTGAAATCGTACCGCATCTAATGCTGGTAGTATTAAGTTCATATTCCGCAGGAGTGAAATGGCCTTGGTTAGTCCTCTTACCGTCTGGGGCTTTGTTTGCCTTTTTTATCCTAGGAGTTTAGACTCAAGAACAGATGCAATATTTACTAACTTGTGATATGGAGCTGCTATAGAAAATATCACCTTTGAAAAGCACGTCTCCTAACCTGTGCAACATCCTGGTGTTTTCTGAAAGCCCTAAATTATCGATGTGGGATCCTATTTAAGGGTACAGCAGTGATACGCTACAGCCCACATTCCTCTCCTGTTTCTTCACGTTGCTTTTCTCCGCCATTGCACCGCTTTCTTTCCTCATGAACCTCCAACAGAACCAAAAGGAAGTCCCAGTCCTTCTCCCCATCAGTTGTGTTTGCTTTGGCCTCTACCATGCAGTGAGGGTTTGTGAGGAGAGAGGAACCCACTGTTCTTTGCAACAACTAGAGCATCGCTACTGACCAGTCATGTTACTTAATCCTCTTCCACAGCACAGAATGAATTAACAGTTGCAAAGCGTTCCGAGATGCGTAGAAAACAGACTGCAGACAAAAGAATAAGATAGTATCATTTACTTTGGTTGTATCCATTAACATCTGCAGAAAAGGGGCTGTAATGCATAACTTTGGGCTGTCTGCACAACTGGCTGCTAGTTTCATTTGCTTCTGCAGGTAAGAGATATCAGATGGAAAATACAAACAATTTGGTAGCAGTGAAGTGAATGTTCACTGTTGTTCACTTTTTTTTTTAACTCTGCTGCTCTGAAGATTTCCTTTAGGATTGGGCCTTTATGTAAAAGTAGACCAACGGAAATACCTGAGCCATGGTATTAAAACGGAAGATGGTGAAGTGAAAAAATACGACATCTAATGACAAATAGGCAGCAAGCCATTGCTGTTGTCCAAAACCTCATACACTGACTCTTTCAGATTTACTCTAGGCCATCTGCAGTTCTGCCTAATTCTAGACTTCATGGTGCTGCGATGGTTAGTGCCGAAGAGTGGAGAGCAAACCTGGCTGATTTTTCATGCAGGCAGGAGGTGTGCATGCGTGGGGAAAGCCACCCTCAGCGGTGTTTGGTGTCTTGTGAGAGGAGGACATCTGAAAATGGTGGCGTCCCCCACTTCAGAGAGATTTTGTCAATCCCAGACACTTAATGCTGTCGTCGTTAAGCTAAGTGTTTTGTTCCTCTGTCTCTTTTTTTTTTTTTTTCCCCACCTCCTCCACGGTTATCACATGCTTTGCTGGTGGTTGCACCAGGATATATCGCTTGTTAGAAATTCAGCTAGCTATCCTTAGGCAAATCAGCTTGATAAATGAACTACTAAATAGCAAGATTCTGTGTTCATCAATATAGTTTTAAGGTACCTGGACTGAAGAAGCTGACAGATCTAGAAATAAAATCAGTATTCTTCTTGTAACCCATTGTAAACAAGCTGTCAAGCATCACTATGGTCTCCTTTGAAATAGCTTTAATGAGTAAATAGAGAGAATAAAAGCAGAGAGACAGCGTCAAAAATGTAAGCCCAAGATAAGTGTTCTTTTTTTTTTTTCTTTAACCTATTATATTGCTTTAGGTGGTGGTAGCTGTATTTCTGCTGCTCAACAAGCAAATTTTCCCTAGTCCTGACTTAGACAATTTTGACATAATTTTGTCAAAAGTGAATATTTCTAGAATACATATTGCTGTGTTTCAAGAGCAAAGAGCTAGAAAATGTTTGAATTACTCCCTGATTCCAATACCTGTGACTTTAGAAGGTTTTCATAGGATAGATAAAAGGCTCATTTAAAGGAAAAACAAAAATGTGTAAGTAAAATTGTATTTTAGCAAATAAGAACCCCTGAATTATGTTCTTCTACTAGGTATCCGCTTTTTTCTTTTAACTCACTTTTTGTGAATGAAGAAATCTGCATTTTATGAAAGGTAAAAATACATCCAAACATATGTAATTTCTGTACTTCAGGCTGCCAGGAGAAGCATTCTCTTTTTTTTTTTCTTTTTTCTTCCTGTCAGTTAACTCTGGGTTTCTTATCCACTGCTTTGGTTGTTGCTGAGTTAATATCCTTTGGCACCTGCCTCCAAACGTGTTTGGCTGTCTGGTTTACAGTTGATCTGTTCCCATTTATTTTATTTCATTTCTAAATTTCCCATTGAAGAGATCCTTATTGCTCGCCTGCTGTGTGAATCTCCCCCCCTCGCCCAAGTTGGTGACACCGGTGCTGGCAGTGCCTTTTGCGGGTGCGCTGGGACTCGGGTCTCTCACTGGATTCCCGCGAGTGGCCCTGGCTTGGGCTTGATAATGAGCCTCCAATAGGAGGAAAAAAAAAGTTGTGAAGTTTGCTTGCTGTTGCTCACTGGGATCGAACAGCTTGTCTTTTCTTTTGAGGAACATTTATACTTAACACTCGGTAGGCAAACTGCTATTTCAGTTTGCAAGTGGATTCGGTTATTCAAATGCACAGGCCAGAAAATGAAGGGGATTCTATTTAAACAGTGTGCTCCCGAGTCACAGATGATCTTTTTGATGTCTGTATTTTGCAAATGGAAATTTTCCATTTTCCAGCGCTAGCATTTGTTCAGAGGCTGTGTGCTATCTAAATCTGCTTTTGTGGCGGTTCATTTGCATTTTTGCTGTGCTATATTGCCTCCTGTCTTCTCCCCTTGGTCCCCCACTCCTTTATATTGAATTCCTATTTTTGCTGCCTCTGCTCTATCTTGCATCTCTGAAGGCTCGGCCATGCAAGGTGGTGAGCAGTCTCTGCTGTTTGTTACGACTGCTGGGCACCTCATCAGGATTACAGATGAAAAAGGAAATCCAAACCATCTGCATATTAAAGACGTTTGCTGGGAGAGAGCAAGAGGAAGGTGGAGCTGTTACCTGCTCAGGTAACAGGTCCGGCTTCTCCTGCAGCTCCCGACCTTTTCCCAGTTGTGAGAACAGCTGGTGCTACTGGTCAGTGTCTGTGATGGGTGTGTGTGTGGAAATCCTGTGTTGAAATTTTATAGCATGCTGTGAAATACTCATAGTTGTCAGGTGAAATAGCCAAAATGGTCCGTTCTGGTCTTAGAATAATGGCCACAGCAAATTTTGCATGTTCAGATAGATGTCTTGGTAAGAATGTGCGGTTTTCTGCTTCCTAAGTATTTCTGTTTTATTTCACCCTGTACACATAGGTTCTTTCTTTCTCCAAATCTGGTTACATCCACTTCTACAAGCAAACTGCTTAGCAAGAAAAACTGCGTTAATATCCTGAGGGAAAAGTGAGAAGGTGGGGAGAGAAGCACAACAACTTAATTCTGGCAGTTGAAAGAACAATCTGAAAGTTGTCAGGCTCAAAAGTATCACCTACCGTCAAGTAATCACTATTCACTTCTGCAGATACCAACCCTCAAACAGTATATTTCACCCTGGGGGAAAACAGGGGGAGAGAAAAAAAGAGCGTAAGTAGGAGTATAGCTGGAGTATCACACACTACCATGAGAGGCAGCGTATTTAGAGCTAAGCAGCAATATAAACCCAGCGTAAGGCTGGGAGCCGGGAATTGCAGGCTTTTCCTCCCATTCCTATCTTTCTTCTTCATTCACCTCTGCTCTGAGCTCCTGAGGAACCACGTGGTCCTGGCCAGCTTGGACTTCAGTAGGAATTGAAAATACTCTGTAGTTTACCCAACCTGGCCTTTCTTCTGAAGGTGTTTTGGCAGGTTTGTGAGCTGGGGCGGTGGTAGTGCTCCACAGTGCTCCTCTGGATGGGCAGGAGCGCCCGGTTAATGCCTGTCCAGTGCTCTGGGAACAGAGCACTGGTTTTGCAAAAGTTTTGCTCCTGAAGCACGGGGCAAATAATTGTGTAAGAGTGGGACCTCGTTCCTACTATGTGGCACAGGACTGGTACCTAAATGCCAATAATTAATGATTATTCATGCCTGGTGATGAAAGCAGAGTGTATCTGTTGAGTGTACGCAGATCTATAGGCGGTATTTTGAGCATGTGTATGGCTTCCCGCAATGCCTGTTTCCTTCAGCTGCTCTCTTTGCTCCTGAACTAACTGGCTATGGGGTACTTATAGGGATCTAGAACAACCCCCTCTGCTTACGAGAAGAGCAAACTGCCAGAGTAAAGCGTGATATTTCCATGTTCCTGTCATGTGCAAGCACGTGCCCGCAAACCAAAACACAGCTGGCAAGTCTAATTTTAGCTCTGCCAGCCTTGAGAAGTGTCCCTTTAAAGAAATTCTTTTTATAATTCTTGGTTTTTTTTTTTTTCTGAAGCAATTTGGTTGATAATACAGCAGCTGACAATCCTGCTGCAATACTACCGATGATTTAAATAAAACCAGAAAGAAACTGCTGCCCCACTTTTTTTTTTTTAACCCCCTTAATTTATAAATAGGCAAAGCCACTGTAGAAAGGCCCAGGAATCTGATGACGTGTTAAAGGAATAAGTGATTAAAAAAAAAAAAAATAGAAGAAACGTTGGGATTTGTGTAGAAGAGGAAACATTTTGTTATTCGCGCACTTTCTCCCTGGTGATTTACAGTCCTGTAGCAAGACATACCCTTCCTTCTCGTTTTTCGGAGGATAAATATTTGGGACGGCTGCGCTGACACGGGTCCGGCTCAGACGGGGATCTGCAGCAGGTGCGGGGCGCCTGGCCGGCTGCGGGGGCCACTGCTGGCCCTCACCTGGGCCCGAGGGCCGCAGGGTGCGCTGCGGCCAGGGAAGGCGGGGGGGGGGGGGGGGGGGGGGCGGGTTTTTTTTAGGGGGTAACGGAGCCACGGGTAAGTTTTGTGGCACTGTGGCATTTTCCATGCGTCTGGCTGAAGGCACCCGTAAGTGAGGCCGGGCGAGTTTCCTCTTCACCCTCTTCCTCCATTTTGTTCCAACTTTAAATAAACCAAGTCTTATATAAGCGGTCTAACAAAGTATGTATTTAATATGCCTGGCCCCGGGTCGCCTCTCCGCCGAGTGCCGGATGACGGTACGGAGTAGTTTTCTGAGGAGGCCTTGAGGAAGGGGGGCGGGAGGGAGGACGACGACTTCCCTACTCGGCGACCGGGCTCCGTGTCCTTCCCCTGCCTGTTTCTTAAGGGGGGGGGGGGGGAATAAAAAATTAAAAAATTAAATAAAACATGCGTTGTAGGGCTTCTCTCCCCGAACACACCCCGCCCCCGGCGTTAGGATTTCCCGAGTCCCACGGCCGCTTTTCGGCGGGGCCGCGGACAGCGGGGCGGAGCGGGGCGGGGGCCGCAGCCGGAGCCGGGGCCGCGGCGGCGGGCGGGGGCGCGGCGGCGGCGGCGGGGCCTGCGCCGGCCTCCCGGGGGAGCGGCGCGCCGAGGTCCCTCCCACCGGCGGCGCGGCGCGGAGGGGGTTTGAATGAAAGACAGGACGAGCCCTGAGCACCATGTCACTCCGTGAGGGAGGCAGCGGCAACTAGGCTGGGGAAGGCTCTTCCCTCCCCCCCTCCCCCTTTTTTTTTCTTTTCTTTTTTTTCCCCCCTTTATTTTTCCTTTTTTTTTTCTTCCTTTTTTTTTTTTTTTTTTTTTTTTTTTTACTCGGTTGTTGGAAGGGGGGCGGGTGGGGAGCCAGAGGGGAGGGCTCGAGAGCGGGGCGAGCCGAGGAGAGGACGAAGAGAGCGAGCGAGCGGCTCTGCGGAGGTTTGGAGTTGCACTGTCTTCCCGGCTCCTCTGGCAGGACGTTTCCCTCTCTCCCTCCTCTCTCTCTCTCTCCCTCCCTCCTCCTTTTCTCTCTCTCTCCCGAGCCGGGCAGCGGGCACGGCCGGAGGCACGCTGCTGCCAGCGGGGGAGGCGGGCTGCTCCGCCGCGGGCAGCCGGGCAGGGGGCTTCCACCCACCCACCCAGCCCCACGCACACACACACACACACCCGCACAACGCCCCCCCACATATATATGTGCGTGCGGGCGCTTTTTTGGCTGCGCTGGAAGTAGCGCACGGTAGACGGCGAGGAAGTCTCGGCAGCCGCCTCCTCCTCCTCCTCCTCCGTCGCCCGCGCTGTCAGGAATAGCGGCGTGAGAGGAAGAAAGGCCCTGGGGCACTACACCCTGCCAACGAGTTCCCTGCACCAGCCAGAAGGACTCCAGCTACATGGGCAAACGCCTGGACCAGCAGCCAATGTACCCCCAGTACACCTACTACTACCCCCACTATCTCCAAACCAAGGTAGGGGCCGGGCGCTCGGCGGGCGATGGAGAGCGGAGCCGCGCAAATCGCCGACTCGCTTCTGCTTGCTTTTTTTTTTTTTTTTTTTTTTTTTTTTTTTTTTTTGGTGTGTGTGTGTTTCCCCCTCACCCCCCCCCCCCTTCCTCGGGTTCGGTGTCACGCAGAGCCGAGCTGGTAGGCAGAAAGCAGGCGTGAGAGAGGCAGGAAGGTTACTGCCTGCCCTCCCCTTCGTTTCTTTATTTATTTTATTTCTTTTTAATTTTTTTTTTTTTTTCCCCAAGGGCTGCTGGCGTCGGCTAATTCCTTTTATTGTTTAGGGAGACCGGCGCGGTTAACGCTATCGTTACACCGGGCAGGTAGCGTGTTTATGATGGCATCGGATAAAGATTGCTCTGGACAGCATCAGGCACGAAACAGTGTTTTGGTGGCTTTTCCAGTGATCTCTACAGTTTATCGGGAGCTTAAAAGCATTTTGCTGTTAGAAAAGCTGTCTGTGGCAGCTCAAACTTTTAATCAGCTGAGGAGGAGATGCTGTGGAGCTCGGAGCTAACCGACCGAATCTGGCGGAGTTTGTTTCAGTGCATTGCACCGCTTTTAATATTTCATTAAATATTGAGGATGATACGGCTGTACTCTCTTGCGTTTAAAAGGTGTAGAAACAGCGGGTAGCCGCTTTCGGAGAGCGGATCCAAGCGTGGACTCTTCCTTTTTTTCTCTCTTCTTTTCTTAATAATTTTTAAAATGCCAGCAGACTGGAGAGCAGGCCTGCACCTCCTAAAGAGGCTGAGTGAAGTCGATGCTACCTGGCCATGAGTTAGTTAATTAAAGCTTTATGTTTCTAATGCCATTGTATAATAGTCTGCTCTCTGAAAAGATTTCCTGTGTGACCAAGGGACAGTAACAAAAGAAATCCCTAAAACGAAAGTTTGTCAACCCTGTTAGGACACTGTATTTAAAGGAAAAAAAAAAAGGGAAAAAAATTTTAAAACTATTCTGAAGCGTGACCTCACAGCCACTGATTAACAGTTTCAGTTAATGAACTAACATCCTTTATGGAGGAAAAAAAAAAATAGGCAGGGCGCACACACGTGCGTGTGGCACTGCATACACATACACGCGTTGCGCTTCTGTGGCAAATTTAACACATGGGACATTTGACGTGTGCGTCTGTGTGTGGTGAAGTGCCACGGGGGAGGCTGACTTCTCCAGACTTTTGGTTTGAAGCACGTTGATGTGGCTCTGGTTCTGGAAGGATAAGTTATATTTCCTTGTTAATAAAATTACTTTCCCGTTAACGTTTATAGCCTGACTACTGCATTATATAAATTAACTGATTGTCAAAACGGTGATTCAGGCTGGTTGGGGTTGCGATGACACCAGAACCACTCAGTAGGATTACAGCCTTGTAATTCATGGCAGGGCTACCCCTCACTTCTTTGCTGTGCTCTGTCTTTCACTGTATTGTGCAGATATTTTTTTTTTTGTATAAAACTTAACCTTTTTAATTTTGTATTTTGGACTGATTTTTATGTGGTTTTTTTTTTTCTTTCTTTTTCTCCCCCTTCCTTTCAAGGTCGATCCAAATTGCATTTTACCTTTGTGACCATTTAGTGTGTATTGTTGCTGTTGCAGCAGCAGCCCGTCACAGGCTCGACTGCAATATTGCCTATAGCTTTAACTGTTTGGGGGATTGGGGGACGCAGGCTGATGCTATTCCTCAAAACCTGGCAAGGCAAGGACATGAAACAATTGATGGTGTTTTTTTGAAAGAACAATAGCCTCGAGTATTGGAGGAGAAATATTGGACATTCCATGCCTTTTACTCACGTAGCTTACATTTTGCTTTTTTTTTTTCCTTTTTTGCTCGTTTTTTTTTAACTTTGTAAAATAAGCTTTTGGAGGAAATTAACCTTGTATTTGAGCTTAAAATAGTAACAATAGCTTTTCCGTACCGTGCCTTTTTTTAACCTGATGCTTTAAAAAATAAATTAAACGCACTTTTATAGCCGGTATATAAAATTATCAACCCCGTGAAAAGTCGTGTGCGTCTGTCTTTGCACACATGCACTATTACTGTAAGGACAGGTAACATTTCAAATTGGTGATACGTTTTATATGGCATTAATTTTTCTTTTTTCTCCCTTGCTCCACAGCTAAGTGCATACATAAAACCTAAATAATAAACACATATACACACGCATATGTATACACACGTGTACAAGTATTTCTCTTCTATAGACCTTAAGAGTTTAGAGCAGTGCAGACAGCCAGCATCTGGATTTTGTTACCTTAAAGCTAGCCGTCAGCTTCTGGGACATTTTAAAGCAGTTAGATCCATTGTATGTCTAAAGCTAATAGTCGGGTAATCAAATAACGTTGTGGTGGAGAGCTGTATCTTTTATCATGCCTATTGGAGCAACACATATTAATAAACCCCTGTACAATTCCAGCTGTCCTGTGAACTCCAGCTTTTTATTTTCTAAAACCTGCTCTTTGTACCGAGCATGGTAGGATTCAGCTCTACGAAAAGAATGTGTTTTTATGCTCATGGTCATGCACGCTGGGGCGGGGGGGGGCATTCATTTGTAATTAAGAAAGAAATTCTGGGCTTTCTTATGGCATTTGCGTACAGCTTGTGAAACGTGGAGCTGCGGCACGTTCAACGGGCAAAGTTTGGGAATTCGTGCTCCCCAGCGCATTTGGGTGAAGCGCTGCTTTTGCTTCGCTGGTTTGGTGAAGTTGTCTCGGTGGTTCTTTGAGAAGTACCGCGTTACTGTACATCACGTCCCTCTCACGGGGGAGCACGGAGCTGCGCAGGATCTCAGCCTACACTCTGTGTTTGGTGTCTTCTAACATAGCTAGCATGTTGTTGTGCAGAAATGGTGTAAATGAATAGCTATATGGGTAATGGGATTATAAATAGAAAAAATGGGTTCCATATGTTTGTCTGATTGCTTTAAGTTTTTAGTGTTTCGTGGCCTTTTGTGGAACATGAAGCACGCACTCTTATTATTCAGTTTACTTGTGCTCCTTCATTATCAGATGCCACCACTGAAGCTAAAACTTTAATTGCAGGTTTAGACAAACCCATTTAGACAAACCAAAAATGAAAAGGGAGGCAGGGGAAGGAGGTCAATTTTAAGAGACAATTGCAAGGAATTTAATATGTCTCTTAAGGACAAGCACTGAGTTTGAGGAAAGACATAACTGTGTTTTTCTCATTTTGCCATGACGCTGTCTGATAACTGCAGTTTGAAAATACATTGTTGGAACTTCTTTAGGCAGGTCCTGAGAGCAGAGTCCAGTTGTCCCAGGAGTTTATTTCAGAATAAACATTTTTAGTTACTCTTGTTAAGTGAAGGATACTCTTGTGTTCTTGCTGCAAAGAACATTGCACGGAGGTGGTTCAGCTCATATATATCTGATGAGAATCTAGAGTAGGTTTTTTATTTTATTTTGAGACGTTAAGTGAATTTCCTTAGTTGCATCCTTGCTGATGGCGTAACTACTCAAACAACCGGTTTACAGGAGTATGTTGTAAACTGTCACATACGAAATGATAATGATGCCAAATCTCGCATTGTGGTTTGAATTTATTTCTTTAGTTTCTTGCTTGCCAGAGCAAATTCTTTTCTCGTTGCTGTTTTGCGCAGTGGAAAACAAAACTACACATCATGAAATACCACGTAATGATATGAAAAGGGGAAAAAATATTAACCGAACTATTTGAAGATATTTGAAAGAGTCTTTTTAATTTAGTAGCCGCTGTGTTTTGTCTTTGTTCCCTGTGGCTTATGATTAGACCTAGAGCTGTGGTAAGCTCTCTCTGCAAACATTCTACTGAAGAAAACCTGAATCGCCTGGGTGGAAAGGAGAAGGTGCCACAGTTACCTGCCGACAGGAATTGTTTGGTTTGTGACCGCTGTACCTGCATTGGGGGTAAAAATATGCCAGTTTAGCAGCCATTTCCGTGCGGTTTGCTTTCATGCATTCTCCAGATATTTCCTACCTATTAGTCATGGTTCGGATTTGGTAGTTTAACTCTCATAGTGTTGACTCCGCTACCCAGCCAGAAGGCTGAAATACCCCAAATGGAGAGGCAGCGTTTACTGTAGCCACAATACTTCTTCATCTCTGTGTGTCTGATGCACATGTGAACACATGCAAAAGGAAGAAGTGTGATTTCCCAACACCTACGTGAATAAAATCCTGTCTCTACGGACGTGAAAAGCGTGCAGGCTGGCCTGCAGGCAAGAGTGGCTTAATGAGCATGTTTGTGAAGTGGCAGATACGTGCCCCAGCTGAGGCAAAAACAATTGTGAAATTCAAACAGGTGTACTCAGAAAAGTTTAAGCTTGATAAAGTCATTTTATGGGTACATGTTTGGGTGTGTGTATGTGTTTTGTTTCCTTTTTGCCATTTTTAGGGCATCCTTTGGCAAAATGAAGTCGTGGACCTCTTTCAGTTGCGTGCCACGAGCACGCCTCGTTCCGTCGGCCCCTTTTAGAAAGCGTATTTTTGGAATTGGTGCAAAGCTCCTGCCTCTCTTCACCTTGTACCTACCAATCCCATGCTCTTTTGCCACTCACGTTTCTGTTTAGCGAGTTTACCGCATTCCCCACTTTTGGCCATCTGGCCATACAGAAGGCCTTGAAGAAAGCGTTCCAGATACGGAGATGCCTGACAGGGCTTCTCTGGCTGGTAGTGTTCAGATTGTGTTTGGTGCCTGGTGTGAAGCAGGGGTCAGGTGTAAGGAGTAATTCATCAACCACACACTGATTTCGGGCTGCATTTCCAACCATCTGCAGCTTGGATGGCTGCCAGAGCTCAAAAGTCTAGCTGGAGCCCATGTGATTGTGCCAAAGTAAAGGCAAACACTTGCAAATAGAGAAATGCATTTCTAGGAATGAAGTTTGTTCACACTTAGCCCCTGTTTGATTCCGTACGTCGCAGTGTGTTTTAAATGCCTGCAAGAGCTGCCTGAAAGAAATATGAATTCGTTTAAATGCCATTTAAAAATATTTAAATCTGGCTGTAATTTTGTCAGTAATATTAGTATCTTACTCTAGTATTTTGCCAGTTGCTTTAAACAATAAGGCAGATAAAAGTTATGTTCCTCTGAAAAATGCAGAAATATGTGAACTCGTTTGTTTTCCATTTCTGTGTGCCATTTATCCTTACATGCCCGGATAAAAATAATTTTGCTGCTGTAAGGGACACCATGATATATATTAAAACAATGTTGAATCTCTTAGTTGATCTTCCTTTCATGTGCTGTCTCAATGCAAGTCTGTTTAAATTAAACAAAAAAAACCAAAACAAAACACAACTGTGGGAAAGGAAAGTTCAAGTTTTTACTCTTGAATGTTTGTGCATTACTGTATGCTATGGAGTTTTATTTTACAAGCCTATATTTTATCTCCATAACAAAAGATGGACGTTACAAGTGTTTGCCAAGTTAGGCTATGTCGATCTTGTTGTGGCAAATGCTGTGTATTATTAGTTATAATTTAGAATGCCTTATGCAAGGTGCACCTTCAAAAGTAAAGTACAGTGCTCCAGAACTGGACTGGTTTGGGTTTTTTTTGGGGGAGGCCTTTCAAATTAAGCTTGCTGGTATATTCAGATTTTAATTCAAGTATCTTGGTAAAAATCATCAGACTGTCAGTTCTTAAATTTCCACGAATTAAAAGCCGGATAAAAAAAGATGTTTTCCAAGGAGGATGCCTGAGTTCATTTCAGGTCTTGCTGTAAGTAGCCTGGATAGTGTTCCCTTTGCATATAATTGCAAGCAGTGTTTTTTAATTTTTTTTTTTTTTTTTTTTTTGTGTGGGGGAAGTGGGTTTGTCACTATCTATACTCCAGGCAGGGACTTTGAGTTCACTTTCAAACAAGCCCATTCCGGAGTATCCAGGAAGAGAAGCAGATTTTTTTTAAAAAATGAGTGAGCTGTTTTTATTTTTTTTTTTCTGTTTTGTTTTTCTTGAAGAAAAGTCTTTTAATGTTAGAAATTTTATGTAGAGGAAAATGGTTGATGTGTCTCCAGAACTTGCTTCCAGTGCTGCATTAAAATTGTGTTTTGTAACAGTCTCATCAGCTACAGCTGTATGTGATTAAATAGTGTAATATCAAAAGCATGTGTGAATAAGAGCTTTTATGATATAGTTGTTCCATACCAAAGACTGCAGATGGGCAGAGAAGGGAGACGGAGAACAGTGATTTACTCAGATATTGTCACAGCCTATATTGTGAGTGTTTGTGTAGTGATGTTTCGCAATTGCTTTCCCACTCGTATGGGCAAGATTGAGCGATGCAGGGAAGTTTAGAAGTAAACACTTTTACACAGAGAGCAACTCTAAATGTGCAGGGTATCAGCCTGAGAATGGTGTCTACTGATGTAGAATGATGTACCAATATTTTAAGTAGCTAATTAACGATAATATTATTGAATAGAAGTTATAGCGAGAGAGATCTCTTCTGCTTCCCTTGAAAAATCAATGTAGGAGTTTCAGTTGTCTTCAGTAAGGCAGAATCAGGCCCACAAAGCACATACTGTTCTCCATGGCAAAACCAGGGCATCTGAACAATATACAGATGTGTAAAAAAAAAAAAAAAAAAACAACAAAAAAAACCAACCAAACAAAAAACCCCCAAAAACATTACAAAATGATTCTACATTGTACTTGTGGGTGAGGACATACTTCATCTGATACTTAACAACATTTTAGGTTTTCTGTAGCTATAATTTCTATTTGACACTATTTATTCTAATTTATAATTTTAGAGAGTGAGCAGCAAAACCCAGATGCTCTGTATTTCTGGCTGTTTCTTTCTCTGCCAGAGTTGAGAGATGATTTATATGTAGTGGAAGTCTAATTGCCATAGGAGATGTCTCACATGGAGCCCAGTGCCTGTAATGAAGATTAGCAATTTCTGTGACAGAGTAAGCGAGGTTAATCCACAAGAAGTAAAGGATAGAGTGGAGAGCTGGTTTTGCTTTTATTTATATAATTCTAAAGATAAAAATACTGTGTAGCCTCTTTGAAATTTGAAACAAGTCAGCTTTCTGTGTAGGTCTTTTCTGAGGATACAGTTTCTAAATGGAGAAGCGAAGCAAAGGTTGCTTGTCCTGTCTGTAGCTGCAGATTGGAGGCTCCTGTTGAATTGCTCAGCCGTACCGTCTTTTTGATTTTGTTGGTTTTCAGCAAAGTCTAATCTCTTCTCCTATAAGTTCTTATTAGCTAAATGGCTTTTCAGCTCTGGCCCTGTCAAATAAGAGAAAAAGGTTATTTTCCCAACTTTTGCATGCAAAGACTTTTTTTTTCTTTCTTTCTTCATGCCTTCTTTGTTTGTTTCTCTGCTTGCTTGCAGCCATGGTGGGAATAAATTCCCTCTCTGCTTATTTGTTGTAAAGTCAACTTCAGTATCAAACATGGTCATTTCCTTAAAAAGTAAATATTTACTTTTTAAGTGTTTCATTTGTGATAAATTTATGCAGATGAAATTGTTTGGACAGATTTTCTGTAAGGGTTCCCCTGTTCTTTGTATTGACTTCATTCAGATGCAAATGAATGAAATAAACCACCTGACTTATATAGATCATAGTAGAAGCCCGAAGACACATAAGATTGCATGTTTACGATGTAAAGCTCTCTGATATTTTGTTCCTCATTGGTGTCTCTGTGACACATGTTTTATGGATGGTGCCATGTGGTTGATGATGATTTATGGGCTGTCATGTAGTGGAAGTGATGTCACTCCTGTGTGATTCAAATTTATTCAAGAAGAGTTGTTGAACAGATTTGTATCCCCCCCTCCCCAAGTATAAATCGTACATCAGTTTGTTCTTATTCTGTGAGTTTGCATTAATAGACTAAATGCTGAAGCTGCCCTTAAATACTGTGCTGCAGAGCATGGCAGAGAAGAGCAGCAGAGTCTTACGGGTGGACCGGCATGATGTTGTTTTATTTAACTGATTGCTCATTTGGCTTCTCTCCCACTCCCTTCCCCACCCCCTTTCACAGCCCTTCCTCTGCCCAGCTATATTTAGAGACCGGCCAGGCTGAGCCATTCAAAGTTCAGTATCGACGCTGCGCGGGAGCCTGACCTTTCCGCATGTGGCCTCGCGCCGATGGGAGGCGTCAGGGCTGGATCAACCATCCAGTCCCCTTTGACTTGCCTGTGAGAAACTCTCTGGTTCTTTGAAACAACGTACGATACGATCTAGTTGCCTTCCTGGGTGAGAAGCTGGCAACCTTCGCCCCAGGGTTGCTGGAGGGCAAGAGGCAGCTTGAAGATGCAGTAGATAGGGCAGGGGGCTGTTTTGGACGTGCAGTGCCAGAGCTGGCAAAACCTTGAAGATGGTGCATTGGTGACCTGTGAGATAAAGGGAGATTAGGGGACTTCAGATGGAGGTGTTTCGCCAGAGGAGGAGATAAGGGAGCCTGGTATACCGCTACATCACAAAAGGTTTTTAAAGCTAGGTATCCATAGTTACAGCAGGAGAGTTAAAAATCTAGATTTCAGGGACTCACCTGGTGTAATGTCCTCCTTCCCTTTAAAGAAGAAAGTATTTGGCAGTTCTTAAAGCTGGAGTGATGTGCCTGTGTGAATTCCCCGGTGCTCGGAGAACTGCCTGTTTAAAGTTTGCTCTATTTTTCCCTCTTGTTCTAATTTTTCTGCCTGTGGAAAAAAAATGGCATTGCAATTCTTAGCCATATAAGGGACTTGTTAGTTTCTTTATGTGGTTGGGAATTGTTTCTGTTTTTGGTCTTCAAAGGTTGTTGCTTTAAAGGGAAGGAACTACTTGCTTAGACAAAGACTGCTATCCTTATTTCTTCTCTTTCTCACATCTCTCTGACCTTTTATTGGGGGACATGCATATAAATAAATTCTGCTTGTTGGTATCATGTAAGTTGATGGATGCTTTTACGAAGAGAGAAGCATAATGGGAAATACAGTCTTCATTTCTGTTCTTTCATTTTATAGTGATGAATTTCATTTGGTGCCAGTTAGTAAGTACATGACCTTTTCCCTACATCTCTTGATTCATGACAGGGGGTGTCAGAGCTGTGTTAGTGATCTCTCGTTTCAGCTTTTAACAAACTATGAAATATTAAAAATGAATTAGGTCACTTGGAGCTTGGCTAATATGTCTGTGATGCAGGATGGTGATTTCGTATTAATGAAGCATAACACAGAGCTTAAAATACAAAATTCAGGTTTTTGTGAACACACAAACAGCAGGGACGTATCACTTGTAAACCAGAATATTTTATCCTGAAAATGTTATCTTTTTAAGACCAGCCAAACAAGATATTTTGCAAAGATGGTGTTATTGGCAGCATTCGTTTAGTGTTCATTTCAGAAAATCGTATCTGCCTTTCAGCCTAATTAGAGCTAAGTTTTTCAGTGTATTTACTTTAAGATCAAAACTGCCGACAAGACTCCTTTTAGTATCAGCTGAGATGCGTCTACACAGCTGTCGATGTTCTGCTTAGCTGATACACACAAACCGATAATCTACCATATGTAACTGAACAGTACAATATATACTCGTTTCGTGTGCAAATGACACTTCTGAAATTGCTTAGTGGAAGGGAGACTGGTGATGAAAAGAGCTGTGAAGGGTACAATGAAAAAGGTAAAGAATGGGACGGATAGCTCTTATACAAGTCCCTGCCTGGTTTTGCATTCACAAAAACTACCTTTAATACCGCTCTGTACCTGAAAGACATCAGAAAAAAAAAAGTCAGAGGCACTGCAGTCCTTCAGATGTTTGACAAAGCGTGCAGTAGGACTTGGTAAGCTGAATGCTTTTACCCAGGCTGTATTAAGACGATGTTTACTGTGTCAAGGTAGAGCTGCGCTAAGTACTGTTAAACAGTCCTTCGTGGAAGCAGGCATAAAGCAGACATATTGCTGTGGCCTTTAGCAAAGCAGCTGGGAGCTTTCTGCCTGGGAGAGCATCGCACTTGCTGGATTTCGTGTTTGTGCTCTTTATATCTCTTTGGAGTTTTTGCATCCTAAAGAAACACTGGGGTTGATCCAAATATTTCCAGTAAAAGCATTCTTTTCCGTGACACTTTTACTATGGGTGCCGGCTGGTGGTGCAAGGTGGAATAATAATAAATCTGGCTGATGTATGGTGACTCCAGGATGGCAGTAGTGGTACATGCTGATCCCACCTGTCTGTCATTGCCTCGCAGGTACAGGTGTGCAATGCACTCAATCATCTTGAATTTTGAGGTTATAGCTACAATTCCCATCTCTAGAAACAGCCATGAGAAAGCTGTAGACTACTGGCCCGCTAGGACGAACTTGTTATCTGTGTGATTTAGAAGCCTTGCCGGCCACTCAGTTTCTGCTTTATATCTCTGCCATTTTACAAAATCACTGTAATTGTATACAGTTGTCCCTGCGCAACTTGCAATTTCCTGTAGTTTGAAAAGCTTTCAGTGTAAGATTGTCTAAACTTAATAGCATAAACATTAATTTACTCTGTTAGATGGGTTATTGGGTGTTTTTAGCATGCATAAGTCTGGCAATAATTGTGCTGGACAGAACAAATAAGTTTTGTTTCCTTCACTTTCTGCCCTGCTTTTACTTAAATGGATCCCTGGTGATGGTAATACTTAGCATGTAGCAGTCATTTCAGTTTTCAGCGGGCTGTATAAACATTAACTAATCTTCAGAGCCCATTCTGAGAGGTGCCTTAAACACCTTATTTGCTCACGTAATGGCTGCATGCGAATAATGGCCTCAGCCTCCAGAAGCCTATACCGTGTTATTGAGGGTTCGGGGATAGACTTGTGTAGCATCCACACCTTCTCTTTTTGGGCAGAACCTGGAGGTGGGGACTCTTGTTGCTGCTTTATGAGCAAATGTAGTGTGTGAGTAGCACGAGAGTGGAGGCAAAGCTGGGAAAATAAAAGGAAAACATTTGCAGAAGGTGGCACGTTAATCTCTGGTTATCCAGAAGTGCTGAATACCTACAACTTCAACAGATGGAGGTCTCAAAAACATTTGAAGCCAGATCCAATACGACTCCCAGATGAGGCATCCACAATTGCGGAGTACTTTGAAAAATCACTTACCTGAAGCGAGTGCCTAAACCAGCCTAGCTGGTTCAATGTTACACCTTCCAGCCCTTGAGCCTTTCTGTTGGGGAAGAGGAGAAATAGAGCAGGGTGAAAGGACACTTTCTGGAGGAGTGGAATTCCCTGTGGTTTTAGTGTTGGAGAAGGTGGTTGGCTGCAGTTCTACTAAAGTGCCCAGGTAAAAAGGACATTTGTGGTGTGTGACCAGTGATATGAGGGCCCAGCTTGCAGTGTTGTAGAGATTCAGATGGTGCTTGTCCCACGTTTTTTCCAGAAGACATTAAAAACTTAGTGGCCATGTGGATAAGGATGCAAAGGACTACTTCATCCTTCCAAGTAATAGAGGGAAAAACTCTTTCAAACAGCGTCCACACACATCTCCCAGCCTCACTGGCCTTTGCAAAGCCTCCTGTCAGGAGCTGATGGGAAGGGTATTCCGAAAAATTGTCACGATTTGATCAACATCGTGTAAGGACTGGTCTATGTTTGAGTCCTTCAGGATAATTTTTCCGATCTACAGCACCATCTTAATCAGCAAGGGAGTAGCAAAGAAGTTATTTAGGGGTAGGTGTTAGCTTAATAGTAGTTGATAGATACAGATTTGTCAGAGCCAACTGGCTTTGGTTTTCTCATGCCCGACATTGTGTGTCTTGCCAGGACTTATTTTAGATTTTTGTTGTCATTACTTTTTTTTTTTTTTATTGCTCTCATCTTGGCTTGTAACATTATCATGTGTGCTTCCCTTACTGTTGTGTTGGAAGTAGTTGCGTTTTTAAAAATTACAGCTTGTTTGACTCAAAGGTACATTGTGGATGGGAGAGAAATGGGTGATATTCCTCAAGCTGATAACTTCTTATGTCCCAAGGGTTTTGTTTTAAATATGTGAAAACTCTATAAACAAGGGTGGATTATTGGTGTTTTTAAAGCAGAACAAGGAACTGTGCCAATGGCCACAAAGATGTAGATTGTGATTTTACAATGCATGTTGAGGAATGAAGTATGACTGCCGTTCTCCGACAACAGCCAATGAAGTAGACTGCATTTATGCTTCATCTCTCCTGGCCTTTTAGCAAGGGAGTAAATTATTAGTTGTTTATTATTTCTTAACCTTCACTTGGGTGACTTCCTTTCTGTGCTAGTCAGCTATTCTGGGGTAGAGATATGTGAATTTTATTTCCTTCCTCCTCTTTCCCACATTCTCATTTGCTCTCAGGAGAGATTGTCAGGTATGTTCGTGCCTTCTTTTTAACCAGCCCAAGTGGCAAAGAGGTGATCCGATGCTTAGGTGACAAGGACAGACCTTGAAAAGGATAAGGCACGAGGTGTGGGCACCATTAACATGAAATGAATGGAAAGAAAGACAGAAGCCTTATTTTTATTCTATGATTTGTCCATCTTTTGTGATGTAGCAAATCTACCTCTTTACCATTTTCTCTCAGTCTTGGATATTTTCCCCCCTGTTTTGTTTTTTCTCATCCTTTTAAGAGCTCTTCTGTTTCTCATATTTCTTTCACCTAATGCTTATGCATATGCCATAGTGCTTGTTCTGCCATTTGACTATCGCAATGTTTGGGGTTTTTTTTATGTAGATATTGCACTTGAATTTCCTAAACCAGTCATACTCTTCCCCTGTTTATTTTTTTTTGATGGTGTTTTACTGTTTGCAGACCGCCTCTGACTGTGCAGTTCTGCTGTGCTGAGCTGCATACAAAACCAGGGTAAGAGATAGTCCCTGCCTGCAAGAGTTTATGAGCAATGTAAATAAGGCAGGTTCACAAAGCTGGGTAGGAACAGGAGCGGAGAGAAGTGAAGTGCCTGGTGGGAGGTTGCGTTGCAGAGCAGTGCCAGGACCTGGATGGTAGGTGGTATCTAGTGTCTCTTGTTTACCCATATACTGTGTGCTACTCCATCACCTTGGGAAGGAGTCACTCTACCTTCCCAGTTCATGCATTGCTAATTTTTTTTTTTTTCATTTTCTTTCCTAATACTTAGGATTGTAATTGCATACAGTCAGTCCACAACTACCTTTATGCTTGTCTGGGCTTTGATTTCTCCGTCTTTGCTGCTCGGTGGCCATTGTCCCATGCGTTGTTGTCTGGCAGATTTCGGGCATTGGCAGCAAAGCGAAGGAAGCTGCGGAGTGCTTCTCTGGAGGTGCCTCTTTCGGTATGCTGGTACTTCAAAAATAAAGTTGTAGCTGGTGTTGCTGGCTGGCTGGCTTCATGGGGAACGAAATGGAACTGGACAAAAGAGCAAAGCAGCGGAGGTGAGTGTGAGACAGCAAGTCTCTTCCCAGCAGATGAGAGCTCTAGAAACATCATGGTGTGCAATGGCTGGGGGCTTGCGGTGGGTGGAGATCAGAGCTAGTATTTTTTCATGCTTGCCTTCCCATCTTGCTAGGGCTGTAACGTTGCAGGAGAGCCATGCTTCCCACAACTGTTCAGTGCTTTTAAAAAGTAAATACTGTGGGGGAAAGGGATGCATATGTCTTGCACTTCAGCAAGTTGGCTGCTGATAAATGTTAGGCTGAAATTTCAAAGGGACAGTGCTTTGTACAGTAGCTTGGGGCCTCAGAGTCAGAAGTGCTGGTCACCTGCAGCTCCTATTAACTTCAACTAGAACCGTATGTACTTTGCACTTTTGAAGACCAGGAGCTCCTTAGGGCTTAAATGTTACCTTTTTTTTTTTTTTTTTTTTTTTAAATAGCAGTTACAAGCTGACAGGGAAATCTTCTCTCATTTTTACTGTATTTTTCTTAGGGGGGAAAAAAAGGGGGTTGGGAGAACTTTTTTTACAGCAGAGATAGAATGTATTTCCAAGAGCAAACACTTCTGTATCTCTTACAGGTAACACTTCATATTGTTAGCAGCATAATGTTAATGATTTAAATAACTTTATTGTTTGTTTGCCTTTGGCAATTTAGATTGGATAATGAGGATGGACATAATTTCTTCCTTGATATCTTTTTAATTTTTAAAAATCTTGCAGTGTTTGGGATGCAAGGGCTGTCAGAAAATGATTGTTTGCTTAAATGAGGAAAAATGTGACGGAAACTTCTCCAGCAGTTATGTGGAGTTTATTTTTATGAAACATATATTTTGGAAAATACTCACTGCTTTGGTTCATTACCAGCTCTCATATTAAGTGGCAGGAATTTATTATAAACGTACATTAGTTCAAAAGGATCTAAACTTTCAATATGTGTGTTTTTCTATGTACGAATTTTTATCTCCCTCTAGATTGCAGAGAAAAGCTTGAATGTCAAACCCAGGTTTTTCTAAAAGGCTCAAAAGTCACACAAAAAAAAAGCAGAATGCAGTCTTCTAAAAAGCTTGTGATGTATCAGCCGGCCTCACCAGGGCTCCCTAGGTTTAGGTGTAGGTTGCAGCCCTGAGTATTTCCTTAGTTTATAGGCTGAGGTTTCGGGGTTAACACTCAGCTGATGATCCTTGACTTTTTTTAATTAGGCACGTATTTTGAAATTCTGGGTTTGTGTTTCACATTGCTGACGGGTGCTGCTGTATCTGTTGCTTACTCAGCATTGACAGTGGGAATATCCAAAGCAGACATCTAGAGGAAAAACCCGTGCCTGACTTGTTTAGTCATATTAATTTTCTTCCCAGTGTTGTTGGTAGAAGTGATTTACTGACAAATGGGGTGCTCATGTTGGGAGACTGATAACTTGGGAGGTGCTCTTGCTTTGAGTCCCCATCCTGCCATCCGGGTGTTCAGCTCCTGGCTCCACGTCACCTCGGGAGCAACTCTGCCGAAACCGCAGCGCTGCGTACGCAATGAGGAATTATTCAGCGGGTAGAAGACTGGCAGAACTTGGCCTTTAGGAAAGAAATTTCATTTTGTGAGCGTATTACAAACAATAGAGAGTTAAGAGATGAAAAACTGCCACTACATAGAAAAAGAATACTGTTTCAATTTAAGCCATGGTTTAGTAAGTTTTCCTGGAAAGAAGCTTGTTCCTGAGGGCATTTTATCTATTTTTCTCTCTCTCTTAGGGTTTTATACTGCTGCCCATCACTGCAGTATCTGAATGCTTTCTATATAGAGATTGATAGCAGCTTTGATGTCCCCAGTGAACTCTGCAATCTTTGCCACATCTTTCTTTAGGGGGTTGAGGAAAATATGTTGTGTTGAATTTTTCAAATAAAATATTAGTTTTATTTAATTTTACATTATAATAGTGAAGTAGGTTTTTTTTTTTAATTATTGCTTTGGGAGATATTGTTAAAGGTTTTCAATTTTCTTCCTTCTCCTATTTATGATTTTACTGAGGTACAAGAAGCACCATTGTTACAGTCAGAATACATCACTGACTTTTAGAAATGTGTTTTCCTAAATGTTGCATCAAGCAGATAAGGGACAAGTTATCAAATATCTGATGTTACAGAGGTTTTCTTTTTTTGTTCAATGCTATCTAGATTGTTTGAAAAATGTTCAAATAATATTTACATTTTTACAGGTGATGCATACCAGTTCTGTATCAGCTCATGAGAACTGTTAGATGCAGTCTTTTATCTTTTAAAATGATTCAAGTAAAAGTAAATGTTTAAATTAGTAGATAGGAATAAATTCTTAAAACTAGCAAGATTAGAGTGAGAGGATTTACTAACTGGTTTGGATATTCAGTTCTGAACCATTTCAGTATTAGTCTCGTGTGGCTAATCTATCTATCCAGCTATGTAATCTGTCTGTTTAAACAAGGTACTTAGCTCTTCCCAAATAATTTCAGAGAAATAAAAATAACATTGTTTTCTCTATCTTTCTTTCCAGTCTGTCAGAGAAAGACCTTGATTAGTTTATACTTAGTTAATATGTGCGGGTGCCTTCCTTGGATGTGAACTTCTTCAAAAATTTCTTACCGTTCAAGTTGCAGCGATGAAGCCCATGGTTAATTCAGAAGATGAATGGTCGTGTCGTCATTTCTTTGTGTTGTTTTTCTTTTCTAATCTCGCGCGCTTGAGAGCGCCAGATATTAGAGCAAGCTTGTAGACTTGTCCTGCTGCCAACATTTATGAGTTCCTCCTGGTTGTGTCCTAGTGAAGATAGATGTCTCTGGTAACTTTTGACTGAGAAATGGTGCTGGTGGTAGCTAGAGAGAGTTGTAGGTAAACCACTGAATATTAAGGCAGGGATTTGAACTAGACTGCATTTAGTGGGCATTTTGTGGAGAAGGAGGAATTCTGGTAGAGTCCAGGAGAAATGGGGAGAGCAGGGATGATAACGTTGCAGTGAGAGTTTGTTTTATTTTCTCAATGGTCTTGATAGTGTTTTGTTAGAAGGTATGCAGTATTAGAAGAGACCTTGAGGAGTCATCCAGACTACTCTCCCTTCCTCAGGGGTAAAATCAAGTGCATTTACAGTATCTCTAGCAGACATTTCTCAGTCAATGGCTTGTATTATAATGAGACACAAGGAATTCCTACCTCGTGGTGAGAGGCATGGCTGAGAAAGCTGCTGAAGCCATCAACCTCTGGTGAAAGAGGTTCTGCTACCTCCCCAGGTACCTCATCCAGTGTGCTAATGACTTTATAGTGGGGGAAGGCAAATTTGTCTGTTTCTTTCATTTTTGTCCTTTAAGGAGGGTCTGTTGTCCCTCCCCAATAAAGACACTTCATTCTGAATAGAATATATGGAGGTGAAGGAGCATGGTCAACTCGGGAGTGACAGCTCTGTCTGAAATGTCTTTAACTATTATTTTTTACAATATACTTGTTTTTCTGCAGCTGTTGTTTTAACTTCACATACTCTTCAAAGGTGTTAAACATGTATTATCACATGTTGAAGTCACAGTTTTTACCAGTGGGTTCAAGAAGTCAGCTAACTGTGTAGCCTTACCTTATTTTTTAGTATTGAGTGCCCGTTACATTTGGTGGGAGCTACTAGGTGCTAATATTTTTGGAAATCAGGCCATCGAAGTATACTTTGGTTATAAATAACTGTGAGCTAATTAGGTTTTAAAAAGATAACGATTCACAAACGAAGTGCGTCTTTCTTGCCTTTCACTAGTAAAGAGATTGGGTCAACTTGGATGAATTCCTCGCTGGCGTGGATGGCGTACCCGCGTCTCCGTACTTTCTTTGAGCAAGTTTCTTTTTTGAGGACTGTGAGTCAGCAGGGTTTTGAAGTGGATGAGTCATAGACAAACTAGCTGAATGATGGTTACCAAGTGGGTGGGGGAAGTAAGGATTTTATTCTGGGAAGGTGTAAATGCGGACAGAGGCCAAGTCTGGAGGTGAAGGAGGCCGCGGGATGAAAGGCATTAACTGATAGGAAGCACTGAACTGGTGTTTGACGCTGCTGCTCTTCATGGTTCGCCGCAGCGATGCGCTTCCTTGTGGTTTCATTTGATGCTCCTGTGAGAAGGCTGTGCCTCTTTTGGGGAGCAGATGCCCCAAATGAACAACAGCTAATCCTGACAGATAATAGAGAAACATTAACTTTGCTGAGAGTCAGCTAGTTTCTATCTAGGAGTTAGATTTCTGACAAAAAGATAAATTGGGCTAGTCCATGCTTCAGCCCTTTCATTCATACAGAGTGTAAGCCTTTCACATCTCTCTGGCTGGGACAGGCAGCATCAAGGGATCCTGTGCAGCACGGATTAGCGTGCTGACCTCTGAAATTAGAAACAACAGTGGCATATTGTATTGTCTGATGAATCGTCTTGTAGGGCTTAGAAACAGGAACGCAAACCACATGAAAACATCCCGTTCTAGATAATCCCATTTACTGGCTGGTAGAAGACCATAACGCTGCTCCGGAGCATCCCTTTATGTGTTTCTCACATGTTGCTGCAACTCCTCAAGTTGTAATGGAATTTGAAATGAGATTTCCCTTGAGGTGTGAGGATTTTTTTATTACACAATATTTTGTAGTTCAACAGAAAACCAGAAAAAATGACTGTCTATCATTGCCACCAGAGTTACTGCTGGCCACATACCTCTCTATATTAGCAGATGGTGACAAAATCTGAGTTTTTGGGATACATGCAACATTTTATGTGTAATGGAGTGTTCGCTTTAGAGTGTAATAGCAGAATAGCTGCCAGTCAGAGACCTTTGGAAGGGACTGAAGACCGGTGGCTTAACAATCAAGCTGCTTGCAACCCTGGCTCTCTTTCCCTTCCTCACAGTATGTTCAGATAGCCCAGCAGAGAGAGTAAAGTAAACACTTCAACTGATAGTATCCTGGCGTGTTCAGAAACTGAAGAAGGAAACTGTGGTCACCAGATTCCAGCTGTCCTGTTTCCTCTCCCAAATGAAAATACTTTTATCAGAATAGTGTATATAAATATTTTTTAGTGCAGGCTCAACTCATTCTAAAACTATTTTAATTACAATGTTTGTATTCTCCTGATTTCGTATCTAGAAGTTGTGAGACACTGAACTGAAGGCTGAGAGGCAATCTGATATGCTCTCTAAAGGAAATACAGGAAGAAATTTACCCAGCCTGGTAGAACAAAGGAAGAGCCAATGGCTGAAAGTTGAAGCCAGTAAAAGTCAAAAGATGACACGGTGCATGTTTTGAAAGGTAATGGTGATTTACTGCTGGAACAGATTGCTGAGGGATGCAGCAGATTCCCCTCTCACTTGAAGTCTTTAAATCAACATGGGGTGTCTTTTTTGTTCATCCTCAACTTGCTGTGTTCAATCCAGGGGTTACTGGGTGATACTTAGTGGCTTCTGTTATGTAGAAGGTCACAGTAGATCATCATAATGTTCCTCCTGGCCCTAAAATGAGGGTCTGTGAGCTGTGGTTGCTTGTATCATTTGAGTAACAAATTCAATTGCTAGTGGTAATGGAGGACATGCAGAGCCAAATCTCAAATTGAATCTAGGTGATGGGGAGAGTAGATATCCATGTGAGAGACACCTCGCTTTCTTAGCTTCTGTGTTACATCAACTTAGATTTCCTTAGAGTCATGCTCACTTACCTACACCCTGCCTCTCGCTTGGCCCATTGGATTTCAGGGATTCTTAATGGCGTAAATCACAGCCTGAAATGGTAAAAGGAGGGAGGATTCAGGACAGATTAACGAAGAGAACAATAGGTAGGAAAGCATGACTTTAAGTACCCTCGACTTTGGGGCCTTACAGCGTTTCTGACTCTTTGGCATATAAATTACATCAATTTAGAGTCCCTCATGCATCAATAGATTGGGTAGAACAAGTTCTAAGGGAATCTGAGTGAGCATAAGTGGGTATAAATTACATTACCTTACAGATTGCCTGTGAATTTGGCCCAGATTCTTTCCTTTATTTTCATTATGTCAACTTTGTGCATTGGCATTATGGTCTTTTCAACAACTGGCCTGACAGCTAATGAGTTCTTTCTACCAACAGTAAATCAACCAAGTCAGACAATGCTCCGTGTAAATACTCCTCTCTATGTTCAGAGTATTCAGAATCCCATTAAATTTAGAACAGTGTGCTAGTAGAAACGTATGTAGAGAAGTACTGTGAAAAGTGGTAATTATTCATAAGCCACCTGGTTTCTTCTTTGCTCCCCGGCTAACCATGTTCAGAGTCTTGGGGAGAATTAAAAGGGGGCTAGACAACATGATAATGCTGAAATATAAATTGCTGCGTTGAAAACAATTAAGTCCAAATGGCTTTATGAAGTTTTTTCGATTTGTGCTTGTTTGTTCTCCCTGAAATTCCTGCAACAAATAAGGTTGAAAGAAAAAGTCAAGAAATAAACTAGTAACACTTCCATTCTTGGGGAGCTGAAACAAAGGAAACGTTAACTGCAGTTCATTAGGAAATAGAATAGAGTTTGCCTTTTATTATTGAATGGAAGAAAAATTGTATTTGTATGTTAATTAAGTTACAGTAGAATTTGCTTTAGGAATAAATTACATACATGCTATGCAACTTATTTCATCTCTCGGTTCAGAGTATATTGCTAAAAGGCTAAAATCTATCCCAGATTGCAATGTTGATAAATATTTCTTTGCCACTTCATTATATTTTAGAGATTCTTTTTTTTCTTTTTCTGATGTTGGCGCTTCTGTATTTTAAGAAGCCATGGGGTAGGCAGAGCAAGGAATTCCTAACAGGTTGTTTCTTCTGCTTTTTAACCTGCTGTATGAACTGAAGCTAAAGTTGCTATTTCGCATGTTCCTTTTCCGATCTGAGATCGGTAAGAAGCCTATAGAATCTTATGAAAGATGTTCAGAGATACAGTTGATGTCTCTTTTCTTTTTTTTTTTTTTAATGTTCTCATGTGGTGGGAGCTATATAAATGCAAACTACCCATATTATTTCCTATCATATAAGATTTTCTATCGTGCTTCTCCTCCAGAATCCCTGTGTTCTCTTGAATGATGAAATTGCAAATGTTCCATAAATGTCAGTGCAATTTATTATCATCTTTCATTCAGAGCATTACAAAATGATTTGCAGATGCAGGTGTTGCTAATGATTTTCAGCCGCCCTCCTTAAAGATTGGAGAACACAATTGTCCCTGTTTCTATAACAAGGATGAAACTTAACTAAAATGAAAAGGCCAGTTTTGAAGGTGTGTCTGGGTTGCTACTACATCTTCTTGTGGCTCTTTTTATGCTTTCTTCTTCTGGAGTTATTTTTGCTTAGTGGAATCTATTGGCTGCAAAGGAGTTAGAAAATTGTTTTATGCACAGAAGGATGCTTTAGATGAAAAGGAGGGGGTAAAGAAGAAGAAAGAAAAATAAAAGCTGCTTGGCAGACCTAAAAAAGTATGTTGCAGTATTTAATTGTGGACATTGTGGCTCTTTCTTTGTCACCTAAAGACTCTTAAGCCTCTATTTACTCCTAAAAATCTACTTTAACAGCTTCACTTGCAGTATCTTACAGATTGCCTCTCATTTTGGTTCTAAAAAGTCCTTAGTTATAGGAGGCATTATATGTGACTCTTATCGTGGAGCATTTGAAAGGGGATATGTGAGGAAACGTTTCTGGTGATATCTCAGACACTCTTTTGTTAAGTTTCCTGGTGAGGAAGTTGCCTGAGAAATCAAAGCTGTCAATAGAGGCATACTAGAGGCACTAAATGTTTGAGAACATACAAGTCTATAGACTTGACCCCTTGTTGGTGAGGACATTGGTCAAAGATCCTGGTGATAGGAATGACTATATCAGTAGAAAAAGGACAAAATTCCTTCTCTCTGCAGGACCGAGCAGGTATACTTCTTCCTGGTTGCAGAGGGATGCACGGATTTAGCATTTTTTTCCCTGCAGCCTCTACCGGGGAAAGTACTGTAGAGCACTAGCTGCAGATTAAAGCTTTCTTCCATGGGGAAAAACCCTTGGGGGAAGGTTGGTGCAGTCATGTCAGCTCTCTCTTGGGGCAAATCCTCTTAGGTGTTACTGTATAAGGGGATGCAATTTGCAGCCATGTGCCAGTGGGAGTAAGTCAAGTGGGATGGCTAACATGGCCAATGTCAAATATATTTTAGTACAGCTGTGGCTATGAGATTTTTGTTGTTGTTGCCTTTTAAAGTGAAGGTGTATATATTTTGCTTGTGGCAGCTCTCTGAAGGTTCACTGGCTCACTCTTTATTTGATTTTGATTAAAATCGATGTTTCTGCCAGCCTTAGCGATCTCATGAGTGAGATATCTGAGTTTGATTCCTGTATTTGATCTTCTACTGTGCTGTATGGTGCGGGGAATCCCTGCCTCCCTCTAGGAGGAAGGCAAAGCTTCAGATCTCTGTGCAGCAACCCTCTTGGGGTGGGGTGGCTTTGACAGGCCCTGCAGGAGGTGCCTTTTAGCACTAATTGGCTGCAGATATGCACCAGGTAGGCATTCCCAGCAACTGAAGCTTCCCAAACACAGAACAGGCATGGTCAGTACAAGCCTCCCATCCCTCCTTGATAATCCTATTTAATATTTATATAGAAGGATCAGGTCTTGTGGAGAATAGGGTGCTCTGTGTCCTAGGTTCACATAGACCTCTGTGTTTCTCCAGAGGCTGAGAGCAAGGGGTGCCAGGTAGTCCTTTTCTCCACCTAGCAGAGGGGAAGATAACAGGTTGTGAAGTTCTGAAATTAGGCTGGGATCTGAACAGCACGTAGTTACTGAAGTATGTTCTCTATTAAGAAAGCTGAGGCAGGCTTAATGTCTTAGATAAACTACCCAAAGGTTGGTGAAGTAATTAGTAAACGTGCACTGTCAGACCAACTAATTTGTTTAATCTTGAACAGGCAATGTTTATAGATATTTAAATCATCTTAAGAAGTGGTTGTCCAGAGTCATGGCAGGATCGTGATCTATGCGGTGCTGCAGACAAACAGACCTGTTCCCTTCCTTTGCTGCAACGCCACTGAGCTCTGTAGAAAGGGAGCGCAGTCTGACCACGCTGCTGTCTCGTGGTTTTTTAATTCAGTCCTAGTGCTAGAGGTAATTCTGTCCTTGCTGCCAGCTGCTCCTCCTTCCCTGGTGCAGGCATTTGCTTTTGCATGGCTACCAGGTGAATCAGGCTAGGGAGCAGATCTGGCTGAAAGCTGAGGCATTTTGGTTTTTCCCTTTTTTTTTTTTTTTTAATTTTTTTTTTTTAATTAGTTTGTGCATGTGTCTTTGGGCTCCCTGAGCCAGCTCAGCACACAGCCAAACAAGCACTAGTGCTGGCACCCGAGAGAGAGTGGGAGCACCCAGCCGATGGAGGTGGCGAGGGCAGAGACAACTTGCACTTTGGGCAGTTTAAATCGGTAACAAAACTACAACCTGAGTTTACATGCCTGTTTGTGTAAATTGAATAGTTTCCTGATTTCTGGCAGGAGTTGTGTTTGGGTTCTCTGGGGTCCAGGGACAAAAATGTCAGAAGCTTCACTATAGTGACTGAGTCTTTCAGCTTCCTGTGTGGTTCTTTGCCAAATTAAATAGAGCCAGGAATCTCAGCACCAGCAGCTGTAGGGAGTTAATCCCACCCAGATCCAGATTAGCCATGGCACATTCTTGTAACCATAGGCACGACAGCTTAGTGTAGGCAGCTGTTCTGATAAACCGATCTGGGAATCCTGCCCTTGAAGGAATGTTTGATGTGTATTGGTCACAGAAGTTGTTTGCAAAGTTATGGTGAGACAAACTGGTAGCCTTGACAGGAGTTGCATGTTATTGTCACCGTTGTGATGGCAATACCAAAAATTATATGAACAGCTTTACTTTAGAAGTGGAATGAATTTATAGCTCTACCTGAGTTATGTAGATACGATGCTAGTACTCATCTCCGTGTGTTGTGAAGGCAATGTCCATTGGCCGATACATTAGAGGTCTGACACAGAGAGACAACAGGTGTAGAGATGGACAGTTTGCTTCCTACCCCAAGCAATATTCTTAAGATTGTTTGGAGCCGTAAAGATGGGTCAGCTTGGGAAGCTGCTTGGCTTGGGTACCAGGCTTTGAGTCTTAAGAGTTGGGGATTTGAGCACCGTTTAAAGGAAAAAAGCATGATTTACCAGAGGGTATTAGGATGCTAAAAGTTTATCTGGGTTCAAAATGAGAATGGATAACTTCATTGCCTGGAAATCCACTGAGGATGTTTAGTACTTGGGAATCGCCTCCAAAAGACTCTCCGTGAAGTGCCAAACCGTCAAGTTGTTGAAGGCTGGGAGTGTGCTCAAGGGTAGTATCTCTGTTAGTGTCCTCCGTTCCTCTGCTCTTCTCTTGGCATCTGCTTCAGGCTGTTGTTGAAGGCAGGATTTGGGGCTAGATGGACTTCTGCTCTGACTCTGTGTAGCCATTTTGGTGACTTGAAGAGAGAATATTAGAGGTAGCAGAGTCCAGTAGGTAGAGTATTGTAACCATAGGTACAACAGCTTGGTGTAGGCAGCTGTTCTGATTAAACTGATCTGGGAGTCATGCCCTCGTTGGAGTGTTTGATGTGTGTTGGTCAGAGAAGTTGCTTGCAAAGTTATAGCAAGATTAACTGGTAGCTTTGGTAGTTACCTTGATAGACTAGGCATTCTGGAAGGAAATCCATTATTTTCTAGGCTCTGCCATTAGAGTGCGGTTTGACTTGGGATGAGATATTTCAGCTGTTTGACTCGACGCTCCCATTCTCCTGGCACGTACCCTTTATCCATGCTGCTGTTTCAGTTGTCAGCTCTGTCAGTTGAGGACATTCTTAGGCCACGTTTGCACAGTAGCAAGAGAGGCAGCGCATTTCAGGGACTTACCTTTGCACTGCTGGAAGTTCTGCCTCTCAGCTGAGATTTGGTAGCTGACTGTGAATGCTTTAATTTCATTGTGGATGTAAATTAAAGCAGGTTAAATTAAACTATCCTGAAGCATTGCCACGAAAATGGTTTACGCTAACTTTGAAATTGTAATAGGTCAGGAGCTCACATGTATGGGGTAGGATGGGGTAGTGTCCCAGGGTGTACTAACTCACTGACTTCCCATTGTGGCGACATGTCCCCTATGTTCTGCACAGTGCTTTGCTCGAAGGAGCTCTCAGTCCATTTTATGTCACTACTCACTATTCTAGTAATAATAATGATAAATCTGAATAGCAAAATGATTCTGCTCAGATGTTCAACCTCTGCTGCTCCTTTGATTAAAGGAAGATTTAATGCTTTAATTTGAGACATGTTTTGTTAAAGAATAGAGGGCTTTGATTCTCATGTTTATAAAGGGGGGCACTTCCTGAGCAGAATGGAAAACATTCTTTGCTGGTGAAGGATGTTGAAAGTACAGGCACTCCCTGCAGCTGATGGATTTGTTCTGGACTCGTATTTATCAGTACATGTTAACAGAAAAGAAAAATGTTGAGGTATTGTTCCACAAACAAGGTAAATGATATTCCTCCCCACCCTTTTGCTGAGATGGGTGCAAAACCTGCAACTCCACCTGAGTAAATTTTTGATGTTAGGACACCTTTGTGGCAGGATTTCTTTTTTTTTTTTTTTTTTTACTCTTGATGTTTGTTCCTTCCCTTTACATTTTTTGTCAAGTGACTGTACCTAACTTCAGCATGCATTTTAGAACGATATTTGTATGGCAAATAATGTGCGTCTTAAATTAAATTAAATTTTGTTGTATTAGAAGATAATTTGAATTGCAAATAGAAAACTCCTAAAACAAACACCAACAAACTCCCCCAATGGTTTGACTTCCTGGCCTTATTTGAAAGACTGGTGACCGATTCCGATAGCAAAGACAAAGAAGATATTTTTCTCCATTTTTTTATTTTCTGAGGGAATAAAATTTAAGTGCCTATTGTATCATAGAGAAAGAACATTTATTATGTAAACTATTGGTCTTCCAGCTACAGTTTGGCATTACGATTTTATCAGCACTGTAGAGTGTCACTAATATGACCCAGAGCTTAAAATTGCTACTGTCACTGTAACATGTGTTTCTTCTAAAACTATTATTGTCAGCCAGCTACTGCAAGTCCAATTCCACATTCTAGCATCCTCTCTGAGAACAGCTAGGCTTAGCTTATCTTCCTCTTGGCACAGAAAGGGATGTGGTTTTGAGCTCAGTAGGGTGCAATCAGAGCTGAGGAGCGCCGTTCTCCAGGAGCAGCACATAATAAGTACTGAGTTTCAATCTGCTCTCTCTTCAAAACCAACATGAACATCGCTGGCTTGGCCAAAACTCAAAGATAAGAATTTTCAGGGTTCTTAAAAGTAGGGGTGAAACTACTACAATTTGAAAGATCTGCAGACCATTATGTCTTGAGCAGAAGGAGAGCCTTCAGTTGCTCTATAAAAGACTGGCCATTACTGCCCCTTTTGAGAAGGTGCAATATGTCTGTCCTTTTCCCTTGTGCAAGGCAAGTTGATTGCTACAGCAGTAACAAGCCATAACCCTCCTTAAGAGCTTTTGAGAGTCTAGCACTGGCCTACACTCCATAAATTGGAAGTCTGTGAATCCTGGCTGGCCCCACAGAAAATATATTGTGTGTTGTAGGCTCTTTGTGATCTTTTCCCCTTTGCACACCTTCACAGAGCCAGACACAATCCAGCCCATTATCTGTATGTGAGAGTTTTCACTATTATAGACTGTAAAAGTTTCTATTAGCAATTCTGATTTGGAAAGGACAATTGGAGGCTGAAAGAATGGCAAATGCAACCCGGATATAACTTTTTGATCCCAGAACCCAATTAAATTTGTGGTTTTAAAGTGTGTGTGACTCCTGAGTTCAGCTCTAATACTAGATTTATATTATTTCCTGGAATGAAAGTCACTGCAGACAATTTCCAGAGGAGCATAATAATGATCCAGTGAAAAATGAATCTGGCTTTTGATTTTAAATTTTTTTTTTCACAACAGAAATAAGATAGAAAACCAATTTAGTTTTATATTGGCTATTCTTTTAATGCTCAGTAACTTTCCTACCATCATTGACTTCTCTTTTTCCCAGATATCTTCTTCATTAGTGCTGCTGTTGCTACACAGTGTTAGCATGCATTTGTCTTGACCTGGCTAATGCTATAGTGCTACTACATATTTGGGGAGAAGAAAAAAAACAAACCCAGAATATTGGTTGAAGGGAAACTTTTCTTATCAAATACCCTATTCATAAACTCACTTTTCATGAATAACGAGTATTCTGTGAACTGTGTGTTTCTCTTTTTTTTTTTTTTTATCATGTTGAGGTCCTCTGCCTAAAATGATGCTTCAGCCCGAACAGTTAAGGTGAGGGGGAACTTTAGACAGCAGTAACGGTGAATGCTCTGTGCTGAGCTGCTGTCTGGCTCAAAACAGCCTTTGTGCTTCTGAATTATTATTAGAGACACTTAAGTTTTGGACTAGCAGTACTGTATCTGTGTCTCATTCCTAGTTATATCACAGGACAGGTTTTGTCTCACAAGGAGACTGTTATCTTAATTGTGCTGCCTCTTGGAGTTTGTGGCACCTTTTGCTCTTGCAGACCTCTAGGAAAGAGAGCTGAGATACGCCAAAGATGAAAGGAAGCGTCCTTGCCCTCCTCTTCACTCCTCTTGCCGAGCTCTTCGATGTGGAGTTTGGCAGGTTCTGTCAGTAGTAAGAGGTTTCTGGTCTGTAAAGTGATATACTTGAGAGCTTTGGGGAAAACCGTAAGTTATTCTTAGGCAGAAAGTGACTTTAAATTCTGTTTTCCATGGAAAGAAATGAAGATGGTGTGAGAAGTCTTGCTTCTATAGAGTTGAGCTTTTTTTCCCCTGCCTTTGCTGCCTGGCTCTTAATTTAGGGGGGAACTGGCTACCTGTAATATTTATCATAATGACATTTTTGTTCGTCAAGGTTGCTCTGAAAATGAGCAAGTATCAGAAGTGTAAATGTGCTCCTTTGCTGTTACCAGTGGACTTGCATGGGCATGAATGAAGCTGTTTTTTTCAGCTACCTGAGGTTGGAGCAATACAACCCATTTGGCATCCTCTTTCTAACCCCATGTGACTGGGAAACAAGCTGACTAGAGCTCTGTCTGACATTTGTCTAGGTAAATTTCAAAAATAGGTCCATCTTCATAGTCTCTCTTTCGTTTTAATGTGAATCACAGCTTTGTTTTCCACCTTTGGTTGCTACTGGTTGAGTGTTTTCCCAGATAAAGCGAATATAGTTGTGAAGTAGAAGCATATTCACTTTTACTTCTTCTTGGACATTTTTCCCCCTCCAATCTGAGCTCTGTCTAGAGACAGAGCTGAGGGAAACATACATGGTAATGTAGTTCCTGGATTATCCTGGATTTGTGATAACCGTGGATACAGAGGGATGAATGCTGTCAAGAACAAGTTTCAGCTCAGATGAATGTTAACTGAAGATGAAAATCACTATGAAGAAAAAGAACTGTTGCTGCAAAATCAAAACAACACATCCTTTTTGAAGCCTTTGGGAAAGTCCTTCTTGGACAAAAAAAATCTTCTGTGAATCAAAAAGATATCCGTTAATTCCTGTTATCCCTTCTCTATTTCACATTAGAAGATACCTTGGCTATGATGATCATCATCTTTATTCTTTCTCCGCTGTCTTGACTGAATACAGAGTACGACTCTGACGTGGTCAGTGTGATCCTCATTTCAGATACTGAGAGGAGAGGTACTCATCTGTGTCCAAAATCAAAAAACAAAACATCAATCCACGTGAACTTGGTGATTCAGTGAGATCTTGGAGGAATACTTTTTCTGCGAGCAGCTAACTTACTCAAACTGATGCTGATTTACTGAGTAAACCTGTCCTGATACAAAGCTTATTGTATCTCTCAGCATTACCTAATAGAGGGAAAATTCAGCAGAATGAAGACCTGACCCCTAAATCTAGCTTCTTTTTTCCTTCCACTGCCACCCCACATCCTCCCTCTGCCCCCCCAAAGCCGGTTTGGTAGTTGACCACTTTGCACCTTGAAAGACCAGCAACGTACCCTGTGGTTTGTCCATTCAGAGCGAAGCATGAATCAGAAAACTGGGCTGTATCTCTTCATCTCCTTTTTTCAGACTCTGAGAACAGCACTATGCTATTGGTGCTGGTTTTGAGCTGAAGTTCCTATCTGGATAACATATCCCTGGATATGGTATGTTGAACTTGCAGAGCTGGTCTGCCGCAATGAAATCCCGGACCAGATGAGTTGAAATGGATACTTGAATGAAATCATTATTACTCTCCCAGACACAGAAAAGTAGACATACAGTAATGGCTTAGACAAAATGCATTGTTTAAAGACCATGTTAAATGAATCCCTCCAGGAGGCCTTACGTTTTTATGGAGAATGCTGTCCAAGCAAGAAAGATCTGTTCTTCCTTAGTCCTGCAGAATAATTGAATATGATTTTGAAACTTCAGTCTGCTTCATGTGTTACTGTCCAGGTCAAATACCTGCAAAAATAAATATCATACTACTTTTTCCATCAAGGTAGACATGTTTAGAGGCCCTGTTTCAAATCAGATTGTTTTTGAAGCCTAGTACTATACTCTGAAATCAGAGTAGTAGTTTTCTCAACTGATTCACAATTTTTTCCAAAGTAGATATGTGAGATTTTCTTTCTTCTGTTAAACCTAAAAATGTAGTCTCGCAGAACTTCTAGGCTCTCAAGGTGGAGCAGTCACTTTGCTTGGAGTGACATAGGCCAAATGGCCTCAGGATTAGTGATACAGAAATTCACTCATTGTGCTGCTTTGTCATCAGTCTGCTACCAGTTCTGCGGGTGCCTGTCTAAAAGTCTTCTCTGTGCGTTGCTGCTTATTGAGAGAAAACCATATACAACTTGTCTCATTCTGGATATTCTAAGGAACGCATCTTGGAGGAAGAGGTGGAAATTCTCTTTACAAATGATCTTTGATCCCTAGGATCATGATTGATAGGAAAAAATGTGTCTGTATTTACTTTAAAATCCTCTTTCTTTAAACAAGAAGATCCAGAAGGACAACTTTGCTAGAGATAAACAGATCAGGGAGGAGAGAGTCAGAAAATAGCTTGGTCGTTATTACAGAGAACGCATCCTCTGCGTTTCATATATTCAGAATGTATGTTATAATAATTTTAAAAGTTGCCTGTAAGTTTTTCCCCGGCTTGCACTTGGAAATTGGTGTGTATCTCTGTGTGTAGGAAATGACCAAGAAATAGAGTATCCTGTCAAGATGTTTTGTAAGCAAATAATTAATGTCCTTTAATTCTGGTTTCATACCAGACACTGAATGTTTCTCCCTCTGCACGCACACAGACACACAGAAGGGGAATGCAACCTGACGCATGCATTCCTTGTCAGGTTGTCCATTTGTAGAGATGAAAGCTGTCTTTATGTCTACAGTCTATGATGTGCCTTTAATCTCTTTATTACCAAGATGGCGTTATAAATAAGGTATCAAATTTCCTGTTTGCCTTTTTATTTTTTTGATATGTGAGCAAGTCTATGCACTAGTTCTGATTTGTAAGTTTTCTTACATGTAGAAGTGATTTTTGGCAAGACTGTGTTTCTCTCCAGGGTTCTAATAATATAATAATATGTTATTTTGCATTGCACAGAAGTGTTTATTTTTAATCTCTGGCTTTGCTGCTCAGAATGTGATAGGTATTCAGTGAACTATTTGTGTGTGAGAAGGGTATGCCCAACATGGCATTTAAAGGCTCTGTTACGTTTTGAGGGGCTGCAGTGGGAACAGTGACCGTGTTACGTGATACTGAAGATGTGCCCGGTGTGAACCTTAGTTTTCCTCTGAGAGTTTGATGCTGTTGGGTAAGTAGTGTAGCACATTAGCACAACTGCTTCTTCCCATGTTAGAGTGGTATTCCGATTTTAGCTTAGCCTTAACTGATCTTAAATCTTTATCCTGTCTTCAGCGCAAAGATGCTATATACACAGGCACAGCTGAATGGCGTGAGGAAGGTTATGAGTTGCAGTCCCCAGCAGAGGTGAATCCCATTATGATGGTTAAGAGTAGTCATGAGAGTAAAAACTTGAGGTTCAAATGGTGATATGTTGGTAGGCTTGGTAAAACATGATGAGTTGTCACTGAGTCGTCACTGACCTGACATCTGGCTTACTAAGGTCTTATTGTGCTGGAGAGGAAAGCCTTTGTATCCCATTAGCCATCTCCTGAACACAGTTCTTTCCCTTCCACTCACTCAGTGGCAGTGATCCTTATGAAAGGATACAAGACTAGGTTGTGGGGATTCTTTTTCCCTTTCCTCACGGGATCCTAAAAGATTATGGTATCTCTGTAACTCCTATTTGAGCCTCAGTGGAAATTGGCTGTCTGATTTCCATTCTGACATGATACATCATGAATATTGAAACTCCTAACATATGCAGCTGTGTGTGCATTTCTGCAAGTACTACAACTCTTACAAAAGCAAAGCAGAAATTTGCTGAGCTCTAAACAAAATACCTTCTTCCTTAGGAGATGTTTCAGAATACAGGTATCATGAACAGATGGGAACAAGGGTTCACCAGCTTGATATTGCTGTTGGTGATGCTGGTACTGGGAGCAGCATTCAAACATGCAGAAGAGATGTTTGGGCAGCAGTTGCATACCGCTCTGCAGGACCAGTGCAACAGTTTGGAAAAAATCTTGATTCCTTTTTGAGTAAAGATGTGGTGGTTACAAATACCCAACTGTTTGCTAAGGGCCTTTGTGCTGGTTTTGGGTGGTAAGTCACATTTGAGCCAAACATAGAAACCCAGCAGTTTCTGTAGAACCGCCTGCGGAGTGGGATGCCACACAAGTAGCCCCAGCAAAATCTGGCCTTCATTGCTAAGAACAGAACCAGGAACAAATGTTAAATTTTTAGTTTTCTACATGCATCTTCATCTATTAATAAACAAAAATATAGCCATGGAAATTTGTATGCCTTCCTTGTGAAATCTCTGCTTTTATAACGGTTTCCTCATACTGTAGAGCAAAGCTAACAAAAACAGTGGTTTTATGAAGCAAACTGTTTTTTCCTATTAGCTTTCTGCAAGCAAACCTGAAATAAATAGTTGTGCAGCCAGAGTATGATTTGCAAGCAGTATTAGAATAAAGATAATAAAGAAGAATGACATTTCACTATAAGAACTCAGTTTAGTGGCATCAATCTTAATGCAGTGTTACCTTTTCTGCATTTTTAAAAGTGAAGGAATAAAGTGATAGTGGCCTTAAAACTTAGATGTTGCAATGTAGACAGCTGCCAGCAGAATCCAGTCTTCATTAAGAAGACAACTTTTAGTATTGCAATAAATTATTTTTTTAATTAAGACTTTTCTGTATCTTTATCCTTCTTGGTCCCAAGGAATTGCCGAGTTAGTGGTTCTGAAATGCAGAGCATATGAATAATGCAGCTTTACAAGTAAGAAATGTGTGTAAGAAAAATCATTCGATTCCAGTATCAGTTTGTTACTGAATGTTGATTTAAACAAGTGGAGGCTGTCCCTCCACTTTTGTTTTGAATTCCTATTGTTTTAGTTTGTAAACTTTCTGGAGCCGAGACATCTTAAGTTGAGCTTGTGCAGGGAGCAGGGTTTTGGCTTGGACTTGTCAGTACTGCTAGGAAAAGAAAAGAAGTTTTTGAAGGGAGAAAGAATCACTAAAAGTGTGAGAAGTAATGCAAATTAGAAATGGAACTTGAACATACCACATTTCAAATTCTGTTTGGACTTTGGTATATCCAGCTCAAATTGTAGGTGGAAACTGTAGTGAAAAACAGCTAAGAAGAAACTTTATCAACTCTTCCGAGGCACATTATAAAGATACAAATACAGCGAATATAGTAACACAAGAGAACTTGATTTTTAGAGTGTATTTGTAAGAAGTAATCAAATGGGATTACTCAATGGCTGGTATTAAACAGCCAAGAGTTGTTTACTGTATGTGCTCGTTTGATTTAATTGAAGTTTTGATATAATATCAAAATACATGTAATTCAGGCAGCAGATTGTTCTTTTTATTGAAAAAAGATCAAGAAAATCCTATTGATTTGCTAAAGTAAACTCGGATGCTATTTTCAATCAATATTTTTTAAAGAATCTTTTAATCAATTCTCGTGGAATCTAAAAGTTCAGTAATAGATATTGTTTCTTGTGTTTTAGGGCCACATTTTCCTTTGCTGAGACTTCCTTGTAGAAGAAAAATAGTTAACAGAGGATGACATCTCTTCTGTGCTTTTCCGCAGCAGGAACAGAATTCCTGCCTTACCCTGTTGCGGTCTTTCCGCTGCCTTCAAAGAGGCTTGGATCAGACCCATAAATCTCTGCTCACTTCTGTAGGCCATTTGAAGGCATTGCTCTAGAATCAGGTTTCTTCCATTCGTATTCAATTTGTAGGATTCACGGTATTTGACTGAAGAAAATGTTCAGCGATACCTTCTGGCAAACTCATTCACCAAAGCATCACTGTCTGCCTCTCATTATTAGAGAGGGCAGGGGAGGAAGAGCCGTGAACATCAGCGGTGGTACCCAGGGTGAAGCTGTTCACACCTTTTCTGCAACTGTGGAGTGCCTGTAAAATGCAGGAATGGTTTCTCTCCATCACTGTCACATCCTTGAAACTTTGTCTGTGACAGAGCTCCCGCTCCATATTAGGCATGACTAAGCTCGTCGCGTCTAAGGGCAGGATTACCAAACGCGCTAGTACTGAGGTCCATTTTCCAACTTCTGGAAGCTCTTCCCTTATCAGTGCCTCGATTTTCCTTCGTGCATTCCCTTGGTAATAGAGAAGTTGTGGTCTAAAAGTGAAGGAATCTGACCCTCTTCATGCCAGGTTGTTTTTTTCTGTCTCTCTTTGCTAATGTATCCTTTTTCAGGGCAAGTGAGAGAGAAAGATGATGTTGTCATCGTGTGCATGGTTTTAAAATGGTTCAATAAAATTCTTTCTCAATTCTAAAAATATATTGCTGGCTCTTTACGTAATACACTGTCTTTAACTGTGATTTTTATCCGGACCTCAAAGTATGAGGAGCTAGATTTTTTTTTTAAAATTGGAGGTGGCCGACTGTGGCATTCCTCACGCTGGCCAGTACCTGAACCCAAGTAATACCTTGTGCAGCAGGTGTATTAGATACAGCTGCCCAGAGATATCAGGGAGGTCGGAGGTGTGTATGTTTAGGATTTAAGAAATGTATTAGTGCATGGCCCAGTTGTCAGCATCTGGCTTTAATTCTCCTGTAGGAACTGTTCCGCTGCCCTAATAAAGGGGAACTAAAGAGAGAGTGGAGCTAGTATTTAAAAACTGACTTTAGGTTGGCTGCTGAGTGGAAGAAATATCCATATGTTTTTAATAAAATTTAAGGGAAACATTATCAAAGGTTTTCAAGATGACTGTACATCTTCCTCCCCTCCAAGCCCCATCAAACAATAATTAGGAAAGATTCTGTTTGAAGTGAATGGGGGTTACTCTAACAGAATCGGGGGGGTGGAGGGGTACTTTTGCCTCCTGTAACACTTCCCCTCTTATCATCTTCAATTATTCGTTTTGTATCTGTACAACAGTGGGAAAGGATTTTCCTTACATTAAAGTAGGGCTCTTTCTTTAACTCTTCACTCCCACTGATACTTCATCCTGTGAGGTTGTATTTCTAACCGTCAGCGGCGATGTCGTGCAGTTCTTTGAGAGCATTTTGTGAGGGCTGCCTTAAAACATGGGTTGGTGCCGATCAGAAATGTTGTGGACACATGTGGTTTCTGTTATATATCACATAACTGAAGTTATAACAAGGTTTGACCATGGATAAATGAAGACTTCTGTGGTTTCTTGTAATTTGTGAATTTGTCTAATCAGTGTTGCAAACATCTTACTCGTGATGGGTCTACAGCACAGCTTAGTGAAATATTAATAGCCCTAGAAAAGAAAAAAAAAAATCACTCTTTCTTCCAAATATCAAACAATTGGTATGTGTCCTGATTAGGGTTGTTCTTTTTTCTAATTGGTTTTGTGTTTTTTAAACTATGAGACTACACAGGTGCAGGGAACTCTGCTGCTGTAGCCTCCTTGTAAAAGCAGTTTTATTGGAAAGGAACATTACATTCTCCGATGGAGTCAGTTTGGGGAAAAGTTTCAAGGTAGCACGTGGGTGAGAAGTGTGCAAATCACATTATTTGTTTACAGGATTATAAAAGCTGAATGAGAAATTAATTCAGCACGGCATGTTGCTTTTTCATTTGTGATTCTTAAGCGTTGGTCTGTAACATCAGACAGCACAAAATCAGCGTTCTTAAACTAATTCTGAAATGGTTAAGATTTGTAGTGGAATAGGCATAGAAAATGTACATATAGTGACTCACTGGAAGAGGTAGGAACTTCTGTCCTCCAAATCTGAATTTCTTGCAGTTGTGGATACTGCATAAGCTGGAGAGGCCTGAAGCCTTTTTTTTACTTTTTTTTTTTTTATTCTTTAACACCTTTTGATTGAGAATTTGAAGTGCCACAATACCTGTTACCTTCCAATAATTGCTCCTTTTACACATCTAACAAATGCGTCCCATCAGGTTTGATTTTTCATTTACATACTGTGTCCTCTCTTGTGAAATCCCTTTGAGTTTAGGTATGTTACGGGGACTGCACCAGGGTAAACGGGAGGGGAGAATTAAGTCCAAAGTCTCCCTGACTGATAGGTCTGACTTGAAATCTCTTTGCTTGTGGTGACTTTTGTCTTTCCTGGCAAACTGTTCTGTTCGTTGAGCTGCTGTTCTTCGTATTAAAATCCCTTGATGATGAATATACTGTGTGCTGAACTGAAGCTCAAGTTTTCCTTTCTGGATGGTCTGTTACCAAAGGACTTACGCAAAGTGTGTGTGCAGGTTGCTTGTCTCACAGCATCAAGTGGTGTCTGGATGTGAGCTGTCGGCACGTGAATGACGATGCTGTTCAGTTAGTGACACACAAATAATCAGGGACTGACTTTGTTCCCGCATCCAGCTCAGCCAGAAGTTCTCCTTGCCTTCCTTGGGTGTCTGCTAGGAGGATGAGGGCTTTCTAACCCTTATTGAGTTCCAGGCGTGTCGCACCCCAAAGCAAATGGGGTGGAGGTCGGTGATAGCTTTGCATTGCTTCATCTCAGGCTAATTGCAAAGGGGTTGCTAACATGCCACTCTGGGTAGGATTAGCGAGGTCCTTGCCACATGTGAGCGTGCGAGTTCAGCTTGAAATTCTACAGTAATACAAGGATGTCCTTAAATAGCACTGTGGAGCCTTATAAATTAAGGATTTGTTTAGTCTTTCATTGTTCTAAGGAATCTGCAATTATAGCATTGGTTTGTGCATGAATGTATATTATTAAACCAGCTTTAAAAAATGCATAATGCTTGGAGAGCGGTGTTTTGCAAAGTTGAAACTTGGCATTATAAATTCATTCTTTAGCGTTTGAGTGAAACATGAGGAAAGAGTGCAAGTCTGTCAGAAATTAACTCCTTGTCGTCCTCCTTTCAGCTAAATAACGGGGTGCCTTCCTTTCCTTCTCTGATAACTTAAAGCATTTTCTTGCTTTAAAGATTTTGTTAAAATCCTCAGGACACCCCTTCGAACCAGTCAGTCCATCCCCAAGCCCCTGCACAGCATTGAGTACAAACTCCTAACAGATCCACTTTACGCTGAAGTTTGCAGGCACCTCATAAATGCTAAGCCAGAGCCAATATAAAGACCTCCATCTCTTGGGATTAACGAGCACTCTTGAAGAAGGCAGGGGGGGGGGGGGGGGGGGGGAGAGAGAAAGAGAAAGAAAAAAGAAGCCCAAACTACTCTTTGTTCAAGTTTGCCCTTTTGAAGAGTTCTTATTATAAGCAAACTTTTGATTTAAATTCAAGGTAAATTTTCTTGTTAGTCACATTGTTTTTAGAAAAAAATACCCTAATCTTAATTGAAAGGAGCCTGATCCCCTAAAATGATGATATATAGAGTACCCGTTGAGTTCTTTTATTTTGCTTTGAATTTTTGCGACATCAAGGTATGTTTGGTTCCCATTCCTAGGCTTTTATGTACAACGTGAAGGCTGGAAGTATGCTTTAGGAAGTAAAAGCTGGCATTCTTAGATGATCATTTGTTTGGAGGAGCTGGGGTTTTAAATAAAACATCACAGATGAGAAAATCAGAAGAACTGTCAATGTTGTCATTACCTGAACGCAGTTCAGATCAGTGGTGTTGAAAAGTTGTCATCTGATGATTACACGATGGCCTGTGACACAGAGCAGTTGTCTCAAAGACAGGTGCGTATTAGGTTGATGTAACAAAATTGCTACCTGCAGAAAGATAGGCAGAGTTGTACTCTCATTCCTCGTATTTAACTTCACCTGCGACGAGGCTAGGAGACCGTGCTAATTGTGAGAGTAAGAAATACTGAGCTATTACTCTGGGGAGAAAAGAGTCTGCGTGTACTGAGATCAAACCAAGCTAATAATTGCTCTGGATTTCTAGCATTGTTATAAACTAAAAACACAAACAAATGTGGTTTTGCTAGACTCTCCTTTGGAGGCTTCATTCCCCTTTCAGCCCATTACGTGAGTTCCATCAGAGAATGTAACTCCAGCTTTTTATTTATTTTTTGTGTCTGTGTGCATTCATTGGAAAAAACAAATTTGACCTGCTGGTGTGAGTCAGAAGAAGTTTTGGTGTATGCTTAGGCAGAAGGATGCCTAGCACTTGACTGAGGCTGACTTGACAGAAGAGCTTTTAATTCCTGTGCAAGTACATGGAGACCTGGCACCTGCTTCCGAGGGCAGCTGGGGTCAGTGTTACCACACACATACGCACAGTTCCTCTCCTGTAGCACAGGAATACTTGCAATCTGTTCAAAACTTGATAATTTTTGCTTTTAATCGGAGAATGCGCTCAGGGATGTGTGTGCTCCTAAATCCCATTCTTGTTGTAGGTGAGTGCCTCAGAAAAGCATAGGGAATACAACTAATCCCCCTTGGAAGTGAAAGGCAGAGTGGGTGACGCATCTCAAATCCCACAGTCAGCCTGGCAGAATCCTGAATTTGAACTCAAAACTCAGGAGATTCAGTCCGGAGCTTCAATCAAAGAACTGTTCTTTTTGTCTCTTGCAGTCCTTCATTTTCAAAGATGTTCCTGTTTAAATGTGTCTTGACCACGTACAGGTGACCTGTGCGGAGCAGGAAATAATCAGAAAACCTTGAGATGCTCTGTTATGCTTTATTTCAAAGCTCTGACCTGTGCAGGATGCCTTCTGAATGTCTCTGACCGTCTCCTCTCACTTCTGAGCCCTCTGTGGCAGATCTTTTGTCATGGGTTTCCGTTAGTGAGAGCAGAGAGGCTGTTGGCAAACCTTACACCCTTTTAATATCTGCTTGAACGCATCTAAAGCAAATCAGGGAAATAATATTTATGTAGCATGGTCATGAAATCATTAGCAAGCTGGCTGGCAAATTAGAATTTTTTAAAAAGGGAAATTTAATTAAATAATGACATAGTTGTAGTGCGATTTCATATCCTCCTCCTAGACAAGCATTTGTTATGAGCTTAGGTAAATATTAGATATTTATCTCATAGAAGTTGCAGGAAAATTTAAATATTTAACATCCTAGTAGTCTGCTCCTCAATATTTAATTAGAAGGACAAGTTTCTCTTAAGTTGTTTTCTTGCTTGGGTGTGAACTTGTAACGTACAAGCATTCAACTCACTGAAAGTACGATTTTTGCTATTGTAATTTCATCATTAAGTGGCTGCTCCAGGCATTAAGGCTTTTATTTCAAAAGCGTTAATGTTATTTGTAACAGCCCGGTCATGAAGAGCCTGGTCAGTGGCAACCAGCACCTGCAGCTGGTATTGTAGGGTAAAGGCACAGAAATTGTTCTATTTGCTTTCATGGGTCATCTCCCATATTGGCTTTTGGCATAAGGGCTTTTCTGGAGGGGGATGTTAATCGAGCATGCTGTGAGCTCTCTGTGGCCAAACCAGCCATGGTCTTTCTCATGGGTATCTGTACATCCCAGCTGCCACAGCATTACATGGCAAGCTTATACAATGAGTACTTGAGTGACAGATACAGCTCTGGTCTGGGAGTAAATTTTGCTTGGCTAAATTTTCTAAGGCTCCAGATGTGTTGTCTTTCCCTCTGTTTATGTTACACTATCCCTCTCCTAATTTTCTAGTCTCTAGGGAAGAAGCTGCAGGTGGTTCCTACAGTTCTTAGCCATGAAGCAGTTGGTCCGGAGGAGCTGGAGTCATCGTGTTGCTCCTTGATTAGCAGGTCTTGGTAGAAGCTTAGGTCTAGATCTAGAGTCTTGTGACTACAAGTGTGCTTGAGACAGCAAAAGACTGTGGAGTTGGAAAGAAATTTATTATTAGACCTTGTGCCTGGTTTGTAACTCTGGTACCAGCTGGAAGGGAGTTTGAGGTATGCAGCATAAGAAAAGGCTTATGCGGAAACTAGACTGGCAAAGTAGAATCAATTGTGTAACGGGATGTCTTCAGCAAAGGTATTCTCGTGTTGTCTCCCTGTTATCTTTTTTTTTTTTTTATTTATTTCAGAAGACATACACCAGCTATTTGTAATTTTGAATGCATTAGGAAGCAGTCAAAACAGCGACAGCTAGGTCAGAAAAACAGATGCATTCCTCCATCGTAATTGCATATGATAATCCTCTCCATTGTTGTTATTTTAAAGGAAATTATACTGATTTTAAATTAGTCTTTGATTTGTCTTCTGTGTGAGAACCACAGCCAAGTTATCTTTGCCTTAGAATTGACAAAACTGCACTGTTTGTCATACAGTCATTTAGTAGCAACCCAGCAAATGCAATGCTGTTCTGCAGCATAACTGTATAAATCAAAAACTAATATTTGCCACCACCTTTTAAAAAAGTTGCTGACATATTAGAGAGATGCTAAATGAGCCTTATTGATGTTCCGTTTTAATTAAATACAAGGTAAATGCTCAGTAATTGCACCTTTCATTAAAATGTGAATGTGTGATTTGCAAGCTTCCCGGCACTGCCCTTTAAAAATCATCTGAAAATAATTTGGTCTGGTGGCATTAAGTCACTATAGCTTAGCAATGTATTGGTAACTTAATAAGCTGCTGGCATTTGTTTTGGAGAAATTGTCCTTCGTATGCAAAGCTGTCAGACTGCTTGACTATGTAATTCTTCTTCATGTGAAATAATACGATAAGGTTCTCGGTATCGAATTGAATGCTTTACCGTGACCCATACTGGGGATCTTTGTGCATGGACTGGAATTGCTTCACAGCAGAAGTATCATTTGGTGACAAACATGCTGATTTCTTTACATCCGTCTGTCTTATTTACAAGATAGACCACCTACTTTCTGCCGTGCACTCAGGTGCGAGCAGTTGCATGTTGCGAAACGGAGCCCGTGTCCTGGTTATTTTTGATTCACCATTTAATGAATAAATGTTGAACTTGCACTTTCAATAACGCAGGTGTGTTTATGCCTCCTTTGAAAGCCAACACATGCTGTTTTGTGAGAGAAGATAGGGAAAATTTACATTCTTGCCTGCCTTAAATTAGGATCTGTATTAACGATTTAGACTATTGCGTTATGAGAGCATCGATTTCATCTGTTCCAATGATTCCTTTTAATGAAATTGTTCAAGGCTCAGCTCACCACAGAGGAGAGGCTGCTCTCTGCATTATTGGAGCCAAGTTAAGGTCACAGATCTTGGCTCTTCCATCATGAGAATCGTTCAATAGAAAACATGGATGGGCCAGAGAACAATTTTCAGCTAATTCCGTGATTGCTTTGAAAGCAGTGGTGAAAAGCACAGGAGTTAATGAGCCTCTCCATTACTTACCCATTCCACCTAACTCAGCAAGCTAAATAAAAACCCCCTGATATTCAACTGCAGCTATTGTTTTAAGTGTCCCCCAAACAGACCTGTTTCAGCTGAGAAGGTGGCCTGCCTCTAGTGAGAGGGAAGATCAAATGGCTGAAAGACTGACTCTCCTGCTTTCTGTTCTCCTGTCTGTCAGTGGCCTTCAGGAAGTCACTTCATCTTTATTTTCTGTCTTCTCATATGAAAAGATAATGTTTTCCCACTTTGTGAGGATTCTGACTTTGCAGTGTTTGAGCTGCCTGAGAAAACACAAGTGCAGTTAACTGTGAAGTGTTCCTGTTGGCTAGCACAATTAAGATACGGTGTTTCCTGTTCCTTAATGTTCTTGTTATATGTTTAAAAAAAAAAAAAATAAAATTCCAAAACCAAACACCCCAACAAAAACCCACCAAAAAACCAACCAACCAAAAAAACCCCAAACAACCCAGGCCAGATCTTCTCTGTTTCTTCATACAATGTGCCTGACACGGGGTCCTTTAAAAAGAAAGCTAGACAGTCAGAGAAGAACTACACAAGTACATGAGTTACATTGATAAACCAGTACCAAAAATGTCAAGGAAATAGTTTTCATCCTGTTATGCGTGTTTGTGTATAGAATTGGAAATATGTTGCTATATACAATACAATAATTATATATGTAATATTTTTTGCTGTATGTGAGGATATAAATATTTAATGTAATATAATCAGTATCTATAACAACTATAAAAAAAGATGTAAGCATGTGTGGTTTTGTGTATGAATAATTAGATAAGATTTAGTAGATAGAATAACAATTGGATAGGTACAATAATACTTCTCATGTTCAGGATGCCCTTGAGCAACACTTCCCACTTCAAGAGCGTTTTCATAGTTTACTGCCCCGTAAGTATCTTTATGGTGGCAAGCTCAGAAAGCCCGTCTTCTAGGGTATCCTTCGTGCATTCCCTAGATAGCATTGATAGAAAGCTAATTTCCTTGTTTTCATGTAAACAAGGAAAGCTGCAATTCAAAGTGTTTTGTCTGGCACAGAAGAGACAAATGATAGTAATAACACTTACCTCTTATATAGTGCATCTCAAACCATTTGGTCTAGCTATGAGTCAGGCGCTCTCAGGGGTTACCGGTTCCTTATGTCTTACCGTGGCGTGAGTCCTGAATGCTGCCCGGGTCTTGGAGGACTGCTACATTGTGTTCAAGGATGAAAACAGAGGCACCCAAAAGTTCAGGCTTTCATAAGGTGGAAAAGACAAGAAAATAATCCAGGATTATATGCTTTGAGAAACATGCTTTCAGCAGATGCAATTCATGCCCGAATGCACCTGAGTTGTGTTCTTACTTTATTATGCTCCAGACATGGGTAGAGTTTAAAGATCCCTTTCTGCGTCGCACAGCTGGGCTGTAATCCTGACTCATGTCTCCGGTCACAGCCCAGGCAGGACAGTGGGCAGCAGTAGCTGTTCCGGCTTGGTGCTCCTAGCTGGGGCACAGGAGCTCAGGTGCGTCCTGTCTTCCCTTCTCCAAGTGTTTCTGCAGTAGCTGAGCGTTTGTCTGTCTCTTGGTCTATTCTGATGAGAAAAGGGTATCTACAAAAATTCCTCTGGGAAACATACCGAAATGTTGGGAAATCCTCAAAAAAGAAATCGGTGTTTTTATGTGGCTTGCGCTCAAGCTCCTTGTGAGGATTTGAAGTGATGACCTTACCCTTGCACACATTTCACTTTTGGGAATATGCAGCTTTACCAGTTGTGTGGGAATGACTGGAAGGAAAAATTGCCAGGAAGGAAGGAGAGAACTGGACCAGATTTTGTACCTTAACTGCAGTGTCACTGATGTGAATGTGATTTCTAGTCTCCTCGTCTGGTCTTTTTAAGTGATGTATGACTTCTGCTTAGGCTGCTCTGCATTCCCCCCCCTCCCCCCCGGCCCGATGCTTCCAGACTCTGAGATGCAAAGAGGTCAGCTCTGCAAGGAGGAGCTGACGTGATGAGATGCAAGTTCTGAAAATCCTTTTTAGTGATAGTGGGCAGGGGAAAAAAAAAAAAAAAAAAAAAAAACAAAAAAAACACCCCAAAACGTTTAATCAGGGTCAAGGTATAAGACTAGGACTAGAGTATATGGGGCTTTGTGATAACTGAGTGTTCCTTAGAAATAACTCAAGTGCAGTGTGGGGAAAAGAAAGCTTTGCCAGTCTGGATTGCCATTCACCTCCCTACTTCAAACTTGGCTTGTTGAAGCAGGGCAAAAAGACTACTTAAACTCTGTGGATGATCATACATTGCCTGGTTCTGTAGTCCTGTGTTTAAGACAGCCTAAAACATTAGTGAATGAGCCAGGCAAATAATAACATATTTTGCAGAATTTACAGGTAACAAAGTCTTCAGTTCTTGATGCATGGCCATAAAGAGGAGTTGGATGTTGTGTACTGGTTTGATCAGGCCTGCTGAACTGCAAGCAGTGATTTACTGCTCTTTAGTTTTTGAAGAAAGTTACCCTACATAATAATAGTTGTTTTCCTTATACCACTGTTTGTCAAGCAACACTATGCACACATCAAAATGTTCTCTGGATAACAACGGAGATAGAGATAACAGTTAAGGTCTGTGAGTGTCTGCATATGAATTTCTGTATTAAATATATAAGGAACGTTTTGCTTAGGATTGCTGGAAATTAAGATAAATGTGACCATAGGATTCATACTTACCCTCACTGTTGGTAATTGACTGTTTAATAGTGGACTTATGCTAATTTACACCCTGATTCTTGGAAGTAACTTTTCCCAGTGGTGCTGAACTCCTGTACCTCCTCCTAATTTAGAGAACGCCTAGAAGATGCTCGGTTTGGCTAACCTGGGTTCCAGGTGCATTTTGAGCTTACTCCTGGTAGAGTGTACTGTAAATAAGTTGACTCTGAATGACCTAGATATCTAGTTCAGAGATTGCTGCTTGCTTGCTTTTTTTGTTTTTTAATTTGTGAGTTGTATGGCATCAGTCTGGCAAGTTTGATAATGCTAAATTCTCTGAGCAGAAAAATAATTACAGGACAAAGAGAGTGACCACTGATATTGGAAATGGGGCGGGGAGGAAACCCCAAACAATGGCGTTTAAGGAGCAAGTAAAGTGTGCCTGATAATTGAAAAGTAATCTATCTCAGCAGCATTTTGCACTGTGGAAATACATCAATAGTTGCTTTGTTAAAAGCTAATAACTGTAACTCATTCAATTAAGCTATTACATATATGCTTGTGTACGCCCATGCGTGGATGTGATGGGAAGCACAAAATGAAGTAGTCTACAGCGTGAATGTGCATGCAGGCAGGTTTAGGGCAGGATAACCACGGCTGGGCAGAAACCAATTTCTAAAAGTTTTTTTCCAATTAAGTATTTTTTTGGATCTGATTTCTCAGGTCCTATTCTTAGTTAAAAGCTACTTTGCGGTGCTAGTACACGGCCACTTGGGTTTTGTACTTTTTTTTTTTTGTTTTCTGATTTACATAAATGTTGCAGCATGCGGAGAGACTTGGAGAAAGATTTCTGAGGTGGAAGTGCATTTCTAATAAAATTGGTTCTATTTTCATTTCTTTGCTTGGAAAATACAAAGTTTTTCAACTTGCCCTCTGTATCTTGCGCTTCTCAAGTGCGAAAGCAAACACCTTTATATAAGTGTATAGATCTTTGTTATCTTACATTGCCTTGCCGAGATCCAAATTTTAACTAGAATATATTTTTTTAGAATTACTACAGCTCTGTAAAATAGTCAAATATTTTAGTTTTCTCTTAGTCGACAAATATTTAATTCTTCCTAAATACACAAAACAGTAATGTATGGGGAATGAAAGAATGTGAACATGACTTATAAGATCATCAAAGACAAACTTTTTTTGGGTTAAAATCCTGATTTATTGAAACTGCCTGGCATTGAATAAACTGTTTAATGATGCATACACTTAATTCCCTTTTTTGTATTTATTGGTTTTGCCGTGCTAGCCTGTCTTACGCTCTCAGCAATGCTGCTCGCTCATTGTACTTGTTTGGTGTTATTCCACCAGCTCTAAAAATCACGTAGTTAATCCAAAATGGTAATTAGGAAAGAAAAGGCTGCGATCAGCATTACTTGAACATGAGATGTTAAAATTAGAAACGGCACAAAGGTCTTCTGATTCATCATATCAGGTGGCTTTTTTTTCTCCTGTTGTTGAGAGGGGAGAGAAGTATACTCTCTTTATGGCAGTGCCCAGCCTGGCGAACTCCAGCGTTTGCACGCGAAGGACATTTCAAAGAAAAAACCAATCCTGGCAATTACTACAGGGGGAAAGAAGAAGGGAATAGAGGCCAATGAAACTTTGCAGTAAAGGAAGGCAAAATGGAAAGGATATGTAGGCTGTTGCTGGAGTTTATGTTCCATAAAAGAAAAATGCAATGGAAATCCATGGTGGGAAAAGTGGTTTGATGACATAAAAAGCAGGAGTTGTTTTCTTTGAGGGGGAATCGTCAGCTGAGTGAAGTAGATTTACCAAGAACTGCCTGATTTAAACCAGGACAGGACCTGTCCTTTGAACTTGTATCTCTAATCTTAAGGGAAAAATTCTTTTCCATCAGTGAAAAAAGCAAACCAGAAATCTAACTATATTATGGGGAATGTCAAAAGACTTTAATATTTTGCTGGCAAACATTTTAGCAATGTTTATAAACTATATATAGATTCTTGAGTCATATTTCTTAAATAATTGCTAGGCACAGTTTCAGTCTACAAGAACTTATAAAAGATACTATGATATTGGAGTAGGGATGAATTCCTTACAGATGAAGTTGCTAAAATAATGCTTAGACCATTTTACTGTCTGCATTTAAATTAAAATTTTACTTTAGAACCTTGCCATAAAGCACAACGTAGCATCATTCGTAAATTAATGTTGTTTGAAAACAGGCTTTGAAGAATACATCTTATAAATCTGTTGGATTACACTAGTAATGTTTAGCTGGAAAATATGTTCCAGTACAGCTCAGACTTTTAGGAGACAGAATTTGTCTGCACGTTACTTTGCATGGGTAGCGCTTTGACTTCATTATTAGATGGCTGATGATACTGCTGTTATAGATTCGGATTATAAAATGCCTTCCTGTGGGATATTCAAAGATTTTAGATCCAGCCTTGATTATTATTTTCACTGCTTACTCTACGAATGAAAACAGACATTGCAGATGTGTGTAAAAGTTGTAGAAATCCCCAGAGTTTGACCTTATGTGTAATGTTTTCTCCCTTTTAGTTGCCCAGTGCCATTTGTTTTACATACCAGCATTGTTAAGCATCAGATATTACTGTTACGTAAGTCATCAGAAATTTGGTGACAAAAATGAGCTGCCTCTTGCTTTACAAACCCCAAATGCTTGATGTTTTAGCACAAGAACTGCTTTCTGTATGGCAGGCTGTCCTTTCCTGTGCATGTTATTTTGAATTCTTAAGCATCTGTGATACTGAGCAAAATACTATACAATAGCAACTGGAAGCTGTTTTATAAGCTCAAATGAGGTGGAGCTTCTTGTATGGCTGGAAATGCCGTGTTTGGTATAGAGGGCTTTCCCAGGGCCCTGGAAACCTCCAGCCTGACCTGCCCCCTGGCAGCGTGGGCATGGTAGGGCAAATCTGCACCTAGCTCCATCCGGAGTTGCTAGCACGCTGTCCAAGTTGTTATTGATAGCTGCTCATAGAATCATAGAATGGTTTGGGTTGGAAGGGGCCTTAAAGGTCGTTCTAGTTCCAACCCCCTGCCATGGGCAGGGACACCTCCCACTAGACCAGGCTTCTCAAAGCCCCATCCAGCCTGGCCTTGAACACTTCCAGGGATGGGGCATCCACAACTTCCCTGGGCAGCCTGTTCCAGTGCCTCACCACCCTCATAGTGAAAAATTGCTTCCTAATATCTAGTCGAAATCTACCCTCTTCCAGTTTGAAGCCATTACCCCTTGTCCTACCACTACATGCCCTTGTAAAAAGTCCCTCTACAGCTTTCTTGTAGGCCCTTTTAGGATACTGGAAGGCCACTATAAGCTCTCCCGGGGGCCTTCTCTTCTCCAGGCTGAACAACCCCAACTCTCTCTGCCTGTTCTCACAGGAGAGGTGCCCCAGCCCTCTGATCATCTTTGTGGTCCTCCTCTGGACCCTCTCCAACAGTAGGAATTACCTTGAGGAATGCTCTGCCAGAGGACTATTGCATAGTTGAGGCATTTGGGAAGCAACACTTTTATAACACAACTTTCTTTTCATCCAGCATAGAGTCTAACCAACAGGGCTGTAGCCCTATTTTCTATTTTCCTCTAGGATGGATATATATATTGCATTTCCAGATAGCTAATTCATGATGGTTCCACTTGCTTTCCTTTGCTTGCTTCCTGGCACCTGCCAGTCTCACAGATAAAAAGCTTCCAAGGGAGTATTTCAATAAATAAACCAACAACACCAAACTCCAATATGATAGCCTTTCCTGTAGTGAACTGATAATTTTTCTGGTTTTATATGTGATGACCAAAAAACTGATCTTGGTGTAAATGCTGGTGGTTGGCATGTTAGTAAGATCTAGTACTGTGCCTTGGCCCTTGCGTGGAAACCAAGTAACACGCAGTGAGTCTCAGGGCATCTCACTGAGTAATGGTTTGTTCTGGGTGGCTCTGGTGAAGCACATCACTTGAGTAACATCAGCATTGCGATGGAGCAATGACAATGACAGCATCAAATACAGGAGGGAGTGTTGTGCCTTTTCCTTCCTCTTGCTGTTAGTTGATCTTTGTTTCATTTTCTCAGCATCAGCTGCAGCCCTCGTGCTTGTGCTGTGAGTGATGCGTGTGCGATACATTGCTCTGCTTCTTGCCTACCCTCCTCTGGCTTGAGTGTCACACGGGACTGGTTGGTGCTAGAAGGAGTTCAGTCCGCAGGAGAGATGGTCCTGCTCCTCTTGGATCTCTGCTTGACTCTCCTATTTTGTTCTGAGGCTGAAGGACAGATGGGCTAACCCCATACCAGAGACAAAGTATTTTCACTTCCACACTTTTACTAGATGATGCTTGTTGCAGGGAAAGGCTTCAAAGGTTTGACGTGTTTCTAGCAGCTTACCATGTTGCTCCCAGCCACTTCTCCATAAGGAAGCCAAAATGCCCTCCTGGGTTAGCCCATGGGCTCCGTGAGCTCAATTTGTCACCTCTGGTGGTGACATGAGCATGAGCCTGGCCTGTTCCTGCCCCAGCATTTGCAGCTCTTGGATTTGGCATGGGAGAGGGGACATCTCTGCACATTGCTTTTTACTGTCTGCTTACACATTTGTTGTCCCGTAGTTTCTTATCCCTTTTACAACCTGCTCGTGCCACTTGCCACCCCGGCCTCTGGGAGCAGTGCATTCCAGGAGCTTGCTACTGTAGTGTGAAGTTCACTCTCTTACATGTTTTAAACTGATTATTTGCTAGTTTCCACTATTGTCTGCTGGTTTGTAGCATGATGGGATTTGGGGAGCAGCAGTTCTGCGTTCGCCTCTTCCATTGCCCACGCAATTTTTGTCAACCTCTCTCTTATTACTGCCTCCCCCCTGCCCCCCCCCGCCCCCAGCCATCCCCTCTCCAGATTCAAATGCCTCAGCCATTCTAGCTTGTCATCCTCAGTGGCAAGCTGCTTGGCCAAACTTTAGGCAAAAAGTCTGACTTAAGGCAGTTTTGTTTTAAAATGGCCGTGTAAAATTAGGCATCCCAAGCTCTGGTCCTAAGGGACTCAAGTAAGTGGTCTGTTTCTCAAACTGCTAACACCCCAGTAGTTCCTGTGCAATGATTAGAAACTGCTGAATCTTCAGCAATTTTGAAAATTAGGCCAAGGATTTAGTTGCCCGAGGGTGGTATTTTGAAAAGAGTACGGGTTAGGCCAACACAAAGTGCTTGTAGACACCTTGCTTCAGTGGCAGATTTAGGCGTGTGACTACAAAAGCTAATACTTTTCTTAAAAGGATAGTTATTTAGTTGCGTAGTGGGGTGGATGGGATTTATGGAAGCTGAAGTAGGAAAGAAAATGTGAGGTATGCGTACTTTCAGGTGCTGTATTGTTCGAAATGTTAGCTTTTGAGAAATATTTCTGAGAAGACGTGGAGAGCGGCCAGTCTGGGAGTTTAATAACATGTTTTTGATCTGTAAATGTTATTATGCCATGGTTAAAAGGTAACTATATTTTTCTTGTCCAGTAATCACTACTGGCTTAACTGCAGTGTATTTCCTTTCAGGACTATGTGGTTGGTTATAGCAGAAATGAGCTATTGACTGGAATCTTATCATTTATCTAGACTTCTTTTGGTTATTTGAAATGTGCCTGCGAGGTAATAGGTGGCAATTTGCATTCTTTTGTTCTGTGAATTTTACCTGACAGCCTTGTCTACAGGCTCTTTTGTAAGGTTTAAAGGAACACCAGGGATGGGAGGAAAAAAGCTGAGCAAAATCTTGACCTTACCGGGACATATTTTTGTTGCGTCAAAATTCTGCCAATTTAGAAAGGTTTTGCTGAAGCAAATGCAGAAGCAGGAAGGAGCACAGCTTATCACAAAGAGGAAAAAGGAAACGAGTAAATTCTCACAGCAAGGTAGTTTGTTTGTTTGGCTTTTGTGTTTTTTGTTTGTTTGGTTTTTTTGGGGGTTGTTATCTTCCTTCTCTGCTATACTTCCATGTAAACCGATTTTTCCCCTGGTACTCTTATGAGAATTCAAATGCAAGACAAAAATTCCTGTCTTCCTGAGACAGGGCTTCCAGGAAGCTTTCTTTTTGTTTTGTTTTGTTTTTTTTTTTTTTTCATGTGCATATGAAAATTCAGAGGGTGTTCTTTAAATTATTTAAAGTGACTCTCTATATGAAGACCTGCCCATAGTGGAATATCCTAACATATAGTTTAGCTATTTAAAAGGATATTGGGTAAAAAAAATGTATGGCAAAAGGATCTCATTAATGAAACAGATTTGATTTGAAGCCCTGATGCAGCTGTTGACAGCATAATTAAAATGATTAATTTGGAGTAGAAGTACTTTGAACTAATTTGAAAAAATGGCTATGATCTTGACCATACATCTGACCGGTGTTAGGCAGGTACATAGAAATACTAAAAGGAAAAAAAAAAAACCTGAAGAAGTATTTTAGCTGAAGAAGGGAAGGCTTTGTCTCAGATTCCTGTTTTTTCAGACATCAAGTATTTCCTAACAAAAAATGAAGAAGGTAAAAAAAGAAACAAAACCTGACCTAAACATATGAACAAAAGCAACTACATATGATTTTTTTCCTAAACCTCTATGGATTTCTGTATGTGCTATTTTGTCACGAAGAATCACATTTAAAATCATAATTAAGGCACTAAATATTCTTTGCATTTAATTCCATCTATTTTCCTCATCTGAAATGCAACAGACTACCTGTTGTTTGATGGATATGTATGTATTTTTATATATATATATATATATATACACACACACGCATATGTAAATTAAAAAAAAAATCTGTTTCTTTTTCTTTTTCTCCCTGTCTGGATCATGGTGGGAATTTCAGTTAATGCCTGGGGCAAAGTGCCCTGTAAGGATGTTTGGAATTCCTTTGCTCCCCATAAAGGAGATCTTTGGAATCTGTAAGAGGGTTAGAAAATATGTGTTTTTTCTATAACAATTGGCTTAACTTCTATTAGTTTCTTTTATTTTCCTGTAATAATAATTAAATATATTTGATATGCTTTAATTATATCCTAAAAGAGCTGAGATGCATTTTTTTAGTTCTTAAACGGGCTGATTAGTCTGTCCTCCTGTTAATGTCAGTTAGGGCATATGCTGTATTCTCATGGATGCTGTTAGATATGTTCATTTAAGCTTATATATGTAAGCTTTCCTTTTGATTGGAGGTTTTATATCTTGGCATTTAATTGTTGAAAACTTTAACATGGGTAATATTAACTGTTCACACAAACTGGGCTTTGCAGTTTATGTGGTATTAACCTAGTCAAGCATTTATTTTTATACTGCTTCACATGTTGATGTTGGTAGAGTTTTATAGGGTTGTAAGGTGCAAAGAGAAAATTAAACCTGGGCAGAAGTTTAGCTAGAGAAAGTGTTCAATCCTATAATCTCTTAGTGTTTATATATTAAAAGTGCATGGATGTTTAGAGTAGATGTTTTATGTTAGAATGACAGTTTTGTTTGAAATTTGGAGCTTGAGGACTAGCTTGTCGTTTTTATTTCTCTCCTCTGGGCTTCCAGCTTCGTAATTGCTTTTCCTTACTTCTTATTATGGTAAAGATAAAACGTTTTTATTGTAGGGGAACCAAATGTTTTGCTTTGTAAACACAAAACCGCACACACACTCTTCCTGCAAAAGTATTCTCGACACCGGCGCTCGTCCCATCTGCATGGGTGTCAAGGCATGACTGGTCCATATGTGTAACATCCTTTTCTTTTAAAACGTGCGAAGAAGTTGCCAAAGCGAGCGTGCGATGCTGTGTCGCTTGCTCCCAGTTTTCCTAGTCCTTCGGCCTGAAACTGAGTCGCAACGTATGATATACGCAAGCAGTTTTCTTTGCTGAAGATTCTGCATCCTAGGCCTATTGTGTGATACCGCCTCAGCCATGGTAACACATGTATTTTCTGACAGGCTAAGTGCCTGCTTAAAACATGTTAGTTTTTCTTCACACATTTAAGAGAGAGAAAAAAAAAAAAAAAAGAAAAGAAAAGCAAAACCCCACCACCAACAAAAAAAACCAACCCCAAACCACCCAGATTTCTTGAAAAAATGATCTGCTTTTTTTTAATCTTGGACTGACCTTTGGAGTTAAGCCTCTCTGTGGTGTATAAATAAGTGGTGACCAATTACTCTTGGGAAGAAGGAAGTTTGATGAATCACAGGAAATAGTAAATTATGTGGATTCCACATGATTCCCAAGGTTGAAACAACTTTTTTTTTCCTCTTACCCCCTTTGCACGGGGGCCCTAAAATGTCACCGATTTGATGGGATGGCAGGCTCCGGTTACTTCTGGAGGGCATGGTGGGGGGAGTGAGGAAGGGAAAGCAGAGGATTTCACAGTTTTTATCGCTCTGTGTAGGTTAAATTTGCTGTCTTTGTTTCCTCCCTGGAGGGTGGAGAAAAACAATTGTGGTGTGCTAAAATTGTTCAAAAGCGTACCAGCTATTTGGGGACAGCAAGTGATGAAAGCGGGGCCTTTAAAGAAAAACGAAAACAACAAACCAAACCCAAGCGTTTGAGGCATGGCTGCCGTGCTGATAACCTATTAAGCTTTACTCCACTGGTCTCCCATGATTTAAAGTTTCAACATATCCATGAAGTGGTAGTAATATAAATAGTTAGGGTGGGGAAGGCTGCAAATACTAATCGCAAATAGAGTCCAGGATGTGAGAGCAAATGTGGAAACGGAGCCTTTCCTGGTCTACTCTGTCTCTGTCTCTTCGCTGCTATTCTCTCGGCTTCCTTGTCAATTAAACTAATTGGTGCTGAAGATATTTCCCTAAAGGAGATCTCATACTAGGGCATTTCAGGCAAAATCATTTGCAAGACTTTTAATCTAGTCAGGATATATTAATAGTATGCAGGTTTTTTTATGCGTGAAGGGAATGCTCTGAAATTGCTACATTGTTCATGGTCCATATAGCTAGACAAAACACCCGGCACTTACTGTCTCCAGAAAATGAAAGTTAATTTATACAGTGTAGCAACATGCTTTGTTGTGGAGCCACATTAATATAATACAGTTTGAGTCGCCGGAACTTTTACTATTTGATTTGGTTGGTCTTTTTCATAACAAAAGTAACTTTTTAATGTAAAAGAAAGAATTCCGTTTCCATTTCCTTTCCCTCTTTTTTCAGTTTGTTGTTTGTAGGTTTTACATCAGGAGGTGTGTGACCTTTATTTCACTTGAATGTCTGATATCTGCATTGTGCCACTAAAGGTTTCATTCTGCATTTGCTGTACAATAGAATTTATTTGTGGTGTGTTGGAAAGAGGGTGTGAGAATTGTACTAAACTTGGTGTATCTAGCTGGAATTTAGCACACCTTTGGGAGAGTTCATTTAAAAAAAAAAACCACCCAAAAAACAAACAAAAAAACCCAACCCAAACCTCTAAAGTAAATGACAAGCAGTTAATTTTTCAGATGAACTTTTGTGAAGTCTGATTTGGTCACAGAATTTCATCATTTGTGTATCCTCAAAGACAGAAGTGCCTGTTTTCTAATAATAGCATCTGCTTACAAATATGACTCTGCTTGTCAGAGGTGAAGTCTGCTCGGAAAGGCCTCTGTGCCTAAGAGAGTGCCTCACTGTGATCAAAGACAACTGTAGGACGAACACCATTTCTTAATTTTAAATGTTTCTTGCTGTTGCTGTGTACCCCTTAGTCCCAAGGACGTATGTGATGCTTTGTAAAGCAGCAAGGTGGAGTCCGTATTCCGCAGAGCGTGCCGTGGCTGCGCTCCTGCAAAGCTGTCCTGCATTTGCTGTCAGGCTTACCTGTGTGAAGAGCTCCAGTAAAGGCTTTTAGCATTGACTGTGTTGTTGGAAGCTGGATAAGTGTGTTTTGATCACTGCGTGAGCGGCGTCGTGAGAGCATTGCAGCTTTCCACAGGGTAAATGCCGAGGACAGATGTGCCTTAAAACTGTTCTGTTCAGGCAACTTTGAGGCATCTCCCACAGGTCAGCTGCAAGGCTTTCATGCTGCCACACCTCTCGGATGCGGCAGAAAGGAGCTGGTGTGGAGATTGGTGTCTTGGTCTAAAATGTGGAAAATGCACAGCTTTAACTCACTCGCACGACCTGAATTTCAGACTGTTTGAGCGTGGCTTTCAGGGGAATACTGCAACTCCCACCTGGTGACTTCCCAAGAACACCGGCGTGCTGACCTGACAACACCGTGCTTTTCCTCTTAGAAGAGGTACTTGGGTTAGGTGCCTCCTGGATGAAGTACGCTGAAACTGTTCTGTTCCAGGCACTCACCCATTGCAAGTTACCTGTCAAAAACTTGAGCAGTTGAAGTCCAGCCCTGCTTTGGCAGGGGGGTTGGACTACATGATCTCTGAAGGTCCCTTCCATCCCCTACGATTCTGTGATTCTGTGAAACAATAGGGATGTAGGATTGCCATAATTACCCACCAGCTTTTCAGAAGCTCATTTGCACTTGAGTGCTACCACCACTTAAGGGGACGTCCACCCCAAGCCAGGTAGAAAATGACCCAAAGGAGAGCTGGAGGACTGGGCCAAGGAGCGAGGTGCACTACCTGTGGAGCTGGATGTGTAGACAGGGCTTTCAGATCTGTTGATGAACTGAAAAATTGGATGAAAAATTGATTTTAATTGAACCAAATAAATCTAAAGCTTTCCATCTTAGTCAGTGATTCTTTGTCCTTTAATGTAAGTGTGCTTAGATGAAAAAACACTACCTTTTCTACTTGGAACATCCTGCATGTTGCTCACCTCTGGATTTGTTTGGGCTTTTAATACTTAAATAATGTCAACTTCAAGTTTACTGTTGAAAAGTTTAGTGAAAAATGTGGAGAAAAACATTACCATTTGATACATTAAATATTTCAGTTAATATAGCAGCTGAAACCTTTCTTTCACTGAAACTATTATCTGAGTTTGAACTGTGGATAGTTTCTGTTTGTATTTCAAAATACAAAATACATTTTCCAGTGTATTTAGTATTGATTTCCACCCCCTTCCCCGATCTAGCTGAAAGTGTTATGTGCTTATTTTTATTTGGACTTGCAGGTACATGATTAGCTTTCCACAAACCGTGACTCAACTTAATCGAAGGTCAGTTCAGTTTTTCAGGCTTGCTGGGCCTCTCAGTGGGCATTTAAACCAATTTTCACTGTGACTGACCACTTGGAGAGACTTGTAGGCAAAGCTGGGCAGGAAGTTAAAGAATATGTCTTCTTCTGAACTTAAGCTTTTCTCATTCAAGTACCTACCAGTTTCAACAAAACCGTCTGTCTAAACGTTTCTGTGGTGCATGGTGAGTCCTCAGTTGAGAGAGAGGAAGACTGTCCTCAGCGTAGCCAGTAACAGCTTTTTTGGGGTAGTCACCTGTGGAGAAGGACGATCACAGTGAAGTTTCCAGGTGCTTTCCAAGTTGGCTGTGGGCCCTGGTTTCTGGGTTTCCCACACCCAAAATAACGTGTTTTCCACCTCTTAGATTTGTTCCATTATATAGAATTAAATATAAATTAATTCAAGAGGGACTGGCTCTCTGACTGTGTGGATCAGGCACTTACCGTGGTGCACACAGCAGAACAACCTCTTTTGAATCCTTACATTCATTTGAAGAGTCTGGAAAAGAGCTTTATTCCAGGGTGGAACATCTGATCAGTGATGGAGAGGAAAAGGGTCTGGTGGAAGGGCGTAAGTTATGTTTTCATGCTAGCCCCCTGGAAAATACATACGTGTATTAGCAGTGCCTCTTTTTAAAATGTGAATAGAAAGGATATTTATAAAATGTGGGAGAGAGAGAGAGAGAAGAGCTGGACGCAGAGAGGCAGGCAGCTGAGCACAGATGCCCCCCAGCTGCTGCCCTGTGATGGGGCAGTCACCGAGGTGCAACCCTGGCACTGCGTGCAGGGAGCTCTGAGCTGGATTTTGCTCCAGTTTTGAATGCTCTTGGGTACCAGCAGCTCACAAACGCTCTCTGTTACAGCCATCTTCTCCTTCTCATGAAGATCTATTGTGCTGGCCATGCACGAGGAGCGCTCATTGGTGATATTGATGAACTTTCTCTCAGGCCAGGCAGCGTATTTTTACTAAAGAGTGTTCTTGATAGCCTGTTTTCTTTGAAATGCGAGGTTTTTACCCTGCAAAGGAACAAGATCAGTTGTAGGAAGGGAAGTGCATGTATATACAAGTAAGGAAACATTTCTTTTTCTTCCCTGGAAAAATATTTGCTGCAAATACTTTCCCCTGTTTCTTCATCTCTAGAGGCTGTTGTCTCATGAAACTTGATGTTTCAGAAACCTCCCAGTAGAATGAGAGTTGGAAAAGAAATTCCCATTTATTGTATCTTCTTGTTGTAATGGGAAAATGTGTGGTTGCCAGCAGACGATTTCTTGGTGTCATCCATTCTAATCAAAATGTTCTATCACTGGCTGCTTTCACAAGGAGTCTCACTTGGCTCTCTTTCTCCTCTTGGAGTAATGACAGCATCCTTTCATTCCCAAATGACACCCAGAAGTCCCCTGCTATTGAGAGTCAGACAGCAGTGTGATGCCTGTGACTTTCACACGATCTGATAAGTATTCATAAGTCTCAGGTTGTTTCTGCTTAGCTGGCGCGTATGAAAAGTGGCCACTTATAGCGGTGAACTGACAAAATGTCTTTGTAACTAGAATCTCGCCCTCATTTTCGATGGGGGGGAGGGAAATAGTGAATGTTCTTGTCAAACGGTTTAACATGATCTCTACTTCTGGGCATGCCTCGCAAAACAGAAGTCATGCGGTGAAGGGGAAGAGAGCGCTTTTGATGTATGTATTATCTAGTCTTCTGCCATGGCGTGAGAAACTCTGTAGCCAGCTTGTCTGTTTACCCAGCTAAAAAGCAAATCAAGGTTACCCATAATTAGAGATGGTTGAAGAAGAGGGTGTTCAGATCTGAGTCTGGATTACAGGCAAGCTGCAGTTCGTGTTTGAGGCTGAATGATCTTGTCTGGCTTCAAGGGCACTGAAACTGGAGATGTGCAGTTCTCAGGAGTATTTTGGCCTCAACTGGCAGAAACACACAGTGTGTTGTTTATAACTTCCTCATGAGGAGAAGAGAAACCTTTGACTCAGAGTTAGCCCCTGGTAGCCAATCTGGAGAATTTCACACTCCTGTCCTCTCTGTGAATTCATTGTTTAATATTCATTGCCATGATATGAGAACCCCGAGGAGGCAATGAAGTACCCTTTATAAAAAAGAGCAGAGAGCTGTTGCACCAACCCGAATCTTTTGTTATCTATGGGGAGATCCCATAGAAAAAAAAAAATCATGTGGCTTAATTGGAACTCTGTTTTCTGCCACGGGCTCTCTTTATTCTCTGCTGCTGGATGATTTATGTGGATCGTGGGAACTTTTATTCTCCATTTCTGCCTCCCCAAAGAACTAGGTTTTCATCAATAAGGAGAGGAAAAATAAATATCCATTTACTAGGTGAGTGCATCAGATCTCTTTACTAGATTTCCAAAAGCCTAATGCTGGGATCATTAATTATGTTTGTGAATTTCCAGCATCACAGTAATAGGACAGATGATTTGTCATGAACGTGCTGTTTAGGTCTCCAGAGTAAAGGAGAAGAGCATGAAGACTTCCTGCCTCTCCCTACCCCCGCGCCCCAGCTATTTGAATGATTACATCTTCACATCTAAATATGTGAGCATGGTCTTGGAATGCTAAAAGTGGATTCTTTTCAGGTTTATAGATTAATCTAACAAAGAGGGGTTAACAGTCAAATAGATTTGATGGTATCTATCTAAATGCCTTTTTACATAATTTATACTTTGCTAGCTATAAAAAGATGCTTTGGAAATGATTCAGAAAGTCCTTCAGGAATAGTCCCAATCTCTGCAGCCTTATTAAATGCATACAGGCATGTCTCCCAGTGAGAATCTCAAGCTGTGAAAGTCATTAGAATAATAAATTAAACTTCTATGTATACAGGCATTTTAAACTTCAGGTGAAAATTCCTTATATGCCATGTTCTAATTTTCAACTCGAGGGCTAAAGAAATGAGACTTTGGAACTGATTGGTGATCTTCTGCAAAGTTTTACATGCATAATGAGTCTGGGCTGCGCTGGCTCATGAAAGATGTTGCAGAGCTTGAGATGTTAATGCTTTGAAGGGTTCTTTTCCTTTCTTGACTCTTAGCGCGGCAACAGCTAAACTTTAATTAAAGGGGACTAGACTATTTAATGGTGGAAACTACACAGCTAATAACAAAGTGCATGTTGCTATTTTGGATTGGTTCCTGTCATCACTTTCTATTAATATTTTAGACAATATGATATTGTAAAGTGGACTCTTTGCATACATTGTGTAATCAGGATGACAAATGGAAATCATCAGGTTTTGCAACTGGGGAAAAATCGCTTAGAAGAATAACTCCAAGAATCCAAAAGTCAAGGAGCCAATGGAAACAATTCTTTCATGGAGAAGTCTCTGTGACTGGTGTCTGCACGAACCTGCAGTTGACTCTGAAAGGCTAACTTTGCCTTTTAGTATTGATTTTTCCAAAACATCTTCCTCATGTTAAATTGCTTCATTTGATGAGTGTGTTTGCTTAGATGTTTCAAGGTACTTATCAGCCAGTTTATGAAGTGGGAAGAACCAAAGAATATACTTCATGTTCTGTCAAAAACTCATGTTTCTAGAACCACTAGAATTAGCTACTTGAACTGAAAAAAAAATCTTTAGCCATCTGAATTATTGCTGGTTGATGAGAAGCTTAACATGAGCCAGCAATGTGTGCTTGTAGCCCAGAAAGCCAACCATATCCTGGGCTGCATCAGAAGAAATGTGGCCAGAAGGTCAAGTGAGGTGATCCTCCCCCTCTACTCCACTTGGAGTACTGCATCCAGCTCTGGAGCCCACAATGTAAGAAGGACATGGACCTGTTGGAGCAAGTCCAGCGGAGGGCCACAAAGACGATCAGTGGCCTGGAGCACCTCTCCTATGAGGACAGGCTGAGAGAGTTGGGGTTGTTTCAGCCTGGAGAAGAGAAGGCCCCAGGGAGAGCTTATAGCAGCCTTCCAGTACCTAAAGGGGGCCTACAGGGGAGATGGGGAGGGACTCTTTGTCAAGGAGTGTAGTGATAGGAAAAGGGATAAAAGGCTTAAGCTAAAAGAGGGTAAATTTAGATTAGATATTAGGAAGGAATTCTTTCCTGTGAGGGTGGTGAGGCACTGGAACAGGTTGCCCAGAGAAGCTGTGGCTGCCCCATCCCTGGAAGTGTTCAAGGCCAGGCTGGATGGGGCTTTGAGCAGCCTGGTCTAGTGGGAGGTGTCCCTGACCAGGGCAGGGGGTTGGAACTAGATGATCTTTAAGGTCCCTTCCAACCCGAACCATTCTATGATTTAGCTCATGTCAGAGCGTCCAGCCATGCATGTGAGAAGAAGGGAGAAGCACAATATGCATGAGGAGAATAGTAGAAGAGTTGGAGAGAGGTGTGCAAGGAGGCTATAATCTTTATCATCCAGTTAAGAATTTGGTATATACCTTGACTAATGGATGTGGAGTGCTCCCTCATAAATTTCACTAAAGTTACTTTGACTTCGCTAGAGAGAAAATGCTATTTGTACTTAGACAGAAGTTGCAATTTCTTCTATTTTCAAAATTCTAATTTTTGTCAAAATGGGAGAGTTCAATTTATGAAACTGGTCATTGTGAGTTGTAGGACATTGCCTAAAAGCTAGGGAGTAGAAAAATTAGAATTTCTTTCTGGACTGTGTGGGTTTTTTTTAAATGTCTGGAGGTTATGATTATGGAGGATGATGGATCCTCTGATGTAAAATTTCTTTCTTAGTTGATACCTTGGGCTAGGATTGCCAAATGAGGTAGTTTAGTCAGAAAGCCTGTCAAACAAAAATTAGGAAGGGACACAACTCAAACTGAAATCAAATGTGTCTTATTGGCTTCAAGCGCAGCCAGAATGATATCTTCACAATGTGAGTGTGACCTCTCGCTACGCTTAGCTTGAGGAACTCAATCAAGAACATTTTGATTCACTCTCATAGAAACTGCAGGAGTTGTTAGAAAAAAAATAAATCTGTATGCAGGAGAGCTGGGGGGGTGGGAGGAAGAAAAAGAAATTAAATACTTTCCAAATAACATTGAAACCAACTCCTGCTCATGCTGCTGCAAAGTAGACTGTGGCAACAGCTGCTGCTCAAACAGCTAAAAACACTGAAGCATCTATTTCAACACAAAAATAGACCTAAAAATGCTTAGTCTGAACCTAATTCAGAAACTAATCCAAAATAAGAATATTCTGGGAATTGGTTGTATTCAACAACTGGTCATTTTTAGCATTTCATCAGGCGATAGCATGGAAGAAATATCTACTATAAAAGTACTGAAGAACCCTGTCAATCACAGAGCAAAATCCCGAGGTGAATGGAACAAATCATAACAAGTGGTAGTGTTTCTAACCATTTTGGTGGACTCTGAATTCATTGTATGGTGACTATTTGCCCAGATTCCTGGGCTCCTTTTGGCCTGGGTGAACAATAGCAATAATGGCCTTAACCTGCATTTGTTTTGCTTGACATAAATCTTTTAGGATTTATATATGTAGCCTTTTTCATGCCTTCCTCGAGTCTGGATGAAAACCAGCCTTAGTGGAACTCATTCTTCTTCCCCAAAGTCTTTGGGCAACATCCCTCTTTTAGGATACTTCCCAAGAACAATAGGGGCCACTTGCACATTGGCTAATTGTACCATCAGCAATTGAACAAAAAGGCATGACTTGCTTTCAGTGGGTTTCTGAGTTCCAGATATGTACAAATCTAGTTCCTCAGGCTTTTCGAGGTGTGAGGGGAAAATTCTATCACTTCCTTCTTTCCTTCTTTTCCACCCCCTTCTTTTCTTCTCCGCCTCCCTCCCCCCCGCCTCTTTCCTCCTGGGAAAGAGAACTTGATATATTTCTCAAAGAACACTTCATGAGTCTCCAATTAAGAGTATACACAAAAGTTTCCATTAATGGATGTGAATGTCTGTAATCGTAATGGCAGAAGAAAAACAGCATCCCATCTTGCATTGCTCTTTTGATTGTGTCACGGTCTTCTGACATGAAAAGACACGGAGAACATTTTTCCCAGACATGCATTTCTTGAAAGATCTTCAGTTTTCCTCCATCTGAGCCTGCAGAACTACATAGATTGCTAGCCCTGAGACTCCCATCCAGTCACGGGGTGATGCCCCTTCAAACCCCATCAACCTGGGCAAAGTTGCAAAAGGAATGAATACTGCATATTGTTTGTATTTGCTTATTTTCGTGCAATTTGTGGCTTGCTTGCATGTTGTTCCCTTGTTTTTTTGGATGTCAGAGTGCAATGTCTGTTGGCATTATTCCTTACAGAAAGGGAAATGGAAATTCTGGGTCGCATTCTTTGTCTTTTACACCCTCTATGCCAGAGGAGAATTAGGGCTTAGGACACACAGGCTTTCTGATTCCTGCTCCTTTGCTGAGCAGGTTGCTTTGGCTGCCGTGTTGGAGTTCGGGGATGGAAGTCAGGGGAAGAGCACTGAAGACTTGACCTCAACCTCTGTCTGTGAGGAATTCAAAACCCAAAGGGAACGTTCTTCCGTGAAGCAGCACACTGAAGGCACAAAACCAGTGTCTGTCCTCACATGACTTCAAAATGCCATTCCACAACTGATTAGAAAAGCCGCAGGGTGGCCCGCGTTGATGCTTGGCCTAAACCTGTGGGCAGCAGTATTACAGGAGGAAGATGTCAGAAGTGCAACAGCGGCTTTGAGGGCCGCACTCAGATGCGTGCTAAGCCCCACTCCTCTCTTCAGGTGAAAGCCTTCTCTCCCTGCCTGTCAGCTACTCTATTTGCAAGAAAGACAGTGAAGAGAAGGGGATTTTTCTAAAGCTGTTTAACAGCATGAAGTGATGTCTTCCCCAAATGACTGTAACCCCTCCTTGAATAAGAGAGGACCTGCAGGCGGAGGAAGGGCCCCTGCATTCTTTCTGTATTTCAACAAGAGGACGGAGACAGGCTTTTGACAGGTAGTAGGAAAAGTTTGATTAATTGACTTATCTATGGGAGATAGAAAGAACTGTAGCAGTCAGCAGTCTGCTGGCTTATACCTCCCTAATATAGTTCTTTACAGAACAAGAGAAGTCAAATGACAACCACGTTTCTGCCCCTGCCCCCCCCCCAACCCCGGCACGCGCGCACGTACTTTCTAATGAGTTTTTGCTGAGCCTGTAGATCTACTGAGGACATACTCCTGGTTTGATAATTGATAGACCGAGCCTAACCTTCCCTGGGATGGATTTGCAAAAAAAAAAAAAAAAAAGTTTACAAGCAGGTCTAGTGTTTTCATCATATGTAGCATCCCTTTTGAACTGTGGACTCTTTATTCCTACTGTTATGGTTGAGAGCTCTTCCCGTGTTGCCTTTTGTGCGTTTTAGAATCCAAGTCTAACATGTGAGTGGCCCGAAAACTTATCTGCTGCTTAATCATGAGATAAAGCTAGCTCCTCCTCTTGTGTGACTAACAGATGGATGCATCCACTGTGTCATGTTAAAGGAATAATTAAAAGCTTCATTCACATGCAATGTGAAATGACCAGAAATTACTGCACTCTGCTTTGAGATGTGCTGTAATTTGTACTGTTACTTTGGATTGTTTCGGTTTTCTAAAAATAATAAATGACCCTCTAAATAGTGGCTGGCCAGAGGCATACAAGAAGCAATCCATAATATATAGATTTGTTCAATGGCATTTAAAGGACCTTGATTAAAATTCAGCCCAGGCTGGAGTGATGAGAAGACTGTTTACTGAGGGCTGTTTGAAGTCCTACGTTGCACTGCAGGCAGACCAGGGGGATGCACAGATTGAAATGTTTTACCTTGCATGTCTGAATCTGGCTGTCAGGAGCCGATGGAACTCTGCAAGAGAGAGGTATCAACGTTCTTGAGCAGTTTGACTGCTGCTGCTTACGAGTTTTAATTTTCATTGTTTTCAAGTCGGTGTCTGCACAAGCTCAGCATCAGAGATCATGGCAATAACAACAGTCTTGTTGGCTGGATCCGCGTTTTTTTGTCAACTACTACAGATGCTACGTTTAGATACTTCATTTTAAAGTAGTGTGCATTTGAAAATTTGTGCTGTAAAACAGACAGCGCTTTTATTCCTCTTTTCCCTTAGCCCCATTCAAGCACATCTCCATGCGTCTCTGAAGAAAGATGAAAGTATTCTCTTTTACTTCTCTTTCTCCCTCTTTGACTAGAGTACGTAAGTACCATAGGCAATAAAGACCACCAAAAAAAACCACAAAACCCCCTCACCAGACAAACACTGTGCCCAAGCTCCCTATTGTTTTATTTTTTTCCCCTCAGATGGAGAACTTGATTTTTTTTTTTTTAAACTGAAAATCTGAATTGAACATATGATTTTTAAAAAATAGATTATTTTATTTTTCTTGCTTTTTGGCTTTTGACTAGGTTTCAGGATAACAACTGTGAAAGGACTTTTCTTAATCTATTTCTGTATGTATGCTCTGCTACAAGCTGTGTAACCTTGGGGAAGAGAGATGCAGGTGGTACAGAAGAATTTTGGGGAAAAAAAATTCGGTTGAAAAAGTTTGAAGGATAAGGTTTCCCTCCCAGAATGAATCCTAAATAAAAGAAATGTAATCAGGGTACATCCTTTTACTGTTAACATTGGCAAAATTGGTGCTATATTAAAAATACTCTCTGCAGTACTTACCCACTACCTTCTAAGAATCCAGGGAAATGTCTGTTTGGTAAATAGATGGCACTAGTTAATGGAAATTATGAGAGTCAAACCATCATTACTAAATGAATAAAGTGGAATGCAAAATGCCATGCTGTTCAGAGTAAAACGAAAGGAGAAAAAGAAAAAAAAATTCTAGATAATGAAGAAGATATTTTTAAAGGGCATTGATGAAGACTTTGAAACACCTGACTTTGTATTTTAACACTGAGGGTAATTCTGCTGCTGGCCTGTGGTGCCAAGAGCTTTGCTGCTTCTGTTCCCACTTGCTGCGGTGTGAACTGACAGTTTCGCTGTTGTGATCAGCTCAGATGCCTCTGCTGGAAGTTTTCTGGAAGCTTTCCCTTTTGCAGGTTGTCAGACATGTGGATGTTTTGTCAACATCCAGAGTGTGTTGTCAGGCTCTGGTTTGGCTAATCAGTTTCTGAGTGTGCTGGGACACCTCATGTTTGGTTTTGTGGGGTTTTTTGTTGTTGTTGTTATTGTTGTTGTTTCCTGTGTCCCATTGGCTTTGTGCAGCTAACAGGTGAGCATAGGAGCAGGGAAGCCACACAAGTGTGGGCACATGAATGTGCAATAGACAGTTAATTAATACATGATAAATCCTTATGCAATACTATTTCTTCCAGTGCCTCGTGGAAATATGCTTGACAGACTAAGCTGTTTTATTGAGAAGGGTTAGGAGTTGCTTTTAGAAAAGATGGGGCTCTGAGAGCTCATTCATCCTGTTTTGTGCATTGCACTTAGGTGTTGTCCTGGTTTGAGGTAAAACAGAACCTATTTTCTGTTCAGTAATTTTACTTTTCGCTTAAGCCTCTTCTAACTAACTGAACTCTCTGAAATGAACAGCATATTTTTCAGACACTGTCCTCTTACAGAGTGATAAGACCTGATTTTTTTTTATAGTTTATGCCAAGGAACAGTATGCAGAGAGGCTCTTGCTTATACTTAATTGCTGTAACGACCAAGGTCAGCTGACTTTGTTATATGCCCCGTTGGACGGTTGGAAGCAGAGAAGCATAGAGGGGTTACACCTGACCCAAAACTGACCAACAGGGTATTCCATCCCATCTGCATTATGCTCAGTATAACAGCTGGGGGATAAAAACAGATACTTTGAACTAACACGGTCTCATCCATCGTTAACCACTGCTCCTGGATCTAGGCTGTGGAGAAAAATTTATCTGATGTATCAATATTCCTCTCCCAGCTTCAAGCGGGATCCTTGTTACAGGCTAGGCATTTTCAGTAAACTTCTAGCTGTGTGTATGTTGTGAATAATAATAATTTACTCAAATTATGTGGGAAATGGAACACACTGAGATATTTTTCCTGACTTTATAGAAAATTAAGTAAAGCTTGGTCCCAGTTTTGAGAGAAGTCATTGGTATCAGTTTAAAACTCTTAATTGCTGCTTGTAAATTGTTATCGGTAGTTATTACCCATTTAGAAAGAGTAGGACTGCTAACATCTGAAACGGAGCAAAAAGTGGCAAGTAATTGAGCCTTGAGGGACTCCTTGTCACTTAGGGAAGCATAGTTGATGTTCATATTGCAGTTTATGGGTGCCTGCCTGTAATGAATGCACTTATGGTTAATTATTTTTTGTCTAACATTTGCTGAGCTATAATCAAAACTCATCCAGAAGTATAAATGATCCCAAAATACAAGGGGCTGATGAGCTAAAAGGGTTCATGACACTGTTCAACTAGTGGTGAGCATCTGAGTTGCAGTTTTGTGAGCTCTGGTCCGTACGTGAGTAACTGGTTCGAGGTATTCCTTTACTGGGTAGTGCAGAAAGCTTCGAGATGGAGGTTTATTTTTCAGTGACCTACTGGTGCAGATAGCTAGCTTAATAACTTCAGTCTAACAACGTGGCCCAAATGCCAGCAGAACTTAATGCTCTTTAAGGAAGTTGCAGCATTGGTGTCAAACACATAATTTAGAAATTAGTAAAGCAATCAAAAAAGTTACAGGTATTCACCTGTATGTCTGGGAGGGTGGGAGGTAGCACCACAGTTTAAAGTATTTTTGCTTTTCTGTTCCCAGGGATGCAAAATTGAATGTCTTATATTCTGTGCATCCGGTAGTTTCTTAAATGTCCTGCCTAACATTTGAAGTATGTGCTGATAAAAATTTTTCGCTGTGTTGCTGGCGAGCTTTAAAATTTTAGTGAATTCAGTGGAACGTCAAGTGACTGTAAAGTGACGGTGGAGAACTGTTGGACAAACACTTAATCTACATTGCACAATGCTTTTGTTCAAGAGTTCAAAAATCAACATTATTCGCATTCGTGGGGCGATGGATGCAGACAGGGAGTGAGATGTGCAGGAAATCAAGGCAGCTGGTGAATAAGAACAGAGTAAGTAGTTCTGGTGGAAACCAAAGCAGCTTCATCCAGTGGTGGTAACCCACAGAAAGCTAAACACACAGTTTATGTGACCTAACGTACCGAGGAGCCATTTCCCAAAATGCTGTCGCAGACAATAAGGAGCACCATGTCACTTGACAGCTAATTAGGAAGCAGAAAAATCTCCTCCCTCCGATGCTCTGCCTATTAAGTCCTCAGCTGTACAGTAGAAACACTTCTGAATGGTACAGATTCAGGATACTTTTGCACTGCAGCGTTCATGGTAGTGTCAGCTGCTTGATGCTAATAAGATAAACAAGGATACAATGTTTTCAGACCCTCTTACAAAATGGGAATTAGCTTTCTCTGAGGTCTTCGTTAGTTCTCAGACAAGTGTGATTTGTAAGGCCTTTGCTCACACCCCATGTCATAGAAATGTTTTAAAGAATTCTATGCTTCATTTTTAAACATTGTGCTGTCTGAACTTTTTTTTTCTACACAAAAAGAATAAAACCAAAAGGCGTTTCTGAACCCTGCATGTTAGATTAGAATCTTTGCGTTCTTAATCTTGAGTGCCTCAAGTGTGAAGGGCAGTAGAGATTTACTCATTCTTCTTTGTCCGGTTTGCCTCATGGTCCAGATCCCTCTGACACGTTTTCTCTGTGGCAACTCTTTCCCCTTGCATTCCCTTGACTCCCAATTTTGTTACTAGGTCCCCATCTCTTCCATGAGAACCAATAGCGATGTGCCTCTCTAGGTAGTTAATGCAGCAGTACTTTTGCCAGGTGTCTTTATTCCTTGTTGTTATGATTAATCCATGCTAAGTTGAATGGTATGATGTGGTTTGACTGATCAGATGAGTGCATGTTGGGTGCACATCTATGCACAGGCCCCAACAGAGCTCCAGAGCAGGGAATTGCAGGGTAACTCTGGCTCCCAGTGAGTTGGTACTGCCTTTCCTTGCTGTGGATTAGTCTACCCGTAAGTGATGTCAACGGGAGTCAAATTTCACCCATAGTCCATTTGAAATGCAGCATAACTCTGTTTCACAAGGTAAAAGAACAGGTTTTCAGGGGTAATCTGAGTAGAGGACATATTATGAGTATGCTCATCGTGTTTTCCCAGAAGGCTGGTAGTTAATCACGCACACAACATCTGGCCTGCTAGGACACAATCTGCATGTTGGATGTGGCCTCTGATTTTATTTCGTATGGTCTAATGCAACATGACTTGTATCTCCACATGGGTACCGCTAAGGTCTAGCTTAGTGAGTAGCTTCCAGTGATGTTTGGAAGTCATGTTTGGCCTGAAGCAAGCAAAAATTTTCATATCCCTTTGCTAGACTTATGTATGCTAATCTTGTAAAAACTACCCTGTACTGGAGCAAATAATTAATCTGGGGACAATACAAAAATTCTTTTAAGGTATATAATTTTGGGCAAAGGAAGGCAGTATCTTCTGCCTTCATTTCTGTTCCTGTATAGATGGATGTTCGCTTGTGTCTCAGATCTTGTAAAGCTTATAAAGAACATTGAAGTAGTTGAGAGAAAAGTGATTTGGTATTGAAGTTCTGCTTGCCTAGTACGTGATCTGTGATGCAAGAGAGCTGTTGAATGAAGCTGATCAGTGCAATGTTGGCCTGAGTGCAAATGAACATCATCTATAGTATGTCTGTCCCTTAACAAAGTGTTGTGGTTTAACTCCAGCCAGCAACTAAGCCCCGCACAGCCACTCGCTCACTCCCCTCACAGTAGGATGCGGGAGAGAATCAGAAGAGTAAAAGTGAGAAAACTCATGAGTTGAGATAAAGACAGTTTAATAGGCAAAGCAAAAGCCATGTGCACAAGCAAAGCAAAACAAGAAATTTACCGCTTCCCATCGGCAGGCAGGTGTTCAGCCATCTCCAGGAAAGCAGGGCTCCATCATGTGTAATGGTTACTTGGGAAGATAAATACGGTAACTTGGAACGTCCCCCCGCTTCCTCCTTCTTCCCTCAACTTTATATGCTGGGCGTGATGTCATATGGTATGCAATATCCCTATGGTCATTTGGGGTCAGCTGTCCTAGCTGTGTCCCCTCCCAACTTCTTGTGCACCTCCAGGCTACTTGCTGGTGGGGTGGTGTGAGGAGCAGAAAAGGCCTTGACTCTGCGTAAGCGCTGCTCAGCAGTAATGAAAACATCTCTGCATTATCAGCAGTTTCCAGCACAAATCCAAAACATAGCCCCATACTAGCTACTATGAAGAAAATTAACTCTGCCTCAGCCAAAACCAGCACACAAAGGTCCATTTATATTTTTAAAACTAGTGTTGTGTAAGAAATAGTAGTAAATTATAAACCTTTGAGAAGGTTTATCACCTCTTCTGTGTGCTATTTTGAAATGTAGTTTTTGAGTCTCTCATAACCCTAACCAGGCTCCCGTATGTTCACAACAACAAAGCTGATTTCACTGGGAGAGTCGGATCAGGTCCTACAGGGTAACAGCTTGGCAGAAGGTTGTTCCTGTGTGTGTGACCTTCCTGCCATGACCGCCTTGTAAATTGATCTGTAGAGAAGGATTCCTCTTTCTCTATGGGCAGTTTTTAAAAATCAATGCAGGTTACGACTTAAATGCTCTCTAGTTCAGCGCTTCAAATGAGAGGTAGAGTGTGGGGACAGAGACTAACGCAGGCAGGAATGGGTAACAGCTTTTAGAAGATGTGATATGGTCCTCAGTGAACCTACTACCAAATGTAAGCTAGGTGGAAAGTATGGGGGGAGGAAAAAAGCGGCTCTGCCGATGCTTTGTAAAGAGCAACAGCTTTTCACACCAGTAAAATCTACCAAAGGGTGAGTTCAAACACAGTTTGATCTGGCAGGATTCGGGGCAGGTGATGAAAGAGTACAACTGAAGGGTGTGGGTTGTCTTGCCCAGAATTATTCACCTGACAGTCAGTGTTGATTTTCATTATGGAGTAGCCATTGCAAGTTATGGTAACATCACTGCGATGAGAGGCTGTGTCGGTGCTGCGAGTGGGATTCTGGCTCTGTACCAGTGGCTGGAAGGAGGAAGTGTGAAGGGCTGCTCCTCTCCCAGCCGCTCCGAGCTCTGAAACTGATACCAAGCGCTTCTCGCTGCTCCCAAGGCCACTTTGAAGCTTGTGCTCGCATGTGTTGTCAGGAGTCTTCAGCACTGTTAGAAGGGGGGAAAAAAAAATAATAAAAAAAAATGTAAAGAATGGCTTTCTAGTTAGCTCAAATTACCTTGTTCTGAGTAAATTAAGATTTAAAAAAAAAAAAAAAAAGAATAGAAAGAAAAAAGCCTGTGTCCTCCTTGTGTTGACAGGTCTGGCTGTCAAAGCCCGATTTGTTGCAGCGCTGCCCTGCAAGGCAGCTGCAAAGTCATTAGAGTTGTTTGGCTGCTTTGCTAACAAAATAAGCGTTGTGAGACCCGTTGCAACACTTGCTCAGGTAAGTAATGTTTCAAACAGGCCGCCAGCGAGAGCAAGGACAGCAGCCCCAGGTACTCAATTAAAAAAAAGCACTCCTTTTATCCGATTTTTCCAGCTGTAGTACTGGAGGGGTGTGGGCAAGGGGAAGGGAGTATAGCTCCTTAAGCTGTAGACAACAGCGTATATAAAGCTATATAACGCATAGTTGCACTTGGTGGTAGCTCTTGGGGTGTTAGGAGGGCAACAGGCAGAGCAGGGCTTCCCAGGTGAGCCTCCCCCACGGGTTTGATCGTGAGAGCTGTGCTAGCGTTGCGGCGAGGGCTGAGGGCTGGTGTGTGCTTGCGGGGAGGGAGTGGGTCGGTAAGTGGAAGCACATGGTGCTGGCTGGCATCGCTGCTCCCCGTGTTTGTAGTAGGATAGAGTTTCTAAAGGATTAGATAACACGCCTGAGCTCCATGGCGTGCAGTTTTTAAACTGTGTTTACAGTTCGGGAGGTACTGTGAGTAGAGATGATTATGTCCTTTAAGTGCTGTTTTTGTTGCAGCTTCTGTGATAAAAGGAGGCTCTGGTGAAGACATTTTCGCTGGCAGATATATATTTTCTGAGCGTTGTCTGTGCAAACTTTAGGGGGATGGGAGCAACCTGCAGAGATACCTCAGCACTTCCCTTTAATAAAGGCACATCATTAAGCCATTTCCTGCACATCTGAGAGGCTGTTGTATGAGCAAGATGGTATTGAAATGAAATTAAAGAACTGCTTGATTTTTTTAAAGTATTATTTAATTTAATCTTTTTGGAGTATTACTGTTTCTGGGGAGAAATAATGTAATGAAGACAGCAGAATTACATTGGCTCTATGGTCTGAGTAACTAGAGGGAGAAATTCCAGTCTCTTCTTTGCTTTCCCCTTCTGAAAACATAAAATATGGAAGGCAGTACAAATTGCAAAATTGTTTTACCATGGCAGCTATTAATGTGACCGATGCAATCCCTGTTTGTAATATAAAGGGGCCTTTTGCTGATGCGTGTGTTCTCTACCACGTGTATATATATGCTGTATACATTATGTAGGCAGAAATATACGTGTCTGTATCTATATAATGTATACATTATATTCTTATATATGTGCTGTAACACAGCATAATGGAAATAAAATGGAGGAGAGGGAAACCAAGATGCCTGTTCAGGCTGAGTAAACCTCACTGGGTCCCTGACTAGTGCTGGGTGCTGGGTACTGGGCAGCTGCGTGTGAAAGGGGCAGGCGCTGGCTGGGTGTCAGGACTGGCATGGTGGGTGTCCCAGGCATGTCCTGGCACACTGCTTTCTGTATAGTTGGCCATCACCGTTGGCTGCGATGGGGATGGGTAAGTAGGGAGGTCCCTGATAACCAGCACTCTCCCTGGAGAAGAGCTCTCAGCAGTATCCCTTTGTCTTCCTTGAGGCAAGAATGACACCTCTGTCTCTCTGCTCTGTAGTGGGGATCATGGAGAGCTCTTCTGGCTATTTTGAGCAGAAGAGCTAATAATGGTTTTGATGGTAAAGACGAAACAAAGAATTTAGATTTTTTTTTTTCTATGATGATGTTTGGGATTGGAAGATTTTATTCACCACCGCGGCATTTCTGTCAGTATGAGAACGCAAAACTCATGGTAGAAAGATGTAAAAAAAAAAACAACCAACCAACCAACAAACCACTCAGAAGATGCAGACTTAGCCATACAGCTTAGAGTATTCAACGGAGTCCTTGCATGACCTTTATTCAGCAAGGAGGTGGTCTTGCAGCACTTTACTGCAATAGCTCTTTGCAGCATATTGCTCAATATCATAATGGCTGCAGAAGAGCCAAAACATCATGCTCTTTCTGTCATCTTTAATATTTTTTCCAGAGTTCTGAGCCAGCTGCATCTAGCTGGCTCTTTCTTTTTTTGTAAAGGAGCTGACAATCCCACTGACTTCCGTAACAATGAGTTATCCTCAGTTCGTTTGTATATGAAAACTACACAGCAAAGGCAAGTCATGTCTTTGTAAGTCAATACTGAGACATGGATGAAATGATTATTTGGCATCCTAAGGATATGAGAGGGTTGGTTTTTTTTTATTGCTGGTCTTTGAATTGAAATGCTGAAAATATCTTTTTATATGTGAATGTGGACATGGTATGTGCTGGATTTTTATCTGTCACGCTGCATTTTACTGCTTTCCTCGGAGAAGATGAACCTTTAAAAATGTTTCAGCTAAGAAAAGGTATTATTATTTTCTCACATAAAAGCCTTACACTTTGAATAAGTAATGTTTCATATTCAGAACCCTGTGTTTAGTATATGCTGTGCTCTGTTTACAATTTATATATGTTTAACCTTCAAAATGTGGCTATATTTTAGACTAATTGGTAAATGAAAGGCTAAGGCAAATTGCTGGAAGTATAAAATCAGAAGAAATGAGTCTAGGCTCAATCCTTCAGTTCTTTGTCTCCCACGTACTTGTTTGGATTACAAATCAGTGCGAATGGCTTTTTAAGTTATTGATCCCGAAGCGACTCGGTGCTTTTCCTGGTGTTGAGCTGAACGGATGGGTCAGAATTAGCTTGACATGGTGGCAGCTTTCCATCAGAGGACTGGTTTGGTTCCAGGTGCCAGATGGAGCAGGCTGAAAGTTGCTGCAATTTATACCTCACTGGTGTCATCCTGCTGCTGATGCTCAGGGTTTTCTATGAGGCACCTATGCTGTCTGGCTGCAGGGAATTGTAACCAAGGGGATGGTAACATGTCTTAGGAATAAATGCTGCTTGGGAAAAGTGAGGATGAAGGAATTCTCAAAAATAATGAGAAGCACCAGAATACATACAGTAGCAAGAGGGTTTGTCTTAACTTCGTATCTTAAATTACTGACTTCCCAACGTAGTCTGAAACCATAGCTCTTGCATGAGAAAAATGTCCCAGTGCATAATCATGTTAAATTAAGCACGTCTGCACCTTTAGAGGGAAGACCTTCATCACAACACAACATCCCATACGAAATACAAAGAACTCAGCAAAACCAAAACCTTGTTCTTTAGTGGTGTAGCGAATCATTGGAATTAATCTGTAGAATCAAAAGTAGTATACGTTTTAAGGGAAATGAGTTCCTTGACAAAGACCAACTTGCTGGTAGGAATCTTCTAAAGGAGGTTTTCAGAAGTCAATGTGTTTTCCCATAGCATAATGATTTAGTGTGTCAGGACAACCATTAAGGAAAAGGCTGAAGTAAATTTTGGGAAGTTTCCCATATCTGTAATCTTTCTGGGTCAAGGAAGGCTTTACTTCTGTTTCTCTCCAGTTTAAAGAATGACAACCTGATTTGACAAGTGGCACTGCTAAAACTCTGCTGAAAACCAAACATAAAAGATATCGTGGGTATCTTTTTTATAGTTGTTCAATGGTTTGTAATTATTGCAGACTTTTTTTAAAACTAGATTTATTGATGGGCTGTCTTAAAATTCACCATGAAAAGTTAAGGCAAACTCTTTTTTTCTAGCTGGCCTTCAGTTACATAAGTAATATTCCTACTGATGACATACATGATGAAAGAAAACTTGCTGCTTTTCTGGTTTCAGGAATGGAAGCAAACACTTGTTTTTTAACTTGGAGTGAAACATTAGTGACTCCACAAACGCAAAACGAACAGACACCAGGTGAAGCAGCTGCTGTTTTTACCTATTCCCTTTTTCACTTGGCTAAAAAAAGAGTATAATGGGATCTGAATAACTGTGGTTAAAATGCTTTATAAGCAGTTCCAATATCTGAAATAAAAAAAAAAAATTACTGCTGAAAAGCATACCTGCTTATACGTACAAGATTGTGCATACAAAGGATGACTTGGGAGGGGGGTCTCAAGAAAAAAAAGCAGTTAAATAAAAACTGCAAAAGTGCTTGTTATTGGGAGCTGATCTAAAGATGCCTCTTTTTGTGTGTTAGAGAAACGCATATTACACTTTCCCCTCATTTTATGTATTTTATCCTTCATTTGCCATATGTAAAACAGATATGATGGAATATGCTTTTGTAATGAAACTTAGCATTTATTATTTTGGATCTCCTACTATATGATTCTTTTTTAGTATTTAAACATCATTTTTTCTAATGGGGCTAGATATAAAAAAACCACACACAAAAAAACACCAACAGGAGAAGTGAAGGTGTACTCTATAGTTCAGAAACTTCATAAGAAAGGACTGATCCTGCTCCCCCTGTCAGCTGCCCTGCTGTTGATGAGCGCTGATAAAACAAAAGTGATGGGACCAAAACCGGAAACCCTGTGACTCTTCAATTTTTGTGAAACTTAAGGATTCAGATCTGTTTTAATTTGATTTCAAGTCTTTTTAGAAGTAGTGAGCGTTTATTGTCTCTGCCTCAAAGAAAACCCCAGCACCTGAACTTCAGCTCTCTTCCCTCCTTGCTAAAAGTATGCTCTTTTCCTTTTCCCCCCTTCTCCTTTTCTTTGCTTAAGGCTATGGTTACAGTAGTTAATTTTTAAAACAGGGAAATAGAGAATTAAATAGAATTGGAGAAAGACGCCTTTGTACTAGGTACTGTACAGTATAGTATTTAAAAAGTCAGAAAATATGTTAGCAGAAAATGCCTAGACTGTAATTTAGATAACAACCCAGACAATGAGCTAGCTTGTTAATTGTAAAGGCTGGTGGAGAGCTGCCAGTTAGAGAACTCGTCTTTTTATATCCCACTGCTCCTCGCAGTTCTTCTAGATGGAGAATGACAGGACGTGAACTTTTCTTAGTTTAGGCTGGGCTTTTTCTTTTGCTGTTATTCTTTTTCTTCCCTTAAAAAATAGCCAATGTATCAGAACGGTTATTAGCTGAACTTTTATAAGAGTAAGTAATAATCAATATTGTGAGGATGGAGGCAGGATGGGTGGTCTGGAAGGCGGGGTAAACAGAGTCCTGTGGCCTGAACGTTGGTGCTCTAGATATCGCTGTAAGTGCTCTTTAGACCAAGTATGCAGTTTGCAAACAGTGAATCTCACCAAATTACTCATCTGAAAACTGTTCCTGAAATAGCAGCCATGAGGTATACAAAGTTACAGGCTAACAGCCATCAGATCCTTTTTTTTCATCTGCCTGAGAGTAACTGCACCGATGGAGAGGTGAAATAGGAGTGCCTCTTTGGTCAGGCCGCTCAGCGAGTTTGTGTGTTGTCTCTGGTAGCTCCTGGTGTGAGTCTGTCTAGGGGGGATGAGCCCTGCGGCGCTCCAGCCCTCCCCATCGCATTTCTCAGTGGGCACCAGATGGGAAGATGACCTGGCAGGCTGGTCTCCAACCCACCCATCCTCAGCCTGCCTGGGTACTTTTAGATGTCAGATTTTGTGGAGCTGAGGTAGTAAACTTGGTGCAGAAGTATATGAAACCGTAGTTTCTGAGATCCCAGCAAAGAATTTAAGCATAAACACCTGAGTAACCTTACTGCTCCTCTACAAAATATTAAGCATGTGGTTAAAGTATTCTGTAAAAGGAGGGGTGGTAAGAAAGGAGCAATAGCTCTGGTAGAGATGTGAGTTGCCCGACTCATCTCTAAGGGGTCTTGGCGTGATCGCTTCCTGCTCACAGTTTAGGCTAGGATTTCCGAAGGCATTTGAAAGAATTAAGCACAGGACTTTCGTTGCATTTCAATGGGGTTTGGGCGTCTGATGCTACAAGGGCTGAGCTTATGCAGGATGACACTAGGCTGACTAATGGTGTGATTTCAAACTAATGTAGTTAAACTGATGCAAAAGATTGTATGCATAAGCCTAAGTCAACATTCACTTGGCTTTATAGCAGTTTGGTTTAAATTAATTAGGACAGAGGTTTAAACTAAGGTAAAGTAAGTCACTCTTCAACTGAACTGTGAGTATATTTGATAAAATTTAATGTGGGTAGACCTACTGTAGGTGTGTAGGTATGGGTTTACCTTTCCTGGTCAGACCAGCTTAAATTGCCTGGGTTTTCTTTGCCAGAACAGCATTAGCTCCACAGAAAACTCTCTCTTTGGATGCGTCCACAAGCTGTTTAATTTATGTTGTAGTTTCCTTTAAAGACTAATAGAAATAAATTTTGTCTTTTGTTTACTGTTCGACTTAAGGAATCCAACCATGGGGCTTAGAGGCACTGTAAGATAGAGACAGGGTGGCCACTTTTGATAGTAGAGAAAGCTGAATCGCCAGACAGGTTGGAGCTTGGTGGTGGTACTTTATTCTCTTCTTGACTCCTTGTATTAACTCATCTTAAAGTTTAGTAAGACTTTTATAAGTTTACACTTAACATTTTGGAAAGTAAGTGGAAAAGTGAAGATTTGTATGCCCCCACTGTAGCACAGATATTGATGGAGAGTCTCTGTGTGTGTGTGTGCACGTGGGAGTGCCAGGCTGGCTACTTGTGGAATGAATTTATTTGGAAAGGCATCTCTTCAGCAGCTGGTGGTTTCCTCTTTTGACCTGTGCCACTTCCAAGGAGGACTCAAGATGGTTTAGTGGTGATGAATTGGCAGACTTGTCACTAAGCTGTAAATCTGGAACCTGCCTTGCTGTGTTGAGGTGTGAACCCGAGATGTAAAGGAGGTCAGCGTTTTGGACTGCTGCTGTGTATATAAAACTCTTAAACCTTTTTTAGTGAAGGAAATACTGTTAATAATAATAATAATGTTTTCACTTCTACAGTTCCTTTGCTATTCTAAAAGTATCTGATTGACATCCGTATTATTAAGTAAATGCAATTGAGTTTAAAAAAGAAAAAACAAACCACAAACAAAACACAAAACCACAAACAAACCAAAAAGAAACCACCCAAACAAAAAAAAAACACAAAACAAAACCATACCAAAGCCAAGCCCAGAATAATTTTTTTCTGGTTTGACTTTAATTTCTTCTAGTTCTAGGACAGATATGCAAGAAACAGGTAATCTCCCTTGTTCAAATGTCACTTGTAAAATAATGCTAACACTGTAGAGTGTTATTCTGATGTTTCTGTTAGGAAGATAGGTTTCTGCACAGGCTCCAAATTTTTAAGACATTTGATATTGTTGGGCTACATAATCTTGCTACATATAAAATACCGTTTTTTAAATACTGTATATGCTTTTTCAAAGTGTCCAAGGAACTGTCTACCTGGCATAATGCAACCTTAAATTAAATTACTTCAACTCGCTTTGAATGAGCTGCTGGGTCTACGCTCACTACTGCTGAGCAACCAACTCAGGTGCAAAAAGCAGTTTAACTCTACAGTTAGGCTTAGCCTTATGATGACTAAGCTTTAGCCTTCTGGCTCTGCTATACTGGCCTTTTTGCTGCTGGTCATGCAGTCTTTTTGCGTAGGAAAGATGCAACGAGGAAGGGCTGAAATGCTATATTTTATTGGGTAAGGTGTTTAAAAAAAGTTGTTTAACATATTTATCAGAAGATGACCACAACGTTTTCACCTAATTTGTAGAAATTAGTCAACTTGCACCTTGAGTGGATTATATATTTCTGATATCCTCGAAAGTCTTAAAATCAAGCCATGTGAAAGAGTATTTTAAAAAAACCTGTCATTAGCTACTGAGTAGATATGTACATAATTCTATGTAATTGAATTGCTTATTTGTCACACTGACTGTGAATCCCCTTTTCGTGATAAAAGTCTGGCAGATTAAAATCAGTTGGGAGAAAGGGTGGCTCTCAGCAAGCAAGGAGATTTGACAGAATATCAGCAGGATTTCACCATAGATGGCTTTGCTCATGTGCCATCCTGTTATTTCAAGTACGGTCTACTCCAGCTAAAATTAGCATCTATAATTGAATAGTGCCAAAGGGTGAAATAATTTACACTTAAGCTCGTAACATTTTTTGTAACACTAAACAAACAGAGGTATACACATAACCCATGCAAAAACACCCTCTGGGCTTTATTGCTCCCCACCCCCTCTAATTAAATGGACTTCAGAACCAGGCCTGAGATATTGTGATGACTGAAGATGCTCATCTGGAAATCCTGCGGCATTTTAACATTTAAAGTGTTGCCCTCTGTCTTTGGCCTAGACTTGTAGATAGCTGTTAGAGAGCTCTTTTGTGCACTAGTCTTGAGTCTGATTTTGAATAACCACAGAAATAGTAGAATAGTATCGCTGGTAATAATAATGTTCATTTATAGAGCTTTTCTATCCAGAGATCTCAGAAGTGCCTAAAACCAAGTTATTGTTCTCGTTTTGCTTAGAAGAAATGGAAGTCCCTAGTGACAGCTTAGTCAAAATCACCCAGCCACCTAATGACAACACCCGAATTGGCACCAAGGTAGCTGCAGTCCAGACCAGGATCTACCTTCTTGGTCCTCCGTATGTTCCCATGATAGGTGTTTACTCAACATGAGCAAAGGATGGATGTGCACATCCGTCTTTGCCAAGTATCTCTAGTGTCTAGTAGTGTCACATATTAGTGTGTTCATTCAGTGTTGAAGTAGTATGGCTCAACTGGATTAAATTCTGAGCCTTTTTGGCATGGTTTCTGTTGTTGTCAAAAATACTGTTTGACACTTTCCAGTGTACGTTTTACACTGCTGGATGCAGAGTTTGGTTGCCAGAGCTGAAGCTTTCCTCAGGGAAGCCTCTGTTTGCATGCTTAATTTTTAATCTGATCTCTAGTAATCGTTAAAAGTGAGTTTAAACAACAGCAGACCCTCCAACGTACATTACAGGCAAGCTGAAAGGAACAAGTCTGGAGCAAAAGGCACGGGAACAAAACTTCAAGTGATTTCAAGGGGCTGGTTTTTGTACAAGTCGCAGTCTAGCCCCACTTTTCAATCACACCTTATTGCCTGGTAGCTGAGTTATTCTAACATGACTGAGAGCCGAATGTAGCCAGGAGGTTCTGGTGATTGCTGGACAAATATGAAGTAGGTGTACTTTTCCCTGGAGTGAGTAAGAGTGGCAAGAACTCAGCAGGTAATTCAGCCACCCTCAGGGCTTGACCTTATATTTCACCTCAGGCTGTAAATTTTTGTTGCGAGTCCAATTTGAATTTTTTTGTTGTTCTTGTTAATTTATTAAGATGCAGCCATGTGTGAGGTGCTAGGAGACATGGAAGAAAATCTGGACTCAGGCCTGAGAAAACTTAGCCTTAGGCTTAGCTCTTGTACGGAGTGGCAGCAGCTGGGCTCTCGTACCTGCGTGGGGCTCGAGTGGTGTTATTTTGGACTCCGTTCAGGTGCAGGAATCGGCTCCACATGCTCCTCTTTGTGGGGTTGGGACCAAAATAGATTACTAATATAGGCAGGGTTTGGGAGACTCCAACTACATTTTGCTTTTAAAAAAAAAAAAAAAAAAAAAAAAGAAAAAAAGAAACTAGCTAGTAATTATCTGGGCAGTGTTTTTCTTCTTCCATTTTGCAAGAAAACTGTCTTGTTGCTTAAGCCCATTCCCAGGAGCAGGGACTTGCTACCTCAGAACCGGCTTCCAGCGAGGCTGCTTGTTTCTTTTTCTCTTCTTTTTTTTTTTTTTTTTTTTCTTCTTCCCCCCAGGGGGGAAAAAAATAGCAAGCAGTAAGAAGTGATATTGTATACAAGGCTATTACACTTTTGTCTTGGCCTGCTTAATGTCCTTGACACATACCCATTTCACCCAGCGACAGCCAGTATGCAAATTGGCTAAAAGCTCCATTAGGTTGTTCAAGGCTGGGGAAACCCATCTGTCAGTGTCTGTGACACAGGCGGGCTGGAGTCTCACGTGGGAATCTGTCCTTGAGATACCCAGGCAGATGAGTTTCTTCTAGCCTCTAGTGTTCCCAGAATCAAAGGAAATTGTTGTACACTCTTCTTCTTGCTGCAGTTTGTATTTATGTAATTCTTTTTCTCCTCTTCTCAGATCCCTTCTCAGAAAAGCACAGGCATAGACTGGGAATTAACAGGGAAAAATGTGTTTTACTTCTTTTTTTTTTTAGTTGCTTTTACAGAAGTGAACAATTATGCATATTACTTGTGGAAAAAAAAAAGAACAGTAGTTATTTGTTGTCCTAAAAGAAGAACAGCTTTATAACCCTTTTCCATATTTTCCTGTGTGATCTGCTGATGACAGGCATGAGGTGCCTAATAAAAAAAAAAAAGACTTGCTGGGGATCAGCTGTAGTTGATATGTTCTCTGTGAGTGGGCCAGAAGTGCCTGATAACCCAACAAAATATCAAAGAATGCACCCGTGAAAGGCTTTCACTGAGCGGATTTGAATGTGGGGCCTGGGTCTGAGCATTGCCCCTGCAGATGCAGAGCAGCACAGCTCCTGTTTGGGACACGCAGGTTTGGGAGGAGGCTCGAGTGTCTCCTCCGCTTGGCATCCCCAGGGGAAAAGTGCCCACAGCAGCAACAGCACTTACTGTACATCCGCTGAGGGGAAGGCACCTGCTTGCTTTTTCGGCTGGACGGAGGTAAGGCTGCAGAGTGGCAGTTTTGCTGGGTTTTGTGCGCTCTCTTGGAAATCTGAGACCTCTGTTAAAACGCTTAACCAAGAGAGCACGCCAGGATGGATGGTATAGAAGTAGTTGTTAGCCTGTTAGCAACGTTACAGTGTTTTGTAATACGAGACAGTGATGGCAAAATAGTTCAGATTTTCATCCCATTAGAGCAAGAAGACTAGGCATGAGCCATCGAAAGTAGAGCCTTTCGAACTGTGTAATGTCTGTATTGACAGGCCTTGCAAACTCTTGATTATTTCCTGCTGGTGTCATGTAAAAGCCCTGAACACAGAGTATCTGGCAAAATAGCCAGTGTAACTTCAATGCCCAGCAGTGTTCAGATGCATGAGATAATTATAGCCGCCTCCATAGCAGATGCTCTGTTCTCCAGTTTGGCACTTTCCCTCTTCAGTGTGTAAATAATTTTCTCCACCTAAGCTGATGGCCATTTTGATGATACAGATATAATTTTCATTTTTTCACCAAAAAGTGAGCAATTTGGTTTTTTTATGCTTATATAGCTAAGAAAGCAGGATTTCCCTTCATCATCCTGTTGAGGAAGAAGAAAAGCCCTTTTTGATACTACTATGTGGAGACTGATATCATTAAGAGTTAATGTGTTGGTATAGCCAGGATCAGAAGAAAGTTTATCTTTCCAGAAATAGAAGTCAGCAATTCAGCAGTTATCCTTCATATTGCCAAGTGCAACTTATTCAAATCATGATATATTCTGCTTTTTGTGTTCCAAACCCAGTCACGTAATAAGGAGGCTTTTAGATTAGCATATTACTTTAAATTTCAGACGTGACGTTTTAGTTCTCTGTCTTATGCTCCCAATACTTCTTTTTTCCTGTCTTTGTCTCTTGAGGTAACATAGACCTTGCCATAGCATGTAATTCCAACTAAAAAAATTAAAACTCAAGAGTGAGAGGTGGTATATGCATTTTTGTAGAAGGTAGCTGTGGTTGGATTTACACAACCTTTGCTCTCACAGTTGAGTATCTTTTCACAGCGCCCCAATTATTTCAGTACCTGTGTGAGCAGCTCAGATTTGCCAAGGGGAGCAGCGGGCTTGCAATCCTGCTCGAAGCCATTTCTGCGTTTATGTTTTTCTGGTTGTCTGGTCAGACTGCCACATCCTAATGGGAGGCAAAATTTAATTAAACGTTGGTGAGTTGAACAGCTTGCTTTGAAAAGAGGTGGGCCCTGCTGCACGTGACAATGAATTAGAACTTTTAAAAAGCTAAAAATGATAGGACATAAATATTTGGCCTTGCCCGTGCAAGGAGTACCTGTGCATAGGCAAAGAGGAAGATGAACCAGGGTTTTAACATGGATTTAAGCAAATCGGATGCCCAAAGCCGTTGAGAACAGAGTTCCTGCTTTGTCCCTAGAAAAATTTTTGTTCTAATAATAAAATCCAGTTTGAGGAATGAATAAGCCTCAGGGCAAACTGTTCCTGAGACTGGCCCTATGTGCAAGAGGGCTGAGGATGTGCCACAAGGAATATCTTCTTTGGCAGAGGAGGAGGGAAGTGCAGAGCCTTTCTCATAGCAGGTCCATGGCACAAAGGCCACCGCAAAGCATAGGCTGTAAGTTTTTCTAAACGGATGGAGAAAATACTGGGACCATAATAAAAACCTCTAAAACTTGCGACGTTTTTGTGGCCTATTTACAAATGCCTGAGAAATGGATTTTAATTTTAGTGAATACTCACAAGCCCGTCAGTGGAGCAGCACAGGGGGACACCGTTCTAAAATAGCTCTAGCAGATGCCACAATAATACGAGTTTTCCCTGCATCTCTCATTTACTTCTTGCTGTGTGCAGTTTCTTACTAAATCTGTTCCCTTGATAAATGCACGGATGTTCTTGCCATTGGATAGAATAGCTAAATGCAATTGTCACAAACACTAACTAGCTTAACCTTCTTGTTGCATAGCTACTGCTGCTGTTAAATATTTCCTGGGCTAACAGACATCTTCGAAATGAGTTTTAAAGGGTTTTCTTTTTATATACACAGACCATGGCTGTTAGACAATGGCAGCTTGAATGGAAGCTATTTTAATGATAACAACAATAGTGTCAGTTATTTGGATAAACTGTCAGCTTAGAGAGGGGGATCAGCCATCAGTGGATCACTGCAAGGAGCTTAGAAAATAGAGAAAATTAACCTGCTAGCTATAAGCAATGCTACCAGATCTTCAGAAAAGATAATTATCCTGCTACCTCGCTTCACGTGAAAGTGTTAACGTTGGTACTAGATGTCAAGAGACTTTCTATCCTGCCAACTTTTACCTTCTGTGAAGAAAGGTTCTCCTTTCATATTCTTAATGGCTTTAAATTCAAAATATGGCAAGCTGATACTGATTTATGAGGCATCTTGGTAATCACTTCTCGGCCTTGCGACAGAACTGGTATTATTTATTGTAAAATTTATTAATTGATATGAAGTGCTACCCCCTCACCGTTCATTTTGGAGACTCTTTGCTCCGTTGGCAAGTGAAGGATGTGAAGAAGGGATTGGGTACTGCTGCAAGGCAGCGGGATTCAGCTGCGTGATGCTGTACCAAGATCCTGGTGGTCTCCATCCCCTTCTTGATGGGGCACTTCCGTGCATCTCTGTCTAGTCCACTCCTGCTTATTTGCCTCACCTACCCTGGGCAAATGTGTTGGTCCTTGTGTGTCAGCGGTGTTCCTCCTTGGTGACGATGAAAGCATGACCAAGCCCTTGGACCATAACCTCGCGTGAGGGGTTCCCTGTCTCCTAGGGTGCATGGGATGGGAAACAGAGCTGATGATGATGTGCACACCTCCTAACTGATGCCACCCTGTAGCTGATAAATATAGCTAAGGCACTCTTAAGCCCCTGGCAGATGAAGGCAAATATTGTGGGCTTAGGTTGGAGAAAGCGTTAAGAATTTTTTATTGGTGGTGGATTTTTGTTTTGTAGGAATTTTTGGTTTTGCTTTTCAAGGAAGCTGAGCTCATTTTAAAAATCTGTAAATAGGAACGATAGAATTTCAGGGAGTGAAAGTAAACTAATTTGGATATTTATTTGAGTAAGATCAGCTACTGCTTATGAAGATGAAAGTAGTTTATCCTGTTCTGATTTCATTAATGAATGTTATATATAATAAAAAAAAAGCTCTGATAAATAATGAAATAATTTCAAGAACCACTTGAAATTCGAAGTCACGAAATTAATCGGAAACAGCCACATAATTTTGTTAGTACTTTTGTTACTAATTTTTCAATGCAGTGCAGAAAACCCTGGTGCCTGGATTGTTGACAAAAAATAAATAAAAAAAAATTAAACCCATCTATTGTCTGTGAGCATTTCTTACTTAATTTTCAACTTCCTTTTTCTTTATTGTTCATTTTGTAACGAAGCTGGACCTTATTTTTGTTGCCAGTAGTTTGATGAATGGCTTGAAAGGAATCGATGGGGATGGCCTTGTTTGCTCCTTAGCCGTTGTGGCAGGGGAAGGGGTTTTGTGTGTGTTTGTTTTTAATTCCCTTTTGTTGGCATAAATGGTTCTTATTAAACATCAAGGTCACTTCACTAACTTGGGATATTGGGCGAGAAGTGCTAATCCAGAGGCCTTTTTTTTTTTTTTTTTTTTTTTTTTTTTTTGCTAAGGATGTCTTTACATTGGGACTTAAGTTTAAACTGTCAGAAATGTTATTGCAATCAAGTGAGTAGCTGAAAAACACTATTTTAGCAAGCAGGCTGCTAGCCTGTGGAGCTGCCCGCTGCCAGGGTGTCTTCAAGTAAAATGCTGTGGCTAATTTTAAAAAAGCTCAGAACATTTTAGGACCAAAAATAGCGATGTTTGTAATTAGGGATACTAAAATAGAAGCAGTCGGATCCCTGAGGATTTGCAGAAAAATCTCTGCCTCTCCCCACCTCAGGTCTGCTTGAAATCGCTGTGGCTTCAGTGCATCCAGGGTGCTGCCTTGGGAATTCGTGGCCAAGCTGGAGCCTTGCTTCAACGAACTTCAGGGAGAAGTTATCCCTTTTCTTCAGCCACAGGCACACCGCTGCAGCAAGAAGAGTAGATGAGGTAGTTGAGCTGAGCTAGAACTGAGCCAGCGAGGTGGTGATAAGCTTAGAGGCGGGTTGTCAGAGCATTGTCTAAGTGGAATCGTATTAGCTATACGTGCTCCTGTTGTATGCAATGGCGTGTCATGCAACACTGACACAGAATCACAGAATGGTTTGGGTTGGAAGGGACCTTAAAGGTCATTCTAGTTCCAACCCTTCTGCCCTGGGCAGGTACACCTCCCACTAGACCAGGCTGCTCAAAGCCCCATCCAGCCTGGCCTTGAACACTTCCAGGGATGGGGCATCCACAGCTTCCCTGGGCAACCTGTTCCACTGCCTCTCCACCCTCATAATGAAAAATTTCTTCCTGATATCTGATCTAAACATACCCTCTTCCTGCTTCCTTTATGCAGGAGAAATAAAGGTCCTAAATGAGTTGATAATTTGGCTGAACTTTCTTTTTGTGTGCAGACTGTGATACAACTTCAGATTTAATTCTAACGTTCGTTGTGTTTGAATTAGCAAATTGACTTAAATATGCCTGATTGTATGTGTGTCCTCTGGACAAGGTTTTGAAAAAGAAGGACCATGGCTGCTTTGCATGGCTGTTGACGACTGCATGGCACTGTTGAGAGAAAAAAAGTAAAAGAACCACACCATTCCTCAACCCGCCCCCCCCCCCCCCCAGTAAAGAGGTGTTTTATTTTCCAAGTCCTGCCATCCAGTCTGCAATCATCTGCATCTCAGTAGTGCAGGAAGGAGGGATGTGGACCGCTGAAGGAGTCTGCAATACTCCTGAGTGAAATGTAGAATAACAGTTATCAATGAGATGGATACAGTGAAAGGCTTGTGTTATGTATGCAGAAGGGTGCTAGAATAAATAGGCGTCTGGTAACATAGTGGTGCCTAATAAAACATTTTGTCTGTAGCATAGACATGAAGTAATTCGATTCAGGCCAGGCTGGGTTGTAAAGGAGCATATTTAGAGGTGATCATCTTTTTAACTACGCAGAAAGTGAGTTATAATGCTAGTAACAGATGACATATGACGAGAAGCTGCTTGTGTAAGTGTCCTTTAATTCTAAACTGTTAAAAGGATGAAAGTATTCAGACTCCACCTTTAGGAACATATTGTATTTCCCTATTTATGTTTGTTTCCTATCATGTGATGAGGTGCAAGGGAAGGTGTTGCCTGCTAATTTTAGCCTTGCAGACTGTCACTGCAGAAATCTGGCAGTTAACGCTTCTGGAGGGTAGTGCTTAGGAAAACCAGGCTATACCGTGTGTCATCGTACTCGATGGCTTTGCAGGGGGAGAAATATTTCAAAGTCTTGTTTTCCTGACTTGTGTTAATGTACTAGTTAGCTTCCTGCAGAAGAATGACCGAAGACCGTAAAAGTGTTAATGAGAAAAGAAAAATGGTTTCTTTGCTGAAGAAATGTATGATATGGAGACAAAGAAACGTAACGAATGCATGTGTATAGCTTCATAGCCATTGCTGTGTTTTCCAGAGCTGTGGTACTAATTGCAGGAATCACTCTGCATGTTGACCCTCACCTGTACTTGCCCTTTTCACTATCAGAGCCTGAACGACTCCCGTCCTTCTAGATGCTCTGAGGCATCTTTCTTTATGCAGCTGCTGATGTTTAGAAGGGGGGAGGGGGAGAAAGGGAGGAGGATGCCAGGAGGCCACTTGTGGTTCAGAAACCCTCAGTATACAGCCTGCAAAGGAACTTTTAAATTGTGGTGACCCTTGCCAGATTGTCAAAGGTCTGCTGGCTACGGAGGCTCTTCCAGAAGATGGAATAGGAGCCGGGTGAGGTCTTGAGCGCGGGGAGCCAGAGAGAGGGGCAGGGAGAGCCCAGCTCTGTATGGCAGCATGAAGCTATGGCAGGCTCCGTCCCAGGGATGCCACGTTACTGCATGTATTTCCTCCTGTGCAGCAGAGTTTTGTCTGTTAGGGGTGGTAGGATGATGTGTAATGAAAAACGGACTTCAATTAAATATATAGAACCTGATAACAGGTTATTTCCTTCATGGAAGGACTTTTCACACTCTAAGAACTGCATTAGCCCAAGTTCAAGAAAGGAAATTTAATGGCAAGCCATTGCAAACAAAGCATTAGTCATATGAGGGATAACACAGATGTTTTACACCAGTAGAGTTAAAAGAGTATCTCTATGTTTTTAGTCTAGGATTCCCTTTTTCTTGTTTTCCTTTTAGGAGGAATCCCTAGGAAGAAGTATTTTTGAATATAGACATTTGTTTACCAAAGTGTGCTAAAAACATCTAGCACTTTTAATAATCTGACTCTGTATTTTGGCACATGCATCATCATGTCAACGATGTTTCCATTTACTCGCAAAAAGACATGATAGCAATCCCCCTGACTGGGTGGCTGCCACCTCCTCATGTTTTTGAGGATTATCCATGTGAGACATGGGATATAGTATGACAGAGTTTCACATAAAATGTTCTGAATGGTAGGAAGAAGGTGGAAAAAGAACCACTGCAAAATTTTCCTTGTAAAACAAAAATGGGGTGAAAGCTGCACCAATGAAATTATTTTGATGGCAGATTTAAAATAAAAGTTTTTTTTTTTTTCTTTAATATCAAATTAAATTCTAAAACTGATTCCCACAAAGAGATTTTTGAGGTCTAAAGTCTAAATGAGCCAGATCATGGAAGAGGTAGTACCTTCAGTACATTTTAGATTGATAGTCCACGTGCAGCCTCTGGTTGGGAAGTCCCAAAGTGGAAGGCGTACTGGGAATAATTACTCTATGGTTGCATTTCTTATGCCATTTCCCAAAACACCTGTTATTAGCAACTCCCAAATGTAGAGCTCTCTGCTAGGTGGGCTTTTTTTTTTTCCAAATGTGGCATTTCTTACAGAAAGTAACTGTCAGCTTCTGTTATCAGACTCTGTAATTATGTTAAAGGAAGTTAAGGTTATACAGTATAGGAGACAGAAGTTAGGAAATGTTGTACTTCATGAGCCTGTGCAGTCCGAATTTGGATCCTGTGTGAGTAGTCATTACCACATGGTCATTGAAATACTTGATTGGATATGTTCTGCTTTCCACAGGACCCCAGCCTTTGCAGAGTTGTTTAGTGATAGTTTAGTCGTTGTGTGGTAAGTAGGATTCAGTCCTGCAGCTGTCCTCAGACAACACCGAGGAGACCTGCGGTATTTGTACTGATGCCTTTCAGCATACTGTTGCAGTTTTACCATTGCAGATCACTGAATAAGTTATTTTTCAAGTTTTCTTGGATCAAATTTCCAAAAATTGAGGCTTAAGTTTTGGCTACCACTTCAGATCTATTGTGGGTGACATTTTATGTCTGAGATAGACCAGGCAGTCACAGTATCTTAGGCTCAGAGTACACTAGCCACTGTGAGCTATGACTTGATATTATGGGGGGAGTCAGATTGCCTTCCCCATTTTAAAAAGAGGGTAAAAAATCTATTTGTTATAATTAGGGGTGCATTTAATTTAAAATCTTACCAAAATTGAACTTTGATTATCTGATTGCAGCTGGCAATGGCATTTATTGTGTAATTTTTAGTCTCAGAGATTTTAAAGATCTGCCAGTTTATTTCATTTCAAATGATTGAGAACCAGAGCGCCTTTAATAACGGTACTGCATTTTTTTAGTCAGTGTCTCCTTAGACTACACTGTCGATCTTCGAAGAAGATGAGGAATAGGATTTTCAGCATTTCTAATTCCATTAACCCAAGGATATCGCATTAATGTAAATATTACTGCTGCTGAAATCTGTGTGGAACGTTGTTGTTTAATAATGACTTTAGCAAATGAACTAAACTTGAGGTCAAAGCACAGCAAAGGAATAAAGTTCAGATGTCTCAGTTTTAGTAAATCCGTTGTGTGCAGCTGAATTTGATTATAGGATATATCTGCACCTGCAGAGATCACTTAGTAGACATTTGTTCTGTAAGTAAACTTGGAGGGTTTTTAATGTACATAATGCGTGAGGTGAAGGCGTTTTTTCTTGTAGTTCTTTCTTACAGCATTGGATGTACTGATATTAATATTTTGAGACAGCCCTTTTCTCCAGTCGGTCAACCGCTTCCCCCCAGCTTGTTGTTACCTACAATGTCAGTGAGGGTGCAGTTCCTCCTGTTGTCCAGCTTGCTGGTGATGGTACCTACCACGTGGCTGGCTGCAGTATCAACCTTTTGGTTGTGCCTGGCTGCCATCAAACCACTGACAACCACCCTTTGAGCCTGACCTTCCAGACAGTGTTTTATCCTCCTTGTTGTCACTCCAGCTCATGCCTTTATCAGTTTGGCTGCAAGGATGCCATGGAGGACCATATTGCAGGCCTTGCTTAAGTAAAGGTAAACAACATCCACTCCTCTCCCATGACCTGTAGAGCCAGTCAACTCAACACAGAAGGCAAGGAAGTTGGCCAAGTGTTGTTTGCCCTTGCTCATCCATACTGGATGCTCTCAGTCACCTTGTCCCTCATGTGCTTAGACACAGCTCCCAGGAGGCTTTGCTCTGTAGTTTTGCCGGGCTGTGGTTGGCCTGCAGTTCCCCAGATCCCCATCTTTTGAAGACAAATGTAACATATGCCTTTTTTCCAGTCATCAGGAACATCCTGATGTCTCCAGTTGCCACAACCTGTCAAAGATGAGAGAAACCAGCCTCATGGTGACATTGGCCATCTCCTTTGTGGTCGTTGTTGAGTAACCTATAAATGGTTTCCTGGAGTAATTTCTAGCCTAATGCTCCTCTTTTGGGGCAGCACCTCTCACCCCAGGCCCTAGTCTTAGACAGAGAGACCTGAGAGGCCTGGCAGCAGAACTTGTCAGTGGAGACTGAGGCAAAGAAAGCACCAAGTGCCCCTGACTCTTCTGTGTCTGTTGTCACTAGTCCCCTGCCCTATTCAGCAGTGGTCAAGTGTTCTCCTTCGTCTTCCTTTTGCTTCCAATATGCCCATAGATGTTGCCCTGGTATTCCTAACCCATTTCTGCTCCAGCTGGTAACACGGCGTGTTACTGTTACAATCTGATTATAGTTTTGTTAAAAGTGATTGTAGTTGTCGCTCTTCTGGTTTGTGATGGAAATTATTTTTCATTTGAATTCCTTTTTTTGTGTAACTTTTCATGTACACGAGTGTGAGACAGTGCTATTAAGAATTTTAGAATATTAGTATGTATCTGATTTGAAATATAAACCTTATTGTTACACACTAACATTCTTCAAGCTTCTATTCTAAAGCTTGGTACAACATTTATTAAGGAAATGTATTAAGGAGACTTTCTTTCTTATTTTACTTACCCTGTTTTAATATATGAAATGACTTCAAATACATATTCTTTCCAGAGAAAAAAATTCAGACTTAGAAAATAAATCATGTGTGAATGAAGAATATTAAAAGGTCAAAGAGCCAGAAAGCTAACAGAAGAGACTGGAAGCAATATTAAAGCGCAGAAGGAAATTTAAGCTCTTGTTTATCAAGAAATATATAATTTGGATGAAAAACATAGTAAATAGAGATGAATGTGTTAGAATCTTTTTTTTGTTTGTTTGTTTCAGGAATTTTAACATATGTATCCTGTTACTCTGAATTCCTATTGCTTGCAACAGGATTACCTCATTATCCCAATTAGTGTTCTCTTGGATTTCACAGAGATGCATAATGAAGCAGTTGAGTCCCCACATTGCAAGGCTCTTCACCTCTCAGCTCTGTGCACACAAGTTCAGGTTCTTTGTATTGTTATGCACGGTATGGAAAAAGTGCATGGCGCAAAGCCCAAAATAGCTTGGGTGAAACGTCTTCAGCTGAATCTGTGTATGTTACCAAGATACTTGGCTCATCATCCCACAACATTTAGCAGAAAATAATGATGATTTTAGGGAACCGAGAAAAGAAAGTTGGCATGGTGAAATTAAATTTCTGCACTGGTTATGAGCCATTCTAAGCCTATCAGGGAAAAAAAAAGGGGGAAAGGTGGGTTACTTTTTAGCAAACTGCAAGTTGGTTTTGTATGGATATTTTAATTGAGTCACCGTTTCTGAGTGCATGAGTCAAATGACATTTGAAACTTCGGACAAGCACAGAAGCACAATCTGTTGTTGAAGAAATGGGAAGAGACTGAGAACTTATACCATAGTAAATTTAGACCTTCCTCCCCCCCACCCCCCGCTTTGAGAAGTGCTAAAACACAGAGATGGCAGAAACACTGAAGAAAGAAGTAGGAATTAGGAGGGAAAGGACTTGCTCAATAACACTGGATTACAGTATAAGAAATGGTGGGTCCTTTATATATCTAACCAGCAGGGCAGGGTTATGCATGTTCAGATTCACTGGTTTTGAAGGAAAGTGGATTTTCTGAAGGGTTTTTTACTTTTCAAAAAAAAGTTTGTGATTTTATTTATATTCTAGCGAAAACAGATGTCAAAATCTCCCTAGCTGCTAAGATATAGTTGTCATCTTCCAGTGACTGTAAGTATTCTAAAATTTAGGAGGAGACTTTCATCATTCAGTAGTCCTGTGGGCATTCCCAGGACCTCCAATCATGACAACAAAGTGGGTGGTAGGTAGTAACTGCTGTGACATCTCATTACACAGGTGATCAAATACCCCTGAGGGTGGGTTGATCAGTTTGGACCTTTTGCCTCAGTCTGCATTTGGTGTGAATATAGGATGTATCCTGAGGGTTCAGTGCTCAGGCTTCAGTTCAGCCTAAGATACATATGGTTTCCCAATAAGAGCATGAATGGAAACAAAAATGTGGAAATATTTTATTTCGTAGCTTCAAAAAGACAGCAGCGTTGGGTTTTATAAGACATTCATAGCATGCTGGAGTAAATTAATCCTCAAAACCAATATCGTTTATAGAAACTGGAATTTTAAGGAAAAAGGTAGAAATGACTGTAAATAAATTGAGTGTAATTCTGAACATCCCAAAAATATAATAAAGAGGTTCTATATTTTTGCATTAATTATTTAGTTTATTTAGTAAATTTTGCCTCAAGTGGATTTGATTGACGTCTGGAAGAAAATTTAAACATAAATTATAGTAGATGCTTGTTAAATTAAAAAAAAAAAAAAAAGCATTTCCTGCACTACCTCCCATGTCTGACATATGAAATCTAGAGAAAATGGAGATTTTATAAGACACCAGAGTCTACAGTAACAATGTGGAGAGTGTTTCTCTGTATTCAGCTTCCTTAGCATATGAGTTTAAGCACTTAGTGACACTAGCTGAAACGGAAGTGCTTGAATCCCAGAATGTGTCATGGTGTATCTGGCTCACCTTCCCAGGTACCTAACATTTTGTGTGCTCCTGGGATGTTGGTAGTGTGATGCTTAAAGCTGTGTTTGTCCTGATGAAGGTCTGAAACTTATCTCATTACCAAGTTCCTTTTAAGGCTTGCAGACCCATTCCTTCACGTCAGTCTTTTTGTGGAGTAGTTTCCTAGGTCACATGTAATGGTGATTTCACTGTGAAACTCACTCTTTCACATAGACAACTCATGTGAAGGATGTAGAGAAGTACCTAGAATGGGACAGAGAGGTTCCTAGCATGGGCTTTCAGACCCAGCTGCCTCCTGCAACACACTGCCTGTGGTGAGACCCATGCGTGGCCACCCTGGCGTCCCTGCTTCCCTCAGCCTTTTGTGGTGCAGGATTCAGGGCTGTCACGGGCGTGAAGGTGCCAGAACTGCCTTGGCCACCTACCCCCATAGGCTGACACCTAAATCCTAACTGCTACTGATCCTTATCCCAGCTGTATCAGCTTACTGTCAGAGGGCTTTCTAGCTGTCCTTTAAATGACATTGCAGACATCAGTCTTGTGAGACTGGTTCCTTCCTAGGTGAGGAATTGGGTATCAACTGTAATGACTCGTGTGGGCAATTCTTTTAAAAGCTGTTTGCTATCATGGACTTGTTAGAGGAATTTGCACTGGAAGTAAAAATGTGGTGAGGTTTGTGGTGGCTCATACCTTCTGTGAGTGTCCTCTGGCCCCCAGCCTGGGAGCAGCGCATTGCTGTAGTCCAAGGGGCCCTGAAGAAAACATGAACTCTGGCTACTATGGAATGCCCCAAATTCTGTCCTGATGGTGTCACGCTGTTATCTTTGGGACAAACCTTTCCCAGACTCTGTGTTCTGTGGATTCCTTTAGCCGCAGGAGGGGAGGCACAGCTCATCTTTATATAGCACTGGGTGGAGGGGGCAGAGGTTCCCCATGCACATCTACAAAAGATTGTTGTGGTAACATGGGGAGATGATGGGGGCCGTTCCCAGGGACCTCTGCCACCCCTGGTTTCTCCGTCCTACCAATGTTCATGTCAACAGTGGCAGATTTCCCACTTCTTTCCTCCATAAGAAAGACAAACTGAGGAAACTTGAGTTGGAATTTGAAAAACTTTTTTGGTTGGCCTTTCATTCTGCAAAATGAAAACACATCTGCTTCTGATCTCCGCTCGCCAAAGTGGAGAGGAAAGAGATGATATCAATGTTTTGGTTTTGTTCTGTGCTCTGAGTTCGGTTTTATGTGATGGGCTTTTATTATACTCGGGTTCTCGGACCAGTGTTGATGCTGTGGTATGTGTGGACTGTGTGTAGAAAAGCAATGCGATGAAGCGCGTGCCTCCTACCTCTCATTTCCAAGACGCTTTTAGTCTGCCACATGTAAACAAATACCCAGAGAGTAAATTTAGTTTCTCAGAACCCAAAACGTGTTTGTTTTTTCAAACATTTGGAAAGTTAAGTATCAGCCTTTCGATCTGCATTTTTATTCTTAACCTTCAAATGGACCGACAAACTCATCACTGTAGCCCAAAAATTGGCTGCATGGAAATGTAAACACAAATAATAATTTCTGCTTTAATTTGTTATTTCCCCCCCCCATTTTTTTACCACAAAGTTGTTGTATCACAGGCAGTAATTGCTGTCATATTTTGACCTGTGTTCTGAAATATTCTTATTGGGGAAACTGCAATGTTTTATCGTCCAGCTTGCCCAGATTTAGTATTTTTAAGATCTAGATTCTGTTCACATTTAGTCTCAGTACATCAATAAAACATGAATAGATTGGATAATGAAGCAATAACACTAATTTATGTCAAAGAATATAGGTTATTGTTTACGAGTTTGCCAAAATGCCAAAATACTTTATCTATAGAAAGAATTCTTCTTCTCCCTTGCTGAGAAATAAATAATGCCACAGGAATGGTCTGTCACAGGAGCCTCCTGCCATGAAATAAATGGGAGGAGACAAGGCTGTGAAGGTTATTTTCCGCTCTGGAAAATATTTATTTGGTGACACAGCTCTTACTCCTAGTCTTTGGCTTTTTAGTGCTAAGGACTAAATTGTACCCTCCTGTCTGGATGCAAGAAGCTCTAAATTCAGGAAAGCTACTATAGTTTAGTCCAGAATGACGTGCAGTCCACGGATAAACAGAAAATTACTTACGAGGGATGAATAGTCTTATCTTTGGTGTAGCAACATGTAGGGAGGAGAGGGTGAACTGCTGAGGTTGGTGGCTCTGCAGCTTACATCTGTTTAACCAAAACCCAGGGGGGCAGCAACGGCCAGGGCGTTCTCAGTCTGCAAACGACACTCTTCATCTCTGTGCCATTCCTTGTCTTGGGCTGGTTTTCACTGTGACCTGTTCATCCTCAGATGGGATGACTATCAGTCTATCCTAATGATATGTGCTCTAAACCACTTTGTTATTTAAACTTCATCATACTTCAAAATAAGCAGCTTTCCATCTGACCAATTTGCTTTTGAAGTTTTCCATTGGTAAAGGTGGTAAATGGAGTGATGTACATATTGACATATTTCAGTCACTCTTAGTCGAAATATAAGATACTGTGATCAGTGAGAAAATTTTCAGGCTTCTGGCGTATGTAACCCTGGCTAGTGGTTTCTAAACACTCGGTGCTCTTAAAGATAGCCAAGAATTGTCGATTCCTGTTGTTGGTTCGTTTTGATGCAGAAAATTGTATGAAATGGGACATACTTTGTAGGTCCTGTCCAATAAAGGACTTACTCCTCTTCCCTTGGATGCCTTGCTTCCTATGTATTGTCTACTTGTACGTGCTTATAAAATGCTAAAAGCTAGGCAGTCGTGATTTGGAAGAGAAGTATTTTAGAAGAGAGAAAATTGAGCCAAGTTCTTCCTGAGCTTATGCTTTATGGAGCTCTTGGGCTTTGTGCTGCATTCAAGGGAACTGTAAGCCCCAGGAGTATTTAGCCTACTAATTTCAACAGCTTTGTGTGTGAAACAAAGATCTCAAAGCATTTTATCAACCCATCAAATGCCAGTTTTAATCTGACTGTTGAATGACTACTGTGCCTACTCTAGGACTTTTTATTTTTTTTTTAATAATTGTCATTTTTCACAAGTGATCTTTTTTGATGTGTGGAAAGAAAGGGTGAGCAAAACATAATGATGCCTTTTTCCTATGGACTAAAGATATTGTTTGGAATAGAATGAAACAAAAAAAAGTTCAACGTATATAAGAAGCATGCGCAAGAGAGCAATGTGATTGAATAATTCAAAGTTGTTTTTTTTTTTTAAATAAAATAAAAATAATTATTTTTTAATGAGAAAGCTAATTGAATTGGCATTCTATTTAAGCTTTAAAATTATTTTATTCATTCAGTTTAGATACAGGGTATCAAGATCATTGTATGCAGAAATAATTTTTGTCTGCAAAAGAACTAGGAAAAGCTTTGGTTGTTAAGTTAAATTTTCATAATATTTTCCCCATCTTTAAGTAAGATTACAGTCCTCAATAGCGTCTTTCATCCAGTAATCACAGAGCATTATATAAGCCTTGAAAAGGTAAGGAAGAATCATTACAGATTGGTAAACTGAGACATAAGGAATCTAAATGACTCGCTTGGGGTAGCACAGTGATATAGTGGCAGTACAGAGAGCGTAACCCAGCAGCTCTGACTCACCGGTCTTCTGGTAACCAGCAAATCACTTTTAAAGGCCTTGGAAGTGATTCAGAGAAATCAAAATCCTCTTGAGGTGTGTTCTGGTTTTCCTGATTGAAAGGACTGTGATGGAGCAGACTTTGAACCTTACTGTCTGTCTTCATCTTTTGAGTTTACTTACATTTTCTCATGTCATTCCTTTACAAATGGAAAAACGTTGCCAAGTGGTAGGTTGCTGCTTCTACAGAAACAGTCCAGGAAACTTTGTCACCGTGCAGAGAGGTTAGAAAATATGTCCACTATTGCATCTGTTTGTTTTCTGTCAGATGTCTAGGGAAAGGTCTGCCCACGTAGGGAAGCATCGAAGAGCGGTGTCTTCCAGGCCTTCATTGGCCACATGGGAGCTAGACAATAGTCGTGGCTAGATTCTGCAAGACTAGCGAATGCACTACAAATTCAGGAAGAAGATTATGACTTGAACTCCCGTGACTGCAGCCTTTCTAAAATACACAAGGTTTCTGTGTTGCCAGCTCAATGTTTATCTTTTATTCACTTTTCTGTTCTACCTCGCTATGAATGAGAAATACAGCTTACCTCACTAAGGAAGCCAACCGAAGGCAGAATTGTTGCTGTGGCTTTTACCTAATTATTTTCATTACATTTATCCTATGTCTCTGTTTTCTCTTCAACTGTGATGATTGTCTTTTGCTTAATATGAGATTTGTAGTTCAATCAGCTCCAAAATCCCATCAACAGGCCGATAAGTTGGTGGCATCCTCTCATCATCACTATAATTGGCCAGTAAGAACCCTCCAGCTCTCAAAAATTACTCCTTTGTACAGTAGGGTGTAAAGAGAACGATGTTTTGCTAGTGTGAGCTGTAAACTGATATTTGCACAATCTATTTGTATTTACTTTGCCTTATTTTATCCTCTCAATCAGGAGCGAAGGGAATTGTGTAGCAATTGGGCTCTAAGTGAGATGAATCTAGCAGCTGGAAAACACTCAGTTCAGAGCAAAATGGATAGTGTATGTTCACAGTTGCTTCAATAACACATGTTTTAATGCAGGACCGTGTGTCATACTCATTTTTTTGATATAAAATATGCACTACGATAGGAAAAAGTCAATGTATCGGTGTTAATGGGGAATCTTTCCAAGACCTTACTTTCAAGTAGATAAAAGAGTACAAATTTGGGATAGCCAAAGGTGAACAGAAACAAATTGGCTAGTCCATTAGCATAGCTGTCCAGCTGTATCCTAGGCTCTGAGGCCACTCCAAAACCACAAGCCCAACCACCTCAGAAGCCTGCCAAGGAGCCAGCTGCTGCTAATAAAGCAGACTCTACAACTTGGCATCTGGGGCCTGTGATTCCCATCCAAAAGGAATTGTATGTGAAAAAAATATTTGAAATTTGTCTTTTTTAAATAGTGTTTTGCTTTGGAAGAAAAATGCTTTAGACTAAACTTGCAACAAGTGAAAAACTACATAAGAGTGCTGTGGTTGCCATGGGAAGATAAATATCGTTCTTGCATAAGGAGGTTGGATGTTGGAAGGAGAAGTGTTGTTCATTTAGTAACCAAGAGGCTTCTAGTTCAGCATTTCTGGGTTATTGAGTAAGAAAGACCAAGGTATCTTATTATTCATGCTTAGCTGTGTGCACTTGCATGGGACACTTTGCTTCACAGAGCTCAATGGTGGGGTTTAAGCGCAAGGGTGTGTTCCTGAGACTGGAGAAGAATTAAGCACATTAATTTCTTTTAAATAATGAAAAAAGAGAAATTTCATTCATTTTTCAAAGATGAAAACAAATCCTATTAGCCAGCCATGCTAAATTAATAAGCTGCTTGGAAGGATCTACAAACCAGTTCATTCCCACCACACTTTCCCTTGAATAATGAAGCATGAGGATTGAAAAATGAGTTGGTTGCACTGGTTATTTGAAAAATTAATGGCAAAGCCAGCTCTGAATTCCAGCTCCCTTTTGAAGTAAAACATGTATATTTTGCCTAATACTTTTTTTTCTAGCACTGCAGATCCTGTGCTCGGCTATGTTGGCAAAACATCTTTCCCAGATTTCTGCAGCTGGTGTCAGGATGTTTAGAGCCAGTCTGGAAAGCAGTGCTCCTCGTGGCTCTTGTGGCAGAGGAGTTAAGTGCTTTGCCCCCAGGGCCGATGTCAGAACAAGGCCTAAATTTCCCGCTGTTGGGTGCACATGTAGCTCCCCAGGCAATGCCCCCCATCGGCATCGTCCAGGATCCTGTCGCAAGTGGTCCATATCTGGGATCATCATCAGGTTGCCATTAATTTCTTTCACTCCAGGTATTACGTGGAGATTAACGAACAAGACCCTTTGCTCATTCGGAGGCAAAACGCATACTTGTGCCATCAGTCATACACTCATCGTCTCAGGAAAAAGAATTCAAAGTTTTCTTCTGACCTGAAGCTTTTAGTCTGGCAACCAGCCAGAAGATGTCATCAGCCTCAGTATAGGCAATTTTGTAATCTTTCTGCCAAGGGTATTCTGGGGTATTGGATATGCATGGAAATTACTACGGGCTGCAGTGGCTGAGATTTATTAGCGAAGAGTGTTTGGAGTATAGCAGTGCTTACTGGTCTGAGAAGATCGACATCCTCCAAACTAGATTATAGCCACCTCTCTTCCCACCCTTAAAGCATCTCTGTGGATGCTGCTGTAAACCTGGGCGTTTTTGTGTTCCTATTGTCTGAGCAGCTCTCGCTTGAGGGACTACCTATTCCATGGCCTAATTCTCTGGGTATACTGAGGACTTTTCTTTCTTTCTTTTTTTTTTTTTTTTTTTTTGTGTAGCTGGGGCCTTAAAATTGGTGTAAATGTAATTCATGTTTGCTTCTAGGTCCCCTTTCAGCTGGTTGAGAGGGATAAAATGTCTTAAGCTTAAATTAGAATTAGGCCCCCAGTGCTTTCCTCTGTGTGAGGATAAAGATCTTATAATAGAATGAAAATTGTTCTTTGTATTTCAAAGGTATATTTCCACTTGTTTTTTTCTTGCTTGTTAGGTTGGTGTGAGAATAGGCCATTTACTCATTATCCCCTGCTAAGACATATATAATAATAACAATTAATAATTAAAGTACATAGCACTTTATTGGCTTACAGAAAATTCTGTCCTTGCTTTACATCATTTATGTGCATTCAGTGTGCGTGGTAAACTTGGAAGCATGGAGTAAAGAAGTAAGAATGTTACCTTGATTATTTTTTTTTTTTAATTATTTTTTTTAAAGTTTATATTACCAATGCTCAAAATGTGCAAGATTGACACAGGATATTTCCCGGGCTCTTGATAATACTGAAGCAAGTATGTGCTACACATAGTCACATTTACCTCTGCCATGGCTCTGGAGTGCTCAAAGATTTAAATATGCTTTCAGCCAGGATGTTTAAGACATGTGTCTGTGTCTTTGTCAGAGGTTACTATTCCCTCCAGTTTCACCCAGCCGTGCCATGGCTGTGGCGTGGAGCCGATTTCCAGGACATGCCCGTGGCACTGGGGCTCAGTTGAGGCCATTCCCTGTGCCTGGTAATTGCGGCTGCTGCTTCAGCTCTCTATTTCTGGGAATGACATTGAAGCTTGGGTGGGTGGGGATTACCCACTGATAAAATGTGTGTGCAGTGAAATATGATCCGTACGCATTAAGTGCTTTTGATTGTCAGCAAAAGTATCTACACAGATACTCGGGGAAGGAAGCTCATTGCCCTTTCTCTTTCACTGTAGATGAGAGCAAATGTCATTACTTGCTAGCATGGCCGTCGCACTGTCCATTAAACTGATTTTTCCTTTTAACGAGTCCTACTTGAGTCACATTACAACCAGGCTAGATTGCAGAAGGATTCTGATGTCCTGATGCTTGATGGTGTGTTCCCACTCTCCCGGTTTAAATGGGAGAAATTGGGAAGAGAGGAGGAGGGCAGCAGGAAAGGCATTGTTGCAAGTGTTGTACTTCATGTATTTCATCAAAACCTCTGAGCTTCACCTATCACTGGTAGTCCCCTTATGTTCTCCAACTTTTTTTGGTTCTTCTAAGTAAAGGGACCTGTTTGAAAGAGTTTAGAGCTATTAATTTAAAAATATCCATCTACTGAGGCTCTGATCTAGTGAGTGCATAATTATAAGCACTAAAGTAGGGCCACTGAAATGAAAGGGGCAGTTGATTAATGTGATCAGAATTACTCACAGACTTAAATATTGCCTCCGTTCGAGGCCTAAATGCAGAATGAGCATATTAGAAATCACTGAAGTGTCTTTGCTACTATAATGAAAATTGCGTATGTTTTGCTTTTGTTAGTCCATTAGCACATCATGGTTAACTTAGCGTTGGCCCAACATTTACCTGCAGTTGTAACCACGCACACTGCTAGCGGAATAAGCTGATCGGCTTGCAGAAATGGGATTTCCCCCCCTCTCAGCAGGCGCTTATGTTCCTGGAGCCCTGCCTCCGGTTCCCCCAGCTGCCCAGCCAGAGCCTTGGCCCACAGCATCCCCCAGCTCCTCCCTTGGATCTCCTCTTTTCTGCATAAGTCCCAGTGGTGACAGGACACGGCCTCCTCCTTCCAACCACTCCTCTGTTCTCCTGACAAACACTCTGTGCTGCAAATAAATGTGCGGATGGTTAGAGAGCTGGGGATGGTTGCAACAGCTTAAATTCTCTGTTGTTGCCCCAGATCGGAGGTGCTTGGCTAATTTTTATAGCATGTGTGTCTCTTCTTTCATAGCATGTATTTACCAGGGAGTTAGGGGAGAGGGTTGTTTTCCCTGTGAGAATCCCTCCCTTTTTAAGCGATATTTCTCAGTTGTGTGTGTGGTTTGTGGTTGTTCAGAAGTGGGTAAGGTTTTGAGAGGAGGAGGTCCTAACCTGATCATCTTTTCCAAACCCTGTTTCTCTATAGTGAAAGGTGTCCCTAATGACAGAGTCTTTTCAGGCTGCTTTGGATTTTTTCCCCTCTCAGGCTAGCTAACTCTCTGCCACCTGACTGTGTGTGTACTGGATGCTCCTCATGTTTACAAAAGACTTACTACACTTCTGGCATCAGCTCCCATACCTTTGGCTAGATACTTTTATTTTTGTCTTAGCGTATTCTGAAAGCAGATTGTGTTTAACTTCTTTCTTTAATACCAGCCACTCTAAAGTATCTGTCACTTCAGAGCTTTGTGATCTAGATAAAATCGGCTCATAATCTAGCTGCTGCGGTTCCAGATTAAAAAAATAAAGTAAAATCATACACTTCATAGCCATGAAGTGGGCGATACCCAAAATCTGGGCCTTGTTTTGCATTTTGAAAGGCGTTGCTGGCTGGGGGCAGGCACACACACTGGGGGAGTGGGCAGCTGGCGGCGGGCAGGGACGGCAGGACAAGCATCCCTCAACGCATAGCTCGGGAGTTACCTGGGTAAAGCATGTGAGTCTGCCATGCTTTTCTTTTCCAGTAACAGCCTTTTTGTTTTGTTTTGTTGTGTTTCCAGCAGTCCTATGCACCAGCTCCCCACCCCATGGCTCCTCCCAGCCCCAGCACAAACAGCAGCAACAACAGCAGCAACAACAGCAGCGGAGAGCAGTTGAGTAAAACCAACCTGTACATTCGAGGCCTTCCACCCGGCACCACTGACCAGGACCTCATCAAGCTGTGCCAGCCGTAAGTGCACTTAAAATCCTCCATGTCTTCGGGTAGGAAAATGTCAAAGCTGGCCTTTCAGTGTACACTTACTTATGTCCACAAAAAGACATCAGAAGCCTCCCACGCTTGAGGGTTAACTGTTATTCCTTTAGTTTGAACAGCTAATTAATGCCTGTTGAAAACCGTCTGGTCATGAGTTTGGGGGGATAGAGAGGTGAGGGCCTTCACGCTGACTTCTGTTTAATATGGTTCCTTTCTTATGTTTAAAGGAGAATTTGCATGGCAAGAAGACTTCCCTAACGGCAGATTTTATAGTTACAATGATCTGTGAATCATAACCCAGTGCACAACAAAACATGGGTGTTCCCACCTCAGTTATTTATCACACCTTTTGATTGCCATGTCACACATTGCCAGGCTCAAAGATTGAGAAGCCTGAAAGCCACTGAAGGTGGCCTTGTAGCAACCATCTAATTAACTGCAGTTCCACTGAAAACTGATGGTGTAGAAAGCAGCACCTTCTACCTCCCCGTTTATCTTGAGAGTCATGTTTGCAGATTGTACTCATAAGTATCAGTTTTGTTGTGTTCTATTCCTGTTGAAACTGGAGAGGCAGCAGGAAGGAGCTCTTTGCTCCTCATGCATCATTAACAGAACTGTTTCCTAAAATGTTGCACCCTGTTACCCCTCCTCACTCGACTGAATGTAGCGGCTAATACCAGTAGAAATGAGAACCTGATTGGACTTCCAAACTCTTAATTATTATTGATGACATGTGGGAGGGGAATAATCTAGTTTGAGATTCTAACCAGAGATCACCTGGGTGGAATTTACATTTTTTTTTTGTGTTGAAATAAGAACATGGAGAGATTTGAAAAAAAAAAAAAAAAGAACACACCCTTGTTATGATGCAGAACTGCAGTGGTTTTGCCATAGAATAGTCTATTCCAAAAGACAACAGCATCACTGATATTTTTCATCACAAATCAGCCTTTAAAATAGGGATCAATAAATGAAGTTTGGTAAAATAAGGAACATTCTGGGGCAGGTCTACTGACTTGAATCCAAATGGCGGCTGTTTCGAAGCTTGCGATAGGAGTAACAATTTAATGGAGTGTTACAATTTTATGTCATTCTGACTTTGAACAAAAATGCTGAAAGACTTCCTTAAGTATGCTTTATGTGGATATGGCTGGCCGGGACTGGGACTAGCAGTCTTACTGAAGCGATATCTGAACTTTAGCAAAATTATGTGATCTTGAAACTCTTCCCTGTGGCTTTCTCCTACTAAAACTGCTATGGGCAGAACTGGCTCACTGTTCACAGGAGTATAGCATGCTGGTGATTTTTCATATTTCATGCAAGCTGAATTGCGAGTGTACCTGTCTGACATTTGTACAAACTACATTCATTGACACTTCCCGCTTGTGACAGTCACAGATAATCCCAGTTCAAGGGCCAGATCCTCTGTAGGTATAAATTGACTGTAGTCTGCTGACGTTCAAAAAAACTATTTTGCTATACATCTTCTTGCAGTCTGACCCTTTCCACGTTCAGATAAATGCTTTCAGCCGAGCAGCTGATCAGGAATGAACTAACTATTCCTAGAGGAGCTTCACAGCTGTGGCATTTAGTGCTGCAGTTGTGGTGTGAGGTGCAAGTCAGCTGTGGTACGAGCAGTGTTACTTGAATCATGAAGTTCAGAGAGCATGTCCCTACCCCTTGTCTGCGTACGGGAAGTGCACATCAAGTATCTGAGAGCTTCCTTTCGGCACTGTGGTAAAATTTTTAATGTGCTCCACTAAACTTAATCTGGTCTGTGATTAGAGGGCTTTGTCTTGCTATCGTGGAGTTCCTGTGCGAACAGATGCTCTTTAAGAAAAATGCTGACATTCATTTTGCTGATTTTCTATCCTTTGGCTAAGTGGAAGTGAGGAGAAACTAGATAGTTGTTCTGTCTTTTTTTCAGAATAGTAAAAGTATTTATCAAAGCAAAAGGGAAAAACGATATAGGGAAAGTTTAAAACATCTGAAGAATTTGTCATGGCAGCACGTAGATTTTTAAAGTAATATATTGCAAGACCTTTTCTTTACCTTTGCAGATGGTTACACAGTGGAGGTGGACAAAGGTCCAAATCCCTTCTCTCCACCCCTCCTCTCCCTCCAAATGCAGTCTGTATTGCAGCAATGTGCTGCTATATCAGCAAGACATACACTGTCTCTTCAGAAATGGTTGTCTCCTATAGAACCCTCTCGGTTTACATGGCTGGGGTCTCATCACGCGCTCAGGACTTCCTGTGAACAGGTATTCACAAAACTGCAGAAGGTGCTGGCTCTTAGGCTTCCTCCCTAGAAGTATTAGCGTAATTTGCTACAGGTTTTGAGGTGAAAACCTGAATTCCAATCCATAAACCATCTTATTATTTTGCAGTAGAGGATTTTGGGAGAGCTGCATTTAAGGGAGGTGTTCGGCAAAGCTAGCTTCTGCCCAGGACACCAGTTCCCCAAGGCAGGCTGGCAGTGCCTAAAATGGGCCCTTCTGAACCTATATCCTCCACTCTAGCATGTGAGAAGGCTGCCAGCACTATAACAGTCACTCGCAATGTCTGGCATTTGGCAGGTCTGAGGAATAATGTTCTAAACCCACAATATTTCTCTCTCTGAACTACAGGGAATACTGGAAATACTTACGGCTATGTACATCTATCATAGCTCATCCCATTTCCGGGTTTATTCCAGCAAGGAAGCCACCCTTTAAGTGACGTGTAACGTTTGTTATTTTAATTGCATTTTGCCTCATAGGTTATGGAAGGGAAACCCTTTAATCAGAATTGTTTGATAAAGTATGGGGCTGTTTTGGTGAATCCTGCCCGCTTTTCTATATTTGTGCTGTGTGTTTTTAGGTGGTGTGTATCGCACGCTAAACAGAAAACAGCAGACTGGAGTACCATTGATGCTTGAAGTGCAGAGTCCATTACACGTGATGTCAGACGTTTCTGACAAATGTTCCGACACTATAAAACCTTTTATCAATTTAAGGGTAACCTTGTCACAGTAATCTGTCAAACTGTTCATATAACTAAAGGAAAACAAGTCATCATAGGCTGTACAGTAGCTGAGTAAATAAAAAAAAAAGAATTGCTACTGGAAGATTTTCTTTTTGTGTGGTTCTAAGCCTCAGTATTTGGTTTAACGCGTGTCCAGCAGAGTTGCATCAAATTCTCTTTTGCAGCAGGGAGCTGTTAAATTGCGCTGTATCTTTTGGGGACTTCGTGAAAGTACTCTGTCAAAGGTTACATTGAAAAAGAATGAACAGGAATGTTTAGCAAGCAGGAATATGTTGTTCTTTTATGTATATATCTTCTGGATTTTCATAAACAGTGAGTAAAGGAACTTCCAAAGATGGACCTAGGCCTCTCTTAACCTTTCCTGAGGTTTTTAAAAAAGAAGCTTTATACCCATCTGTGATCATATTGATCATCAGAAATTTTTAATCTAAAAGTTTGATTTTTAAGTATTTCATAAAAATAATAGCAAATATCACATCATTAGCATTTATTTCTCTGAGGTACACAGTCTCTGCTGGTGCAGTGTTACACACTATTATACGTGTATCTTCGCAGTCAAAATATGCTTTTCATCAAAAAGAAAGATAATCAACCTTAAGATGTAAAATTATAGATTATAGACAGAAAAATGTGCATGGTGTGTCACTGTACAAGTAAAATATAAATGATTATCTTTGAAATATTCATAATCTGTCACTCTAATTTTCATGCATGGTGTTATATTTCATCCAGAAGAATTCAAAAATTCTCTTAAAAACATACACAGATGGCTTAGTTCCCTGTTGGTATACTGGACACATCCCGTTCTTACTGACTACATCCCGGTGGAGATAGATGGAGGGAAATCTCATGCACAAATTAAACATTTGAGCTTTATTACTTTGAAACATTTTTAATCTCAAAACCTCACAGTCAGTCTCTCAGGATTTTGGTCTTTCTGTCTGTCTTTTCTTACATGTTTGCACTGAAGAAGACTTAGACCCAAAACTTTTTAAAAAGATAAAATAAATTTTGGAGAAGAGAATGGGAATTTGGGAAAAGAGATAAACTATCTCTTCCCCACCCCCAACCCCTCACCCTGCCCAATTTCAAAAGAAAAATAGGCTTAAAAAGAACAAAAAGAACAACATATGACTTAAAAAAAAAAAAAGCCGTGTGCATTGCACTATTAAGACATTGTCATGTATTCAAAAGATAATCCCTGTCCACCTTGATTCAGTCATGGCTTTTTCATGCCCTGTCTATAGTCTGAAAGAAAGCTACTTCAAACTTCTAGTGTCTGGTAGTTTAAACTTACATATGTCTTGTCCTGATTTAGTCCTTCCCCCTTGTGCCCATAATGTACCTTCAGAAATCTTCTATTTCCATCTGCTTTGTTTTTATTGTTTGGATTAGCTATCTCATCACCCTTCAACAAGTTTTGACTTCTTTGTGGTCCAGAGTAAAATTAAAGGACTTCATTAAAACAACAATAGTAAAAATATCTAAACCTGAAGAGGAGCAAGTCTGTATGCTGCTCAGGCATATATAGTTTCTAGATCCATGTTTTGTCCAGATTGCTCAAGGTTTTGTGTTGTTTTTTGGTTTTGGTTTTTTTGTTTGCTTGGTTTTTTTCATTTCTGAAAGTATGATGATTGTCTCCTTGACCAGTCATGAAGTGTGAGAGTTTAGGCTCTCATTCCATTCTGAACGTCCTTGGTTTTGTCCCTGTGCAACATCTGAATAAATATTCAGGCTGCCACTGTTTGGATTCTGCTAAAGGATAGCCCCAAGGATAATGTAACTGAGGTTATTAATTGAAAATGCACACATTACTTAAATCCTGGGCTATTTTTGAAATGAACTGTGCGTATTCCTTTTGCCCCCACAGAAAACTGCTGAGTTCATTGAGGTTTCAGAGGGGTTCAAGGTGCCTTTCAGGACAGGGTCTCTTGGTAAGAGCTGCAACAAGTACAACCTTTTCAATTAGACCGAGCTTTATAGCGAGTTCATGATGGCCATTTCTGCCATGTGTTAAGACAGTAGGAGTTTGAAATTCCTGGCTATTTTTATTTTCCTCTTCTTTTGTGAAGATAAGAAGCCCTTATTATATGTGAACTGATGAAGTGAAGGTGTGGGGAACGTAAGTTCCCTTCCTTTCCTTTTTTTCTGCATTACAATGTTAATTAAAAATAATTACTGGGAACTATAAATAAAATAAAGGTTAACAAAAATAGAATCCCCATAGTGAGGTCAAAACCAAAAAAGACCAAAAGAATTCCTGGAGTAAATCCTTTGTTCTGTGATGAAGTCAGACCAAATTTGTACCCAGTGTAAACTGGTGTTCTTATCCTGGCCCTGGTGAAGACAAAACCCAAACTATCCGAGACTTATATAGCAGTAGAGTGTTAGCCTTTGTCTACTGCTGTATTTTTAAGGAGTAATCTTTGTAGACATAAAGGAATTTACTGTGTTCTGTAACCTTGTGTATGTTAAAGCAAGGTCCACTGTGGCTTCAATATTAATTCAAACAGCAGAACATAATCTAGGTCTCTTCTGTAATTAATATCAGCTGACACCATTGCTCTGGGATATAGCAGAGACTGAAAGGGCAGGAAGGGGAGAGCGCTCATTCAGTGGGATTAGCTCATATAGGAACCATGTGGCATCATATAGAGTAGTTCCTGCTTAAATCTTCGTGGATGTTTTGGTTCAGTGTATCCTGGTAATATGAGAACTATGAATGGCTCTGAAATCTGCTAAAGAGATCAGTCTTCGTGGGAATCAAAGAAATGGCGACGCTTGACGGGAAAGAAAAACCTCCAAAACCCCCTAGATTTTCTTTGTTATTCCAAGTAAAATTGCTAAAGCAAAGTCCCAAGAAAGGTGTACTGTTGGGCCAAGCGCAGCAAAGGTGTCCTGCTGGACTAAATATGCTGATTCAAGGCAATGAGGGAAGTACGTGAGTTTATTCCTCTCATTTGTTATTGTGTGTGTTCAGATCAGAGAAAAATACACGGATGGGTTAGCTTGGAGAAATCTGTATTCTTCTGAAGTTCTTTGTATCATGGACATTTCCTAAAAGCTTATTAAGAGGGGTGGGGAAGGGAAAAGAAACTAATCTCAGGTTAACGCTTTTAATTCAAAATGCCTTTGATCAGGAACCAAATGGTGGACATTAAGGATGCGTAAAGTAGATATAAAAGCAGAGGAACCTAATGCTGTGGACATGATTTGTTAATTCTTGCATTGAAGACATCTTCATAGTGATGGTGCTTATTAATGCTGTTAGAAACATTGTGGGGTTGCTCTCTGGGTCCGAAATGGTACAAGGCGGTGAACTTGCATTTCATTTGAGTGACATCTTAGTTTCTCAAATCAGTTGATTTGCAGTTTTGCACTCAGTTATATAAATATTACATCTTTGCAGTGTGTAAATATGGGCATGGATGTGCACAGGTTTTTTTCTCCTTTACCTGATATCATTAAAATTATTTTTATATTAATTCCCCATTAAAATAATCTCCAAATGTCTCCGATGGTTAAAAACAAACATGAAAGTTGCCCCAGTAGGCAATGAACTGATCCTCTTCTTACCTAGATTCTTTCATCAGGGAAGACAAAACTCTAGGTCAGCAAAAGCCCACAGCACTACAGAGAGCTCCATCTGGGATATGAACGTTCCCATTGTCAGGAAGAAAGGCAGAAAAATAATCTGCGTAAAGTAATAAATGAACACCTGCACTGTTCCCTGTTTTGAATGTGCCCGTCTTTTCACTGGCGTGTGACAGAGTGTCAGTGAGAGTTTCTCATCTCCTTTCAAGTTGGATGAACCTGATTTAATGGAAGATAGGGGAGGAGGCAGCGTTCTCAGACACCGCTGCTGAAAACATTTCTTCTGATGAATTTTAATTAAAGTCCTTGGGAAAAAAAAAACCCACAACAAAACAGGGAGCTCATAACAGAAATATTGAGTCTTCTGTGTAGTGGCGTGAAGGGCATGACTGTAACAGCCCCTTGTTTTGCTTACTGTGCAGAAGGGGTGTTGAGATAGAAAGAGGGCAAACACACTTAATGAGCTGCTTCTGACCTGTTCTGAGACGTGCGTGTTTCCAGTCTTTCCTTGTCCTCTTTCTTTCTCCACTTCTCCAGCGCATTTTGTGTGCAGCCAGTCAACCATGGCATCACTATCCATCCACAAGGCTATTGATACAAGCATTTAAGAGTCTGAAAATGCTTATGGCCAAAAAGCTGCCCAAAGGACAGGAAACGCTCTGCACGGTGCGTGTCTGTCAGACAAAGGCCTGGTTTTCTAATGTTGGTGTTGCTCCATGGAAGGGCCTTCATGACCATGGGGCTCTTGACAGCCTGAATTTCCCAAGCCCTCAAGGCCTTCTGTAAAACCCTGATGCTCCTTTTCAGCTTTCCAGTGAGGAGGCTGATTGATGCACTGGTGGTTTGACAAAGGTTCCTTCACTGCTGTCCTTTGAGTGGTTGTGGGTGTTTTTTAGTGGAAATAGTGAAAATCAAAGTTCTGGTTATGTTTGGTTCTTCTGTTTTGAAGCTCATCCATGTCTTTTAGATTTGTCTGCGTGTTTGATATTTGTTGTCCTAAATTCTGTGGTGTCGAGTTCAATGGGTTTTTCTGATTCATTGTCATTTGAGAATTTGATGGCAGCAGTGGGAGAGCAGAACCAATGGCTGTATTACCTGCGCAGAGAAGGAAGGTCTCTGACTGGGAATGTGGTTTACGCTCCTTAGGAGTCACCAACTTTTGGGAGAGGATGGAGACACACTGTTCAGGTTCTGACATTTGTGTAGCAGAAATGTTTCCGTAACCTTTCTCTAGAAGGTATGACGCAGATAATGTTCTGATCTGTTTGAGAAATACATTGTCCTAAAGCTTTGCTGGAAGGAAACAATACCAGCTATGCTTAATAACCCCCTGCCCCCACCCGAAGCAGAACCTGGGCACTGCTTCTAGCTAATGGCAAGAGCCCTAGAGCACGCTTGTAATTTCTGTACAAGGGGAAGTGGCAGGCCAACTTTGATGGCAAAGCTATTGAATATTATCAGCACGAAAACAAAAATGTCATTGTGCTCAGCCGCTAGACTTTCCCATACCGTTCCAAACAAGCATCGACAAGAGCTCTGTGCTATGCAGCATGCAATGTCCTTCATTCCGAGTATTTGGTAACTTCCCAGAATTATTTGTGTGACAAGCACTGCTGCTAGATTTGTGCTAAAAGCTGAGAAGTCTTTAGTGTTGGTTTTGTTTTTGTTTTTTTTTTTTTTAAATGTTCGCTAGAGAAGGAATTTCTTAGAATTTTTGCAACTACATCAGAGATTTTATGTCTGCCTCATTATAAAACAGAGACAGGAAAGATGGAATGCTTTCAGCTAATTTTTAAAAGATGTTGATCTGACGAAGATCTGAAAACGGTTTCTCTTTCTTTGGGCATGTATTTTCTGTGTCCCCATCATGAGCTCTAGGGAAAGTGGACATCCCTGGATTTTGGTTCTCTTGGAAAGTGCCTAGCCACAGCTCTGGGGGCAACCCCAAATAAAATAATGAAGGTAACGGCAATGTGGAAATATAGGTCCTATTCTGAAATAAACTCTCTGCCAACAGACACCCAGCCTCATAAAAGCTTTGTGGAAGCACAGCAGTCTGTTCAAATAGCAGTTATTGCAGGATCACAGCCATGTTATTGTTTCAGTGTAATACAGGTAATAAGTGCAGCATTTATGGCTATTACTGCCTGGTGATCACATTAAAAAAAAAAAACAACAAACCAGACATGCTTTCCTTACCTCAGCTTCCCAGTTCAGCATTTCTGTATACTCCTGAGGTTATAATCCAATTATGAAACTTCAATTATTTTCTGTAATTCACTGATTCAAGAAGAACATTAACTTTTTAGCTTCTTTATAGTAGGGAACTAGTAATTAAAAGGGATAAAATAATTCACAGATTCATAGAATTTAAGATCCAGAAGAGACCAAGGGATGGTCTACCGTTATTTTCTGGTTGATTCAGGTCCTTAAATTTCTCTCATTTGCTCCTAGACTGAATATAGCAATTTATTTTGATGTAAAGAATATGTTCCAGAAAAGTGCACAGTCTGGATCTGAAAATCTGAAAGCAACAACAAACCTACCACTGTTGCTAACGGTTTGTTCCTGTTAATCGCGTTCCCTGCTCAGAATTTCTGACAGACTTCCAAATAACTTTGTGGTTTTAATTTTTACCTGTTGGTTCTTGATGTAATCAGATTAAGGGCCTTTCAGATTCTCTCCCTCTCCCTCCCTCCTCCTCTCAAGTGTACCTATGCACTATAATCAAGTCACTTTTCAGACTTTTTTTCTTTAATAACCAGAATAGGTGGAGCTGTTTAAGTCTCTGATTATAAGACAGTTTTCTCCAGCCTGTGGATAATTTCAAGGACTGCAGGGGTTATTTAAATGTTTTTAAAACTAATTATTTGAGCTTAGAAATAATTTCCTCTTCATGTTTACGGAGATTTGTTGTTATGTGTAGTTTATGTAGCCATATCTGTTTGTATGTGTCCTTACATCTCTGTTCCTGGGCAGGAGAAATGATGCTCAAACGCTGCTGTGGTGTCCTAGCAGAAGTGTAGGGAGGTGCAATATGTGCTCTGTGGAGATCACAGTATGCTGGTGCTGGCACTGTCAGAAGCAGAAGCTCATCACTCCACCTCTGAGGTTTTGATTACCTTTAATTGTAAAACAGATGTTTGTCCGTCCTCAGCTTTGAGTAACAAAACTCCATACGATGAGAAAACTGCAGCAGCCTTGAAGCTTGATAAAAAGTAAGGAATTTGGATCTAAGCCACACCTAACTTAATCTTCTAGAACTTAATTTCTCTACTCATCTTTAATGTTTCGTCCCCTTTGCTTTACTTAAATCAACACCAAATTTAGGTTTGTCAATTAAATGGAGTATGGCTATAAAGGTTTTTAATTAGTTAACGATAATTTAGTGCAAATATTTCAATATAAAGTTTATTAAGTACCTTATGAACTGCATAACAAATGAATTCCTATCACATATACAAACATATAGCCGGTTCAAGGAGCCGAAGGATTCATATAGGGCACTCTCTTGACTCTCAGAATAAAATGAACTCAAAGCAATTGCTTCTAAATGGAAAGAAAAACTGATGGCTACAGTGGAACAAAATGGAATATGACCAAGTCAGTGGTGGGGTTTAAATCAAAGCAGGACAGTATATTCATGCCATGAATTTGCTCATTGCCTAACGTAAGAATTGGACTAAAGACGTGATTGATTGCAGGTCTTACAGATGTGGGAGACAGGCTATAATGATGCAGGTATTAGATACTATCAGCACTTTTAGGACTTCTAGTTGTTTCATGTCTATTTTCAGCAAGTGGTGAGAAAAACCTGGCTTTGTTGTAACATGGATTTGCAATTGTTAGTTCTTGTTAGGTTCCTGCATTTGTTGGTTGGTTCTTACTACGCTTAGAGAAACAAGAATTTCTCTTAATCACAAGACCACATCTGTTGTCCCTGCTGTGTCCCTGCCGTGCTGTTCCCATGGTATGTTGGGGACATGGGGCTGCTGTTAGATGAGCACTAGCAGCTAAATCACACGCTGCTGCTGGCTAAGTAGAGCTCTACCAGCCAGCACAGGAGGCATTTTGTGGTGAGGAAGAGGTGGGTCAGAGTGGCAAGAAGAGTGACTAGAATACATTGCAACTCCTTGGATGATGTTGTCTACCAGTACAGTTTAGTGTGTACCGAGCCAGCTATGTGGAACAGACTAAAATTCCTTGTCCACCCTCATTATTTTTTTCCATTCCCCACACCCCTCCCCATTTTCTTCCCGAGTGCAATCCTCCTCTAAAGAGGGATATTTCTTTACAGTAGTCAGGCTCATCATTTGCTTAGTAGGTGCTGGTTAGCAGTGCAAGGGTATTCATGAGGAAGCTTGTGTTAAATCTCCCTTTGGAAGCTGCCCTAGAATTGTTACAACTCACGTACACGTGGCATTTTAATCTCTCCGCAAAGACTCCTGAAAAGGATTTTTAAAGGACTGCACCACTAGTTAGTAGCTGTCACCAGTGTGTGAGGCACGCTCCCAGAGGAGAATTTAGCAGCCCTCTGTTGCACCTGGAGTCGAAATGTCGCCAAGTAAATACATCTCTATCTTTTCAGACTGCCAAGTCACGGCAGCACCGCACAGGACTCGGGATGTTGAGCTCGTGAGGGGGATCTTGGTACTGTCAGCAGATTCCCGGGGCTGGGCACTTTTTTCAGCCAGGGGACCTGCTGCGGCAGGCCGTCTGGTGGGGACGTCGAGGCGAGTTTGACATGCTGAGGGCTCGCGGGATTCAGGCCGTGTGCCAGCAGTAAAGTGCTCGTCGCCTCCTAACGAGGTAGCCCTCCAGTCCTGCTATCAGGAGGTCTGCAGCTGGTCTGCTTAATGGTATTTAGTAACAGTATGTGCAGTAAAGCATGCTCTCCTATTACACAGAAATCCACTAATGCTGGCATCAAGAGCGGCGGGTAATTCAATCACACCCACAAAAATGATATTAACATAACATTAAAGAGCTGTGTAGACTAGCAAAAGACAGGAAATTATGGAGTTCAGGCTTGAAACTTTATCCTTAACTCACCCATATTGTGCCGAGGTATTTGGAAATTTCCATAGAGCGTGTGATTTTATGGAACCTACAGCGGGGTGGATTGTCCTGTTTGTCTGCGGAGGATTTCCTCAGCTAACATCAGCCAGTATTAGTGAGAATTATATAAAGAAATCCTGGCACAATTTACAGAGCGTAGCTGGACAATGTAAGCTTTAAATATGAATTTCTTGGCTTGGACAGTGTACCCACCCCAGCATGTCTGTGCTGCATCAGGCGTTAGCTGTGTTGACTTTTTTCAGACCAAGTTGCAGTTCAGTAGCTAAGCCCCTCTCCCAATTTCAGAATCAATTTTTAGGGGTGCTTTTTTTCTGTTCAACAGTCACTAAGAAGGTTTTGTTTTAAATTTACCTTTTTATTTAAAGACACTGCTGCTATTTATTTGAGGTAAAATCATTAGAACTAAGCTGAATTACTCTAAAAAAAAAAAAAAAGGCAAGCTAGTTATGTTTTAACATCTTTGGGCCTTATTCATATTTTTCCTCATTTTTGGTACTGCTGAAACTTGTAATGCAACTCAGTAAGCAAGATAACTTCATCACATAAAAATCCTTGGTTGGAAATGGAAGAAGGTAAGGTGTTGACTACACCATCCTCTTCCATGCCGCTTCCAGTCTTCTATTGTACCTCTTTGTACCAGCAGGGACAAGGGGAAGTTCTTACAAGGACCCCATGGGTCAAGGAGGAGGCAGGGAGTCAATTTACAGTCTATCAGCTTAAGCTGTTTTGTGAGTACAGTCATTTTATTTTATCCATTGGCATCAGAGCCACCAAGAGCTAAGGTCAGAATTGTCTGTCACCCAAGGATGGGACTTCACTGCAATCGAATGTGAGACTGCAGATCTCCGAGAGACCATGCAGCCAGAAGGTACACCACTTCCAAAGCAGCTAGAACAGCAGCTAAAAAAGTGCAGCACCCAGATATATTCTTACATCTTCAGGCAGGTTTTGCAGGCTGTGCTGAAATGTATTCTGCCCTTGGATACCCCGATACCAGTGCCCAAGTAAAGCCAACTTGAGCTCAAGTCACATCTGATTTAGAGTTCATTCCCACATGGCTCTGGGACAGAGGCAGCTACACAATCGTCATTTGGGGGAGCTTAATCTAGTGCAGTGGAAGTAAAGAGTGACAGAAACCAGCAAGAATTATTATGCTCTCATAATAGGTCATTTGGAGATTTTGCATGGTATTTTCTGGAGGTGATGAACTCTTGGTACAGTTAAGCTCTGAGGTTGTTCTGATTTTCCCCACTGTGCGCTTTCTGTGCTAAGGAGCTGAGGAGGACTGCCACCGTGTCTGTCTCTGTGGTGAACAGGATGGTCATTAATGACCATGCATAGAACAGTAGGATGGCTGTATCCTAGGGGAAATCAATTTTCTGCAGAGAGCCGGGCTTGTAAAGAGTAGAAAATTTCCACTGAAGGGGAGGGGGGGAAGGGGAGACAAAATTGGCAGAGCAGGGATTAAAAAATACAAAGGCTTCAAAAGTGAGGGAAGCCTCAAAAGGCTTTCTGTTCAAGGTGGGTTGTTTTTTTTGGTTTTTTTTTTTTTTTTTTTTCTTCCTGTTAAAATTGAGCAGGTCTTGAACATGCTGATCTTAGAGATGGGAGAGAGAATGGCCGCCTTGAGAAGCTCTGGGGTAGGGGACATGGGGCTGGGAAGAAGGGTGCCTGGGGTTTAGACAAATGATGATTCTTTTTTAAAGTGCATTTGTCATTTAGATGGAGAACAAACATGCAGATCTGAATCAGTACTGTGCACGTAACTTCCTGAAGGAGCATCTATATTGCAGACGCTTCTGGGTTTTTGGAGCTGCGCTGTGAAAGCTAGGACTAGGTTAGAATTAGCTGAGGTAGCTCCATGCTTTCCGGTAGAACTGGTGTGTCTGTGGCGTGGAGGGGTCCTTGTGTTCCTCACCCTGTGCAGGAGTTCAGACTAGGGTTATTTTCTTCTGCCATTCTCCACTCTTACACATTTGTGTCTCTTCTCTGAATCAGAGTTTCACCGTGGCATGGAGTATCTCTCTCAACTTTGGGTGGTCCAGTGGCTATGAAAGTCCTCCCCCACACTGTAATAGTTTGCTTCTCTCTCTTATTTTCTGCCGATTTCCTGCTGCTTAAACCTTGCTGCTCCAGCCTTGCAGCTCCCTTGCAGACAGGCTGGAGAAGCTTGTTTTCCCTAGGATGTTGTCATTTTACTCTCATAACAGATTTTGAAAAAACTATTTCACGGGGGAGATAAGGGAACTAAACTGTAACTGGTGTTAAATATCATCATTCAGATAACAGCTCTAATATGAGTAAGTTTGCTTAGACTTTGTAAGTATGTTTGTATGTTTATATATCTTAAAAATGTAAGCAGACATAAATCTTTAAATCTCAAACAAGAGGATGATTCTTTTCTGACTCTGCTCAATATTAAAGGCTAAACCAGAGATAAGATAACATTCCCATAAACATGGAAGCTTGAACAAAGGAGCTGTTGTCCTGAGAATGTGGGAATTGAAAAGAAACTGAAGTCTGAACTTAGGAAATTGTCTTACAAAATGGAATGTTGCATGTAGAGTAACATTGAATGGTGCTCAGAAATTGCAGAACAGGGGAAATCCATAGATCTTTCTCTTGATCTCAGTGGTCTCTGGAGCAAGCCCAAAGAAAGCGAAGGGCAGAGGCACATGGGAAATGAATAGCTGGAGCGGACCTTTTCTTCTGCTTTGGCTTCTTATTCAAGGTGTTGGTCTTTTGAGAACTTCCTTTCTTGAAGAGCAGAAAGGGAAAGGGTCGGAAACTCCCATGGTCTGAGTAGGTGGGAGGAAAGGGTGCAAATGCTGTTGATGAATAAGATGTTTCAGGAATGCGTAAATACGTGGCCTGATGCTGCAAGTGCTTGGTTTATGAGAGTTGGCCATTGAGTACATTCAGGACTGTCCAGAGTATGAATTAAGTTGTTCATAGTTGTAAACATTTGCAGTCTATAGGTCTGTTTCTTGTAGAATATGTGTTTGACTCCATGAATCATAGAATCATTTAGGTTGGAAAAGACCCTTGGGATCGAGTCCAACCATCAACTCCACTCTACAAAGTTCTCTCCTACACCATATCCCCTCACACCACATCCAAATGACTCTTAACCACATCTAGGGATGGTGACTCCACCACCTCCCTGGGCAGCTTATTCCAGTGTCTGACCACTCTTTCTGTGAAGAATTTTTTCCTAATGTCCAGCCTAAACCTACCCTGCTGCAGCTTGAAGCCATTCCCTCTTGTTCTATCGCTAATTACCTGTGAGAAGAGACCAGCACCAGCCTCTCTACAGTCTCCTTTCAAGTAGTTGCATAGAGCGATGAGGTCTGACTGTTTCCATTTTCCATTGGTTTTGTGCTTTCACTGCTCCTGATGGGATGTTCAAAAAGCAGTCAGCTTGCTGCTAGAGGTGATCATTATAAATTTTCTGTTATTAATTTTTAAACCCAGCACATTTGGCAGATTATATTTTGGCTGCTGGAATATAATTTATCTGTATAGGATATACTTGCCATTTATGTGTGTGATAGGATAGCAAAGTGAGGGGTGTCAGCACTGGGGTTTTCATAAATCTTTAAATCCATCTCTTTTTGTAAAGCAGGGAATAGAACACAGGGTGGATTTGTTCATTGTTATTATTTTATTTATTTATTTATTCGTCACAAGGTTGTTTTCTGGACCCAAAACGTGCAACTGCCAAGCAGTGTTTTTTCCCTAGCTGAGGATGTTCACTAATATTTGATGAAGATGTTGCCCTTGGTGTTGCCAAGCCTCAGAAGTTTATTGCGAGGTTCACAATATTTGTTTCTTAAACCCTTAGATCCTGAGGCATGTGATAAGACGGGAATCTCAGCTTTCAATTTTTAAAAAAAATGTCGGTTTCTCTCCTTCGCGTCTGTAAAGAGAGGCATGAAAATACAACCCTGTCACAAAGACTTGAAATATATAAGCAAAATGAAAGCATATCTCAAATGTATTTATTTCCTAGTTATGTTTTAATACCAAAAGTTAATTTCATAACTTTTTGGCACAACAGCAATTGTCACTACTGTACTCCTTGTCCCATTACAGGAAGAATTGTGGATTTATCTCAGTGAATCACAGTTCTCTCTCTCAAAGTATGCCCAATACTTAGAATGAGGTCGGTTTTTCCACTGATTTGGGATTGTATCTTATTTAATTAGTTTATTTGAAGGCACCTGAAGCCAACAATATACAAAAGACCCATCTTGAGGGCTCCCAAACTACTGAAGCTCATTTGCTTCCAAATCCAGTGTTAGTGATCAGATTTCAAGATGTGCTCACTGTATTTTTCAGTGAGTCTTTCATTCCTGGGGTAAAATTTCTCAGCAAAAACATAAAATATTTAAATTCTTGCTTCTTCCTCCAGATCTGCCCATGTATATTTCAGAAAGGATGGGTTATATAGCACATCTTTTTTCATAGCTCTCCATCCAGGGTTCTGCCTGACAGGACCAACCAAGTGTCCTTTTAAGGACAGAAGACACTGAGTATATGAAGAGCGTATTTATTTAGTGAATCCCATGGCTTGTCTAACCCCTTCCTGATCCACGTTGGCTGTTTCTGGGTGCAAACCCAACCACAGCAGAACACAGCAATTGCCAATGTTGGCTTTTCTTCTGTAGGAGACTCACGGCCAAGGTGTCCAGTGAGAGAAGCTGGCACAAAGCCTGAGTGAGGAGGTTTTGGTTGACTAAGATTTTGTTTGTCTTAGGCTCATTGGTTCTCAGAAGTGCTGACTGATGAGCAGAGAGCTATGAGACATGCTAATTATGCCATTTTCCCTACCCCTTGATGTTATCTTAAATGTAACTTCAACGCTCAAAGACAGAAAATAATGAGGCAGCTGCTCTGTTGGTATAAATTGGGGCAGCCCATTGGAGCCAGAAAGGGGCTACCACGTTTCTGGAAACCAAGACTGTGATCCCAAGTGCAATTTTTAGTAATCTCTCCCTCTCCGAAGACATTTACCAGGCTGACACAGTGAGGCCGATACATTCAATTATGTCCACTTTTCTTTGGACAATAAAGAATGAAGAATCATTTATATAATAGACAAGGGCTCTACACTAAATATCTTTTTAAACCCGTAAATGTGTTTTTGTAACAGGTGACTCTTCATTTAATGCTATATTTACGTGCAGGTTTTAAAAGGATTTTGAAAACATAAAAAAGTTAACAAATGATTCATAAATTATCTAGCTGTATTGCATGTTAGGCAGCTTCAACTAGTCTGAATTTTATTGTTGACAAAGCTATCATTTATGGAGAATACCTGCTTTGGGACCTTGGCCTGGGAGTTGTGGTGAGTTACCAGCAAGAACAGATTTGTCCTCCTAAAACTAATTACTGTAGTAGTAGTTGTAGGCCTTGCATTGGGGAAAGCAAAGCACTCGCTGACTGGAAACATGCACTTGCGTGTCCTGTTTAAGTCTATTTACTGTATCAGGGCTGTAGGGAGGACTTTCCACACCAAACAAGCACATCAATTTATGAGCCTACAAACGTGCTTTAACCTTGAGAAACTTGGATTGTCCTGTTGTAAGTTCAACTGGGCTGCTTACATGCCTGAAGTTGTACACGTGCATGAGTATTTAAAAATACTGTGGACAAACAGCTTATCAAATCCATTTCCACACCGTCTCCTGCGGCTGTCTTTATGTTACAGACTTGCCCAAAGAAATGGACAAAAAATCTTTGCGTTTAAAAATATACTTGGTGGAGTTAAAATCTAAAGGAACTCAAAACCAGAGATATTCTGTCCCAGTCCTGCACAAACAATATGCACTTTTGTCCATGTAATTACGAAAATCCAAATCCATGCTCTTGTTATTTCTCCTTGAAAATTTCAGGCAGAGAAAAACATGCTCTCTGCATCACTTCTGTCAAACTTTGGCCGTTGGAAAATGAATACAACTCTGACATTCCAGCCCTGGAAAGAACAGGATTAAAATAAATATATTGAAGAAAAAGAAGGAATTCTGTGATGTAGTTCCTGAAATACGTATTTTGCAATGTAAAATTCCTAAGAAACTGTTCCTCTCAAAGTCTAAGTTGCTTTCAAAGACATCCCAAGTACCTGGATTTTTCTAATTTGTAAATAATGAAATGGGAGCTCTGTGAACTCAAGAAGTCTCACTCACACATTTGATTCAAATGGCCTCTGTGTGAACTCTATAAAATGCTTTTGCTTTGAATTATCAGTTTGAGTTCACGGTCCCTCGTGGTAGCTGGAGTTCTTGCTTTCTTCTTTAATTCCTTTCCTTTTTAATTCATTTCCTTGACTATTAATGAAGAGGAACCATCTGATTGAGACATATATACATATATTTTACAGAACGTTGCAGTCATAGAATTCTTTTAAGAGTAAATTGTTTTAGTGAAATGTCAGAAAATCTGCAGAAACCGAACGCTCTGAATTCCCTTGAATAATGAGGCTATTGTTAAATGATTGAATACTTTAGAGATTAATATCATGGTATGCTGGCATGCTGGTTCATACCAACTGTAATTTAACAATGAATCCTCCGTAAGTAAGCAAGACTGTGAATGAGAAATCAGATACAAGACAGCACAGCATGCAAGAACGTAAAAAGTAAATAAATTCTACACACAGGCATGATATGTTGGAGGTGGGTGGGTGTTTATTTCCAGAATATCTCAGATAATTAAGTTGCTGGATAGAGGAGGTTCTTCAAGTTTGAAGATCTGCTTAATTTTTTTCTTCCAACACCTATGAGCAATGTCTTTATAGTAGAAAAGATAGGTTTTGGATGTTCTGTTGTTTCTTTTTTTCCCCCTCCTGTTCTTTGAAAATTAGGATATGCCTGGCATTACCGTTTGTGACAGGCTGCAGTAAACTACATCTTATTCTGTGAAGGGTTTTGGATCCCTAAGCTGTCTTCTCAATAATGCATCCTATCATTATACAGAAAATTTAGCAGCACTGCTGAGTGTCTGCAGACAAAAGTTGCATTTTATTTTTTTTTAAGACATCTGAATTCTTGCAAATATGGAATAATTAGTAGTTGAAGATTTAATGATGGCCCAGAAGAAGGACTGAAGTGTTATGCATGAAATCACAGTTATTAATTTGTGCGTGAATTTTGTTTTCCGTAGTTAATTTAGCAACTGTAGAATATTCTGCTAATTAATTATTAACACTGGTTATTTCTTATGGCAGAACTGTGAGGGAAAAACAGCTTTCTAGCAAAGCAAAAAATATAGACCTCAGAATTTTAATTTAAATATGATATACAATAATGTAATCATGGTTTAAATAGTGTCAATATTCAAACATACAGATATTATATGAATATATACCAATAATTCAGAATAAACAGTGTTTAGAATGAAAACTGCAACTAAAAGCTGGCAACAAACTGGGGAAAACCACTGTAAAATGTCAGGCTTTTATGGGAAGTGCTACTTTAGTAACTGGCATTTTATTCTGTCTTGGGTATCAAGAGTGTGACAAATCTGTAGCCTTATTATAAGCACTGTGAATAGGATTTGAGCTTGTACCTACTGAAGGCAATGAAAAAACTATCTTTTATTTCTGCAAGTGGTGGATCAAGACACTTAATTTCATTTACATGCAGACAAAACCACCTTTTTTTTAATTTTTTTTTTTTGGCAAGGAAAGGAACAAGGCTACAGGAAACGTTACCTTTGAATTGCTAAAGTGATATACTTCTTACAGGTCTGAAAGTTCAAGTTCTTTATATTTCCAGAAATTTAGTATCTTCTTAGATTTTGTTTACTTTATCTTCTGTTTTACCTGGCTTAATTTCCCAAGTGCTGAAAACAATTACAGTAAGTCTTCAGAGCCTGTACGCTTTCATATGGGACTCTTTGTCCAGAGGTGAATATGTATAATGTTTAAGAATATGAATGCAGATTAGTTTGAATCGGGAATATGACTCTCTCTCTCTCTCGGTACTGTCTGTGTTGTCTTATAAATGCATTTCTCACTTGAATGTGAGATGCCTGTATTGTTTTAGTCAATATGAAGGTGAGATGCCTTCCTGTGCTTTGATAGCAGAATATTTTCGGGACACTGAAAAGGAAAGCTAGCATTTTAAAAATAGAGGCATTTTTTGATCGTAGGTGTTGCTACACAGATTCTACACAACTATTTCTACACAACTCTCCGTTGGTAGAACAAATACATAGCTTGAGTTTCAAAATTGCTGACCAACATTTTCCCTTACAGAATTCAGTACTTATGACTCAGGGGCCCTGAGTCAAGGGCCATTTTAGATGTACAACCAAAGGCTTTAAGAGGCCCCCCCTCCCCTTTTTTGTGGTGTTTTTGAAACTCTTGGATAAGTTGTTATTCTAAATTGCTGCACTAACTCTTATTATATGTAGTGAACGAATGAATTTTGTAAACCTGACAGCTAGACTGAGTAAGTTGACAGAGCAGCTGAGCGTTAAACTCTTCCAGAAGTACAGTCATGTTAATGCAGTACCCCTGGTTCCCTGCAACTACCTTCTTCTGCTTGTTCCCTGGGCCATGTGCTGGTCTGTGAAAACAAAAGGTGCTCTGAATGGCATGAATGTTGTTGTTGTATCTCTGTGTGAATTAAAGAGTTTAGTCTTAGCATTTCCTTTTTTAATTAAACATAAAATACAGAAAAACAACAACAAAGCAGCTCAATCATTGTTAATGGGTAGAATAGTAATGTGTTGTATTTTTGAGAAAAAATAGAAGCATTGAAAACGTCATGCAGTAGATGAAATGCTCAGAAATGATCATGCGAATCAGAACTATCTTTCTGAGTGAATTTCCCGTTTGTGTGTATTTGGATGTCCTGAGTTCATGTGGCAGCGTATTATAGGAATAACGTCTCTCTGAGAAACCCAGCAGCAGTTCCTTCTGTACTTTAGGCTTTCATAGTATGGGCTTTTTTTTTTCCTCCCAAAATCCATGATTTTCCTAATAGAGTCTGCTTTAAACAAAATGAACTCAGTTATGCTATTTATATATTAATTCACAAGAATGAAAGAGCCTCAGAGTTGCTTATCTAAATCCAATTACTGCTGGTCGAATTCATCCCAGTACAAAAGTTCCTGAGATAAAAGCATATATTACCTAAATGCCCAGAAATGCAGACTGTTTTCAGTTGGGTGAATTGTGCTCTGAGCAATGCGTGAGGCCTTGAGTGAACCCTAACACCGGGGATATAATTATTAAACTTTCAACTTGGAAATTACATGGTGACTCCGTTGGTTTTACCAAGCGAGGAAGAATTCTCTACACTGGCTACTTCAGTTTAAATCCCAAGTTTCGCATTTATTTAAAGCATGGAAACAGTAACTGGAATTGGGCAAAAGCTGTGTTTTGTACAAGTGTGTGCACTACCACTTTGACGATGAGGATGGCAGCATCTGTGTAGCACCGCGTCGGGCAAGTGGTGACAGACTCCGCTCCAGCGGCTGTTTGGCGTTACAGGACTAGCTGTGGCCAGCCCGAAGGCGGGCTTGAAGGACAGAACACGACATACCTATCGCAGAAGCTTTTGTTTTTCATAATGCCATGGAAAAGTCGAAAAGTTTGAGTGGCCCCAACCAGACTGGTCTCCCAGGAAATCCCTTCTTTGCCTCAGAGGCTCTCGGTGGTGGCTGTCCCTCAGCAGCTTCCCGCCTTGGCCTATTGCCTGGCAGCAGCGGGGTGGTGGTGCTGGTTCCTCTGTCCTGAGCTGGTCCCCGTCTGAATCTCAGTTCCCTCCCAACCCTGTACCCACTTGCTGTCCCCTGCGTCGCCGGCTTCCTGCAGGCAGAAACAGAAATGGCTCAAATCCTCTGTGTGCCGTGAGACAGCAAATTCACATCGGTGTGGGCAGTGGGAAAGGTTCCCGCATCTTGTAAGTGGTGTCACTTGCAGCTGAAGTGCTTCCTTCAGAAACTGTCTCCATTTTAACAGCAGTTATCAAATAACTTCCTGGGAACGACCGGGTCGAGCTTTGTCTGCGGTGTAAGTGCTGATCGACCGCCTGCCTGCAAGCTCTTGAAATGATCTATTGATACTGCAGCTTCGGTGTACGTTAAGGGTTTATTCTGCGTTGCTTGCATCTTTCATGAGTCTGCTGAGGAGTCAGAAAATGTGGGGTGCAGTGGGATGGGGCTCTTGAGAATGGTTTTTGACATAGCTCTGTAGCTGGGACTGAGCAGGGAGATTGTTTCTCTGTGCACAGCACCATGGGGTCTTCCCTTAGTCCTTCCCTCCATGTGACAGTGAAGTGTTTTTAAGTGACCTTGGTCATTTTAATAGTGGATATCAGATGACTTGAACAGTTTCACCCCAAGCCAATATATACAAGAGATGGTAAAAATTTTTAGGTTTTTTAAGGTATTTCTGCCCCCAAATTAATGTTCTCTTGCCATCTAAGAACAGCTGGCCCAGGTCAGACAGGAATTTGTTTCAGTAGCTGTGGAGGTGCCTGGTATTAAAACAGGGCCAGCATGCGATGATACTACTCTAGTACCCTCTCCCAGTTTCTGGCAGTATGGGGCCTACAGGGCCACAAATGTGTCTTTGCTTTTAATTTCGTGACAGGTCTTCCATCCTAGAAATTGTCTGATAGTTTTTTGTAGACATGTGCTCCGTGGGGCATCAGTGCGGGCTGTGGCAATGAGTTCCACAAGTAACTCTCCGTTCTGGGCAAGTACCACCTTATGCAGTTTTTAAACCTTATAATTTCCTTGCCAGTCCTTATGCACTATGTGAAACAATGAAGACACTTGGTCACCGTCTCACTGCATGGGTCCTTCTTTAATGAGTTGGAGTCCTAGTCTGTGTAGTTGCTCCTGACATGGAAGGTCGTTCAAGTATCTGACCACCTGGTTTTAAATGAAAATTATTACGTGGAAAAAACATTAAAATCATAATTGAATATAAGAGATTAAAAGGATTTAAAAAACAACAACAGTGTAAACAATTTTATTTATGCTTACTATGCCTTTAAATAACAATTGGGAAAGAATGTAATAAAAAAACTTACATGTTGTATGACTGGAAATCTTTTGAATAGAAATTTTGGTTCAGATGTTCAGTAGCCACATTGATGAGGTAGCCATCTCACAGATTCATAACATCTATTCCCTTGGATACTGTGATGATACACTCGTTGTATTGAAGGGTTGGTAATAGGCATTGAAATGAACTTCAGTCCACAATTACGTTTCTCTGACCGGAATTTTTGATTCAAAATCTTTGAAAGAATATCTCCGTGCACCGTAGCTCAGGAGGAAGTTAAATAGTGCTCATGTTTTGTCATGACAAGCAAATCGTACCTGGCATTTTTTACATTAATGGTATCTTATTTTGTAGACCAGAGGTGTGCAGGCCGTTGTGATCTCTTGTGATGCATGCTATCCTTATTTCTCTGGGCGTTCCCATTGAAGAATACGTTTTGGTATTTCTGGATGCATCAAATCACAATTGAAGGTCACAGAAACAGAAAGCCAAACAACTTTGGAGAGGAGACATAACTTAATACTGCTCTCCACACATGCAAGAAAGAAATATGACTACATTTGTAGGAAGAAAATAGCTTCCTGATTTCATGCAGCACACAAACCAACATTCGTCATCAGAACTGATGTTCTGATTACTGTGAAATAATTACTTGAAATATTTAGGAAAACAGTGTCCAAATTAATTCCAATTACTTTCTTGTGGTAGCGCTCAAGGTTTATAGCGGTAGATTAAATCGCGTGCATATGGCTAATTGCCTATAACAGTGTTTGTTATTGTGGTGCCTCTTACTGCTCTGATGTCTGCTTTTGTAAACGTGAAGGTGTGCACGTAACTTTACGTGCGGGAGGAAACCTCTTCTGAACTGAACGGAATTACTTCTGTGAGTAAAATCTCTAGTGTAACTAAGCATTTGCAGGATCACAGTATGTAGCAAATAGCTCTGGGAAATCGGTAATAAAAGCAGTGGAACCACAAATGCCTGCCTCTGCTGGCAAGAAACCTTAACTTTTAGCTCTCACATGACTTGGATGAAACAACATATCAATTCATTAGGAGTGGCTGGGCTGAAATGGAGGCTGGGTGTTAGTTTTTGTTGGCGGAAGTTTAGGTAGGGGTTGTGTTTTATTTGAGGTTGTTGTGGGTTAGCCGCTGATTTTTGTTGGATTCTTTTTCTATATATCTGTCAGAGGCCCTTTGCTGTACAAGATAGGCATGTTTTTGCATGTTTTTCATGTATTTGATTTTAAATCTAAATAAATCAAACAAATGAGGATGCACCGCACGGCCCAAATTTCCTGCTGGGTAAGTTGGCCCACTGAACAACCATAAATCACACTGGCAGAGAATTTGGCTTTGCCTTCTTAAGATATGTGCTCTAATGGCTTCGAGGCCAAAGTCAACTGCAGGTATTACCATGAAGAATTATAAAATTAAGTGGAACATAAGTGAGTATAAAGGCCCCAATTCTGGAAACACCTGAGGTTAGAAAAGCATGTGATCTCATGGTTAAAATTAAATCTGTTATGTGTGTGTTTCGAGTGGAGCCAGCTATGGCAAAATAGACCCACAACTACCTGCCCGTGTATCCATGATGGTAGAGCGTACAATGGATTACGCCTGCCTTCAGAGCACAAAATCCTGCCTATCTCCAGAACCAGCAAAAAAAAGTGGGGGTGTGGAGGGGAGGAAGGCTTGTACAGTCTTTATGGTTCCTAAAAGACGGCTGAATTGGGGCTCAAGTTAGATTGCACAAACTGTTAATGCCTTTAGGTCAGTTCGCCCTCCTTCTGACTGGTTTCAGTCTGAAATAAAAGAAAGCAAAGCATGTTTTTCCTCCCCCAAATGAAAGTCAAATGGAAACAAATGCTTTTGCGGGTTCTTAGGGAAGGGAAAAACAGTGAAATGGAAAGTCTCACTTTGCATCAGTCACGAAAACAGAGTAAAGAGTGATGGAGAGACAGTGGCCTTTATCTAAAGCTGAGTGGTTACGTGTCTGTCACAGCGTGGAAACTTCAGCTGAGAACTTTGTCAGGCACAAAATGGCCTCAAATCTTCTTTGCTGATACCAAAGAGTATGTTTAGGCAGGCTGTTCCCAATCTTTCCTGTTGGAGCTGCTCCCCCTTCATGAGATACTTCAGTGTTTGCTGGGTTGCAGACTGAAACCCAAAGGTCCCTTTTCCTGTATGGTATGGTATGATGGTACCATTCCCTCTTTGTCTCCTTGCCTTTTTTTTTGGTGTCTTTTTCCTTTTTTCTTTTTTTTTTCTGGTGTACTGGGTATGTTTACAGACTGAGAGGACAGAGAAGAGCGTGGCTTTGAATATGTAGTACAGTGCTCTAGCTGTCCTTTTCTGTATAGTAAGAGACAGGATTTATTTTTCCTTAGGCAGAGAAGAGAATTGCAGCAAGACTTTCCACATCCTGGTTTCTGGACTTTTACTAACACCAAATTTGTGTTGCTGTTAATAAAGATTAACCAAATAAAAATTGGTCTGCCATACATTTCAGTGATTTAATAATGAACTGTTGGTTATTTTCCATGGGTGTTGCTTTGCCCTTAGAAAATACAATTTTATTATAATCCTTTATATGTCGTTCATTGATGGTGAAAGTTGCGTTCCATGGAAAAGTCTTCCAGATGAAAGCCCAGCCTACCAGAGTATGAGTAATGCTTTCTTAAAAAATCTGGGAAAGGTCATTTTAGAAGGAGTTATTTTCAGTGAAGCGGAGACCAAGACATATCAATGACTTGAGAAATAGAATTATTTTCCTTATTCTTCTCAAGTCTTATATTCAGTCATAAATGCCATCTTCTGTGATTTTTTTTTTTTTACCAGGGTTTTGTGATACTTACTATTAAGTCTGCAGTTTTAGTCTTAACCTCGGTGAGGTAAAGACAGATACCTATTTTATGGTCTAGTTGCTTAATGCAACAAGTTGTAGCTGCCTGAATTCCCTCTTCATCATGCTTAGTCTATTAAATTGCAGTGCAGTGCCGTGCTGTCTGTGGGAGGTGGTATAAATTCAAATAAGTATTAACGTTTATCTTGGAAAAAGCTAGGAGACGCACGTAAAACTCAAAGCTTCTGTTTATCCAAAACAGAAGTTTAGAGTTTATATGTGCAAGCATGGATGCACACATGAGCACAGTTGTGTGTGCACGCATGTAAAAAAATGACCGTAATTCCTGCGTTTTTGTTAATCCTGGAGGAATCTTGTCCATCTGTATTGAAACAAACCTTGTTTGGCAGATAAAAATGCAAGAAATATTTTTAAGCAAGCCTAATTAATTTAACCAAAGAAGTATCTTTGCTAGTGCTGATGTCCTGAAATCCTTACTATAATCGGCATTTATGCTGGCAGTACAGCACGGTGACCAGAGATGGTCAGGGTGTGGCAAATGACCAGCGCTTTTCAGTGAACTTGAAAGGTGTCTGTTGAACTGCAGCGGCAGGAGGACCCTCTCCAGCAGTATCAGGCAAACATTTTTCAAGAGCAGTGGATCTCTTCCTAGTATATGTGTTATATGTGTGCAAAAGTAACTACGTACGTTATTAAAATATGATAACGTGTATTTCTGGTTTTTGTTTTCTCCGTAGGTATGGGAAAATTGTATCCACAAAGGCAATTCTTGACAAAAACACAAATCAGTGCAAAGGTACGTGCAAAATGTCCACCCTGTGAGTTCATTGTCTGTCTGAATGATTGACTGGTGGCTTGACTGCCAAGGCTTTGCCTCCAACTATGCAATCAACATAATGTACGGTATATTACAAACATATTTAATAATGCCAGAGCTTTGAGTTGTGTTTCCAGTAACATTGCTCATTAATTTTTTTCATTAACAAACAAAATGAAAATCACAAATCAGAACAAGTATCAAATTGCTTCAGCAGAAAAGTAAATTACCTTCTAACCACATAGTGCTGTCTGATTTGAATGATATCATCAGTGATGCAAATTGATTTCCTATATAAAAATGTGAAACCTTTGGGAAAAGTTTCCCAAGCAAAACCTTGTTTAATTTTTCTGATTTTGTGAAGTCTTGGCCTATGCTATTGGAAGAAGAAAATATTCTTTGACACAAATAGATCCACAAGTTGTGATACCAAGATATAAAAATGATTCCTCTTCCAGTTTTATGTTCTTAATTTGTCTGCTAATGTATGAAAACAGTTTTTAGTGAACTGTAGCATGTTTCGTGTGTGTGTGTATAGCCATATTTGCCTAGATAAATATTGACTAATATGTCTGGTAGTATCTCAGGACTAAAATTATTATTCATTTACCAGTCTGAAGAGCCATCAAGTCAATGGGGGAGAAGCTCTGCTCTAAAATGACTCTGTAACTTTACACTAGTGGTATAAAGAATCCTTTTGGAGTAATAAGATCTACTACAGTGGTTTCTTCTGATAAGAAGCACATTCTGGACAGCATTTCTATATGAGTCAGTGAAAAGAAAAAGCATTGCAGTACAGGAATATCTCACGAGTGGCCAGATAGGGTGTGAAGAGAAGAAGCAGAGGAAGACATTTTGGGAAATAACGAGACTGGGCAAAATCCTGCCAGCTGTACCGATGATGTTCTTGCAGTTTGTAGAAGTGTGTGCCTTTACCTATTGCCTGCCACAATAGCATTCATTAGCCACTCAAGAGAAAAGTAGGCTGGAAGACTTCAATTCTAGTCATAGAAAAATCCACCATTCCGATCGGTTATGGGCCATCATCAGAAGTGGCACTGCCATGCATTTGCTTTTGCCTGGACATGCTTTCCCTTTCCTTGGAGCGCTGTTCTGGCAGACTTCTGATAACATCGCTCTGTCTGTTTTTCTTTGAATATTACACCAGGAACAAAACCTGTTTCATTTTTTGGGTTTGGGTTTTGTTTTTGGTTTTTTTTTTTTTTTGGTTTTGATTGTATTATGAAGGAATACCCTTGGGGGAAGATGGGCTGGGCCAAGTGCAGAAAGCCCTGGCAGGGTGGCCAGGGAGGGACCCTGGCCTGCAGTTTCAAAGCTGGAAGGGAATGGACGCGCCTGCCACTGGTTTGGAGGCAAATTGCAGCATGGGGAGCTGTAGGGAGATGGGGTCGTGCAGCTTGATGGGGCTACAAAGGGGCTGAGCGGGTTGAATGGGGTCTGAGCAGGTTTAACAAGGAGGAAGAGTGCTGTGATGGGATAAGAAGGGCTTTGGGGTAGGAGCACTTGTGGGTAGGGCCCTGGGCAGGAAGGAGTTGGGGCTTATGCCTAGGAGAGCTGGAAGGGCGTGAGCAGCTCATGGGAGGGATGAGGAATAGGAATTCTGTGGCCAGGTAGGTTTGAGTTGCCCTGGGGCCACTCTTCACTCCAACTAAGGCCTTCCTTTGGGGACAGGGACGTGTAGGTCCTTGTCCCCCTTCTCACTACCATACAAGACTGAGGTGTTCTCTGTTCTCTCATATGTCACCTCCGTCCTTTTTTCATCTTTTTTTCTGAAATTTGTCCATCTGAAATGGCAACACAAATCTGCTTGAGTTGGATTTGAGATAGAGTTGGATTTGAGCTGGGCTGTATGATGAATAATGAGATGAAGTCCATGGGGGAGAGAAATGTACTTCTCTCCGCTGACCTTGGTTGTCTGAGACCACTGTGTTGTCAGTGTAGATAATTCAGCTGGGTGCCTAAAGGTTGGTGGAGACAGTCTGGGGGAAGCATGCTTGATGATTGTTCTTAACTTTTTGTTTTGTTTTTAAAAGCATGTTTGACTGGTAATCACTCCACTAATGTGGTGCCGTCTCATCACAACTTCCTCTGTTTCCATTGCTAGCGGTAAACAAGGAACGGACCTGTTTGTGAAGCACGAAATGTGAAGTGGAAAGATTGTAAAGAATTTGAATGGTAGAATTTCGAGAAAGAAAAACATCTGGGTTTGATGTTCTTTATACTGTAGTTAGCTTTAAGATTACTGTAGTTAGGGGCCATATAACAGTGAGTTGGAATTTTGTAAAAGTTTGCTTTCACGCTGTTGTATTATACTGTAGGGCAGAGATATTTATTTGTATTTTCAAAGATGGATCTTTATGACATAAGTGGTGCCATTAAAAGATCGTAAACATAATTGGATTTATTAACAGTATGCTTTGTGGCATAAAAAGAATAGACATTTTGCTGCTTTAAATGCTTGGTACAATTTCCTTTCTCTTCAGTAAGGCTGCCAAAAGAAAAAAAAGCTTCCCAGGAATCAGAAGGGGAAGGGACCTGAAGAGTTCAGGACCTGCCTCAGGGCAGGATCAGCTCTAACCCACTGCTGAAGGGTGTTTCTATAACCTGCACTCAAAGGCCTCCAGTGGTGGAGATTCCTCCAGGTCCTCAGGCAATCTGTGATAGCGCTCCCTCTCCTCACTTATAATGAAGCGTTTCCTAATGTCTAACCCAAATCTCCCCTGATGCAATTTAAGCCTATTGCTTCTTTTCTTATCCCCAGTGGACATGCAGAACAGTTTATTCCTTTCCTCTTTGCAGCAAACATATATATTTGAAGACTGCCGTGAGTCTGCTGTGTCTTTTCCTTAGACTAAACACTGGTCCTTTCACTTTTTCCTTAAAGGCAATTTGTTTTACGTTTCTGATTATATTGCACTTCGCTGGTCTCTCTCTAATTAGCTCACTTACTTGAAGACCTTAGAGCCGAGCACAGGATATCAGACAGTCTAAATCTTACCATTTTAAATAGCGTGGAGAGGTTATTTCATTTGCCTTTTCTGTGATCATGTGACTCTCCTCTTTGTTGATATATCCATGTAAATAACTATGTGTATTTAAAACGTAGAAACATTTCTGAGGCACAGGGAACATGTGAGGCACGAGAACAACAGTGCTGATTTATGTTAAGGGATTCTCTGCAGCCCCCAGTTCTGTTATTCTTTTCTCCAGCACTGCTGCCAGCCAGGCATTCCTTATTGTGTGCTCTGCTCTGTGCTGTTGATTATTCTCTCCTAAGGCTAGTACTTTTCATTTGTCTGTATTAAATTTTATCCTATTTTTTTTCCCGGCTACTCCTTAATTTGCTAAGATTATTCTCAAATTTTAAGTCTCCGGAGTGCTTGCAGCACTTACCTCTTTAGTATCCTCTTCACAGTTAATAAATGATTTCTCTAATCCACTGGACAAGATAATTTGGAAAAGACTGAATAATAACAGACCTGGGGAAGACTTTTGAGGAAACCCTCTCACTACACCAGGTAGTGCAACACTGAGCCATTGAGAACCTCTTTTTTAAATTGGATCTGCTAATCAGTTTGGCACCTACATCACAGCTTTAGCTAGATCATATTTCTCCCATCTCCTCAAGTTATAAGAGACAACCAAGGTTTGACTAAAATATATAGTACTTGCCTATCCATGAGACCAGTTACCTGCTTCTAGGTGGAAGTATGATGTGACATTGTTTATTCTTGCTAAATCCATGCTGCATGGTACTAATCAACCTGTTACTTTTGAGGGTCTCTGAATGGATTAATATGACTATTTGCTCTAAGATTTTTTTCCCCGAAGTTGAAACTAGGTTAAAGTGTCTCTAAACCACTGGGACCTGCATCAATTCCTTTTAAAAACAAACAAAACAGAGGCTTTTTTTTTTTTTTTTGTTCCTTTCCAGTCTTCTGGATCTCATTCTGCAAAGCATGAGATATCCTGTTAAAGGAACACATCATCCTGTGATGTTTATACATTGCAGTAGGGTGGATTAAATTCAAGGAGATGATAGAAGAAGTAATCACATGATTGGAGACTTCAGAATTTATTTCAGTGTCATTTGTGTGTTGAGCAAGGTATAGAATAGAGCTGGAAGTGGAAAATAGTTAATGTAGCAAAGAAATTACTTCAAATACCCCATGTATCAATGTGCAGATCTGTTAAAATAGGCCACTTCTTAGCAAGAAGTGTTAGGTTTCCCCTTGGAAAAATGAGGAAAACACTCTGCAATGGACTTCAAGTCATTCTCCAGTATTCCTCAGATTTTTAAAAAGATACCCACTACATTCCTGTCGTGCTAAGGAATAGTGTTATCTGAGGATTTCTCCCTGGTATGAATTAAGCAGTTGGGTCTAAAGTAATCATATATGCTGCAAGGCAGTTCACTAGGGAAACCTTTTGACGTAACCTCTCATTTTCAGATTGCTCTTTGTTGGTGGCATAACTGCTAAGTGAGGCAGAGGAGAAGCAACAATCACCCTGTAATAGAACAATATATAAAACAAAATAAGCACAGTCATGACAAAATGGCCAGAAATCACTGAACAAAGCAGGGAACAATCACATATGGAGAATAATGAAAAACAGACGCATGATTCGTTCAGATGTTCAAACACAAAAACCCTATAATGAACAAGTCGGAGAGTTTTTGGCTGCTTTTGCTTTTTCCCTTTCCCTCCCCTCTTTCCCTCTCCCCCTTGCGCATTTCCCTTCTGGGTCTACTGTATTTGCTAATTTAAAAAGTAGGGGAAATAAAATAAAAGAAACCATTCAGGAGAAGCGTTAATCTGAAACGCGTAGACTCTTCTCTTTCCAGCCCCCGCCCTCCCCAGACTGGCTTGCCTTTGATAGACCTACGTGCTTAGAGCCGAGGGAATGAGTAATGGTTGTTTCACAGTACAGTTTCCATACCTCATAGCAATGGAATACAGAACAGTTAATCTGCCAAATACACAAGCCCATTTCTTAGAGCATGAATTACTGTCATCTGCATCTGCCCTTGCAGACACTTTAATTGCATGCATGCAGATTTACTTCCTGGTTTAATCAGGAGCTCGTATGATTTTGAGCATTTCGCTAGGACCTTAGAAGATAAGCAGGGGAGAATGACTAAAAGTCCAAAATCCCACCTGTGGGAATTTTTTTTAATAAAGAAAACCTATGAATCACAGTAATGTGTAGGAGACAAACACTTCAACTGCATATTCTTCATTTTATGTATATTTTTTCAAACCATGCGTGACTTGATTTGTTGAATAGCAGTGTTTGTCTTGGGAGAGAAATGTGCCTAACATGATGAGGGGAACTATACAGACTCTATTTATAATTTTAATATTTCATTATGACATTTTTCTTGTTGAGAAATGTTAGCCATGATCTATGCATTTTTAAAATACAAAAACTGGGGATGCAGATATGCAGTCATTAGGATAGCAGTGGGTTTATGGTAAAAAAATGCCATGAGGTCATCTGTGTTAACCCACCATATATCACATACAATTTTATTTCTCCAGTTGCCATGCTGTTTTTAGACCAGGACTTAAAATTTACCATGACCTATTTTAATAAATTGAGAGTTTATTTGTGTAACAAAAATGAGATAACTGGAGGCTTACTATTAAGTGTTGGAGATAATTGGAATGGCATGATAAAGTGCTCCTTCGTATCTCCCAAAAAGGAGTCAGTCCTGCCGTGTGTCAGTGGTGCTACTCATCTGCTTAAGGTCACCAGCATCCCTAAGTACCCTAATGTATTGGAGCTTGACGAGCAAGAGCCTTCTGCTCTGGTATTCTCATAAATAAAGCTTATAAGCATATAGCAGATATACCTTGGTGTGTATGTTAGACAAAATACTTTCATCACTTTAAATTTTAGAAAGTATTTTTTTGCATGTATTCTATGAGGACTAAAGGTTATTTGTGATCGTATGAAATCATGCACTTTCACTTTATATTTATTAATTCCTGTTCCTATTATACTTCAGATGGCACAATTTGGTTGTGACTAGCAACATGAAGCAAGCCTATGTAAAACAATAAGCTAGTGAAAAGAGAGCTAAGCTGCATAGAAAGCTATTTAGTTAATAAATTTTATTTATTGGGAATAAGCTCAAATTGCAATAACTGTGCTGCGTTATTTATGATTCTCAGAATTGCCATTTTGAGAGAGGAAAAAAAAATCCTGCCAAGTAGGTCTGTGCCTGATCACAGACTATAAACTGTTCACACTAGGAGGGCATGCACAGCGTGCTTCAAGGGGAAATGGATCTTGTAGAAAGTAAATAATTTGTAAAACAGACTTATTTAATTTTGAAACTCTAGACTTGTGTAAAAAATAAATCAATCCTATTTTCGATGCCGGCATAGACAATAGATGTGGTGATTTTTTGTGCATTAGTTGTGTTTGTTTGTTTGCATTTCAGTTGGGGTTTTTTTTGGCCCATTCCAAAGTTTTATGTAATCAGTGCCATAATAGTTCACAAGTTATTAAAAGTGTAGCAATACGGAATATTTTAATCCGGCAGGTTTTCTGACAGTGAGGCATTTGTGAAGGCTGGATAGGTGCTGAGTGTGGGTAGGTGCTTAGCAAGTTTTATGTAGGGCCCTGCTGATCCATCCCACTACTGACCTGTAGCAGACCCAACTAATCTTAAGTTTTTTGATAACAAGAGATACATTCAAATATCACGGGGTTAGTTGTTTAAAATTTGTAAACGTTTGGAGGTTTTTTTAGGTTTTTTTCTGGTTTTTGAAACTTTAGTTTCACTCTTGTGTTTTTTGTAAGTAAAGGTTGAGAATGTATTATTTTTTTTTCTATTTCAATTAAAAAGTAATATTACCTTGTAACCACATGAGGCTAGGAGCCAAGTCTTTAGGAAAAATACCTAAAGGAAACATCTAAACACCTTAAAGGCTGGCATACATCAAAATAAAATGAAAAGAATTGCCCATAAGAAACCATGAGGTTATTTACTCACCAATGAAGCATTATAAGTTCACACCCTACCTCATCAAATGAAAGCGTGTTTGATCTGCAGCCTCATGAACTATGATGCTCTGTAAACCTGACCATTGTAAGAAGTTACTAGAAACTAGATGGGGGGAGGGGGGAAGCGCCTGTGTATATTTGAAATATATATGTAGCTATCCTCTTCAACTTAACAGATGATGTGTTTATGGATGTTCAGGTGACATAAAGGGGCAGTGGCACTCAGTGGGAGCGTGTGATGCTGTTGAGTGAACAACTTTCCTGGCACCTTGTTGGGTTGGCCAGCGGGCGTTATATGTGGCTTGGTAAATGTGCGAGTGTTTCACAAAATCTCACTTTGGCTTGGATGTAGAGATTCTGCTATTTGCGTATTTTTGAATGCGTTCCACATCTGCTGTAGCAAAATAGGAAAGGGTTCAATGAGTCGTGCTGAGCAAGTCACCATAGCTGGAGTGTGCCAGCACTGGCGGCTGCCCTGCCACAGTGAGAACTCAGAGACAGACCCACATCTATGTCTGCAAAATGTTGCTGTACCTCAGCAAGCACTCTTGACTGCATCTGAACAGCGCTCTGTCTCAAGCAAGTCCTCTAAAAATTGCTTATTGAGTTTAAAGCCAGGTCCTCTACAGAGGGAACTCCTTTCTAATTAGTTCCCCAGACACTTTATGAAACGGCTTCTTTGCAATTAAGGAAAATATTTCCTGGGTCATTATCTTTTCATAAGTGAACTCATGGCCTAGCAAATATTTTCTGTAAGGAGGCCCACGATGCTCAAGTATTCTGTGACATATCTAATCTGTGATTATTCTTAATTTACTGCTTCCAGAATTTGCAGGCCCATATCACTGTCAAATAATTGGTTTAATTTTGTTTCCTTCCAGAGAAATAAAAAAGTAAATTTTCCATTTATACACAGTGATTAATGTTTTGATTCATTGGTCTGTATAAAACTTTGCCAATAGCTTGGCATGTGTTTGAAGTGCATTTTGGGACTGGGTAATGTTAGTAGGCTCTTAGTGGTCTCAGCAGACTCAGAAATATGTATTTCATATCACAGAAGTGAGCAGAAGAGAAATGTTTTTCTCTTTGAACAGCGGCTCATAATCAGCTTTGTTGAAAGCTTACTTGCAATGGGTTGGCTTTTTCATTGGCCTTGCAGAATCACTTTGCTTTAGCTTTTTCTCTGGTGCCATGATGCCGCATCTCATAAATCAATAAATATGATAGGCCTCTCTCCCAAAAGTGGTGGTACTCTGCTGAGAAGTTGGTGTCTTGAAAGTCTCAAGACCTTCAGTGCAGCCGTGACCTGTGGAAACCCCCAGGCGGAGGAGCACGGTGCCTGGCTTCTTGGTTTTGCTAAAGCCCAATCCATTACGCACTCTCAGAGCATACAGCATACGCAAAACAAATGCTTACTTGATATAGTGACAATTTGATAATAAATCCAATCGAGAGACTCTTACTGAACACGGGTACTCGACAGGAACCATTCTGAATCAGATCTGTTAATTATAGCGTGACTTCATTTCTGCAGTATGCCAGCAATCAGAGAAGTCACCGTTCGCATTTTCCCCTATTAGTGCACGTCCCTGGCTTTTGTTTAGAAGAGTAGAACTCTCTTACCCAAGTGAATTAAGTAAATGTTCTCTTTCTTGGTAGATAATATACTGTGAAAGTAAGACACTAATAGACCGTGCCATCATTTTTATTAAATCTCTTTCTGGGTATTTGAGGGGCGCCTGTCTAGAGATGGCGTAGGTTTGCCGGAGTAGGAATATATGTGCAACGCAGCAGAAAAATCATAGCCTCTGGCAATAAAAATGTAGCTCCCTCAACACTGAACAAAAAACCCACCCACACCAGTTCTGGGGAAGGAAGTGGTGGGCATTATTATTACTCCATCTATTTAGGTTATGGTAGCTGTACAGCAGTAAAGCTCTAGGTGCCAATCGACAGTACCTAAAACAATTGTACTATACAAAAATTAATTAAAAGACAACCTTGTCCTATGAACTTTGAAGCCCAGGGCTTTGAAAAAGACCAGTATCCACAATTAATGTTAGGTACTGTGAGTAATCTTATGACTTTGAATGGTGTTGAATAACATTTTTTAAAAAAAATACTGAATTCTCCAAAAGAGAAAACCCCAAACCAGTCTTTCAGCTCTCCTGAGAATAGTCATACATTTGGATAACATTTAGTGAGTTTTTTTTCAACCCAGAATGTTTTGAGAAGAGCTAAATTTATATATGAGAAAAGGAGGAGGCCATGTTAGGGGTGGTAGAAACGACTCTCCTACTTGGTTAAATAGTTTTTGTCTGACTGGGTCTTCCTCAGGACCAATGATCGTCTGATTTTTTCCATTAGATGGCAGTGGTGTGATATGTGGTTTCTCTGGACCCCCAAATTGCAAGTTTGATTTTTCTTTGTTTTTTTAAAAAAATCTCTTAGTTTGGTTCGTAATTTCAGGGTCTCCAAGCTTTCGATTTTTTTATTCGTGTAGAATGTTACAACTTATGGGCCAGTTTCAAGCAAATGTGCCAAAAGACCAGGACTTTCAAATATACGACCAAGTTAAAAATTTCCAGAAAACAGGCAGCTGCGTAGAGTGGAGACTTGGTGCTCCCATAGGAGGAAATGCAGGGTGGGTTTAGTTTTAATCCACCTAAAGTAACCACAGTAAATCACTACTTGCTCATCTATGGTGGAGCCAGAGCTTCTGCTGGTTTTGTCCATCAAGGAGTTTGGGAGGGAGGGATGGGTATTGAGTTACTGCAGCAAGTTGTAGTGTCACAGTTGGGATAGGACATGGGCAGACGCAAGAAAGATGGGGCTCAAATGTGTAAGAACACAGCTTTCTTTGCTTCATTGCTTGTAGAATATTCTCTTTTATCCTAAACAAAGGAGAAACCCAGAAATTTAATATTATTTTTTCTATGATCTCTATAAAGATCTTTCATCCGCATGCCCTTGTTGCTTGCTGTATTAGTCGTGGTGTTGTTGTTTATTAACTTATTAAATATGGAGCAGTAAACACCATTTATTTTTAAATGAATTAAAATGGACTTGTTGCCCTTCATGGCTTTTTATTAATTGAATATTTTTGCTAAGCTGTCTGCTTTCAGAGCAAAGGTTGCAGCCAGGAGATGGGGGTCAATGGGACCTCCATTTAAATGCATGTTATCTCTATGTTAATTGCCTGCATATTTAACCAACCAACCATGTCATTCTGCAGAAAGTAAAGGTTTTTGTGGTCAACCTTTAATCATGAAACAGCAAGAAAAAGTCTGAGTGACCCGGTTTGCCTGAGGTATCTTGTCAGTCACTTCAGCTCACAGTAAATTGCAGGGTAAATTCCACATAATTGATGGAATGTATCTTTAAAAAAAAAAAAAAAGCCCCCAAACTGAGGAAAAAAAATCAGTGTTCAGAATTTTAGTGTTTAATTTTCATTTATTTGCTGCACATTATCTTAGTATTTATTTCCTTTTTAATAAAACCAGATTTTATTGCCAGTAGAGATAGTTAGAGAAGAAAGTCATGGAACAGACATTAAACATTAAATATGCCTTGAGTTTTGGAGACAGATACATATTTATCAGGTTGGGTGAACGTGAGTTCTTACATCAGAACTATTGCTTGGCTACTTTCTTGGGCTGTTACTGTAAAAGTGTTAAAATAGTTACACCTAAAGCAGAGACTATATACCACGCAACAAGTCCTTCTGAGGCTGCTGGGATTAATAAGCCTCTGTTTTGGGACTCTGCTGTGTTTTCTCTAGTGTCTAGTCATGAGATTGATTTCTTGGAACTTAAAATATTTGAGATCGCTACCTCTGTCAAATTTGTTTGCGTAGGGTCAGTAGGTTCAAAAGTTAAGGGGAAGGAGAGGCTGATGGGGAAATATATGTAGGTATTTCTGCAGTATATTCTTTGCTTTGCTTTTCACTCCTTTCGCAATGATTTCTAGAATTTGGTTTGCTTTTTGAGCAAGTTTGGAGCTGACATTTCTATGGACATTTTGAAGAGCATCATTTTATAATGTGAAACCGGAATTTTCTCCCACGTGCATCACTACATTTGTCTACATTTAATTTCTTCTGCTGGTTCATTACCCAGTCGCTTAGTTTAATAAAGCCCTTCTGCAGTTCCTCACAGCTGCCCCCTCTGTTTTCTCTCCTGAATAATCTTGTCACCTCACTGCTTAGCCTCCTCTTGTCATTTATAAACAGGTTGTGCAGCCTGGGTCCCGGCAAAGCTCCACGTGGAAGTGCCTTGGTGCCATTCCTCTCTTGTAAGAAAGACCGTGCCCTATACCCTCTGTTTTTATCTTTTAACCAATTGTTTATCCAAGAACTTTCCCTGTTAAGCCATGGCTGCTTAGTTTTCTAAGAAATCTTTTGTGAGGGCCTCGTCAAATGCCTTTCGGAGATCCAAGCAGACTATATTAGCCAGATCACCCTTATCCACAGGCTTGTTGACCTTTTCAAAGAACTCCAATAGGTCTGTGAGGCAAAAGTACAAAAGCCAGGTTAACTCTTTCCACGTATTGTATTTCCATTGATTTTACTCTGTTTCTGCAATTTCTGGTAATTTGACATCAGGTTTACAGACCTGTAGGTACCCAGATCTCACATGGGACACTGCCACCATGTGTGCCACCTCTGGGGCCTCAGGTACAAAGTCAGTTTTAGAAAAGAAGCTGCACACCGCTTATTAGCATGTGTAGTCAGCTATTGCGTCCTGGAGCTCTATTCAAACGGGGAGGGTGAATACCATCTGTTGTTGCAATTTGTTACTGTTCACTTTTGTCAATTTGTCCCATAACCTCCTCTGTGGTCATTTCAAATTAAGAGTTGCATCTGTTCTTCTGGGCTTCCTAAGCAGCTGCTCTCTGAAACAGCACCTAAAAATGTGATCTTTGCATTATATCCCATTTTGCCCCGTCTGTGTAGGGGTAATTAAAGTCCTCTAAGAGCACTCCACTCGCTTTTGCCCTTACTGCTTTTTCTGCATCTTCCTCTGCCCTTGGCAGTTGGTGCCACCATCCTGGCATGGGACTCAGTAGTACAGAGGTAGCTCTCCTGTAATGCAGAATTACCATTCTTTATGTTTAGGGCTGGGATTTCAGTTCTTGCAGGTTCTGTGTTATGTGCTGCTATGCTTAGCCTGGTCATTTCTCCACCACCAGCACAGCCTACTCTCTGTGCCACGCATTGCCAGCAGTGTGCCCAGGTGGCCAAGAGGGCCAATGGCATCCTGGCTTGTATTAGAAATAGTGTGACCAGCAGAAGTAGGGAGGTGATTGTCCCCCTGTACTCAGCACTGGTGTGGCCACATCTTGAGTATTGTGTCCAGTTCTGGGCACCTCAATACGAGAGAGATATTGAGGTGCTGGAGCAAGTGCAGAGGAGGGCAACGAAGCTGGTGAAGGGCCTGGAGAATAAATCTTATGAGGAGCGATTGAAGGAGCTGGGACTGTTTAGTTTGAGGAAGAGGAGGCTGAGGGGAGACCTCATCACTCCCTACAACTACTTGAAAGGCCATTGTAGACAGGTTGGTGCTGGTCTCTTCTCACAGGTAATTAGCGATAGAACAAGAGGGAATGGCTTCAAGCTGCAGCAGGGTAGGTTTAGGCTGGACATTAGGAAAAAATTCTTCACAGAAAGAGTGGTCAGACACTGGAATAGGCTGCCCAGGGAGGTGGTGGAGCCACCATCCCTGGATGTGGTTAAGAGTCGTTTGGATGTGGTGTTAGGGGATATGGTGTAGGGGAGAACTTTGTAGAGTGGGGTCGATGGTTGGACTCGATGATCCCAAGGGTCTTTTCCAACCTAAATGATTCTATGATTCTATGTTAGATCTTAGTGTTACAGCGGTCCACTCATTGCCTCACTTTCACAGTCTTTCTAATACCTGAGTGCTTTCTTACTGTAGTGTGTATTCCAGTTCACTCATCTTATTTCTTAGGCTTAAAAAATTTAGGAAGCTGTGAGTGTTTCAGTTGTGTTGTCAGCACCATATTTGCGTGACTCTGTGGTTACTTTCCATCCCAGTATGTCAACTTATGTTCTCTGGCCTGTTTTTTTGTTTGCAATAGGGATAGATCTAGTGATCACCCTCTGATTTTCTCCAAGGTTGCCAACTCCCCCATCTGTTTGCCTGATGAGAAAGATTGCTATCACTCCAACCTGCTCCTTCTTTCTGGTTAGCTCCAAGTTCTAGAGGGACACTTTCAATGCCAGAAGATGCAAAGTCAGCAGGTCTCAGCAGGGAAGATCCAGCACTGGCTCATGTCCTGCTTCACCACCTGAATGCTGCCTTGAGCTGGCAGCTGCCCTAATGGACTTGAGCCTGCTGTATGACTCTGCTGAAATATCCTCTGTGAACCTCTCCCTTAGCAGGATTTGGCTCGATTGCTTGGAAGTGATGGCCCTAAAAATACAGCTGCTGAATTTCTTTGTCTTATCTAGTCCCTCCCGTTTTGTTGCCTTGCTCTCAGGAGCCAGAATCTCCTGCTGAAGAGCATAAGTTGTCTGCACAGCACACTCAGGTGTGCAGCTCTCCCATATGAGGAAGACATAGAAATGATAGTTGACATAGTAAATTGGGTAATTCCCACCTTAATTTCTTCTCTGTGAGTATTTGATGGGGTTTTTCCTTCAGCTGCTTTCTATCCAGGTAACCTGTTTGACCTCCCCTCTGGTTGCTGCCCTGAGGACAAAAGCTACAGTTGTCTTCTTCTATGCAGTCAAACTCAGGCTCTTCTGGTCTCAGCTTAGTTCTTGGAAAAGTTGGGGCTCTTTTTATTAAAAATTGTGAAGAAAGGGATTGGTGGGGAATGGAAGACATAGCATTTAAGGGAATATTTAGAAAACCAAAACAAAATAGGAAAGGCACTGACTATTAAGAAATCAGTATCTGGTATTAGGCAGGAGAAAAAAGTGTGCACAGTGCTGGCAGCAAGAATAAGTGAGGATAAATGGGCTGTGATTAAATTCTGAGTGAAATATGGGTGAGATTTTCTGACCACCAAAACAGCAAAGTTTTGGTACAGGAGGTGGAGCAAGGTCATTTTCTGTGGCATGAGGCTACTTGAGAGTGGGGTGAGGGTTCAGTGACCAACTACTTGTCCAAACGCATGCACTTACATTGTAGAGTTCTCCTGACGTTATGAATTTGGAAGTGGACAAGTATGGTCAGATATAGCTTTTTAGTGCATCATGTCGTCCGACTGCTACAGTAATCTAAATAGCTGCACCTCCATGAGGAGCACTGTGGAGGGAGCAGGGAGATGTATTCTCTTCAGGGCTGCTCTCTTTGGGGCCATTGCAGACGATGCGGGAGCTGGGCTCCGGTGGACGCTGGCTCAGGGCTTTCGGGGCTGGGGCACTCTGCGACGGTCTCTGCCCCCCTTTTAAACAAGCCTGTCCCTGGAGGATGGCTCCTGACGTGCTGGCTTTGGGGCTGAAGAGGGGGACAGCAAATCTCTCTTGCCTTTAACCAGGCTGACTGGCTGCGTTGGGGTGCACGGGTGGAGGAGCTGGAGCCACAGGAGCAAAGTGTGGCTGCGTTAAACGGTTCACCTGCTTGTGAATTACATGCATGTTTGCCAGTGTGAGGCCTAGGAAATGTCTGTAGGTTTGCACATTAAAGAAAATAAAATAATTCCAAAATGGGTTTTGTCACATTAACCTTCAAAAGCCCAGCAAGGTGAGCTTGCTGTGTTTTTGGGAATGAGGATAAGGCAGAGGAATGGCTATGAAACGATCCCCTATTATTTTAACTGGAAGTCAAGACTATCGCTCAGTCATTTCATATTAATAAGGCTCATAAGAAAATGGGATTTTCAGATTATGATTTTAAAGCCCCGTGTTCCCACTGTGTTTTAGGGAAGAGTGGAAGCACATGTTGCCTACAGGACTAAGTGAAACCAGAAATTTCATTTCAGTTTAGACAGTCTTTACTGACACTCTGCTCCTGGGTCTGGCATTCCTGGAAGGGAGGAGAGAAGTGGAATGTAAAAGGGGAGAAACTTTCCAGTCAACATTTGGTTTGAATTTACATATTACTTTAAAAAAGAAAGGAAAAAGGAAAAAAGTAACGTTATCATTTCAGTGTCCGTCTACTTTACCCTCAGAAACACTAGTAGGTCTGTAAACTTCCCATACACCTTTCACTCTATATGCTGCATCAGTGTGTTTGCATTGTTATTTTATCCTGATAAATAAGGATTTAAACAGAGAAAACTTTGCAGTACAAAAATGTTTGGATTGGCATATCAAAACGTGTGCTTCTTTCTTTATTTTACTTATTTATTTTATAAATTAGATAGCTCCCTTCATCCCTTCAGAAAACAGAAATAAGATCTAATGTTAACGCTTATCTCATCTGTAGTAGAGGTCCACGCTGTAGATTGCAGATCTAGTCTGTGCTATTCAAGGCATTTTAAGAAAAACTCGGAGTTAGGGTGAAGGCGGCCTTCGATTTTAAGACCTCAATTGCCCTGTGCAGAGCGGTGTTATCAAGGAGCTTGTGATATATATAGGGAGTATCTGTATATGTGTGTTGAACTACTGTATTAGGCATTGATGTATCGGTCTATCTCATATAATACTTTGCATCATTATAATGCAGGAATTGACAATTGTGAGCATTTAGGTGTAAGTTATACAAGTCGCAATTCATAAATAATAACTAAAAATATAATTTTGGTCTAGTGATAAACTTTCCTAGAAAGAGTAATTTAATTATCAGTCACGAGATCAGCGTTGACATTTGAAGCTGACAGTTAGAGTTCAACTCATTATCGTTTCCATTTTGCATGTGTCCTTTACTCTGCCTTCTGAATTTTCTGAATATAGAAGCAAACACCTTAGGATGTGTACACTTGGCATTAGCTGCGTGCTGAAGCACAGTGCCGAAGAAGGCCTTGAGTTCCGCTAAAATCAATCTTCTTCAGAAAACGTGTGGCAGCACTGATGTGACCTTGTGTTTCAAAGTTCATTTTCGGACAAGGGATGTGTAAACTTACTATTATAGGACCCACAAATGCTACCATTTATACTGAGCCCTACACTTCAGTATTTTGTTTTATAGTACCGTTAGAAATATCTCAGGCCTGAGGATGTATTTGAAAAGCTTCGTCTCTCTTTTGTGATGATGTAAAGGTAGTGTTCCCAGGTCTGACGTGCTTGGAATGAATTTGGTCATTACAGCTAGGCTGTGCATCAAAAATGTTATCTCCATTATTTCAGTGAAACCCTGGCTACGTGTTTAAGATGGTAGCCTCAAGGAAGAGGCGTAACGCTCAGTTGGAGAGGATGTTACGCTCCTGGCATTTATGTTGACTGGCCTGCGTTCTTGTTTTAAACATCTCATTTGGATCCTTTGGATTGCTTTTCATATTTGGGGCTAAATCTTCAAATATTTGTCAACTGCTCTGAAAGGTGAGACACAGAGTCGTGCAACGTATTATGCTTGTGTGCCTCAAAACCTACGGTGCTTTTGGAAAAACAATGCACTGGTCCTTTTGGTAAACGCTTACTTGTTCTGATTGCATTACTACACCTGAAGCTGTGCATGGATCACTCCCTGTGATTTGAGTACATTTAATGAATTATTTTGATGCACAGTTCTGCAAACTCTCATTTCTATGTGTACGAGTGTGAATACGTACTATAATTATTAAATGGAACTGAAAGGTGTGTAAGAACTTCTGGAAAGCTCAGAGTTAATGCAGAAAAGGAGAGGACCTTTTGCTTTGCAAGCTTCTGGGAGGAAAGAAGGTATTTTACACCAACTGTCAAAGAGCTTACAGGGCACACTTCCAAACCTTCAGAAAAAGTTTCCCACAAAGACTTTTTTTTTTTTTTAAAGTCATGCTGCAGGAATTAAGTTGGAGATATCACTGACCGAAAGGACATTTTTTCTGAATGAGCCGAGAACCAAAGGAAATGACTCTGGGGTTTGAAATCCTTTTATTTCCTCTGTGGAAGATATCTGTGCAGCTGAAACGAACCATTCTGGCTGGCTCCAAGCCAAACTTTATGGGAACTGAGATTAGGAAGTTCTATGGTCAAAATAGCCATTGAACAAATTGCTTCCAGTTTAAAGCCTCAAATTTCCTGATAAAGCTACAGCGTTTAACCCTTCCTTTTTTTTTTTCACTTGGGTGAACGACCTGCCCGTTATTAGGCACAAACTCTTTACCCAGTTGTGGTCCCTGCAGTGCTCTCTGAATTGCCTGCAAAGCATTTGCTGATTTTTGCTTTTATGTGAGATAGGCAGAGCAAACCCCAGGAAAATGTTAGAGCAGGTTTGGGTGATGATTCCCACTTAAAATAGCAGGAAAACTGCTATAAACAAGAAATCGGATTGCCAACTTCACTGTGCCTTTTTTGACTTGCAGTGCTTTTTGAAGGGATGCTTTGTTTTGTTTTATGGTGGGGTTAGCTGGCTTGCTTGGCCTTCGTGAACTAAATGAAGAGGCAGCAGCAATAGCAGTCGTGCCTCTGAACTGCCGTATTTACTCCAGAAAGCACTAAAAATGAGCATGGTGTGGCTAGAGCACCGAGCCTGGCCTCTGAATGCTGTGGCATGGGCTAGCTAATCTCCAAAGTGACAAAATACTTTAATTAGGGCAGTGAAAATTTACATTTTTGTTTATGGATTTCTTTCCCTGTTGCCTTGAAACTGTTTTGCCGGTGGTAGGTAAGGGCGTGCTAAGGAATGCACGGAAGGGTGGCGAAGAGAGCTGGTGCTGGAATTGGGAACAAAGTCTGGGTGTGCTGATGCGTCCTTACCCTGCTGTGCTTGGGACTACCTTGGGTCGACCACTTCTGCCACCTTACCTGTGTGCCCATCCCCTCGTGCACATGCCCATCGCTTCCCCACGTGGGCAGTGCTTCTAAGCAGAGCTTGTCCGATGTGGGCGTAGGCTTTGTTTTGGGCAGTTCTGGGAGAGGATGTTGGTAATTGTACCGCAGTCATAGGGATGTGACAGGATGTGGCCGCATCCGCTCCTTCTGTCCCCACCAGCGCGGTTTTATTCCCCAAAGTGTATATGCCTTTGTGCATACTTTGTGTATCATGCATTAATGCCTTTGCGCAACCTAAATTTAAAAGTCCTAAATATTAGGCAGGTGTTTCCATCATTTCACCTGAGAGACTAATTCCCAAAATAATAAAACTCATTATTAGTAAGGTTTCTTTCTTTATACTCAGCCTAAATTTTGCTTTTCCTAATTTAATCCCACTACTCTTCATTATCCCTCCTCCCCTACCTCTGGGCACCACGCTAATTAATTCATCTCCCTCTTTGGTTTTCGCTTTTTACCCTTCAATATTATAGTTCAATGTTAAAATGCATTCCTCTTTTCTTGTATTTACTCAGCCCAACAGATATGTTTTAGCTCCAGCAATCTTTCCTTGTAAAACTGTTCCTGCTGACCTCTATTCAATGTTATTGTTCATCAATGAACAAACCCTCTGGTTTGTTTACAAATTGCTGATATCAAAGTGATCAGAACAAGATGCATGACCCCAGGTAAGTGTGTGAGTGACATTATAAACTGGGATTTATATATCAGTGCCCTTAAACCATTTTTGTTTGCTTTCTCTTTGGCTTTTTTTTTTTTTTTAGGGGGAGATTGCTTGTAGTTTTTATGATCAGATTTGAAATCAAACCAGAGTCTGACACTTCTTAAATGTACTTAGAAAGTCCTATTTAATAAATATTTAGGGCATAGGAGATTTTAATAATTTGATGATTTTTGAAATGTGTTATATATGTGGGTGACCTGGCGCGAACCTTTCAAAAGTCTTGATTTGCATGTGTCTCATTCTCAATCAGCACTATTTCTGGAATGATTTCTAAACGTTGTGAAGGCCATTTATCCTATTGTACCTTTTGTTGGTAATGTGAATAATCAGACTCACTCTCTTACTTAATGACGCGCTCACATGTATTGGGAGATAGCTATCACATCTGCCCTCCCTCATTTTTTTTTCCTTTTATTATGGTCTGTGTCCTAGACATAACATGCCAGTGCTGGTAAACTTAAGCAAGCCGCTAATGAAACAAATGCTTAGTCTGTCACTAGTCATCTGAATCTTGACCAAACCATCATTTCATCTCTTCCTTCTTCCAAAAAGAGCACCTATGATAAATTTTCCATTTAAAAGTTTGCCCTCCAGTTACAAAGGGAGCACAGTACCATCATGTATTACCAAGCATCTTAAAAATAAACAAAAAAAACCCAAACAAAAAACCCAAGCCCAAGTCCCAGACGATGAGCAAATAAGGGCTGGAAAGAGCACATCCTTGTCATCTGGCAAATATAGTATATACCACCACAAAAAGCAGGAATGATGTGATCTTTGCCTGGAAAAAACAAATCACTGTTAGAGACTGTGTCTGTTAGCATACATTGGCCAACTACTTCTGCAAGAAGTCCTGTAAATTATCATTTGAAAATTCCACAGTACTTTATTTTTCTGGTAATCATTCTATCAAAGTATTACCTGTGGTTTTCTGTCACCTGAAAAAGAGGAAATCCTCTCTGGACCATGTTCCTAAGGGAAGACTGAGTAGGAGGCAAAGACAAGCTGTGTGAAAGCAGTGATGATACTACTTGGCCTGAGGAAAATTGCTGTAAGCCAATAGTAAATGCTAAGCAGGAAAATTAAGAATAAGGAATACTCCGCAAGGATACTCTGGAGTCATGCATTTTTAAACCTTACCTTAGAGATGATGGAAGACTCCTGATTCACGCAACAGGAGCAACTAGTAAGCTCAAACTGGAGAACTGTCATGAATAATGGACTACTGTTGGCTTGAGAGATTGTAGTTAATAGGCATGTGAAGCGATTTTGCAGCGTCTGTATTTAAATGGATCAGCAATAGGACTAAATTATTAATAGTCAGAACTTCTATTCCTTAAAATAGTTTAATGAATTTAAGATCTCCTCACAGGAGGTCTGTTAGTCTATTTTGAGATCCTTTCATGGAAACTGAAGCTACAGGAGGAGGGAGGAGAAGGTTGTCTTTTATCCACAGTCACTGAGGGAAGTGTTGGCAAAGCTAGGATTAAACCTTCTGAGTTTGCTTTGCTGTCCCATGTGCATCTCACAAAACTCTTCAAAAGTGTCTCCAGGAGGTAAAGAATTAATAAAAAAACATTTAGACCAGAAAAAGACTGTATTAATTGGTGTAACTAAGAAAACCAAAACATGGAGTCCTGGCAAGTGAAATATAATTCCTGATTTATGAATATATAGTCTGCATTTTAAAATCCCATGCAGTAAACCTGAGTTTAAAAGTGCAGATGGTGCCTTTAATTCCATGTTTTTCATATTGCACAATTGTAGGAAATGTACTGATTTCTGGCCATGCAAGCTACTAGAACTACTATGAAAATTCCAAATTTATCTGCTAAAAATACAATACTAGATAATAGCTGTAGTGACTCAGGTAAATAAAAATCTGGTAGTAGTGCTGGATAAACACTCAAAAATATATTCCCACACATATGCTTTTGAATCGATAATGAGTTTATTGTGGCCATACATCTTTGTGGTCATTCTCCGTTATTATTTGTATGCAGCGAGCTTCACTGCTGTCAGTGTTCATGGAAAGCACTGTTTAGATTAACGCGAGGCACATCTTAGTCTTGAGGGGGAGCAGAGTATTCCATCAGCATTTGCCTTCAGAAGGCAGGAGCCTGGTCATGGTACTTTGCTGTTTTAAATTTAAACTCGATGAGCTCAGCACTTTGTTTTTTCTAGAGAGAATCAGATTAACTGCTGAATGTAATGTTACAGAATGACAGGTTTTTGATAGTTAAAAAAAAATTGAGACAACTGTATTTCCCTTTAAATGATTGACTGGAATGCTTATGTGCTTGGAAAAGCTTAAATGTGTATGTATGTGTGATGTAAGAATATCAATAAAACTTGATATTTAAGCAGGCTGCTTCCTTACCTAATGATATCATTGAGTTCTGAAATAGTGTTGTCATAAAAATTGCTGTAAATTCTTTATTAATATTATAAATAAATGATTTTTAGAGCTTCCCTCATTTTTAAAAAGAATGTGTTGTTTTGATCCGGTCATTCTGGAGGGGTGAGCTTGAAGAAATTAATAATAAAACTGCTGGTGAGACATTGGTGCTTATTCTTTTACAGATACGGCAACGCGTTTTTCTGATTTGTAAAAATTTTTGAAAAATCTTGAATTTTCATTTGAACATTCAGTGGTAAAACCAATAATTCTGTAAAGTGTTGATTTCCTGGGTGGTTTAAATCGCCACATGTGGCCGTTTTGCATGTGGGAAACGCTGTAGCTGTGTAATTGTTGTGATTGAATGTGGGCGGTATAAACTCTCTTAGCTTACGAGTATCTTCTTATCAGACCCATCTTTTCAAAAGCGCAGAGTTTGCAGCAGTTCCCATCAGTCTAACTTTAGTTTCTTTCTCCCTCCTCTTTTTTTTTTTTTTTGTTCTTCATTTGAACTTTTGCTCTGATTTCCTAATCTATTGTTGCAAGCAAAGCTAACACACACAAATCCCACGGGCATCTCTGTCCCCACATTTACGGCTTCCAAATTGCTATTCCTTGACTGATAACTCTTTTCTTGAAACCACCCAGGCAGAGGTATTGCCAGTGGAAATCAAGAGTCATTCTTCCAATGTCATTAGTTACTACATTGCCATGAAAGTTGTTTTGTAGTAGCGAGCCCCTCGGTGCTCAGAGGTGTAAGATCCTGCAGAAGGATCTTACAGAAGGTGCTGCCACCTTTCATAGTAAAGGATTAGAAGTGACAGCCAGCTCTTCCCTTGACTGACTTAAACAATCGCTATCAAAATGAGTGTAGTCGTGCTGCATTCAGTCATTTTGTGCGGTAATATATGCTAACACCAGTGACGGGATAGAGGCAATGGTGTTTTATATTCATTGGGCTATGTAGTTGGGAATCTGCGAGTCATGTGTCTCCCATGCTGTTATTTCCAGTAATATTCTTCGTGTCGAAGCTTGTTCCCAATGTCTAAAGGATTGGGGAGAGGGGGATGAAATTCTCTTCACGACACTCTCCACATATTTTTTTTTGAGTGACAGGTTGCTTAACTTCTCTCTGCTTCAGTGTTTCCCCATCTGGTATATATGAGGATTATCTGTCTATCTTGGATTCCTCACGTCTTGCATCGCTGAAGTACCGGAGTGCCTTGCAGTCTTGGATGCACTTGATCTCCCAACACCCCAGGATGTGGGAGAAGCACCATTAATCCCATTTTACAGAATTTTTAAATTAAGTGTGTGGTAGAGCAGATTTTCCAGGTCAGGCTTTTCCTTCTGGTTGACCATATATAATAACCAGAGAAGGTGGAGGATCTTGAAAGTAACATTTGGTTTTTATTATCCTCCTGGGTGAACATGTCAGTTGGGTAGTTGAGTTGGTTAACTCTGAACCTATTGCCTATCTTGGCCAAGGTTGGCCCTGATTACATTACAATCAGGGCAGTCTTTCAGGAAATAGGCCGTGACACTGACCGCATCACTGGTATTTCTCAATGAGCTGTAGGTATTCCTGACCTGATTAGAGCTGGGTGGCCGAAGGTGCTGTTCACACAATAGCCTAGCTGCTGCATCTCCTGGACTAAAGAAGACCAAGACCGGAGAATGAACATAACTTTCCTTTTTATCTGGGCGATGGTGCCCAGTGTAGGGATGGGAATATGACCAGATTTTGGTAATGTTTAAAATATACTCAATGTTGTGTTTAACATGAGTTTAATAATTAGTAATGTAGACCACATGTAGGATAAAGTGTCTTGAATTTGGCATGTAACACTGACATGTTCTACAGCACCAGAGGGGCTCACGTGTTGGTATTGCAAACTTACAGGAAAGATTGCTGTCTTTGCGGTTGAACTTGATGCCTTTCTTTCCCAACCAAATTATCTTGGGGGATTTGTATACAGGAATGAACTTGCCCTGATTCTCATAGCAAGCTGTGGAGGAGCTGGGGGGAAGAAGCCCCAAGGAAAGCAAGGACTGAAAGCTAGGACTGTCCTGAGAAGTGTTGGAGATGCTCCCAGTTCTGCAGGGAAACGGGACTCAAGTTCAGCCTTGCAGCCCTCTTTTTTCCTTTAACCAGCAGATTGCCAGGGTAAACGCATTTGCTTCTGGGACACTGCAAGATAGGAAAAAGTCCCAATACAAGTTGTGATCGAATAGTTTCCCAAACTCTCTGTGCAAAATTGTCATTAGGAAGCACAGGTCCTAATTCAGTATCACCAGCATCTTTTGTTTCCCAATATGTGCAGATGGTTCAGGACAATAGCTCTCAGCACTCTTTTCTCCCCTCTGTCAGCTCTCATCACGCAACGGGTGCTATGACTTGCTCTTAGCCTTTCTTTTCAAGACCTTTGTGACTTATGGGGCACGTGTATCTTTTGAAGATAGCTGTACTTCCTTGGCACTCTTCAGATTTGCCTGCAAAATTTAAATTAGAGCAATCTATTTGGCTGCTTAGTGTAGGCTTGCATTTGCGGGGGCTATTTGCTCCCTGTTAATGCAGAACATTCTGGTATATGCATTTGTATAGACAGTTTTTTAAAATCCTTTTGCAATAAAGCTGAGGAGAGATTTTGCAATTGGCCAGGATATAGCGCTGAGGCTTATGCCTGTTACTCTTGGATTGCCCAAAGCGCATCCGAAAGAAGGTGCTCTAGTTCAGGGATCGCTATTTTTGTCCTTGCCCAGGGTGACACACACACACATCTGCGTCTCCTGTGGTGTCTGCACGGGGTGATCCCAGGGCACAGAAGGATGAGGGTTTTCAAGGCCCAATTTACACCTAAGGCTTTACAGTGTGTGTGCTGAGGGCTGGTGCTCAGCCTTCATTTCCTCCCTCCTGCTAGAGCCAAGGACAAACTCCTATCTCTCAATACATTAAACCTGTCAATGTTTGACATAAGCAACCAAAAGACTGATGAACGGAATGGGAAGCAGCTGGTTTTGGGGGTGTGTTATTTTGTTGTTGATAGGCCACCATTTTTTTTAAACAACAAAACCCATTTCAGAGGTGTCTTTTCAGTGATTATTTAAGGTATTTTAAAAGAGAAAAAACAAGTTCTGTCATGACCGCCCAGTAGTGTCTCGTCCTGTGGGTCACCATTACTGTGTGGACCTTTAGATCTCCATCCCTAATGACTTCCAATGACACAGGGATTTCCAGTAGGTTTATAAAAAATTTTTTTAGGCAGTGGCAGAGCATTTGGAGGTCAGGGATCCTGTGTTCTGCTCTGAAGCATAAGAGGAGCCTTGTCAGTGCTTACCTAGGATTATAGCCACAGCTCTGGGCATGGAAGGATGATTCTGAGATGCAGTAGGGATTGTCTGTTGATCCGGATCGTACTCCTTGCTCTGCAGAAATGAATACTTGGCTGCCTTCTAAGGCGCAGGGTATGCAATGGTTTCCCTCTTGCTAACTCACTATCCCTTCCTCTATGCTCCGTTAAATTCTGCCTGCTTTTACAGAGAAGGCAGCTCACTTAGCCAAAATGCTGCAAAATCTCCTTCCCTCTAGAATGGCCTTCTGAAATCACAGTTTAGTATTTCATACCTGGAACGGTCTTTTCAGCCATCTGCCTTTATATAAGCCTCTAATGATTTGATGCTATATTTTTATCAGGATGGTGTGGGACTGCTGAAGAACATATCAGAGTAGGCTGTTCTTGACTATCAAATCTCTTTAAATATCCTCTCTTACTAGTGGCAATAATTAATAATTAGGAAGGGGAAAATCTATTTTCTAATTATTTATTTGGCAGGAAGCTTCTTCTAGGAAGATAAGTAAATACCAAAGGAACAGTGGGTTGAAAAATATTGTGCAAAGTTTACATAAACAAGTTACACAAAGATAAACAAAAAATCCAGAGTGTGGGCTTTTGGCTCTTGATTAATGAGCTTTTCCGGTGTTTTGCTGGACAAGATCACTCGGTTACACCATGCTGTGTACAAAACCCTTCTAAGGCTTTGTGCATCTGTTTCTGGAAATCTCTCACCCAAGAGATGTTTTTATTTAAAAATCCTGATGTGTGTCAGTAAGTGCAGTGGGCAAGTGGGTCTTGGTGTAACTTTGAGGTCGTTGGAATCATACCAGAGGAGACTTTGGTCCCAGCATCTCTTCTCTTGCAGATGGCCACCCAAGTGCAGTAGGAGTGTATTCATAAGCATGGATGTTTATTTTCATCTGTTTTTTATCGTCGGCGTAACACTTGTTGAACTCATGTTGCTGCTGTGTGTCAGACTACTTATTCAAAGGTAGTGCAGGTAATAAAGACTGATCACATCCCTGTTCATAACATAGGGCAAACCAATGCCTGTTCTCTTTAACATTTCAGGAAAAAAAGGAAATTTTTTTTTTTTAAGCTCTAGAACTATAATCTGAAACTTACATGTTGTTGTGGCCCTTAGGATCACTGTACATGCAGTTCAGTTGGAAGGATTTCTTTTTAGCTTTTCTTTTAAACCATAGGCTTCTAGTTTTTCTCTAGATTCTAGAGTGCAATGAGAACCCAAATGATGTCACAGATAAACAGGATTAAGTCTAAGGGAAAGAAGAGACTCCAGTGGCTAAATCAGGATGTTATAATTACAAATGGCAAATACATATGTTTAGTGTGTTTTTGGTTTTGGAATCCAGAATCTGGTGGCAAGGATAATGTAGTGGTTATTTATCAGTGCTAGCCCCAAATGCTCTGTTAGACTTGCATCCCACATTAAAGTAACTTGTGGATTTGCATTTTCGGCATGTTTTGCATGTTTGTTTCAGTTCTTTAACAGTGCAGTGATTCAGCTACCCTGAAATAACACATGGATAACAGCTGTAGGAAATCATGCAAAAATTTTATTAAGCACTAGACTCTGAAATTGCCTTTTTCCACTACAAATGCACTGACATCCGGGTCATATCTTCTGGTTAATTCCAATATGCCTGACAGTGTAAGACAGGAACAAACAAGAGGGAAAACAACGCAAAACACACAAAAGAAGGAAATAAAAAATCAGTGTTCCTTGTGTTTCAGACGCTGTACTCCAGAATATCTTTCAGATTTTCCTAATAAACCTATCTGAAGGTCTGACTTCTAGAGTGGATGGCCACGGAAAGTCAGTATGACAGAGCTGGCTACCGCTATCATGAAGTTTTGGAGTTTAGTATTTTCTACCAGTCAAATTAAAATTGCAGAAAGTTATGTCCGGAAGGTACAAGCAGGTGTCCTCCGTGAGTGTTGCTACTGGCCATTGAAAATAAAAGGCGTCAGAAACCATTCTCAAGTTTTCTGAAAGCTTTTACAGTGAGAGATGAACGTCATTTCAAACAGACTGTAACAGACAAAGCAACGGAAGTGCCAGCTGTGTAATGATTGACTGTCTGAATAGCCTGAATTTTATACAGATGCAATATTTTTTTTATAAAATTGAGATTTGTACATCCACTTCATACATAAGCTTTTGAACGCTAATTTATCTTTTAATTTACGGAGGTTAACGTGAGAAAAATATGGGTGTCCTTAGAAGTGAAAAAATACTGTGATGAAATATAGTCTTACTTCAGCTGGTAGTTAGCTTAATATGTATAATGTTTCATTAGTTACAAAACATATTTATTACAGGCTTCAAATTATCAATGACAGCTAGGTAGTATAAACCTGTTGTTGTGAAAGATTCAGTGTAATATTAGCGTAAATTCTGCAGTCTCAAGTGAGATTAAAATGGGGCTCTATAAAAATAATACTTACAGAAGATGGGGCTGGTAAAAATTCATGTAGCCCATCCACCCGCTCTTTCGGCAGGCTTAACAATATCTGGTTTGTTTCCTACAGTTATTCCTATATCCTATCCCCAAAAAGTTCCATGACTGGGATTGCTGAACGTTCCCAGGCAATGCATGCTATGTTTACCCACAGGTTTTTTTTCCGACATCTAATCTATTTTCCTTGCTGTGTTTAGGCTACTGTTCCCAATGAACATGCAAAAATAGTTTTGCCTTTGCACATTGCAGCAACTGTTAATTTGCCAGAAGACTGTTATCCTGTCGCTCCTCTGCCTTCTCTAACAACTGACCATGATTATTTCAGTCTTTCCTCTTAGCTCATACTATCTAGGATTGTAATTATTTTTCTCCTCTACTCTGGACTTTACCAGTTGGTCATGAAATGTGGCTTTCATAAATGGGCACAAACTTCCAAAGGGAATAGTGGAAGGATTATTTTAGTTGGGGTTTGCACCACTTTCCTGTTTACACGTTGCAGTAAGATCTGCCCTTTGGTGCTCCGATGGCATTGTTCAGTCTGCTAGCACTATGAGCTCCAACGTGTGTTTTTCAGAGCTGTTGCCCGGCGGTCATTCCCCTTCTTAGTTAAAAGTATGTCCCCAGTATGACCTAAGCATCATACTAGATTACTTCTGTTGCAAAATCTCTTCTTACTACTTTTTATTCTTGCTATTTATATGACAAAGTCAACAAAGCAAGGAGAGAGGGAGCGAAGGCTCATATGACCGAGTTACTGTAAGGCGGCAAGTTCTTGCATGCTCCTCAGTGACTGTTCAGGTCCAAGCACCACCCAGTACGTTGTGGTAAGTGCAAGTTATTTATGAGAGAGGTTACCTTCAGCAAAGGAGCAGCAAGCTGCTTTGCATTTTTCATGGAGTGAGAACTTGCAAAGGGGGTAGCCAAACAGATGATGGATGGTAATTTGTTCCTGTATTGCTACTTCAGTTTCATCCTAAACTGTAAGAAAAACTAGTTGACCATGTTTTAAATACAAAGGCCTTTATAAACATACCATATAATGTAGTGGAAAAGGTTCCTCATTGAAATTAAAAATTGTAATGGGGAATTTTAAATTGTGAATTATTTTTCTTCTGTCTATTTATCAGTGATACTTTTTGAGCCAACTGACTTCAGGGCACTCGGAAATTTTCTGGCAGTAAGGAAAAAGAATCTTTCTATTTTTAATAATTCAGTTGAAATTTTTAGTCATCCAGTTAAAATTACTTGGAGAGGAATCCACAGTCCTGTTTTAGAAAGTCATATTGGAGCTCTGAGTCTCATTTTAAGGGTATTTTTTCCTTATGTGCAAAAGAAAGTCAGAAGCTTTTTTAAAAGGGGAAAAAAAATGAGAGAGACATCTGATTGAAACCCCAAAGCTGCACACAGCAAAGTTGCAGGGATGGCTACAGACAGATCTTCCTACGCAAGAGACATGTTTACGTGTCCTCTGTACGTATAAGGGCTATTGCAAGTGAGGTAAGCGATTTGGTTTTGTGGTTATGCAGCTAGTTTTGAACACCTGTTGTGATAGCTAAAGAGCCTTCATATGTCTGCCCAAAGTCCCACTTTGGAGATTTTTCAGTGAACAAACATCTTTTGGCACTGGCGATGCCACTTGGTTCAGCTGCCTGGAAGCTTTTGCTTCTCACAACAGTTAACTCAGAAGCGCTTAGAAACTACTTGGGTCTACACGTACTTAATACTTAGTGTCAGTGCACACACAGACGTTCTGGAAATGCAATTAGTTTCTATCCATGTGTGGGTTTAATGGGATTTCTGAGTAGTTCAAGAGCTCATTTTTTCCGAGATGCTGAGAGAAACATGAACTCGTTCACACAGTGGCTCTGGATTGCTTCACCTAAGCCTTTTGCATGGTTCACCATCTATTGATGTGCAGTATGAAGCAGTGGATAGTATCTAAGGGGAGAATAAGAATATCCTTTAATCGAGTAAAAAGTCAATAAAACACATTTTTAAAATGAGCCTGAAGGCAAGAGCTATTTTTCATAAGCTCTTTCCTTTTTGGTCCTCTTTTCTCTCCAGTCAGGTTTTGTTATTAAGCACTGTGGCTTTTTAATCAAAGCCCACAGTTACCCGGAGTACATTTTTATGCTGGCTCTGGCCCAGGCGCAGGCTGCCGAGGCTGCACATCGACAGAGAGCCCGGAGAAGCATTCCTCAACTTGGACCTTTTGTCCCAGCTTACTTCCTGTTGACCGACGAGTGGCCCTTTGCCTGGCTTCTTGTCAGGTTGTTCACACAGAAGAGAGTTCAGTGTTTCTAAGGGCAGCGAAGTCTTGAAGCAGATTAAAAGTAGTACGTGGTGCTCTTGGAGCAAGAATGCCAGGTTCTTTTTTTTTTTTCTTTTTTCCTTAGTGGGTTTGCTAAAGGACAAAGGTCGCAAGGACGAGATAGAGTGGTTTGCTGTGCTGGGGTGTAATTACGCTTCTGCGAGGGAAGAGCGGCACAAGCTATTTACTGGCTGACTGTTCCCTTTAATGGCAGGGTCGAACCCCTGCCCATGTGTAAAGGCTCGTGAAAATGTATTATTACTTGTCAGAATATAATTTTAATACAGTTGCTATAGCTCTGTTGCAGTATGTCCAGCCTAAGCACTGTGTTCAGTAGCCAGAGGAAAGAACTATATTTGGATATGTCTTTTGATGCAAAGCCTGCAGTACGATGTGTTCGTCATATTACCTGTAAAATCTCGTTGTCTAGCTCTTTTCCTCTGCTCCGTAGGTGAGTGATGCATGTATCTGTAGATATATAGTTACATATATGCACATATGAATATGCATAATAATTTTAGTATTTACCATAGGATTAGAAATACAGTTGTAGCTGCAGCAGTGCAATGATGATACAGGGAGCCCTGAAAAAGTAATTTGTGCCCCAAAGCTTTTCTGTTCTCTTCCAGCTACCTGAGCTGGACTAGAGAAAGTCACTGCTACTCCCTACAATCATTATAGGCTTCTCCTCGCTTTTTTAGTGCTTATGGCAGAGAGAAAAAGTATTGTAGTGGAAACCTCCACGCTCAGCTAATCCCATGTGCACCGTTCTCCTGGCACGCAGGTATTTTACTGCTGTCCTGAGCTGCTAGGGATTGTTATGAATAGGAGAGTCTTTAACTACCCGGCCTGGAGGATGATTCAGGAGACTAAGATGAAGGCTTACAGGATTCAATGAAGAGAAAGAAGATAAGGATGAACACGCAAAACCTGCATCCTGAGAGCTGGCTTGTGGCACAGCCTGCCAAGGGCAGTGGCAGGGGCCCTACTGTTGGAGTCACCTCGCTGAAGACGGCAGGGCATGGGACACAAACGCCTGTTTATACAAGCAGGGGTGGGAGGAATTAACCCAGCGTTTTCCACACCGATTGCTCAGCCCGCTGAATAAAGATGGCTGTAAGTCCAAAAACCGTGGAAGGGCTTTTTGTGTATGCGTGTGTGTGATTTTAGTCATTCAAAGCTTAAATTTTCAAGAATTTCTTAGGATGCAGCAGGTAAAATTCAGTAGGAAGGAGCGTGCTTGTGTGAGATTTTAATAGGAAGCCGGCTCACAGCGATACAGAAGTAGGTTATGAGTCCTCGTGCATCTCTCTCTCTCATTCCGCATTTCTCTGCCTGTGTTCCTGAGGCACTCCTTCATATCACAAAATCCGTTTGACTTATGACCTAAGACAGATTCTTTTTTTTTTTCTAGCTCAGCAGAGGTGAAAGGCTAGGGCAGTATCCCACAGCCAACCTAGCTTCCACGTTTTTTCCCAATCTTAAACACTTCAGTACTTGCAGATAATTTTCCGCTGTCAAGATACCTGCTTCCAGTGGCTGGAGGATAAGGGGAAATTATGGGGTTAATTAAACATTTTCAAAAAGTCTGCACAGGAAATCATAAATAGTTTTTAAATCTAAACATATTTTAAGTATTAAGGGGAAAAAATGCTGGTCACTTTTCTAATTGGAGAATGCCATTAGTTGTTCCTATCGTTTATCAATATAATTTAATTTATTTCTGGCATGTTTTCCTCTATACATTTCTGGTATCATTGTATTTTTAATATCATGGCTATCAAATTATCGTAAAGGGAGAGAACTAATGCTTTATGCTTATGGGAAAAAACATTATTAACTATGGGAAATTAAAATGTCTTTGATTTTTTCCTTTTTGTTGGATCTGGGTTTTTTAGTTGGTATTTGTTCCACACTACTTTTCCCTTTGTAAAATACTTCTATATTAATAAATACCTGAGCTTGTTATACATAGAAAAATGATTGCTCCCCCAGATGTTAGAACTCAAGAACCATCTTCTTTGGAGCCAGACCACCTATCCACGCAGTTATTTCTCTTATTTTCATGTCATCTTTATGGTTTTGGCGTGGGCAGCCAGACAAACTAGCCCCCGTTAGTCCATTTTTTCCCTCGGTTGCTGAGGTTTTAGGTGCCTGAGAATCACTGTGAAACCTAAATCTTGGTCTGTAAAGTTATGCAGCTAATAGATGACATATAGTAAAAAGGAAAGGGCCAAATTGCTCTAGAAATACCTCGAGGTAAAAAAAGGAGGAGATTGGATTGTGAAAAGAAAGGTGAGAGAAGGCAATATGCGTCTTTGCTGGAAATGTTTTTTTTTTTGGTCTTTGGGCAAGACCAAGTGGGCACCAGTGGTGACTGCAAGCTGAGAATGCAGCGAGTCTTTTCAAAGTTTAAGTATCAGAGGGCTTCTTCAAAGGTTGTCCATTTTGAAGGACTACAAAGGAAGCACAATGATAATCCGAAGTCAATGCAATTAAGAGGAAGACTTCAGTCCGGCCTTGGTGGTCTCAATACTGAAAGGTTGTTATGAAGTGGATGAGGAAAGCTTACACACGCCAATGGCACGAGGGACACCAAGAGTACAAAGCCACTGGCACCCAAACAGCTGAAAGGATAAATGCTCAATTTGCACACACAAAGAAAATGTTTCTTTCACAAGGCATATTGTATTACACCCAGGGAAAATTCTGCACATCCTCAAAAAAAGATTAAAAAATCAATATATTGTTTTACAAATATATTTTTATTCCCTGGTTTCAGTGACTTCCATAAGCTGAGTGTCTGATGCCCAGCTTCCAGGTCCAAGCAGCAATGATATATTAAATAGCTGTGTTTTTTAAAAACAATCTGTTTTCTTTCTGACAAAAGTGAAATATTGAAGCATCTACTGGCAAGCTTGCTAAATTAGTTGCTTTTTATTGGATGCCATTGGTGAAAGAAGAAATATGCAGTACAGATGTGTGCTTGAAAGCTCAGGGAAACAACTTTAAGGTGGTAGGATGTTGATCACATTGCTTGGCCTTTTGGGCCAGCTCGAAACATCTGCGCAGCTCAGCTGAGTTGTGTTTTGACTGGTTAGATAGCAAAGCCGATGTGTCAATACAGAGCTTGAACTAATGGAAGGACTATTTCCTTGGCTGTCATTAAAAAGCTAGGAATGCAGACCGTTTCCAAACATAAATGTTCTTGTCTGTAAATATTTCAATTATAAGAAGATGTAGTTACAGATATCCATCTTAAACAACCAGAAGACACTCAAACTCAAACGCCAAAATCTCTGCACAATTCTTTTGGGTCCAGATTGTCTCTTTTTTTACCAGTTATTTTATTTTTGGAAGATGCATATGAGCAGGCAGTGTCAGCTGGAACAACACTTCCGTGAATTATTTTAAGTTAGAAATAAGCTTTTGCCTAGTACTTTCCTGCGTCCATTCGGAGTGCAGTTTCAGTCATTTTTTTTCCCTTCGAGGTCCAACTTCTTTGTCAGCTGCAGTCAGCAGTGAATTAATAGTCTTGGATGAAACAGGGCAAAAAATGAGTTTCCCATCTGTTAAGTTTTTTTGAGGATTTCTTCACCTATTCTGTATTGGGGTGAACCCAAGATATTTTTTTTAGTGGAGACAGGGGAGAAAAAACAGTCTGCTGCTTTTTCAAATCTGAAGAAAAGCTTGAGTGTGCAAAAGTATCTTTTCTAAGCGTCTGTTCATGTAGTAAAAGATATTTTCTCTGTACCTGCTTCTCTCCTGTCCTTACCTTGGCACTGTTACAGTGTCATAACCCCGAGAAAGAAACACCCCTTCCAAACAGCTGGCCGAGGGGTGGAAAACTCAAGTTGGAGCTCTAGGTCTGAATCAGTGCCCAGCCTGACCTCTTCTCAGGCCCCCGCAGGTGTCCTGACCCTCAGGCTGCTCTGCCGCCCTTAGCCCTGTTGCAACTTTAAGTAGAAATTACGATGTCGAGGTGAAAGGTCTGTGGAAACCACTATATTGTTTTGTGTTAATTTAAATGGGTTAGGGTATTTTTCTGAGGAAAACTATTTGTCTGGCAACTTCCCAGTCCATTCCGCTGTTGAGCCTGCAATATTTGTGTCTGCCTTAGGAAGAAGTTGCAGTGAAATGATGAATGCCTTGGAGAGCCGAAGCGTTGGATTATATAGCCCAGGAGAGCCAAACGCGCCTGGGTCCGGGGCTGCTCGTAGGCTACGCCTGGGCTGAGGAAAGCCCGAATTAGGCTGGTGTAGTCTGCACTGGCAGTAAAGGTGTAAGACTAGAAGGAATAAGAGCAAACCAATAAGAAGTTCACTAGTCTGGCCTAGAAGTTTAATTTAATGAGAAGTAAGCATCCAACTTTTAGACACAAATTCACCACCATCACGCAGCAGGTTGAGACACTGGCCACTTGAAATTGTGGGGCATTAAAAGATAGATGTTGACTTCACTGGGAAGTAGGAGAATTCAAAACCTTGTGGGCAGGAGCATCTAGCAAGAGGTCATAGTAAAATGTGGGAAAGCCTTTGATACAGAAATTAAATCGCTACAGTGGCCAGTAAACACTGTAAGACAGAAGGTTTGTGAATGATAAGAGGATTAAAACATTGCTCTGCCATTAGATGTTGTGCACCTCCCATTCTCCTCTCCCGATGAAAGTCCCTCTTTAAGCCGAGACATTTTGGTAGTTGCCAGTTGAACATTAAGAGGAACATGCTGTCAAGCGTTAACTCTAATTTAAGATGTTTGTTGTATTAAGTGATTATCTCTTTAGGCGTATGCCCACAAATGAATATCCATAGAGAATCTTTTATACATAGTTCTTTCAGAAAATGATAATGATAAAGTGACTTGTTAAGGAAGAGAGGACAAGGACTCATTCCCTGTGGTGATGCCTTGTTTATTCTGAAGCGTATAAACAAATGGTGTGATAATTCCTTCTCTAGAATGCAAAGGCTACCTTCAACATACAGATTTGACCAGGTTTTTCTTTCCGTTTTTGCTAAGCCTATATAAAAAGTGTGCTAATTCTTCCCTTTTATCTAGAGATATCACCGCAATATCATAGTTAAAGCTGTATATAAACTGATCATTAATTGGGGATTCCAGAGACTTTATTTTTTTTTTTTCTTTAATTCTAAATTGTCTTTCACATTCTTCTGTGCAAAGTGGAATGCTGTGCTGGGATTGATCTGTCTCTGTAACAGTGCATCCTGTACGAGACATCTGCTTTCTTTGGATCCTCCTTTGCGAGGATACCTTGGGTGAAACGCTGACGGGAAACCATACACTTTTCAGCCACACACGGCCTATATGAATGTAGGATATTTTCTTGGGGTGAACACCTAGGTGGTAGGGTGGCACCGTTATCACTCGATATCCATTGTACCAGTCCTCTCAAACTTGATGCAGTACCGCTTCAATACCTTGTGCCAATTCTGTCTGTCAGAGACACCTCCTTTCTGATATAGAAGAGCTGTCAAAGGTCTCCTGTATGGTTTCTAGCCTGACATATCATGGCCACAAGATCCTGTGATGCGTCATTATTCCATTTCATTTTCTTTAAATAAGTGGGAAGATAAAGATCTTCTTAAGACTGAGATCAAGCTACTTTTTCCTAACAATATCTCAGATGTATGTGCTTTATCAGAAACTCTGATTTTCTAGCACTGAAGACACAAAACCCCAGAATCCAGTGTTAGCTGTGCCACTGTGAATTAGAATAATCTCTCATATTCTCAGCGTTCTCCAGGTATACATTAAGATCAGAGTGTGGTCAGTAGATTTCAATTTCAAATCTTCAGTGTAGGGACAAATTAATTGCAACTGGATAAGCTCCGCTTACCCATCTAGTTTCCAGTATAACTCCACAGTTTTCATCCCTTCCACTAACGTATCTGCTGATGTAACATGTTGTCTAGACTCAGTGAACAGTTATTACAAGAATAACATGTTAATTAATATTGTTAGTAAAAAAAGAACAGGGGATGAATTTGCTGCCTCAAATGAAAATAATTTAAAGAGAGTAAGAGGGTGAAACTATCGTCAAACCCAAATGAAAATGTGGCCACAACAGTTGTGTGTTTTGGTAAGCGTAGTTAACAGAAACCGTAAAGCTAAACTTGGCAGGTGAACGTGGTCTGTTTAAGTTGTAGAGTAATGTAATATTCTAAATGTACAGTTGATGTGAATGTATGATTTTCGGCAATTTCCAGAATGCTTTTTATGATTAGAAAATGTGTTTTGCCTGTCTTACTAGTTGCACAAGATGACTTTAAAGTGCTTCTAGTCTGGTGCAATAACATTAGTCCTTTGCGTAGCACAGTGTCCTACAGTGTGCGTAATGACAGTGTAGTTATCATAGCAGTTAACAAATGGGGCTTAATGGTTGCTTCAGTCTTTATGACTCAGCCGAGACCCTTTAAAAATTGTACTGTAAACTCATTAGGTGTAATTTGAATTGGAAGTTCTAGAAATAGATGCTAGCTGATAGACTTTGTTGATGGTCATAGAGCAAAACAATTAATCCCTAGTTTATTCATCCTGGTAGGTTGGTTTTGTGTTTGTTGATACCTCACTTGTTCTTGTTTCTTTCTCTGAAGACCTGTTAGGGGTTTTTTTTTGTTTTTTTTTTTTTTTTTTACAGGCAGGCAGAAAAATTCTGTTTTGTTTGCATGAATTCAGATTGGAGGAACTAAAGCCACCTGGTTGTCAGTTCTGCTCTCTGCCAGCCCTCAACTGTCCTGGTAGGCTGTGCTTTTTCAGGGACGAGAGGCAGACTGGTATAAACAGCTGTCCCCCTAGTAAAAAATCAAAGCGTTAGATCAGTGTTGATGTCTTTTTTTTTTTTCTTTTTTTTTTTTTTTCTTGAATGCTAGTAAATAGTGGCTGAAGTTCATGTGAACAAGGATGTTTAGAACAATATGTTTTGGCTGCCTGGCTCTCAACATGAGGCAATGTGTAATTCACATGAACCTTCTGCAGAAGTTTCTGGATCACATACCAAGTGCAGCGCTGGCCTCATAGCACAGAGACCCTGATTGAAGTCCAGCTTGCAGTTCCACACAGACTCATTTTTTCCAGGATAGAGCTCTTTCCAAGAGCACAGAGCACAAGTGAGTAGTTAGATGATGTTTGGCTCATCAGCTATTCAGTCTTACGATAGAAAAATAGTTCTTTTCGAGAACTTGCCGTTCTTCTGAATGGAGGCGCTCAGCAGAGTCACCCAGCTTTGGTAACAACCAAAAGCATTCCCTGGCCAAGGCCATTCAAATGTTTTTTGCAAAGTATGCAGAGTATCGCCTGGATGAGCCGGGAGCAGGCACGTGAGCCAAGGTGTGGGCGTGAGCCACTAATTAGGCAAAACAAAATCAGACTCGGATTTGGAGCACTGTATGGGTCAGAGCCAGAAACATCTCCTGCTCCAGCAGTGATTTATGACACTTCCTCAAATACGAAACATCTGGGAAGAGAGGTCGGTAAAGTCCCTTGGAGAAAGAGCACGCAACAGGATGGCAGAGGAAGGCAAGGCATGTGAAAACTGCCAAAATCTTGTGTAAGTCTTTTTAGCATTAAAAAAGCAAAGAAATAAATAAATGTTGCTTCCTTCCTCCTTAGCCAAACATAGTGCAATGCTCCTGATGGATAAGGTCATTATATTATTTTTCCCAGATAATGAGGTCTCATTTGGGTTAATCCTATGGCAAAGCAACCCACCAAATAAGAGCCCCAGCTCCTGCCTGATCTGTTGTGTCATTATTTCCGCACACCCATTGTTTTACCACACAGTACATTTTATTTGGTGTAGTGAGCCTTTCTGTTATGATACTTGCTGATATGGAACATATGATATTGTGACTAGTCCACGTTTTCTGTCATATTTCGCTAGCATAACCTTGCAAGTGGTATGAAAGGCTTTTACACCTGTCAGAAAGGCTTACTTAACTCATATGTTAGAGCTACTGCAAAACTGCCTTGCTGAAATGAGCTGCAAATTCAAAGCAGCATATTGAATTTTGTAATTTATTTGTTCACAGCACAGGTCAATTAATTTATTTCACAGTGATGTAATATTTAATATTTGAAAAAAATAGATAAAGCATGGCTGAGAAGCTTTTCTCTGTTCAGCTGAGCAAAACAGCAAATGTTTCTCCTGTTTGCAGCAAATACAATGCATGTCATATGAATAATACTATCCAGTGAATAATAGGCATGCCTGCTGAAATGGTCTGGACTGTATTGTTTTTCCTGTCAATGGAAGATTCCTTAACATTCCTTATTAAAAGGCACAGTACAATTAAACAAACAAATAACTCTTTCCCAGACAGGAAAAATAAATAACCTTTCTGGGCCTCCCAAGCTTAAATTGTCATGCATATTTTATCCATAGTTCTTTGAGACATAAAATATATCTCCCTTTTTTGTTTCTATGAGGCTTTGAAATGTGGGGCCCAAGCTTTGTGTAAGCCTTTCTTCAACCCGATAATGCAAATAATCAATGATTATTGCAGTATCCTATTTTTTTAATCATTTTCTAAAATACCACTTGAAGAGGGAGCATTATGTGCTTAGTCGGGATTGTTTATTCCAGTTCCTTAAGCTTCATCTTTTGCCAAACCCCAACATTAAAAAATCCCAACCCAACAACAAATCACAAATTATTAGGAAAACAAACTCTGAGTTTGACTTTTAGATACGTCACCAATACCAAGAAATCTCAGATGAAAGAGCTGCCAACAGTGGTAACCCAGTATCTTTTTAATATCAAGAAAAAAAGACACAGAAATGCTTGATGGTCCGCTGGTATATTCTGTGGAGTATAGACAATAACAGAATAAGGTCAATAGCTGTATAGAAATGATAAAACTAGAATACATCCTGTAATCTTTAATAGTAGCTTGCTCTCATAGATGTGTTGACACCCCTGGCCTGGTCTTGGTGCATTCTCTCTGTCAGTTCCCATATGTTATCTCTTCCTGAAGAAAGACCAATGGAGAGCCTCCCTTACACGTTCCCCAGCTGCCTGGTGGTGCTCCTGCCAAGATAGATGGTAAGGCTTTGTTCTTAGCATATTGAGCAGCCTGGTCTAGTGGGAGGTGTCTCTGCCCACGGCAAGGGAAGTTGGAACTAGATGATCTTTAAGGTCCCTTCCAGCCCAAACCATTCCATGATTCTGTGCTTACCAGCTTGCCCATAGGACTTCATGAATATCCCTCCTAACATTCATGCCTGTGCCAACACACATTAATTCTGTCATGTTTCCTGCTTCTTTACTTTCCAAATTCATTTATGATTTGTGACTTTTGTTAACTTATCATTAACCGCATCTTGTTTGTGTTATCATTACTGTGTGTAAGTTTTGAGGCATGCTTTTTTGGTAGTTGAACTGTGACTTTGCTATTTTGGCACTGAATGCCAAACCTTAGTCTCCTGCTAGATGGCTAAGATGATGTTTAGATAGTATCCATTTGTTCATTCTTCATATCAACACCTGTGGCAGTGTCCTGCAGAAGACAAACAACATGTTTTGCTCCCATGCATTTATTTCATTGCTTCACTTTGATAGCTCATATTAAGGCTTGCTATTAGTTTTAATAGGAACCTATGGCATATAAAGATGAAGAGTTGCTGCAAGTGGGCAAAGTAAACAGCAGCCTGGCAAAAAAAAGCAGTGTCCCAGCTTTGTATGCTACCCAAGGCAGAGCCCTGAGAACCCACATTTTTTGTGGCCGTGGCCAAAAGGGTGTTGGGATGAGCAAGAGGGTGGCTACTACAGGGATAGGGGGAAGTGTAACGGGACTCTTTCCACATTGTCTTTCAAGACAGTAAAAACAACAAATAGTTTATCTTGTTCTCCTGCCTCAACAAGAACAACCCAGCCATGGCCCCTCGTGTCTGTGACAACAAAGGTCTGTTTTGCTCCTGATCAACCTTCAGATGCCTCTGTTAGTGTTTAAGTGAGCAGTGGTGGAGGTTGTCAGATGCTATCAAAAACTGATTAAGTTAATGAGCTTGTTTTCCCACTTCTCAGTAACTGTTCTGAAGGTGAAAATCTGGTAGGCACATGATCTTCTGGACTTTGAAATCCAGTCCGCTTTTCCCTTAGATATGTTAATATGGGTCATCTATTTTGCCTGTCACCAATAATCAGAGTCATTTAGATCACCGTTGATTTACACACTATGTATTCCTGCCTTTTTCTTCGAGGACATATTTTTGAGGAATTAACATTTGGTTTGATTTGGTGCTGTCCTTATCCAGGCTTTCAGATGAGCCTCCCTGGAAACTATTTGCAGCTGTAGCTGCTGCATTACCTTTCGTTTGTCAGATAGACAAAATCGTCAATAGGGACTTCCTGAGATCTGAACTAAGCCTAAGAACACTGAAGCCTGCTCTTCAGTTCAGCTTAGGTTTCTCTAGTGACAGCAAATCTCCTGTTGGATCCTCCAGCATTTTGCTATTGCCTTTCCTAACACTGTGAGTGCCAGGTTTTCCTGATCGTGATTTATAATTTACTAATCATCAATTAGATTGCTCGTAATGTCAGTTCCTTTGATATCCTTGGGACGTGGTCTAATGCAAAGATACATTTCAAGTCATGTGGTGGGCACAGATGTGGGGAAACAGTGCTCTGCCGGTCAGCTTGGTCTTCTACTGAGTAGGCAGTGATTACCAGTTTCTGACTTGCCTGTTTTTTTCTCTACTTGTTGTCAACATCCCCAACACTACGCTGAAGTTTCCCATTCTAATTCGTGAGAATTTGCCAATAAAAAATTGTAGAATTAATCTTTGATCTCATCTTCATAGTCGTCTTTTGGTTAGTAACATTATACAATTGTCATTTTCATGTATTTTGAAACCTACCTTGGAGCAATCAGTTGCTAATAAGTTCCTACAAGATGAGAAATCTTCTTTTAGAAGTCCTAATTAATGATGCTTCCTGTGAGTGGTAACCATCTTGTCTCTTCGAGTAAATTGTGTTTTCATTTTCGTTTTTCAGTGGCTTTCTGTCTGCTTCTCATTATTAACTACTGCTTATTCCAGGAAGAGTAATTACTCCAGGATGAGATTCTGTTTGTTGAGTCCTTTCATAACCTTTTTTTTTGTTTTTTGCTGATGCAGCCATGGTCCCAATGTTCCAAAAATCTCTTTGAAAGTTGTACATTCTCAGAGATTTTGTTACGTTTCAGCTTGCAGCAAGAGTTCATGCTTGCCAGTGTAGAGTCTGTTACTTCGGTACGTTCTGTGCCACACATATATCTTTCTGTGTCACTGGCTAGCGTAACTTTTCTTAGACTAGCAGAAAGGTCCTTTTTAATTGGAATCTACCCCTTAGCGCTGTGTAATTCAGATGTCATGAATAGGAGTGAAAGCCTAGTAGAGTCTTACAATCTTTCTGCAACATCAAGGCACAAGCCCTAAGGAAGAGATATATTTAAATGAAATATATATGCTATGTATATATGTATGTTTGTATGTATTTATATATATGCATATACTTAGCTGGAATGAACTCTAGGCAAATGTGGGGTTAGAGATGAGTTAAATTAAGAGAATTTTTGGCCACGAATACTCTAACACATCTATTTTGGGGAGGGAAAACCCTTTTCATTTTCTTATGTTGAGGAGTTTTTTTATTGTGAGTCTGATTAACCAAAGCACCTAAATGCTGGTTTTACTCTAAGCATGTGCTTAAGGGCTTCTGCTTTTGGGAATCCTGGCTCCATGGAAAAAAGCTGATCAGACAGTATTTTGAGCCACAAGGAGCTTTCTGTGAAATAAGCTGACAACAGCTCCTTAACCAGTTGAAGACTGGAAGCACAAGCCTGCATAATCAGCAATGGTCTTGCTTTTATTACAACGAAACTGCTGCCAGTAAGTGAGACTGGATATTCAATCTGCCAGCTGGCATCTTCCCTTCCCCTCTGAATTTTGATTATTTTTACAACAATAACAATAAAACTTTGTGTTACTGTAATGCTTTGCATCTGAGGAGCTTACAGTGCTTTCCAAATGCACAACAACTGGTTAATTGGATTAGTTAGTCTGATTGCCAAAAGGTAAATATAAATGTATTATTCCCATTTTACAGAAGAAGAAATTGAGGCAGCAAGAGGTTAAGTTATAGGAAGGTCTGCAGACTATTTAGCATTGATGTAGTAAAGGAGATAAAAAGAGTAACCTCAACTGATAAATAGAAAGGGAGATAAAATACGGTAACATTCCCTCTTTGGTGATCTAGGACAGTCACTGAGAACTGAATCTTTCATTTCACCCTTCGGTTTGTAGCCCTTTGATCTGGACAAACTAGTCCTTCCTTTCTCAGAGGAAAGAGTAACTCCCCCAAAGGGAAAGCTGAGGTAGAAACGCTTCAGAGATTTTTAGCATTATTGTATTTGCTAGGAAGATGGACGTAGCTGGTAAAGTTACGACGTGAGTGGAGCCAGAAGAAGAAGAAAAAGGCTGTGCAAGGAGTGAAAATATTTGCAAGGCACTTGCTGTGCTAACCTGGGCTCGCACTGGCCAGTTTCCCTGGGCCCTGCAGTTATATTGCTTCCAGCCCCCAGGCTGGCTCATCTGGGGCTCTTTCAGGGATCTCTGCACATTTCTACCCTGTGACATGTAAATACGCCGTCGGGCTCGCTGGTACTGAGGGCACTCGTGACCTCCAGCAGCAAAACAGCCAACCTGGTGCTGGTTTCCCTGTGACCATAATGCAGTCGGCCGTTATTGATCCCCTGCTAGGAGCCAGGCTCTGCACATGTGAAGTTACTGTCATTGTCCTTTTCTCAATTTACTGCCCTTGCCTGGCACGGAGAGATTTGGAAATTTATGTGTGTTGTGTATGAAGCAGGTTATTGTATTTTAGATTAAAAACAGTGGAACTGTCCTTGAAAGGGTACAGCCTGGGGAAGTAACAATGAAAGTGGGCTTAAATTATTTTAGTTAAGAAGAGATTAAAGAAAATGCTTTGATCTCTCATGGTAATGATGAACTTCAGCAGATGTACCTGAAGTCTGTAATTCTTTCTTCCACTTTCTCTCAGTTAAGTAAAAGACCACCAAAATCTACAACACTTCGTTTCTACATTTTCATTTCAAAGAGAATCTCATTGAGGGTGAGTGAAATACTCATTAAATTGAGCCAGCTTGGTATATACAGAGTTGTTTCCACTAGCTAGCTCATCTGTTGGGCATCAGCCATAATCAGGGAATGATTACGTCTGCATCTATGGAGTGAGTTGTTTGTTCCTTGATATGTCTGTATCAATCCGCATTTGGATTTGAGTTATAGTACACATGTATTATCCAAATTTAAGAGGGCACTTCAGGTTTTATTAGGGTGCTGCATATGGGGTGGGGGGGTATGTTGTCAATATGGTAAATTACACCAACTGAAAACTTGACCTCCTATTTTTATTTAAATGTTATTATGCATACATATAATAATGTACATGCTTGTACACGCCACCTGCTTTATAAGGGAAAAAAAAAGGTAAAGAAGAGAGGATTAATTGGTTTTAATTCATTCAGCTTCTTAAAATATACATAGTACCACACTGCTTTAAAAGGATGTAAGGGTGCAGAAGAATTTGAGGCAAAAAAGTTAATGCTTTCCAGCTAATACTCGCTTTTCATTGTATTGGCTCGCTGTGGTTTGCCTGCGTGACCCAGCCGCAACGAATGGAATCGAGCAAGAGCCGTTTGCCTGAGTCTTTCTTATGTGCTAACAGGACGAAGTAGTGGTGACAGTCGTACCCTTCATCATCACTGGGAGAGAACAGAGAGGGGAGAAAAAGGAAGACAACAGCAAATGAGAACAATATTTGGCCCAAATTAGTTTTCCTGACCAAATACTTGGTATTTTTGTTCCAAAGGCCCCTGGCTCACAATGAAAATGAGCTAATCCCTATTAGGAAGTCTTTCTGGATTTTGACTGGGAAGTGTTTGGTGTTGAATGAACAAGCTTTGAGAGAAGCTTTTGTCCATGTTGTGTTCTCATTAGCAGTGTTCTCATTAGCGGACCCTTGTGATAAAAATGCCCTAGTTTTTATTTATTAGAGCTAAAATCCAATGTGCAAGTATCACTGATTTTTTTTTCTTTCCTTATCCACCTATGCCATGCCTTGCATGAGTGCCTCGCTGCCCTGTCCCTTCCTCTGCGTACAATCCCAGCGTGAGAGTCTCGCCCTCCTTTCCCTTCCTTTCTTCTCCCTTTGGCACATGCCACGAGCTGGCTCTTGCCCCACACTGTAAGCTTGATAAAGGCTGAATAGTGACACTTGCAGAGGGAAATGTTCGCCCTGCCCAGTTTTAGAAACAAACACAAAACTCTCAGTTTAAAAGCTGGTTTCTCTAGACTCTGAGAGAAGCTCCTTCAGAAGGTGGTTCAGAAAACGAATCTAGCTTTATGCTTTGGAATGTCTTATAGAGGAGCTGCTCTCCATTTCCACTGACACATGAGGAAACTGGGGTTTCCATCTCCCTAAATTTGTCAACAGTACCTGAAGCTGGGCAGAACTGAAGTTTGGAGGCTGAGCTATCTTCACCTGTGCTCTGGTGAACAAGTTTTATCCTGGAGCAGCCATACTTTGAGAAGCAAAATGCTAATCTTCTAGTACGTGTTCCTTGGATAAAAATTTGTTAGTTTAAGTGTGTTCAAAAACTTTCCAAGCCCCCAATTCCATCTTGAGCGTTTTCTAGCTGTGTTTGTGGGACAGAAGCAAGTGCCTGTAAAGCAAGTTGCAGCAGGCAACCAAAGGCTGTGACACCAGCAGAGTATTGGCTTTCTCCCACTGCCCTAGAAATGTGCTGCAACCCTAAACTGCAGCATCCATAAAGATAAGGTTTCAGTTTCTTTGTTCTGTGCCTTTGGCTTTTCAGCCAGGACCAAGCTGTCCTTTGTGTTGGGAGATCTTGATAGCAAAGCCCCTCCTGAGGCAGCTAGGCTGAATCTTACAAAGTCGGTTAACGTGTTGGACTGTTAAAAAGATAAGTACAGCACTTCATGGACCTAGTTTTCTTGGGCTATGGGGCTGAACACTTTAATGAAAGAAATTTTCCATTTAAGTACCTAGTACTTTCTGTTTCTGATTTATCTGGAAATTCTGGCATTTTCTCTGTCTAAAAGTCTCATTAGTAGGAAGACTCTCATGATATTTTGGCAAGTCTACTCCCAAATTTGGATAAAATCAGTAAGTACAGAAACATATTGGACCAGAAAAAAAATGGATATAGAATACTAACTTTTTTTTTTTTAAACTGAAAAAAGCTTCAATTCCAAGCAAAGATTTAGGTTAGTTTTCGCTCTGTTTCTTCCCTAATTGGTTCCTTTGTTGCACTACCATTTCAAAACAGACCTTTCTGCTTATTTTTCACCTTTTTTCAAAGCCCTCATATTCTGTACTAGACTCCTAAGACATCTGTTGCCTCTGTAGTTTTCCTCTTTCAACTTTAGAAGCTGGTTTCGTGGGTTTTTTTGTTGGTTGTTTTTTTTTTTTGTTTTTTTTTTTTTTGTTGAGAACTACTGTTTCCATCTTAATAGCTGAAATTAGCAGACAAGGGAAATTGGGGGCTGGAGAGGCTAGAAAAACAGGCTAGGAAAGAGGAGATGATGGAAGAAAATGACAGAAATACATAAAATACAGTAAAGGAAAGATCTGTTTGAAACATAGCAGGAAGTATGGGAAAAACAGAAAGTGTGGGTAGAAAAAGCAAACAAATGGAAAAGGAAAAGACTTGCATGGCCAGAACATGAGGTCTTCACTCTCCTTGCCTCCATTGGTACGATTATGTATTTGCTGGAAGCATGCAGGGTTTTATGGAAACATCCTCCCTGTTGTCATCCCTGGATAGAATGATTCCTTTGAAATGACTTATAGGAGTGGAAAAGTCATTAATCAAGACATCTTCCTAGTCTATGCATGAGTCTTTCTCTTTTTAAGTCACCTTAGAACAGCAGGGAGAGGAGGAGCTGGAAAGTGAAGAATAGGAGTGATCATCTCAGGGCTGGAAAGAAAATGGACAAGGCTGGCTGGAAAAAAGAAACAAAAAGAACAGTCTACCACAGAGCTTCCTAATTCTAATATAGCTCTAAAAAAAGGGAGAATATGGTTGTGTGTGATTTGCTAGAGGAAGCAGAGGAAGGTCAATTTTTTCTAAAAAAGGCTAGCAACTTTTAAAATTATTATTTCCTACTTTATTTTATATATATAAAAATAAAGTGAAAACATAGGTGAAACACTCCATTTTGTTTGTGCTTGTTTGGATGGTACGAAGGCCAGGAATTGTTTGTTTCCAGGGGGTCTGCTTCACCTCTGTGTTCCACTATGGGAACACGTCTCTCACACTGTTTGTGTCTCAAGAGCCATGCCAGAAGTCTGCAGTTCTTGTCTTCCTGCGCAGAACCGTTTTGCTTGGCCGTGAACAAAAAGCTCTAGGGAGGCACTGTCTATTAAGGCTAATTCTGTTTCAGCCTTATCCAACGCTTTTTGTCTTTTGTGCGGCTCTCTTGCGCTGTGTAGTTTGGCTGTAGTTATAATCCATGTGCCTCTGGCTTATGAAATGTTGTGCTGGTTCAGTTGCTTTCCAGCGGCCATGTTCCATACGCTCTTTCTCAGCAGTTCGCGGAGTTTGAATGTATGCACTGATCTAAGCTGCATTCTCCTGCACAGAACCAGCTACAGAATTTTGTGCAGCGAACTCAGTAAGTCCAGGTTGCATCCGAGCATGGCTGGTACTGACTGTGAAGCGTAGCAGAGGGGGACAGTGGAGATCTCAAAGCAGGTTGTGCAGGAACTGGGGTTTTCAAAAGCTCCTGAGCATCTACAGCACAGTGCTGTACTGACTAGACTTCTCCAAAACTAGCACTGAAACTGGTGGCGTCGTGGTGCTCTGCTAGGTCTTTTTATACTTGGTGAGAAACAGGCCTAGATATCCTGGCAGGACCATACTGTTAATGCTCCAGGCTGTGTAGGCATACTACCTTCTTCAGTGCTGGTGGGAAGGTCTCTAATGGATGCTGGTGTGATGCGCTGTGGATGTGCCTGTTGCATTTCAGGAGGAGAAAATCCCATTGACTTCCAGTGGCACTTCTAGAAGTACTGCTGATTGATTGGAGTGTTTCTGATAACCCCCTTCTAATTGGTTTCTTTTGTGGTCCGCGTGGGTTGTTGCTGTTGCCACTGCTGCACAATGGTGATTTGTATTATGGGAAGTCCTGGAGATGCCAAAGAAAACCAAATCGCTGTGGTTCTGCATGCTCTCCACACATGTAGCAAAAAGCAGGCCTTGCCCCAGGATCTTACTGCAACAGACATTTTTTTGTGATGTTCTGCAGAGAAACAAGCGTATATTGGGGGAATGATTTTATTCAAATTCTTAAGAGGATACAGTGATGAAGAGCTTCGGTGCTACACGCAGTATCTGGGATGATATCCAAAAAGCCCAGATGTTTAGTCTTCAGTGGCTTCATTTTAAGCTATTAAATGTGGAGTTTATTTTTTGGTTGGAAGCTGACTTTTTCTCAATTTTCCTAGTGTACACTGAGATGTTGACTTTCCTGAGGGAAGCTTGATTCTGTTGGTTAGCCCGTTAAACAAGTGCAATGCACTTGGGCCACATGTATGCGTTAGCATTGGAATCACATGATTTGGTGGGCAATTTTTTTTAAAGGATTTTCGTTTTCATTATCTGGGACAAAAATGCCTTGATGCAATAAATACAAATTTATTTATTTTGTCAGTGACAAAATCCCTGATAGGAAGGTGAAGTGGGCATGCCAAGTTAGATGTAGTTACAATGTAGACTAAGGGAGGGAAAGGCTGCCTAGTACTCTGGTTTCCCATCATGTCACACCATTGCATGAGGTCATTCTTCTGCCCCATCTGCTTGTTTCTAGATAAAGGCAAAGAGAAGCTACTTTTTTATCACGTGCAATGTTTGTCCCAGCCATCCAGGGAGAAAAAAAGATTAAAAAAACAAAATAAAATGAGAGGACAGGGTGGTATGGTTTCTAGAAGGCTAGAAGGTTTCCTCTTTCCAAATGTCTTCTGTGTCTGTTGCTGGAACCTCAGCAACAATTGTCTTCCAGTGCAGGAGAGAGCACCAGGGGGGCGAGGCTGTTGTGCCCCTTGACTAGATATGAGAGTGGCAATCCCCATTTCCTTCAAAGGCTCCAAGCCCAGGGTATGAGGGAATCTGCACCTCTGTGGAATGATTACTCGAATTAGACACCTGCCACCCTGAGTAGTAAGAACAAGGGGACTATTTTTAACTCTCCCAGCCAGATATAGTGAGCAGGTCCATGTGTCCCCGCCCTTTAGCAGTGAAAAATATACCTGCTGTTAGGGTCATATAATACAGTATCATCTCTATGTAATAGAAATACCCAGTACAGCATCTACTGATGGCATTATATACAGAAATACACGGATATGTCATCTCCTGATTCATGCACCACCTGTCTGTGTCACCTGATGGATGCTGTGGAAGAAGGAGTCCCAGGTCTTCTCCAGAAATACAAAATAGTGACCAGGAAGGTGTAACAATAGAGTAGCAAGCTGCTGCCGAGGCTGCCACCTCTGCGTAATGGAAATGAGATGGGTTGCCTTTTGCAGACACCCTTTTGATTGTGGGCCCTGAGTAACTCTGTGTGTTTCCCTTGATTTTTTCAGACAGCCGGTACCTCATCTTCTTCCACCCCACGTGCCTCAGTGCTTCCAGGGTTGGTGGGGGTATGGGAAGTTGCCTTCCTTTGCATTTGGTCACCAAAACAGCTTTGAGAGCAACAGGCCAGGGATAAAACAAGCAGCCTGCAAATTTTGTAGTACAATATTTATGCTCTGAGAAAGCACAACCATGCGTGCAGGATATTCGTCTGGCTAATTCTTGCTGTTGACAGGAAGCAGACATTCAGTCTCGAAACATTTACACATCCCCGCATTGACAACACCAACATGTATTTGGCATCTGCGTAAGAGACGTGCTGCAGTCCCTTTGACTATTAGGGGTCTTGCCTGCTGTAACGAACGTAGGCCAGGTGACGGACCCAAGAACCTACACGCACAAGGATGTGAGATTCAGCACCGTTTCTTGAAAGACTTGAAAATAATTCTACATTGTGGGTTCTTTATGTCTTTGATACGGTGTGTGGGGATGCTGCTGGGCATTTAAAATGTCTTTTTCTCTTTATAGGCATTTTGGCTTCCTAGACAAAATATGTTTGCTGGATTTGTGTGTCCTGGCAAAACTCCTCCCTGCTTTCTTTTTCATTTTAGTTTATTTGATGTACTAAGCTGAAACAGAACCACTCTGCAAACAGACTCAGATCCTGCTACAGACTTGGGCATCTCTCAGTCATTTGCTGCATAATTTCATACAAAATCTGGTATTTTTAAAACTAAAATATACCTCACAAATAAGAGAATATTATTATGTCTGAATTGTCCTCACTTTCATTTTTAGAAAGAATATTTTAGCACATAAATTCCTCCTCCCTCCCATTTATCTTCTATTAGTAAGCATTTTAATGCATACCTTTCTCTAAACTGGCTTCGTGGGGTGAAAGTTGTTATCCGTTGTATATTTGGCCTTTCCTTGGCAATATATGTCAATGAGTTTGCTCTTTAGTTAAACCCTTAAGGTTCTCCAGAGACCCTAAACAAAATGTTTTTACATTCAGAAGGTGCCTGAACATTTAGAAAGAGCTACTGAGGATAGTCACTACTGATGTAGCTCCTTGCTGGTATTATTATGATCTGGATGCAGGCTTGGACACGTCAGTCAGCGTGATTGGCAACACCTACCTACCTCTCTCTTTCTAAGACATATACCGGATTTCCCATCTCATCTTTAATGATACTGCTACCAAAACTCCCTCGATACCTGCTTGTTACACAAAGTTGGAAGCATTAGGCAATTACACAGAAAGTTAATTAGATGATCCTGAAGATTGGATTGTAAGAAACAGGGAACAAATCCAGTAGTAAAATCATCTACTTAGGAAGTTGTAGGAAAAACTCTGCGTGGGAAATTGGAAGCTTATCTATAGCAAATAAAGCAAAAGGGTGACAGAAGTATTAGATGATCTTGTAAGAGTCCAAGCCAAAAATTGGCACAGCTATGAAGGCAGCAAATATGGTAAAAGGATGTATCAGGTGAGATCCTTCCAGTAGGTAAAGGGTAATATTAGAGAAATTATGCGAGTCACTGGTGTGAACCCATGTGGTCATCTAGTGTAGGATTATAGTCATCCACTTTTCCAGAAAGACCCAGAATGTCTACTCCAGTACTGTATTTGTGCTTTCTCTCTCTACAAGCTGTGTGAAGGCTTGTTGTGGACATGAATTTCAGTGTGCAAGAAGCTTCCTACACATTGGCATTTGTGCACAGGGAATTGTCCTTCTGCTGGTTTGACCTCCTGACGCCTCACAGTTGTCATCCAGGTGGCTTCAGTACAGCTTCCAGTTAGCATCCCTCATCATACCTTTGTGGTGCGTGATTGCCATGTAGCGTGCCAGCAGGTGATTTTAAATGCAAGGTGGCAGTCATAACACTAAATAGCTACCAAGAAAGAAAGAAAGGAAGGAAAGAAAAGAAAGGAAGGAAAGAAAAGAAAGGAAGGAAAGAAAGAAAAGAAAGGAAGGAAAGAAAGAAAAGAAAGGAAGGAAAGAAAGAAAGGAAGGAAGGAAAGAAAGAAAGGAAAGAAAAGAAAGGAAGGAAAGAAAAGAAAGAAAGAAAGGAAGGAAGGAAAGGAAGAAAGGAAGGAAAGGAAGAAAGAAGAAAGAAAGGTGCTCGCTTAAGATTAAAACATATTATTCACTTGAGGTATGTGATTTGTAATGATAGGAAAACTTCTACAGGTTCAGAAATTCAGATTAGATTAAAAGCCACCATTTCAACCACTTTATCTCCATCTTCCACTTACCTAGATTGTACAACTATCTTGAATCTGAAAAATAGATTGGAGATCTTGAAAAGAGATTTTCTGATGTGATTTCTTCTCCATTCTTTTTTTTTTTTTTTTTCTCAGCCTGGAAAACTAATAGCTGTTTCTGGGGTACCATAATAATAGCATTTTTGAACTTCAGGCTACAGATAAGTGCGGTAGATATGTGAGGAGAGGCTCTGAAGGTGCAACTGGTATTTAACCACAAAAGGATCTGTTGTGGAAGAAAAAGAACACCCTATAAACAGTGATGGGCAATATAGCTATAACACTGTAGGGATACTTAAATTCTGATTCTATGAAATACTGTGTAAGACCAAAATCGTACGGCACCGCATCTGCACAGTATCTTTAACACAGCTTTTTTTCTGACCTGTGTTGTAGCTTATCCTGCTCTGTGCTGCCCATCCCTGCTGTGCTTCCGCTCCATAGCACAGGTGTAACACTAGTTGTGACCACCAACTATTTCTTGAAAGCACACTACCCTCTTGCTCAAAAGGTCGTTGGTATTTTAGCGTTATGGTGATGGTGGTATCAGGATCCTTTTCTTAGTATCAGAGTCATGAAATATTCAGAAGGTATTGCTCATCTCTCCCTAAAGCTCCAAGACATCATGAGTGTTGATGGGTTGGAATAGGAGCTCTTTGCATGTTATCCAAAACATTTATCATAGCAAAGGTTGACATGCCAGAATTGGCCAACTGGCATGAAAAAAGCATTTCACTTCTTGGGAAAGTGCTATCACTTTGCTGCCTTTTAGAAACTATAGTTGTTTTCTGAATTACAAGTGGTTTGCATAAAGAACATAAATTGCTGTGCTCTTTATCACTGCTTACTGTATGACAAATACACAGTCCAATTTTTCAAGTGTGGTGTCTTGAAAATGAATGTGTATTTGAAATGAAAACCATTTCAGTACTTGAGCATCCTCCCTCTGGAACAGGCTGGATAATAACATGTTCATCACCTTGGGTTATTTTAATATTTCCTGAAGCCTGCACAAGATGCTTTCTATTTTCTTGTCAAAACATACTGAAATGAAAATTATTTTTAATAAAGTACAGTAATCACAGGGTGATCACCAAGCGCATCTTCTCTTGTCAGATTGTTTCTTCCTACTTGCGAGTACTTGCAGTTACTTAATGTTATGATTGCCGAGCAATCCAGCATCGGGAGGAGGATAATGGAATATTTCATTTCTGACAAAGAGCACTGGGTGATACAGAATATCCTCCTTTGCCTCCTAGAATAGTATCATTGTTTAAACCTAGTGCTGGAAGAGTTGACTGCTGAAGGACTTCATTTTTTTCCCCCCAGTATTTCATTGCGGTCCTTCATAGGTACCGTAGGCTGAAAGCAGAGCTCCCGTTGATATTCTGTTTTTTCCACAGCTGTGCAGAAATGCCTGCTGGAGTGCCATGCCAGATACCATGCCTGAAAAGTGCGAACATGACAATATTAACATTGGTTTCTAACTAGTCAATGGGACCGTGGAGTTAGTCTCATAGCTTCTTAGGTTCCTTTGGTGAGCAGCTGGTGGATAACTTGCTTAGCTTTGCTTAAACTGGGGTCCAGTATTTAGAAGAGAAAATTGCCTGTCTACACAGGCGCTGGGAGCTTTTGGAGATAATGGCTGAATAATGTTTTTTCTAAACCGTTTCTGTACACCAGGTTTTTTACTCAAGTCGCTCAGCTCTAAAATAAGTGATGGACAAATCTCAAGAGATTTGGTTTCATATCTTACCCAAACATTATCCAAGCTAAGTAAAGCTCTGGAGTCTGCATAACTGAGCATGAAACCTCAGAAGAGCAGACTTTCTCATGAGAGTGTCAGTGTTTCCTGCCGGCTGGAAATACCAAGAAAATAGTCTTTCTTGTGGTATTTTGGAACTTCAGCATCTGGACGTTGCTGTAATCAGAGAGGAAAGTGAATATGAGAAATAATTGTTTAAAAAGCAAACCCTTTTTCGATTTTGGGTGTGAGGTTCCTTTCCAGTTTTTCAGTGAAGGTATTAATTGATCTGAAAGTAGGAGATCTTAATCTGAAGCTGCAAGTTCTGGCTGTTTTGTTCTCGGTATTGCAAAATATTATCACTTGTGAGTCACCGTGTATTTCTTCAGTCAAGGGAAGAAACTGCTATTGTATCCTTCCCTCCCTTCTATGTAAATATGTAACCAAGCACTGCTCTTGGAGTACTTGTTTTTTGGGAGAACATTCTGCTTTCTTCTGTCACTGCTTCAAGTGTGAAATTTAGCTCAGCAGTAGAGCCACAATGCATGTCTTATGCTAAACAAGTCTGGTAAAGATAATCCTTATGATTACATTATATAACTAATACACCGGTAAAAAATGTTACGGTACTAAATGACTGTATTATGAAATCATATATTGGTTTGTATGGAAAATTATAGATGTGAGCTATCCCTGTATTTAAAAATAGAGTTAATCTTCATTTTAGATTTTGACAGTGAATCAATGGGACTTGCAGAGAGAGTAACTTAAAAAGTTAAAGATGGAAAAGTCTGTTTATCTCTTGTCCTTCTGCCACTGCAAGGTTTACAATATGTTCTCTTCTTTATTCAGTCCATATTTAGTAACTCGAGCAATGAGTTTTCCATCATTGGCTTTGTATGATTAGTCCAAGTTCACGCTGTTTGCAGAATACCAGGAAGTATTTCTCAACTTCCCTCTCGGTTTATTTTCACCAACGTTTTCGTTCTTTGACAAGTCCTCACGAAGTCTTACGTCTCAGTGTTTATGCTGGTCATCCGCTGCAATTTAGTTGCCCACAGGTACTCACAGATGTGCTCACTCACATCTGGGTTAATTTTTAAGGCCCTAAACGCTTGGAGTGTTGTTAGGGATAAATAGAGTTCTGCCATCTGCAAAATCTCGATTTTTGTGGCTGTATTTATGCTCTTTCCAGAATTTTCTCCAATTTGCCAGTCTTTGTGGTTCTGAATTGCCAAGAATGCAGTGTAAATGATGAGGGGGGGTAGTCAAGTGCGATATCATTAGGTTGATAGGTATATATGCTAAATTTGTGCTGCTCACCCCTCTCCCCCTTGCCGTTGTTATTGCAACCATATTTCAAGGAGGTTTTGTCAGTTTTGAGGTCTGCTTCTCTTCTTTCAGAGAGTAAGTTTTCAGAAGGATTACTTTCCAGAACAATACACATACATATGCATGTGCATATACATATAGTTAGTTATTTATTAAATAAGCATTTCTTTTGCACATACCAAAATTTTATAGGTTTCTTTGTACTGTTACCTTTACTTGTTGGAAATTGCAAAAATGTTTCAATTTAGTAACATTTTAACATATAAGGAAAGATCCTCATGAGTTCCATACTTCAGGTTTGCATGTAAATAATTATCATTAATTAGTTCTTCAACTAATAATAACCTGCATTCATATACACTCTGTTTAAATCAAAGTAATCGAATGTTCAAATTAAGAATGTGTTTGCAAACAGATGTCTAAAAATTGTTAGTTACCTATGGTGCTGTTTTTCCCTGGTTCTGTTGTTATAAAGCGGATTGAAAGATGGCAAGAGGTAAAAGAAATCACTGCAGAAACATAATCAAAGTGACAGTTTTGTGCCGTATTTCCATATCAAGCTAAAGCAAACAAAAAACCTCAGCTGTATATGCATACTTAACAATGTAGGTGTGTCTCTGGGGAGTGATCTGAAATGAAGGGACTATCTTTTCTTTCTCGCATTTAAGACTCTCCATTTCCAATTATTTTCCTAACTATATATTAGCTGGTTTAATTAAAAGGTGATGATTCACCACTTTCTAGCCACTGAGAACATTTTTATAAAGTGGGGGTTTAAAAATAGTAATAATGTAGACTATTTTACTATTACTATGAGCATTTGGAGCTGTAGGAATATTTTAGCACAATTTGAGCAATGGAAGAAAAAACTGCGTTCAGTAATTTTGTGTCCAAGGGTGTTTCAACCCCTTTGCTTGCTAAGTCTAATTTTCCAAGTCTTATAAGACTTTAATTTGATTCTTTATCTGAGCATAAAACAACGTCTGAAAATTGCAAAGTAAATTACTGGATAATCACTTTTTTGTGGGCTACCTGATTGTCAGAATGAATACTGCCTTTTAAGAGACACTCTAAATAAGTGCTGGGCAAAAATGAACTTTACAACTTAAATTGACTTAGGTTCTCATGAAATCCAAGTGTTTTCATCTAAGCATGAAGGAGAAATACCCCACTGATTATTATACATTTCCTTAATTGTGTATATATATTGGTGGTATACATCTATGTATACAGATAGGTCTGGAGGTGAGATCATAAAGTTAAACAAAAATATTTATGATAAATGCATTTTATTTCATGGTTTCCCAATTCAACAGGTAGTTTAGACTGCTGCCTCTTCTCTAGGCTGATATTCCTCTCCCTCATCACAGCCACTTTTGGGAGTGATTTTATATTTCCAAATTCTGAGCAATGTTAACAAAAACACTAGTGAAATAAAGCAAGCATTGTCTTAAGACAACTCTGTCCTCCTTTTTGTCCAGAGAACCGGCACTTTTTGAAGACCCAACATGAATAATATGTTCAGTCTTATCTGTTCTGGATTTCAGATCTGATATATTGAATTCTAGAAGGCTAGAAACAAGGACTGGGAACTTCCTTATGTTAAAAAGATGTTGTATCCCGATAGGAAGCAGGGTTCCAAGTGGTCTGGTACATCAGACCTAGAAAAACGGTTTTAGGTATAACAACATTGTAATTACGCATAAGCAACTTTGGGTTTATCTTGAAAAACAAAATTCTCCACTATTATGTAATTTTATGGAAAATTAACACAAATTTTGTGTGGCCAGAAAAAGTCTTTATGCCAAAGTCAAACACTCCAAGGTGGGAGAATGGCAGATCCTGCAGGGAGACCTGCGGGAGTGAAGGCTGCGTGGGGCAGCCGTCAGGCAGCACCTCCCCTCTGTCAGGCTGGACGTGTTCTTCTATTGATGCAAAGCTGTAAGCTTACAGAAACAAAGCATTAAAACTTCTGATGAAGTGAGTTTGTTGACTTCAGTGGAACAGGAAGAGCTCCCCCGGTATGTGTGAGCTCCCCATCGGTATATTTAGATACTTTTTTAAAAAATAAAAATAACAAGATTAGTTACATGGACACATTGGTTGAATTAATACACAGACTCCACGCCAGCCTCCTGACTGGGTGCATCAGCTGTCATATCTCCTTTCTCTGTGCGTGTGTGTGTTGTTGCAAAATGCGGAGTACTAGCTGGCTTGAATTCAAGTGATTTAAAGTGGCACCTGATCAGAGACCAGGTGTGGTGTTTGTCCCTATGGCAGGGTGAAGCTGAGAATTCACCAGCTCCAGCTTATCCTCCCTCGTTCAGCTTCAGCTGCCTTTACGGAGCTCCAGTTCAGCTGCATGCCGAGGCGCTCCGCTTCCCACTTCTGGGAAAGCACGCTCCTGCACCTTGTTTTTAATTTTCTTTTCACCTGGGTGATCAGGACAGCGCTGGGATGGGTGCAGAGCTGTGGCTGTCTGCGTGGTTGCCCTTTCACAGCCCTTGGTGGTCATGGGGCTGCGGGCCAGCCGGTTCAGGGGGGCAGCGCCAGCGGGAAGGAGGGAGCCGCTGGGAGGACCTGGGGACGTGCGGTCGGGGCAGGATGGCCGGCAGAGCCAGGCTGGCGCGAGTGCAGATTAGTTCAGCGGCCGTGACAGCTCCCTTTCCGATGGCATCAGCAATGACGTCTGCTGACGAAAAAAGTGTTCCGTGCAAAAAAGCGCCATGAGTGTGCTGGCTGGAAGTACTAATTGAGGGACTGAACTTCCAGGGTACCTTGAAACCTCCGTTCCCATTCACTTCCAGTAACAAATGCTGTTTTCAGCTGCAGCAGAGGAGCCGCCAGGCTCCAAAAAGGCAGCCAGGCCCTGGCTCCTGTCACTATGCGAGTGGAGCTCCCCGGAGGCGGACTGTGACGCCCACGAGTGCTGGTGGGAGCAGGTCTGTGCTGTGTGCCACCCCTCCGGCACTTGGCGGTAATTGTGGGAACCGCAAGTGGCAGTCAGTCCCTTAAATTATTTGGCATTACCCTTGAGTACCTGATCAGTCAGGGCAATTCGGAGTTTGATGTCTAAGAGCTCTACACACCTGCAATTACTTAAATCCACAAAATTGTACCCATAGGTATTTGCAGGCACAAAAATGTTGGCATAAAATTAGAGGCCATTTCCTAAAACCTGTGCCTAAATTTTGATGATATACTATATGAGGGGTTGTTATTTTGAAATGGATTTGCGGAAAGCAATTGAAAATCTCCAGGCATCCCATCTGTGTTTAAAGTAACAACAATAACAAAACTTTAAATTAGCATAGGAGATTTAAGACATTTCAGGAAAACATTGATTAAATCTGCCAATGAAATGAATGTGTTTGGCGAGTGACCTAATTAGTGTATACTTGGTTCTTTTTCACTGCACTGCTTACCACTAATTGCTGTTCTGCTGGTCTTCTCCTGACAAGTAAGAAAAAACAAGGATGAGGGATTTGTTGAGGAAATAGTGACATTCAGTTTTAATTCATTTGAACCTGCTGCCAAGCTTAATTATGGAACTGAGAAACTGAGACTGGGAGGCCCCCAGCCGTTTAGGTTATAGGAGACGGAGATGTTTAGTATCTGCCAGTGTATTTGGGTAGCACTTACTGCAGCTAGCTATAAACTTGTGCTTGCTGATGCTTAGCTGTTTTCTTTCCCCCACAGGTACAGAAACACTGGGTTTATTCCTTAAATTTAATTATTTAGCTCTAATGGCATCGGGCCAAAACAAAATTACAGGCATTTTATTTCTTAGAGGCAAGGTTTAACAATTAATTTGGATAGTCTTGTCCTGGGTTTTTTTGTGTGTGTTTTTGAGTGTACAAACTAGTAATATGTCATTTCACATGAAAACCTCGGGATCCTGCAATACTTGTAGCAGTGGAGTGCCGATGTCACCCTCAGTGTAAGTACACTTGAGCTGAGGGGCTCACGTTAGCGATAAATTGAGTTCCCATCTCTTGAAGCAGCAGGGGATAACGCAGCTTTCCCTGTTGCATTTGGAGCTCTTAAAGGAAAAGGGCAGGATGCTTCGTGAAAAAAGGGGAAATAGTTCTGGTTTTGGTTTCCTGTGGTGGTGATGGATTCTTGTGAGCAGAGTCTGAAGGTCCCGGTTTAGACTCCGCATGCATTTTTCATGATGTTCTGCATAAAAAATGGGGGGGGGAAATAAAAATAATCCATTGACCAGAATGTTTACGAGGCAGTCCACACACAAAAAATAAGAAGGAAAGAAAAAAAAAAAAAAAGCTGTGGAATTTGAGGCTAGCGGAGGGTGGGGCTGGTGGGGCTTGCACTTGTTTTTAAAAGAGCAAAAAGAAATGTAGACGTTTTCTTAGAGCAGCAGTGTCCCATTGGCAGACTCTGGTCTGAATCCCTCCTGGGGGATGCTTCCAGCCAGCCGGCTGCCTTTTCCCAGGAGGAGCCAGGGAACAGTCGTCTGAGCAGGGATGGGAGCCTGAGCAGCCAAAGCCACCCGTGCTGCACCTGAGCCCAGCTCTGCCTCCCTGAGCCCTCTCTGGCCACAGCCTGGGCAGGAGGGAAGGACTCATGGCACAGGGAGTCTGGGGATTCATTTACGCTACGGGTAGAGCTGGAGGGGATGTCCCAAGACCCCTCTTTAGCTTCTGTGGGGACTAAACTTGGTGTACCCTGAAAAGTATATAGACCAAACCAAACCAAAACCAAAGCAAACAAACCCCACCCCCCGGCAAAACCCAAACAAAAAAGCCAGAGCTACTCTGTTAGTGCTCCAGACCCCAAAAATGAAGTGAGATTATAAACAAATGAAATATGTTAGTGTTGGTCACCAACATAGGCTATAAACATCTACATGGAACAATGTAAACTGTGCAAAAAGGCAGCATGCCTGGTTTTCTGTTATATAGGATTGCAGGGTTCTTGTAAGGATACTTGAATGCTGAAACAGCCTGGGAACTTGGCCTCCCTTGCGGCAGATTGATGTTCTTTGGACGGGTTTTCAGCCATGGAGTGATTTTGTCCTGATGTTCTGTGTGTGGTGGAGAGAAGTGTCGGGAGGGGGGAGAGCCAGAAAAAGATACTTGGAATGAAAATGAACTTGAGGGAAGGAAAAAGAGCAGTTCTGCAGTGAGGCTGGGAGTAGTAATACTAGAATGCATAATGGGCAACTGAAGATGCAAGGGGTTTTTTTGTCTCGAGACTCTCACTGGTTATATAGTGCCCATTGAATAAATGTTTAGGAGATATTTGTGGCTTTAAATATTATGGATTGATGTTAATCTTCAGTAATTCATTCTGTTAGATATACCTGATCTCTATAATACAACACCAGAATATTCTTACACATTTCGGTTTACGTTTACGAGCAATACTAAATTAGATGTGAATACTTACTGTGCTATCTAGAAAGTCATATTAAAAAATCATTTCCCTCCTATTACTGCATACGTGAATCCTGCACTATACAGTGATGATAAATATTAAAAATTCTTACTCTATTATCTGTTTTGAATGTCAGTAATAAAACCTATTTGTGCACTTTCACCTCATAGTTTTTGGGCATGAACATCGTGAGAAATAAAAAGAAATTTAGTCTCCTGAGATGAGCACCTTGCTATTCTAAAAAATAATTTGCTCTGTGTTTGATCCAGGACATCCCATGACTTCCCGAGGTATTTCAGGTTTCGCACTTTGCAGGTCTGGCTTCTCGTCAGGGTCTCTTGTTTAGCAAGATGGAAGCTGCATCCAATTGTATCTCCTCCTTCCTCCCAGTAGCTGCCCTCTCAAAGGGCAAAGGCATGGGAGAAATCCAGGAAGGGCTCTTGCTCTCTTGTAGCAGGCTTTTTGGTTCAAAGCATCATCAGCTTCAGTGCCTCTCTGCAGTGAAGAGAGAGCTTGGGTAAGACTGCAAAGGAAAATGCAATGTAGAACAAGACGATTTAAAAATGACACACTCAGTAGCAATAAAAAGGGAAAAATCAAAGGGGGAAATCTGAGCAGGTAAAATACCCTCCACCTCCCCTCCAAGTTGACCAAACTCCGGTGCACTTCTTCATGGTAGTGTTTATTATTAGATCTGCTGTCCCAGTGTACAGTTGTTCAAGGCTTTCCCTCAATTTGTAGTGATGCGCTACCAAAAGATTAACTCAAAACACACAGAAAAAAAAACCAACGCAAAAAACTGAGGGAAGAACAGAAAAGTTCATATCTTGGCTTTGTTATCAAAATAGTGCTTTTCATACTCTTTAAGTAAGTCAGCTGTTTCTTTAACAGTTTCGGATGTTTCTTTTTTCTGATTTCTTTTTCATTTTCTTAAAACTTTGTGAATGAGATTTAAGCCAAGAAAACCAAAAAGTCCACGTGAACAAAATTCTTTCATCGTTGGACTAACCCCTGCATCAAGTAATGCATACATGCCAAAACAGTAAGAAAGAGATGTTTGTAACTTGGGGGGCAAGGTGAGCACAAGCATACACTCTTATACCTAGATTCGGTGCAGAGAGGAAGGCAATAAGGCCTCCCAGGAGCAGGAAGAAAGGCTGGCAAAAGACATAAAAACGGATACTGCAGGAAAGCATATCTGTGGTCGCCTTCTGTGTGATGTGTATTGACCTAGTAAACGGAGATGTCTGCAAAGGAGCTGCTATGCTATAAATATGCTTGTGCTAATATTGTTAAAGCTTTCAGGCAGTTCAGTTTCATCTGTACGGCTTCCCAGGGAAATGCCAAAGAGGTGGCCCCTGGCCACAGGTTGTCCGAGCAGCACGTGCCTACCTGCACTGCAATAGCTTAATACGATATAGGCTGAGGTTTTCAGAGGATTCCCTGGATGGATTGTGGAATATATGCAGCTGCCTAAATAGGTGCTTGGCGAGATTTTTAAGTCTTCCTAACTCTGTTGAAATCTTTATGAGCAAGATGTTTGAATGCTGTTGAAGATCAGAGATAGCTAAGTGCTTAGAAGTTGTGGAAAGTCCATTTCTTGTCCTCTTTGCCCTCCTTTGTATCTTTAGGAAAATAAAAATACTTCCAGAATTGTTGATATCCAGTAGGAGCTGAACAGCACCGTTCTTGCTTGAGCATACCAAGTCTTGCTGGTTAAAGGAAGAAAAAAAATGGAGAGGGAAGAAGAGAAGATAGGAATTGACTGGCTGATTAATAAACTAAGCTAATGCTAATACTGGGAGTAGGAAAGCCACTTAAAAGCAGCCGATTATCCCTTGCCAATCCCTAAGATCTAACCTCACTAAGCTGCTGTTCAGATGATACCCTGAAGCAGTTCCTGGTAGGGACCTGGCTCTTGTTCCAGCAGAGAGGGCGGCGAGATGAAAGAGGTGTGGTTTAACCAGGCTTTGACTTTATTATCTTACCATCTTCTAGAGCTATCTGGCAGTCACTTGTAGAGTGCAGGTTGCCGTTTCTCCCTTAATTGCTCCCACCTGCTGGAAAACTCCCTGCCCTTACACAGATGGCCCCGGCCTGCTGCAGAGGCTCGCTGCCCTCCTCTTCTGAAGCTTAAACCTCCTATGGGTTCAAGGGAGGGGGAGCTTTCTCGTGAAACTAGCCATTGCAAGCTGTAGCTTTGTATATTGGTGTAGGCCGTGCTGCTGCATCCTCTTACAGAAGAGATGGGGCAGCACCAGAGCCCTGTGAGCCAGGGACCCCTCCTGCTACCACAGCCCCCTCCTGCTGCCAGGGACCTCCTATGTGTTAGGACAGATAAAGAGCTGCCTTCTCTCTCCATCTGCTGCACACCTTCCTGTACTTGGAAGCTTCACGTCATTGCGTTTCCTTAAACCCCACTAGGTTTATGAGGACAAGTGTGAGAAATAGAAGTGTGATGGCTGATGGTGGTGGTAGTGCTACCAGAAGACTATGAGACAATGTGAGAGAATGGGAAGGGTTTCCTTCTTTATGAAAATAAAGTCTTTATCTAGTGCATACACATGGATAATAATGAAAATGTCTATTTATCTGTTTGTTTTTCAGGTTACGGTTTTGTAGATTTTGACAGTCCGGCAGCAGCACAGAAAGCAGTAGCATCTCTCAAAGCAAATGGCGTACAGGCGCAGATGGCAAAGGTAAGAGCAACCATGTTATTACAGGATAATGTGAGCTGTTGGGTTAAATTTCCGAGAGTTTGCTTTGCTCCCATTTTTCTTAAGGTTTTGGATCGCTTAGTCCAATTATTTTTTGTCCTTTGGCTTCAACGCCTTATTCATCCTATGGTTTATCTGTGTTCTTGAGAGTTGTGTCTCATGTGATGGGTCCTGCCTTGATACTCTCTGCCCACTCTGGAGCGGGTTAGAAGATGGAGAGCGATGGAGTGGCAGAGTGGTTGGAAATGCCTTTATGCTGACTGCAGGGTGAAAGAGTTGTGTTTTCTTCACCTCAGAGTTGTCTTCATTCGGTTCCTTAGCCTTGGAATAGTTATTCTTTTCTGACATGCCTGGTGGGCTTCTCTGAAGGAGTGATTGACTGAACATAAGGAAAGTTTGATTGATCTGCCTTGGTTTGGCTTCTGCTGTCTTTTTATTTTGAGGACATAATGGAATTGTAGCAGGTTGCTGAAAGAATAGTTGCTGGAGGTTGTCTGGAGGTGACTGGCGTCGGTTGTTCAGAGAGGCTGCAGGAGCCATTGCTGTACATCTTGTAGCAAGCGCGGTGAGCTCAGATACTCTGGTTCTGGAATTGTCCTTTGTCCCCAAGCAAAGGGGCTGATGAGGAGACGGGGTTAGTAAATGACTGTCATGTGCTCTGGCTGTTGCCTTTCTGAAGGCATAATCACGTGCCTTTGGGCTCTAGACTGTGTCAACCAGCAAAAATAGCTGTTGCTTTGTACTTTCAAAATGCCTTGCCCTAGAATCACAAAAAGCCCTTAATATTGCCTGATTTAGTCTCTGCAGAAATGATGCCGGCCTAGAATCTCAAACAGTAAAAACAAAGGCAAATCAATTAATAAACATCACACTTGAAGATTCCCATTTAAAGGAATACTGGTGATTTAAACCTTTGTTTTTCAACAATATCATACTAAAAACATATGGGGTTTTTTTACGAAAAAAAAATCCTTGGGGCTAAATGAGGTTCTTTTGCCTTCTGCTGAATTACACTCACTGTGTCTTAAAGTAGCTGGAAGTCATCCTTGTATTTCTGTTTAGCAGTGCCCCATGATGCAAGCTAGGCTGTTTTATCGGCTCTTATTTTTTATCGCCACATGTCAATAATAACTATTTGCTTCAAATGGGTAAAAGATGGCAAGCTGAAGAATGTGAACACCAGCTAAGGACTGTACTATTTTATTTCTCAGATATACTGCGTCTCCTTGTTCAAATATAGGCAATTTCATGTATTAGTCAAGCTGTGAAAAAGAAACCAACGTTTTGTCCTGGTGGTTGATCTCAAATAGCCATTTCCGGGGAGGAGTAGATTTCTAACTACGTAAGTCTATAGAGTTGTAGATTTAAAATTAGAGATTTAAAGATAGGATTAAAAGATAAATCTATATTTGGTATTCTCGTCATTCAGAACAATGAACAATTGCATGAGTGGAAATATCAAAACAGAAGGTGACTTAAAATACTGTGTTTTGGATTGTCCAGTGGTTTCTGAGGCCAAAAGCAAGGGTTAATGCTTTCAGAGTGGGAAGGGCTGTACCAACCACCAAGGTCTGTTTTCTGGGGAATCTGTGGTGGGAGCAGTTTTTTGCCCTTTGTGATTTTGAGGTGGCTGATGTGTACATTTTGTTTGCATAAGGCTAACTGTATTTTTATTATTTAACCATGGTGCCTGAAATCCCAGATAGGAAAAGTCAGTTGTATATTTATCTTGAACTATCAAACGCACTGAAAAGAACCTATCTCTGAAAAAAATCAAAGTATTCAGAAAAAAAGTGGATTCAAAGGAAATTGAGACGACTCTACACAAAGTACCTCACATTGCTGAGAAGGCAGGGCCTGGGAAAGCAAATCTATCTGGAGAAACATGTTAGGTCTTGCAGATGTTGGAAGCCAAGTTGCATAACAGGACTGAAAGACAACGTTACCTGCCAGTGTCTGAATTAACAGTGAGGGCTCAGAAGAGGTTTGAAGAAAGAGGCTGAAGAAGAATTTAGTCTCCACTTCTGGAAGTTTATCCGGAGCAGTTTTGTTTCAAGGACTGCTTTAATTAGTGGTGAATGGTGGCTATCAAATGGAATAAAAGAAAAAAGAGTAAGTGTGAAGAAATTGCCTAAACCTTTTGCATGCAATACCTTGAAAAAATATAGTCAGTGTCCTGTAACTTCTGTTCTGCATTGCAAAGCAGTGAAACTGCCTGTGCGGAGGGCCAGGAGGAGACTGTAACTTGGGTTCAACAAATGTCAAAAATCTCAGTCCAGTTATGGATGCTTTTGAGTAAAGGTGAAAGAGGCATTGGCCAGCTTTTGCTATGCGCTGGCCTTCTCCAGTAGCGAGAGAAAGTATGCTGAAGCGTCGGTATAGTCTGGGATGTTTTCCTGGAGAGAAATCTTGCTCGGAAAGAGAAGTTCTTTCTCAGTTTTAACACAATATAATTTTTCTCTGAGAAATCCAGGAATCTTCTTTGAAAAACAAAAAGCAGAACTGAATCCCCACCCCTGTTGGCAAACAGAAGTATCTTGTGGATACTTGAGTAAAACATACTCATTTTATCGATGCTTAAATACAGCCACCTCCCTCATTTTTATAGCCTTTGGACACCCTTTTGGCTGATTTTGTTTCAGAGTGCTGCCTCTGGAAGAAGGTTAGACTCTGGTGGATCGGTGCTCCAAGTCCCATCACTGTTGGAAAACTTGTTCTGTCGAGGTTAATACACCCCGTAACCCTACGCAGGGAAAAACACCATTAAACGTGTTTGAATCCCTCTTTTTGTTCTCTTGGATGTTGCTCAGCCTGATGCAAAGGAGTCAGGAGAGGATTCAGCTGAGGGAGAGGAACAGCAGTATTATGCCTGCAGAGGTAGTTGTGGTGGCTGGGAGGTGAGGCCTCATGGGCCCATGAATGACCGCCTGCTCGGTGGGATGAGGACTCTTGCAACCATGTGAGATCCAGGCTCTTGTACACGCATGTGTTCTCACCTTGTCTCTTTAGCATTTCCCTTACAGGTACTCAAAGCAGAAGTTTTGACTACTGCCGTTGTCCTATGTTCAATGAAGTTCATCTAAGTTGTCCATTGTTTTCCAAAGTCCTTATTAATGGTTTCATTTATTGAGAAAAAATAATGCAATGGAGCTGCTGAGTGGTGGTTTCTCAGCTGGCCTGGATCATTTTACTATGTGCTTCCTGCTTGCCTTTGGAAATAACTCAGACATACAGATTCATTTGTACGTACGTAGTGCCTGCTTGTCCAGGCTGGTAGAGTCTGGGTGGGTTTTGTTTCTGTTTTCCTACTAAAAACGGCACAACTGATATGTCGCTGAGTAATCTCATAGGAATTGTTGATTTGGTTGTCTCTTTTTGCTAGGGACTACACAAGCTCAACACAGAAAAGACAATGCTTATGTGCATGGCTTATATATTGGTTTCAGTTTTTCCATCTGCTCTTTTCATGCATTTTCAAGAAAAAATGTTATAGATGGAACATGGAAAATTAATAAGGAGAATCTTAGTAATATAGGAGTTGGCTCACACAAGTAGGCAAGGAAGATAGTACACATGGAAAAGGTATCAATGCTCTAATGAAATCTGTAGCCACATCTATTCTTGGGATTTGCAGTAGTCCTTCACCCTGAATTACACATTCACGATGACACTTCTTAATCTGTTCTAGATATAAACTTTTAATGATATCAGGGAGTCTAAATCACCTGAAGAATCAATAGAAGTTAGTTATCTAAATAAACTGGAGGGTCTGAACTTGTGTCAACCCTGAAGTTGGTGGACTTTACAATTGTAGAATGAGTTTATACATTCATGGGCATTTTTGGGTCCTCTCTACCGTCTGTTATGTCTAGTTCTAGTCTGCTCTAACATCATGTCAAGTGGAAGTTCAGGCAAAGATAGGTTCTTGCAGAGAGTGTGTAATATCTTTATTATCTATTAGCCCATCAAGAATGTTGAAACAAACACATTCGCCAAGGATGCGTTTTCAATCCTGCTGAGATTCCAAGTGCATTTTTTAGGTTTAATAATGATGCTTATTTGTATTTGATGATGCATATCTTCTCTGGGCTTTCCTTTTGTATATATAATGCGTTTAGACATCCTCAGTACCTGTGCAAGCAGTGTTGGCAGTTGTCTAAATCCAAGGAACATTTCTTGACTACTCTGCTGCAGTAATTGCCATCCAGAGGGTACACTGAAGGAGCTGGTTCTGAAAAAGGACTGTGTCGATAGGCTCTGATATGTTTTGCTTGACAAGGGAATTACAGAAGGTGATTTTGCTTCTTGTGTGATATCTTTTCTCATCTCTCCATCATGCAGAAGCTTAAATACAGGGAGTAATCACCATCTAGGTGAAGCATAAAAGGGAGCTGTTTCCCACAGAACAGAGCCAAGTATAAGAGCTTCTGAAGATGAACAGAGAGATGGTTGGTCTATAGTTAAATAGACAGTTTTTCTCCAAGGACGATGGAAAAGAAAATCCCACAGAAGAATCTTCTTTATTTTCCAGGCTTTTGCATAGGTTTCAGGAATTGCTCTGGTATGAGTCAGCTGACCAAATAAGTCCATTCTGCCTGCTCATTTTTCAGATTCATTTTATCTTCTTTTTAAATTACTACTTTTTTTTTTCTCTGTCATATATCAATACTCTAAAGGGCTGTTCCTTAAAATGGAAACTGCAGAAAATGGAAAGACTCTTCAGTGAGAGCCCTTCATCCTAATATTTTTTTAATCTAGATTTTGAATGGAAAATTATAATTCTCTGTATTTTGCAGTTTAGAAGTTCATGAAAATATTTAATAAAAATGCTATCCTTACAAAATATGATATATGACCTATACAGGGAACATCTGATACACTGAATCTCACAAGCAGATTCTTAATTCATGATAGAAATGTCTGAAAATTTTAGCTAACCAAACTTCAGGATACTTTTTTTTGCGTTCTTGGACAATATTTGTGGATAGCAGCCTCATTGACTGAGTTAACTTTGCTTCTGATACCAAAGCAGGAGGCAAGGATTTTTAGAGTTCCGTATTGAAATTGCCAGGTTTCATTTTAATCCCATTCTTTAATTATCTGATCTCCCACCACCCCACAAAGCAAACTGTTCTATGAAGCAAAATATTTTGTCGGCTCTTTAAAATTATTTTCTTCGTTTGCTGCTAGAACAGGAGTTGGTGACACTGGAAACCTCAGCGTGCTCAGCAACGTAGGAGAAGCTGTCCTTTGCTGACTCTGGCCACCTTCCACGTCGTTCTGAATGAATTGCAGAACCAGGCATGGGCTGCTGCTTCACCACTTGTCAGAGACATTTGGCACAACTGAGTGTGTGTGTGTGGAGTGCTCTGCAGTGAACGCTCCTTTTATCTTCCTAAAACGTTAACTATCTTTTCTTGTGTTTGTGCACAGTACATACTGACTGACCAATCCTGAATCGATTAACAATCCTGGGTTAAATAACAATGAAAAATTATAGCTTGGAAGAAGTGAAAGGCGGTTCAGTTTACATTTGTAAATTACAGCTGCCAGTGTCTCTCTCATTAGTTTTCTTTTACCAAGTCAACCACAGAATCATAGAATCATAGAAGGTGTTGGGTTGGAAGGGACCTTTAAAGGTCATCTAGTCCAACCCCCCTGCAGTCAGCAGGGACATCTTCAACTAGATCAGGTTGCTCAGAGCCTCATCAAGCCCGGCCTTGAATGTCTCCAGGCATGGGGGCTCCACCACCTCTCTGGGCAACCTGTTCCAGTGTTTCACCACCCTCATTGTAAAGAACTTCTTCCTAATGGCTAATCTGAACCTCCCCTGCTCTAGTTTAACACCATTGCCCCTCGTCCTGTCGCTACGTGCCCTTGCAAACAGCCCCTCCCCAGCTTTCTTGTAGGCCCCCTTTAGGTACTGGAAGGCCATTGTAAGGTCTCCCCGGAGCCTTCTCTTCTCCAGGCTGAACAACCCCTACTCTCTCAGCCTGTCTTCATAGGAGAGGTGCTCCAGCTCTCTGATCATCTTTGTGGCCCTCCTCTGGACCTGTTCCAACAGGTCCATGTCCTTCTTGTGCTGAGGGCTCCAGAGCTGGACACAGTACCATACCAAAGGAGTTCTACAGAAGCAATAACCACAAGCTCAATAGCTTCATATAGTGCCACTTATCAATGCCATGCCCCCCTCATCCTTTCTCTCCTGATCACCTGTGTTGTTTTGCACAAACTGTCTTTCACTCATCTAATGGGGAATTGTAAGTTTTCCAGCTGGCGCTGGCCCTTAAATGCAGGGTTTGTAAATGCAGGATATTTTTTTCATTCCTTAAAGGATAGTGATTGGTGAAATAAAGACATTGAAGAGATGCTAAAATATTTGTTTGCATCAGGTTTTATCACAAAATTTCTTAGGAAATCTTAGGAAGATGTGCCTTTCCAAATCTGAAAGTTTTTTTCCAGATGAAACACTCTCTAAATGCAGGATTCAAATCACAGATGTGCTATAGCAAAGTGTAACTTGAAATTTCAGAAAATCTGCAGTAGCAGATGATTGTGGCTTATGAGCTTCCTAGACAATCAAGACTAGCTGTTTCTTACAAAGCTGCTCACTGCTTTAATGTGATGGATTGGGGTGATAGCAAAGATACATGACCCTAGTGGGAGGACTTCATAGCCTCATCTATCCTGGAAAACTTCATGCTTCTACCTGAGAACTATATGGTAGCAAATGTAAAATGAGCTTATGATCCTGTTCCTGCTTTTAGATGCACGTTCACAAGCCAACATAGAATGCATTAGCTGGAGCCATTCTTCCATTCTTGAAAGCAGAACATCAAGTAATCCTGGGGATATTAAAATCCAACTGTCCTTTCACACTTGCATGTATTGCTCCTAAAAACACATAGGTCAGTATGAATGGGGATGTGCATCGACAGTTCTGTACCACACCTGCCAAATTTATATACAAAAATTTCTTTGGGGGGTTTCAGAAGTGCTTAACTTAGCATAATTCTACTCTCTAGAAGTGAAAGGGACTTCATTGTTGATTAATGGAGAGGAATTAGGTCAGTGCTATGTTCCTTTGTTCCCAAAAATCTTAGCTCAGCACCTTTCTTAACCACTAAGTTAGCTTAGAAAATTTTACAGCGCATACGATCATGTTTGTTCTCTAGATATCACCTTAAATAGACCTTGCCATGGTATTTTACTTCCCTTTTCAAGCGCTGCTTTAGTTTCTAGATTAACTTGAATTTTTTCATACTGTAACTTCATCTAAGATTAAAACATTCCTCTGCCTTTGAAAATTGCAATGTAAATAATCAGTAAATATATCCACCTCCATGCTACTAATGCCCTGCACCACAGAGCAGATGCTGATAAGTGAAAGATGTAGCCAACTTTTAGGCTGGAGAATAGTGGAATTACTGGGTTCTTTTCGGGTTATGAACTTCAGCCAAACAAGAATTGGCCTTTTTTCATAAATACACATTGTTCTCGACTTTCCTCTGACTTGGAACACATTTGAATTGGTAATAATACAGCTGAAATCCACAGAGCTTTGGCAATTTAAGCCGGCGAGAAGAATGGGGCTCCCTATCTTTAGCGCTCACATAGCTATACATCTTGGAAGCTCTTACACACTCTTTGCAAACCCTTTATGTTTGCAGAACAGGAAATCTGAGTCCTGCAAATGAGTTAAACGCTGGAGTCAGATTCATTCTTTTTTCCCTCCATACTCAGGAAACTCCAAACGCCCCACGGAGGAGTTATCCGACCACAACTATGCAGCTTGGGAATCTGCAGCTCAGACTGAGAGAAACTATGTTCTAAATTCAGTAAGCACATCTTTACTCACCAGGAAAAACCCAGTGCGCTCTGAAATGATCAAAAAACTGTGGTTTTAGAAAATATTACTGTGGTAGAAAATGGACGTAGCCTTTCTTTCGTGACATACCATTTAATCATGTTCTTCTGTAGCTCAGCGTGAGGACAATGCTTTTGTAAGGTGAGAAACAAGAAATCATTGTATCTAGCGTGCTTCCTCAGGAGGAGGAGGAGATGATTCACACGACCACCAGCGGGAGGATATGTGCATGTTTTTTGGGGTACGACTTAGTCTGGACCGAGACACAGGTTCTGTAAAGCAATGTGATTTGTGTGAGAATCAGACCACTTGCAGATTATTTTGTTTGATTTGGAAAGCAGGTGTGCAAACTTTAGCATTTCTTCGGAGCTGATGTGAGTGCCTGTGTAACAACTCATCAGCCTGGAAATACACAGGTGCATATTCTGCCGGTAAACACAAATCTACTGGTAACAGGCATAGATATTCCCTGTGCACATATGCATCACCCTCTGAATATCTAAATCTTACTGTATTAGTGAATACTCTGCTTGTTATTTCCTTATTAATGAACGTTTCCTATTCAACCAACATGTCTGAGTGGTTTGGCAGTAATCTAAATAAATTTAGGTTTCGATGCAATTTTGTTCACTAATGAATGATAATTTCTGTCACTGGAAAAAACCTTCTATTTTTCCATTGTATAAAATTATCAGGTTAGGCTCTCCTCATGATACATGCAACAAACAAAGTCATGATGGCAGCTCAATGAATTTTTTATTCCTTGGACTTTCCCTTTATGTATTTGTGCTCAAAAAGGGAGGTTATTTGGGCTCAAAGAGGGAGGTTATGGTGATATGAAGGGTTGAATTCTATTTGCAGTCATGTTTGACTAACTTTGATGTGATCAAAAAAATGGTAAGTGACATAAGAATGTAAAACTGGTCATATCGGGCCAGAACAAAGGTCCCTCTGCCATCATATTCTCTTTCTGACAGTGCGCTATAGCACTTGCCAACAGAGGAGTACAAGAACCAGGCAAGCATCTGAGGATACTTCCCCAGAGCAGTCTCCCAGCCTCTAGCAATTTGCACTTTGGGGTTTCCTGAGCTTGTATTGAATAGCCTTCTGTAGAACTGCCTCCTCACCCCCAAATAATTTATCCCGCCTTTTTTACACTTAAAAAGTTGGCAGCGCAACATCCTGCCCTAAGAAGTTCTTCAGTTTAACTATACGTTCTTCGAAGAACCGTCTCCCTTGCTTGCTCTAAACCTGCAATGTTGATTTCATTGATTGCCTGCTAATTCGTGTATTGGAAGAGACAGAAGGCTCTTGTTCCCTATGAATCTTTTTCATGCCACTTACGATTTTATAAAATGCAATCATAGCTTCCCTTAATCCCAGTTCTTTTTCTGCTTTTAAGAAAGATGTGCCAGGACGTGCATGTGTAAATAAGGATGTGGTTCTTAGAAGCAGGGAGCAGTTGCTAAGTAATGAACATGAAGCATGGTAAAGTGTTTTTGTAATCCGAGAGTGCAGCTGATGGGAAGCTTAGAGGGTCATTTTATATCAATATGCTGGACGTGAGTTGAGTATTGCTAATTCTGCGTAGTGCTGCAGCCTGGGAAATGGGAAAATGGACACACAGAGGAAGAGTACATTTAGCTGATATTGGATATTTTGTAAGGTGTACCTCATTTTGTACAAGGATAAATGCACGTATCTGATTAAACCTAGGAAGATCAATTTTTTAAATAAGAACTGTCAGCTTTAGAAAAAAATGTACCCCAAAATAATTGAAGTGTTAAAAAAAAGGAACATAACTATTCCTTTAAAGCAGCAAGTGAAAACAGTACAATCCCAAATATGAGGACATATTTTCAATGTTGTGTCAAAAGGAAGTATACCCTAGAAAATCCTATATCTGTTCATAAATAAGGCAAGAGAAATGCCCGCCTTAGATTCTGGGATTGTTTGATCCCAGCTTTCCTTAAATCTTAGATCAAATTAGTGTCTGTCATATGGCTGAACAATATCTGAAACTAATGTCACCAGTAGATCAGCATCTGGCCAATTCTGTCAGCAGGCTTGAGGACATTACCTTTGCAAGGTACCGTCAGTACCCCTGTGCTCACTGTATCTTGCGCTCACTGCTTGGGCACGATGTTACCAGCAATGCTTCAGCATGCACCTTCATATCTAAAAGGAGGAAAGGACTGCAGCAGATCTCATGCTGTGTAGAGGAATCCTTATTTGGAAGGACTTATGTTAAATGCTATTCTGTTTTCCCTAGTGCTCACGAAGGAAAATGACCCTCTTATGAGCCATAGTCCAAAATGGTGGACACACAGGAGAACCTAGGGGCCTTAAATTGCCAGTTTCTCTAGATGTGAAGGCAGGAGGAGTCTTTTATTCCCAAGAAACCTAAACAAAGGTATGTCCTGGGGACCTGGGAGGTTTACACCTGCCAAAGATGGTCCTTACACTGCAGTAATGGAGGTACAAGGCTTGCTTCCTCTACTGAGCCTCATAACTTTGCAGTCTCAAAACCCATGAAGAACAATGAAGACTTTGATGTAGCAGCTGTAAATGCATTTTTGTCATTGGAAAGGTTGGACCTCCCCATGGAACGGATTTTCATAATATTTGATAGGTGGTATATTTTCCTCATGTTAGAATGGATATAACTTTGCTTATCTGGGTGCCAGTAAGTAACAAAGCAAAGTGTGTTCAATAATTACCACTCATCAGTTATCTGCAATCTTGGTATTTTTATCAAGATTCAAAGAGGAAAAGAAATAGTGAAGAAAGGGAGTATGAGATGTTTTATTTTAAAGTCGGAAAATTTTGGAGTTTGGATAGTTAAGGCTTGGTGCTGGAAAGCTTGACTTTGAATTCCTCAGAACAAGTGGACATACCTTTCTGAGAGTTGTTACTGAAATTCATGCCTGAGACATCATTTCTTCATGCAGTTAAATTGTTCTTGGTTCTTAAATGCAGCTGACAGACAGGTAAAGAAAGACAAGACACCTTGAAGAAAAGCTTCCCCGTCTTCAAAGGTGTCTTTACCACTTTACTCTCCCACTCAGTTAATACACAATGCTGTTTTAGTGCAGTTCTGTCTCTGTATGTGGACATGTTTTTTTAGGATGTGCATGCATAGTTGATAAGTATTCAAGTAAGTACATTTATAGAGGATCATTTAGAAATATTCTTGAGAAAATTTTATAATGTAATGCAATTCTCATGAGTAGAAAAAAGTATTACAGTGGTATTTTTATAGTACGTACTGTTGGAGTGGGACTATTTACTAGTAATTCTTCTAAGCACTGGGAATAAAATGCTGTGTGTTTTTTTTAGGAATGTGCTGTAGAAATAGGAAGGAAATGGGAGGTAAATTAAATCTTGGTCACATTCAGACAGTATTTTTTCTGCCTGTCAGCAAAAACTTGCAAAAAACCAAAACAACAACAAAATTGTAAAGTCTGAGATGAAATTTAGTGATTTACTGTCTACTTTAACTGTGCCTGTGGCTTGAAGTAGAGCTACACAGCCTCAGGGTTTCCCAGATATTTCCATAACTTATTTGTCCACTTTGCATAAAAGGTTGTGATCCCACCATTTATCTAAACATTTTCCTAGTCACCTACTCCAATTATAGCTTGTTATGGAAAACCAGGACTATCATTTATACAGTTCTGTTGCTTGATTAGAGTGATGCAACACAACGTAGCACGTAGAGTCAGTGCAGGGAGAATCTTTGCAGTTTCTTAACTTCCAAAAAATCTTTTCGCTTGCTTAAAAATTGTGCATCAGTGAAAGGTCACTTACTGCTATTAGCATGACCTAATTCACATCAGACTGCCTTCTTACTGTACAGCACATTTCAAGTAGTAACATGGTGGGTTTGGTAAAAGAGCTCGAACTGCTCCAAACGAGGTGGAAATCTGGCTGTAACGGGGCCGCAGGGGTCTCACTGCCTTGCCCTCCCTCCTGGGGCTGCTGTGTCTACGGTAATGGAAATGTTTCCCTTTCAGAATAAAAATTTCATTAGCTAAAATACATAATGGCTCTTTTCTATGATCAGTCTTCTAATTCTTCTTGAAGTCTGGCTTTCTATGTTAAAAAGGAGTGTTGTATGCAGGCTCTGCTTTGCTTGAAGTTCAAATAAATAATTTCATCTTGCATGATTGTGCTATTGCATGCTGTTCGCTTCTCTTGAGTATATAAGTAATTTCCAGATTGGCTTACAGGAGTACATTGAAGAGGCTGGACATTTTGTGTCAGTCATCAATTAGATTAGTTACCAGGGTACCTCTCTGCACTCCTGTAAGTGGCTATTGTACTGCCTGTCTTTGATCACAAGACATCTGGGAAGCCTGGTGCAGGCTTATCTAAAGGACATGGTCTGACAAAGTAGCAACTTGGGCACTTTTCTCCTGGGAGCGTCATCTAGTATCTTATCCTTTGCACTGGATTTTACTAACGGTTTCTCCATTTCTTTGGTCAGAGGTCTTTTGAACTTGTAGTAGCTGAGACCTGGAACGCTTTATACTGTGATGAAAACCTCTCACAAAACAGAGCCCCCTTATGTCATCCTGTCTTAACGGTCCATAAATCAGATGAGGCATTGAGTGATACCTGTAAATACTGTTTATTGCCTGTTTGCTGGTAACCTCTTCTATGTCAGTCTTTCACATAATATTCTGGAAATTTTTCCTAGTGTTCTTTGCCTTCAGCAAATGGTTTTCCTTCTGTAACATCCATATTTGTTCACATGCAAGTGCCGTCCTTTAATTTTAGTCTCCTCCACCTCTGTCAATCCACATGAAGCATTTGTAAAGCAAAATGATATCCCGTTTGCATCCTTACTTTTGCTATTGTAAATACACCGTATTCTTTTTGAGATACACCTGCACACTTATCACCATCCTGTTGCAGTTATGTGAATTTTGGATCCAAGCTGGCTTGCATCTGGCTGTTGCACAAGGTGGGCAAAGCGAAGTGGTGTTTTTAGGAGAGACCAATTCTTCTTGTGATATTCCACTGATCGATAGCGCTTTTCTGTACCTTTTCCGCTTATGATCCATCTTTCCTGACCGTGGTTGAGGAGAGCTGTACGTTATTTTTCAGAGAAGGTCTTTGCAATGCTGTAGTACCATCTCTCAATTGGGCAGTACCTTGCCTAATATGTATATTTTACTACCTTTTAGTCAACTGATGAGCACCCTAGAGTTTGCAGCAGAAACTCTTATTTTTAGCAAGTGTATAAACTGCATTATCTTGCATGTTGCAGTATTAAATTTCATTTGCTCTTTTAAAGTTAAATCTCAGAACGCTTTACCAGGTTTTGAGTCAAATGCAGTTGTTATAAGTGCAAGTTTTACAATGAACCTCCAAGCGTTTGCAAACGTTCACAGCTAAAGATCTGTTCTTCGGCTTGTCTTTTGTGATTATATCAACTGGTTGGCTGTTGTGACAGCTCAATATCATCAGTTGTGGTAGAAAAGTCTTGCCCAGTGTCCTAGAGCTTATTTTCCATCTGTGTACAATTCCAAAAATATAGTAAGCTAAATAGGAGATATAGAAAATAAGTTCAATATCTGTGTTTCTGAACTTCAAATGCTTTCTAAAATGCTACATTTCACAAAGAAAAGTGGAAATTAGAAAATGCCAGTAGAGGGTAGATGAGTTTGTAACATATTAAATCTTGGTATTTTTGCTCTAAGGGACATTTACTTCAATCATGATAAAATCTCACATGCTTTAAGAACTGAGGATTGGGTTCCATGGGGTCAGCAGGTTTTTATTACCTTTAAGATTATTTTTAAACAAAACCCACCAACAACTTTGTTTTATCTATGCAGATATTTCACTGCTAAAAAGTTTTAACGTGAAGATAGAATGGTGAGAAATATAGGCCTGAGTTACAGATCTGTAAGAAGCAAATGGGTATTTTACTACTTCTCCTTTCATGTTTTTGGTTGTTTGGGTGGGTTTTTTTTGTTAGAATTACTGTTCACATAAATATTACATTGAGAAAAACCTTGAGACATGCAAAACATATTTGCTAAGAGAATGATCTGCCCTGTTCAAATTGGCACTCCTGAGAGATGCACTTTTGAGATATAGTTGTGTCTAATATGTGATTTAGACAACTATGAAGTCTTGCTGTCCAAATATAGATATCCAGATGACAGATGCATATACAAATATTCTTCAGGGAATCAAGTTCAGTTGTTTTAAGACAGAACTTGATTTTTGTGAGCAGGAGCTCAAATCTGGAAGTTTGGATGATTTAGTTGACCCTCAGCCTTGTTGGTACTACCACTTCTAATGACGTTTACTGATAAAATTGCTCAGAGCTACATAGTAGTGATTTGTGGTTCTGAAGTTCACTGGTTTAGAATACAGACCTATATTTTTGGAGCCAAAGTAAACAGATGCATTCAGCATGCAATGCTGGAATACAAAGTCTTCTATTAGGAAGATGTGCTGGATTGTTTCAACATTTTGGCCTCCTGCTGATATGAAGCTGATATTCCACGTATGTAAAATGCTTTGCTGCCTCATCTGTGTTTATTGTCATCTTTTGCATCAGAAATGGAATATATTGGGGGTTTTCAATCAACAAATGATCTCTGTTGATCTTTTAATTCTGTTAGCACTTGTTCTTAATTTTTGTTTTTTAAAAAAAATAATGCAAGGTAGTATGTATTTGGCCAAACCCCCCTCAGATCTTTGATGTTGCTCTGCTTGGTCATCAATAACGTAACTACCCCCACTTAACATATTGATTAAAAAAAAACAACTTTTTTTTGCTTTAAAAACAAACAACAAACATTGGTTTTGTATAGATCTTGTTTTTATTAACGACCCTTAAAGCTGTGTCGCAAGATTTTATTCTGGAAGAATTTAGGAATAAGGGGTCAGATTTGCCTTTAAAATTCAAGTCCCACCTAGAGGAAAATATCCCTTTTAAACTCTTGTGTTTGTCCATGAGGGCCCTGCATGCCTACTGTGGATATTTTGAAGCCCAAAGGCAAAGCCGAGGTAAAGAATCCTGGCCAGGGGTCAGCTTGGCCCATTAAGCTGGAAACAAAATCTACCAGTCTGGCCTTCTGGGCGACTCTTAGCAAATTATCTGTGGCAAATTATTATCCACAGTCAGTGGTGTGTGCTTTGGCCCACTGAATCCATGAACCATCTCCTCCATCACAAATCTGAAGAGCTGAGAGGGGATGCAACTCAGGCATGTTGGGACATAAATCCTTGGTAAGGTTCCAGCAGTTTCTTCAAGAACCGCTTTTGCATCTGATTTGTATAAGCACTGTACATTAAGGCAAATATTTCAGCTGTTTTAAGCCAGCGTAGAGTTTCCAAAAAAACAATCTTAACAAATTAGAAACCTTCAATTAATCTGCTTGTTGCAAATTAGAGGTTGATAGCTTCTTACAGGCTGCAGAGTTTAAAAAAGAAGCCTTGTTAACCGAAGCTGGCCATCCAGTGCCCTGTCAGACCATTACTGTGTGCTAAGTCCTGTGTTGTTCAAGCTGAAACAGTAGCACCAAGAGCGTCCTTAACTTCTACCCCTCGCTTTAAGTGTAGAGATTTTATTTCTACATGGTGAAAGACAGATCAGATCAGGGAGCAACTGTGAAAAGGTGCAAAGGTTCTAAACATCAACAAATTATTTCAAAGTAATAAATTGGTGATTTATCTTTCCTTTACTGAAGAGTAAACTTCCTCAAATTACTGCATCTGTTTTCAGAGAAAAATACGCACGTAGATGGTTTCTGTAAAGTGGCTGATGTGCAATAACCTGTTCTTGGGCCAAAGTCCTGCAATATGCCCAGGTTTCATTTTGGTCGTCTGTGATGAGAAAGCCACGTCCTGGCCGAATACTGTGAATTAGTAAATAAGTAGTTTAATAAATAAGTGGTTTAGGTTACCAAATGTGATTTCTATTCTCCTTCATTACATGACCACCAACGCTGTGCAATAGCTCTGTAGATGGTAGAAATTAAAATTCAGTGCTTGCAGTGAATAAAGTACTCACCACAGGAGAAAATATTGTGATGCCTTGGTCAGAAGTTGATTTCAGACATTATGTATGGCTTCTGCCCGTGTGTATGTGCGCGCCTGCCTGCCTCGCACACGTGCATTCAGGGAGAGAGAGATGAAAAGGTCAGATGCCTGCTATGGATGTGATCTTTGTTCATCTTGCTGTGCTGATGAAGTTTTGTTGATTGAATGTAAATATGCCTTAACTCTTCCACAGCATGTACATCAAAGAGAACGTTATTATAGAGAAGGCAGGCATTTGTCGGTACAATGGAAGTAACACTGGATGTGCAATGCTGTTTAGAGGTGGTGCATAGTGGTATCTGGATATATTTGCATCTAAATGAGCTGAGCGTTTCTTTTCATACAGCTTTGATTTACCTCGATTGCTACAGGTTTTTATTCCTCCTGGGATTTGGGGAACCGTATTCCCATTATGCACTCATCTTCCCTTCACGTACTGTCTGCCATCTTCAGTCAATGCCGCCAGATAAGTATATATACTACAGATCTTTTACATCAGAGCTGGTTACTGCGCTGTCAAGCTAGTTACTGTGTTCTGTGCCTCAGGAGGGGCAATGAGTGATGAGTACAGCATTTATTTAAGGACTACTTCTTTTTTACGTTAAGTATTGACTGTATCTGAAGGTGCTTCAGCATTATTAATGTTTATGAGAATGATTGGATGCTAATGTGTAGTTCTAAGTTTTTTGTTTTAGAATTGTTTTGAGAGCATTGATTTTCCTTTTATCTTTTTGACTCCAAAGAGCCTCAGTAGCCCATTAACCAGCTTCCTAAAGATCTGTGTCAGACTCTCTCACTCAGTGAGTTTGTAGATTGCTGTTGGATGTTTCACATATGTCAAGATACTCCATTTGCTACATGTGTCACTTAGTGTGGGTCATCTTAGCAAAAACATTTCTTGGGCCAGCTCTTTTCTTGGTTGCACTGTGTTACACTTCAAAATTGAAGTCACAGTAAATCATTTTAAGTCTCAGTATAGTGCTGATGTATCTTACAGGGTAGTCAGAGCTTTAGCACTCTAGGAAAATAATGTAGAAAAACATCTGGAAGCAAAAATTGTAAATCAAAATACGAAGGCGTAGGTGAGCCTCTTGTTCTGCACATTCTAAGCTTTTGCTTTGAATTAGTGTGAGATCGTTTTGAAATCCTCCTTTGCATCACATAGTCATTCACTGAAGTTTTCTTTCGTATATTCTGCAAACTATACAAAACTTTCCTAACTATTTCAGCATTGGAAAAAGGGGAGCTATCATTTGTTGGTCATTGTTATTTAGATTGTAGTTCCTTCCAAGGAGCCCTAGACAGTTACCAAAGATGGAGGAAGATCTATCCCATGCCCTAAGGACTGTATGGTTTAAAAAGGCAAAGGCAAATACACAATAAGGTGGTAGCAGAGTTGTATGTGTGTGCTCTTCTAATGAGAAGCAGAATTATTGCTGCTGTCTGCGTTTTCATTCCCTTTTCTCATTTCAGTGAGGGATTTCCTGTTTCAATTCTTACCGATTTACCCAGATTTTGTACGTTTGAGTCTTAGGATGTTAAGTATGTTTCCCCTCAGTGGAGGATCTCCAGTATTTCCTTTTTCCTTCCCTCACCAATTCACTGGGACAATCTTGTCCTCCTGACATACCTAATGGGATTTGTCAAGTTCTTGGTGTAGCCATGTTTTATTTCCATGGGTAATGAGATACCGTGGTAGGGCATCTTGTCCTGCCCTAAATGAGACATGCCAAGCCAAACATGAAATGGAATGCCAAACGTTATGTCCTATATGTTTGTCAAGTGTGTGATCTATTTTTTAGAGACCCAACTCAGTACACTGAAATATTTTACTACTTGTGAACTTTAGCTTCTGTTAATATGATTGAAGCAAGTGGAAATGGAAATTGTCAGGGCAATTTAACAAAGAGAGCCTGTAAAACTCATTACATCCCAGGTAGTAAAATCACTTTAGAAGGCACATTCTTCAAACTTGAGCTTTATTCAGTAAACTGCATTGGTGCCTGACCTTTTAAGAGCTTTCTCTTCCTTGGGAGGGAGGAGGGGGAAAGGCCCTGTTGTTCAGAGCTACCTATCTTAAATTATAAACAGCAGCCAGACTTGACTCTGTGCTTTAGATCACACGGGATGACAGAGTGTGCAATTGCTCCAAACAGACAGTTAAATGGCCAGCTATTTAGATGAGTTTGATGTGTATTTCATGTAATTGTATACTCTATAAAGCAGTAAAAAGCCAATGTTGTGTGCTGGCTGTATTTTAGCACAAAGTAAATCAAAGTACCAATTGCAAGTTTGTAATTCAACTTAATCTTTTTGAGACCTGATGCTTTTGAGGAGCTTTAGAGTGATACTACTAGTGGGTGTGCGAGGGTTAAAGTTACTGTTGGGAAAATAATTCCTGTTAGGTCTATATGTAATTTGCTTAGCAAGTTAAATTAGCTTGTGGAGAACTCTCCAGGACCATGGCAGGGTTTCTTCTGCACTGCAATGTAACCTTGCCCCTAAGTGTGCCTCCCTCTGCACTGCCTCCATGCTGGTGTGAATGACTGCCTTTTCCTGCTAAGGTTGTGAATGAGCTGTCAGTCCACTCTAGATAGCAAATTTAAGCATAATTTTTTTCCCAGTTGTAAATTTTTTATTCTTCTCATCAGGTGTCACAAATTTTGATTAGCGGAATACATGAAAAGCAAATGTGTTGTGGGCTGTGTCTCGACCAGTTCGTTATTTCTGTGGTTTTCCATTTTCCAGCATCTAAACAATTATGAGCTGTAGAGATTGCATTTTCCTGTCGCTATCCTCTGCCTGGCTCATGGGCACAAGTCAGGTTGCTCATTAGTGAGCCCACACACTCAGGGTTTAGTCCAGCAATCTTTGAAGTAAATGGAGAGCCTCCCACATATTTATTAGGTGTCAGATCGGACATTTAGGGCACATTGTGGCATTACAAGATTTTGTCTAATTACATGATAAGGCTTTTGCCTTATCTATGCAGTTTTTGAGATACTATTACTTATGGGAACTATGTTAGAGCTGATTGTGAGAAACTGTGAAAAGAGGGAGCGTTTGCCTGCTCTGCAATTTTCATGTTGTTTCATGTATTTTTTTTGCCTTTGGTGCTATGCATTTTTTATTTCTCCTGGATCTGTCACCATCTTATCTAGAGGTTTCCTGAACATGTTTACTGGAAAGTCGATAAAAGACATAAGTGAAAACAAAAGGATAAGAAAGGATTGAGAGTGAGGAATAGAAATTTAAGAAAAGGAAACTTTTGAAAAGAAGAACTGATATAAAAAAGGAATAAATAGGTTTTGGTTTACTGTATGCAGAAGAACTTTCAAATGCATAAATGGTAGTGAGTGCTTCATGCAGAGAGAATAGTCAGGTCCTTAGGTGACAGATAAAAAGCTATGTAAATTCACAGCACTCCTCGTAAGATTTCTCTTTGTGTATGAAATCCACAAAAAGTTTGCCAGCATAAAGAAATGGTAGGAGATGGTTATGCATATAGGTAATTGAACTCTGCAGTAGGTTTTTTTTCACAGAGAAGTACCGATCTTTGTGTATAAATTGTTTCGCATTAAGTGGAAGCTGGTAATACCCCAGATGTAGAGCCTAAGAAGATTCCTTTTTGAAAATTTGGCCTTTTCTTACCCAGAAAAGGAATGCTGCTCACTTGCCAACAGGTGAAATATTCCTATACATCTGTAGCATTTCCTCTTCCCTGTTCAAATTCCCATTTCCAGTGTGTGGCAGCGCCTCAGGATTGTAGCATGGAAAACAGAGCAATCACAGAAGAAACACTAATCTTTCTGAAGATGCTAGGATGTAAAGGATCCACTGTCCTGTGCAACAGGAATGCAGATGAACTTTTGATTATAGATCACGTGTTATGTGGCACGCGTTATGATTTTCTTTCGTAATTACTCTTTCTTTTGCAGAAAACAGAACTAGGGATAGTTAGGAATATGCTCTGTTCCACTAATCAACTTGCAAACTGTCTACTGTAATAGTACTGCTGTAATGTCTTTCTTTAGTGCCCGAGTCTTATGCCCAGTGTTTAAATGAATACTTTAAATATAATGCAGTGCGTTTACTATCCATAGCCAGGTAACCTATAACTATTACTGATGTAGCAAGTAGTTTTGAATGCTTACATTTCTGTAAGCAATATTGATGTTCAGTCAAGGGACTTTATTTGATGATGAAAGAAAGTATTTATTTAAATAGACAGCTTGCCTTCATTTATTATAATTGTTTATTTCATATAAGCAGAGTTTTCCAAAAGTCATACTCTAGAACCAGCTACAAGCTTCCGGTGGTTTCTGCATATTCCACTCTAGGGCTCATAAAAATAATCATGAATTGTTTTATCTTAGTCACACACTTTTAACCAGCAGTATTTGTCCTGTCATTTCTGAAATGTCAGTTTTTAAGGCTAATTATTTCATCTTTGAAAATAAGAGTTAATGCTGTGTAAATATTCATTTCAGCAATCACTCCCTCCCTGCGTGCTCCTCTACTTGAAATGCAGGTCAAATGTTGACAAGAAGGGGAAAAAAAGAAGAAGAAAAGATTGCATTTTGGAAACTGCGCTGTGATTGACTATTAAATCTCATTCTCTATTTATATACTTTGTCGCTCTATTTTCTCAGCTTTTGCAATGCTATGGTTACATTTTAATTTCTGGTCTTTTTTTGTCCATTTGCATTATTTAACATGTGTTGTCTTCAGTATCATCTTCTGCTTAAATGCTTTATTGTTGGTAGGAACTGAATTATGAGTCATTTACAAGACACGTCTGAATGGGCTTAGGAAGAAAAGCCTTCCGTCTTTTTAACAGGTTCTATGAGAAATTGAAACTCAAGGCCTAGTTCAGCAAAATATTGTAAAATATGCCACAATTATAGTATTGTAATTGATCATATTTTTGTGCGGGAGAAGTTCAGCTTAACTATGTTTAAAATGAAGTATATGAACTGCTCGGCAAGCTTTTCTATCTCTAGCTCAGCTCTCTCATAACTGGAGCTCTGATGTTCAATTCAGTCGGGGCATGGGCAGAATGAGTTCCTGGGGAAATCCCTACAAAATTGGCCTATAAACATGGCCCCCTTACTAATGAAAAGGACCGAGGCTGCCCTTGGAGCACGGAGTTGTATGCAGTGAGCTGAGTCAGTGCACTGAATATGAGGTTTCCAAGAAACTGTGCTGTCTTGAGGTGCAGGTGATGTCTAGGTCATTACGTGTAAGCAAGAGCTGGTCACAGCCTTGCCTATGGGTTTTGACTGACTGTGGTTCCTCCACAACTTGGGTGAGAGAAAATGTATTAGGCTGTATTTGGTTTAACTGCCTGGAGTAATGGGAAAAGATACATTTTAGAAAGCGGTGAGGAAATCATGTCTACCTAAGGCATTTAGTACCAAGCATAAAGTAAAACGGCACAAATTCTTGGAAATTTTTTGACGGGTAGATGGTAGGAGTGTTTAAAGGCATAAGACTCAGACCCGTTTGTCTTCAGCTGTCACGACTGTGTGTACTGGACAGCAAATGCAGGTGTTTGATATAGACACCATTTTGCTGGTAATGTGAAACTACTGGTAGCGAACTGAAATTATACGTAGATTTATTACGGAAATGGTAAGTAGTCACAAGGAGAATACCTACAGTGACTCCCTGACGTGATTTCCCTTCATAGATTTCATGGAAAAAAAAAAAAAAAAAAGCTGTTGTCAGGAAGCATGATCCCCTGTTAAGCTATTTGGTTTTATTAACAAATCGTTCATATTTTTATGTTAGTCACTGGGTGTATTTCTTTTGTCTTACTACTTATTCTTCCAAGTCATGGAATAATTCCAGGATATGATTAATTGCCAGTAATTCTAACCAATTTTAGTGGGATTTGAAAGCTTTCAGTTCTTTGCAAGACCCTGTGTATAGTGATAATATCTGTCCTCTAGATGTGTATATAGGAGGCTAGATCTGTATTTGACAGAACTAAACATTATTAAGCCCATTATGTATAATTCTACGGAATATAAATCTTTTTTCTATTTTGAATATTTCTGTATTCTATTTTGAATAGCATATGTGTATAGTTTCTAGGGGGTTTTAGAAAAGAAACTATACTTTGCCTCATTGCAATAGTAAGCAGCGATGCTGTTCTCTACATTTTCTACAAAAACTGCTAAATTTCCCCCCAAAAAAATTTTACGTGACAGAGAGGAGATACTTAATACATAATTTTAGCTTGATTTCACAGTTAAGTGATCCAATAACTATTTCTGGTATAGCAGTGTTTTGAGTAAGATGTTGATGAGTACTAAGGCTGCTTAACTGGCAACATGGTATATCTGTATACTTGATACAAACGCCCAAAGCAGGGCTTACCATAGCGCTGACTTAAAATATCCAGCCTGTAGTTTTCTGGGGAAAATTTCCAAACTGGTAACTGCGTCATATTTTCTCTCAAAACACTGTTTGTTTTCTGTAAACAAAGAGCAGCTTTTGTATAGGTAGTTGAAAGTACAAAGGGGTCTCTTGGCAAATCATTAATCTTGTTTATAATTGCTAGTCAGCATTGTGGTTCTTTTCCATAAATTAGAAGAAGAGGAGAGTTAGCCAACATCTTGTGTTTCCTGCGGCAGGGAGCAAGAAGAGTGCTGGTTGTCAGGGGCAAGGACCCCATTTGATACTTGTATTAATGTATAATACATTAGGCATTACTCATTAGTGGGGAAGGGAAGGGTGGAGACAGATGGGGAGGAAAAGAAGAATTGACTTGATTTGTTTACTTCATTAGAAAGGTGGAAGATGGGCTTAACTCCTCCCCAGCTTCCATAGGTTAAATTTTTACCACTCTCCTTCTGCTCATCAGTAATTACAGGAATGCCCGTGTTCCCTCATGCTGTGTTTCGTGTGAGCGCGTGTGTGTACACAGGTGTCAATCAGAAAGTGGCCCCAGTTTCACGCCACAGGGTGGGCATTCACACGGGGGGCTGGCAGGGCAAGGACTGTGAGGAGCGAAGCTCTGGCCCGACCCAGAGGAGATCTTCTGTAACTGTCACCACTGGAAAAGGCGGTTGATCTCTCTCCTTCTCCTTGAGGATGTTCATCTCATTATTATTTTTTCAGGGGCATGGCTGCCTCACCGAGGCACAGCTCATGGTACGGAGTGGAAGCTGAGGGACCTTCAGAGAGAGGACTCTCTTCTCCTTCCTCCCTGTGTCTCGATGCAGAGCTGTTATTTTATTCATTCAGAGGGAGTGTCTGAGCTTTCCCAGTCTGACAGTAGAGACGGGGAAAGAGGAGACTGCCACCCTCCTTGCCCCGGGCTCAGAGCGGGTACAGAGCGACCGCTGGGCTCCCCACACCCTGCTGCCCTGCAGGGATCATGGAGGCAGGGGGCTGGACTTCTGTGTCCCTCTGTCCTCCCTTGTTGCACCTCTGTAGTTTGTTCCTAACTTTTCATAAAGGAAAGCTCTTAATTAGCCTTCTTTTCAGGGCTCTGAGTCTGACTCTGCTGCTCATGAAGAGCTCTTTAGGTAAGTCAAATGTGGGGTGTTCTTCCGTTCTGCGTTATAACACAGCTTGTCAGCTCAGGGATTTCACACACTGGTATTGCAAATACTTTTCTCAGGACTATTACTCTTACAAAGTGCCTTAAATGTATTAAAAAAAAAAAACCAAAAAAAACACAAGGAAAAATGCTTGTCCTGAAGAGATTGCACAGTGTTGGTGCTTGTGGATTAAATATGTAGAGCGTGCAGCTATGCTGCATACGGCTTTTAATACCGAAGCATTCAGCATTCTCCTGTGATAAAGGCTGGAGTATTGCCTGCATCCTTATATGTTTCTGGATAGGGCATAATGATTTTGAGGATGTGACCAAGAAAGCACGCAACTCCAAACAATCATGCTCTTACTCTGCATGCCAGGCAATAACGTGTTCTTGACGTGACATTTTCCCCTTTCCCAACCTTTATCCACCTTGTCTAGATTGAAACCTATTCTGGGAGTTCCCTTATGCTTTATTTTTAAACTGTCCGTCAAAGTCCAGTGCTTAACTACCATAATAGAAAAAATAAACAACAGCAATTACAATAAAAAATTAACGGACTTTATACTGAAAGTTGCATATGCAAATTTCCAGTGTTACTAAGACCTTTTAATACACTGTACAAAATTCCTCTGCAGCAAAAAAGCAAAAAGTCTTTCTCCGGCCACGTGCCTTCTGGACAGTAACACTATGACGTTCCTGCACAGTAAAATTTCCCAAACTCTTCTCTGGTTAAATGCCTGTGCAAAGATGCATGCACCACAGGTACTGCAAAACAGTACCCCAAAATTCCTGAAAGCATGGGAGGCCACATTACATGTGGAATCAGAAATGCTGGTCATCTGGTCCCCTTATAACCTTCTCAAGGGCTGCTAAAGTGGCAATCCTCCATCCCCAGTTTGAAAACTGCTGCTTTCCAGGCTAGGGATTACATCCAGCTTCCTGGTGTACAAAGTACAGGTACGATGTAGTTTAGAAATCTGATTGCACGAAGACAAGTATAAAGGCAATGTTTGTTTACAGGGGAGTTAATATTCTAAATAATGTTAACAGAAACACAGCAGAAAAACACGAACATGGGATGCAATGGAAGTCAGTGCTTGGAAAATACTATTTGCATACAGCTCCGATCACTGGTGTTATTTCTGTTCATGCATGTTCCTCAATTCTCTTTCCCATTTTATTCTGTTTTGTTCTTTGCTTGGATTTTGCTGGTTAGTTTTCAAGATGAAGTCTGTGAAGAAGGACCAGATGGTTATAGAATTAGGATTACGTGGCAGAGAGTGAGCAAATCATTTTATAACATGAACAAACTTCAGGTTCTAGCTTGTTTTCCCTAGATTGGAGAGCCCTCTATTAAATTTCTGTTTCCCATATGGGTATTCGTAGGCTAGATCAAGTCACCTCTAAACCATCTCTTTGATAAGTTAAATAAATTGATCATCTTGCATCTCACAGTGCGAAGCAAATGCTTTGATCCTTTCATCAGTCTTCTTGCCTTTTCCACTGCAACTGCTCTGTTTTTTCCAAGTCCTTCCTAGTCTGGAAGGGAGAACTTGGACCTCACAGTTCCTGTATTGTGAGCACTAGAGCCAAAGGCAGAGACGGCGTTGTACTTACCCATCCTGTTTCTCCCCTTCCTCACATTAGCCTCTTGGAGCAGCGTTACACTAGGAATTCATGTTCATCTTGTCATATAGCTTAACCTCGAGACTTTGTCAGAGGTACAGCTCAGGGTCAAGCTCACCCACCACCTAGAAAAACGCTCTTTATTTCTTATTCCTAGATTGAAGTCTGTATGCTTTTTAAATAGCACGTGGTTTGATTATGTTGATGCACAAGAGAGCATGCTGATGTCAACTTTTAAATCAGTTTGATCTGGAGGTCTAGTGAGAATAAATATTTTTTCTATTTCCACTGAAACCAAGGAGTGACAATATATCTGGAAAAGAAGAAAAAACACTTTGAGATGCAGGTGAAATGGGAAAAGAATTATGCATAGAATTGGTTTGGTTTTGTGTGTGTTTCTTGTAAACCAATCCATTAATTCTAATAGCCTGGCTTGGAATACTAGTTTCAAAAGTCAGAGTTTTGGCATTATTTAAGATGGTTGTTTTGTGTTCCCATGTTTATATAACAGACCTCATGTAACTGAGTATGGAGGGGGGGAAAGAAAATCCTTTGATCCTTCAGCAAAATGTTTTTATGTAAGTAGCCTTCTCATGGTGAGCTCTGGAAGTCTGGACAGATCGTTGTCCATCTGTTTTTACAACTTTCTGTGATCACCATCCAGCAAATGCTGTTTAATCTACAGAGAATAAACACTTCCAGAGTTGACAATGTGCTTCCCAGGTGCTGAGGGGGAGGGTCACGAAGCCTGAAATTTAGAAAAATAGTCATCCAGAGAAAACAAATACCCAGGGAGACTTTAGGGAAAAATCCCATCTCTTTCATTTTCCCTTCTTTTTAGAAACCAGAGGGTCTTTTGGAAGGAAATATAAAGGTATTTGTGACTCATCTTGTGCTGTATAGGCTAGTGCAAAAGGAGGGAGAGATGCCAACGACGCTTAGAGTCAGTAGCTCCTTTTTTAAGATTAAAGGAGTGCGAAGGAAACGTGTAAATGTTTGTGCAGAAGGCTAATGAAACAAATGCCCATAACGGTGTTTCCATGTGGAGTGCCGTTGATTGCTGGACGAGGGATGGGAGGCCCCGGAACGCAGCGTGGAAACGAGTGGCTGGTGTCTGGATCATGTCATGGCAAGGAGCCTTCGCAGCTCTGAGCCGATCGCTGCCCCCATTCGGGCTGAAACCTAACATCCCCTCCCGAAAGTTACACAGCTAGCAGGTAACTAGCCCTCATTACTGTTCATCCCCAATACTGTGCCTCTCTAGGTTACATTCAGATTAGAAATTCTGTACTGGTTTTCTCACCCCAGGATAAGCTTGTCGGGCTTACTGGTGCAGGATGTAAGCATTGTACGTATGTTTTCATGTTATGGTAACAAAAAAGCATATGCCACTGGTGCTGGTGCTGGCATACCTACAGCATTGCTAGCTTCTTTGTATCTGGCGCTCGGTTGTATGTTTTGTGCGCCTCTGTGAGCGTGTTTATGTTTCTATTCGCAGGATTTTCCTTCGTGGAAATCCAAAGGGCATTACAGAACCTATGCACCAAACCTCCTGCAGTGCAATGCCCTGCATCAAATACTCTGCACTTCTGAAATACCAAAGTTAGTTTGAATATCCAGGGTTCTTTCCTTATCTTTCTTAGCAGTTTGTCACTCCGAAGTATACAGGACTCTCTATTCATAGAGAGTTTATTCCCAAAAATGTTCAGTAGATTTCAGTCCCAGACCTTTTTTGCAAAATTTTTGGGGGAGTCTTTCTCTGCGTAAAAGGTTAGTAAAATATAGAATATGTGTATGAGCCTACCTTTAGCGCCAAACTAGCTTCTGTGTCTCCCTGACATCCTTCCACCAAACGCATCACCTGTGTGCGTCAGGGTTTCTGAAGGGGCAGTGGAGGAGGGAATGAAGTGATTTGGCTGCTCAACTGCTTCTTTGTGAGCTTTTTGGAAGGAGTGTGACAGGGCTCTACTCTTGATCAGTCCTCAAGTACATAAGAATAAATCTTGTCCAAACACACGCCTTTGTCTGCGGCAGTTTCAAAAGCAAGTTGCCCTCTGTGATTCCATCTGTGTTTTCTCATCCCATATTTAAGGCTTGGCGGTTTTAAAATGTAAGTAAGCGTTTCCCATCTTTGCCTCTAATCCATAAATATCACGTATCATCTAAGCTGCTGAAATTAATCAGTGTAGTGAAGAAACCACATACACACCCCAACTGGCCTTCTTTTATGGCTGGACTAGGCCAACAGCACTGCCTGCCAGCAGTATCCATCACTGCCAAACGTGAGTCTACTGGATGAGCAGCAGTAGGTTCATGAAGTATTTTGCCACTATAGGTCAAGCAACTGACTAGGAATATTGGCAGGATCACTTTGCAAGGGTGTTATGTGATGAGAGCTGCTGCATCTTAGAAAATGAATTTTAAAATGGACTGTGGAGCTAGCTCAGGACGAAAGGGTCCTGTGTCTCTGACTGAAAAGCTGTATAAACTAACAACAGCCAAGACAAGATGTAATTGCTGGGGAAACTCCATCCCCTGAATGTGGCTGGGTCAAGTTCAGGGTCAGCACACTTCTATTCTGGACAAGAAAAGTCATACCCATTCCTTGCCACCTGGGAACACCAAACAACTGAGATTACTGGGGTTTGCTTTGGTTTGCTAATCAAAGTGGGAGACAGAACTTCTTTTTTGTTTATTGTGCCTTAGGCTACTTAGAACTGCATCAACTGTTTTCATCTTGCTAATTATCTGTAGTAAGGAAGGATAATGAAAATTTAAAAATAATTCCTGCTGTCGTTCTGTTACCCATATGTATTTTTCTAGCCTGTCATGATTTTCTGTTAATCTAGAGGATATTCTCTATTCACCACTATGAAGTTTAAAAGCAGTAATGAACAAAGATAATTTGTGAATTACATCGGTTCAGAACAGACCTTTGTGGTTATACGGCGAGGCCAAAGTCAAAAGGCATTGTTTTTGACATAGTGCTTTATCATCTGCAGAGCTTAAGTTCTATTTCTTCTTTGAAAGCCGGGAGATGCCTGCTGAGAACTGGTTTATGTCAGGTTGACCTTACCAGCAAGAGACACTGTGAGCAAATGTCTTTAAAAGGGGTGCTGATGAAACACTTATTTATTTACCGCTCCATTACTGATAGTACTTTGAGACATAACCTCCTTGCAGAACCTCATTAGGTTCATATAAGGGTAAAGGAAAGAATAGGGGAAAAGTACTTTTTCTCGTCAATACATATTATTTAGATTTAATAACTAAATACGTACATATATGTATATATATATACACACACACAGAGGTCTAGAAAATGCTTGCCAGGATTCAGGGCTCTAGCATAGGATATGTTGCCTCAAAAATACTCTGAAGCATGGCATGTAGTATTGATTATGGAAACAATATCCACCTCTGTCACTTCAGATTTTGGCCCTTCTCTCTGGGCTGCAGAGGTGTGGGTGACATGGTGGAGAGTACTGACCCCCTGCGTTAAGAGGTGATGTAGCCTACTGGACTCAAATTTGGGATAGCATGGATGCTGTTCCACCCTCTGTTGCTGGCCTACTGTGTGACACTGGTCAACTCATTTCTTATCACCATCTTTGTTCCTCGCTCTTGCTTTTTTTCACACTTGATAGTTTTCACTTTTGGACACTTCCTTATTTTCTGTGTGTGCAGAACATAGCACGGAGCAGAGCTTCAGTTACTGTGGCATAAATATTAGTGAAGAGAAAGAGAGAAGCACTTCTTACTGGTTGTCACTCAGTGCTTTTTCCATTGCACTCTAGGGGATAGTGTGGCCAGGTTGACGGCAAATTTGGAAATGGATAGAAGGAAAAAAAAAAAGGGCTTTTCTCAAAGTGGTCCCCCTGCTGCCTCGGCATGGTGTGGATCCTGCTCTTGGGAAGCTGGACGTTAGCTTCCTGCGTGTGATGGAGCTGGTGGCTCTGCTGGTAATACACCTGCTTAAGTGCTTTTTGCTGGATAGCAGCCCGAACAAATTGTGAATTCCTTATCCTCTCGTATCTACATTACTGAGTGCTTCAGAGCCGTAGCAAGGCATTTTAGTGTCCGGGATAACACCTTGTACTTGGCAGCTCTCCTGCTCCCCCCGCGCGGTCTCCAGAGTGTCAGCACCTGGGATGGGGGAGGCTCAGGAAGCAAGTACCAGCCGCAAGGCAGGCTGCTGCAGCCCACCTGCGCGGCTGCCTGGCTCCTGCCACCGCTGCGCTGCTCCCCCTCTGTCTTCATTTGGAGATAAACACAAATGGTCGGGGAGGGCACTGCTTTTGCCGAGCAGAGTCTACTCTCCCTCCCGACGTGAAAAGATTTGGGCAGTGGCCAGAGGCAGGCGGCCGGAATGCTCCCACCACCCAGTTTGGGTTCTCCTTCTGTCCCTGGCCCCATATTCCCTGCTGGAGGTTTCCCTGTCCTGCTCCAAGCTGTGCTTCTGCCAGCGTCAAAAACTCGCGATCTGCTTGTACACAGTCACTGCTTCTGAAGAGGAAGTTTTACGTGGCATGATCTTATTTATTTTGACTGGTCCCAAATCCACCATTACAGTTGATCCATTTATACAGCAGCCCCGTAACTCCTATAGTTTTGACAGTAAGCCCTTGTAGGTATGTCTACCTCCAGGAAAGCCTTTGAGATGATTGAAATGTAATTAAAAAGTGAAGACCAGATGTTTCTTCCCAAATTATGTTTTCAAGATCACAACATTCCTTTCAAAAGGGAGGAGAGGGAAGAGAAACAAGAGAAAACTTCTACTGTTCTGCTTTAACAAGGGAATTTTCTAAGGAATATACAAGAAAAATCTGGATTTTGTTCATTCTTTTTTTTTTTTTTTCCTTCCACACTGAAGTTTGTAAGCAGCTTGAAATGGTAATAAAACAAAGTGGACTTTCCGTTCCATTGTGCAAAGCCAGCAGATGTGTTTTTCCCCACTGCACCTGCTTTGGTGCTCAGCCTTTCCAGAGAGAGAAGAGGAAAAAAAAAAAAGCTGAATTTTTTGCTGGAACAGTGCTTTACTAGTATTTTTTTTTCCTGTAATTTACCACAATGAAAATGTTTTCTTGGATTTACTTTTAAAAATCCTTCATTCCATTCTAGGAAGGCAAATAGAGATGTGGAGGAGTTGGGAGAGAGAACCCACATAGATCCAAAGCAAAAGAGAATGTTTGAATAGGTGCAAATCCTTTACAGTAAAACTGCCAGAAAACACACAGCATTAACGTAATTATGACATGAAACTGGCAAATTAGACAAGATATGCTCCTGCCATCTTTAAACAAGTCGCTTCTTATCCAGACAGAAGGATGACTTGATAGGTTGAGGTTTCTTCCAAGTATTTAATTTTATTCTCTGGTCTGTGTTTTATGTTGTCCTGGTACAGTCTCTGACAAGAAAAAGCCCTGTCAAAAAGAGGGTTTTTTTTTGCAGGAGGGTATGATGATGCTTTGTGTCTTGGAGACAGCAAATATGTGGGCAAACTTCACAGGTATTTGCTTACTATCTTTATAAAAGGTTAGGTACAGTTGTGTTATTTATCTTACCAATTTAAGCTGACTTTTAAAACTCAAGTGCTATTAAATGACCTACAAACCAGTTGAGGACATACTAAGTCTACTTTATTTCCAATAAGTATATTTGTTATTATTCTAGGCAGCACACACATTTGCCATGACCATGAAGGAAGAAGTTCTTGGTTAATGGTCACTAGGACCACATGGCTATAAGTTCTGTTTCAAAGTGGGACCTTCAATAACTGTTTTTTTCATGGTTTTGGTACTTTTCAGGACGTTCATTGTGAAAACTATTATGTCCTCATTAATAAAACCAGATTTAGTTGTTCCATTTTTAAAATCTATTTTATTTTTAAATAAAAGGAAATGATTAACCAATCCCATTTCACTCTCCCAGAAGAGCATAAATACTTGAGTAGCTTAGCTCTGGAAGTAGCACTAGTACTCCCATAGAAATCATGAAGGAACTTTTAGCAACCAGATCAGTGTGATGTTTTCTTAAGCTGATGCTCCAAAGCATTCGACACTTCTGTCCAGACCTGGGGGTGGTAGTGAGCAGTCGACCCTTCTGTCCTTCACTAGATTCAATGAAGACTCTAAGGTGTTGTACGTTCCCTTCTTGGACATTGCTGCGACCAACGATGCTGGAGTGACGCAAGGGGACCAAAATGATTTCTGATCCTGAACTCCTCATTCACGTGCTTCATCTTAAAATCAGCATAATCCTGTTAAATTCTTTAACAGAGAGAAAAATGGGCAATGGTAGCTGAGCTGAGAACTGTAGGGCTTTGCCCAAGTCCAGCATTTAGGTTTTGTCTGCAGTAAGAAGCAGCATGGACTAATGGGAGCAGATCCGGGGAGAGTAGTGGTGCTGCATGTTGTGCATTTTAGCAAGATTTTATTTCACACTAGTTCTCATCAGGTCTTGTAAGACCACATGCCCAGTAGTGGTGGAAATACTGAACTTCTGGGTAAATTTAATCTGAAAAAGACCTGAGTTCCCGAGCTCCACAACCACTCTGTGCTATGAACCAGCACGTGGCAAGTGGGAATAATTAGGAAACTTGCGTCAAAGACACATTCCTGATTCACACTAAAATGCAAATGTAGATGCAAGCTCAGTGAGCTTTGTGCCTGTTTATACTCAGGCTGCTTTGCACCTCTTGGAAAATGTGAAGGAAGCAAGTGAGAGTAGATTAGGCTATGGGAATAATTGCACATTGGGTAAGTGAGAATCAAGGCTAGTAATTGCCTTAATTTATGTTGTAAATAACTTCATATAGCCATTATATAGGAAAAAAAGCTTAATAGAGCGAGTAGCTTGTTTTATAACGTTAAAAGGAAATACTGGATTGTCTTTTTTCTCTATCGTTATCTGTTCGTTAGAGTGCAGACTCTGTTTTTCAGTTACGTGAGCCCTTGATGTGTGATGGCCCTTTGGAACGGTACTCCTCCTCAATATATCCTTGTAATACCATGGCATGTAGTGTCTGAAATAACAGTTATCTAAAAGCATGTAGAAGAAAAAATGCAACCTATGTTTTGGATTCCATATAAATATCACTTCAGTGATTTATGCATGACTAATGTTATCATGGAGAAAATGTTTTTTTCTTTATTGTAGTGTCTGCCACCATGTCTAATAGAATAGGGTCTGGGCTGAGGACCCACAGAGTTCAAAGCCTGAGCTACGGTGCTAAGCGCTCATGTTGAGTAGGGTTGCAGGCACCTGGACTCAGGCACATAAGGTGGATTTAACATACATTTGGTAGAGGATTGCTGTAATGGTTTTGTACCTTATGTTTTAAGGATTGGAGGAGTTTTGTAAGGAAGGGTATGTCCAGGTACTCAAAGGCTGGATCATGAAGTGCAGTTAAGTGTCCCATGCGGTGCCAGAGCTGGTCAGTGGCAGAGAAGTAAGCAGAGTTAAGATGCCTTTTTCCTCTGGCCTCCTTTCTTAAGTAGACTAAAATGCTTTTGCAAATTGTAGCTATTTATAAGAGATTCTTATCTGGGCTGTGTCGCCTTAGATTTGCTATCATGGCAGTCCCCTGGCTCCCAAAAACTGTGTTCTAATCAACCTCATTGACACCTCTATAATTAAATGGGGAGACAGGAGGCTGAAGAAGTGGAAAAGAAGATAAAGTAACAAGGAGGCCTTCAAAACAGAGCTCAGAAGTCTCTGGAGCCACTCCTGACAGAAGAAGATTGGCAATTCCTGAGTTCTCAGGATTTAATACAAATTGGGGGGGGAATAAATCAGATATTTGCTTGTTTTATAATGGTTGGCTGCTACATGTGTTCTTCCCCCGGTATTTTATATCAGTGCTGTAGATTACCACGGCAGAGAGTATCACTGCAGACCTTCGTGTCATCTGGAGCTTCACAGTACTATCTTAGAATGTAAAATATTTTGAAATGTGCAAAACCAGTCTGAACCTCATCCTCCTCCCTCTCAACTCCAGTTGTTTCTGCTCTACCTCCTTATCTCTCTCAGCCTGTTCCTTCCCCCCCCAGCCTCTTTTAGTCCCAGACACTTAAATACCTGCTGAGCAAATTTTGATTATGGTTTGGGAAAGAAATGTTTTGCAAAGAGTTGAGGGAGAGGAGAAGGGTGCCTTCTGCTAAATTTTTGGCTGATTTGAGAAATAAGCAGTCCCAGATGCTTAATGGAAAAAACCTGAGAGCTTCCAAACCTCTTCAGTGCCGCCAGTGTCACTGTACATGACAGTGCCTGAGCGTATGTGCGTTTTCAGTGTTAACCCTGCAGCAAGAAACCTAAAATAAATCAGACTTGTAAGAAGATCACTATCTGCCTTAGTATTAATACCTTATTTATTTGTAGTAGATTGCTAAGAGGAAGGCTCTCAGTTCCTCTTTGTACAGAACGTGTTGGGATGTAGAGGACAAAGGGCGTTGTGGGAGGGCAGGTGGGTGCTAGTCCTCTTCTGGTGACACAGATGGAGCCCACGCTGGGTGGCTGTTGCTGTGGCTTCTGGTCTCTTGCTTGCTCTGGGGCTGCCGAGCCCTGCAGGGGCTGGGACCGCCGCACCTCCCTTTCCTGTGTCACTGCATGGAAGAAGATGTGCCTCCAGTGGGGCTGCCCGAAGGACAGCAGCTCTGCTACATGTCAGTGGGTTGTGGCTTCAAAATCCTCCTCTGGAACCATATGGGAAAGCAGGATTGTGCCAGACTGTCTGGCCTGTTTTGTTTGTTTTCCTTTTTATGTTTAATGCTTTTGTTGCAAATTGGAGGAGAAGTCCTCAGCAGCTCTCCTGTGAGCGTGTGGCCAGAGAAGGGCGCAGGTACACGTGTATGGAGGATGCTGCCGGGAATGCATGGTTTCCCAGCTCTGCTCCTGAGGGGGTTTTAGGTGCAACTCCAGCTATTTCTACCAGTGTAACCTTGCAGCCTGTCCTCCCGAGCTACGGGTGCTAATTTTAGCCGCCCAGGCTGGGCTATGTTTGTCCCTCTCACCCAAAGTCTGCTCCAGCTTTGTTTGCACTTGTTGCTTTGTTTGGGCACTACCTACCTGTCCTTAGCTGATGAAAATTTATGTAGGAATCTAGGACAGGAGGATTTGTTCTCTAATTTTAAAATCAGGCTTTTTAATAGTCTGTGCCACAGGTGGGCATCTGTCGCTTCCTGGTTTTCCTGGTATCCTTTCCAGCCTTCGGACTCCTGGTTACTGCCTGTCTTGGGACAGGGTTGTGCAATTTTCCCATATTTGGATTTGAATACCCTGAGCAGGAACACGTGTGGGGGATTATCTCAGCAGGCCTGGTTTGGACCCAGCACCTGCAGCTCTCTGCCCCCTGGGAGCACCATAAACGGTGACAGTCATAAATGGCAAAAATCTTGCTTAAATCCAAGTAGTATTCCCTGAGCACCAAAACGCTGAAGAGAAGGCAGATCTAAGCAAAAAGTGCATGCACGTGCCGTCTCCTTTAAGTTTTAGGAGAGGCCAAATTCCTTCAGACTTTCTGTGGTCTCTGTCACGTGTGGTCCATGACAGCACCTGCAAATGGCTTCCTGCTTCCTCTCCCCTTTCTACCAATTTTTTTTAACTGCTATTCTCCCTCTCGATCTCTACATGTTCAATACGTGCTTGTGCAAACTTGTGCTTGCACTGGAGATGAGATACAGGTCCCTCAAAGCTGGTCATGCTCCCCCGTGTATCTCGAGATGGCTGGTTTCAACCCTGGCTTGTGTTAAGCTCTAAACCAAGGCAGCCAGAAGGTACATTTGAATCATTTACTGTGATTTTACGGTCATCGCTGCCCATGTTGCATGTGCTGTTCACATCACTATTCCCCAGCGCCTCTGTGCCCACTGTGGACCCAAGACTTTGCCTCCCAGAGCTGCATGTTAATTAGCAGGATTTTTATGATGGGACCCACATAGCGTCCATCTGGGCTCAGCCAGTGACAAGGTCAGTGACTGCCAGCTGGAGAGCTGCTGAAGGAGTACTGTAAAATAAGCAGGACCTAATGAACGTAAAGCTCTTCTACAGCCCACGGTAGGGAAACACAGAACATATGTCATTTATCTTTATGTACTATGTTTGTTACCTGTGTAAGATTGCTCACAAAGCACTTCTGAGAGCTTTCAGAGAAGTAAATTCTGCCAGAACAATGACTAAAAGCTTTAGTCTGCTAAGAAACTTTAATGAGTGTGTATTTGTTTACTGTGTTAAATTATTATTCGGTAATGGAAGAAAATAGGAAATGACTCAGACTGCAATAAAAAGTATTTTTTTTCCAATTGCAGCAAATGTATTGCATGGAAGTTTGTGGTTTATAAGTAAATAAATAATGAAAGATGCTATTCCAAATAAACCTGCTTTGTTTTGTGTTGGTTTCAAAACAGCAGTGCAGGATATGTATCAATAGGTAGAAGTAAAGGGAGAGACCTTACAGAGGTGAAACATAGGCAAGCTTTGATGAACACAAAATCTTTTTCTGTTTTTTATTTTTTATTTTCTTCCTGTGCTTTGCGGTATGCCCTTTCAGAGTTCTTATCTATTCTCCTTGTTTATGAGGTGGGTTTTGATTGTTTGATTCCCATGTGTTTGCCTGCAAAACATTACCGGTAAGCAGAAACTAATTGTCTGCACTGTACAGCTCTCTTGGGACTTTGAGCTCCTTGAAGTTCCCTTGGTTATATTGCTGGTTTTCTTTCCATTTTCAGAAAATTTGACTGTGAGTGCAAAGGATTTGTGTAGTAGCCATAATGCATTTTATATGATAACCAGAATATTAAGATCCCAAAGCAGTGGAAATGACTAAATGCTTGCAAAGGACAATGAGTGTCAACTTTCTGAGCTGAAAGATATGAGTATTATGATAAATAACACATGCCAATGTACTAGCTATTATCTCTGACTTCGACGTAACAGAAGATGCTCGGCCTGCTTGATTTATTTTGCAATGTGTTGTGTGAACAAATTATCTTTATCCTGATCATATATATTAATCTACAGTATCGCCTGACTAGTTGCTGTATTCTTTGTTGAAATATGTTAGGTGAATTTATTTTTCATGAAGAAATTCTATTTATTGAGACCCTAAATATTCTGATACTTCAATGCACTGCTGCAGTCCTGCCAAGTGCAATTTTCTGAATGTGGAATCAATGAAACTTCAATTTATGTAGGCTTTTTATCAGTTTTCATTATTTCTACCTTCTTCCTTCTGGACTTTAAAAACTTGTTTTACATCTCTCTCATTTCTGTGTAGGACCCTTCATTATGGATCTCACTGGACCACTTAACCTCACTTTGCTTTGCCACTTGCAATGGTGGATAAATATAGTGGTGAAAATGGTGAGGTTTTATTGACCTTACAAAAAAAACCCACCCCAAAACAACAAAAAAAGCTGTAGATATGTATTTAGAAAAAAAAAAACCAAAACCCTAGAGCTTCTAAAACGAATAGTGAAAGTATCTCTTTTCTTCAGAACAGTTAATAATTCAGAGCTTAAAGAACTCATTTAGTCTTTGGTGGCTTGGGTTCAGTCCTGTGTCAGTCTAATTTGAAGCAGGGGCTCTAAGGAGGGTCTCTTACATGCCAGGTGATTGCCCCCCCATCAAGTTATTGGCTGGCTTGAAAGTAGCCTCTCTCATTTTCTCTCACCCAGACCTTTCCCACCTTGTATGAATAACTGAATAATCGTTGGGGCAGTGCAAGAGACTAAAGCTATAGCCTGCTAGGTATCAGGGATGTAGGGCCTTGAACCCAGAGCTCTGCGTCCTGCCAGAGAAGCCCGGGGTCCCTGTGGGACCTCGTGCTGTCAGGTTGTGTCCTACATTTTAATGTTCTTTTCTGGTTTGGACAAAGGCAGGATAATCCACCAGCTATTCTTACTGACCTGCGTTCTCATCACTGCTTCAAAGAGCCATTACAACGGGCTGCGTAGCCATCTCTGTATAGGTTTTCTTCCTAATCTTCTGTGTGCTGTAAGGCATACCACTTAATCCACAGAGATACCCTGTTGCACTCCTGGCTCTCAGGCTTCCTTCTGTTGTACACAGCAAAAAATAGTTTATTCCCATCGTAAACAATGCCTGTTGTTTATCAGTAGCTTTGATTGTCTGAGACTGTGCAAAAACCTACCATCAAGCCCGTTTTGTTTATAATTAAACCTAAACTCATTTGGTGGTCAGGGAGTCTGAGTTTTTGAATTTATTTTTTTTTCCTTTTTCTGTACTAACTCAGTGATAATGATAATAACGGTAATGATGAGAACTAATCAGTGCCTTCTTCACTGAAATTCACTTAACCAGTGTAGAGCACAGATATTGAGGTTTCAGTGGATAAAAAGCAGAAATGCTAGAGAGGGGAAATCTGTGTTCCCATAACGAGAGGCAGGTGTCAGAGACCCAGCGCAGATTTCTTGCCGTTTTGCTTGCAATATGAGCTGTGGACCTCCTGGGTTCAGCAGTGGCTTCACTGAAGATTGTGGCAAAACTTCCGTACACTTCGGTCATGTTTTCAGAAAAACTGTCTCTGCACCATCTTGTGTCATTTGATCCTCACCTTAACATAGACAGTATGGAGACTTTATTATTTGTATTAGAGTAAGAATGGATCAGGCCCATGACTCCACTAAGTCCTGTATAAATCAAAAGAAAAGAGCAACCCTTGCCCCAAATAGTTGAGATTCAGGTGGGAGACAGCAGGTGATGACAGATGCGGGCTAATGCTCATCATGCATTAGAGGTTGGCCTCGTACCTGGATGTTGTGGCATCTTCATCACCATCTCTGTATGCAGAGAGAGAAAGTTGCACAAGCTTGAGGCCGTGTAGGGTTTAGGCAGGATTTTTCCCACTGCTTGAGGAAATGTTTTGCCTGGAGGTCATTGCATTCTAAGAAATGAAGCTACTAGAATAGTTTAGTGGAAGGAGAAAATCCTGGATTTTTAGGCTTTGTTAACTAACGTTTTCACATGACTGTGGTAAATTACTCAGCAAGAAGTGAAAATGTCAGTAGTTCAATGCTTGTTTACACAGCATGTTCCTGCCAACTCTATTTCTTCCTATACATCCATTAATAAATAAATGCCTTTCAAAGCTGAGGACATGGTAGAGATCAAGCTCGTAAGAGAAAACCTGCTGATCTCAGCCTGGTTTTGATTCCAAACTGCCAGCTCTGTCCCATAGCCGGCAAGTGCACAATTACAATCCACAGGACAAAATGTAAAACAAGAAAGTAAAGAAGGCTGTAAAAGAGGTATTGTCAGATCATATCTACTGCGGCACTCCGGCTTGGACATACACCTGAGTTCATTGTACATTGAGGTAAAGGAGGTTGTAGAGAGGTGGGTGTCGGTCTCTCCTCCCAAGTAACAGGCGATAGGACAAGAGGAAACGGCCTCAAGTTGTATCAAGGAAGGTTTAGATTGGATATTATTAGAAATTTCTTCGCAGAAAGGGTTATCAAGCATTGGAACAGTCTGCCTGGGGACGTGGTGGAGTCCCCATCCCTGGAAATATTTAAAAGACGTGTAGATGTGGTGCTGAGGGACATGGTTTAGTGGTAACTCGGCAGTGCTAGGCTAACGGTTGGACTTGATGATCTTAAAGGTCTCTCCCACCCAAAACGATTCTATGATTCTGTGATTCTGTGAGATGCAGATTCAAGTTGCAGGTGGAGTTGTGGCGGGTCTGAGTGTGTCTGGGTCAGGCTGCCCTACACCATTTCCCAGCCTAGCATGGTCCTCCTGTTCTCACATCAGGGCAGCCTCACTATACTCATTTGTTCTTACATTACGGAAAGGGCTATTTATTACCATCAGCTCAGGAAATGACCTAACATGGCCTTGTAAGGCAGAATTAATTTGCAATGACTCCAGCTGAAAGTTGGCCGTCTTTTAACTTAATAACTGGAGAACTGTCAGCTTCCTTTGAAGTTAATAGCAGTTGTGATGTTGAAATAGAAATTTTCGTAGAGGAAAGCAAACTTGACTTGATTTGGGTTTGCAGTATATAGCATTTTTCTCAGTGGAATAAAGGGAGAGTGAGAGGGGTGTTTAGCTGTAAAACAAAAAGCATTCCTTTTGTGTTTAAAGAGAACTTTTACTACATTGTGCTTTTTGAATACAAACTCGGCAATGATGTTTTGCAGTTAACATTCAAGCTGGAAATATTTAAAATGTGAGTGACTCTAGTAAGTTGTGTTTTTTTTCACAGCAGGGACCACACACTGCAAATAAATGCAAGCCGATTTTGGCTCTGCCACATCTCACCCTGGGATGCAATTTTCTGCAAAGGTGTATGAAGCCCTGTTTTAATTAGTTTTTCCTTAATGATCAGAGGAACAGCTCAGCTGTAGGATGAATACAGGATTTATTGCTCTAGATGCAGAGGTTGTTTATTATTATTTTTCCTCTTTAAGTTATGTAAACTTTAACAAATTGGTCATTTTGGGTTATCAGCGAACAGATCATGTGTATGCATGTGAATGTGCAAAATGTAGCTGTTTCTAATTTAAACTGGAGTTTATTACTGCCACTGGATCTGCTTCATTGCTGCTAATGAGGTTTTAGGGATCCTCATAATGTAACAGCATGAATAACCTTTTGTTAAAATAAGGCCACCCAAAGTATGTGAAGTGTTGGATACTATTCACATTATTGGTTTAGCGCATTTAGTTCTCATGAAGGGACTGAATGATAGTCCTTCAAATTGAAGAGCCCTCACTCCACAGTCCACGTAAGGACAGGATTAAAACCCTCCTACTCCTGGTGTAGTGGCTTTAATCATAATCCCACTTGATATTAGCCGAAATGTATTAACATCTGATAGTTGTTAGGCTCTGTGAGAGGTGTTGGTGGTTTCCGTTTGGCTCATGTTGGACAGGTGTTCCCTTCAGAGAGGACCTCCATCGCAGTGAGCACAAATGCACGTGCTCCTGAACAAGCCCAAGGATGAAAGCCCAGGGAAACAGAGTTCCCCTGCTGCCGCTGCCAGGAAAGGTTTCCTTCAAATGCCATTATCAAAGCAGCCTCAAAGCGGGAAGAGTTACAGTGCAATTAAGGAAAATCAAGAGTATTTCAGATGTAGTCAAGGTTTTATGAGTGCTTGACTACATGTGCCTGTATCTCTCCATCTGATAAACAGCATAGACAGGTGAATAACGTATTTGTACTTACGTCGGCATTAACTATATATTAATCTATCTCTCACAGGTCATTTTCTGACATTCCAATTCCCTGAGCAACCTTAAACGAATGACACTTTGCTTCTGTCAAGTAGTCAAAGACATTTTTCCTTCCTTTTCTCAGCTGAAGAATTGTTTATTAGAAGATGACTCCAAACCCCCTTCTGTATTCATTTTAATTCCACCCAACCGAATAGTCATCAGAACATGTTTATATCCAGTAGCCCGAAATTATCAACCCAAGACTCTGGCCCATCGGCAATTTTCTGATGCATATTTTTGTAAGAAATGGTATAGCTCTGCAATCAGAATGGGTGAGGATATGTCATGCCCTTGACGGGTACAAATCAGCCTGGCTCCATTGAAGAGAATGGAGATTGGAAGTTTTACATCAGTTCTTTGTTATGTGCGCATGGGCCCTGATTGTTGGGAACTTTAGTGTTCTGTGGGAACTTAGTTTTCTGTAGCATTCAAAAGACATGTAAATGGCAAAGTCTCTTGAAGGTGTTATGTTGCCAGTCTCATTTCTGGTTGACTCATAAAGATAACAATTTAGCAAGCATTCACAAATGAAGTTAATATAAATATCTGAGCATGTATTGCCTTTTATTGCACATTGATAAAAGGATGTCAAAATGCTTGCTATCCATCCCATTCTACAAGATTGCAAAGAGTTAATTTGAACATCTTGTTCAAATTCTAATTCAAGAAACCTGTAATAATCCCTTGGTTGTTTTCCTTAGGTAAAGTGTCACTCACTTCTTATCCAAACTTGCTGTTTGATGTTGCTGGGCACTGTAAATCAGACAGTTCATTTTCCCTCCAAGGTGGTTCTGTTTCAGCCATAAGTGAAAAAGACAAATGATTCTTATCGAGTTTTATAAAAAACAGAACCTGTAGGTGAAAAAAATAAAAAAATTCCCTAGATAAATATCTCCATATCGCCAACTTGATTAAGTTTGTTATTCTAACTATCGCTGCGAGTCCTTGGAACTATTATTCATATCAGATATGATAAATATACATTACTATTGTAAATACAAGCCGTATAATAGTGGTTTGTCTCTTCACATTAGCTTTTGCTCTGTACGTTTATAGTTCACTGTTTTAGCTGCTTATCTGCTCTCTACTTCTATGCCATTCCTGTTTATAACTTACCCATTTAATCAGAAAATAATCTCATACAAGTGTAAGCTAATTTTACAGTTTAAAATAAATTAAAAAATTCAAAAGTCATTGGAAGGCAGAAAAAAAAAAGAAAAGAAATGCACATACAGCTTTACAGCTTCAAATGTTTTTGATATACTGACATGCGTTATCAGAGATGTTCCACCTTTTTTTTGGCTCCGATCTCCTCTTTCTTACGCAAACTTCAAAAGATACATTTTTCATTACGTTGCATAAATTTGCCAGTGAGACCAGATGTACAGAAAACTTTACCTTTATTAACTAACAGTGGAAAGACTCCAAATATGGCAGTATTGCATAATTTAAAGTGAGAGCGAAAAATACTGGAGTGTCTAAAATGTCAGCTTTTGTGCCTTATTCTGAACAGCTGCCTTCTTGAAATCCGCAGGAAAAAAACCAAAGGTGTTGCAATAGCTAGTGGGAGCCTCAAAGGGGATAGCTGGTTTATTGTTGGGACTGGGTTACCACGAGGCATCAAAGCCCCACTGAGTAAGGGCCACCAAGGACCGTTCCTCTCTGCTGGTCAAAATGATGGAAGACTCACCACTATTTTCAGCCGAATCAAGACTTTGACTCAGGTTTGGCCTGTACCTGTTGCTATCTTTTAGACGACTTTTTCCATCGAGTGATCACTTCTGGAAGAAACGTCAAACTTACTGAGCCTCTTAAGCCAATGTCTGGTGTTTTACCCGTTTTATCTTAGGTTTAAGAACTTACTTAGGAAACACCTCCTGCTGAAGTCAGTGGATTTGCTGAATGAAGACAAGGCTTTTACCTTCGGTTGAGTTAGTGTAAATTGTTTCAAAATTAGAAGCGCTGCAATATATTTTGCAATATATTTAGATTTTTGTTTGCACTACAGTAAATTAACAAAGCAATTATTGCCTACAATTGCCTTGCAATTTTGGCACAAATCTTGTGGTTTACAGATGTTTGTTGAAAAGCCCTGGTGTGAAAATCTCAGGTGTTATGTAAACAGAAAAAGGGGCAGTAGATTTCTAACCCTCACGGTTGCTGAATAAAAATCAAAAGTATGACATCGTAAAGACTCACAGAATCAAAGTAGTCCATTTTAGATTTTATGCTACTTGACATATATTTGAACCCTTGAAGTTTCAGATCCTGTCTGGTTTGGATTTGTTTTGGTTTTGTTTTTTAGCCAATCTCCTGAGATTCAAATGTACAGGTTTGACAATAGTAACATTATTTGTGTGTTTTGGGGACTAGTAGTTCAACTTTCCAGTCTGGTCACGTAACAGAGTAAATGTCAAGCTCTTCAAGGGGAGAATAGAGCAACCCAATACCATAAATATACCTGTTACTGTTTTAACAACGTGCGGTCCAGTACCAGTTATGGGAATTCAGGACTATGAAAAGCTTTGGCTTCCCACATTACACAAATGTGGAAGATCCAAATATACCTGCCAGCTCCTTTCTTGAACTGAACAGACCCCCAGAAGGAGCACGTGAATTAGAGTCTTGTTTCTTGGTAGGCAGAACTTTGAAAGGTTCCTTCTTACCCCCTTTAAAGCATAATTCGATTTTACCCTTCCATTAAGTAGTTGGCCAGATGAGTATTCAAAGCCTTGTGATTCCCATTTATCAAGTCAAATTAAATGTTTCTGACCAGGTTTATCAACTAGGTATGTTTTAATCAAATTTAATGACATTTTCAATGAAATAGTAAGTGCAGTGGACATTTTTCTTATTGGTCCAGTGGAGGTAGAAGAGGCATTTACATCCTTTGAACATGAAAAGCACTCGGTGTCAGTCCCTGTTTGTTATTGTGGAACATGACAGTTATCTGAAGAAAACCAGCAGGATTTAATCTGACAGCCCAGTAAGGGAAGAGTGCCACCAATCTAATTATCCAGTAATCTAGTCAGAATGGGAGTAATTCTAGGCCTTTCTCAGTCAGTTAATCACATTTCCCATGCATTAGCAACTGCAGAGGCAGAGCTTTTAGGAATGAGCTCTTAGCCCAGTGTAGTCCATGGTAGACACAAGAGGAGCGTCATGTAATTTGCTTTGTTTGTTGTCGGGCTGTTTTTTCTAAATTATGATGAAATGTTTCTGTTCAGATTTGTTTATGCTCTTTGAGATAACCCTCTGTTGATAATTTCTCAGTTCACCATCAGTCATTAACTACAAAAGACACTTTTTCATTTTGGATGTCCCAAGAAAAGTGGTATCAACCCCTGCCATTGATAATATTGTCAAAAGTTGTCCTTTCTCCATCCTTTTTTTTTCTTCTCTTTAATGCCCACAATGTGGTAAACTAAGGGGTATAATGAATAAAAAAACTCCAAACCCTAGTGTTTAGCCAAAGATTGGCAAGATATCTTCAGGCCAGGTGTCAAACAACATGACATATCTATTGTATAGAAGGTGGGTTGGAGGGATTATTCAGGAAGAGAAATTCATTTAGTTTGTGGCAAAAGTTCAGAGGTTTGGGTTTTCTGCTTTTGTTGTTTTTTATTTAACAGTGCTTAAGGCTTGCTTCTACTATTTGCTAGTTGTGTGACAGGCACATTTATCCTCCCTGTCATTTCTCCCCCCCACATTTTATTGTCAAGCCAGGGGAGAAATTATTTCATAACTCTGTCCTCAGAGGTATAACTTGCCAGCCTGAAATATCTACTTTGGATTGTAAGTAGTTGGGGGGAAAAATGCTGATCCCTGACTGTTTCATCATTTTTTGCTAGGGCAGCAGACCTTGTAGTGTCATATATTTATTTATTTCTGCAGTCCAACCCACTGTTCTCTTAAGTAGGCAAGATATGTCTTACTCTTATTTCAGTAGAAAAAGAAAGATGTATTCTAAGTGTGTGCCTTTCCTACACTTAGTATCTAAAAGAGGATTCTTGGGTGCTGCCAGAAGATGTTTAAGTGCTTGCTTCTCAGCTTTCCTTGTGACAGAAGAAGGTTTGAACTCCCTTAAAGTTTAGATATCATCAAGCACCTTGTGGCTTTGTTAATTCCCTGGGGAACTGCAACGGTTTGCCTCTGGACAGCATCACGGTACACGCACAAGACACCTGTACATAAAGCAGAAATAGAGTCCAATTAGAAAGTGAAAAAAAGAAAGAAAAGAAAAATGTGCAGTCTGATCCCTTCCCTAAGCCTTGCTTAATTGGAAGAGCACTGATGCACCTGACTTGCCTGCAAAACTGCTCACTCTTGATCCCAGCCAGAATATCAACTCTGCCTGGAAAGCCAGGAATGGGATTTTCTCCTATCTCTGGAAAAGGCCTGGTTAGCAAAATAGTCGAATTTTGGTGGTCTTACCATGCAGTGGGCTTTAAATGGGGGTCTTGGCTCAGTCCCGAACCTCCCTGTATCTCCCTCCAACAGTGACATAAGAAGAGCACTTTGGATCCAGATGTTGCAGTTCAATTTGATTTCTGCTTTATCTGAATCCCTTTCATCTTTCTCGCCTTGTTCGCATTAAAGAGGTTGAACTGAGTGAAGACAGTTTCTGCAGCAGCAGTCTGTACAGGCTGGTCCGGCATTTTTTCAGCTTTCTTGTGACTTGTGTAATTCTGGGTGTTGTCACTGACAGCAGGAGCTGATTTAAATGGAAGAGCCGGTTGTTTTCCATTCCAGTTTGACAGGGAGGTGGTGGAGGTCAGAAATGGAGGAGGTAGCATCAGTGATGTGGATCTTTCAGAAGGGCAAATGGCTCCAATTAAAAATAAAACAATAATTCCTTAAAAAGAGATACTAATGTCTCCTTTGAAACACTAGCGACTAAATAGAAGTCAACAAGGAGGCATTACGCGCCAAAAGGGAGAATGGGAAGAAATGACCCTGCTAGATGAATCGAGCTAAAATTCATGCCAAGTTTGGCATTTCACTTGCAAATGAGTACCAGATCTGAGCTGATCTTCAAGAATGCATTTGCAAAGATTGAAAACAAAGTATGTAAAAGCCTTCTTTCTTAATTTTAACTTAGTGGAAGCGGCAGTTACACAGCACCTCTAAGAACTGAAGGTGCTAGCATTACATACCGGGATTTTGTAGAGTCAGGTAACCAATTGTTAATACGTCCAAAGTATTTATATTTTTATAGTGGCTAGTAATGAATAGCAATGTGTTTAATATGCAGATATGGTTCTTGTAAACATTATTTCAATTCGGGAGTCTCAGCTCCTCCCTTTCTAGTTTATTTTTTCCTGGTCACAAGTAACCTGTAACCTTTAGAAATGTTAGTGAGATTCCCCTTATGAAGTTCTTCATGAACCCTCTTTCATTTTTATTCATTAACAAAGTACAAATAAATTAAATTCCTACTCTTGGATATGCTACCTATGTGCATAATTTACTTATGTGATTGACTTTTTGAGACCGTGAAACCAGCGTATTGAAAGAAGCAGGACTTGTTATTGCTTTTAGGGATTTGTGCTTTGTTTTGAGTATTCCCTATGTGGATAAATAAGATACACGTGCTTTGCTTAACTCTTTTTCTTAAAAGAACTTTTGTAAGAAAAATTACCTCAATCTGCAGATAGGGGCCTGTGGAACCAACCTCATTAAGTAGAAAAAAGCATCTTCAGCCTTCAGCTCCAGGAGAGATAGGAGAAGTGAAAGGCTTCCTTGTCTTTTGAGGTCCATTTTAATTGGTTATTTAAATTGTGATTAATGAGTGAGATGTTGAGACTCAGAGCATCAGTTTGAAAACTCCTGCTTAACAGTGCAGCAACAATGCATAGGTATGTACAAATCTGAAGGTTCTTTCACTGCTTTATACCTTGGGTCTTACGTTTCTCCAGTGATGTTGAGCTGTTTGTCAGCAGACACTTTAATTTCAGTGTTCAAATTAATATCTGCTGAATGAGCAGTGCTTTGCAGTTGAGCTTTGTGTCTTGTTCATTCTTAACAAGAGGGCCTGCTGCTGTCTAAGGAATTTCCCAGTGACAAGAAGGGCTTTGTGGAAAGAGTAAAGGGAAAAAAAGACCTTAACTGACGTAAGGGAATTATCAGTCTGCCTTTCTGTACAAGGAAATAACTGTGGACTTTGAACTCTGGAAAATGATGATGGGGTTATCATTTCAAATCTCGATGTAATATACAGGGCCTTCCATTTTTATCCAATTTTTAACTTGTTTGTTTCGCTTTGCTTTTTCATATTAATAATCTATGGTCACATTCCTGACTGATATAATCCATGTACTCGCTGTAGTCTTTCAATCTGTTTTCCTCCATCAAGTGGAATTACTTTGGGTTGGAACTACAACACCTCTCTGTAAACAGACCATGAATTCCAGCCTCATTTATTAGTTCAGTTTTTGTCAGACTTGCTCAATCCTACTGCTAGACTGTAAATACCAACGCTACCAATAGCATTGCTCTGTGTGAAAACATTCATCTTCCCGTCTTCTTCCAGATCAACAGTGGACTGCTCTTTGGCTGTCTGTGAGTACCTAAAGTACACAGGCCACGTTGAGAGACAAAAGGGTTTGTGGTCTGTATTTATAAGACCATATGAGGAGAAGGAGGCCCAAAGAACTTAAATCACTTGGTTGAGGCCATTATATCAAAGCTTGTCATTATAACCCAGGTCTTTTGGCTCCCAGCGTAACACTTAGGTGCCACACCACTCACACCTTTGCTGTGTGTACACCTTTGCTACGTCAACCCTTAAGCTTTCAGTGTCCTAAGAGATGCCGTGTATAAAGATGTTTATTCCAGGCAGCTTTTCAAGATAACACGGAAGCTACCCCAGTAAGCCTCGGAGGTTCGCTCTGAGGAGAAGGAGGTCTTATGCCTGTATCCAGAGCCAAAACTGGAAATGTTCTGAAGCATTATTTTTCTTGGTTTTTTCTTTTTGTTCTGTGTGTGGGTTTATTTTTACTAGAGCTCTACCTAACAGGACGTTAAATCATTGATTCAAAATGTTTAAAGAAAAATATTGAAGTAAAAGAAAATACTACAGTAGACAAACCTAAAAGGTCAGCACATACCACAGAAAGTGCTGTGAGTATTGGAAATATGTGGCAAAGTCAAACTCATGCAATGAATGGAAAGAATGACCTTTTAAGCGTGCCCTTCCTCTGCACTCCGTGTTCTCCATTTTGACATCTGCAGCTTCATCTTCAGGTTGTCCCCTGCCTATGGTTTCCTCTGATATTTATATTATTTTGCATTCTTTTAAAAGGACTTAAATTTCTTTCCTTCCTGTTTCATAATATGTTTTTGTTAGCCATTACTCCATTTATTTCTGCTTTTTCTCCTTTCTTCTTTTCCAATTTTTAACAAATAGCTTTCTCCTTGGTGTTTCTAAGTTTTCCATGTCTGTGATCAACTTTTTTTCCTTCCATTCATTTCACTCTACTTCTAGCATCTATAAGCATACTTTTTTCTTTTGTTGTTGTCTTATCTTAACCCATTCTGAATCTAGAATGAAGGTCATGCTTGTATTAAAATGAAAATAATGAAAATTTATGAAGTTAAGAGATTGAGAAAATGAATTGGCAACTAAACCTTCCAAAGGTGAATGAATAAAGAGCTAAGAATTGAGATATTCGATACTTGTAGGCTGGTAGAAAATGACTTTGCTAAATGTACCTGTCTATGCAGCCCTCTTTTATAAACCTATATATTTCAGTCTGTCAGTTTTCCACTGGTTGTCTACTGTTGCGTTATTTTAAGTGTGTAAAATATGCAGAGTGCAAAGCTGCCGCACTGTGTTTGTGAGGCAAAATATTTTATCCTGGACAAAAACTCTGCACAAGAAGTTGGGAAGTCAGTTTAAAGAACCTGAATCTCTCTGAGGCATGAAATCCTTGACATCAAAACTTGACAAAGGAACAGACCTCAGTAAAAACACAATGATGTAAAAATGTGCCTTTGGAATCGCAAGTGAACAGATATGGGACAGCAAAATAAGTACGTTTTTTTCCTTAAATGTAATATATTCTTTATTCTGCTTATGTGAATCATTCAAATATGCTAAACATTTAAATAATAAGAATGGAATTATTAATACCAATGCTTATCACCCCAAGTTAGCTATATTACATAAATACCACTGTTAATACTATCTGAGATGGAGTGACAATATCACACAGTCTGTATTTTGGGGGAAATGGTGTTGACGTTAGCCAAACCTCCCTGGCAATCCACTATGAACTAGCAACCAAAGCTCATGTCACACCCTTTGGGCGGACGCGCTTAAGGTGGGGAAGAGTTCAGGCCCTTGCTGGAAAGCGCCCGGATCTCCCTCCTGCTCACTTTTCTCTCAGGGAGCTCCTTCATCAGATTGCAAGAAACTGGTGTGATAAGCTGATGCCTGATTTTTTTCCCATGGGATATTAATAATAATGTAGCTTGGGAGGGAGAAAGATGGAAACCGTGTTGACCCTTGAGACTGTCCTGAATACATCAGTGGTCAAAATAAATGGAGCATTTCCTATTAAGGATTAAGTGTTGTAAATGGGATGAAAGACTAGATGTGGGTCATAAAGGCAAACAATGACTCTGATCTGACTTAATCATCCTTATTTCATGAGACAGTCAGTTGCCCGTGCTGCTCTTTGAGCTCCCAGGGCGGTTGAAACTCCTGGTGTTACCTGGTGAATCCAGGCAAGGGAAGAAGGTGTAGGTTGTTACTGTGGCTCTTCTGCCGTTTACTCATCTGTCAGTCCTCAGCAGGTTGCTGAAATATCAGAGATCTTTGGGCATCTGTGCATTAAAAAAAAAAAAAAAAAGGAAGGAAGGTCTGGGGTTAGGAAGTCCGTAAGAGACTCTTCTGCTCATCTGGCAGCTTGCACATGGCAGCCTGAGACCTGCTTTGATCTCTTATTCCTCATCACAAGAGAGGTGGTGCCCTGCGACCCTAAATAGATTCATGGGAGCAAGTGGTTCTCTTCCTCTCTGATGAGACAGCCTGCCAAATGGGGAGTGATCCAGTTTGCATAATAACGCTCCCTCAGACCATCTCCCTTCACTTTGGTTTCTCCTTGAATTCATCTGTGTTGCTTATCCAGCACTTGAAATCCATCCTCTGCCCTGGAAATGACAGTGAATAACTGTGCTTCAGCCTTGTGCCGGGCTGGCAGCTGAGAGACCTCTTGAAGACGTTTCTGTACCTCCACTGGCCTTACTGCCACCATTTTCACATGCAGGCTCATTACTGGGCATCTCTGTGCTCGCCACAGGGTATGGAGGTAAAAGGTGCCCTTCCACAGCATTCTTTAATTATAGTACTCAACGAAAAATACAAATATTTATTACCGAGCTGGTTTGGATTGAATATAGGTCTGGAATATTGAATTGAATGTACTGGACCTCTCAGCATCCTTGTTTAAAACAGAAAGGAGGTATCGTGATTTCTGTTTGAAATTTTTTATTACTGCGTCAAAGAAAGTGTCATCAATCTGTCAAACTCATTCAGTAACAACTTACTTGGATCAGGTACAAATGTTTCCTTTGCTACAGATTTATTTCCAAAGTCAGACTAGGCAAAGAGTGAGACTACTTTTTTTTTTTTTTTTTGCTGCCGTCATTAGCACAGGCTCCTTCAGGACAAATTGATTTAATATGTGGAGCACTAGGATTGTACTCATTTTGGAGATCTTTAGCTGCCTCCAGAGAGTGCAGGGCTATCTGAAAACACGCGTGGTACAGCAGTAGGTACAAACACCTCGTCTGCTCCCACTACACTGCAAGGCATGCCTTCCGCTGACATTGTTTTCATTGCTTGCATGGATGCTGGCTTTTCCCAGGGAGCCGTCTCTTGGAACACGTTAGTGGAATGTGTTAAACTACACCATAAATAGAGTTAGCACACAGTCGCTCCAAATGATAGTTTTCTTAGAACTGAAGAGAGATATCTGTATTTGCAGGCACAGCACATGAAAATATTTTTATTCCAAGCTTTGTCAACTCTCCCATCTAATTAAAAAGCATACCTCTCTAGGTACAGAAATTTAAATGCTTTTGGTTCTTGGGTTGTGTTTTTTTTTTTTTTTTTTTTTTTTCTCCAAATGCCATCAGCATTCAAATAGTGATTTACAGGCCAGTTCTTCCAGCAGATGTCTTTTTCCTGCAGATCTCATTTAAGAAGGTGTTCTGCTGGAGGAGATCTAATGGGACCCAGTTCTAATACAAGGATTTAATTGCTCTTGCTTTCAAAGTGATGAGTTGGCTGATTAAGTTATGGAGGCTAGGTGGGAGAAAACGGGACACTATTGGCCAGAATTTTTAATTTATTTTAGATATGTAAAGATGCAAATAGGCTTGCAGGGAGATTTTAAAAAGCAGATATAGGTACCTAACTCCTAAGCATGGAAATTCCATTAAAAAACTGACCCAGAGTACTTTTTTGGGAAGTCTTGGGCTGATGGTATGTTCTGAATTTCTCTCTCAGACAATTCAGCCTCTTGTGGGAGGAAAAGGTGTCCGAGACTGTAAGTTTTAGTTGTCTTTCTTGGCTCTGTTCACTATAGCTGTGGGGGTTTTGTGAGGTTCTTAACACCCTTAAGAGCAATATCTAATCTTGGGCAAGATTTATAAGGTGCATATGTATGCTTTCAGGGCCCGTCCAGGCTATCTTTACTGTTGTGGCTTTATAGAGGAATTACTAACCCTTAATCCAGCCCTGAACTATTGAAAACTGTTTTTTTATCTAAGCCTACTGTTATCTGCACCTGTGTTTAAAATAATTTTCCCAAGAGGAATCTAAAAGCAAAATTGAAATCCACAGGAGGTATTTTTATACAAAGAGTTTAATATTAATTTTTACATGTGTTTCAAACACTTTGTCTCAAGGTAGTTGTTTAGTCGAGGTAAACAGGTTAATTTCAAGAATAGTTTTAATTCATTCTAATTCATTTTTTAATTAAAAAAGTTAAAAGAGCAGGTTAATTTTTTCAAAGCTTAATCTGCAAGAACGCTCAGAAACATGGTGGCAGAGCAGTGTTTCTGAGTTTTGTTCTCTTTGGGGCATTTGGGTATTGTTTTTTTCACCAGTAGTACCTCAGTAGCACTCTAGCTGTGAGTTTTGGAAGAGGAATATCAAGCTAACAGTTTTCAAAGCTTTCTTAACATCTGTGGGGGCATCCCAGAATGTAACTGCTGGCAAGGATGAGCCTCGGGCTGTAAGAGGCTTGGGCAAAAACCCTGTCTGATCGATTTAATAGCAATTCCTAGTGATTCATAGGAAGAATGGTAACCTGTGATTTACTATTTTATTTTATTTTATTTTATTTTGTTTTATTTTATTTTATCCTGAGCAAGGGAAGCTAGAACTGCTTCAGCCATGGAGAAGGAAGACTGTTTGGCTCAGAAGGCAGTGCGTGGAATGGGTCTGGGATGTTCAGCCTTGGAGTAGCGCTATGGAGTGAGAAACTAAAGACTTATTGTTTGCTTTTCCTCCCTTTCGGCCCCAGTGGGCTACCACACTCTTGGCACAATCTAAGCATTGCATTATTTTTCCTGACATGAAGGCACATTGCTCAGCCTCTTTGCCTTTGGTCAGATATCAGCAACACAAAATGATGTCTTTGTTGTAGCAGTTTTGTGAGGAGGAGTAGCTCTGGTCAGTATTTCATAGATTCATTTTATTAGTCAAGATCTAAAACCTTCCCTTTTTTCTGCCTGTACGAGGGAGGGATGCTTGTTCCACAAAAGACTGGCTCTAGCAAGACAGTGGGACATTTATTTGAAACCCAAATTTGAATCTTTAAGAACTTTTCTTCCTTCCTTCCTTATTTTGACTGGGACTGGAAACAAAAGGAGCAAAAGACCCCCTCAGAAACAAGTACAGAGACTTCGCAGTGCTTGCCCATACCTCTCTCGAAAACTTTCCATTTCAAACTGTGTCTCAGATTTTCCTTACATCCATGGAAACCTTGCTGTCTTTCCATGGCTGCGAATTGATGCTGTTCAGAAAGAATGGGCTCAGTGCTGATGGTACAGAGCCCTTGCACTGGCGCAGTGACTTCTTCAGCATTTTTACTTTTCGGTGAGATTGTTTCACGTGCTCTGTATGATCTTCCTGTCTGCTTCAGAATTACATCATGGCAGGCTGCTGACCCACTCTCTACAAACTAGAGTATCAGAAAACTTTTTCTGAAGTAGTGTCTTCTCAGCGTTTCTCCAACCCTCTTCCAAAAAGATCTGGAAAAGTCTTACAAAGATTTGTGGATGCTTCTCTCATGCCCTGCTTTTTACAGTACCCAGCAGTAAGAGGGGATTTATCAAACAGGGCACCCAGAAGCCATTCTAAGATCTGGACTGAAACATTGTTTGGGGCTGACAAATGCATCAGCTTTATTCACTGGACTCTACAGTAATTCAGGCTTTTAAACAATGCATCTGTTTTTATTATCAGTTCTGCTACCTGCCACGTGTGGTTTCCTAGCTCTGAAGTTAAAAGTCTGCTCTTTTCTTCTGCCTCGGTTGTGTTGTCTCTGACACACGGTGGGTTGGAAAACAGAGGGGATGATAGTGCCTAGCAAAGAACGCGATACTGTATAGAAAAAATGGAAAGGAGAATATGAGTGGAAAATAAAGAGAAAGAAAGAAATGAATGAAGCCCAGACAGGCTCGAAATGTCCAGGCTGAGGAAGCCGTGGAGGGAGTTGGAGCTTGGAAAAAGGACTGTTTGATATCAGCTGCTGCTTGATATCAGTTGAGTCTGTACAAAGACAAGGGTTAGCCATAATGCAGAGGATGAAAATAAGGTCTCTGGCAATGAATTTGAGCAACTGCTCTTCTGAATACCATTTAAGATACCAAGAAGTACGTAAATTGTCAATGTGGAACTAACAGTGTGTAATTGTTGTTGTTGGGTTTTAAATTTTCTTTCCAGACCTGTGTATCTAAATAAATTCCCACACAGGCAGAATGGGTTGAAAATGTTTGACTAAACCAGGCGTGTCTGCAGTAGATAGCATTAGAATAGTTATTTGTAGCTAAAAGAAGATGCCACTAATGCTGCATAAACATTAGGTGGTCTCTCTTATAATTTGGAGAGGATAGAAGTTGTTCTGCAGTAAGCCTTTCTCTGCAGTTTTGTTTTCATATTCCAAATTAAAATCAATGTATTTCCTGTGCTAGTCATGTTATGTAGTAGATTTGTAGGAATTCTGCGAATTTTGGCCCAAATCTGCTTATGAGCCTTCAGAAGAACAGTACTGGGTAAACCTGGGGCTTTTTGAATGAAACTTAGAGGATGAATTTCTGCCTCCAGTGAAGCCAAGGGAAGTTTGGCCACTGGTGTCAAAGGGGCTTGACATTTCCTCGAAATGGGAAAATTTATTCTAGATCAGGATGAGCGGCTTCAGACTTTCTACCCTATAAGATACCAGATTGCTGTAGCTGATAGATGCAAAAGTGCTAGAGTATAAAAGAAATCGCTTGCTATTCGGTTTTCTCTGTAAGAGCCGATTTCTTCTGCCTGTCTCCTACTCTGCTTTTCAGTCCTCCAAAGCACACCGGTAGGAGTCTCTTTGAGAAAATATTTAGGAGTATTGCAGAAGAAACAACTGTTATATACAAAATGGGCACAGGCAAAGCAGAGATTTATGGGGTTTGTTTTGTTTTTTTTACTCATTTGCTCTTTTTTTTTTACTCGTACAATTGCATACAGACAAATGCCGCACATTGGAGATGCTGATTTTGGTGGATTTTGTAAGTAATTTTCAGAGAAACCCAGGACCTTAGGTAAGGTCCTCCTGTCTGTCATTTTACAAATTTTTACCTAATGGAATGAAAACGTAGCACTGAAATGGTAAAATACAGAGGAAGATTGTTCCAAGTTTTTAATTCAAAGCTGGTCACCGGCCAGATGACGTGATGTGCCAGGACTAACCCCCGAGTGGGCTGTTTGCACTGCTGGGTGAGAGGCTCCCTTAGTCTGATCTGGGCTCTCCTTACAGGAGGATGCCGACCATCTTTGCATTTGCACAGCATCTTTCATGCACGAGCGTGCGTTTATAGATATCAAGATCTTGGGCCACTGGTCCTCATGGATTCAGGTACTGGCATCTATTCTGCTAGAAGGGAATAGATCTTGTCTTTGTAGAGCAAATGACCTAACTTAGAACAGATAATGGAGAAGAGTTGAAAGATGTTGATGGCCATCAGCAATGAAGTGACACTAGGAAGAAAGCTGGATTTTTTTCTGGCATTTGGGACTTATTTGCAGCATACTTAGAAGTCCATCTGAAAATGTGGCTGAGAGACTTTTTGCCCATCTTTGCTCTGGCTGCCATCCTCTGTAACACCCCGGGGCTCCACAGTAGATCCACATGGTAGCGAGCTTTCTGTGTAAGCTGTCTTGTATCGGTGAAATCACAGTCCTGCTGAGGTCGTTACAAGATTAACCATTGATTTCAAGTAATTCCTGACTTTATACTGTTGCCAACGTTTGGATCATTTAGAACCATAGCGGGATTAATCAGCAGCTGATCTGACTTCATGTATGTTCCTTTTAAGGGGAGATGAGGGCTCCTGAGGGAGATGCTGGTCAACTCTTGATTTGGTGAAGGAAGGTAGTTTAAGAAACTAAAACTGTAAAGGTTCATTAAGTGAGAGAAAAGGGTCAATAATATGGTAAAGCTCTGAAAGTATGCTGTGAGCTTCCTCTAATGCTGCAGGACCTCAGATCACTCTGTGCACAGTTTTACATGAATCTCTGCATTGGTGACATGCATCCATCTTTGTACAGGTACACCACAAGGTTTTCACGGCACAGCAGTACCACTCAGTGCTTCAGAGAGGTGGAAAATAGTACTCAAACGTAAGGTGTGCAGGGATTCAAACTATGAGAACTGGAATTTAGCCATGAGATCAGCTTAGAGAGGTGCCTGCTTCTCAGAAAATTATCTTTGGAACATCAGTGGCACGGTGTGAACTTGGCTCTCTGAGTCTCAACATTGCACTTGCATCTTCCAACCCTGCTTAGATGGGAAGATAAGACAAGATCACAACCCGGGGGGGTTCAAATCTATGATTTCTTCCCCGCCCACCCCCAAGGCAGACAAGGAACTCAACCACTCAGGCAACAATAGGGAAGTGATTGTAGAAAAAAACTGGGAAGAGTAAGGCACTGTAACGTGTGAGCAGAAAAGAGGAGCAGCGCTGAGAGCGAGCCGTGCCTCTGCTGCGGTGTGCGGGCAGCAGGCGTGCGCAATTGAGGGCAGCGATGAAGGTGAGCTGCCTTCCTGGTGCGCAGGTACGGTGGGAGCCGTGGTTAAGTATAAAAAAGATGGAAATGAGGAGGAAATTCCCTGTTAGCACATTTAGCATGCTCAGCCACCTTGCAAGGTAGGACTGCCGGAGACAGTAGCTGGATATTAATAGGTGACATTAAATAATTGCCAAATGTAAATGCGATTGAATGCCTCTCTCTGCAGCTAGCTAAGTGTTCATTATGCCATAAAAAGGAGTTGGTTTTCCCCCTGTGTGGATAGAAAGGGCTCACAGTAGCAAAATTCAATTTACATGAAAGATAAGAAAAGATGAAATAATCTTTAAGTCATTTTTATTCTGTGTAATTTTATTGTGACCAGATAAACTGTGTATATCATATTGGTTTTGTCCAAGTTTACACTAGATGTTAGATTATTTCAGAAGATGAAAGAGTCAAGGGTAATAATGCAAGTCTCTGTTTATAAATCTGTTTTGTTGAAGTCTCTGACATAAATACATGAAAGTGAAAAATCAGAAAATGAAGAAAACAGCACAGACATTCTCATAATAATTGTGGTTCCCATAAAAATTAATCACTGCAGCATCTAGCTTGGTCACTGTCTGCATTCAAAGTTAAGTACAGCCTGTAGCTTGTCTGTAAAAATCAAATGCTCTTTTTCAGAGTGTTAATGGAAATCTGTTACTCATGGCTGAGGGTGAACAAGTGATGCTTGTAAATAAGCTTCAGCTTTTCTTCTTAGAGTTGTTTGGGATTTTGAGAAAGCAAAGCACTCGTTCCTGTTTGATAATGTTCTAGTTCGGTGAGAGGCATCCTTGGGGCCTTAGCAGCAAATTTATTCTGAAAAGCGAAGTTAGTGCATAAATTAGTCTGTTTAAATATCTAAAAAAGGTTTTGATTTTCTGACTCCCACATGAGATGTGATTTCTGGCTTTACTCAATTCTATCTCCATGGCAGATTTTTTTCCCCCAGCAGCCTGTGTCATTAGCTCATCAAAAAACCTAGGGGAAGGTTAGGAGTATTAACAAAGAATAATAGATAGCCTTTGAGGTAACTTTTTATTTCTCTGACATAGTTCCTTGTGTCCGTTCTCAGAGTAATGTTGACTGCTTCTGGGTTTCCAGTGGAATAATTAATCTGGGTCACTGCTTTAGCAGCATTTTGCCTCTCCTGTGTCTTAATGCCTGGAAATTTCTGGAGTCTTTGACACATATTGTTTTGTGTATACTGTGATATTGCTTAGAACAATCCCGTTTGTACTTGAAATCAGATTTCAAGGTTTTAATCCATCCTGAGCTTAAATATGCATCCTTGTTAAAGTGAATTTAATTTACGTCTTATCTGAAACAGGAGACGTGGTTTCAGATGCTTTTGTTGAGAGGCTGATGTATGGAGAAAGATTCACTGTAAATGGCTGGGTTTACTTATTTTCCAACAACATGATAGCTCAGTTCTGAGTACTTCCCATTTGGTACAAATCGTATTAGGGCTCCATTCATTCTTGCTTCTTTTTTAATTTATTAAACTGAGTAAAAGTCTTGTACAAATTCAGTGGGTTTGTCTGGGGTGTGACAAGGAAAACCAAGAGAAAGCTGGACAAAATGAAAAGTAGTACTCAGAGTTAATCATCTCTGATCAGCATTTTAAAGAGACCAGGTGCGTTTGAAAGTAGAATTGACTGGGAGCGACCAAAATATCTCTACTGTTTGGTACATTTGTGATGTGCACCACCATTTTCCAGCGTAAATTGTCTTACTCTGTCTGCTAGTGTGGAGCTGAAGAAGACCATTAGGAGAAACCCAGCAGTAAATGCAGCAGTGGAGGCGGTTGGCTTGGCATCCCAGGGGACGTACCTGCTGAGAGCAGGGGGGAGCCATGCTTCCCCATGGGGCTCAGCAGCCCTCCCTTCTTGCGCCAGAACCTCCATGCAGAATATGACTAAACTATTAAAAGACCCTCTTTATGGCCAGGGAGGAGAAGCAGACAGGGGTTTCACAGAGAGATGGAGGAGGCCACGTGAGAGAGGCTGGGGGCTGCAGGCATCGTCCCACCACCCCTTGCAGGCAAAGCTGGGGCTTACTGCTTGGGTTTTTGGCCTTTTGGTGACTTTGGGTTAACAGCTGTGTGTTTGATGGGAGCCGCTCTCTGTGGAACATTGCTTTACTTAGACGCTCTTCAAACTTACAGACAGAGGACCTGTAGGAGGGTAAGAGGGCTAGGAACTGCAGGCTTGTTCCCCTGCTTGGATCTGGGCTACACTCAGGAGATGCAAAATTTCCCCAGAGAAAAATTAATACAGCTAAGCTGGAGAGTCCAAGGATAGAGAGTTTACATTTAACAAATGTTTAGCTTATTGCGTCAGATGTTTATCATGAAAACTTCCATAAATGTATTTAAATTATTTAATATCTTAACCTCCAAAAGAAAGTTTCTCAAGGTTTCTCAGAAATTGCTGTGTGGTTCTTGAGGCACTGATGTCTTACTCTGTTGCTACCATTTTGGCCTAATTTTAGAGATGGTAAAGGGCACACAGAAACCAAGTGGCCCATAAGTTTCCATTGAATTTGTAGCATGTAGTCCAAAAATAAGAGATCAGGGTAAGTCTCTCCTTTACAGAGAGGCGTTGTTCAAGGTCATGCTTGAAGGACAGTTTAAAATGTATGGGTGATTTTTTTCTGTTGCTATCTGTGTTATAGATGTTCTGCAATGAGATTAGCTTTAATCTACTGTGTGAGCTGGTAGCCCTTATACATCGCCCACCTCCATAGGTGTCCACCAGTAGTGACTGACGGGCCAAGTCTGCTGGAGGAGATTTGCTACCCTTTCTCTGCTCTCCACTGGGGTTTTGTGCTTCCTTGGAAAAAAGGCCTGAGCTTGATCATCAGGTTGAATTGGAAACTCTGGATGCAGTTGCCATAAGAGGTATCACAGCAGGTCTGTCTGTAAACCAGGACGTTGGGACCAGCATATCTCCAGAGAGAGATGGTGTATATGAAGTGCAGGTATGTACATTGAAATTACAGGCAGCGATTCCTCACTAAATCCTTTGCCCGTTGGCTTCACAACATGGTTCTGGGTCAAAAATGCAGACTATTGGCTTCACGTGCTCTTGAGCTTCATGCAGTCAATTATCTCTGCAAGATCCTGGGAGAAGCTCCCATCCTTTCCCTGGGCTCTGAGGTAGGTGAGGAGGAGGAGGAGGGCTGCTGCATTCCCTCCTCACTGCCCGGCAGAAGGAGGTGGCACAGCCACGGGCACAGACTGTGTCTTATAACGCCAGCAGGGAGCCCTTGGTGGGTGATGCCGTCCCCTCTGCCCCACGCAGGTGGGGACAGTGCCCGCGGGGTGCCCGCTGCAGAGGGTCCTCTGCTGCCCCGTGCTTCCTGCGCGTCTCCACCCTCAGCGCTGGCACGCGGCAGTCAGGCTTTCCTCTACCTGCCTTTTCTCCCGTCTTTCTGTTTATTACCCAGCTTTGTCTTATTTATGTCCCTTGTTAAAAGCCGATTTATTCATTTTAGAGCCACTGTCTTTTCTTTGTCCCAGCCTTCATTTATTAGCGAACATCTTCCATCTTGTTTCTGCCTGACATAAAGTATTTGTAAAACCCTTTCTTACTCCCCTTAATCCCTTTGGCTAGCATGAACTCCCCTTGCTTTTCTGTTACTCTTGCTTTCCCTGCAATTCTTAAGTGATTCTCTGTAGCCTTGTGTGGATCCTCTCTATTTCCAGTATACCCGCTTTTTTTAAACCCTCAGAGTAGTCCCTTGTGAAGCCTCACTGGCTGCTGCTTCTTTTTTCTTTGAATTTTTCTGTATCACAGGGACTACAACAGACTGCGTTTTCATTAGAGTGCCTGTCAGGATTTTTCTGCTGCCTTCTGCGCTCGTGGCTGCTCAGAAAGGGGGTTAGATTTTAAGCACCCCTTTGGGAGGAAGAAGCTGCATCCCTCCTGCCCACAGCTCCCCCTTTCAATTTGCAAATGAAAACTAGTAATAAGGGACAGATTAAACAGCATCATGCCTGGGTGCTCTGATGCGAGAGGCTTTCGATGTGCTTGTGTCTTTCTTCTGAGGCATGTAAGGGTACGGTATGCAAACACAGGCATACACATTAACAGCGTCCCAGAGTGGAATGCTCCACACAGATTGGATGTTTTTTCCGTATTTATCACTTGGTGAATGCACACCTCTAACATGTCATGCGGCAGCGAGTTCCACAATTTGATTAAATTCTGTGTAATTGTTTTACACCTGTTGCCTGATAGTTTCATGTGGTGCGCTCTGCTTCTTTAGAGAGAAACGGGACATTACACTTTTGTAGTCCCCTTCTCTGTGCTGCTTAAGATTGAATTGGATTTTATATGCTAGCAGGTTATTCAGCGTGGGATAGTTTGGTGTACACACATTTTACCTTTAAGCATTTTATAAGGCAGGCTAGCAACATTCCTGTCTTTAATTGATGGTTTTCAGATGTTAGAGGTGTGCGGCATATATGGAAATATACACAGAGATGTGTTTTCCTTCTGATAGCAACAGATATTTTAGAAAAAAGAATGGCATCTTCTGTCTAATGCTGCAAGTGAAAAACATACTCAGCATTCACTTGGCCCGCATCCACGGGAACATCTACTGCAAATGAAGTAATAGGTGACTATTTCAGTGACCCATGGTGATGAGTAATTCAGTATCCACCCAGTAATGTAGCAATATAAAGGTATGTGAATGAGGCGTGAGGCTGTGTCCAGCGCTAGGGTGTCTGTAAGCCCTAGAGCAATGCAGAAGAACAGTTGGGAAACCAGAAACACCTTCCAAAAAGAACATGTGTCAGGCCCAGGGTCCCGGCCCCAGAGAAAGATTCCAGATGACTTTCAAAAATGAGGTTATTGCATAAGTGCATAAAATGAGATGCCTGCAAATGCACGTGGTCACCAGAGCCTTACGACCAGTCGTTTTGTATCCGTCCCCTGCTAGAGGCAGAGAGCTGCTTCAAAAAGCCATTTACCTCGCTGTAATTTCAAGTGGCAAGTAGGCAGTGGAGTCATGCTCTGGATTCTGGTAATAAGGAAGCGAAGCATCACGACCTGCGTTCTCTTTTTATTCCCTCTTTATCCAAAAAACCCATGAGTTTATTAGCAGTGTTGTTCAGAACACCGGGATCCAAACTGCGTTGTCATGTCCTTGTACGTGGTGGGAGCCGAGCTCTGCCGAGGGCTTGAGAGCAAGAGCTGCTGGTCCACAGTGGTGCCTGTCGGGCTGCAAGCGCGTTAAGATACTGGAAGCATCAAGTGGCTTCTTGAAATTCGTTCTTTCCTCCATGCGAGGTGCTCTCTTTGCACATGAGGGAATGATTCATGCACAAGACTTTTTGGCATAGATATTACTGCCATGGTTTTAAGTAAGAGAGAATATGTAGGTGGAGGCAGTGGGGTAATAAAAGAGTTTTACAAAAAAAAGGAGGAGGAACAGGAATCCTTGCGTGGACGTAATTTGTTAAAAGCCCAGAAATACTGTACACAAGATCGCAATATTAGTGACATGCAGGGGAGCTGGCTCAAGTGCAAGCAGTGCAGCTACAGTCCTGGTACTATCTGGAAAGGAAAGAAAGCACTTTTGGCTGCAAACAGACATGAAAATGCTTAGTGGGTAAAAATTCTAAGCATAAATAAAAATAGGCTTACGTTCAGACTTTTAGTAATAATTATATTAAAATGACACAATTCATTAAATAATGCAATACATTCACATCTCTAAATACACAGCAGCTGTTCGCTTCTGTCAAACACGATTCCTTTAGGGACTGAATAGAGAAGAGTAACATGCTGGCTTGCATGGTAATGTCCTGACGAGCGCCGGGCTGCGGTCTGCCCCCAACATGTATTAACAAAGGGTGTCTCTGCCAGACGCCGGATCCTGAAGGTGCCCCTCGGGCTGGGCAGGAGGTGCCAGCTGGGCAGGGCAGGGTAGGGTAGGGAAGGAGTGGGTAAACACAGACGTAGGAATTGTCCTTCTCAGGCTTTGTAGAAACTGAGTTTTAAAAGCTGTTTCAGCCTAAGGCTATAAGCAGATGAATTTGGCAGGCTGTGATGTGCCGGAGCTGAAACCCTTAGGAAGGTTTTATTTTAAAATAACAACAACAAAAACAAAAAAAAAAAAAAAAAAAGCTGTGAAAAAAGCTTGCCAGGTGATGGCTAGTTGAGAGAGGGAATTGTCTGATCATAGTGTCATCTTTCTCCAGCCTTCGGTTATGGAAGTCATACATCCCTCCTGATGCCGAGCTTGTAATACCTAATAACTGATGTCAAAAACTTACTGATGCACCAGTTAACCAGCCAATAGTTATATTTCCCACTGCTTTCTAAACAGAGGACTTCCTCCTTCACACCAAAACTGAGTTAATGTTCAGACTGTGTAGAAAATGATAGGCACCTGTGAAGAGCGCCGCTGTGAGTAGAGTTTGAGTTGTTGCTGTTGTTGTCTTTGTCTGGTTACTTATAGAAGATGGTGAACTGCATGTCTCCCTTACACCGCCATGCTTCGTTTAGAGACAGGCCTGTGCATCAAGAAGTATCATTTGGGTCTTAGTTTCTAATCGTGGTGAGAAAGTGTTTGCATCTTCTACCAGTCTTTATTAAAGTGATTCTACAGAAATGAAATCTATTTGCAATAGAATACTGATCTTGAAGGTATCATCTTTGACTTATGGGTCTTACCTTTTCAATCATCTAAACTTGTGTATGAGACCTAACATTTGGCACACCAGCATTTATACATGACATTTTACCTTTATTTGTGCCAAACTTAATTTTCATATTATATTGAATTCAGTATTGGGGGGCTCCTAGTCCCTCATTTATGCAAGAAGATAATTCAGAGTTAAAGTTGGTTCTTGAAGCCTCTCTGTGACAACATCCATGGAGAAAATGGCAATAATCTACAAAATTAGATGCCCAGAGTTTGTAATTTCCTTGTGAATTCTTCTTTCCTTGTTCCTTTTCTATACCTATACTTGTATAAATAGATCATGGTAGCTTATTTTTCTTTGCTGGTGATGAATCTGGAGTGCTTGTCACCTGTGCTCTAATATGATTTGTTGTGATATACTGAAGGTTTTTATCTTGGTAAGGATTTTTCTCTCTTGTGCTTCATTTGGGATTTTTTTCCCCTCTTCATTGTGGTATTATTCAGGCACTAGCTTTTCATTCAGGATCATAACACGGGTTTGATAAGAACACTCTAAAGAATGAAATTCTGACATGAGAAGAGGCTTTAAAAAGAAAACCGTGATTTTATTAACTTGTAGACTAAATTGTGTGGCCCAACATTTGAAGTTTAAAATGGCTCTATGTATTGGTGAAACGGAGCATAAACACAGGTATATGGCATGGGCAGACTTCTCATTTGGGTGATATATCATTATCACTGCTGCTTTACACCTAGCAGGTGAGCTTACCCACTCTTTATATCCCCTGCATGCTCACTAACCAGTGTTCAGAACTTTCACCTTTCAACTTACATCCCAAAGAATCAGTCTCCTTGTCTTCGGAGGCAAGGAGGGGCAGATACAACATTACTATGGCTTGCTGAGAGTTAGCATCTCCCCTCTTTTAAGTCTTAATATATATGGATTCTTTTCTTGGTCTTTTATTTATCTGGCTGCTTTGTGCCTTTAACTCATACTGAGCTCACAATATAAGGTGTGGGTGAAATTGCACTGAAGTGCCTCTAAATAAATGCATGGCTTTTAAATTCTTCTCCTTTCCAAACTACATAAAGCCAGGTCTTTGGAATGCAATGGGAAAAAGAAGCAAATACATCTACAGTTGTTTTCTGGCTTAAAGGGAAGGGGGGGAAAAAACAGGGCATCTGCAATCCCTTTGTTTATCCTCTCAGGATCACAGAGGTTGTCTTTTCTCTTTCGGTGAGATTAAGCATTTCCAGAGGTTACGGGAGTAGGGGTGCTGCAGGTTATATATTAGCATATTTCCTGTCCAACAGAGAGCTGGCCTTGCAGTAAGACTTTTAACTTTTTCTTTTCTAGAGCCACTGATAAACCTGGTGTGAATTTTTTAGCCTCTATATTTATTTTCTACACGTTATACCAGCAGTAAACCAGTAGCACAATAATTAAAAAGAAATGGTTAACATTTAAGTAGTTCCACTCAGTTTTGTTTGTTCTGAAGGGTTTATTTTAATTTCTGTTCTCTCCTGCCTCTTTTTGCTCATCCAGTGGCCACTGCTTTTTCTCGCATCTTTTTTGCACAGAAAATGGTACGGTGCTGCTCTTTGCGCTCAGAGGGCTCTGGACCTTCCTCTCTGACTAAGGAGGTACTTTACCGCCTGCTATCTCCTGTCTGTCTGCACAGATGGAAAAAAAAACCCAAAACCTCCAGAGAATAGCTCAGGTTGTGGGATACTTTTTCAATAGGTAATACAATGCTGTGCAGTAAAGGCTGAGTAGCTAAATTCAAGCACCTTCACTGAAAATGTCCATCTAGCATCTTTGCTGCTAGAAGAGTGGCAGCCCTTCTCGTTTCCCTCTTAATTTGCACCCTGTGGTTGACTGTAGTATTGATTCATGCATTAAGGATGATTTAATCTTTCTTCCACCCTCTTGTTAAGAGCGTTTGAAACCCTACCTGGAGTCTTTATTAGCTTTTGACATCACAAAGGGAAATGTCAACACATCATGAGATAAATTTTGACATCACAGAAGACTGGGATACAACTTTCACAAAAGATGGATATAGGCAACGCTTACCAAAATGAAAAAACCCCAAAAGATAGAACCCTTCCTTTTCAGCATCTATCCATCTTTCTGTTTGTCTATTGCTGCATTATAGTATTTATTAGAGTTTGTCTTCCTATACAATGGATTGCCAGAATCATGATTAAGAAGCTTATTCAAATGAATTAAAAATGTTTAAATGAAAAAGACCCGGAGAAGTAATTGCCAAAATTTAATCAAGGATTTAATTTGTAGCACAGACCAGCCAAATGGATTTTGCCTTTTTCACTGCACTGTTTGTACAAGGAAATTAAAAAGTATAAAGAGTCAAAGACTCAGCAGTGTAACCCTTTAAGAATATTGCAGCGTGCTCACTTATTCTCATTAGCCGTATTATATCAAACTTGCTCCTCAGGGCTTGCAGTTTGCAAAGCCAGACCACAGACGGTGGAAAAAAAGATGATAGCATTTTTTCCAATGTCATAAATTACTGCCAGCACACATTAGATGATTTCTCCGCGCATTGCTGTAAGCATTTCAATGGTAGGTTAAATATCCCCCTTCTTAATGCCACTTAGTAATAAATGCCCTCATTTTAGCATGTCATCTTTAGCTGAACTGAAATAACTGAGACTAAGGAGGTGTCGGGGTTTGAAACAGAAATATTCCACTTGCATTTACTGCCGAGAAATACATACATGGCACCATTATGCTGTCTCTGTTTCATTGATGATAATAAGGTATCATCAAGGCCGGCATATCTGTTTGAACATGTTTTGCAGAAGTCTAATCATTAAGTAATATGTATCCCGTTTCATCCATCATTTCCACACAAAGAGCCGTACAATGCAACTGACAGAACAATACTTCATGAGCCATGAATAGCTGGAGCAATGATAACTTCCAAGTAGCGTGTAACAGACCCAGAATTGTGCTCTAAATTACAGCGCTGAAGGGATAGGAGGAGAGATGAGAAGTCCCTGCTTGTGAGGAGGAGGCTGAGATCAAGCGCGCGTTTCTTTCTGATTAGTTGTAGTTGAATTAAACCCTCAGCAGAGTGCCAAGTGCTCAGCTTCTGTCACTGCAGCTCCGCGGAGCCCACGGCAGCCGTCGGGGTGGCCCTCAACGAGGGGGTGAAAGGCTACCAGGTAGTTCAGGAACTGTGAACGCCCTTTCTCCTGAAACTGCTGGCAAGGCTGTCAAAAGCAGCAAAACGAAGAAAACACGCGAACCACAAATTGCCAAATTGTGAATGGCTTCTAGCTAGCCCAGATGAGTTACAGGTTCTCCCCTAAGCCAAAAATAACAGTAGTGATTTAAAAAGTGGGAAGAATGAAAAAAGCGTCACGTTTAGTACAAACCGGAGTTGAATCTTACCAACTGTAAGAGCACAAAATGGCAGATAAGTGTGTAACACCGGGGGCAGGGTGCGGTGCTGCAAGACTCTTCCCTTACTGCAGAGGAAAGGATGTGGTGTTTGTTTACAAGTTTAAAGGAAATTGTGTGAAGTCAGCGATTCTCACCCCTATGTCTTTCAGAGAGACAAAGGTGATGTTTTTTTTTTCTGTTTTTTTTTTTTTTTTTTTTGCTCCTGTAGCACCTAATGATCATTAGTTTTATAGCAGAGAGGCAGGCTCCGTCTTTCCCCACAAGAGGATTTGTATCTGACAAGATAAGATATTTTCTAAAAGGAAGGAGCCTTTCTGTGAGCAGAAGGAAAAAGCAGCTGTGGCTTCCTCTGTCTCTCTGTCCCTGGGAAGTCCTGCTCCCTTCATTTCTCGTGTCCTGCACGTTGGAAGAGTAGGGGGGCAGAGCTTTTGGAGAATGAAAACTTCACATCCTCGAGCTCATGAGCTTGCATAGCTTCCTTCTGCTCCTAGTCATTTTTGATTTGCGTGTTTCTTTTACACAGTTGTTCTCTTCAGAGAGTGCTTTTAATTTAAGGCATCTCTTACTTGCTCAGTTACATGGTTATAATTTTATTTGCACAACAGAAGAATTGCTGATAAACAAAGTTAAGACTTTGGAAAAGGAAGGAGTCCAAAATCCAGTAGTTGAGTTCCAAATACTTGAATTTTGTTCCTTATCCAACCTTCTGAGCCTTTTAACGATTGTGGCAGTGTAAATTATGCAGCTGCTTTTCTTTTTTTTTTTTTTAAGTGGAACTCAGAAAGGTCATTTTGTTACGTGAAATTTGAGTTAAATTCATGCCTGTTTTTACTTCTTGTCTCCCTTTTAGAGACTTACGTTTTTATAAACCGTGGTTATAATGCAATGTAAAGTTCTTGCATTTAAAAGAACAAATAAATTCTTTTGAACAAGTAAGAGCAAAAACATTATAGTGTGAGATATCAGCGGATATTGTCATTCCATGTGTGCAACATTATTTTCACAATTTATTCTAAAACCAGTTTTATTTGCCATTGCATTTCACCCATACAAATCTTAAAGTTTATCTTGTAGAATTGGCTGTTTGTTGATATTGTTTGCAGCTGATGGAGCCCAACTCGGTTTAGCTGCTTTCCTTGATCGTAAAGAAGAGTGACTTGGGTCACTTTTGGATTGTACCTAAACCTGAAGAATCTCCGCATCTTCTTTTAATCTTTTTACTGCTTGTTTGAGTTGTAAAGCTAGGAGATGATGAATATTTTTTTTTTTTCATTCGTGGTGGCCTTTTGGGAATCTCTGCTTTACTGGGATGTTTTAGGAGTTCAATTATTTGTCCAGGGTTATTCTGAATGCCTGATTTTGAAAATGAGACTGAATATATTTGTCCCATACTTCTTCAGGTGACTTCCTGAGCAGAAATATCTGTGCACGAGCCATTCAGCCCATGTGTTGTGGGTTTGAGATATCAAGGAAAATCTTGGGAAAATGGCCTTTTTTTTTTTTTTTTTTCCTAGACAAAATTTCCCCCAGAAAAAGGAAAAAAAAAAAAAGCAAGTCCAGAGAAACAGGAATCCATGGTAGTTCTGGTCATTCTTCCCTTAGTATTGAGGGTCTTGCAAGAAGCAGATGTGGTCACTTCTGTGGGAATTCTGTGTGCCCCAAATACCTTTATTTTTGTTGGTTATTCAGGAGGTAAATAATTTTTTTTTTTTTTTTTTTATTAAAAAGAGTTATTTTCCAGTGACACGAAAGCAGAGCAGGATTGTGTGAAACCTTCTCATCCATAGCATGGCTTTAGCTTGCTAAGGGGCCCTGGCCAGGACGCTGCTGGTTTCTCATCCCTGCCAGTTCCCCAGCAGGAAATAAAACAGGGAGTTGCTGCCTTGATCCAAATAGGCTCGCACAGCATTTCATCAGGGAAACAGAGCTGAAGAGGAATGTTTGGACTGATAAGCTTTTAGAAAATATTTCTGGGAATGCACTTTTTGAACTGGTGAGCAGAGACAGTCTGTCTGTATCGGGCACTTCTCCTCCTCCTTATCATGGAATTTACTATTAAAAAAAAACCCACCGCCACCTCCTTGAGCGCGGAGGGAACCTTTCACAATGCAGTTTCTCAGCAGCTGACACTCTGGAGTCATGCTGGAGGTAGTAAATGAATAAAGCCGTTTTATAAAAAAAAAAAAAAAAAGTGAATAAAGCTATAGCATCTCAACTATGTTAGAGAATCAATCATAGGCTTGAGCTCATTTGTTCCACTAGAGTGTAGTCTTATAAGAAGAGAACTGCTTGTTCCAGAAAAAAGTGTGAATAATGTGATAAAACAAAATGAACTGCAGAATATATTCTAGCCAGCAGCCAAGAAATTATTCACACTGACAGATATTACAGGTACAGTACATTTTCTGTCTAGAATACCACCTTCTAGTTTCTCTTAGCATATGCATTATGGTTGCTGTTTTCCTACTTTGAGTATAGAAAGGTACCGAGCTGTGTATACGTGTTTGTGATTCACTTCCTTTTTTTTGTGTATCATACCTGACAGTCAAAGCAATCATTCTTTAGTTAGAGCAACTGCCCTTACTTACTCAATTATTAAAAAAACATTTGTCTGTTTTGCAACTTCAAATATTTAGGACTGAAATAGGAATGTTGTTTCTCTTCTTTTCTTACTTTGAGCTGATGCACATACATGCACATTTATGCTTATAGAAAGAGGGATAGACACTCGGTCCGAAAGAGTAGACTTGCTATAGTCTGAAGTGATAATTGTATGGGCTGTGGTTTTGCTTTACCCGTGTTAAGAAACTCGCGGTTTTCTGCCCCATTACTTGGGGTGGTTTCTACTGTATCCCTGTATATAGCACACAGCATAATATAGATCTAGATAAATAAAATCCCTGTATTTCTTTAATCCTTGTCTGGCATTTCTTTAATTTGTCATTGTAGGGCTAGATAAAGTAGTTGTGCTGATGTCAGGTAGCTTTGTTAGGTATTGCAGCCTTTACTTCCAACTCGTGAGTACCAGTATGTGCAATTTCAGTAGGTTCATCAAATTCAGTAGGTTGCATCAAATATTAGCAGTACAGCCCACAACAACAGGCCAAGAAAATGACCTGGGAGGAGGGGGAACAAGGAGGAGTTTGAAAGGAAAAAAAAAAAAATAGCCTGAAAATGGACAGACCTAAGGGAAGAAAGTAAAGGCGGGGGGAGGAAGGTAATTAGTGATGCACACATGTAACTGTACTCTTCTGCTTACGGCTGCTGTGTTTGAAAAATATCATGTTCCTTCTACTCCCGTCTCTTATTGTATTTCCAATCTGGAGCTTCATTCCTATGATTATTTCATATGTGGTAGGTGTTTTGCTCTTGACACAAGGACCTTCTGTTTTTCTTCCTACTGAGATTTTTTGTGCATCCTATGGAATTTATGTATTGCACATAAACAGCTGCTTATCATTTATGAAAGTACATTTGAGGCCATACCTTAAAAACTAAGGAGGTTGTCTAAACCTCTAAGAGTTGAATTGATTATATAAGTCTGTTAGAGAAACATTGCAAAATGCGCATTTTTTTTATTTTAAGTCATGGACATGATTAGTACCAGCACCCCCATCCAGTGATCAGGTTGGAATGAATACGCGTTTATAAGTCAATTCTTTGCTTTTACCCCAAGTGTACTGTGATGGCAAAATCTTTCAGGATGCTGGGAAAATGGATTTATCCCTTTACTAAGTGGACAGAAACTTTGTTACATCGATTACACATTTGCAATTTGCCTTTCACTCTTGGAAGTGAACTAGCAGACACTAGTTTCATGTTTCACTCCACAAAATGTTTTGTTTGGGTCTGTTTCCCTTTGAGAGCCTGACTGGGGAAGAATGAGGTCATGCATTTTGAAAGTACATCACTGTGTGAGGATTTTCGTTATGCATAGCTTCTTTCTGAGTCAGAAGCTTATTCTGGCACGAGTAGCTGCTTATGCCATGTCCTATAAACTGTGTCAACTGAGGACATACCTTTGAGTAGTGGAAAGCAGAAAGAGCGTAGTAACAGGACCACAGAGGGTTTAGGTCTACGTATGGGTAAGCCTCCATTTAATCCTTGAAGCCTACAAAAAAACAAACCGGTGCCTTAACTCATTGATATTCGATGTATGTGAACATCAAGTTCTTCAAAGTTACCGATCAACGGCCAATGCATGTAGTGCCATTGACTTTAGAGCGGCAGAGGCAGGCGAGTCCCTTCAGCAGTGTTAGCCGCAGGGCTCTCGCTTCAGCCCAGTCCTCCTGATCAGACCCGAGCTGCATGGGCGTTCGTTTCTAAATGGCAAGGTAGTTGACATATTGTGTCTCAATTTAAGCCCCATTACCATTCATTAGACATGCTCCTAGTTAATTATTTTAAAAAATAAATGTAAATAACAAGTGTTAATTATACCCTCGAGGCCATTGATGTGTACCATGTTGGCATTTCATGTTAGAAAAGCTGCCTGAAATTAGAATAAAGAGCAATATAATGCAAGGAGGAGGTTTCAGGAAATATTGTTGCTAACATAATATTTTATAATAGCAATTTCATCAATTATAAGTCTTAATATTTAAATAATATTCTATTGAGAATCTGATATGAAAAGCATTTAGGTGATTTGTTGGCTGTTATATTCCCCCCCTGCATTTGAAAGGCTTATTTTGTTAAAAATAGTTTTCAACCAGCTGTAACATCACACAGTGTTTCTGGGGCAGTCTCTGTACATGTTCACTTGTGGGTTTGTGTCCTGTCACTTTTGAACATTGATGGCTTTTTAGAGAAAGGTTATCGTATTCTGCACCTCCCCGGTGTTGTTTCTTCTTGCTGTCTGCTCTGTTACTTCACTGGATTCCCCAAGAAGTTTTTTTGAACTCTTAGCCAAAAATTTCTTCTTACCTCACTGTGTAGTCAAATAAAGCAGATTTTGTATGGCCAATCAGTTTAGATTCTTATCATCATTTTCTGGCATGGGATGTCTGAACCAAAAAAGAAACCAAAGAGAAGCTACATAAGCTGTGTGTTTTGGGTCCGTTTGTCTCTCTTAAGGCCAGGTATTATGTGATGTGCATTGGATTTCATTGCTTTTCCCTAGAAAAGTGATCTTTGTAGGCCCTGTAGAAATAATCATAGAATCATAGAATGGTTTGGATTGGAAGAGACCTTAAAGATCATTTAGTTCCAACCCCCCTCCATGGGCAGAGACAGCAGATCAGATAATCACATAATCAGATGTATATTTTCAGATTCTATTCAAGAATAATTTTCTGTGAAATTACGTTTAGGACCTGTTGTGAGGGAGAGCCAAGGCAGACTTTTTTTGGATGCAAAACTTTGTAACGTGGAAGGATAAAACTCTGACTCAATATCAAAGGAGCGGTCTGGGGTTTGCTCCAAACTTCTGGTGATAACAGCTGGATCCAAGCCCCCGACCTGTTGCTCCTTCCCAGGATTCCTTGGCCATGCTGCCAATCGGGCTGTTGACTGGCGTTGTGCGTGGGTGGTACGTCTCTGTCTCAACACCGAGAAAGGCTCCAGCCAGGCAGCCTTCTGCTCTAGGGAGTCTTCAGCCAGTTTGCACTGTGGCAACATTTTTTACAAAGTCAAGAGACAATTAGGTATTCACAACGGACTTCTTCACATGGGGAATCCTTCGCAGTACTGGACAGTTGCCCTGCCTATACCCAGGAGTCACTGGCATCGGGACTTTCTGTTTGTGGAAGCTTCTGCTCCTGCCTGCAAGCAAAGGGTAAAAGAAAGCGAAAACTGAAAATTAGTGTCTGTTCCTAGGGGACACAGTGATGAAAGAAAGAGAGAGAGGGAGAAAGAAAGAAAGAGAGAGGGACGGGAGGGAGGAAGGAAAGGAAAGGAAGAAGGAAAAGCTATTTCATGTGCTTGAGGTGCCCGTGCATAGAGGCATTTCGTGCAGCCTCTGCATCCTCTCCTGATGGCACACAGAGTCCTGCAGCGATATATTGCTGCCTTCTCATGATGTCCTGACCTCACCAGAAGGCTTCAGTACAGGCCTGTCTACCTTCTAGCTCACACTAACCCAAAAGTTGGGCAGACTGCAGCTCAGCTCACTGCACTTTGTGGAGCTGCATATCTTGCACTGAATATCGTCCCTGATGCTCCTAAGCTCTTGTGGGTAAATATGAGGTGTCACTTCTCCCGCAGATCCTGCTAGCAGCAGCTTCTCCTCCCCAAGTTCCTGCCAGGCTCCCTGCGCAACCAGCCGCCTCCCTCCGCCTCTTCTTTTACATTCAGACCTGGCAAGAAACTCGAGAGGAGTTGCAAGGCTGTCCTCTGCTACTCAGCAGGGGTCTAGCATCTTTTGAGTCTTGGGGTGAACGCGAGGACATTCTTCTCCCGGTGACTGCAGATAATGCATCCTTTATCTCCTGAAGCTATCCACATCATATCACAGGCTGTCTTGGCTCGCTTGAGAGGAAAAAAAAAAAAGGAATTAAAAAAAAGTCTTCCCCTTCAAGTCACATTGTGGCCTTCCATCGCTTATTCTGTGCATAGGGCCACAGTGCTGCTGATCGATACGTCCGCGAGATACGCACGGTGTAAGTCTGCGGGGCTGAGTCTGGGTGCTGCCGCTAGTGCTTTGCTCTCTCTGGGTACGCTGAGAGCCAGTCGGCGTGCCAGGGCATGGCGTTACACCGCATGTCCTACAAGAAAATAAAGACATTAACTTTTCCTCTTGGATTTTGTGACCAGGGTAATGACATGATAAATTGTATGCCGAGGGGTATGTGTGTAAACTACTTGGAAACCCATTTTTCTAACCGACTGGTCAGATTTTATATTGTCCTGTGATCTGTCCATGAAAAATAACCACAGGTCACCTTGTCTGACTCTTGACAGTGTTATTGTTTGTCCTATATTCAGTAATAATATAAGGAAATTCCAAGTAATTTTATCTTGTGTTTGTAAGGAAGGGAATGTGGAGGCTGCTCTAGAAATTTGAAGCGTTATATAAACTGCTTCAGGCATTTAAATACATTCCTTTTGCTGCCCGGGGCATTCTTTAGCCCTTAAATACCCTAAAATTAACAATTTGAGGAGAGGGATATTAAGATCTGTCCCCATCACTACTTTTGCTGTTTGTCTCAGCGTTAAGGTTGAGATTGAAATTATTTAGTTTTTAAATCTATTTAAAAACATGCACAAATGAACTTATGAGAAAGTGTTGCCCTAAGCATAATTTTATGACCCATACATTTTGAATATTTAAAGCAGTACTAATAAAAATAAAGCAGTGAATAGTCTCAGGGGTTTAATTTTGCTGGTGTGTGTTGATCTGATGGTTTGTGAGTTTTACTACATTTCATTAGGGAAATTTTAACAGAGAAATGGAGTTGAATATACAAAATAGTTTATCTTAAATTGGCAGCATGAATCCTCAGTAGAGCTTGTTTACAAGTACTGATTCACTTGAACACTTACTTTATGAAGAAACATTGTGGAAATAATTTTATTGCCTGTAGTGCTTAGGCAAGAAAGATAGAAAAAGACTTACTGAAACAATCTTGTTTTGGATGGGATTCTTTCAGATCCTTACAAATGCTCTCTCCGTTTATTTATGTGTTGGACATTACTTTCCTATCCATCAATATAGCTCGAGATAAGTTCAATAAGCCCATTTTCAGATATCTCCACTGAATTTTTATTAATATTGAAGTCTGAAATCAAATAAATTCCATGAAGTCAACAGCACTGAAATTTTACTAGATCTCATCCTCAAAGAGGAAAACTCTCCCAAGATTAAAAACATTGAAGGCTAGCACGCTCTTTCCTGCAAAACTTGACAGTTTGACTAGACACACCTCTCTGAAATGAAACCCCTTTAGTATCACCTGACTTTCTGTTCATAATGTCATAAGCTAGTAATCTAGCTAGAGAAAATGCCCACACATGCACTTTCAAAATGCTTAGAGACAAATTATAGATATAGTGTTTTTAAGAGAAAATTGTCCTAATGCTAAAAACAGTAAGGAAAAAAGTGTCTTTTCTTTCAAAACCAATTTGCCTTATCACTGGATTTGTAATTTATGCTTTCTTTTTTTTAAAATTTTGTTTTCATTTATTTGGGGCTGGTTTTGGTGTTTACCGAATGCTGTCTCTCCCAACCACACTGTAAAATTCGGCAGCAAGTTAGATTACTGTTTACTGTCCCTTGGAGAATACTTGCTTCATATTTCCTTTTTAAGATAATGGAGGAAGTCTTTGAAGTGAAACATTTCATTGGAATTAAGTATTCTGTGGGGTGACGGAGTGATTTCAGCCAGTGAGAGGTAAAAAGGAAAAAACATGGTTCTTTTTATTCAAACAATGTATTTTTTTTCCTGTGATATTCTTGGTCTTTTTTCTTGGTATTTGAAGCCTGACTGCAAACAGGTATTGGAGAAAAACATTTCTATGTTCACACAAGACTTCTCGTCTTGATTCAAAGTCCAAAGAGATTTGGATAGACATGTAAACAACTCCAGACATTTCAGGGCTGACTTAGCTTTAATACTTCTGTCACGTTTCTCTACCTCTTCTAGTGTGTTGACTGGTGTTTAAACTGTGTTATTACAGGGTGTTATGCACTGCACTCTAGCAATCATGTTTTACAAGTTTAAAGAAAACCAGGCAGGATAAATTTCTAACATGGCCTATTGGGTTGAATGGAAGCTTCAATTTCTCCCTAAGTCCCAACATGAGGTAGCTTTACAATGTGCTGAAACTAAGCGCTGCTTGCTGAGGTTGGACCTGCTCCTCACAACGCCCAAGTGAGCTACAAAGCAATGCCAGTTTGTCATCTTTTACTATTTGTTCCTTTTCTTTTATTAGAGTTTAGTCGCATTGCATGTATAATATTATGGGGCTAGTAATGAGAGACACTTCCAGTTTCTCATTTAATAAAGGGATTTGGTAAATTAGAATAAAATAGCATTTAGGTAAAAATTCAGATTAATATAAACAGGAAAAGAGCAGCAGCCAGAATTATGTAAACAGGTATAATTTATATGAGTGTACTTCAGAGTATAATACCAGCTACCAATGAAGGGAATATTGTGTCTGTACAAGTCTCTCTTTACGTCTGACTGCAGAATATGACAGCTACTTCTGAAGTTGCATTTATATGCAAGGGAAAATACATGTACAAAAATAAAGTATTGAGCATACCAGCTTGTGTACAAGATGAATTTTGGACATTTTGACCTGTGTATTCCTCTAGTTTGTCTTTCCTGGGATTTACTTTTCATATTTGAAAATTCTGAGCAGCATAATGCACACATCACTTCGGTGACCTGAAAAAGAGAGGGTGCGCTCTCTGTTGTGATCTCATTTTCACTTTAAAAAGGATGGAAATTTTGAATCTTGCAGCAAGGTCTGGACTGTTGTCCACTTGGCCAAATGCAGTAGCTTATCAGTGTGGCTTTTAGCAGATGCTTAAGGAAGCACTGTGAAAGTATAGTAGGAGATCTCTGTAAGCGGTACAATAATATGCCTTTTGGTAGTGAGCAGGGAAATTTTATTTCAGTAAGCCGAGAAGAGAAACACCCAACATCTCAATGATCTAAGATTTGTTTTTATCCCCAAACGGCTCTAGACTTTTAAATCCTAATATTATTGCTGGGAAAAAAACCAACTTTCTGTAAAACTTTAAAACATCTTTAATTGTTCTTGTTCTCTGCTCTCCTTTTGGTGGACGCTTTTTAACAAAAAGCTTATCCACACAGGAAACCAATGAGTAATAAAACAGATAATATGATTGTTGGAAACACTAACACATTCCTAAAAGAGTCGCCCCCTATTTATGATGCTAAAGTCTACCTCCTCGCGTGTGATTTAAATGTGAGGGGAGCGCGCAGTACATGAGAAGGAGCCTATGAATAAATACAAAGGCTATGTGGAAAAATGTCAGTGTCTGTGAGCAGCTACGCCTCTTCACATGTGGTCTTTTTAAAAGTAATGGGCATCCATAGTGGTCATAGATATTGGTGCAACGGATGGCTTTTTGCACAAAACCGGCCTTAGAACCTCACCTAATTGGTGTGAATTAACCCTAAAATATCTGACTGAGGTTAGGGTTTGACTTACCCATTGCAAATGATGCAGTAAGGGAGAGAGTCTATCACCAATGTGCAAAGAAGGGCTGCTAATACTAGCAAATACAGTCTGCAGCCCAGCAGTCTGTTTCAAAATATGCATAGAGTAAAATCATGGTTTGCATTGGAGTGTAATTGTCTTGAGGACATTTTTGTTTTCCCCAAAGTTTTCATAGTGAACTTGAAGTTATGATCATTAATGGCAGCGCCTACAGTGCATCAGGCACTTTCGGATACAGTGCCCTGAAGTCGTCACGCGTGCGCCACCGTTACGAAGTCTAGAGTTATCAATATTGCTGTTGTCTGAAACAGTGCTTCTTCATAACCGATAGCTGTGGGAATTGGAGTGAAGCGATAATGTTACATTAGGCTTTGAGCCACGGAAACAGTGACTACCAATATTCTTTGTAGTGTTCCCCACTGCTAACAACAGTGGAAGCTGGGTGAAGACAGTGCGTTGGACTCTACAGGTCTCAGCACTCTTAAAATCACACCTTCCTCAGCTATGATGTTGCTCACTTTTCAACTTCATATTTGCATCCGGAGGAGTGTTGCAAATAAATTGTTCAGCTAGTCTGCTATTGGTGGGATGACCAGTTTGTGCCCACTTACAAATGGGCAAATTTAGGGCAGCAGCATTTTTTTGGAAGTACATTAAAAGCGACGATGGTGTTTATGCTTTGAAAGGAAGAAGTTTCTGTAGCTTCTTAGAAGACAGTGGGGGCAGCCTGGTGCCACTCTCACTCAGCTGCTGGCTTTGTGGAAGGATTAGGGCTTTATTCTACTTAAAGGGAGACAGTGCTCTTTTCTTTAGAAAAATGTGCCATGTCTACTTTCATTATTCCAACTTTAATCTTAGAGGGGAAAATCCTCCTATAAAACATTGTTATAGAGAAGATGACTAAATAGCACTTAGCTTTTTAGACATTGTAGCCAATGACTGAAAAAGTCGTATAACAGTGGTGAACAGTTAGTATCCTATTCCTCCCCAAAAGATGGATAAAAATGACCATAGTACTTGAGATAAAAAGAAAATGGCCAAAAGAATAAACATTACTTTTTAGATGTCTGGTTGTATTTATTTTGTTGAGGTTTTGGTCTGTCCTTGTTATATCTGGATAATACAAGAGACTGTTTAAGGTAAGTATTGCTCTTTCTTGTTTTCATCAGCTAGAATAATATTGTGTTTCATTATGCTATATCCTTTTTATATGAAGTAGGGCTACATTGCCCATTTCAGATAATATTAGAAATGCTCTGAACCCTCATTCATTCTTTTGGAACCCAACCAGCCACAGACACGCTAGAAATTTGGCTGGTAACCATTCAAATTACAACTCTGATTTTGTACTTTGCTATATTTTCTTGGGCAACAGCAAGGCACTCGCTTCCTTTCTGAGCAATCCTGGGGTTTTTGTCTGCTGTCGCATCAGGAGATTTGGAGGCAGCTGTAAGCACCAGGGAGTTGGGAACACAGTTATAATGATGTTCAAGAATGTCTACAGTCTTGAAAAGATTTTTGGAGAGACGGAGTTGCTACATGAAGACACATCAAAGCCAGGGGATAGGTCAAACTGTCATAGACAGACCTCACCTGCAGTCGCCCATTTGGTGGTGGTGGTGAATTAGATAAATATTAGTTTAATAGGCCATACAAATATAATTCATATACCCCTGTCACATTATTTCTGATGTGTGCCTGTCATACTTTCCATGTGCTAAATGCTGTAACCAGAATTGGAGTGAGGAGGTGGAGTGGTATGTGCTTTTATTGGAAGATCATGAATAAGAGTAAACAATGTCTAAAGCGAGTGGTAGACTTGGTGATCAGTAGGAGGCAGAGAAGGAAACAGCGCATAGTCTGTTTATTGAAAGCAATCAACCAGAATAGTTAAACTTGTAATGAAATTGATTTGCTTGACTGTCATCTTCCATCTGAGAACCAGGGTATTTGACTGTGTCAAAAAGTGGAGTATAAGTTTAGCGAACAACGTCTGCAGGATTGTGAATCAAACCAGACAGATCTAAAATATTCAGAGGTTTATGTAAACATTTTATGTATTGTACATGTAAAGAATATTTTATGGCCAAAAGCACTGAGCTAGATGGATCTTTTTTTTCCTAAGTCAAAATGAAACACCGGGTCAATTTAGAGCACAAACACGTTGTGCACTGCAGCAAATACAATGATGTTCTCTGTGATGTTATTTCTTAAATACATCATTCAGGCTACTAGACATGAATAATTTCTGTTTTCTTTTTTAGATGAACACTCTCAATTCTAATTTTACTAGTCTATCTTTATTTGCACTTCCAGTTAGTGTAGCCATTGTCATTAAAAAACACCCAGAAAAGGGCATTTTTTTTTTTCTGTTTTATAATGATGTTACAGATTGGTATGATGTATAAGTTTGTATACAAAAATATATCCTTCCTCTGTTCCTAACTCTCTTTCTCTCAAATAAAATGTAAAGTATGGCTGAGTTTGTTTTAAACACACTGGAGAAGAGGGACCTGGGAGAGGTTTTGGTGGAGCACTCAGCAGCAACTCCTGCAACAGTATCCGGTGAAACATTTCCTGGTGGCCACTATGATGCTATAAAATTTAATAGAAATTCACTGTCATTATAACTAGCTGGCATCCTGAATTCACAGCATTATATCGGGAAGCTTAAGTACCACTATTCCACATGCGTGGTTTCATTCCTCTGCCACTGCCTTTTATTAGCGTTCACTGAGTGCTACGCTTTAACGATTACCTTTCTTGCTGGGAGGGGGAAAAATGAGGTCTCATAGCCTACAGGAGAAGTCTCCTCTCCTCCTCTCTGCCTTTCCCTTTCTTTTCCACAAAGGAGACACTAGTAAATGCAACAGAGGAACCTCTCGAAGTTCTTGCTGCCATTTAGCTCCTCGTTTTTCAGAAGTATATAGAGACGGTGTGAGATTCTGGGGTCCTGGGCTCGTCTGTACACGATGGCGGTGCGAGGAGGCAAAGGGAGAGCTCAGCAGCAGTGGCTGTGTTCTCCCCACAAAACAGGTACAACTTGTGACACAGGGGTTTGGACTCTCCCTTACCTCTTCTCTTAAACTCCAGCCTCAGAAAATTACCCCCACGTTGATGCATGGGGTGGTGGGGTGGGTTTGTGGGTTTTTTTCCTTCTTTAGCCTATCCTTTCAGGCTGCCCTAAAGAAGAAGCTGATTGCAATGGCGGTGTTCCTGATGAAATCTTCATTAGGGAATGGGTTGAGGCCATCCATCATTCTGCAGGAATAACTGAGATGGTGTCTGGCAGCAGCAGTGCTGGCTCTCTGGAGCTGGACTGAAACTACAGCCTCAGGGAAAAATGTACTTTCATCCTTTTTACCCAACAGCTCCTCCAGTCCCCCGATTTCCACATAGCTCTGTCAAGCAGCCGATTCACACACGGAGGGGAGTGGATGTTTTATGTGTAGTTGAACAGCAACTCTCCCAGGGCTCTTAAGCATTTCACTCATTTTTTTCTTTGGGAAGAAAGGAAAGAAAGCCTCCAGATGTTTTAAGTTTACTTTTCCGGAATTGGCGCATTGTAGACAGCTCCTGTGCCTCCCTGGGAAACAGGTAACCACCCAAGCAGTCCTCCTGCTCGGGCAATGGTCAACCCTTGATAACCAAGGTACGAAGGGGAGTTTCATAAAAGGAGCGTTACCCATTTTTTCCCATTAATGTCTTTCTTTTCCAAACAGAATTGTCTGGGGGGATTTTCAAGGCTTTTTGGGCAGTGTATGAGACCTTTGTTAAACTCAACTCAACTCCACTTTCACTGCCAACTGTTTTAGGAATCCCTGGGGCAACTCTGTGCCGTGTCCACAGTGTGCAGATGTTGTGCGGTGTGGTTGGAGTCACTGCTCATACATGCTACGCTGTGTCGCAATGCACAGTAAATCCAAAGCATTGAGCCATGAATGTGTCACCCAGATGATTTGTGCAAAACAATAAATCCAGCATTTATTGTGTTGGGATTTACATGTGGACATGTCAACTGTTTGTAAAGAACATATAGAGTATGATGTTCCTAAACTGAGTTTACCAAGTATGCGCAATAGTTATGGGCATAGATTTCTCTCCAGAAGATTCCTGAATAAAAATTGTTGGACTCCACACAGGAGGATAATTTCATGAGGCGTGGGTAGAAAAAGTAGTGTTGATGTCATTGATGTCATGCACTGGGTCTCTTGTAATTTTCTTTAGACTTAATTTGTACGATTGATTTTTGTATCAACGACTTGACGAATAGTTGTCTTTCAAGAGTAAATACTTGCTCCAGCACCAAAAATTTTCTTTAGGTAAAACTACTGCTTCATGGGAAGCACATTCATTTGGAGTAGACTTTTTTTGAAAGAAGTGACTTGCTGTAGTACTTTTTAATACATTGTCTATATTGTTTTCCGTAGCAGATAGCACATTTTCCACAGCATAACATATTGGAGCATACTTGTGGAAAACATTCGAGGTGTTTTCCTCTAAATTAATAACTAATAAAAGTGACAAAAGAAAATTCCCGTGCCGTTGAATTTCATTATGTAGCCTTCATGAAGGAAAGACACACTCTGGCTTTGCCTCAATTCCTGTGAAATTAAAGCCCTTTCATTGGACATAGCAATTACTTTAATTATAGCGCTGGGGATTTGGGAAGAAGCTGGACTGCAGGGCTCTGCCTCACACCCAGCATTATCTGTGTGTGCTGACTTCAGCTGGGGATACTCAGGGCCAGAGAGAAACTCTGCATCTCTAAAGTAACCTTCCTTGTGATAAATGCTTGTCCTCTGGGAGAAAAGAATTGGATGGAGGAAGAAAGGAAGGCAAAGAAGACTGGGAAATGTTACTCCCTCTCTAGCCTAGACATCCGGAAGGGAATTGTGCCTGGTGCTGAGCCATCCCTGCACTTTTCCTTGCTCAGCGGCCAGGCAGCCATCCTTTGCTTCTCTTCCAGCTCGCCTTGCTGCATGCTGGCAAGGTGGCAAGGGGACCTGCAGCTACAGGAATGAAAGAGCTCCTATGCACAATGGCAGTGGCGCCACCGGTGCTGGGTTCAATTACTCCCTGTTTCACCATGGTAGTCATCTCATTCCTGTTCGTTTTGGCAGGGAAAGGAGGAAAATGAACTCCTAATTTTCTAACTGGTGCCTACGTTGAATGGGCACTGTCCATGTGTGTCACTCATCCCTACCTTGCTCAGGCATGGAAATAGAAAGTGAGGATGTCAGTACTGATAAATCAGAAGTCCAAACATGCTACACTGGATACCACAAAGACATGAGAAAAGTTTATGAATGGTATTCAAAATGAAGTTTTAAATTAAATTGGCTTTTTTTTTTTTAATTAATTGTAGAAAAGGGAAAGACAGGTCTAAAAGCTATGCTTTTTCCCTGAGTTCAAACCTAAAATGGGGATGTCTTTTTTTTTTTTTTCTAAATTGTTATTTTTTGCTGGTAATAAGGTGTGCACATTCACTGTGAGTGCACACATTTCCAGTCTATGAGTGACAGCAGCTCCGCTTATCTCCAAAGGCAGGATCCTAATTTCTTAGGGACATAAGCTTCATCCATCCTTCAGAAATACAGAGCAGCTGCGACTGTGAGTTGCACAGCTGTGTTGTCACCTGGTGAATCGCCATGTTGCCCCACCACTTTGAGCCCCTCCTTGCGGTGCCCCTCCTTGCGGAGAGAGTGCTTGTCCCTACAGCAAATTCAGAGTGGGTAATACCCAGGGAAACGAGGCTGGTGGTCTGATGTGATGGGCTGTGCTTGAAATCTCTGGGATGTAATGCGCCGGTGTTCCTGTGCTACAAGGAATCCAGAAAATGGGATATTTGGAGGGCGAACTGCTGATGTTATTGCTGTTGGCTTCCTGAAGTAGCAGCAGGTGTGTTAGTCAGGGCTCTGCCTTCTTCCTCATCGCCTGGTGTCATTTCTCTCTGGCTGGACAGTAGTACTGAGCTATCGATGTGCCCAGGACCTCGTGGCACGGGTGCCAGGCTGCCAGGTTGTTGTGACAGCACGATTATGAGCATGTGCAACTGTGGCAAGTGGCATCAATTTGGCGGTTTCTTCCACTGGATTTCAGGAACAGAAAATTGCATGAAAACTGTAGTATGATTGAAATTGCCAGGAACATTTAAATTACAGAACCACTGTGCTCCCAGGCTGTAAAATTAAATGTTACTGCTCACTGGAGTAATTGAGTTGAAATGGCTTGCAAGAAGGCACTCAAGTAATTGTCATTTGGAGAAAGTATTGTCTGTGTTCAAGTTTCCGTATTCACTTTCTGGATGGGGAAGCCAGTACAGCGCTTCTGGGACATCCATCAGGAGTGACGCATCAGTCAGGGTAGGAGCGCTGAGCCCAGCCTCACCTAAGACATGCCGCAGTCAGTGGGAGAGGGACACAAGGATAAACAATTTAACACGCAGAAGCCCTGTGTGCAAATGAAGTTCAGCATTTTGCAGCCTCGGTGCAGATCAATGGGGATGCAAATACGCAGGTAACTCAGGCAACCTGAATGTTCCTGTAACCCAGCCACCCATGGTGCAGGCGTATAAGAGAGCGGAGCCAAGAAAGGATGCTGCACAGTTAGCTGCAGCAGTATTGTTAACACATCATTCCCTGAGCACCAGAACTAACAAAGCTTAGTTTCCTGCAGATTTCTGTTGGAAAGTTGATTGATGGGGGTGCTTCAGAAGCTCACAAGATCTGAGTGAAACTTCTTCACGATGAAGGCATTTATAAGGCATCTGTCCGATGTGGATACTGTGCTGTCTAACAAAATGTGAACACATACTAGTTTTTTTCTTACATTTGGGAGAACTTGCTTGGTCTTTCATCTCCCTTTACGGCCAAAGACATGTAGAAGTATAGTTTATCTTTGAAAATCTTAGCTTTCTGTTGGGTTTGGTGGTAAGATGCCATTATGTTAAGAAATGGTGAACACAGACAAACAGCATGTTTCCCTCATTTTCCTAGGAACTAGGATAAAACAGCCGCTGCTTACTGATAGGAGATAGGAATGAAGTCTACTTTTAGGTTTTCTAGTCATCTTCCAAACGTGGCAGTGTAAAGGAAGACAACTGAAAGTGAGTGAGCGTGTGTGTGTGCACACGCAGAGTGGAGCAAACGTTGATGAGGGAGGCCATTCCCATGGAGCTATTCCCGTGTTCTCTCTGGTGTTCAGGTAGAAGAAAATGGTCTCTCTGAGCTGCAGGTTGTCTTCCACTAGGAAAAAAAATCTGGTAAATTAGTAGTTGTGGTTCCTAAGAGCTTAGCTGAATAGGAATGATGGCTCCATCCAATTGAGAAATGAAGCAATAATTAGGTGAAAAAAGAGCAACGTAGGGCATAGTTAATTGCTCAGCTAATCGTGCTGCAGTGCAATGGACGAACAGAGGGAGCCCTTGAATGGACATGAGACTGAAAGCAAGTGAAAGAAGCATTGAAGTCACCTTGTGGAAGATACCACACTTCCACTTACATTGCATTAGCTAAGCAGGAGGGTTTTCAGAGTGGTATTTTTTTCCTATTTCATATCTGCCCAAAGTACTTATCTGTCTTTATCTCTGTGTATTGATTTCTCTGTGCTCTGAGCCCTACGTAACAGTGAATCTGCCCTTCTAACTTGCGTTGAAGCATTGTATTGGGAACTGTCTAAAATCAGGTTTGAGAATGACGCATATTAGTTTAAACAGTTTTCTCCCATCAGTGACAGTCTGATGATACTGAAATGTTCTTGCTAGTCAAAGGAGAGTAAAGTGAGCAAATTCCACCTCAAAATTGTTAGCTGAGATTTTTTTCTGATATCTTTCATTCCTCTTAACTAGATGGCTCTGCTGTCTCAGTTAAGCATCAGTCACCGATAGAGAAGAAAAACTTTTTTTCTTTTTTGGTAAAGAAAAGTGCCTTGAAAGAGTATGGATTAGGTTCAAATGCTTGCTGCTTTATGCCACTCCAGTGATGTAAAGCAGCTGCTAACTCACTAACCATTCAACCGAACTGGATTTACCACGCTTTGCATTGCTGCGATGATGCAAGGCAGCTGGAAAAGACCAGTGAATCTGTTCCTTTAAATGAAATAAAATACTTTGATAATTAAAAGTACAATGCTACTTTTATCTCTGTTTGACATTTGTTTTTTCTTCAACTCCCTGTTTATAAAGACCAGATTGTGCCCATGATTGCCATAATCTGAAATTAAAGGGAATGTTTATGGAAAAGAGTACTCTTCGCAGTAAGGAAGGGCAACAGAATTCAGCCGTGGGAGACATGTGAAGAATGTCAGCCTTAAAGTGACAAATCTGTTTGAATTAGGATGAAAAACTATTTAAGTCTTGTCATAGGGCAAGTACACCCCTATTAGACAGGTATTCTGTTCATACTGTCTCTTGGCCAGCAGTTGATTCCATTTGCTATCATTACAATCCTCTTTTTTTTTCACTGACTATGTGCACCTCTACCAGTAGCCAGCATTATAATTAAGGGCCTAATCCTGCCGTATTGACTTGGAGCACACTGCATCTCCTCCTGTGCAGGTACAGAGCGCTGTGGCTCCTTTCCTCCAGAGCCGCCCTGTAGGATCCGTTCCCGCAGGACAGCAGGGCTCCTCTGGGTTGAACTGTGGCTTTCTAAGTCAGCGTACACATCTGTTATACCAAAACAACTGTCCACTTTTCGGTGTGAAAGTTCATCTCTTTTTTTGATTTTTTTTTTTCTTTTCTTTTAACTGTACGTTCTTCTTAGTGAGACAAATGGGCTGCATTTTTTGTGAGGTTTTGCAGTTGAGGAAGAGAGAAAGAAATTTCTCCCCCTTCACTTATGCAACCTGTTTGGTTACTGTAAAAAAACAGCAAACAAGTTAAGGCAGGCCAACGTAATATTTCATATGGCTATGGATGAGTGAAAACTCGTAAACATTTTTTCCTTTTTTTAAAATAAAATCCTGTTTGCAAGTGAGGAATAGTGATGGTGGAATGCCCAGTGAGGACATACCGGAAAAGACAGGCCGAAATGAGCTGCCGTTTAATAGGAAAGCCTTAAAAAAAAAAAAAAAATGCCAAAAGGGGAAGTAGTCGTGTCTTGTAGCCGCACAAAGGGGTTTGTGTCATGTTGTTTTGTTTTCCTGCTGGCATGTTTTTGCCCATTGGTTTGTCTGAAAGGCGATCTGGAAGGCGCCGCCATGAGCTGCCCTCCGCGCGGGCGGCCTAGCGGCAGGTCTGGCGTACGGTGATTGATCCCTCCATTTAGGAGGCATAATGCCTTCTGAAGCAAAGAGCAGATCAAAGACTTTAATGATTGACAGCGATTTGTGCCGCTTTTGTTTTTAATTCCTTGACTCCTGACACTTTAAGACGGGACTTTATAAAAGAAGGATGCCGTATCCTAGGGTTACGCCTCCCTTCATAACAGGGAAAGCTGAAGGAGCTGCGGAGACTGATACCCAGATTTCAGATATATTAGTTTTTATTTAAATCTGAGGTTCAGAGGTTTGTGGGCATGCTGTTTCTGTTATTAAATCATTATGCACCTACCTGGGGGGAAAAAAAGCCCACAATCTTAACAGGAGTGCCTCTATAAACATTTCTTACTCTCCGTAGTGTAAGGCTGGTATATTAAAAATTCTTCGAATAGCTGACCTCGACAGGTGTTTTATTTGAGCAAACAAAACAATAAATAGTAATATAATCCCTGTGGAGCTGGCATTAGGCTTTGTGGGAAATGCATAATTTCCTTTACTGAATGTAGGAAGCTGCACAAATTTAATTTCTTCATTTTTTGTCATTAACCATCCTGGAGCTCTTTGCTCCTCAGGGCTGAGGTCTGAAGCCTGTTGCATGGAGTTGCATGGAGGGTTTTTCTGTTGCTTGTCTTCTGTTTTTCTCTTCTTCAGCGGTGCAAACACTCTCAGGGGTGTCTGGCAGCCAGGGCACAGCGTGGAGGAGAGCAGCCCGGCAGCCCTTTTACCCTGGGAGCGGGTGTTCAGCCATTGTGCTCTCAGGAAAATGGCGAGCCTTCTCTTTTTGGAGCGGTGCCGGATACGCTTACGGCCGGCTCCGCTGTCAGTCCCTGCAGTACAGTATAAAGCAATTATTGTACTTTTGGCTTCTTGCTTCTGCAAGGCCTCACAATTTAAGGGCTGTTTTGTTTGTTTGTTAGTTTTAATCTAGACCATATGTAGGCTGCAGTTTTACTGGCTGTATTTGACATGTTCTGGAAGGATGATGCGCATCTTAAAAGATGCGCTTTGCTGAAAACATTTTGTCATTCCTCCATGCGGCAAAAGCCGCAGTGTTGTCCTGGGGTCTCCAAAGAAGGGGGACAGTGGATTTTCTAAATCATTGCTGCTGCCATGCTGGGCAAGACAGGCGCCAGGCAGGACCCAGTGTCATGATGTACATATGGCCTTGAGGTTCCTAACCCAGCCTTCAATGGCAAACAAAGAGCAGTCCTGAAGGAACTTTAGGTCTGAAATGTAAGTTAATTTAGGCTATTGTGTATGTACTACATAAAGCAGTGATGACTCTCATCTTTTAATTTTCTTTTATATATGGGTAAACTCCACTGTTATATTAGTAAAAGCTGCTGTTGCTCTTGTATCGCGATGACCAAACTGATACTAAAGGGATGCGATGCCCAGGTTAGGTGTACCAGCAGCCTCATCCAGGATGGCAAATGCTGCCTTTTTATGCTTACTATAAAGCCTGAGGTCCTACCCATTAAGAGATGATGGCTGAACTGTGGAAGCCATTAGAAAAGCCCATCGCTGTATTTTATTGTTCTCATAAAGTTCATGAATTAAGATCCGCATTTTAAGCATCATTTACTGTTAACTCCTCTATTAACTATTTATGTGTGTTCAGAAAGAAAGTGGTCTTGTAGCACTGTTCTCAGGGGGGTTGAACTATGCGTAAATTCTAACTTGCGAATTCTGTTCAGCTTGCTAGGAACAGAAATCTTTCCTAACTTTTAACATGTTTTCATAAGAAGATTTCAACTACGTTTGGTCCTCTTTGTGTTGGTGAACTGAAGAATTTGTTTAAAATCACGTGAACATGGGAGTCCATTAGGCCAAGTATAGCTAGAAGTTTGACGGTGTTAAAAAATGGAAAAAAAATAATTATCATTTCTTTAAAATAGAGTGGGCACAAGCATAAAAGAGCCAAAGCCCAAACCCAAAACCAGAAGGCTGTATTTATAAAGAATTCAAAACAGCATTTGGTACATGTTTTCCTAATGTTGGTTAAGAATGTTCCTTACCTTTAGATATTCTTTAGGAGTTTATGAGATTAGTGATGCACTCTTTTATTGTTTCTATAGCCTTTCATCCTGGGATTTACAAGCAAGTATTGTGCTTTAGCTTGTACATAAACTGTCCCATTCAGCATAATTTGGTGTTGAACCTGCTCCGCCAAGTTAATATTTACTCTTTATTCAGTTTTTATTGCCAGTTCAAACTTGGGTAATTGACAAACTGCTTCAATGAAGCTGGACCAAAGCTTAGCTACTCTGTATCAAAAAAATAAGACGTCTTTCATTTCCAGAATTACTCATGCATACAGTATTTAGAGCAGAAGATTAGGAAAGGTATTCCTTTACAGCTTAATTTTGGTCCTGTTGGTGGTACAGGTTTTCAAACAGCTACTGTAAGTTAGATCAGCAAATTGGTTGGCTGATTAAGACATCATTGATTTATGTACGTGAAACAACTGAAACAGAAATCCATTTATACATTCACATTTTCTTTTTTTTTTCTTTTTTTTTCTGGGTTCGTTTGTTGGTGGTTTTTTTCTGCTTACTGTGTGTTTTAGAAATACACATTCTGATGTTGCATATATTTTTCAGGCTGTATCTGCACATCAGGGGTTACTCGTGAAAATGAGCTGTTCATCTGCCCCACCCTGAGCCTTGCATTTGTCCCTTTAACGTCATCTGGCAAGGAAAGGCCAGATGCTCAAAACCACAGGGGATTGCAGAGCATAGTATTGAGACCTGTATGAGGATGAGCTCTGAAGGGATGGTACTGCTTTCAGCTGCTGCAAGCAACTTCTAGGATCAAGCTGGAAGTTAATTAGGAGTGGAAGCAAGAATAACCCAAACTCTTAGCTAAAAATTCTTGACTTTAGATAGCAAAGTTAAATTTAGTCTAGTCATTTAGAATTACTTCTTCCTCTCGTTTCCATTTCTGAAAGGTTAAGCATAGGCAGTGTGAAGAAAAAGCTTTCAAAATCGGACACAATCCTCAGGCCTGGGGTCTGCAATCCACTCAGTCCTCTTTGCATGTGTGCATGGACTTTAGCACCAGGTGCAGGTGCTAAAGCAGAGCAGTTCTGTATTAGGATAATTGAGGTCCCTTGTGACAACAGCTTAAGCTAAAACATCTCTTAAATGTCTCTCACATATGCTGTAGGGAAGCCATATGTGATGAGGTATCTACTCCCAGCTCTTCTCCTTTCTGCCACTGTGTCCCAGTGCAACCAGGGAAGGTGAAAGGGCTGTCATCTCCTACGTGGCCTGAGGGGCTTGCTCTGCTACACTAGTATTCAGTTTAGCCAGATACCCCAAATACTGCACAGAAACACAATATTTCTGTTGTGAGCCTTAAACTTTAGTATATGCTTTTCTTTCCACAGTGTGCAGTCTGGGCAACACCTGGAAAGTATTCATGTTTTCTTTCTTCTTTTCAGAAAGCACAGCTCACGTTAATGGCCAAAGCATAATTAATGAATAAAGTGAATAATTCAAACTGTTGTTAAAAGTCAGTTTGAAAAATAGAAAATATTTTATGCCTGAAGCCACTGTGTTTAAAATCAGGGAAGTAGTTTTCGCTTTACTTGAAGAGCCAGACTGGGATATACAAAGCCAGGTGCATGGTACACATCTGAACCTCCACGGTGTGGGCGTGCAGACGTTTGAGCACATACCTCTGCCTTTGTGTGCAGTTCGGTCATTAGCAAGTAGGTTTAAGTGCAACCATGAGCCTTCAGCTCCAAACGCCCAGTATTATTCAGCAGCAGTGATATAATTTTTTAATGCGATGATTTGGGGTGCAAAATAGAAAGTTTTCATTCATATTTTTAAAAGAATCCTGGGAAAATCTCTGCAAGCCAAATCTTCTCTCCAGAAGGGTACTTATTGTGTAAAAATACTCATGCATTCTCTAGAATAAATAAGGTTACCATATCACATATCTGCATATCACGCTGCAGAAGGAGAGATGCTTAGTTGTACTGCTTGCGCATAAGCATGGTCGTGTTCTTTTCCAAGAGAACAAAAGCTTAGGCTAAATAAATTAAGATTGCTTTTAAGATTGTGATAGAAGGTTACTCTGTTTTAAAGTGTTTGCAAAATACAAGATGGCAAAAGTTCAATACACTCTAAATTATAGGATGAGGAAAGCCCTGAACTGTTTGTAAAAGACAGCTTTTGCAGCATGACTTGAAGGTGGGAGGTGTTGAGCTCTGTTGAACTCAGCAAGGGGGATGAATTCCACGGTGATCCCTTCCCTGAAAACCGCTTGTTCCTTCCCCTCTTATTTATATCTTAAAGCCCTCATCTTGGGCATCCCAGTTTGTCGTAATGAAATGATCTGATAGGAGGAGTGGGATGGTTTCAGGAGGGAAATACAGAACTGAAGAGGATGAAATGCTGTTGAAAATGTTTGGTTTTTTTCTTCTGGGTACTGTTTTCCTGATCAGATGGCAAAATCTGCTAACAAAGTTATGTGCTGAAAAGCTTAAAGGGCTCCCTTCCTTCTTCTTTTTATGGTCTCCATGCGAGTATCAATCAGTTCCAATGCCCAGACAACTGGCCAGGTGAAAATGGTACAGCCCTTTTCTAACTGGGCCTGTTTTTAGGGGAGAAATTGGGATTTGCCACTGCAGTGTTGCTTGCAGTTTTTGCCAGGGAGGCAGACACCTCCTTTGCCCATGCTGCTGATGGCCACACATCAACGGTGGCTGGTCTCAAGCCTCTCTCTGTGTCTGGGAAGCAGTTGAGAAATGTGGTCGTGATGGGGAGGTGGGATGTGCCCGTGCGTGCCCTCCTGTGTGGGTCAGCAGGCAGGTTTCCTGCTCTCCTCGCTTGGCATGCGTTGGGTATTCACAACTGAAAATATGGAATCCTAATTGTGTGCTAAAATAGTTGGATTTCAAAAGCAATCATAGTGTGCTTTGTCAAAAAACATAGGGCTTGAGTAGTACCTTGAGCTAAGCTTTGGAAGCTACATTTTTTGCTGCCCGTAACAAAACCACCTCAGTTTGTACACTGTCAAAGCATCTTTTGCTTTAACCACATGCCTTTTTTTTGTCATACTCTGATCTTCTCTCATAATGTTGCTTTCTTAGAATTTTTTTGATGTAGATGGGAACACCCACGCAGAACCCCACCCCCTTTTTTTCTGTAATTAATTCTGTAATCTTTAAAATGAATATCTCTTGTTGAATCTTTCAAACCCACTTCTGAAAAACATAATCTTCTTCACCAGTTTGGCATTGCACTTTCCTCCGTTCCTTTCAAAAATCTTTGGAGGAGGAAAGGGAACAATTTCACCCTCTCAGGGAGACAATCCACTCATTGCTTTGGGGAATAGTTTGGAATAAACGGATAGAGTTTGCACACACAGAATTTAAGAGGCTAAGTAATAGTCCCAAGACAGTTTCTTTCACTTTTGTCCAGCATCAAGCTTATGATGAATCTTGTGAAATCTCTAGAGTAGTCCCTTTTCCCATAGTTCTTACTCACATTTAATTTTTGGTCACTTACTGGCTTTTTTTTTCTTCTTCTGTTTTTTCAAATAGCAAAGGAAGCGTGGTAGGTGGCCCAATTGAAATTTACTTAGAAACAAATCCTTTGGCTAGAGAAATAAGGCTGATGAACGCTACCGTTGATAAGACTTGGGCTTCTTTGCCCTGGGGTTGGTGAGACCTGTAGATACTAGAGGCACAGTTGTGACCCTCCTGACCAAGGAGGAGGCAGAACATGCTGTTACCAGATCAAAGAGAAGGGTTGTTTTTTAAGTGTGGTTTGCAATCACTTGGTATGCCAAGTGGCTGGCTTCTGGCTGAGAAGTGTTGAGCACTGGTTATTGTGATGTAGTCAGAGAAAGATGTAATTTCGCTGAATCTTGGAAAGGTGCTGTCTTCTGACTGTCAGGGCCAGCACCGTGATTCTGCTGGAGGATGTGTAGGAAACATGTATGGGGTATCCATAGGTTTGCTCGGAACTCAGGCTGTTTGTTGTGGTGCCACTTTGCAGTCACAAAATCCAGCCCCTCAGGGAACAGGGCGGAAGGACATTTTCAGCATGTGGAGTGCCTGTATGCGACTACCATTAGTGAAAAAAACCACCAAAATGTTGAGTCCTGTGCTTTGGGCCCAGAAAAATGACACCCAGGGAAACAAAGTCTGCTTGGGCATGGTTTGGTGGGTGGCTTGGGAAAAAAATATGGACTGTTTTCTGCCTATGAAGGTGTTTTGTTTGGTGTTGATGGAGAATATTGAATTATATTCTAACAAAACAGCAGCGATAGCTAAGGGTTTTGTGTTGGGGGAGGGTTAGTACAGTATGCTCGTACATTTTGCTTTTCTGTTCAGAATATTAGCGTTGTTGTGGCTTTTTATTTCTCCCTTTCAATGGAGGAGGTTGACGGAGAGGTTAGATACCAGTTCTGCCTCAGTGATTCATTAAAGCAGAGCTGGAGGAACGGAAGTCGCCCTGTTCAAAGGTGTGGGGAGTGTTTTATTGTTCTGCACGGTGCTGTGAATGCCAACGATTTTGCAGCTGTGAAAAGGGCTCTTAATGAGTTTCAGCATTTTAATGTACTTCAAGTTCCCAATTGTACAAATTTAAGAAGCTTAGCAATTCAGTATCTCCTGAATAATAGCATTTATTTTATACTCTAAATACACTCGGGGAAGTCTCAACAATATTGCAGGAAGTCTTGGTAATATTGCGGCTCCTTCCCGATGTAATAGCTTTAGAGGACCTAATTGACTTGAACAGTGGAATTGGTCCTTTAAAAAACATGCACACACAATTTTTGATTAATGAGCCCCATAATAAATCATTAATCTTTTTTGGCTCAAAAAATCATCTGAATAGTTTTCAAAGTAGAAGAAGTTGTGTATGTTTTCTTAAACTGTCTTTCTGATACAGTGCTTGCATTTCAAATCTATCATCTTAAATTTACAGAAAAAAATAGCCTAACCTATTTAATTTTTAGAAAAACAAGTCCAAACTCTGAACTACTTGGTTACTAAGAGGCATGTGAAGAAACATCTAGATAGGAATACTTCCTCTTAGAATAATAAAAGCACTGTAAAATGACCATGTAATAAGTGTCCTTCTTCCTGAAGGATCCCAAAGTGCTTTTACACATTTTCTATAGTCAATGTGGGTCATTCACCCATCACTTGAATGAAACTAGTCTTTACTGGCTGCACTAAACAACACTTTTTCTTGGAAGGAAATCACAAATAACTCTTGCATTTGAAACTCTGGGGAGAATTTGAGGTAGGCAGATTGTAATTGCCCAACTTGGAACCAGGCCAGAAGACTGTGATTAATATACCCAGGCTGCGATTTAATTGTCCCAAAGTAGTCAAGGCCTTGGTTTCAAGTGTGCTTTGTCTCTGAATAGTATTTCTTTTTCTTCGTGTTAATTTTGGAGCTTATAGAATGGGTGGCAGGTTTAGCAGAATTGAAAAGCAGAGAATTTTTTTACTTGCATGAGGATCAGCAACATTGGGACAGTGCAACGCTATTTTCTACATGTATCTCAAGTGACAGAAGCTGGTTGCATATTTTGTTTTTTCTTCCTCTTTCACTGCATGACCTTCTGATTTGGTTGGCTTCCTCAAAATATTTTCCCCACACTTCACTATTTTGAACTCTTTAAATATTATTATTTCAGGTCTTAAAATTAATAGCAGAGTAAATGCAAGTGGCTCTGCTTTTTACTTTCTCAGGGAATCGCTTGATCTTTTGAAACAGTGTAATATCTCAAAAACCTGTGAAAGGCAGCCCAGCAGATTAAGTTGATTGATCTATAAAAATAGGGGCATGTAACTTGAAACTATTTCCCTTAAAAAGCAAACAAGCTGCAGAGGCTGTTGATGCTTTTCTCAGCCGAGCCAGCCTCATCCCCTCCCTGGTGAGATAAGGCTGGGAAGCCTCTGAATGTCAAATCCCATCCTGAGGCTGCTGGATGTGCGTCCGTCTGTGACAGTCACTGATCTGCAGATCCACAACTGAGTCAACATCAGGCTGAGACATTACTCAGTGGGATCCAGTGGATATTTATTTTTCTCTTGGGGAACCTGGGAGTTTTTAAGCGATTTTGTGTAGATACGACCAGCTTCCATATTTAGAACATAGGGGTGTTTCTTGGTGGTTTTAGTTTTTTTATTTTGCACGTGGCCCACAGAATACATGTAACGTTAGCTTGGTCTGTTGACAAAGTAGACGTGAGCACAAACTTCTCAGGCGCGCAAACTATCAAGTTTGGTCCTTAGGTTTGAAGTGTTTACATGGCTTGTAAAAAACACACACATATCCACAGCTGTATGTGTTTTACCATGAGCCACCAGGAATTGCTACAGTCGTGATGGGGAATTTCATAGGCATCCACTTAAAAGCATTTTACATGGTACCTTTCTGTCTTACCTCCTTTAGGAACAACTGTGTTTTACCTCCTCAAAGCACGGTTGAAGTTGTTTCCCAAGTATTGGGTGATTTTCTGCTTACGTCATCAACTGCCTATATCAGCATCAGCAAGATCAAGCATTGGCATAAGGAGTGCGCCTCTGATAAAACACTCCTAATTTACATGATAAAGTGGGTCTCTCTCATTCTAGTTCTTTGCCCTAGTGGTGCAATATTAGATAGCTGAGAGTTTAAGATGTTCAGCTTGTAAGCCTTCAGATTTTCTTTTCACTAAAACTGTTTTGAAAACAAGTTGCGAATACAGCACCTGGGAGAGGTAATCCAGAAGCCTAAAGTGTTCAGTTCAAGTTCCTTTCTCTAACACTGTCCTTTTAGTTATAAAAAAGATTCTAAAGCTGGAGCAAACTGACTCAGATCATTTAAGGACCAACGCAAGAGCCAGGTCCAGTTTTCAGCGTCCGAAGAGGAGACCCACACCACTCCCTCTACACCCTGCTGCAGATTCTCCTTTGCCTTTAATTCCCAGCCATCCACTACATCCAAAATGCTCTCTTTGTAATTCCTTTCCAGTCTGGGACTCAAGGAATGCCTAGGTATCTTGTCCAACAGTTTTATTACTGCAGAAAGTTCTTAGAGTTGCTTATGATTTCGTAAATGGGAAAGAGGATAATAATATCCTCCATTTGTTGGATTGATAACAGCCATCGCTTTTCATATGAACAGTTTATACAAATAAATGTAAAATATGATTACATGCAGATATTTTTAATCACACACAAACATACCACCAGCTAAGCACATTAAATGGCTATGTATGGGGATACCTCCTTTGTATACACAGTCACTCACACATATGTATGCATAATTACAAATGTGGCTTCTTTTTTGGAAGCCTGGGTGTAGTCTTGTATGTCTTTACACGTAGACGCCTGTTTACCCAGATCTTCAAAATCGAAAGCATGCTTAAATGGAATGCACTTTTATGTGTATATTTTGTTGCTACAGACATAATATAGAGCTGCCTATGTACTTAAACATATAATTCCCATGCATATACACACATGGGCACACGCTTATACATATATACATTAGCCACAGCTGAAATACTGTCTACATGTAACAAGAACAGAGAAGCACGAGCCATGGAGACCTTAATATTGGATTGGTAGTGCATTTTCTCACAGTAGTACAACACAGCAAATCGTTGAGATGCAAGCAGTCACAGCCAGTCGTGTGCTAGGCAGGGTGGCCAAGTTCAGATTTCTGGAAACAGAAGGAAAGGCAGAGTTACAGGGCTTGGAGCATTTCCTTCTTACTTTCCTCCTCCTCACAGGGAACCAGTCACGTGTACTCGAGTTCAAGCATTGTGCTCTGTCTTGAATTTCAGCTTGTAGTGTCTTTCAATCTCTGCTGTTCTGTTCTCTTATATCACCTTGTGCCATGCTTGTACACTTTGCCTCCTGGTCTCTTGGTTACAAAGGAGCTGAACTGCATGAGCTTTTGCAGGTAGGCACCCTTCATCCAGCAGTGCCTTTGAGCTTGTCCTCGCTGCCCTGTGAATAGCCCTGTGCTGCAGAGCTCCTGTCCAGCCACCCCAGTTCTGCTGTGTCTCACCATCTGACTGCAGACAACTGCATCCATTATTTCATTTCAAATGACTGACATCTTTGCTTAACAGCCTTCTTGAAGCTCTTCATTTCTGCCACAAAACAACACGTGTCCTTTCACATCTGTTTCCTGAGCAGAGGGAAGTTCCTTTTTCTCCCCACAGTAGCATGGCTCCTCAGGGCTCAACAAAAATTGCTTTATAGCTCTGTCTTGATCCTTAGTAGGTGGATAGAACTGACCACGTTGTCCACCTTGCTATACCTATTCTGATTTCAGAGTGGTTTTCTGCTTCCTTCTGCAGAAAATTGTTGGCTTTTTCTTTTCTTTGTGAATATGCAACTGGAAATATTCATTGGCTTGGAACGCTTGAGTCAGCATTCGTTGCTCAGAAAACTGCGCTCTTCTAGCTGATATGAAAAGCGGAAGGAACTAATGAAAGGTTTGTAGGAAAACTCTCACGAAGAACTCATGCTTTCCTTGCTTTTGGGAAGTAAGAGAGTTCATAGACTCCTTTCTGGTTCGCTGCCCCACATCTTGCGCAGAGGTTATGTTCTTTGTAGATAGAAAAGCACAATAGAATTCCCTCTCCTCTCTGCTTTCATCAACTGGCAGGAGAACTGTTTCTCTTCCTGCTCACACTATCCTTGATTTTGCAGAGCTGTAGGAGTGTCTGCTACTCTCCCTTGGCTTTCCCCAGATCTCTAGCTAATGCATTGTGCAACTTAGATCCCCATTTTCTGCCTACACAAAGCATAATATATCCTTAAATAATGCTTTCTTCTCCAGTGATAGGGTTTTTGTGTCAGGGAAGGGAAGCTTTGACGCTTTGCTCATCTCCCTCTCCCAAGAAGGTTATGAGGAATGACCCCTCTTCCCTGTGTTGTCCATCTGGAGATTGAATGGTGTCTCCTCTTCTGCTTGTCCAGTGGCCACCATGAGTTATTGATCTGTCTCATGTCATTGCTGTGCTTTTCTTGTTCATTAGCTGCAGCCCCTGTTGCTCCCCTGGAACAGCCTCAAGTTAGCTGACGACAGAGCAGGGACAGAGGTGGTCCCACACCTCCCAGTTTCCCCTACAGCCTACCTGCTCTCTAGGCTCTGCTTTTCAACATTGTCTGCAGCTGTGGGGCAGTGGATTTCTCTGGTGGCAAAACCATAGTGGGACAGTACCAGCACTGCTGGGACTACAGCCTGGACAGCATGGGACCATGGTTGCTTGATTTTGCAAAGAGGCAGAGGTTAAGCCCCATCATTAACCCTTTTTCTTTGCTTTCCTGCAGTTGGCTCCTACTCTTAACTTCTCTTACCAGGGCAACCTCATCAAATGTAGCAAGAGTTGCTCTGATGGGCACTGAGGAGAGCACAGACAACTCAGCTACTTCTCTGCAAGGGGATTCAGCAGTGGTAATCGCAGCAATTCAACCTGCTTTTTTTTTTTTATTATTTTAATACCTTCTTTTTTTAAATAAAGTTTCTTCATTTACTAGTAATATTTCCTTGTTTTCATCTCTGAGGGTGGAAATGGAGTGTTTCAGAGCCTTTTTGAGACTTCCTGACTCAGCACCGGGAATTCCACACACAGGGAAAATGTGGTATTGCTGTGTCTGTCGTGCTTCTGAGTGATAACCATCACTTGTCACATTTGAAATATGACCTGGTTGCCTTTTTATATCTGATGCATTTAAGAAAAGTATAAGTATTTCTGCAGTGTATGTTTTGTGAGTTGTGCCTGATCTTAAATGGGAACGGTATTTTTGTCTGTGTTAAAAACAGATTTCTCAAAATAAAACTGTCAAGGCTGTGTTTTATGGTGGATTTTGTTTTCCTTAAGCAGTATCTATGTAGATTTTTTCTTAAGTTTCTGTAGTAGTTAAAAGAATCCAGACTCCCTGAAAATTGATGCATCCTCAAGGACTAGTAGGTTTCCATTTCTGGCATGTGCATCAAGATGAATAACTGTTCTCTAGCTGTTTGTATGGACTCAGGCTAAGTAGACCTCAACCTTTATCCCAACAGGAATTCCCAGACAAGAAAATTCTGACTTCATTTATGGTTTATAGGAAGTAACGTAAAACATGACAAAAGAAAGCATTCGGTTTTCTTCACAAGCAATCACATGGGATCTGTGTGCTGCTTGAATTCGCCTTTGGGTCAATAGGTCAAATATTAAAAGGCATTATACTGTCCCAAAAAGTCCTCTTAAAGCTTCTAATGCTTTCCCAGTGCTGATAATTTACTACCGTTAATAGCTACGGTCTTTTTCCAGTGCAAGTGTAGACAGTTAAATGCTAAGGCTTTCAACTTTACATGAAGAAATCTGAGTTTCCTGACAGTCCCAACATAGAGAAGCTTCTGGAGAGAAACACGTTAAGTTCCTATTGATCTACAGATAGATGCAATATTGATGATAATAATTTAACCCCGTGTGCATATGTAGCATTTCAAATCTGTTGTCTTCATTTTGCTGGCAGCTTTGAAAGGAAATATTAAAGGCAAACAATAAATGCATGAAAATCATCTGAAGAGATGCATACACTTGTGTTTTTTGCATCTTTATTAATCCAAATATAGTTTTCAAACTATTTTCCAAGCACAGATCCTGATACTGCCAAGTCAGACCAATGAAAACTTTGCTGTAGAATTCAATTAGAGAAGGATCAGGCCATGACAGAGCAAACACTCTGTCCCTAGGGAGAACAGCTGCTAGAAATAGTGGGCAGAAAGTCCTAAAGCCACTCTGGCCGAGTATGGGTTACGTGTGCATGAAAACTTCTGTAACTTGTGCCTCTGCTGCTTCATTGTGACATCCTATGGCCACTGGAAGATCAGACAGCAATGCCCTACCCTTTGCCACACTCCTGTCATTTAGAAAGTCTGATTGCTTCCTTTTCTGAGCTTGAGGAGCAACATGCAACCTCTGCTCTAACACCCGGCACAGTCTCCAAGTCTCCACAAATTACACAGGAGGGGTTTATCCACAGACTGACCTGACTACTTACATCTACAGTTTGCGGAACACAAGTTTGTCCTCTACAATGCCAGATTCTGTCGGTGGTATTATTGTATCCCGAGATAGATTAGGGAAAAAAAACATTTATTTACACTACCATTTGTAATCCTTTTGGTCCAGTGTTGCTGTCATGAGAACAGAAAATAGCACAGCCCAATCAGCTCCAGGTGTCACCATGGCTTGAGAGTTGCTGCCTTGACAAGTGTAGGCTAAAAAAGTGACCTCTTCTAGAAAATTTGTAATAATGTTAATCATAGAATCAATCACAGAATCAGGTTGGAAGGGACCTCAAGGATCATCTGATCCAACCTTTCTTGGCAAAAGCACCATCTAGGTAAGATGGCCCAGCACCCTGTCCAGCCGAATCTTAAAAGTGTCCAATGATGGGGAATCTGTCACTTCCCTGGGGAGATTATTCTAATGGCTGATTGTTCTTATTATGAAAAATTTTCCTATTGTGTCCAATTGGAATCTCCCCAGGAGCAACTCGTACTCATTACCGCTCATCTTTTCCATGTGAGTCCTTGTAATAATTTACTCTAGAATCTCAGTTGTTTTCTACACACATCCTGCTTTTCAGGATTTGTTATCATAAGTTTCCAGATTTCAATTTATGCAAAGAAATACTGTAGAATTCCTGAAACAGTTTTATCTTGTTTGAGTTCCATATTGTAACTCCTTGTGTTTATTTCTGGTGTTTGGGAGTACTATGATTTTAAGTAGAGCAAAAATCATTGTAATTTTCTTTATAGATATTATTACAGTTGAACTTTTTGGTACTGAAAATTTTACTTATTAAAAAAATTGCATTTCAACTACTTAGTGTCACTGGCACTGCAGGTCTTTTTTAAGAACTGAAGTAGTGCTACTAAACACTTACTATTTGCGTGTTTCATGTTCTTCAAAATGAGAAATAATCCCAAGAATCCATGATAGTGGGATGTGTTTTGTGCATATTTCTAAGATCGTTTTCTAAGAGCACTTTAAGTTAAGCTGTTAATTTAATTTTATTGATTTAGTGCATATGGCATTTTAGCTCTAATTAGTTTTCTTTCCTCCATAATTGATAATGGAGGGTTTATACTGTGGCCTGATTTCATGCTATGTCCTCTGTAAAGCAAATAATCTCTTTCGTGACCTCTCCTTTCTCTGTTTGTTTAAGTATATACATGCACACGTACAAATGCACCCTTTCTGTGGGATAGTGTAATGTGAAACACAATTCAGTGAGAATGGGAATAGCGGGAGTTAAATTGCAAGATTCGTTGACTCTGTGCAAGGGCAAAGGACTTGACTCCTGTCTAAATATCGGTAATACAGTCCTGGAAAATATACCTCAATCGGCATGTCATTAACCCAGTATAGTATACAGCAAATAAACATACTCAATGCAATATTGTCTAACCTGCAATAGGACACTGCGTCTTAACTTCACTAAGACATAGTTAGTGGCAAATCAAAATAAATAGTTAAGGTGTTCAACTTAGATTGCAACTCGTCTGGCAAATCAGCCTTTTGCTTCCAGAGGTCATCAGTGAGTTTCTAATTTAGGGTTAATGGGTAGGAGATTATGTAGCATTTTCAGAAATTGTTATAGACAGGCTTCAGGTAATCTGAGGTGATTAATTGATTCTTACTTAACAGCAATATAAATAACAAAGTGATCATGAAAACTGTATAGAAGAGAATATGAAGGCAGCTGATCACCTTCAAAGCTAGAGTGACACAAAGATTTTTGCAGAGGTTGAGCTGCCTTTTTGGCTCCAGTGTAAGCTGTAAACTGTGGAAATTTGTTTCTAGGAAAACTAAGAAGTAAGGAGTTCTAAAAATCTCACCTCATAATGGCAGAAGTATGAAAAATAGGTTTTTATATCAGTCTGTGATAGTTCTGGTTAGATCATATTTTGTGGAAATAAAAGGAAGTACCACGTATCTTATACAATGTTCTAAAGGCAGCGACCATAGCAACTCAAGTCCATATTTGCCACACAAGATGAAGGGCAAATCAAATCACCATTGGCAGATGAAATGTGTGATGGAAGGTTCTGCAGCAGCTCTGTGCTGGACAGACCAATAACAATTCGGTTCCAGCAATATTTAGCTTTAGCAAATGCTGTGCTGTCCATGAACAAACTTAATTAAAAGAAAGCTGAGTCCAGCTTACACAGCGCGGCACAGCACTCTGATAGTTTGCACAGTGAGAAGAAATCCTGAGCATATATAAACTGTGGACTCTTTTTAAAGTTCATGGTTTTAATTAAAACAGTACTTATAAATAATACTTCGCTACGGAGCTGATACACGTATTTGTGACAAATAGTTTTCTACAGTACTCTTGTTCTTTTCCTCTTCATAGGTCATGGTTTTTAGGAATTTGTTTGTTTGCATTTTTTTGACAAAATTTGGTAGTGCAAATTTTAACCTATGTTAAGCCTTATTTAAGAAGTAACTGTGAATAGCGTTTCAGTGATGGCACAGTGGTTGCCCAAGTCCCATCTCTCTTTTCGGATCAGATGATCCCAGGCAAAGGGTTCCTAATGGCAGGAGTTCTTTTCTTGGGTCATTATAAAGCTCAGAAGTGCTTGAAATTACTTATGCAAGTCACAATAAAATGCTTTTGAAGATCATTGAGAAAATGCTTTTCTTCAAAATAGCACTTGTGTTTTCTATGTTCTTGTGCAGAACCTTTCTGTCTTTTCAGAAAGTGTCCTTGTCATTGTTAACAGGCTTTTGACATGACTTGTTGACAATCAAGCTTATACAGAAAATGCATGCTGCAGTTACAGTTTTAGATATATTTATAACATTTGATGGATTGGGCTTGATTATTGCTGTAAAATAGTTGCATAATTATGCTGAGGCTGAATGACCCGCAGTGCTGTGGAAAACCCATGTTGCAAATAGATTTTGAACCATGGCAGTGTAAAAGTCAGGTAGGGTTGGGTAAGGCAGAAAATTATATATATAATAATAATATATATTATTAAAAATAATTTAGGAAACATAGCACTCAGTCTAAAATGGCACAGTGACTACTGTGAAGTAGATTATTAGGATGGAAGAGAGATTTAACATCTCAGGATGTTAAATCTTGACTTATTGGAGCCTTTGGAAGGCCATCAAATAGATTGTAGGCCATCAAATAGACACATAGATTCTTTTGAACCTACCTAAGACAAAATAAGCTTCTTTGAATGCCCCAGTGTCCTCTGCTCTGCAGTACTTTCCCTGCAAAACCTTCAGTGTGTAGACACAGTCTTGGTTGAGGAGATAGCTAGTGTTTCTGGCAGTGCCTGCTGCAAAGAGCTTTGGAAGGACTCTTGACAAGGCGGGTAGCATCGCTTTTACCAGTTTCCTTCCCCTGTATCTGTCGGATTATTGGTACTTAGTGCACTAATAAAATCCATGTAAATTTAGGCTTTCTGTACAGTCTTGTAAGCCTTTTGGTGTGCTGCTCAACAAGAGAGTGAGACCAGCCAGGGATCAATAGTTAACTGGCCATTGATTTAGCTGTCTACACTGTTAAAAATGTGCCCACACCAAGGGAAACAAATAAGCCAGTAAAAAGTCAAAGGGAACCCTGGCAGCTGCACTTGATTCATTCTGTTCACCTCGTGTTACAGCAGTGATGGCTCAAAATATGTCGTTAGCAATTCTGAAAGGCTATATGGTCAGGACCATTGCTATAGTAAGTGTTTCATGTGGGTTTGTTAGTTTGTTTCTTCCTTCTTTTTACGGAAGAAACCATAATGTGAAAAATATTTGAAAACAGTGCTACTATCACTTAATTAAAATCAGTGTATCTTCATTGATTTGCAGGCACCGTGGGGACGTATGCGGGCAAGATCCCAGTCCCCAACCAGTGCACAAACCCCCTCCTTCTCACCCCTGTTGAGAAGGAGCAAAAGGGTTTCCTGCCATCGCTTCTCTGATACCAGGAGGTGATGGAGTTGGGGGTGACTTACCTCTAACTTTCCCACCACCAGCCCGTATTCATCCTATCTGTGCTAAGTTAAGAGCATCCTGCCATGCTTGGATAGGTCAGTGAAGAGAGAACCTATCCAAATGTTACTTGCAGACATTAGGTATCAGATCTGAAGTTAAACACCTGAATTATAAATTCAGTAGCTTACTCTGTCTGAAAACCAGGCATCTTTTACATATGTGGAAAAACATGCCACATTAATGTGAAAAAGCAGCAGGAATAAATAGAGAAAAAATAGAAAACTGAGGGGAAAAAATCTTCTAATTCAGATTTTTGGTGTGTAAATCCAATCAAATGCATATCAACTTTCAAATGTATGTTTATTTCAGATGTCCTGGAAAGTTGTCATGATCTGCAGTACTAAAAAAGTAAATATTAAATAATAAAACAACAAGAAGAGATATTGAATGCGAATCTACTGAGAGAAAGTATTACATGCTTCCTCTAAATTTCATTTAAGCTCAGTGGCTTGTACAGAATCCAGTTTAGAAGTAATCTAATAAACTGAAGATGAGACTGACGCTACCATACAACTACAGTTTTCAAAATACTGAGCAAACACTGGAAAATTTATGAAATGACATATAAATGTTTCCATATAAATGATCTGGTTTCATATAAATGGTTCCACATAAATGGCTTTTTCCATAAAAAGTATAACTATTTTTATGTTGAGGGCAGACAGAAGTTCAACCTAGATCTTTAAAGGAGAGAAGTTGTTACATACATAGCCTGAAGGTCCGGGCAGTGGCCATTAGGCAGAGATGAACTAGTTTGGGGAAAATAAGAATTGAGGGTGATTTGAACCTGGCTCTAAAATGTTCAGAAAGACAGGACCATGCTTCTAAAGGTGAGCTGTAATGTTGACCTGTGTCAATGTTAACATGATGAAGTCTCAATTTATTAAAGACAAGAAAAGGATATGATATATTAATACAAATATCGATTATATCTTTAAAAAGAGGAGTTCAAAATCTTTTATTGATCCACATACAAAGTTATATTCCCAGGATAAGTTTGGAAGACGGAAAAATGATTTGTTTGAGCTAATAATCAGCGCTAAGCTTCCTACAGCAAGCTGCTCCAAGGAGAAATAATTTAGGTTGAATAAAAAGAATTGGTACGTAGGGTTCCCAAATAAACCAAACACACTCGAATTGCAGCCCTACTGAGATTACAGGAGGTTTGAGTTCCTTTTGGGAAAAAATAACATAGCCAACAACTGCCCGCCCCTCCCTAAACATGTGTCTTTAAAGAATGCATTACTAAATGTACTACGTAAAGAGGCTCAGCCTCATCTCACACCAGCAGGAATTTTTTCTTTCAGCTTTTCATGCATTGCTTCCAAAGATTATCTCAAGATGGGAGGGAAAATCCCATCTGAGCATTGTCCTTTCTTTTAAGAGTGGCTGGGAGGGTCCAGCAAAGCAAACAGCAAACTTTGAGTTGCAGCACGCCCTCCGCTGGGTTTTATCCGTTTCAAATGCTGTTGGTGTAGTGCGTTTCAGATCCTCTGCATTATAAACTACTTCTGCCTCCTTGGCACAGGCCTTGGGAGCTGAGTGACTGGCCCAGTTCTTGCTAAAAGGCAGCGACTGAATTTCTGGCTGTTTCCCCAGTACAACTGCTCCTGACTGCTGAACTCCAGGGCCTTGCAGCAGGACGCCTGCCGCTGAATGCTGGAAATGCTCTGAGCTAATCGAAAACTTGGGCTTGACCTACTGTCAGTTTGCAGTATTCACAATTTTAAACCTTCCAAGCTGTGGTTTTGGCCAGGTCGGGAGTGTCCGTCGTGTACATCTTCCAGCCAGAATGGCCCGACTACAACGTATGCATGCAGATAGTGCTCCTGGAGCCCACAGGCCAGAGCAACTGAGGTATTTGGGCTACAACGGTGGTGAAGCAGGCTGGGCTGGGAGCAAAGCGAGTTGCAAAAAGCCCTGCACTTATCTGGGGAGGAGCTTCAACTGGCTCAATTTCTTTTTTCTGTTGTTGGCCCATTGTGTGGCACTCGGTGTACCACACCAGGACCCCAGGATGTGCTCGGTCTCGGGTGTGAGGCTGCGTCAGGATTTCAGAGGGTTGGGGATGACTGGATGGGTTCACCCCTGTTCCTCTAGGGCTGCGGAGCAAGTGCAAGCCGTACTTGGAAAATGTGATCCTCCTTAGACTGTCAAATGGGGGGGTCTTGGGTAAAATGAGCTTCAGCGAGGACAGCCAGGACCAGGCTTTTGACTTGTGCCATGAGACTGCGCTTGCAAGTTTGCATGCCTTGAGCATGATGCTTTTGCAGCTGGCACACACAGCAGGCTCCACAGCTGCCTTCCCTTCGAGAAGCAGCAACTTGGCCTGGTCTTGTACCCATTAATTAGCCGCGTTTGGCACACGGGGTCTGGGAAAGGTATAGGAGCCGTGCCGCCACACTGCAGCTAGCCCACCCGGCAGCCCCCTCCTCCTCCAAGCCCCCAGCCCTGGTTCTTCTGGGAGGGCCCTTCGCACATGTGGGGGATTAAACCTGAGGGGCAGCTCTGCTTTGGGAATACCTGTGGTAACAGGTGTGTGTCATTCCGCTGTGGGGCGGGATGAGCCTGGTGGTTCTGGTGTGGTCTGGAGGGGATGGAGAGTGGGACAGGGACCGCAAAGGGGACAGGAGGTGGTGAGGGCTCTTCTTGGCTGGTGGTCCTGCTGCGGTGGCCCAAAGTCAGCAGCTGCAGGGTGTCCGAGGCATGGTGCTGTTGGAGGTGTTTGTGGGGAATGTGTGGCTTTCTGCCACCCCACCCCTTCTGTACCTGTCCAAAATGTTGGGGGGGGGTTAAATATGAAAACACAGTTCTGAAGTGACCATGAGTATCACACGAATGACCTTCAGCTCCCTCACTCATGGCTGGTCAGTCGGTCCAGTTTGGGACCGGACACAATAATAAATGGGATTTTAGCATCCCAAGGTGGGAAGTAGCATTTTTTTTAATGCCTAGTGAGAAGCCATAGAAAGAATTAAATGAGCCAGAGGGAGCCTGGGCCATGCTGTGTGGATCCAGACGCCACCGTCGCCACCAGTCCTGCAACCTTGGGATGTGATCCTTCACTGACGGCAGAAACCTGACTGTCAACTAGTTAGGATTATGAAAGGCTAGTAGTTTGCAGGGTGCTTGGACTTATGATTCTGGTTAGGCTCATCTTGTCAACAAATAGGCACATTTTGAACAATGGGAAGCCTGCCTTTCACGCCAAAAAGCTCGGCAGTTACACTGGGCCAGGGAAGGGAGTATGTCACGCAGGATCGTGGGGAATCTGGGATGAAAAGGCTCGGGCAAAATGAGGAGCGTGTGTCAGCACCTCCACGTTGCAGACGGGATCTCTGCACAGCTGAAAAAGATCATGAGGAGCCCCGTTGCCAGAGGCTGAGAGGGGGAACCGAGCCTGAGAAACGGGGGCTTGTGGGGGTAAGTGGCTGTGGGGTCTGGCTGTGCCGTGGCAGGGCGGGCTGGCTGGCTGGCTCTGCACTGCTCCTGTAAAGTCTGCTTGGCTCCAGGCTTCCTCGCTGGGAAGGCATTTCATCTTGTTTCAGTTTGTGGTGTGAGATACGGCTTCTGTGGGGTGATATTTCTCTGTAAAGGAAAGGGGTATTTCTCTAAATGTTATATTTGTATAGTGAGGAAAAATAACGTGGAATTTTTTTCCTTTCTTAGAAAACGCTGTTGCGTTGTGGAGGTGGCGTGAGTGGCCTCATCTGTCTCTCTCTGCTTGTAGCTCTTGTTCATCTTGTTGATAAAAGATAGGCTTGGTAAATCCTTGTGAGAGAGTGACTATGGCCTGCTACTCTTTCATTCATCCTCAGAGTGTAACTAAACTTTCCACGGATATTTAAAACAACGGCATTTAATCTCTAATGCAGTTAAAAGGCTTATGTGTTCCTACTCCAGAAGTGAGACACATTGGCGGCGATTCTTATTTATTTTATTTGTTTGCCCCAGCTTGAAAACTGACTAGTCAAAGGAAAAGTTCTCATTTTAATATTCTGCGGGACTGAATTGCTTCAGTGAAAGCAAAGGCTGTTGTGCAGTTACTGATGCATAACTCTGCTTTTTGCATATTAGTCCGTCCTTTGGCTATGGGAATCTCATCTGCATAAGACTGTTGGTTTTTTTTTCTAAATATTGATAAGGAATGTCAGTCCCTAAACACCAATTGGTTGATTAATCAAAGTCCTTAACTAATCAATGGGTAGAGGTTTGCATAACGGTGTGTTTATTTCTGAAAAACTGTGCCTATTGGAATTGCAAACCTTTCTGCTTTGATTTGCTTCTATAATGCCTCTGCTTTAACGGCTTCCATTGCTCACATTTTCAAAGTACTTAGTAACAACGAAGATGCTTCTTAATGTTGTATATCTTTCCTTTTTTTCTGTGGCCTGTGTGCGGGAAAAGGAAAGTAACAAGCAATAAAACTTAAATAGTTTGCACACAGAAAAGGGGAAAAATGTGTGAAAAAACAAAGGAGAAATAAAGTGTTTTGGGTTTTTGTTTGTTTTTCCAAAAGCTTAAAGTGTGATCTGAAGCTCATATTCCTCTCTTTTCTTGCCTACCTTCCCTCCAGGACTGTTTGCATTATTTTCCTCACATTGTCGATACTCTAACAGTTCTGACCCCTCACTCATATCTTTTTGTTATTGGAGAGGAACTAGCTTTCAGATCTTTATGAATGTAAATTGAAGTGAGAGAAAAGAAGATGACTGCAGGGAAAGATGACTGGAAAGGGAAAGAATGTTTTTCCAGATTTGGGGTTTGTAACTTCAGTTTGATTTGCAGTAAGTTCGCTGTTCGTGTGGGTGTGTGGTTTTCCTTTCGTTTGCCCCTTCCTATAAGGCATGGTAATAACTGGGTATATTTTTATGGAGAGCAGCTTGAAAAAGCCTACTTTGTTCTTTTATTTCTGTTTTGTAAAATAGTGGGGAATTCAACCTGCATGGTAATGTGCTGTTTTGTGGGGTAATGGGTCTGGAGATGCAAAGCGAGAATGCAATGGGCATTAAGCGGTATGTCCAAAGGCAAGTGTTCACAGCTCTTAGGTCAGAATCCAAATTACGCAGTAAAAAAGTATTACACGCCTCCTGATTTTGGACCCTTTGGGGTATCCATTTGAAGCTTTTCTCCTCATCCAAAAGGGCTAAAATTTCCCTTCAGCCTGGCGTAAGGCAAGCAGAAAACTTTCTTTGACTTCTGATTCTGGTATTTAGCTAAGCTAGACTTTGTTTAGTCATTCTTGTCCTTGCAAAGATGGGGTGTGTGAATCACAGCTTGAAATGATTCCTGCTTCCATTTTCAAGACCTTGAATGTGCAAGGCAGTGATGAAGCAGACATCTTGGGTCTGTCCTGTCTTCATACATCTTCTAGAAATAGGACGTGTGATTCTTTGTGTTTAACAAGACACATCTGCACTGATTTTAATGGAGTGTAATTTGAAACGAGTTTAGTTAAACCAGGGCAGATGGCTGCAGGACTGTGTGTAATTTCTTCAGAGTGTAAGGTTGTGGTGCTGCTGCAAAATTATTAATTTGGTTTTAGGACACCTCTTAGCAAAAAAAGATAATACTGTTGTCATATAAATCTCAGTGTTGAACAAGTACAAATTAATTCTGCCCATTAAAATGTGTAATGAAAAAGAATCCAAAAATCTGTCTCAGAAGACTTTGTCAGCTAAGGTATTGTCTGGCTTATTGCACAGTGTAAAGATTGTATCTTATACTTTTGGTTATTAAGCATTAGCTAAAATTCTGTTGTCATGCCTGATCTGAATCGGGCTTGTAAGGACAGGTGATCAGATATTATGTAAAGCTTGTATCAATGAAAATGGAACCAGAGCCAAATGTGCAGGGGCTTAAGTAATCAAAACCTGGTTGTCTGTAGACAAGGTTTTTATTTACTGCTTTAATACGCTTATTTTACATATGGCATCTATGCCTCTTTAACGTTTCTTTGCAGTAGTTCGGCAAGCAAGAATAGAAGTTGGAATGGTTGCCAAAATTGAAAGTTTAGCCTAAAAATCCACAATAGAACAAGAAAGTTGTCTTCAAATGTGTTTTCTCAATTGTTCATACTACAGACTTTATTTTATATGATATTTTAATTCAGCCTGAGAATAAACATGTGACCTATCTCACCGGGACCTTAGATTGAACTGCAGAATTCCCTCCCACCCAGTTAGCTCTTGTTGTACATTATCAACCAAGACCTTTCTGAGGGCCGGGGGGGGGAAGGAAAAGATACCTTGGAAAGTGTTCCGTGCTTTGAACCAACCTTGCTCATGATGAACAGGTTGAGTGGGAAGTCTGCAGGCTGGAAAGCACATCTGCTTAAAACATGTGTTGAGTTTTCTTTCTTTATTTATGTTAACAGTGAGCACATTTGTGGAAATCATGTTTTCTTCACAATCTGCTTGCTAAATTAGGACACAAACCCGAGAACGCTTGTGCATGAGAGTAATTTTCTATAAATGAGTAGTGTCCCCGAGTTCAGTAAGAGCAGTCACGCACAGAATTAAGCACATGCATGAGAGTTTGCAGAAATCTGGCAACTCTGTTGTTGTCGTGAGCAAATTGCCCGGCTTTGCTTGTAATACAGCTATAAATTCTTGGCTTGGTCCTATTTTGAGTAGCCCTCGTTGTGTGAGCCATAAGCTATTCTATTGTGCTAAGCCTTACTGAGGATATTTCTCTTATTTTGTCATAGCAACAAGAGCAAGATCCCACAAATCTATACATCTCAAATTTACCCGTTTCCATGGATGAGCAGGAACTGGAGAATATGCTGAAACCCTTTGGACATGTCATTTCCACCAGAATATTAAGAGATGCTAATGGAGTCAGCAGAGGAGTCGGCTTTGCCAGGTGAAACCTTTACTCTTTTTTGATTAATGCACATTTTTTTGGCCTTGATCCTTTGCAAATGCTGTCTATTCCGCAACTCTGGAGCCTCATAGCTATGGAAAATGCAGAGCTATACCTTTATCCGATTGTGCGTATGTTCTTTCCAACAAGCTGAAGAATACCAATGCAGAAGGATGTTCATTTCATTGCTCTAAAAAATAGTTCATTGTATGTATGTATATGTAAACAAAAATCACTAGGAATAGTGAGCTATCCATGCAGTATAAAGTTTGGATAATAATGAATGTCCTACATCCAAAAGCACACACTTAGTGAAATAACTGTATAAATGTTTAGCAAAGATTTTGCAAGAGGAAAAAGTAAATTTAGCAGTTGGAAGAGCAAAGGGGAGGAACTATAACTGAAGAAACGTGGCTTCCTTGAAAGCTGCAGGGAACTCAAGCCTGTGAGAAGAGCGTAAGAAGTAAGATTTGCATATAACAAGCCCTGTTGGAGTAGTCAGATATTTTAGACAGAATGGGCAACATATTATTACCACGTAGTTCATTGTCAGTACAGATAGACAAGTTTCCGTGTTTACTCTCAGGGAATATTTACATAGATTCTCTTCAGCTTGAAACATTCTTAAATCAAATAGTTTTCTTTTGAAAAGCGAAGGAATAGAGGGCTATATATAGATAGGTATTGAAAAGGCAAATAAGAAGAGAAATTTGCAATTGTGCCGTATATCAGTCTTCTGCTTCAAAAGAAAGGGAAAGAAAAATCTCAAATCATTGTTACTACAGAATATTCATAACATTGTGCTTTGCAGAGGAGGTAAAATGACTTAATCTCCTTGCGAATTTCTTTGAAATACACCATATCTTGGTATATCATGGCACTTCTGTTAGTGTCATAACACCACTGAGCGAAATGCGGTACTGTATGATAAAAAGGTAGCTTGCAAGATAAGTGACATTGTAGTGTTACCTTTGTCCTTGATGTGAAAGATCATCATGCACAAAGAATGTTAAGATAATACTGTCTGAATTCAAACAGAAAAAGGCAAGACATTTATGCTGAAAGATGACATACTTCCTTACGCATTCTTGCAGATAACATGAATTTTTCTAGCTCACTAAATATAGATTAGTGTAACTCACAGATAAATGCGCATTTTTTAAAAAAAGTCTTTGTTTGTAGAAATGTATTTAATTATGTAACATATTTCAAGAAACCTTTAGTGATCTAACATGAAGGTTGTATAATTCACCATGCAACCAACAGAGGGGTAAAACCTTTAAACCTTTTCTCCACCAAAGCGGAGCACATCTCCCATTGACTTGAATGAGGCCAGAGTTAATCCAGAGGTTTAGAACCATAGTTGAATGCTGACTCTTGTCTTTGCGGAATTATCAACACGAGCTTTAACTACATGACCACCTGACCTTCTTTTTGTGATAAAGTGCTATTTGGTATCTTTTTCCTTCATGTCAGTCCAAATAGATGATTTTTTTTTAGCTTTGCTGGTAGTCATGAAGGTTTTGTTCTAGAGTACCTACATTGTGAGCACACTGTATTTCAGTCCAGATGAGATTTCAGAAGTTGACATCAGCAGCCCGTGTGGTGATACCTTCTGACCTGGGGCCTTTTATCACAGCATATTTTGCCTGCTTGTGGAAATGCCCCATGCTGTTTAGCATAGCTCTTAACCGAGCCACGCAAGCACAGGAGAAAAAGTTAACTTTGCATATACTAAAATGATGCAGCATACAGCAATTTTGAAATCTGGTGTTTCAAAGTTATTAATTAAGTGCTATGATGATTAAAAACCACTTTTTGATTCTGCCCAATTATGTGAGTAGTCAATCTCAAAATCAGTTTATTCAAAAACCAATCGGAAATAAAGGCTTACGGTAGACAGCTATTGTCAGATTTTTCTCCTAAGTGGGTATGATAAGCAGTTTCATAGTACTGCAGGTGGCTACTTAATCATTTATAACCCAGGTAACTTCAAATGTTCTTGGATCAAAACTATCTGAGTCGTTTCTGGCCACGTTAGAGTTCAGCCGCTTTTAAAGTATGAGCATACAAAGCTAGCTCTCTGTTTAAGCTGTGAAAGTATTTCCTCTCTTTCGCATCCCTCAAAAGCGACAGAATAGATTTTCCCAAAACTTTGCTTGAAGCACTGTGGCTTGAACCCAACTGTGCCTAGGTACGCCCCAGGAGAGATTTTGGAGAGGAAAGTTATAAGCAAGGGGCCAGAGAAGGGAAGCTTTAGACTCCGACTGTGACTCCACAGAAGTCCATCCAGTTGAAAGGGAATTGCCGAAACCTCTGGACACCCACCTCTGCCTCACCCCTTGCCCATGCTTTGTACTTCAAAGCCGTGCTACCTGGCTCCAGGCTCTCTGTGGTAGCTGGCATTCTGCAGGGCTCGTGTCGCTGTTGTCATTTGGCAGCTTGGGTTTCTGCTGACACCGGCAAGCAGCAGCTGGGACTAAACACAGCCTATTGTATAGCAGAGAGAGAAATTAGGAGGAGAAGGAGGGGGAAGGAATACTCACCAGAAGCAGGGAATTGGAAAAAGAAGGCAGTGCAGATGAGAAGCTTTGAGTTCGGTCTGTTTTAAGATTGCGTGTCGGAAGAGGGAATGATGCAGCGTTGACCTCACATAGGATTTCATCACAAGACTTAAAATTGTAGGCGTTTCTCTTAAATCCCTGTTGCGGGGAGTGATCTAATGACTTTAGCATTTGATATTTCATTAAAAAGTGTAAGTGGATTCCTCAGAGTTTAGAACAAAAGCATAGTCCTTCATCCTCACAAAAAAAAAAAAAGCAAAGGAAGAAAAGCCACAGAAACTGGATTTGAAGACTTTTTTCAAGATATAATTTTAAAGCTGATCTCTTAAGATTTGAGTTTCGCAAACAGGATATTAGCAATGTTGTTGCTTGTGTGAATAAAAAACAGATCAGAGGTAGTGAGTAATTTAGAAGGTCTTTGAGGGAGGCTGGAATTACTGGATAGGAGGAGGTACTGAGAGCATGGAGGGAAATATTTAACTTCATCCTGAAGATGCATTTGTTGTCACTTACAAAGAGGTAACTCGTGTGTGCTGGAAGACCTGGCTTTCCACAGGCCCATAAAGGGTGAGTTCTAGACGTTAAGGTGGGAGAAGATAAAGTAGTAAAACAATCAAAGTGGAGCCAAAGCAGCAGTGCTGTTTTACTAAATGAAAGGGGGAATATTTAGAGGGAAATTTCTGACAATCAATGATGATGCTACTTTGGAGGCAAAGAAGTGTCAGCAGCACCAGGGTGTAGAGGACATCCAGGCAGTTTAAGGATGCATTTGTGAAGAGGGGAAATGCTTTGTTTTTCCTTATTGAAGGTTTTAATTGAAGGCAGTTGTAAAGGTGCTATAAATTTAGCTCGAACAAATCCATCATCTGGGATGGTAGTGCAGGCTTAGATATTATGAGGATCATTCCTACTTTCAGTCGGAAGAGTGATCTTTCACATCCTACATCTTACAAATGAAATGGAACTGGAAATTAAACTGGAAATCCCAAACACGCTCCAAAGACTTTGTGTGATATCTGTAAAATATTCCAATGCCGGTGATGATAAATTTCCATTGAAAGGCCTCCATGGAAGGGGCTCACAGCATCACTGCAGGGTGCTGGGGAGGTCTGTGGGAGAATATATCTCCAAGACTCTCAAATTTCCATCTGGCGTTGCAGCCTGGACCGGATTTTGGTAGTCTCACTACATCCCTAAGAAAATTGCTAGACATGGAGCTGCACTTTCAGTGAGAAGCAAACTTCAGAGAGGGACAGGTGGGGCAGGATCCCAGGACAAGTATCAGTGGGACTCCGTAACATGAAAATGTATATGAAGCCCTTAAAGCTGAAGATGGAGGAACGAGGGAAGTTCGGAGCCATCAGATAATTTCGCTGAGCAACTTTCATAATCCAAGCCTGAGGTACTGTGAGTTTAATTGAAGAACTCCGTGGGACATGGAAAAGGGGGCAAGGAGGCATTGGGATATACCTTGGGGAGGGACTTACTGATGCTACTGCATCAATGAAATAAAAATTGCATTTTATAACCCCACAGTAAAATATCATTCAAGTATTACTTAGGTATCCTCCCTATAGAAGTAGTAATATTAATAATACCATACATACGTGTACCACACTCAGCTAAACAGCATTTTTATAGGCCCTTTTAAATGATAAAGTGCAAAGAAAGAGTTAGAAACCACTAACTTTTTTATTTTGTTTGCTGCCTTGTAACTTAAAATGACCTTGCAAGATTCACCCCCTGAGCGACATTTTACAACGAAGTCATAAGCCTCTGAAAACAGAAATTTATGATGGAAATGCTGACAGTCAGACAGTCAAGTATTGCACTGCTGGCGGGCACTAGTATAATACTTAACCTGAGACTGTGAAGACAGTAGCATAAATCAGCCTGGGTCTAGGTGGAAATGACTGTGTGTTCATACTATTCTTTTCCAGTAACATGAGAAAATTTGTCCGACACAAACTGTCATAAAAGAATGTTATGATGCTGTTCCCAGCAAATGACCAAAGTCAAAAGTTTCTCAATTAGCTGTCTCTATCATCTCCGAGCAAAAAGATAGAGCGCGGAGATACTTCCATCCCTTTGTGATGAGCTGGGGGGTCTGCAATGGAGCATTTACCCATTTTGTTGTTGGGAGTTTGGGCTTCATCCTTGTCTTTTCCCTACCTTGTTCTTCTGGAAGAACTTTCAATGGGATGCTTTTCTCTGCCTGCATACGTTTTCTATTAAACTTATCTCCCGCTTGTCTCTGTTTTATATGTCTTAAATTTAGTTTTGGAAATAGGATTCGACTGGGCAACTGAAGGGGAGCAACAGAAAATGGGAAACGAGATTTTGAGCCCCCACAGGATCATTATTCTATTTATAGAAGTTTTGCACGGATTTCAGTAGTTATGGATGTGCTCCATTTTCCACTGACGCAAATTGAGAGATCGAAGTCTTTGATTTGTATGTTCTTTTCCTCAAAGGAAGCGTGCATCTTTCAGGGTTTTTCAGGATAATGTAGGTGTCATTTAGCTATATCAGATTTCTTCTGAAACGAAGAGGTTTCTCCATGGAAAGCACTGTTGCTCTATGCAGAGATACTCACTCAGGCAGCTCAGAACGGTCACCTTGGCATAATGGGTCATGCTGCAAGGTATAGCATGGACCATATTCCCAGAGAAGAGGACCCTATCCTCTCCTCACTGGAGTGGTTTCTGCAGATTTTGTATACTCACCTGAGATAGTAAACAAGCTCCTGTTGTTCATGCAAACAGGACTGAACATGAAGCATATACAGGCAAGACGTGTTGGGGAAAGATATATTTTATGAGCAATGAGGAGAACTCGTCAAAATTAATCTCTCTTCCTAGGCAGTAAATGACAAAGGGAACAGTTTTTCCTGCATAAAATGGATTCAACCCAAAAAGCACAAACATCTTGAAGCAATCTCTTACCATCTGAAAAGATGGGGACATAAGATACCTAAGTCAGTTACAGGAGAGAAGAAAATCACAAGTTGCAGCCATATCAGGATCTTAGAATGCCTGGAATTAAATTAGCAAAATAAATTAAAGAAATTAATGAACATGTTGCTGTAGAATGATGAAGAGTAGAACATAAGGAGGTGCTAAGAAGTCTCATACTAATCAAACCTATCTCGTAGCTTTCGAGTATTTAAGACCTGAAGATCATTTTCCCTGACCTCTTTTATATCACAGACAGTTGAAATACTCCCAGTTACCTAATATTGAGATAATGCTTGCCTTTTACTAAAATACAACTTTCAGAAGTGATCAACCAGAAAAAGCAAGCCACTTCTTTTCTATCTAATGTGTGCCAGTGGGTCATCTTCCTTGCAGTTAAACATTTCTGCCTAATTTCTCTTTCAAATTTATCTGGTTCTTGTCACCACTCTGGTGTATATTCTAATTATGGCCTCAATTCTTTGGACTCTTACGCTGTATAATATTGCTACTATCTACCTACTTCCGTCTTTGTAAAATGCCTTAAATAGTAAAGAAACACTGCCCCCCAAGATTTATTATCCCTGTTCTTATAAATATAACAAAACAACAATATTCATATGCTGATCATAACATAAATGTGGTAGTAACAATTTAATTTTTAAATATTTACTCTGGATATAAAAAACATATAGTCCTGAGTCTCGTTTACATTATTAAGCAAAGTCACTATAGGGTATATGTAAACCAAACCCACATTTTACCACTAACTGGTAATTACATGGTACTGAATATTTCTCATGTAATAATTGTGTAATCATCATGTTATTCCTTGTATATAAATTTTATTAAGTTGTTTCTTGACACTGCATCAATCTTTGTAATAAGCATGTGTAAGAGCTTTAGGTTTTTTTAAAAAATTCCTTCTACCTTTTTTTTTCCATAGTAAACATTCCCTATTACTTATAACAACATATAATGACTACTTTGGAGCCACTGTGGTCTGTAGAGAGAGTAATATACATATTCTAAGCGATCTAAAATAAATAAATTTAATAGCAAGACATGAACATCAAAGTATTTGGTTGTGACACTTGCTTAAGCACCCCCAATTTTTTTTTGTTCTTTTACTAATCACATTGAAATATCTTACGTTTGCAAACTATGTCCAGAAAAAAAAAAAAAATCATAAAAACAGTCTTCCTTTTCAGATTCTTTTTAAGTCACTTCCTTTCCAATTCTTCCCAGTCAGCCAGTGAGTTAATCATCCTGAAGAAGACATTTTGGAAGGGTTATTTCTAAAAAAACCAGGTATTGTGGACAAGTGAAAATGATAATTCATACTTAGGTGGCCCTGGGATAGGTGCAGCCCTGATTAGTGAGCAGCTGCTGGGCCGGCCTCAGCACGGCCAGGAGGAAGGTCTGCCCCGGAGGCACACGGTGCAGAAAGCACACGGGAACTCAGGTAGGGAAGACGAGGGATGGAGGCAGTTGTTACTCAGCAACACATTTGAAGGGAACGTGTATAGACGGCTTTGTCTGTTGTGCTGCCTTTTCAAACTGAGTCGATAATGCCAGTGTCGGTTTCAAGCGAAGCGTGTGCCAGATTACAGATAGCTAGCAATGGCATTTGAGAGCCGTTAATTGTGAAACTTGAGAAGAAAATGTGCACATTCTTTTTCAGGGTGCTATTGGAATGATGGCCTTTTTATCCCAGAACACTGTGGGTTTCACTTTTATTCTCTTCCCACATAAAATGCATGAAGTGCACTGAGTCTCTTTCACTTGGCAGCTTATATATTGCATTCTTTGCAGGGACTGCTTTGGCTTGTTAAAATGTGCCCCATGTATTAAAATGAAATTGTCGCTGCTGTGTGGTGCAACATAACATGGTTTGACACTAAGCGCCTGCAGCTACAGAAAACAGACTTTTATTGCATTTATTCTTTCAGAGACAAGAGTCTCTAAAGGCTCAGTGCAGACATTCGCTTAGTTAAATCTGAATGAAGCCAAAGCGAACAATCTAAGTTGCTGTCTTTGTGCTTGTAGAAATGGCCCAGCCCACATGGTACGCAGTGATACAACCTGGAAGGGACAATTTTTAATGATTCTACCTGAAACAAACTGACAAAAGACTTTGACTTGCTTGGCGAATTAATTAGGCAATCGGGAGTTTTGTTTTGTTTTGTTTTTTAATGTAATTTTGTTGTTGTTGGTGGTGTGGTCTTTTGAACTCTGGCAAACTTTTACCCTGTGACACCAACTGCTGCTCTAAACTCTGAGAGCCCAGCAGAATGCATGTTACTCTTTCCCAAAACCGTGTGACAGGAAGGGTGTTGGTTAAATTCATTTTAAAAAGATCTAGCCTGGTGAGAAGTAAGCAATATTTATGTGGAGTTTTATTACGGAGAGTAACTGGAGGTAAGCACTAGTGTATTGAAGGAGCATTGAATTTGGTTTTTAAACTCAGTTTTTCTAAGAAAAACAGAAGCAATATGATTTTTATTTTTCTCAGTTATTAGCTTTCCATTTCTGTCTGTCTTCTTTACACATGTTGCTATACCCACTCTGTGGTTTACAAGACCTGAAAGAATGGTGAATTGCCCGATGTGGTGTAACCATGGTTTTGGATTTGACTAGTAGCGTTGTATTCTTTACGGTTTCTTCAATAACATATGCACTAGTTTACTGGTAATGCTTTAATGTCTCAATGCTGAAAGTTATCTTGAGGTCATATGAGCTGAACAGTAAGGCATTTCACCTGCCAGTATTACATGTAAATTACTGTCTTCATTGAAAATTTGTCTTTATGTTGTAATAGGCATATATGCATTGTCCTTGGTTTTGCTATACAGTCTGTCTTTGCGGGTTATTTTTTTAACCTTCTAATCCTTACTGATTGTTGCTTAATCCTCTGGGGTTTTCTCCAAATCCTGTGTATTTTTTTTCATGCCATTTGAAGTTATTTTGGGTGCACAAGGAATCTAGAAACACGTCCTTCGCCTTTCCAAGCAGCACGTGAGAGCATAAAGAATGTCCTTGTTCAGGGTGATCCCCCGGAGCCAAAAGGGGACTGTTCATTGACACTGCTGCGGCTCACACACGGCCGGGAGCGCAGCTGCAGGCTTTGAGGGTGGCAGGTCCTCCTCGCGAGCCACACCGTACCGTAATGAGCTCAACCAGTTTCTCTGCAAAAATCAGCAAGAACAGCTTTGAAGATTTCTCTCAGCATCTGTGCTTGTCCTTTTTTTTTTTCTCCTTTTTCTTTTTGTTTTTGCTGACTGAGCACTTTCATGACAGTCTAGTAACACGTATTGCCTCTACCCCCATCCCACTCTCTTTTCCAGAATGGAGTCTACAGAAAAATGTGAAGTAGTAATTCAACATTTTAATGGCAAATACCTGAAAACCCCACCCGGTCTACCAGGTAAGTCTAGCCATCATTATCATAATTTAAAATTCACTGAAGAGTGTAGAATACAGAAATGCTGGAATTTATGTTGAGAATGGCTTATGTTACTGGCGTTGCTAAGGGGGCATACGACTACCCTGCTTGAAGACTATCCTTTATGACCCATAGAGGCTTCTTCCTTGCTCAACTTTGTATTATTCAAGCATTTATGCCTGACAGCAGTAAATTTAAGTACATATAAAAATCATGTTCTATTACTGTGCTTTTTTCCTTTTATATGCATATATTGTGCGTGATTTTTTTCAAGTTAGGTCAAAGGCCGCATAAGTAAGTGACAGTGCTTTTTTAACAAACTAGGAATATAACTAGATCAGCAACTGCATTATGGTTTCTAAAACAGCCAGGATTTCAGGTTTTAGTAAATTTTTATTCACTACAGTTACTAGTTAGTGTTACTAGTTACTGTTACTAGTATTAAAAGCAACAGCTGTTAATACTAACTGAGGATATTTCAAATACAAAGTGATTTTATGCCATTTGTACTTGCCATAACTTAATGAAATCCTGACATTTTCTGACAATACTCATAGAATACGTTCATTGGTATGTCCATGCCACATCGAAAGCTGAGTTCCAACCAGTATCTTGCTTTTGAAAGCTTCATGTGTCATCTATGTGGCCATATCAGCTGTGCAAAGTTTAGTGACAGATAGAACTTTGTGAGGTACAACAGACTCGGGCTGCGTATAACAATGGGCAAAGCAACATAGGCAGGGACCTTAAGCATTTGGCATACCTTTCTGTATGCATACATTGAGTCCCAGTAGTAACCTGTTTAATATCATAGCAACACCCAATGGAAAGAGTGTGAATAGCAAGGAATCAGTAAGTGCAGCTTCATTCCTGCATGCTCCATGATCACATTCCCCGTTCTCTCAGAGAGGACACATTATTTGAGCCAGAAATAAAGCAAAATATTCTTGCCATGCCTGCTTGAAACAAAAAAGCTACATGGTAAAGAATGAAAGCTAGCAGTTGGAAGTATTTTTCTTCTTTAAAAAAAAAATTAAAAAAAATTAGTCAGGAATATACTGAGTATTCGACATGAACAATGTGGGACATCAAAATAGGAGTCGTGATAGGATAGCATGATTACTTACTTTTGTTCCAAGAGATACACTGAAATTGGATTTTAGTGCTTATAACTTGCTGCTGTCTCAATTAAAGGACATGAATCAGCTCTTAGTTTCCTGAAGAAGGTGTCCATGTGGGAAAATTGTCTGCTATGTTTTTCTCATGATTGCTGTGATCAGGTGGCATTTAGTTGCAAAGATGAGCTGGGAAGTGACTATTTTAAGAGTTTTCATTTACCCGAGTACTGTTCAGACGCAGATAAAGCATAGTGCAGCTTGGGGCAAAGCCACTGAACCAGTAACTGAACTCACTTAACTACGCACTAGATATCTGTAAGATCCCATTTTGTTCTCCATTTTTGGAGGACAGATTTTGTAGCTCCAAACACAGATAATTAGACTTTATCACGTTGTATTTGATCCACATAAAAGAGAATATTTGTGCCTCATTTTCAGAGTAGGACACTCTTCAAATCCATATTTAAAAGATTTTTCGTATTCATTCCTCCACTTTTTAAGAAGCCAGAGGACAAACATGATCGCTGGAGCAGTTGGGTCGATTCAAGTGATACTGGCCACTCATATTCTTTTACCTTTGATCCAGTGCAAAAAACACTCAGTCCTAGTTTCTTCTTCTTGATGTAGTTTCCTGTTAGAGCTTCTACTCTATACATCTGTGCTATGAACCTGTATTTAAGCCTCTCAGCAAAGACAGAAGCATCTTGTTTTATCCCCCCCGGCAGTTGCTTATCTTCCTGCATGGAGAAGTAAGGAAAATCAAGTCTCCTAGTGTACTTGGAAAATCATAATCAGAGTCTGAAAATTATCCTCCCAGCATCTCAGTAATTGGCATAGAATGAAAATAATCACTAGTTATTGCTGTGACCTCTTTATGGATTTCAGTTTAAAACTGAGGAACTGGAGAACATTAGCAGAAGTACGCAACACTATGTGTTATTAACCTCTACTGCTCAAGACATGATCTTACTGCAAGTGAGAATTAACCGATGCTTTTAGGGTTAAATTAAATTGATTTAGGATTTTCAGCTGGATTTCTTTCAGGCATAGCAGTGAACTTGGGAGGGTTTTACATTTTTGTCCACATCTTCGCTCCCCCGAGCTCTGGGTGTTCTTGTTCACACTTGCCAGCTAGTAACAGGTTGCATGAGGCCCATCGAGAAGGAAATTAGCCTGGCTTCAGGCCATTTTGTACTACTGTGGTTCCTGAGGCAGTGGGATTATGGACCAGACAGACCCTTTCAGCAGCTAGCTTCCATCCACGCTGTCCTTCCAAGCTGCGTTCCCTGAGATGTGATCCTGGTGACACAGTAGGATATATGTGTGTGGAAATACCATGTCTGTAGGATAAAGTGTTTGCGTGTTGTGGGGGCGGTTGTACCTGGTTACCAAGTACACGATGCAAGGAGGACTGGAGTAGGCGGCTTTCACATGATGCTGAATAGCCCATCAGAAAGACTGGGCACTGTAGCTCTGGCTTTCCCGATGAATAAACCATGGACCATGACTTAGTTATATCCTCCCAAAGAGTTATCTCAAACATTCATTTTGAATACAGAGCTCTTTCCCGACTAGTGTTTCCTTGGCAAATGAGATTTAAATTTAACTGTGTGCATTTTTTTTGTTGGACGTAAGATAGAAAGTCACTGTTGTGTACCTGGATGTTTGAGCACAGCCAAGAGTCTCACGTAGGCCCAGGCCGACAATACGGCAGGAAAGGGTAAAGCAATGTTGTGTCTGCAAGGAGAGAAGGGCACACAGGGCACTCCAGAGCATCTGTATTCTGTATGTTCCCAAGGGAAAACTATATAATTCCTTGTTTGACTTTCTAACTTCAACTACTGTCTGTTGTCTCTTATAAACTGTAGAACTGAGCAGTTGCAGCTCCAGACCACTCTGCTTCAACTCGGTGACAATGTAGAGGTTGTTTTCTGGCACACGAAACGTTTTGCTGGTCAGATGTGTAATGCCTAGGTAAATTGAGCAGTATTGCGTCTAGATTAGTGAATTATTCTTGCTAAGGGTGCTTTTCTGTCCAACTCCTTGCTTTCATTCCATTCCAAAGGGAATTGCTCCACTGACCTGCTTGCTCAACTAATAAGCATTTCGTGATGTTCAGCCTTAGATATACAGTGTAAGATAACTGTTTTCCCATAAAAAATTAGTTAATATCTTTGCATTTCTTCCAGACGGAGAAAATACAGTTGTCTCCAGAAATCTGAAAACTCTCAGTGCTTGGCAGATTCCATGCGAACTTCATAAATTTTCTGAGTAGCTTTGCGTGATTATTCTTTTAGGGAGGTTTTTTTGGTGTGTTTGTTTTCATTTTCCCTTTATTGGCCCTGCTTTTCTGAGATTAACAGACCAGGGCCTACTGGGTGTATTTTCTTCCTAGAGACAGTGCAGCCCCACGTGAAACTAATTGTATAGGCCCTGTATGGCCACTCTGACAGAGAAGTCAGCAAACGAATGCATGAGACTGTAACGCTCTACCTCTCCATCAAGATGTGAAGGGCACTGTTAATAATGAAGGTAGCTCGCCCACAGTCTTTCAGTGCTGTATCTCTTTTTGTAGGCGAATAGCAGACTTTGTATGAAAACCCGCTAATCTATCACATGTTGCAATCACTGAGTTCAAGTAAAAATTCCGAGCTTTTCTGTCAGTAACAAATTACTTTATCTTTGGATGGGCAAGCTTAGGGTACAGTCTTTGCATAGAGTTTTTGTTCAGCTCCCAGTATCCTTGGATGTCATTAAAAAACTTAATTTGCTCTTTGTGAATAAATGCAAAGACTTAACAAGTTCTTACTTTTCTCCCTGGAATTTCACAGGAACATGCTTCAATTGCAGTAATTATTCTCTGCTGATATGTCCATTATGCTCTCTCACAGCATTTTCTAGTCATTATAAGTACTTCCTAAATTTTGTTTGCTTTGTAAATACTTTTGGTTGTCAGAGGACATTGAGTCAATTCCTATCTTAGGGAAAATTTAAAGAAAGTGAGACACATGAATGCTACAATACACGGTCAAGAATCTTCCTCTTTCATGGTAGCTCTGCGTGGCTTTTATTGCTAATTTTAATGCCAGGTTACAAATATCTGACAAAAAGAAAGAAGAAGGAAGTACTATTCTTGTGTAGATTAAGAACCCCACAAGTAACAAGTGACTGTGGCATTTTGGGACTGACTTTTACTAGAGCAGAAACTCTTAAAGAAATTATCTGCAACAATACAGAAGTATTTCCAAATACCTCATATCTTGCCTTAATCATTATTGCCCATGCATTTTTCTCTTGAAAAGGGCCCAAGCACTGCATTTTTATGGAGTCATTTCCCCAGAATGAATGAATATTTTCTGCCTCTCTCCTTAGTTTAAATATTTCTCTTAGAGACTCTCTAATTTCTTAGAGTCTCCAACCACGGAGAGTAAATTCAAATACTTAATCTTTGCTTCAGAGAGTAGACTGAGGACATGGAATAATGTATTTAGAGCAATATGTTTTCTAGGAGGTTGTGGCTAAAATGGTCATGACAAAACAGTATTCCAGTTGAGGGTTAACTTCGCAATGGGTAGTGGCAACGTTTTACACTAGATTTCTTTTTCTCTTAGTGGGTGAACAAATGATATCTTGTTTGTCATTAGTGCTGCTGTAAATTGTTTTTCTGAATGAATGATCTTAAAATGTTTTGTTTGATGACTTTTTAGCCCCTGTCTCTTAGTTTGGTGCTTTATCTTGTTATCTAATTGTCTCTTCACTAATATGCATAGAACACTGAAAAACTCTTCCAAAACTACATTCTTGGGCAGTTTACCTTGCTTTATCAAGGTCATACGTTACTATAAATACTCATGTCTTTCTGTCTTGCTCTCTCTGTATACATATATGTATTTGACATTTTAAACAAGAAAAAACAGCAGCCAAGGTAGAAACTAGATATTCGTTGAGTGCTACAGAGAACTTAAACAGAATAAAGGGCATCCTGATAGGTTTGGTACTGGTGATACTTGGTGAAGCTAGCTTAAAAAGGTATATCTTTTACATATTGTTATCCTCAGAAATGATCTTTATTCAAAAAAACAAAACTCCCTCACTTGTATCCTCAGTTCCTTTAATGTATATGGTGTTACTGTTATCTGAATCTTTTGTATTGTCTACCTTCTAAGAATTCAGTTCTGTAAATATTTTCATTGTTATCTGGCCACTGCAGTATATAAATCCTTCCTTACTGTATCAGAAAATATGATCCATGTAAAGACCTTTGTAAAAAATCACTGTTTAACAAATTTTCTATTTCTTTATCCTGTTTCACATTCCCAACTGTCATTTTTCATGGAATCGCTGTTATCTTTTGCTTTCTGTGCTCCATGAATGCACATGCTCAGCTCATTGCTAGCAGAAATTTCTTTTACATCTTGAACCCTCTCAACATCCTTTTAACTTCTCTCAGTTCCCAGTCTTCATCTTTGGCAGGCAGTTAAGATCTTTAATTCCTTCTGTAATTGTAGTTCCTGAGTCCTGGTGATGACCATGAGGCCATGGTAACTCCTCCTGATTTGGACCCCAGGTGCTTCCCACATCCTCAGCAATGTGCAGACGACAGTCCCCACATCACATAGACTTTGCAGGAGATGGTCATAAAGATGGACTTTCTAGAAAATTATAAGAATGAGTACTGAATTAGTAGAAAACACAAAACCTTTTGCTTAGAAAGCAGTTTCCTGTTAGGTCTCTGCGGCTTTGTTTTGTGGCTCATGCAGGCTTCCGTGGTGTGGCCAGCCTCATAAGTGCTGCATGTTCTGCTCTCCCTGTTAGAGCCATGGCTGTCACACACCACTGGTGGAGGCTGCTGGCCTTGTCCTCCTTCTGGTACTTCAGCCGTAGATCTCCAATAGGTCGTGGCTTCAACTGAAATCAAGTGTTCCTTGGGCTGTATCCTTCCTTTCAAAGACAGCCTTTAAAAGTCAGGCGATATTTGTGTTGCTTCATGGCATTCTTGAGAATTTCAAATGTGAAGTGTGTCATTTTGTATCACTGAACAAGACGGGTTTCTCCAACTTTAGCTCCTTTTTTTATTTCTCGAGAATTATGTTTATGTAACCTTCAGTCATCCTTGCTGTGCTGACATTTGTGAGATGCTTCTGATTTCATAGCACATATTTCCATATCTTGCTGCAAAGATCATTTCAAATTTCCTAGATTTCTTGGATTTTGAAGACTGTATATTCTTTAAAGATAAGGGATATTTTCTAGGAAACAAAAAGTTCCCCTGTATACTCAAGACTTGATCTCATTTCCATTTAGCTCAAACAAAGACTCCCTTTAACTAGCAGGATACCGAATGAGATGTTTACCCAGTAAACCCCAGTAGCTACTATGCACTTATGTCTTGGAGGAACATGAGCTAATTTGTATTTCAGATATTACCAGGTGTGTATCAGTGCTGAATCACGTAGTTTGGGCTCGTCAGGGAATTTGTGTGAGAGAACTGCTGACATTGTCTAAGGTCCCATTTTCCAGAAATATATAAAGATGTTGGTGATGGGGACAGTCACAAAGATCTGATGTGTTACATATTTATGTCTTCTTTTATTTGAGCTTGTACTGGTCTGTAAGTTCTTAGGAAGAGAACCATATCTTTTTGTATTTTAAATAACCACATTATGAAAGACTGACTTTTGTAATATGTCTGTATAATTAATGAGAAATTCTTTCACAGTTTTTTTTTTTTATTACTTTGTGACTGGAAGTAATAAAAAAACACGTAAGATCAGTTTGTTTGTGGTATTGCAGTAATTCAGGTCGTGATGTATAAAGCAGCATTACTGCAGTTTGGATTAAGATCTTTCACTTGGTTTATAAGATTGAAGTTAGAGAACAATATGGCATATAAATGAGAAAAGATCATTCCTTGTTTCTTTCTGTCGCAGTATCACCTGTCATATCTTTCCTAAGATTTCCAGAAGTCTGCAGCATAAATGGAGAATTGCATTCCTTTTTCATTCGTGATATCTAGTGGTAACGAACTGTGTCACAGTTTATCTACGTTAATTTTAATATATACATTTTTTTTCCTTTAACTCAAAGTGCATTTTTGCTTTGAAGAGTGACTGTGTAAATCATCTAATTCAGCAAATCCATTCCCTTTATATAACGTGGCAGATATATTTGCTTATGAATAAAAAAGTCTGTTGTATATGTTACTGCTGCATAACCAGCACAGCCGAGGGCGTGTGCACTGAATTCTGTCGTGCCTCATACATCAGCAGGAGAAGTGTCGACAAGTTTCTGGTCCAGGGACAGTGCTGTTCGTTGGATGCGCTTGTAAAATCCAAGAGGAGACAGACAAGTTGCGCAGGTGTTATGGCAGGCAAAATTTATGAGCCAGAAAGATTCACAGCTTGAATTTCAGATTGTTTAGGTCTAAAGGGCTGGCAATTTAAAACAAAGCAAAACAAACAAACAAAACCATGCAGATCAGAGCATGAAACAATGTGGAACATTGTAGACTCATTTGTACACGACTCAGATTTCAGGGAGGAATTCTGCTTTTGCATCAGCTGTGGCCAGCGGTGGCACAACTCCTCCTGTTTCTTCCTTTCCTGCATTACTTTATTAGTCCCTTCAGGACACTTTAAATGATAGAGTACATCTCCTTTGCAGGCCGTACTGCTGCAGTATAGCATTGTCACACCTGAGCCAGCTAGTTTAAAACTCATTTAAAAAGCCAACTTGCTCAGCTAGATTGATACGCTTGCTCACAGACTAACCACTAGAGCTCATAGTGTGTTATGCTCAATAGTATCCAGCAAGTGGTTTACATGATCTTTTTGGGTTTTTTTTAAATGAGGGGAATTATTTCCCTTTCGGCCATTTCATTGAAAAATTCTTCCTTTCCTCCTCCTTCCTCTGTCCCTCACACTTTTCCACTTAGCTTTCACATTAAACATTTTAAAATGCAAAGTATAGAGAAGTTTAAGTCAGAAGTTTAAGTCTGAACCTTTGGCCTGTAAATTCCAGCTAACCTAAGCACAAAAGTTTTATTGAAGCTTAACAATGTACAAATAGATATTTTTTTGACGCACTCCTTTGGGCATCCATATTTCAGCCAGAAGTGGAAGCCTCTGGGATTGGACTTTTCAGATGTCCCAGTAAAATTGGAGCATTGATTTTTCACATGTTTTTGAATGCTGCTGTAAATGAGTAAGTGCCCAGGTGATGTGTGCCTGGTCTGTGCTGCCTGCAGGGCCCAACGGGGACACGGTGGCCGCTGCCTTCGAGTACGCTTGGGCGGCAGACAGCTTCACAGAGGCTCTCAGGCGGGTTTGCTCCATCAGGGCTGGCATGGACGTTTTTCTCCCAATGTATTTTTACTGGCAGAGCTTGTGAAGAATTAGGTGGCTTCAAAGAGAGGATATGTATCCAAACTTCTGAGTTCTTTTGTGACCAGAAGTCAGCCTGCAGGTGCTTGATGTGTCCTTAAGTGTTTTGGGAGAAATTTGGTGCTGGTGCCTTTAGGAAGGACTGTGTAGCAAGAGAGGGAATATAATGAGAGAGGGAATGCACATATTACAAGAAAGGAGTATACAGGGCTTGTCCTCCCTTCGTGGTGTTGCCTTTCTGGCACTTTTGCTCGCTTCTTCTCTCCCTTCAAAAATAAACCTTTCCCTGCCACCAGAGGAGCATTGAGGACTCTTCTGCAGGGCTCCCCCCCCAGAGCGTGAAGTGGCATGAAGTGTCTGAAGTAGCATGTGAAGATCTTTCCCTTTGTGATTCATCCAGACAAAGTAAGATGAGCAGTATCACAACAGCAGTTTCCATATGTTTTGAATACCAGGAGCCTCTTGTGTTATTGAAGTCTGTCTCTCCCCCTCCCTTCTCCTTCTCAAATGGTACTGCACGACAGAGAAAAGCAATTCAGCCTGAAAGCACTGGGAAACCAAGAGGCTAACATTTTATTTGATTTTTTTTATTTTTTTCGTCACAACAACAATGTCATTATGCTGGTCAGCAGTCCTTAGCAGCTGTAAAAGCCACGTTTCTTGGCCATTTCTGTTAGTCTTTCTTGTTTGAATGGCAGCATTTGATCATAAGATCATAGAAAGGTCTTTCCCAAATTCAATCACAGGAACTTGAAAGACAGGCAAAACAGCCTACATTTTACTAGGAGTGCCTTAGTGCCTATGATGTGTCTGCAATTTACCTTCTACAATGTAAGAGACATCAAGAGGGAGGGGAAAGGTGCTGGCTGTCTGATTCTACATTTATCCTTTTCGTTAAAGCTCATTAAAACAGCATTTTACAGGTAGCATTTCCCCCACCACCCTTTATATAATCCTTGAGTATATAGTATTTCCAGAATTGCTGCTGTTCAGCAAAGAAAAATAAACTGAAAAATGAGAGAGGAGGGGGAAAGGAGTAATTTAACTCTTTGATTGCATGGATATGGTGTGAGAAAATACTTTTAAAAGGCCAAGTTTTAGAAGACTCTCCATTTCACGTAAGACTCCCCATTTCAAAAAATGTAAATTTTAACCACAAAAAAATCCTAACAAAAAAATTTTCCAATTGTCATCGGTGGCTCTTCAGTTACAGTATTATATTACTGAATACAGTCGGCACCGTCCTCAATTACATTACTGATTACACTGTGAATTCACTGATTCTGATCCTTCTTTTCCTCTGGCTTTTCCCTTTTCCCTTCCCCTGCCTCTTCCCTATTCTCGCCTCTTCTCCTCCCCTTCCCCTCCTTCCCTCTCCTCCCCCTGCTTCAGTAAATACTATAACTTTGTGATGGAGTGTAAAGTTTTATAGTTTAGAACTGTCACTGTAAAGTTTTAAAGCATGTATTGAAATTAAGAAAATATGACCTGGCAGCTTACTACTTGTATTCTTGTCTGGATTTTCCCCTCCAAGCTCACCCACTATAACAGCACCATAAGCGAGCATGTGCCCTCCAAAGTGCTCTCCTTCAAGAAATTCTCCATCAGCTGAGTTTTACATTACAGTGTGATGAAAGCCTCAGCATTTTCAAAAGAAGCCTGGTAGCGTAGGAGTAAATATATTGTGAGAGTCTGTCTTTCACTGATGCAGGAGTTGATGTCATTGGTTATTTTCATTTCTAATTTATCTTATTTCAGATTAGCCCCAAGGGTGGCTCTAATAGAAATCAATGAAAAGTGAGCTGGATTCTCTAAAAGCAGAGAGTATTCTCCCTGCACGTGAGCAGCAGCACCAAGAAACTTGCCTTTGCCTTGGGAGACTGTGATTCCAAGAGGCGTGGTGTGTGGTGGGTGCAAGTTTAGGCTGAGCAATTTTTTCCTCTTCCATACGAGTTATCTGTGTTTCAGCATACCACATATAATATAAGAAAGAATAGTCATTAAAAATGCTAAATGCAATTTTTTGTGATTGAGGTGTTGGCAGGCAGTTTTTCATTGATATATGTTTTGCCTGTATTTTCAACCGAATATAGTCCTTTTGTGCATCTCATGACCCAGGTTGCTGGTTTTAGCATTGTGTAAATTTTAACATTTCATCCAAAGTGAGATTTAATTTCCGTGCTAAGAAGGTAAAAGATGTAGACAGGACAGCAATAGTTCAAGATGGAAAAATAATGAAGATCTGTGTCCAGAGAAGGGCCATGAGGATGATCAGAGGGCTGAAGCACTTCTCCTATGAAGACAGATTGAGGGAGTTGGCGTTGTTCAGTCTGGAGAAAAGAAGGCTCTGAGGAAACCTTATTGTGGCCTACCTATCTTAAAGGGACCTACAAGAAAGCTGGTGAGGGACTTTTTAGGATGTCGGGTAATGGTAGGACTAGAGGGAATGGATTAAAACTAGAGATGGGACGATTCAGACTGGACGTTAGGAAGAAGTTCTTCACCATGAGGGTGGTGAGACACTGGAACAGGTTGCCCAGAGAGGTGGTAGAAGCCCCATCCCTGGAAGTTTTTAAGGCCAGTCTGGACGGGGCTCTGAGCAACCTGGTCTAGTGGGAGGTGTCTCTGCCCATGGCAGGGGGGTTGGAACTAGAGGATCTTTAAGGTCCCTTCCAACCCTAACAATTCTATGATTCTGTATTAGAGCTTGTCTAATTTTAAACCTTTTTTTCCCAAGATGTTGCTTGTTTGCTAGCTTTGGAAAAGTAAAAAATGTTCAGTACCCCTAAAAATATACATAATGAGAGGACTGACTCAGGATTCTTATGTTCTGACAGTTTTATGTGGTCTTTGATTCCAGAAGGTTTTTCTGTTTGTCAGAGTAGTGATGTACAGGAGGCTTATTTTATGAGTGGACTCCATACTGTTCTTCCGGTATTTGTTCCTAATTTAACATCGTAGCATTTTTTGAAGTAATTTAAGTGAAAGGTATGCCAGTCCCATTAAATTGCATGGATACTTAGGTATTGAAGTCTTTTAGGCTTAATTGAAACTATCGACCATTAATCTGCATTAATATAACCAAGTGTATGAAAATTAATTGACGGAGCCAGACTGTCAGAGCTGGGAAATAAAACTTTCTTTATCCAACAAAAACAACTTGGAAGCTGGAAGCTTCTATTTGTCACACAAGAAAGATCAACTCAGGATCAGGAAAAAGATCCACCCTTCCTTTAAGCTGAGAGTTTCAAAAAGATGCTAATTATATTGATTTTGATAGTGGTTTTTGTTCAGCAGATGTTTTTCTCCTAGGAAATACATGACGACCACCAACATACTTCAAACAGACCCCCAAAAAAGAGCAGTCACCACATAATGGTTTTCAGTCACCACTGGTGGGTCTGAATCAATGGCTAATTTGTTATCTCATTACCATTTCTCATGCATCGGATCCTGCACCTAGCAGTGAGCATGAAAACCTTTCTGCCTGATTGCTGCACATCTCCTCAGAACAAATGCAAACTTAGTTCTATTTATTTTCATGTTTCTAACCTTCTGCAGGGGAAGAGCAATACAGGCAGAGACTGGGGGTAACTGCTGTGCAAAATTGCCGTTGTAATTTAGTGCTTTTTCCAGGAACACAATGAATCCCAAGCAGTCCTGTCTCAATCTGAAACCTGTAATAGAGCCCTAAGGAGGCATCATGAAAGGCTTTAGCCAGCACAAGTGCATTTCATAAAATTAAAGGCGGCTGTCAGAACTTACCAACACTAGTTAAGAAATCAGAATAACTCAGTTATCTAACACATCTGATGAATTCCAGCTATGGGTCTATCGACAGTTCGTGTACACCATCTAAGGGGGATGTGGCGGAGAAAGATCAGTCAGGGGAAGAGATGAGTGAGTTAGGATGTCAATTCTTCCACCGGACCCATTAGCAGACAGATCTTTGTTGGGTATGACAGTGGAAACTCCACAGTGTGTGCTTTCTGTGAGAGAGCTGCAGCTGTTAGAAATACCATAGGTTTGCTCATTGTTTTAATCCTCATTTTGTTACTTTTTTAGTGTTTCTTAACCTGCTACTTTCTTGGTAAGAACAAGCTTAACCTGCACAAGCAGCTGCTTGAAGCACAGCTGACAGCATCTCACTTCCTTGCTACTGAGCACCTTAGAGAGAGTACCTTGATTAATAAAATGGTTGTCCACCACTCTTTCCTGTTCCCAGCAGGCTTAGTGCAGTGTGTCTTCCCTGCAGCTAGTGTTGCCTTGCTGTCACCATCTCTTTTATGCCAGCATTTCAAAAATTTCCTCCATGGGTTTTGAGCAGCCTCAGCTGGGCTGAACTTCTTGTAAATACAGTCCTGCATCTACATGTCCTGTGCCTGCAGCACTAGATCAGACACCGTCTGCATCTTGTCACTTACTCGCTCCTGAAAGAAGGGTTTTGCCGGCTGATGACACGGCACAGATTCCTCCACTCTTGGTAGGCAGACAGAGTGCCAATGGCTTGGACCTGGAGCCTACCCGTTGCTGTCCTTTTCTCAATGCAGAGTCAGAAGTCCTTAATGTTTTATGCTGTGACAGATTAGACAGGAGAAACCTTCTGTTGTCTGATAATCTCTTTTGATAACAAGTTTGTATCATTGGAGCTAAATCTGTATGACAGCTACTCGTCTTGCTTTGTCTGTTTTGCTTGGGCTTTTTGAGCTCTGATACATGTGAAAGATGTTGACTTGAATATGCCTTGCATTGTTGATTTTTGTTGATGAAGATAGAGCCTAACAATCTGGGAAAACTTTGAGTTGTGGTCCCACCTGTCATGCCAGAATTGTTGGCAAGCCTGTTTTTCATCAAAGCTGATTCTCATAGGATTGTGTGTGTATAAATATATGTATATCTTGGAGGTTTTTTGCTCCCCGAAATGTCATTGATGACCTTGACTGAGAAAGGCTTCTTAGCACATAATTAAATAACCCCTGCTCAAATTTTAAGAACATGCTTGATTTTTGCTCTGAACAGGCATGGTCTCCCACGTCTGAACCTCCTAGTTAAAAAGTAAAAGAGCAGCTGGGTGAGAGAGCAGAGTTCATTTCTAACATCTGCCGAGGTTTTAAAGGATAGTTTTGAATCTTTTTCTTAAAGATTAATGAAAATTAGTCATTTTGGATAGATGAAAATCAATTTATCTGAATTGTTTGAACAAGCTAAGAACTCCTCAGAATCACCAAATCTATAGAGGCATATTGACGTCCAGTTACATTAAAAAAAAAACAGTTCCGTTCTTTCTATACTTTGAATGCTTCGGATATTTTTGTTTGTTCAATATGCATATCTATTTCCTTTTCATTCAATGTCCCTAATACTTAAGCATCTCACAAATGAATTAACTCACAGGGTAATATACCAAGTAATCTTTGACCATTCTTTATGACAAGGAAGGTGAGACCAAAGAAGGGAACATTCACTTGATATCATGTAGGAAGTTTGCAGTGCTAAGAATAATAAAAATAATTCACGTATAGCTTTTCCGTACACTTTTTCACTAGCAGATCTCAAAGAAATCTGGTTTTTAGTACTACATCTTAGTTCAAGCTCATTAACTCTTCTCGAAGTCAGATTGTGTTTGTTTTGTTGGGTTTTATTTTGGTTTTAGAGATTATAAATCTGTTTTCCGGCGTAAACCTTTTTAAGAAATTAAGTTTCCTGATATTTTACCATTGTGTGCCGATTTTTGAGAACATTGCTGCCTGCATCTTCCATCTGGATACTGCTTTTAATTTGTTGGCACGTGCTTTTGTACTGAAATACCTGTCTCTTAGAATTAGACCTCAGCGGAGCTGGATGGGGAATTGAGCCATGAATGTTAACATTCTCATGCATCAGTTCGTTTTTACGGGCTTCTGCAATTGAGCTTAGCTCTTAGAAAAGGACTCGTGTTCCTTTCAAAGAGGATATCCTTTTGCTCTTGTGGCACTTTAAAGGTCTGTCCCTAATATCTGCCAAAACCAAAATAACAATTCCTTAGGTATTTCCTGTTTTCTCTTGTTAAGAACTCTAAAGCATCTATCAACTTAAAGTGGTTCCTCCTTTTCCGTGCTAGCTTTTAAAAGTTGTGTCAGTCTTAAAACAGCCAGTTCTCAGCACATTCCCTTGCATTCGACATCCTGATAGATTTTTTTTCTTTTGTTATTTTGTTTTCAATTTCATTCTTTTTTCTGTGTGTGTTGAAATTTTTTCCTTCTTGTTGCCTGTTTGGAAATCTCAAAGCTCTATTCCAGACGAAAAGACAGTCTTTAAGATGCTGAGTCTCCTCCTTTGCCAAAATTAGAAACGTGCTTAAGGCTTGTGTTAGATCGTGGTTTTAATTTCCTGGTTAAAAGGCTTCCCCTCCTTTTTCTTTCTAACGCCTTTTTTTCCCCCCTCCCTATTTGCCTTAAAATTGGTTGCTTATTTCCATGCACAGTGAGGTGACAGCTCTGAGAATGTCTTTGGGCTTGTGAGCTCACAGGAAGAGGATGTTGGGGGAAAGGCACTTAACGGCATCATCTCTGCTTTCCCATGGCTGTTACTGCTTAGTTGAGAGAGCAGATTGTAATCTACTCTATTTATATTCTTTGTTATGATTATTGGGCTTTTCATTGTATAAAAATGAAAAGGAGCAAGTTTGGAGTTTCTGCGCACTAGATTGTAAGTAGTGTAATTTTCACAGCCCACGGAGAACATTTTTCCTCCTGAGACTCTTTCTGATTGTCAGAAATACTCCTTGACGAGGTTCCTTTGGATATTTCACATGAGAAGGGTTTACTGTTTTAACACCAGATTTACTTATTTAAAGATATTTGACATTATGTGGTATTGTGGTTTAGAGGAGCAATACAGCACTATGCTGAAACTACAACACAACATGGTATAGCAATTGTTATGTACAGTGGAGTCACAACAGAAACTTGATTCTTAGGGCTGGTCTCTATATGCTTCACCTGCGTGACGCTGAGCATCCCCAGTCACTGGAAAGGAATATGTGACTTGAAGCCAGCTCAAATCTATTGCTCTTTTCCAACTTTGTTGTATTAGTTGTCCAGTTATTATACTTTATGTGGGCCTGGGGCTTGCAGATACTTCCTCCGTTCTGGTCTAGCTGGTTCAGGAGGACATTCGCACCTTGTGGAGTAACTCAGGGAAGTCCATTTACACAAACAGGTGTTCCACTCAACTATTAGTATCATTTATCTAAAACAGAGGCCACTTTACAGTACCCTTTGTGTTGAGCTCAGTTCAACTTCCTTTACAAGGCTGTGGTCACCCACTATATTCTTCCCTGAGCTTCATGAGCACATACTTCATCTGTGGCCATCTCCTCTGAGCCCTCTTCCAAGGAGGAGGAGGTGTTGGCTGGTGATTTTCTACCTTCATCTCAGACCAGCACTAGCAGTCAATGATGGGTGTTGCACATTGAGCTTAATACATTCATCACATGAATGACTCTTGCCTGGGGACAGTAAGGGTGAGAACATATGCCAATAGGGAATGCCAGTGGACCCAACTTCATGGGTTCAACTCTGTGGCTTTGCTCCATGGGGTCCATCCGTCATCATTTACATAAGCACTAGTGATGACTCATGTGTCAAAGATGTCATCCCAGATGTCCCTCTTCTTAACCTGTTGCCTTTCCTTGCCAAGCCAAATGAATCAGTCCATGGCTCAGTGAAGTGCCTCTTTGGCACACCACCTGAAGGACAGCCGCCTTTGCTTGTCTGGATCCTGCTTGCTCCAGGTCTTGGAGACGTGTAACACCAGAAGACTGCTTCAGTGGCCATTGTGATGGTGGCCTATGTCTGTGGCCATCAAAGCGGCCTCTTGATATCATGAACCACCTCACTGCCTTACTTCCTGGGCCCCTTAGAAACACAGACCCCTGCTGCTGGCCCACAACTCACCGACCTCCTCAGCCCTGTAGCACCAAGGACACTTGGCATCTGCCAGTCCTGACCTACAGGCTCTGGTCTGTCCAACATGTCTGAGGCAGCAGAAGGGTTTAATGTTTTAGTACCAAATTTACATATTTGAAGATGTTTGCTGTTACGTGGGATTTTAATTTAGAAGAGTGACATAGCAGTATGCAGAAATCACAACACATGCATGATACAGCAATTGTAATACACAACTGTAATACTAAATCACAATGCAAGCCTGATTCCCAACACCGCTGTCTATATGCGCCACCATCACAAAGAGGGAGGTTTTGTCCTAATTAGAGAGGTTCCAAACATGGACTGAATAAAAAATAGTCTGGAAGTCTTTCAATTGCCTGCATAGTGAGGCATTCTTAGTATTTGTTTCCTAATACTTTGCATTCTGCTGCTTAATTTGTAAGAATGAATGGTGTATTTTTTTCCCTCTTAAGTCACAGCTCTCATTTTAGCCAATACTTCTGAAGGACAAATCTTGTACTTCGCTAAAATCAGGTCCTGAAAGTTGTTGGGGGAAGAAGAGAGCCTGCATAATGCTGGGAATTATTTGGAGTTTCAGAATCAAGGACTCCAGGGTAATTGTGCGTGACATTTCAGATCTGAGATCTGTCTGCTTCGGAAGGGGGACAGCTCACTTGAAACATTTCCCAGGATCAAGGCTTTTTCTGGCTCCATCAGGAGTTTCAGGTTTAAATGGCGATTCAATCAGATGCATCTTGTGCCATCAGCATGTGGATGCCAGCTCAGCCGTGCAGGGACAGGGTGGCTTCGTATGCACTGGTGGGAAGTTACACCAGGATGTAAGGCTGCATGTGGTTAGTATAGTATAAAATACCACCACTGTTGATTTTTTAGGCATTATGACTAAAGTGAGGCGAAAGCAAAACCACTACACTTAATTTTCAATTTTCCATGCTAAAAAAAAGGGAGGGAGGGAGCAGCCTAGATAAGATGTGGATAATGCAAACCATATATACATGAAGCCATCCTAACCTTTGATATACTTGTCAACAGTTTCTGTAGAGAGCAGGGGCAGCTTTTAAAAAGCAGCAGCTAAAATGCGGAGAGCAGTGGGCATTGTGCATCCCATTTTCTGTGCCATGGTGCTGGAGCCAGGGGTGTCTGATGAAATCTCATAATGAAACATTTGAATGCTTTGAGCAGTTGAACACAGTTCAGCAAAGCAGAGCTGAACTAATGTGGACTGCCTGTTTGCCAGTAAACAGATAATTGCACTCTGTTGTTTAATTGAATTTTCATGAAACTAAAATATACTTTGGTAGAAAGTCCACCATGAAAACGTGTTCTGCTTGTGTATCCTGTATATAGGGGATCAAGATACCGGGGGGAGGGAGGGCGTCTATCAGATACACAAATAAGGCTTGAGGTTAAATTATAAAAATAATACAATTTCCACATGTTATGCAATTTAGATGTTTTTACCCAGAAGGTTTTTCATTGCAGCTGCTGTTATCAGCAGTGATCTGTTCATAGATGGATTAGAGTCAGGGAACATTATTAGGCCACAGAAAGTTCTTTTGTTTTTGTGAAGCAACCTTGCAGCTGTATCATTCATACGTGGTTAGTTTGCATTTCTTGGCTACCAGCCATTCTAAATGGTAAAGAGCATAGTACTGGACAATGTGAGGTTTTTGTGTTTTGGTTTTTTTTTTTTTTTAAAAAGGAAAAATCAAAGAATCCTTCTGATTCATGTTCTTTCTCACGAGGCTATCATTTCAAAGGCTCGGCATGCAAGTTATGTCATCATAACCTCCTCTGTTCTTCTTTACTTGCTTCATGAACAATTTTCTCATGGAGGAAAGGCTGGATATTCTCAAGAACATTCTTACTCTGAAAATAATAAGAATTTTCTGATTCCCTGAGGCGCTGTGGGCAAGGCTAATAATTCCTGTTTGTTGCTTCGTTCACAGTCACTTTCCATTGGGCATTACAACCTCACTCTTATTTACAGTTCTGGGATTTGACCTCAGGCTGGAAAGCCGGAGGCTTAGTACTTTTTCTCTATATGCTGTACAGGCTGCAAAAGGGGAATCAGGCACATACAAATGACTCCCTCATAACTGTTGCCAATGAAAGCTGAAGAACCTCGACAGAGAATCTCTTGTTTGGTTTTCAGATGTCCTTTTGGTTTAAATGCCTAAATTTAAATACCTGGCAGGTAGTTTTCAAAGGTAAAGACCACCCAAAAGTTCCATTGCTTAAAAGAAACATCAGAAAGTCATCCTCTGGATAAGAAAACAGACACTTTAGGAACAGGAATTTGAGATGGAGGGACTGTCATTATTTTCTAACTCCTTCATTTAGTTAAGTACCTGAAAGGAAGACGATGAAATCTAGAATTATTACTGCCTCAATTTGGTACGGGTAAAATCGGTGTTCCAGCCTTGGTTTTCTGTCAACTTGCAGAAGTTTTTGAAGATTACCGTATCACCACCTTTTTAATTAGAAACACCATCCGTTAAGTTGGCTGTGAAGACTTTGTTCTCTGGCCTCATGGTCCACAAAAGGTGTTACACCATGCTTTGAAAACGTGTTGTCTGTAAGACATACTTAAAATGTCGAGAGTAATATAATGGTTGTTCATAGAGTCCTGATTCAGATGCTAGCAGCATATTTTCTTTAATAAAAACACATCCTTGTAAGGAAGTAATCCATCCCCCAAGTCAATTTTAAAGTTTCTTGTTCACTTTAAATATTTCATTACATTAATTTTTCAAAACAACAAAACAAACATTCATCAAGTGAAACTAAGCATGTCACCCTTGAATCTGTACATCTGTTGCTCTCCTGCTGCTTTCCTGCATAATTCATTTTAATACATTTAAAGTGTACATCTCATTAAAATTCTTTACACACATTTATGTATACAGTTTGCATTAAAAAGGAGAAAAGGTGGGAAAGGGTTTTATGGCAAGGAGATTCATTAACGTGACTGTTTCTCTTTTTTCCTTTAGTTTTTTATGTATTGAATGCGTACCTGAGGTCTGCCATTAGCCACCTACCTCAGCATGCATTGTCATCTGTCTCTCTGAGTCTGAGTCATTTCTTCAGTGGCATCAGAAATTTCCTCCAGGATATTTTCTCTTATTCTTGATGTCTTTGTTCCTCTTTAAGTGCATACATCCTCTGCTCTTCATCCTCTTTTACTCACTTCACATAACATATGCACCATATGTTCCGTGCATCAGTCCTATTATCAGCCAAGAGAATATCCATCATTTGTTCAGATGCCCTGAAAAAGTTCTTGTAGGCTGGCTACAGTGCTGGAAAAGGTTTTGATTTTTAAATTTCATTCGGTTTGTGGTTTCTTTTCCTCTATCAGTACTTTCAATGATTGCAGTGTTTGGTTTGGTCTCATTTGTTTTAACATCGGGGAGTTGTTTGAATTTCTTAACGGGTAGCTTGAGGTGGCAACCTTTTAAAGTAACTGACTTCTTATTTCAGTGACTGCTGAAATTTGTTCTCTGAAATCCCTCATTAGGTGTTTAGGTCTATGTCTGATTTCTGACTAAAGTAGCAGTAAAGGGGGATCAGATTGTTAAAAGCAGTCATAAACTACTATCATAACTTGATGAATCATAAAAAAGTTTATAACTGCAGAAGAAAACTCAATATGCGTTGAGAGGAAAAGGAGGTCCATATTTGAAAAGAAAAAATATAAAATGGTAATTTAAGGAGTTATCTTCAAGAATCATTCTTGAGAAGTCAATGACATTTTACATAAGTTGGTATATGGTTGTGTCTACCTGGTTTCTTTGGACTTTCACATTTAGCTTTTGACAGGTATCACTTAGAAACCTAATGAGAGGTATATGATACATGAGATTAAAAAGTGAAACACATAGCGATTGTCTACTTGACTAACCTTTTTTCTTCTTAGAAATGGGAGTTGAAATACGCGTCCTGAAAAAGTTTATTCAGAGTTTACATAGGAAGCTCCTCTTTGCTTCCTGGGTATGATACATCCGTCAGCGAGGAAGAGATTGAAAGCCATATATGAGCCCTTAGAAAAGATTAGGTCGGGTGCATTCAGTCACTTTGGCTTCCTTGAAATTGAGCAACAGAAAATGCAGCTGTGAAGGGAAAATTGAGAGAGTTCCCTTCTGAGCAAAACTTATTTCATTTTATTCAGATTACCTTGTTCCAAACAAGGAGCGTAGGTTTGGATTCAGCAGTGTGCAGCACTGTCAAATATAGGGTATGAACTTTGGGAAACAAGCTCAGCCCTGAGAGATTGTGAGTCTGGAAGCAGCTGAGCTCGAATGCACTGGAAGTCCTTCCCTCGCACGTCGGTGAGAGTCTGTTCTCTTCAGTAGCGGATAAGCACAATTTTCAGGTGCAGAACGTTGTGGGATGAATTCATCCATGTTCAACCTTGAGAGAAAAAGAGATTCATATGGACTCTAAATCTGTTGTGCATGTTGCCCCTGTACAGATGTATGTTTCTGGCTTTATAGTAGTGCATTTGTATTATTATGGGGTTTTGTCTGGTGTATTACCTAGTCCAAGCTTTCATGTGTATATAACAAGTGTTACATGTTACAACAACAGAAAGGCTGGCGATTTGGAGCAGATTTTGAGGACAGTGAACTGCAATGATTTATCTCCAAAAGGTCTTAGCGGTAGGAATGACTGACATGAAATTCCTTGTTTGTGCTTTTCCTTTGCAGTCAAATGTGCAGCAGGGTTTTGCATGAAGGGTGGGAACCTTACCATTTGTTTCAAGGCACTTTGGCTACTGGAAGGATGTGAAACTTAAAAGAGCCGAGTTAGGTTCAGAGGGTGATTTTTCCCAAGTAGTACCAGGTAATTTCATGTGTATTCCAGTGAGATTAATGAGTGAGGATCCTGCAATGTATCTTAAGAGACTAAGAACGACAAGGCAAATAATGTTTTCTTACAGGCCGTTTATTTCACAGGTGTCTAGAGTTTGCTTTCTTGAATGTTCTTTTCATGTATCAGATACAGAGCATTGTCTGGGGCAGGCTGGCCATTGGTCTGATCGGGTGGTTTCTGGTTTGCCACAAGGACCACTAACTTCTGTCTGGCTGCAGTGTTTGCCCTTGCTGTTCCTTTTCGTCTTGCATTGCACTGCATAAAATGAAATAGGGACAAAATCTACCAAAACTCTTTCTTGTTATTTTTGTAAGTTAGAAAAAAAAACCCAAAATATTTCTTATTCAGAACTGCTCATTGAACACCTAATTAGTCTATGAACCCAAGTGATTTTATGCTTTTCACCGTCTCACTGCTATACTTCCATTTGTTCTGTTACACCACCTTTATTTAATTTCATCATAAATTATCTAATACTTTAATCTCTTGATGTCAGAGACTGGATTTGTCTATGATTTGGAAAGCTCCCAGAGAAACGAGGCTGGGAACCATCAAGTGCTACTGCAGTACAAGAAATGGTTGATTAGGCTACGGTCAGGTCAGTGGCTTATTCCTGATCAAGAGAAAATTTCGTGTCCTCTCGTATTAAACTTCAATGATGTGTAGCATACTTTAGTCAATAAATAGCATTTTGCTGTTCGTGCCTGTTGGAAATAATACATGATGCTGCAAGTATTGATCAAAGAGCTCTACTCTGTTAATCTCTCTGCTTGTAGCAATGTTAAATATTTACAGATTCTCCCTTAGTATCCTGAAGAGTGTTTTAGCCCTGCAGAGGATGTTCAGCCTTTCTACTTTATACATGTTTTACAAGTATTTTCTTCTTTTTTCCTCTTTTTTTTTCAAGCACATATGCGTGACATAAAGCATTGTACTGCGCTTGCATCAGTTTTAAAGCTTTATTGCATTAGCATGTTGTGAATGTATACATCGATTGCGATGATGTAGTAATTCAGAATAAAAGAGGAGGATGCCTCAGAGAGAAAATCCATCAGTGCCTCATCTCCAAGTGGCTGACTTACAACAAGAACAAGGAAAGGCTAACACTGTGCAGCGTGTTGCTGTATTGTGAGATGGCAGATAACAAAGATGACATATTTGTATCAGGATTATTTATACAAATATTAATGAAATTAGCTGAAAATTATCAGAGCGCTAAAAGTGAATTATTTCCCTCCTAACTGCTTATTTATTTTGTCTGTATTCTTATCAAGAAGTCTGAGAGGTTTGTGGCAGAAGGTACAATGGATTGTGTAGGCTTTCTGTCTCCTGTGCTTGTTCATTGACCTCATGTAAATGTAACCATTTATCCTCAATTTTTTATACTAATGTATCGAAGGCAGACTTGATATTGTCAGACATGCAATGGAATACGCTTCAGGAAACCTTCCTTCCAGTGGTGAGGTGACAAATGAAAAAGAAAATAAAAATGGATTTTGCAATTTAAAACATAGTGTGCTGAGGGAAGAATGCATAGCCAGCTATAATGTGATATGATTCATTCCTATGTATGCAGGGAAGGATTTTACACAAAAGCTTTATGGGAGATATACAGGATATTTAAAGTAACATGAAGACTATTCTACATAATGGTGCTTGCTTTATGTTTCACGAGCTAGAAGAAAGGTTTAAATACTTGTGTTTGCCCTCTTATCTTTCAGTAAGATGTCACATTATGCCTCATTCCATTACCTATTTAATCATCCTTTAGACCTGGTTATGTGTTTAGAGGGGAAGGTTGGCAGAGAGAGTAAAACAAAATGCACATGTGCTTTTCACTAAATCCCCGAAGATCTTGTTCATATTATGTAAAGAAATTACGTTTTAGCTATCTGTGAAGCTGGTGAAAAAGAAGTTTGTGCTTTAAGTTGAAAATTTTACATGACTTTGAAGGCTTTCCTCTTCCTTTGTAATCAATGGCAAGTGGATTTTAATGGTTTAAGCTGCTGTGATGCTCACTAAAGATTTCGGCCATGTTTTGTTCAGAGTTCAGGTTTCATCTGAGCACAAACATAAATATCCAACATATTTTTAAATGCATGGTCTTAGATGTCAGCATGGGTGTTAGGAGGGACAGAGCACTTTTAGAAACCTAATCTGCATCTTGGCCATGTTGTGGGGTGGAACTGTATGAAAATCTGGCCATTACTGAGGATGGGGCTTGGGAGAGTTCAGTGACTGATGGTGCCACAGAGTGGTAGACAACGACCACAGCTGCCCCTTTTTTTCCTCGTGCTGAGGATACAAAGGTGTTCCACGTTCAGGACCAGCACAGGGATTCTGTCTTCTTTTCTCTGTCAGGCCTTCTCAATAGGTTAAGGAATCTGGTTTCTATCAACAGTATTCAGGGTGTTTTTTTCCAAATGGGAATTGTTTTAGCTTCTTTCAGTTCCTGTATATGAGGAAAATATATTTCCCAGTTTCCCCCGTAAAAGGATTGAGGCATAGATAGAGTGAGGTGATGGGTAGGAGTGCTTGATACCTTTTGTACTCGGCATCCTGCTCAGATGAGTTGACTTGGCCTTCCAAAGACTGCTGTCTCTGTGAAATGTGTGGGGAACTGAAGTCCCTACATGTTGCCCACTGAATTGCAAAGACAATTGCTGTGTAATCAATGTGAAAACCTCCCAACTTGACTCTCTGAGGCCCAAACAGAAACAGAATCCAGATCTCCAGGTTTCTAAACCTGGTCAGCTGTAATTTTGAGACCAGAACAAATGGTCGTAGTCCTCCTGATCTCTACTGACTGCCCTCAAAATAGAGTATAAGCCTTAGTATTAGTGAGAACTGATTTTAGTTTAAGTGGTTGGGTCCTGTGCTTTTTGGAACATTTCTGTTTAAAATATATTTCACTGATTTTTATTGGGGTGGTTTTTATTTATGGCAGACAGCTGTATCTGGATGTATGATTTATTGTTCTGTATTACATTTTTGAGCTGATTTTTTATCATCTATATGTAAATAAATTGCGCTGCCAAAGTTGGGAATTGAACTCCCAAGGTTTGCCTAGCAGTCATGACCAGATGTATCCTCAGGTGAGGTGACTGAATCATTAAGACTAATGACTGCGCACTCTCTGTGCAGGATGGGAAGTTCACGCTTATAGGAGATACAACTACGTCTTGTATCCTCCATAACCGCTCGTGGGCATACAGAAGCCAAGGTGGGCAACCATGAGTGAGAAGAGCTATCTGTGCTCCATGTACAATGATGCATTTTGCTATGCAAATGATAGACAAAGGATTTGAAGCTTGAAATATTTGCTGAAATATTTCTTAATACTCCAGATCATGACATGACTAAGTGGCCTCTGCCATCCCATGCTCTGGGTTCCAGGTTTCCGTGTTTCATGCGTTATATGCTCAAATGACAAAATTGTGGTTGCTGCACAAGTAACCCGGATGGGATAGAATTGTAGCATGAGCCTTACACTCAACTAAACAAGTTCTTTAAAGTACCTGTATACATGCTTTTATTTGCATTTTTGCTGATGTATTTTCTATGTTTCAGCAGTTTGCCAGTAACATGTAATTACTCTTAGGATTTAGTGGACTGCTGAAATAATTGCAAACTGGTGCCCTGTACTGAAACTAAACTGGTAACAGAGAAGGCCCTGTAGTGGATAGGCAATGGTCCTTCATTTTGAAGGGAGAAGATTACTTTAAAAAAAAAAAACCACAGTTTTTAATAACTTAAAAATGTAAGAGACATGCTAAATCATAAAATTTAAAAAAAGTAGAGCTGAGTGGATGTACTTTCCAATGGAATGGACTAACAATATGTGGAAGGATGCTGCAGAACATAAAATACCAGGACATATTATTTTTCAGTTTGTGAATCCTTGTATGATCGGAACTGTGTGATGAAGAGCTTTAACTTTCGTAGGTGGATGTTTAGTAGAGCGTATTTGCTGGAATATCTCTCCTTCACAGCAAGAAGCTCTTTTGTACCTTGTAAGCCCATGTGGCCTGACAGAGGTAGTTTTGTGTCGATGCTGAGTGATTGCATGCTTTCTGGGTCATTCATGTTAACGTTTTGATTATAGTGGTGAGTTACAGGGATGAGCTGCAGAGACTGTGATGTTACACCGGAATGTACTAACTCAGATGAAGAAAAAAAGCATTTATCTAACTACAAAGCTTTGAGGCAAAGTGAATCACATAAACAGATAATCTTTAAAGCAAACTTTCTACTCTGTGTTCTGGTAGTGTTGTCAGTCGACAGCCTAATCTTGGCGTCCTCCAGAGTTTGCTGTGTTTCATAGCAGCTGAAATCCAAGGAACTCTGTATGAAATATGAGGATGGGGTCAGTGATGATAAGGTGTGAACCCTTATAAGAGCTCAAGTTTTCTGTCATGTATTGGGAAAATATACTTGATCGTGGAGAGCACACAAATCTGGAAATGGAAATCGTGAGGAAGAGAGGGGTGTAATCCTGCATGGATGAAAGCACTTTGCATTATAACCAGCTCTGTTCTGCCACTTAACCACCACCAGGAGACAAAAGACACGAGTAAGTACTCTGCTGTTAAGCCTAAGTGTTATGTCTTGATTCTTTTCTGCCAAAATCACTTCAGACTAAGTGCACAGCTATACATTAGGCTCAAGACTCCCACTCGATTTGGAATTTTTACACCTCAGTGCATCTATATGCTGACTCTGTATCTGTGCTGGATGACAAAAGGTGCTGCTCTTTGTTGGACCATGTGCAGAGCTGCACGATCTGCCTTTAAATACAATTAGTTCAGCGTTCCTTTAAAAAGCAACGGCAAGTAAAACCCCAGACCTGCCTTTGGCTCTCAGTGAAACAAAACTTCTACCAGTCACACATGGTAAACTCCCCTTCCTTGAACTTGATTTTTAAGACTTATCTACCCTGGGGATCTCTGTTGCTCATTCCATGCCCCTTCTATGCATAGAAGTTTCATTGATCTCAACAGGATTTCTGTGTACTAGGCACTGTCAGGATATACAGCGGAGACTTGTGGTGCAGCTAAGAGATGCACAACACTGACTGGAAAGAAAATATGCATCAGAAGATTGCCCACCAAGAACCTGTAGTTAGCTTTTTTACATGGAGAGTGGCACTGAGCTGAATTTATGTACAGTGTAATTTATGTTTCATACCATTTTCAAGCTTCATTCATCTATACCTCTGTGAATGCTCCAGGTCCCTCTCTGCTGCCTTCAGGTGTAGGCTCCCTGTTCAACAGTTGCTGAAATATTATCTGTGGCTATGAAGCATACATGTATATAGTACAGTGTATACAATTCTGTGAAGCATACGTGTGTATAGTACAGTGTATACAATTCTGTGAAGTATACATGTATGTAGTACAGTGTATACAATTCTATGTAGAAGAGAAAAGGGGCATTCTGTATGTGTTTTAATAGTTATAAGAAGTATATCTTTTGGGGGGACTATATTCATCAGGTGCCGGATTGACTTGTAGCTACAGCCTACACTTGCATCATCCTAATAATGCTGTGTGGAAGCTTGAAAGATTAGCTTTGCAGCAGTGCAAGAGGGGAGGCATTATTATAAGCATAAAGAAATAAGAACACGGCTGTCTAGTTTGTAAACTGGAGAAGAGTAAATGGCGCTCTGCTATTATTTCAGCCACATAATTCCTCTCATACTCTGCAATGCCTGAAGTGTTTTGACCTGATTATTTTACCTTGGGGGGGGTCAAATTTAGGGGAGAAGATATTCTCCTTCCATTGTCCTTGTCCATGTTCACAAAATATTAATAAAGCAAGGTCAGAGGAGCTGTTAGGGATCCCTTCCTTGTTTTGGTGTTAGTCTCACACTCTTCTCTCATTTAGAATTTAGCTCTCATTAGGCTCTTTTTTTAAATTTAAATTGTTTTTATCGCATGTTGCCAACAAATCAATCAGAGGAGCTATCCCTATGAATACAGAACATTCATGGAGGCCAACATTGATTTCTCCTCAGCTGCTTCTTATTATAAAGTTCCCTGGTGTGAGGAAGACGCTAAATAGAAGCTAATAGACATTACATCTCACATGCGTTTTCACATTCTGACAAATACAGTTTGAGGATTTTTTTTTTCCATTTAGAATTTAGCTGTTCTTTCTTGAAAAAGGTTAAAAATACATTTCCCTCATTCTCTTTTCCAGTGCTGGAGAGAAAAAACTTGCACAGGCATTGGGAGTCATTATTCACCGTGATCAACAGAGTGTGGTTGCCTTGCAATGATCACTTGCATGGTAGAAATATTTATATTTCCTGCTGCGTTAATTGGTATTACTAGTAAAGTCTGGAAGACAGGTATTTCTCAGCTACCAATTTACTTGCTAGCCAGTCTGATTAGTAAAGAAGAGTGAAAGCCAACCAAATTATTTTAATAGGATTGTTAGCTTTTCCAGAAAAATAAAAATAAAAAAAATTGCTGAAGCAAAAATAGACCACTTTGAAACTTGCCACTTTTCCCTATTAACATCTTGCTGTCCGTTGTGCATAAATGTGTGAACTACCATGGGGTCAGCAGCCAGTGTTGTGAAAGGCATCTGCATGAAGATATGGTAACCCAGGATAAGGTAAGTAGATTTGAGGTTCCCCTGCTGACACTGAAGGTGGACTACTCCTCTTATGTCATTGCAAAAAGGCTCCCCAAGGCAAACTTCGAAATAGCCAGCTTAACCCTTTCCCTGAGAAGCAGGACTTGGTTGGGTGTTCTGCGTATGGTGATTGTTGCCAGTGGTTGTAGTAGTTCAGCATCTTCTTCCACTCCCACAGTTGGACTTCCCCCTTGCCCCTTCTGACAGCTGGATGCCAGAGATCCCCATCATGACAGAAGAGTCCTAATGCGCGTTGCTGCCTCTCCTAGTCAAAATATTGTGGAAATAGGAATAAAACCACCCCTGTCCTCCATAGAGGAGAGCTGTTGGCTCACAGCCTTTGCCCACTGCAGCTGAAATTCTTGCTGCAGTGTCCTCTCCAGCATCCACTTTAATTCAAAGAAGGACGAGGAGTATGTGAAGACAGCTTTCAAACAGGTTTCTTCACATTCATTCCTCTCTCAGGTCTTATGCTGAATGTAATTGGTTGCGTTAGTTAGACACCAGGATCAGGCCTTCTGGGTCTGAAAATCTGTTTGGAAGTTTTAATTTTATTTTTTTTTATCCCACTTTAATATTACCAAGTGACTGCTTCTCTAAACAGTCTGTATGTAGGCCGGTGGCTTCTTTTAATGCCTGTATATGTTGGTTTGCCATGATTAAGTTAACCTAAACATACTTCAGATGCCTACAGCTTTGGAATTTGAACATAAATTGCTTCTAGGAGAAACAAATCAAACTTGCATTGCAGACCTACCAAAAGGACATTAATGTACATTAACCTGAAAGTTCTTGGTGGAATAAATTGAGAGCTTCAGCAGTGCTTCTTTCAGCAGTGCCATATCCAGAGACATTTAAATTAATTTTGATTTTAAATTGAGTTACTTTCCAAATTCCAGGCCAGACCAGCAGTCATCTCTATTTCTCAGCATTTTTAATGAAAGCATCTGCTGTGCTGGACTGATGTGATACAGGAATAAGTGAATGGCTAAGAGAAGTAAGGGACTGACTAGTCTGAAGAAGATAAGACCTGGGCCTGGGATGTGGATCAAATATGAATGTCTTCTGTAGGCAGAGAAAATCGGTGGTGAGAGAAAAATGGCTGGTGATTTCTGTCACTGTTATTGTCTTTCACCCATCTGTATGGTGAGGACGGATCCCACAGACAAGTCAAAAAGAGAGAGACACTGGAGGTTTAATCAAACTCTTTATAATTAGATTCACTTTTTTGTTTTGCACAACAAGCAAGGCTGAAAGGAATCTTTCACCCTGACCTCTCATTCACATTTTTCCATCTCCATGTCAGAGATAAGACCTGTTAAGCTAAAGGATAAATTAATCTAACAGTAACATAAGCCAAACAAAGAAGAGAATGTCCTTGTGCATAAGCAGCTTCACTTGATATTAAAGAGAGCTGATACACATACATACACACTCTCTCACCAACACACGGATACACACATGCACACATAAACACATCATTTGATGTATAAGATCAAGGTTCATTTTCCTTCTGGCTTTGGAATATGAATTCTGTTTACAGTAGGGCAACTTGACATAATACTGGCAGCATAAGGTGCCTTTTGTGTTGATATAAATCAATGACATTGACTCCTGCCATGTCATCAGCAAGCAGCCAACGGATTTTCTTAATCAGAATCACTAACTTCCATATTTAAAGTGCTATTAACTACTTTCTTAGCTGATTTTATGATTTAATTGTCCTTTTTTTGTTTGTTTTCTACCTATTTTTAACATGATCAGTGTCTTATATTAAGTATATTGCTGTCTTTGTAGTGTTGACAGACAGAAAGATTAGAAAAGATCAAATCTCACTCCATTTTGGTAAGCACCTCTATGAGCAGCAATTCTAATCTTCAGGCTCAAGAGACTGAATTTAGTCATCAGAAGCTGAATGTAGGAGCTTACATCCCACCTCATCACCTGGTCTCCTCTCACAGTTAATGGAAAGAAATAGGCATTTTCAATTCATGTTTCATCTTGTCCTGATGTTGGTTATATGTCCTAAGTCAGAAGTCTGCTCTTTTATCTCTTAATTGATTATAGAGGAACCTGAGGAGGACCAGCTCGCATGTAGAGGTCTATAATGCCCATATCTGTTTTAAGGTGAAAGAAATCCTCCACAAAAGTAAAAGATCAGTACCATGAGGAGATCTTGCTTAGTAACCACAGAGCTGATGTTAAAAGGCATCTTCATTCTCGATGTGGTTCCACCATTTGCTCTGTTCCTCTGTATGCTTAGTTCCTTCTGCTGCATTTTCTCTGCTTTTGGAGGTCGGACACTTAGCCTAATCAGGGTTTTCACCCAGTGAGTGTGCATATAAATTTTATAGGAAATATGATATTAATAGGTGCGAAATATAACAGTTGTCCCTAGTGAAGCCTGCTTAGTTTGTTTTATTTAGGCAGACTCCGGCAGAAGCAAGTAGCCATCGTCTCTGTAGCATTAGGTGTTGCTTGGAGAAATCATCCTGGGAAGCTTCCCCCATGCATTCCGCTTCATAGAAAATGAACTCATTGATTGCTCATGCGGTGTGTTTCTCTTCAACAAAAACTTGGTTCTGATTGCACAGAGCAAGGGGAACAGCAGTTTTGGTTTTGCCAGGTCTCTTAAAAAGTGGTTTGGAAGGGTGCTAACCTGTCAGTGAGAGAGAAAAGTAACTTGTTCGATGTTAAGACTAAATACTGAATGCAGCAGAACGTGAGAAATTACTTGAACTGCGGATGGCACAGCCCAATCTTTTATTATGGAGTGAGCTGTAATGACTCTCTCTTACAGTTCATTTTGGCAGAAAGACGAGTCTCCCCCATCTCCTCCCTGAGAAAGCCAGTGTGCAGATGAACACGCTGAGCATGTTCTTGTATCACAAGTTACAATAAAATATGCGATAATACAGCGTGCTTGGCTTGAGGTTGGTAGTTTTTCAGCAATAAACATTATTTACTTTGTGCAGTGAACACAAAAACCTTGGATTGAGTCGTAATGTACCGCTATGGTAATAGTGATTGATCCACCAGATGTCATACTGTAGGTAGTGCCTGCTACTACTATCAAATCAATAAGTACTGGGTTAGCACACTTATAGAGCTGGAGTAAACAGTAATGAATATTCAGGGTTATTACTGCATATGTAAGTTTTCTTCCTTTAAGTAGAAAACTAAAAAAGTATTTAGCAGCTTGGCTTAAAATGCAGAAGACAAGAGCAGCGATCAGCCTCATTTTTAAAGAAACTGATTTTTGAACTACTAACAGATAAAACGATACATTAAATGTACGGGCTTCAGAGAAATCTGGATCTAGCCCAGCCTCATCATTCTCTCACAGTTCCCAAATGCTTGCTACAAGCAGAAATAAACACCTCAGTAGAATTCCTTGGTGTTAATATCTTTGCAAATTTAGCAGTCATGCTGCAGTGTGGTAAGATGTGTCAATTCAGAGGAGTTAACAAAAAAAGAGCAAGAAATGTTTATATGGAATATGTGTGATTTTCAATTAATTTATGTGCAAATGTGCTATTCAAAGGCTGTATGCATTTCTCATGATATTGTCTCCCTAATTTAGATTATGTACTCTTTGTGGAATAGATATTATCTAGATATTTTCCAAGATGGTACACACGCACTGCTACCACCACTTCTACCTCTAGTAATAATGGAATAATCACCTACCTACTGAGTCTTTTCTTATTTCTGTGATTCTTACTACACAGATTTGACACAAGTAACAGTTGACTCTTGTATCATTCTGAATGTTGGTGGTGCTAGGACGTATGGATGTGGGATTTAAGTCCTTGAACCTGTGTGCAATACTTTGCTTTTGTTGTTTCCAGAGAAACATAGGGCATAGCAGACAGTTCTTTGTTCAAGTTTAATGTTAGAGTTAGTTCCAAAGTGCCAAAAAATGGAAAATCCATCTCGTAAAATGTTTCATAACTTAAAATTTTTTGTTTCATATGGTGGGTTAAAATACAATTTCAGTGTTTTCGTATCCAAGAAACCCTAACGCACAATATATGTCAGATACATAAAAGTGAAATGTTTTAATGAAAACACTGAGAATAATGAAAAGAAATATCTTAGGTGAAAATGGTGAGAAAAAGGATTCACAAAGGAAGTGTCAACAGCAACAATGCTGAACTTCAGCTTCTTTGATCTAATTTTCATTTTGTCACTCAAGGCGGGAGAAGTTGGAGTCAAAGTTAGATATCACTAGACAAGGGAACATGTTACAGAACTCAGAAAGAGTTGACAACCTCTAAAAGAAGTGCTGATTTTTTCCCCATTTAAAACTGAGAAGGAAACTTAAGTTGAAATAACAAAGAAAACTGAGAACAAGGACAGAAAATTTGAAAACAAACAGAAAACTTGGAACCAGACAAAAGTACCGTATTTTATTTTATTCCAAAGTATTTGTTTTTCGGTACAAAGTCATGTGATTTCATCGCGTTTTTCTCCTGAATGAAAATAGGAGAAAATTCCTGTATTATGGTCAAGCAATGAAACCTCAGATATTTCGGTGGTCCTGAACGTGAGTTTGAACTAACTTTCATTTGGGCTGTAACACCTTTTTTTGGTCCATCTCTTCTGTAAAATGTGCATTTTTTTTCTTTTTCTGTGTTGTATGTATCTAGAATGTGGAAGCAACTGTATGTTCCCATCACAGTTTTTCTCCTGGTCCATCCTTAGAACTCTATTTGCAAAGGCTCTATCTACTACCAGAAAATTGACACGGGTTACATTATTTGTGCATAAAGAACAGTGCCAAATATTGTCTTATGTTTCTGTTGTTTCTAGTTTCGTACTTCAGTAGTAAATGCTTTGTTCATTGCTTATAGGGAACCTAATGCAATAGACTCCCTTGAGTTCCAGTAATTCAACCCCATAATAATGGTGAGGGTAATGATAGGATGTTCAGCCCCGTATGCCACAGTATTGTAGGAATAAAATGATCCACTTATGCCTTTAGGGTTTTTTTTGTTGTTGTTTGTGTTCTTCTGTGAGTGGAATCATAGGGTTATTGAAACATGAAGAAATTTTTAGTCAAGATTTTTACTTTTGATTTATTGAGTGCTGTTAGACTCAAGTCAAGCAATTAGGTAGTCAAGAAAAAAGTGTAATGGAAAATAAGGTGTCACCAAATAAGGGGTCATTCAGTGCAGTAGGGAAAACTGGATTGGTAGGAAATTGGATCAGAAGGAGATTACCAAGTGAGAGCTGATATGAAATGGGCTAGTGCACAAGGTTGTAAGGATAAAGGACCATTTTGTTAACTTGCCATGTGATAAAGTGCTGAAAAGCCCAGAATTTTCAAATACTTCACTCAGGAGAACTGGAGGAGGCAGTCAGCAGAGAGTATTGAGCTGAATATTTTAATTTCTGGTTTTATGCTTGGAGTTTTGTAAAACATACACATTTTCATGGTACTTAAAACGTGGGAACTTTTATTGTATCTAGCTCTGCATATATGTTCTGGCTATATCTAAAATGAAGTATGCACATTTCAGAGAGCATGTGCTTTGGAAATGAGACCAGTACTGGCAAATACCCTAAACTATATTCTTGTTTCCTTGTTTATTCTCAGTCCTGTATTGGCATCCTTACTAAACAAGGAGGAAAAAATTGAAATGGCAACTATTTGAGATGAGGAATAGTGAAACTGTTGTATGAGTTACCTTATGCACACTTCATTTTTGAAGTACAAATTGCAAGCAGAGTAGCAGATGCCATTATGTAAATTCATTCTTCTAACAGTGATCGCAACCAAGTAAAGAAAATATAGTGAAAATTGTGTTTGGTGGATTTGCATAATTGCACATCTGAAAGACTTAAATGGTAATAACCATTGTTAAATTACTTTGTGATATGATTTTTTAAAATTCAAACTAAAGTTTCAACAATTACTAGTTGAAGGAAATTAACTAGGCATGACTATTAAAAACAAACACAACCCATTGTCAATCTGATCTTAAAACTGCAATCGTATAATTTTCCTTTTTTAACTTTGCTGGCTTCTCGCTTGTCAACCTTGCCTTATTTAGTTCCTGGGGCCAATGTTTGCATGGTCGTACTGATCTCCAGAAAAGCCACATAAACTCTTATATGAAGATCTGATGAGATCCAGCTTTCAGAAAATAATTTTTAGCCACGTGTTGTGATGGGATTGGAAATGAAGATTGCATTGTAGTGATTTTATAGCACAGTTGCTATTAGTAAACTGAATAAACCCATGTGACTCTCTTATATAGACTGACTGGGAACACTTTGCATCATGTGATAGCCCTGTATACCTGAACATATATTTTATTTGGTATGCCTTCTTAATTTTGAAGTAACTGGGAAGACTGCAGAAAAAAAGAAGGCAGGTTTAGAGGAAGGAGCCGTGCATGGTTTCACCATGGCTGAATCAGATGCCTGGCGCAGTAAATTGGAACACCCTCCCCTGGGGTGGACCCTATGTCATTTTCCTCTTTTTGTTTATTACAATAATGCAAGAGAGGCAAATACCAAGAATGTTTCTACTGGTGGGTCATTGAGATCCTTGTCATGAAAGTCCATTCATATAAATGAATGCAGTCCACTGCAAATGACAGTGTTCAGACAGGTCAGAAACCATAGCAATTGTATTATGTACGGAGAGGCCTTGTGGACAAATAAATCTCCAGCACGTCATATCCTAACAAAGGTCGCAGATGTTGGATTTGGAAAAGAGAGGACCAAGAGATGGAAGATTAATAATAGAACAAAACAGCTGGATAAATTTTAAGCTACTTGAAAGTACATTTGCAGCAGGATTTTCTTTTCTTTCTCAAAAATTTTTCATGCAAAACCTTTAGTTTTCTTTTTGATGGGAGTTTTCTTTTTCTGACTATAACTTGCATCAGTATAGAACAGTCCACACAGACAGTAGAGAAGGAGAACTGTAGCCATCCCAGCACGTGGCAAAAATTTGCTTTTTGAGAGCTGGATTCCTTCAGAACCTCAGATCACAAAGGCAGGAGCTGTATGAGTGCACGTTAAGTGCATGCAAAAGGGGGAAATCATTCCATATCCTCTTACCAGCATTTATTATTTTTAAAAGGTGAGTGGCTAAAGGTAAAGCAAAAGGTGGCAAAAGTTGTAGAACAAAAAGTGCCATGTTGAGATGGGCGCTCTACATGTTTCTAAGTAATTATTCTGATCACATACTGTAGGTTATGTATTTATGAAATACCCCGAGCAGGCATGCCAATTGAGTTAAACCTATTAACGATGAATCTTGCAAGAATCCCTACAGCTTCCCATCACTCAATATCAGGCATTAAGATTGAATATAGGCATCAACATAGAAGATTACAGTCTCTGTAGAACCGACACCAGAGAACGGAGACAGGCAAGTCATCATCAGGCACAGAATTCTTGTGCTCAGAATAATTGCCTATTTGCTCTGCATTCGAGCTCTGTTCCTTGGGCTTAGATCTCCTGCACATCTAGTTAGAACTTGCAGAATTAATATCAGGTTTCCTGTCACCTCACTCATTAGTTTTGTCAGTGGAATTCAAGGAGGAAAGTCAAAAACATGTTTTTAGAGGCTATTTCTTAGGGACTTCTCTTTTTTCTTTTTTGTTTAAATAGAAACCTGTCTGTTAGCGTGTCAGGTTATTTCTTTAGGCTACACTGGAAAAGACATCTGAATAAATTGCGATTTTACAATATAGGTATTGTTGCTTGAAGATCATTATTGCATTATCCTTTCTACCCACAGCCACACCTTCAAAAAAAAAGGAGACTTTAGAATGGAAAAAATAGGTTGAATAGCAGATTGGATGTGTTCTCTTCAGACTTCTCTTTCGGAAGACTTCTTCTGTTCTGAGTCTTAGAGCATGGGAACAATGCTTTGAATAATGTAGCAATACAAAAACGTGCTTAATTTGTTTAATGCAATGCTAGGAAATCTCGGTGGGCCTTTGTGTAAAGAATGATGATATACAGATGGCATATGGAGAATCTTCACTGGAGAAAAAAAACTATGTCTCCTAGTTGTGTAGGATTCTGTCAATGGAAAAAGAAAAGGGCAATCATCCTTTAAACTTGTAAACAGTTTTCTTTAGAAAGCTGACCTGCATTTTCATGCATTTATGAGTGGAGTGGTGGGTGGACATGGTGTGCCCTAAGACCAATAATTTGCACATGGTCCCACTGACTTCCACAGCTTTAAACTGGCTGAGGAAGACCAAAAAAGGCAGTTTTAACTCCTCATGCGGAGGAAATTTGAGTAAATGAATCCAGTCCCAAAGATACACGCAGAACAATTGCTACTACAGCCTGCTTGGTTCCAAAGACTGTAAATGCTGTTATGGAAAATAAGTTACTGGATTTTGTTAGTCACTGCCACTGAAAATAGTGAGTGTACTGGAATACTTACTCACTACTTCTCTTCCCTTAACATTGAGATTTTTCTCATTGTTTTATGCACACTCATATAAGTGTCTCAATTTCTAGCCATTATTTTCTCTCTCTGTGTTAAAAAACTGTAAAGCATGTAATTTTCATTTCTTAAATTATCGTCTCCATGATCTGCCTAATCGTTAATTAGCTAACAAATCCTTGCAATAGAGTAACAATGCCAGCCAGTATTTGACGGAAAAATATATCCTGAACTGTCTTGTTTTGTCCTCACTCAACTGTTTTCGTGTGGCAATTTTTTTTTTTTAAAGTTCACATACACAAAATAATTATTAGTTTCCAACATAATTTTGGAACCATCTTGGAGAGAGTGTGTGTGAAGCAGTTCAACATGACAGAGGAAAGTTAAAAATATGGGTTGATTTTGCTTCTCTGCTGTCATTGATCTTGGTTTTGTTGTTATTTTAAAATATCATTCTGTACATTATTAAAGTGAGGGAGCTTCAGATCACGCAAAAATTTTCTGGAAAATAGATTTTATATCAGAATTGGAAACGAAATGAAAAGTAATGAGAAAAGAAATTAGGTTAAAAGGCCGGAAAACCCATTAGAAACTGTATGTTTATGTATTATCTAGCAAATCAAATGTCAGGGGAAGACATTTGTGAAATAATTATCAATCATTTAAAACAAAAAGGAAGCAAACAACAGAAGCCTACATTTTTATATTTCAGGGACTAAATCCAGACTGCTAAATCCATCACTAAAGCAATTACACGACATTATTCTGATTTTAAAAGATGTTGAACAGTCACAGCTTCCCTTGCGGTCGCACTGTCTGCAGCTTTGCTGGAAAACTTCACTCCCCGAACATCGCTTTCTGTTCAGAGGTAGCACATTGCTGTTGAAGTGAGGGGTTTCACTTCACCCGCGGAGGAGAGGAGACCATTGAAATCGTGTTCACCAGAGTAGTCAGAGCCGTATTATGCAAGCTGAACAATGATGAGAGTCAATGTGGAGTGAGACCTGGGGATGAACGTGGACTTTGCCAACAGGAAACTTGGCTTTATGAAAAAGAATATTAATTGCGAAGCAGCAAGGCAATACATGCAGAGGAGAGAGGGACTGTTCTGTTTTTCCTTCAAGTTTCTCGTGTGCAGGCACTTAGATTTGTGCATGCTGTTCTGTATGTCTCGAACCGTCTCTTTATTTGTGCCTAAGACTGTTCAACAATGGGATGTGGTAGGAAAATCCCAGAGGTTTGCAAAGACAGGTAAATTTTGGATAATCAGCTGTGCTTTACTGTTCTTGAAATCAGGCTGCAAAACTTCTTGAAAGTAAAGAGGGAACAGTCTATATATAGCTGAATTAAATTTTATTAAGTGCAGACTTATTTCTGTCTGTCATCTTTAGCTTTATATGAAGATGACAGGGACATGAGCACAACCTATTAGGTGACATTGCCCTCTAGGGATATAGGAGGGTGAGCTTGGAACAGCTAAATATTCCAGTAAATAATACAGGTTTGTTTGAAGCGTTAGATAACTGCACTTTGACTGTTCTGATGTTCTGTATTGGATAACTTTCCACACATACCTGGTGACATGCACATATACAGACAAGTATACGTATATGTGTTATATGCAGAGACACAAACATGCAGAGAAATGTCTCTGTGTACACCTATAATGGCATCCAGTCCTTACTATCCTTACAAGCCCAACTTTCCTGAGCACTGTAGATGGGGCTGTCTTCTGATGAAGCATTTTAGTGAGTTGATGGTGGCGTTGCAAACTTGGATTGGTGAAAGAGATCTTCCCTGAAATAGAGTGAAGTGGGAAATGAGGCTGAGAAAATAGGGCGCCTAGGCAGAGCTCTTTGAGAAGGGTTATCTTATGAATAAATGCTGCAGAGGAACTCAGGAGATCTGTACCCAGTGACTGTGTGACACTGGACAACCTGCATTATCCCTGTGCTGCAGCGCACCTCTCTGTGAAACAAAGAAAATGCTTCGCTGCCTACTGGGAGAATGAATTCATTAGTGCTTCTGAGGTGTTTGCAAACAAAGTCTGTGACAAGCACCGTAAAAAAACCACCTTATTAAGTGTACAAAAAGTGGCAGCACAAGTTACCTTGAAGGAGCATGTCATGACACAGCTTGAGAACTACATAAGCATGCTCGTACCCTAATCCTGCAACACTAGAACATGCTGCATAATGTAAATGTGAATAGTTCAGGTAGTATGAGAAGACTCTCCTACAGTGGAATTATAAAGCAGGAATAAGAGGTATGGGATTAAACCTGGAATAATTCTGTGTTCATTTTGTATGCTATGTAAACACAGTAAAAACTGATAATAAAAACAAGGTAGTTTGGTCCAAGCTGACCATTTCAAATAACTGTATTTTTCTTCTAGTATTGTAAAGCAAGTCTTCCTGGAGCAAACGTGCAATATTATTCTGGCTTGGGACAAAGGCGCCCTAAAAGCAGGAGCTTTTGCTCAAACGCACTTTAGTCTTTGCTTATCCAGGGGCAAAAGCAGCCTGGTGCGAACGTGCTGGGCTGAGCCTTAGGTCACTGTGATTGCATCTGATGTCACATATACTCGTATTTCTGTCCAGGAAATACGTTCTGTCCAGCCTAGTTAAAAACCCCATTCACATACCATGTAGCCGACCAGTAAGTTTCCAGGAAATCTCATATGACTCTGTTCCACTGAATGCACAATTTGATAGATGCACATTAATTATATGGCACGTGTCCAAGTAGTCCAGTTCTCTGGGCACCTCAGACAGAGGTGGAGACAAAGAAATCTTACATTTTTCATCTCCTTGTCCACCAGCAAGTCCATGCTGGCCTATTCAATAAAGATTCTTCCACCCTTGGCACTGCTTATCTTATCTCCAGTATTAGAAGTTCGTCCTCAATTCGGAGCTGAGTTTCAGAGCCTGAGGCTCTGTCTTTCCCACTGGTAACAGCGCAAGAAGTGGAAGCGCACTGCATAGGAATAACAAATGTGGCTTAATGACAGCATTTTTTAACCATTTGTTGCAGCTCCTTTTAGGATCAGCAATCAGCTAGAATCTTGATGCTCAATAAAACCTAGGTTTCCATTATTCCTCTCCTCAACGCTGCTATTAAAGGTATAAATAAACCATTTCCTACCATGGTTTAGAGTTACAATCAAGTCTCATGAGGGAGTGCAGTAATTCTACTGTTGTGTTAATCCTGTAGCATTAATATTGACGTTAGTGTGTTGTGGTTATTATGTGGAGATGGTGGAGATTTTATTTGTGTGCAGATCCTAGTTGAAGTATTTGGAGAACATTTACAAATTTGGGTAGTATTCGTGATTTTGTTACTCAATCTTTACCCTACCCTTCACTTAAACCTCATTGTTCCTCTTCTCACCATCCTCAGGGCTCTGGGATTTTTCTTCCATCTCTGGAGCTGTATCAGAGAATGTTCTAGAAAAGGTTTTCTCTCTCTCACTTCAGTCTGTCTGTTTCTCACCAGGTTGCAGAGTTCAGCAGGAACAGCACTGAGCTGGCTTTCTCATGGCAGGAGAAGGCCATGAGGTCAGTGCTAGGCCTGCCACATTCCTCAAAGTAGAAAAGTTGTTGCCCTTTAATTCTTAGTCTACTATGTTGTCTTCAAGTTTTATTATCAACGTGGAGTAGACTTTGTTCTGTCTCCAGGGAAATACTACATTGTAAGCAATAAAGCTGGCAAGAAGGGGAAAAAAAAAAAAAAAAAAAAGGAAACTGAGAGCCAGATTAGCATCTCTGTTAACAGCAGAGTGAAAAATATGATCACGTTTGCAATGGACTCTTATTAAGCTGGTGGAAATTACAACCCAGAGGTCACACACTTAGTCGCTGGCAGCAGAATGTTGTCACTCCCTGCTGGCTGATTCATGAAATCATTTGCTCTGAAGAAAATTGCTGCTTCACATCAGCTGGAGATGGCTTTTGTCAGGCCAGATTCTTATACTGCTGTTTGGTTGTAATCATGCTTTGAATGGAGTTGCACAGACTCATCATGTCGGCATGCCTGCAAACTAAGGAAGGATCCCACCCAAATGGGGAAAAAAACTTAAAAAATGGTTAGATTTTGGTGTCAGAGCCTGTTACTGTTTCTCATAACGTAATTTATCTGGAAGAGAGGCCCTTGCTTTTTCATCTTTCACGTAGTCATCTCTAATTTTATCTCCTGTGGAATGCAAGTGTTGGGTATATAGAATATAGAGTTTTGAGATAAGCTTTCAAACCAACCTTGATAACAGAGCCTTGGTATTTTTGTGTAGAGGAGACTCTGCAGTCTCTGTTTCATTCATGTTTTGATGCCATACAATTACTCTGACACCAGTCTTAGTGAGTTCCTCATAGTGCAACAGAACAGGTCTTCAGTCTGTTTTCAGGTAAAACCACAATTACTAGAAATTTCTGTTATTCTGTTTGCTATAGACAGTGATCTTTAGCCCATGCATTTGCTTCTTCAGTTATAGTGTTTTCTTGCTGCAGTCTTTGTACTTAGAATCATAGAATGCGTTGGGTTGGAAGAGATCTTTAAAGGTCATCTAGTCCAACCCCCCTGCAGTCAGCAGGGACATCTTCAACTAGATCAGGTTGCTCAGAGCCTCATCAAGCCTGGCCTTGAACGTCTCCAGGCATGGGGCCTCCAGCACCTCTCTGGGCAACCTGTTCCAGTGTTTCACCACCCTCATTGTAAAGAACTTCTTCCTAATGGCTAATCTGAACCTCCCCTGCTCTAGTTTAAAACCATTGCCCCTCGTCCTATCGCTACATGCCCTTGCAAACAGCCCCTCCCCAGCTTTCTTGTAGGCCCCCTTCAGGTACTGGAAGGCCACTATAAGGTCTCCCCGGAGCCTTCTCTTCTCCAGGCTGAACAACCCCAACTCTCTCAGCCTGTCTTCATAGGAGAGGTGCTCCAGCCTTCTGATCATCTACAGCCTCTGCTGTAATCCAGAAATGGAAAAGGACATGAGTTGCATTTGCTCTTGTGTGAAGCTGGAACATTGTCAAGGGCAATTCAGAAGTATGCATCTCCCTATTCTTCCTGGTTTTCTCTTCATTTCTTCAAGGTGTTTTTCCTTGTCTGTTTCTACACCTTTTTTTTTTTTTCACTTATTCTTCCTTGTGTTTGGCTCACTTCTGTTATTCCAGTATTTTTAACTAAAAGAGTACAGGATTGATTTTTACTTTTCCAAGCTTAACGTTGAAATGACATTCCTTTTGTAATTTTTGGACCCATGGCAAAGTGGGATCTAGCATGACCTTCATACAACCTCTGAGACATGTATTACACAGAGTTAAAGAAGATTAGGTTATCACTCAGTCTCTAATATGTAAGCCTGCTTCCTTCTCTACCCTCAGCTGAGAGCTGTGCACTTGAAAATTTCAGAAGGGTTTTATTTTATCTATTTAATATTCCAGGATATTGTCTCAGATAGTAATAAAGGATTTTTAAGCTGCAAGGGTTAGAATTTTCCTTATGTCATAGCACATTAGATTTAGTGTTGGTATCATCAACACATTTTGAAAAGAGATAAGAAGTATGAATAAGATCTTCCATTGTCTTGGGAAAATATTATAATTTTACTTTTTTTGTCTTTCCCTTGGATAAAGTATTGTCATAAATAGGTGACTTACTGGAAAATTCACATTGAAACCTCTGTGCACTTTTCTGTTATGTAAAACACAGGTATAATTGTGCCTTGAAGGCAGAGACTTACTTTAAGCTGGTGCAAAGCCCCCATGTCCTGGCGGGAGCTCCGGGTAGTGGTAGGCTTCAAGGGCTTATTGCCTTCTTGCCCTTGAAGGAAATGGAATCGCTAAGCAATTTTTTTTTTTCCCAAGTCCCTTTCTTCCTTTCCCGGCACATACGTGCCAGTGCCGCATTTGCTCCCTACCTGCAGGTTCTTGGTGAGAGGAGCAGTGATGTTCAGTTCAGTAGCACCCAGGAAAGCCTGCCTTGCAGACTTGGGGCTTGGAAGTTGCTGTGAGGAGCAGCTGATGCACCGAACTGGAGCTGTGGGGGATTTTGGTGTGTCCTATGGTGCTGTGCAGTCAGCGGTACAAGTTCTGGGCTGCGCTCACCTCTTCTGCTGGGGAGGAAAAAGGAAGGGATATCAGTGTTCTTACTTATATGTTGTTTCTGAAGTATTCCCTCCCTCCCTTTGGGCCTGTTTACAGGAGAAGATGGTAGAGCACGCAGTGGGGTTTTGTGGTACACAGTAATTATCCTGTCCAAGGTGTTTAGTGTGATTTGGATATTCTCTACCACAGCGAAATGAACTCCTGCCTTTAAGAATCAGTCAGTCCCCGTCTAGTAAATGCTTTCTGCTGTGTAACCTATACCCAGCCATAGGTCTGACTCAGTCAGGGTCAAATCCACTTTTTAAAGGTATTCCTGCATTTAAGTGAGGAAGCTGGCAATGCTGTGTGTTAGCTTCTAGCAAACTCCCTCATTTTAGAGCATACACATTATGTCTTCCAGTGAATGCAGAAGAATAAAATGAAAGAATGGCAATAACAATAAAAGGAATTTTCCCTTCAGCTTTTCCTTCTTTCTCACAGTAGTGGCAAAATTATATTGCTCAGCTATGCTTTAGATTATAAGTGATTGGAGTTTTTGCTGCTGCACCCAGTAGTCATTGTTGGAATGTGTCTTAATTAGAACTGATTTAAATAAAAGGATTTTCATTAGGCAGTCTGAGAAAAAAAAGTAAATCTGAATATTTCTGAATATTTTTAAACTGTTGAACAGATTGATAGCTGGTTAAAAACTGGGTTTATTTTTCCATTTACACAGAAATATTTCATAGAATCATAGAATCATAGAATCATTTAGGTTGGAAAAGACTCTTGGGTTCATCGAGTCCAACCATCGACCCCACTCTACAAAGTTCTCCCCTACACCATATCCCCTAACACCACATCTAAATGAGTCTTAACCACATTCAGGAATGGTGACTCCACCACCTCCCTGGGCAGCCTATTCCAGTGTCTGACCACTCTTTCTGTGAAGAATTTTTTCCTAATGTCCAGCCTAAACCTACCCTGCTGCAGCTTGAAGCCATTCCCTCTTGTTCTATCGCTAATTACCTGTGAGAAGAGACCAGCACCAACCTCTCTACAGTGTCCGTTCAAGTAGTTGTAGAGAGTGATAAGGTCTCCCCTCAGCCTCCTCTTCCTCAAACTAAACAGTCCCAGCTCCTTCAACCGCTCCTCATAAGATTTATTCTCCAGGCCCTTCACCAGCTTCGTTGCCCTCCTCTGCACTCGCTCCAGACCTCAATATCTCTCTCGTATTGAGGTGCCCAGAACTGGACACAATACTCAAGGTGTGGCCTCGCCAGTGCCGAGTACAGGGGGACAATCACCTCCCTCCTTCTGCTGGTCACACTATTTCTAATACAAGCCAGGGTGCCATTGGCTTTCTTGGCCACCTGGACACACTGCTGGCTCATGTTCAGCCGCTTGTCCATTAGAACCCCCAGGTCCTTTTCTGCCAGGCAGCTCTCCAGCCACACTTCCCCAAGCCTGGAGCGATGCATGGGGTTGTTGTGGCCCAAGTGCAGGACCCGGCACTTGGCCTTGTTGAAGCTCATACGGTTAGCATTGGCCCATCGGTCCAATCTATCCAAGTCTCTCTGTAGAGCCTCCCTATCCTCATGCAGATCAACGCTCCCGCTTAACTTGGTGTCATCTGCAAACTTACTGATGATACACTCTATGTCGTTATCAAGGTCATCAATAAAGGTGTTAGACAGAAATGGTCCCAACACTGAGCCCTGAGGAAAGCCACTTGTGACCGGCCGCCAGCTGGACTTAACTCCATTGACCACCACTCTTTGGGACCGTCCGTCCAGCCAGTGCTTGATCCAGGAGATCTTATGCTCATCCAGGCCATGAGCAGCCAGTTTTTCCATAAGAATTCTATGGGGAATAGTCTCAAATGCTTTTCGAAAGTCTAGGTAGGCAATATCCACAGCCTTTCCCTTGTACAATAATCGGGTCATCTTGTGGAGATCAGGTTCATCAGGCAGGACCTGCCTTTCATAAACCCATGCTGACTAGGCCTGATCCCCTGCTTGTCCATTATATGACTTGTGATGGCACTCAAGATGATCTGGTACCGAGGTCAGACTGACAGTTCTATAGTTTCCCGGATCCTCCTTTCTGCCTTTCTTGTACATGGGTGCTACATTTGCTACCCTCCAGTCCATTGGGACCTCCCCAGTTAGCCATGACTTCAGGTAGATAATGGAAAGTGGCTTGGCGAGCACGTCTGCCAACTCTTTCAGCACTCTTGGATGTAACCCATCCGGTCCCATAGACTTGTGCACATCCAAGCCGTGTAGCAGGTCACTGATCACTTCCACTTTAATTGTGATGACCTCGTTCAGCTTCCCCTCCCTGTCTCCTAGCTCATGAGGCTGGGTGCCCAGGGAACAGCTCGTTCCACTGCTAAAGACTTAGGCAAACTCATGCATCCACACTAATCAGTGTTTCTAGCAATATGCTGTTTCAGCAAGAAGGTCGTGTTACTGCTTTCACCAGGCACGGGGCATCTTTACCCGAACCAAATCATGGTTCCTATCTACAATTTTCTACTGCTTTTTAGCAGGCTATGAGTAGAGCTGCAAATAATGTTAGCGTTATATATATGGCCACTTTTTTATTGCAGTGACCATTCACAAAGACACACAGATGTGTCTTTCCCCACAATTGGTAAATGAAATGTAGTATATAAACATGTATGTCTGAATTAAATAAGCTAATGGTCATAACTGAAGCATTTCTTCCTCACGCATTTTAACACTGTGTTGCATAAGCTCTTCTGGACATTAATGGTATACATATGTTGGAGTGTGATCAGCGAATGCCAAGACTCAACCTTAATTAGTCAAAAATAAATGTCTGTGTACAGCAATTATCATTATGCTGGTGGAAAGAAATCATTGTATTGACATAAGACATTTGGCCAGGTTTCCCTGTTTATATTGAAAACATATGTTTGAAAGGAATTTCCTTTCCTCCGTAGTGTTAGTTCTAGCAGTGTCACACAGACAAGGAATGATGTGATGGCAACGGTCTGGTTTATCTAAATAATTACTAAATAAAAATTAACAAATAATTCAATGAAATATAATTTAAAATAAATACATTCAATACTAAATAATAAAGAAATACTTAAATAGCTATATGAAATAACCTTGTATTAGCAGAGCCAGAATTAATTCTTTGTACTGCATAAATTCCAATTGTTTTGTCTTTGGACTGTCAGTGCAAGTAAGTTTTTCTTAGTGGCATATAATAGCAAGGTCTCTGTGATCAATAACATTAGTTTATGAGAATAGTAAAAATAGATTTTATAGCAGAAGTGCAGAGCTATTGTTTTGAAAAGCAGCTTTGGATAAAAGCTATGCATTTGCTCTTTTCTCCTGAGACTGCTAAAGAGAACACTAAAAAGTAAAATGGGTGACCACAGAAGCAAGTAGGGTCACCCATTACCAAGGATTCATTTTATTTCCATTAGAGGGGAACTAGAAAGCATCTCACACTATTTGCACCTGATTTTCCATTATAAATTACGGTACATGAGATCATTTAAAAATCGCTGAGCCTTTCAGATGAAGCTGACTCTGTTGCTGTTCCTTAATAATTGAACAGTAAGAAATACAAGATCTCCATTTTCATCCAAACAAAATAACTTCTGAGATTATGGGAGAGGGCAAAAAGGTATATGAAGTACAATCTTCCTGAAAGCTCACAGGGCAGTCTCAGAGGGGATTTAAAGAGTGGATTTTGGTTCACGTTTAGAGGAGGTTTTTTCAGTCGAAAATCTTTTACCTGCAGATGGGATTCCTGGAACCGCACACTCAGCTGGTGTACGTTGGCACAGCAGCATTCAAGTGGTACTCCAATAAGAAGTAAATGCATTAAAGTCAGGGTGCTACTTGTTTAAAAATATGATGCAACTCAGACCTGACCTCTAGTTCACTGCTGCAATATATGAATTCTCAGCTTCACTGTGTCGCTGGGCTGGGGGGCAACACTGTGAGACAGCAGAACCTCACTCTAGGTTTTTACTGAGAACTCGTTCCTAATAACAGGCTAGGGGTTGTCTTGACTTTCTTTACATGTTGGTACTAATATGAAGGGATTGCAGCTCTAAGTTTAAAGCTCATCAACTTCACTGGATCTTCGGACCTTGGGTTGGATGCTGTTCACTGATCCCTCCTAGTTCCTTGTCACACATGGCCGAAGCTTGTGCCTGCGTGGCAAGTCATGGTCAAGGAATTCAAAATGAAAAACAGTAGATTGTTTTAAAATGCTTTCAGGAATATTTTTTTAAGTAAGTTTGGCATTTTTTTCATTTCACATGGAGGAATCAACTCCTGTCCAAACATGTGTAGTCTACTAAGCATCTGCAACACTAATTGTACAAGAAGCCAATGGCATAAAAATGGTAAAAGCAACCCCTTTTTTTTTAAAAAAAAACCGTAGAAATCAGAATCCTGGATAGTAATTAGCATTTGCAAAATCTATACAAAAGCATAAAAAATATAATTTTTGTTGTTCTTTGAAAACTGTTCACACTTGTCAGCTATTGTCAACGGGGGGAAACTCTTGATAGGGGACCATTGCATTATCATGTCTTTATTCTACTAATTGCTTGCATAGTTTTCAGAAAGGCTGTGTAGGCTCTTCTTTCGTCTTGCTTAGTTACTCTGGCATGAGAGAAATACAGGGGAGCTGTGGCACATAAGTTGCATACAGAAATTCTTCAAAGGTGGTTGGTTTCTTAAGCATTCACTTTTTAACAGTGCTGACTGAGCAAGCGTGGAGCTTTGCTTATTTAACAACAAAAAGAACCATGTTATATCTACTTGTTTCAATATTTATGTATTATCTATCTCACAGATAATATGTGAAGTGCTTTGGATAACTTGTAACCAACACTTCTCTTCAGAATACGATACTGTCTCAATTTTTTGGTACATGGCTCTTTCCAGTGAGGCAGGAATCCAAGGAAGTCTATCAAAGTCGTTTTTGCAGGAGGTGTTAATCCAGCCAAATTCTATATTTTGTAATTAGAATTGGCACATTAAAACATTGTGCCCCAAATCTTAGTTGGTTATGGGTCCTGTCCAAAAGTCACAGGTCTCAGCACCGGTGCATGAAATGATTTCTGCAAGTTGATGCATATACTTAGTTGGTTTAATTGCACAGTCATTCGATAAAAGGGCCTCCTGTTTTGCTGTAGAGGCTCTTGGAGAAATTTAAAAACTGCAAAAGAAATCACTCCTCAAGGACCCCACTTCCTTTTCATCCAGTGGTTTAAGGTTGTGAAGAGCTGTCATAGCGCTGGGCTCAAAGGATGAACTACAGCCGATATTTTCCAGCCTTATGCTGGGGACCTCCAGTGGGGCAGAACGTCTCTGTATCATCAGGTTTGAGGAAGCTGCTTTCTCTGGCAAAGCTCACGGGTCCAACTCTGCTCTTCCTCGCAGTTACCTCAAATTTAAATTAAGCTTCAGTAGAGTGGCTTTGGATTCACTGAGAATCTCTCTCCGACTTCTGTGAGCTCTGATTCAGGCCTTTTATTTAACATAAAAGCAGAATCCAACATTAAAGTGCAGTGTATTATGTAATTAGTTATTAGTTAATGAAGTTAATTAATGAACTCCTTAATTCTGTTATGGATTTGCTCCTCATCCATTCGTCCTCTCCAACAGAGACCAGCACTAGAGTAGGTTGAGAAATGGAGTCTGTTAAAATAAAAATATGCCATCATATTACAACATTTCAGCACTGCTTTAATACTGCATTTGAGCTTTGCTGTTTTGATTGATTTTATTTAAGTTTCAATACCATACTGAAGCATCTGTTTCTATATATTATCTCCATAAAATAATGTATTGCGTTCTAACAGTTTCTCCTTATCAGCAACATTGGAATGGAGCCTTTTAGTAGGCCTCAATCAGGCACTCTCAATCTGCTCTTCTATTGGAAATTTGAAAATGAAAACAGTTTTTTTAAACAAAAAAACCCAGTAAAATGAATGTTGTAGTTTCTCATAGGTAGGACGCTCTAGCTTCTGATCTGCTCTAACAAATCTTTATAGGGGCTTCTGCCACAATATGATTAAGTATAACTTTTTAGTGTAGTAGCTGGAGTGTTTGCATCGATTGGAACAAGATCTGGACCGCGCTTCACAGTTGGCATGCTGTTTCTCCAACCTATAACCTGACTGCTTATACATAGCTGTTCTACCTGCTCTAAGTAATTCCCGTTTCACAGAGTAGAAACATTAACTTTATGCTTGACGCACTGTTTCTCCTCTGGGATTTATTTTCCTTTTCTAATAAATTCTTGCTCTTTAGAAATAATTATTATACAAAAAGATGAAAGGATTGCTTCCCATTTGTTAAGACAAAGAGGTGAACTAGAGGTAATTACTTAAGCTACAATGCAGTTTATCAAAAGTAAATCACTTTTTTTTTTCTTGCTGGCCAAACAGGTGTTTGCTTTTTAATTGTTGCTTTGGGGTACTTTTCTATTATGTAAAGCTTTTCCCCCAATTTCTATAACTATATTGTGAAAGTGGTATGTTGTAGAAACTAAAATGCAGTGTTAACTCGTTGTATTGCTTTCATAATCAGCTGTACAAGGCCAGTGAATATCACATAGTTAAATTTAACTGTAAACCTACTGGACAAATATGCTGTATATTGCTTGACTTGTGTAAAAGCACTGGCTCTTGCAAAAACACTGAGCAGCAAGGAATCACTTGAACATGTAATAGTGTGCTTTCATTATATTTCTATGTATCTGTGTTAGGGCTAGTCTGTGACGTCACATCCAGTGCTGTGGACTTCTGTGACAAAATCTATTACTCCACAAAATTACCAACTCTGTCCTTCGATGAGTCAAGCACTCGATGTGGGATAGGATGGTGTGTTTATTTGCTTCATTACTCGCAGTTTCCTTACTCAGCTAACACTTTGTCCTTTTATGTCCTTTTGTCCTTTCATGTCACGTACCATCTTTTGTAATTCTTCATCTTCATTTTCCAAGAGCAGAATAGCTATGGTTGTTTTCTAATCTTCTTTAAAGTTCAAGTTTTGTTTATTTATGACTTTGGAATGAGTAAGTACTGCATGACAGAACTTTCCTAGAAGCCAGTGGACTCAGTAGAGCAGAGAGTCGCTCTATTGATGGGGTCCTGAGACTTTTACAATTTTAAAGCTTACAGCAGCACAATTCATGTTGTAAAGAAACTCTGCGGGTTCTGTAGTCTCTACGGTTCTGACTGTAGTCCTGCTGGGTACATCTGTCTGAGCCCAGGTATAGAATCAGAACTTTAACTTGCTCTGTCCTGCCTTGCTTCTAGATCATTTGTGTGTCTCTCATGTCTCCCTCTGAAATACTGTATGAGTACACAGGTCTGCTTACAAAGTGGCTTTGATGTTACTGTAGGATGAAGTTATTCTTAAAGACTAAAAATGATTGATCTCTGGCAGACAAAGAGTTTCGTTCTTGCATGGATGTTTCAATCAGATATTCATACATCAAAATACTTAAAATTTGGATGGGAGTTAAGAAGAAAAAGAGTTATCAAAGCTTGATCAAAGTTTGGATGTTTGGTGTAATTGTGAACTCAAATTATTGCTCTGCTCCGGTTTTTATGGCAGAGGAGGATTTGTCAAGGCTGAAAAATAAATTAATTCAACTTTCTCATAAAAACATACTTTGAAAAAGATCATTGACTGTGCACTGACCATTCGTTGATATACGAATGACTTTCTCATAATTTTTCTTCACATTAACAAAATGAAGGTGTTTAAAGACCCACGTGAATGTTCACAGTGCACTTGTTGCTAGGCTGTCTACTGGAAATGTTACTGTCGTTTTTGCACAAGATGAGAAGAGGAGATTAAACTCTTCCTAACATGCTGAAAAATATTCTGTCTTCAAAAATATTCATAGTGGAAGCCATTAAAATATATAAATATGTTCTTGTTATTACTTTTTTATATGCATAATTCTTGCTGTTGCTGGACAGATGATGCTATATGACTAGGAATCGAAAGTTGTGGAGGACAAGCTTTTCTCAGTAACTCTTAACACAGAAAAAGTTTCAGAGCACCTGAAATAATGAAAAAGATTCACTGAATGCAAATGAAAGCTTTCATCTTCCTTTATGAAGCACATGCTCATGAATATATACATTTTTGCATATGTAGAAGCTCAAGTGTATCTGCCTTCCGATGAATGAAAGAATAAGGGAATTATCTATTCAGAACTAGTTAGAAGTTTGCTTTTTTGTTGAATTCTCCAATTTAATTGAAGTTGCTTTCCTGAGATGGAACATTTCTAAGAGGCTGCCAGATTCAAGAGGGAAGCAGTGTTATCCCCATCTCCCTCCATCTAAAGGTTTTGTGCTATTTTAAATCCCAGTGTTACTTTTGGTGATATAACAGCCTTTTAGCAGTTCAGTGCTGTCTGTCTGCACAGTCTGTCCATCTAAAGTAGTGGAGCATGAGAAGCTGATCTCCTAAGGGAACTCCAACAATATCGACAGGCTTGATTGACATAAACCCAGTCTCTCTCTTTCACCTCCACTGAACTCTCAGAGTAAATTCAGGGCCTGATTGAAGAGAGATAGGGTTTAGCCATTGACTTCCATGGGAACAGAATTTGAACACTAGAAACTACTGCCCTCTCCTAAAGCAGCCCTGAATATCTTGGCAAATGCTGTTTAGAAGCACTATCAATTTGATCCCGCTTCCTTCTCAGGACTGAAAGCCAAGTTCAGGGCTATTTATGTCTTATTAACTAGAGCAGGCTTTGGATGGGAACTACAGCAAGCATTTAAATCTTCTCCTTAAAAAATGGGTTATGGCTTAATGAACCTTGTTCAGGTTAAAGCTGTTATTTATTCTTGATATTTCTATTTGTTACTGTCAAGTAGAAGTCAAAGAAAGAGCAGTGCCTTCTATCTTGAAGAGTTTATCAGGGTGGAATAGCCTGAAATTTGTCTCAAGTGAATCAATTCTCACTTTTCTGACAGGAAAATACCAACAGTAGATTTTCCAGATATGCTTCAAAATACCACACATGCTCAAAACTTTGAGGATGTCAAGAACTCTACAAAAAGATGTGCTTATCGGTTCAAAATATGAACATGTACAGATATCCAAATTACATTTTCTATTAAGTCAGCAGTACAAAAGGTGAGAGAAGAGGCAGGGACACAGGCATTTATTTTCAGTCAGCGTGTTCATACAGAGGAAAAGGAGAAAAGTAAAAATTCAGTCCATAAATTGAAGAATATCTGTCTGGAATGGAAGAGACCAAAAGCAGAAAAAGTTTAAAAGATCCCCCCTTTTCCTTCTTCCCTTTCTGAAGTATTTGGGGGTAAAATATCCCACTTCTGCTGCAATCCTTTGATATTACTTACATAATGTTGATATTGTTTGAATAGTTCCTAAATATTTTGGTTTTGAATTGATAACCATAGTACCTAATAGTGATTTTGTTTCTTGTCTGAAGTAAATTTAATGTTTTTAAAGCACTTCTGGTATTTCATGAAACCATTAAAAAATAATTCTACTTAGAAATAGTTTTGCTGATGTAGTAGAATATGATATGCTCTTTCTGGTATCTTCTGTCATTATGTATTTGATTAGTAAGAATGATGGTATTAATGTCAAATATTCATGTACATCTGATCTTGCAAAGCCTAGAGAACCTTTCTTCCAACGGATTTCAAGAGGAATGAAGTAAACCAGAGATTTGAGTTCTTCTGTTTACTTAGAGGAACATGTTTGAACTCCCAAGACTCTGTTATACTCTACCGTATGCCCCGAAAGAAGAAAGATTATTAATTTGATTTCTTTATATTTTGAGGTTGGTTACCATAGTTGTTTCCAGGTGTAAACCATTAAGACCTCACCACTTCAGAGTTAATAAGACAATTTTCTATCTTGCTGAATGTAATATGCTACATGCCTGTGGTTGGTTTCTTTTTTAAAAAAAAAAAACAACAGGCCAAAACCATCTTATCTGGACTGCGCCTTCCTGTCAGAACATTTTCTTTTGATCTTTTTCCTTATGTTAAAGTTGATCAGCACAGATCAACTTTTTCCCCAGAACTCTCCTCAGTTTGCTGTAGAGGAATATAACCCCCCCTGCAGAAACTTGCCTGTGAAGGGCATGGTACCATTTTCCTTTTCCATCTTCTTCTCTACCTCATGAAAAGTCTGTACAGTGTTTTTCACTTTTCTCTAGATGAGCGGGTAAAGTTGTTTGGCAGTCCTGTTCAATCTCACTCAACTTTAGGAAGCTCCAAGTTAACAAATAAGAAGTTGTCAGATGGTAATGCTGGATATTGGGAAGTACAGAAAAGCAACAGCTTCCTATTTGTGGTTGGCTAATATATAGAGAGGATATGTAGGAAACCATATGACTTCCTAGCTTGCTCAGCCACATCATAGTCTATGGGCTAGTACCACATGTGTACGTTAGCAGATGATCATGGCACGTGTAAATATCCAATGTGCAGGGTTTTTTTACATGCCCCTCCTAATGGTATCGCATGTTGCTTGATAGTTGTTCAGTACTTAAAAAGCTTTTGAAGCTTCAGATGTGACGTTTAATAGGTCTTCCTCTAACGCTGGCTTAGCACCTGCTCCTCCCTCACAGTCACATCAAAGTGAATTGTAAGTAACCGCTCTGAAATCACGCAGCATCGCGCTGTGGAGTAAAACTGGTGAAAGTGCAGGGCAGTCAGCCCTGTAAAATCTCTCCTTCTGCAGAAAGAATCTCCACAGCCACCTGGATGCTTTTAAACCTTCATTATTTTAAATTTAAAATGGTTGGCTGGGCATTGCTTCTACCAAAAACTGATACAATAATCGAAGTCAGAGGTGGGGAAGGACCTTTGGGGTCACACAGTCGAGCTTTCTGCCAATAATGGATTGTTCCCTGCAGTTCAGTTTCTAGTGACCTTGGAAATTACTAGCCTGGTAAAATGGTAATGAAAAAACAAAGCTGTTAAAGGTTCAGAAGTAGCCAAAGTGATGCTGTCCCAATGAGAAATTGTGTTTTTGATGTGAGATTCTCTGTGTGCATCGCTCCTTGGTTGCGGTTTTGAAGTGGTCACAGTTTAATCTGTGCTTTCTGATGCATTTTGAGCTGTCTGTAACTAAGAGGTAGGGGGAGGTGAGCTTGTTTTAATGTTATATGAATTTATCTCATCCTTTAAGCAAATTATAATGTTTATTACAAATAAATAAATCGGCAACTTGACTAACCCATTACTGCAACGTCTCCTTCACGTCCCTGCACTTTTATTGTTTCAACATTTCTAGCTTCCCAGAAACAGGAAACAAGGAGGAAGAAAAAAAAAAAAAAAAAAGGGTTTCTTGCCTTTTTCCATTAAAAACCCTGGTTAAGTAACTAGAGCCTCTACTTTTCATGCTTGGGAACCCAAAAATTCTTGAAAAAATTCAGTTGTGACACATCATTTTTAAATTTCTTTCAACCAAGCCAATATTGGTTCACTCATCTGTTGATGTAGGCAGTAAAGGACAGTCTTGACATACACCTAATGAAGTGGGTAGAATCTGGCCCTTCTTTTAAGAAGGAGGCAGCAAAGGCAAGCTCCCACCAGCACGCTAATTACAGTTTTGGCTGAAAAAATATTTTAGGAGGCTGTTAAAAGCTGGATAGCTGGGAAAAGATCCCAAGACACAAAGTTCCCTTCCTGTTGTACCCGTTTGATGTGTGGTAATTTCTTCACTAGGGGGCCCTATTGTGAGCTGCCTTTTGGGGTGTGCAGCTCTCTGAATATCCTTTCTTCCTGGGGCTCCGGCCCCCCTGACTATTGTATTCACACACACCAGATCTCAGTGGGAGAGGAAAGGGGTTTTCTCAGCTGCCAACTTGCTTAAAAGAGGAGTTAAGAGGAAAAGAAAGCTAATTGGACTGTGCTTGGCAAATGTCTCTATTTTATTCTGTTTATTCAGATTTTTAAAGGATTGGGTGCTGAGAAACACAAAAATAGTGAGAACGCTTATTCCTTAAGCAGATTCTTGCGAAGTTTTTTACAATAAAAACAGAAAGCTGCTTTAGTAAAGCAGTGTTTATCCTTGCACTAATGCTGGTCATGAATACGTGTCTAACTTAGCTGGAACTAATGCCTGACTTTACTATTCCACTACAGCAACTTAACATTCTGCGTAGGCTGATTATTTTTTCAACAATATTTGCTAAATTCTTTTAAGGGCTGCCAGTATATATTTTTGAAGCTTAGTTAGTAAGAACAGCTGCCAGTGGAGTCAAGGCTAAAAGAGGCAAAAAATATCTGCAGAAGGCAAGATTTTACTTCAAAAGATCAGTATTACAAAGCACTACTGTTGCTGGTATAATCACGTTCTTTGGGGGGGATGCTAATATAGACTGGGTTTCTTGTCTTCACAGCCCCCACTGAGCCTTTGCTGTGCAAATTTGCTGATGGAGGGCAAAAGAAGCGCCAGAATCAAAGCAAATACACACAGAATGGAAGGCCGTGGCCCAGAGAAGGAGAGGTAAGTGCCACGCGGCAATTATTTTCCTGGGGTTTGGCAGAAGTCAGCTGCAGACCTGGAGGTCTACCTTTCAGGGCTATGAAGAAATCAGATTGCACACAAAGTACAATACTTTCACACAGAAAGAGGTATATAAGCAGGGGGGAGAGGGAGGCTTATAATAATGTGCGGAGTGTAAAGTTACAGGAAAACAGAATTTCAGAGCTTGGTGTGGAACTGTGTGCAGCTTTGTCCCACCACAAGCGCTCTGTCTGCAGCCAGACCTGAGCCCAGTATTCTCTTACTGGTGTGCCATCAGGGCCCGTGGTGTACCTTTTATAAACCCCAAATCAATTTACACTCAAAAACCTTATTTCCTCCATATAGTTCCTGCTGATAAAACGTCATTGGGGAACAGGTGGGTTGTTACAAAAGGGAAAGATGCACTTGCACATCCAAATGTTCAAGTAAAAGTTTTCCAAAAGCTTATCTGAGCTGGGCTCTTCCTTCTGTCCAAGACAAAACAGTTTACAGTAGCCTCAGTTCCATCACGTGTACAAAGTTTAAAAAAAAATAAATCTAAGAGTTGCGTTCTGCTCTGCTGCAAATAGTCTGTTACTGGAGTTTCCTCTCTATGTACTTGTACGTGAAGTGACTTCAAATGTGGGTGAAGTAAGAAAGGAATTTATTTGACTCTTCAAGAGTTTGTTTACTTTTCTTGAATGTTATTATAGGATAAAGACACTTGAATAAATGAGGTAGGTCTGGTCATAGTACCTTCTTATTCGTGATTGTAACTATGAAGCCTGAAGGACTTTAGAAGTATTTCTATCCTAAACACCTGTTCTTTGTGTTTGTGATTTAGACTTCAAGGAAGAAAAAAGTATGTTGCTCAGTTGTGACCCACTAGAATACAAGCTGTTTCTTTTTTTTTATTATTATTATTGGGGGGGGGCAGGGGGGTTGGTGGGTTTTGCTATATTTACTTCAATTTTACAAAGCAAATAAACAAGAAAATTATTTGGTATTTCTAAGTTACGTGATTCTAGAGAGTTTCTGCTTTTTTGTAACTACTTGATTTTGCTACCTGATACTTTTCGGACCATTACTTTATGACATACATACTCTAGCGTGATTGGTGAGCTCCTAAAACAAACTGAAAGGGCTTTTGAAAGCATAGAAATTTCTCCCTCCAGCAAGGTGGTTTGTGTACACTGTTCCAACAGCAATGCTCCAAAGTATTTTTAGCTTTGTGGGCTGAAAGTGCCAGTGTGGCAGCCACATTTGCTACAAGAGATTGCAGAAGTCTCCAAAGGTTCATTGCAGTCTCTTATGTCGTATGTCTCACAAAATGGAGACATCTTCTTAGGAGACATTATGGTTTGGCATGTTAAGGATCTACCGAGGAACAAGTGCCCAAGAAGTACTTCAAGCAGTAGACTCAGGCCATTTTAGTGAGCTCGAAAAACAAAGGTCTATATAGGAGGCAATAATAAACCTTCAATAAGGTCAACAATCTATATTTTAAAGACCTCTAAATCCCTGTTTAAATAGTAAATGCCATCATAGCTATTAACTCCACTGTTCTATACTCCCTTCAGTTCAAATCAATAAACAAGAGAATATAAAGTTAAAGCCAACAAACCACCATTATGCCTGTGGCCTCAGGGCATCAGCTTATTATATCATAGGTAGTTCATTTGCTGCTAGTGAAGTGATATCTCTATGACCTAGAAGCAGGGTGTGTTTATACTATCAACATTTAAAAACTAGTTTTCAGTGCTGGGAGACATCGTTCCTTATTGTTCACGGTCAACTACAGAGCTGATGTCATGGTATAATCTACAAATGTGGAAAGATTGTAAAGATACAAACTCAGGAATGTTTCAGGCTAGGAATGTGCTCTGTTTTCTTCTATTTCCTTAGATTTTCTCTGTTTACTAACATCTGGCTAATACCCGGCTGCACATTGGATATTAGTCAAGAATGCATGTTCTCTTTTAGGGTCACTCATTTATTGCGTTTCTTCCCCAGCGTTGTTAATCTTTTTATTTCCAATGTCAAATCCTTCTGTGTAATTACTCTTACATTTTATATGCAATAGGGTTTTTCTAACTCTTTGTCCTTTAATGATCTTACTCTAACTACGATGTACCATTCAGTTGTTCTCTGTGTAGCAGCACTCGGGTAACCTTCCTACAATTATTCCTGTCAACTTTAATTTCTTTAAAATAGAACAGGCAGTGAGTAGTGAGAAATAATTGATATATGACAAGCGTCATAGTTCTGATTACAAATGGGATGTGGAAATATACCCTGAACCTCTGCTTTTTCTTGGTTTCTTCCCCGACGAAAAGCATTGAAATAGTGTCCAAGAGATTACTCCCTCAGTATTTCCACCCTAGCCAAATCCTGCGGTATCTAGACCAAGATGTATTTGGCTATTGTTCAGATAAGCCTTTGTATTCTTGAATACTTATGTGAAGAACATTTCTAAAACTTCTGAGGTTTAACCAGCATTAACACTGAGTGTTGCTGAGGATTATTGCTTGGGAGGAAAGACCCCAAAGAAATGGCACTAACAGTTCTGTCACTGGCCTCAAATTTGAGTATGGGGAGCAGAGACAGGCAACTGCGACCAATACTCTGCTGTATGGGGGGAAATGGCAGGAGATTTCAGGGGGAAGAGCAGGTTTTACCTCTCTGGCCATGCTGTTCTCAGAGGTTTTGCTCTCTTTTATGGTGAGCTTCTGGGGAGTTTTATAAGTGAGGATTAGTTTGGGTTTTTTGATAAAGTTTTTTGGGCCATACTGCAGAATGTAATAGAAAATCTTATTCCTGTGATACATTTTTGTAGATTGCTTCGTAACCATATAGAAATATTTTAGTTGGCTGTTAAACTGGCTTACCTTATAAAGTCAAGTCTTAGGGAATACACTGAATTTCTCTAGGGCTTTTCAGTGTTTTTTTTTTTTGTTCTTTGGTTACTTGGCCAGTTGTAACCAGGGAAGAATGCCTGACCTTGAATAGCACTTTCTAGTCCTTACCCTTCCACTCTTGTTTGAAGCCTCAGGAAATACTCAGCAGATTTACTGAGGCATTTGACTAAGGATTTGTGATGGCTGACCAGTTCTCGACTAAGGACCTGAGAGCTTAGATTACTGATGGCTTTGTAAAAGGCTGTCAAATTAGGCACCTAACATACAAGTGCAATAAATGTATAGTGAAACCTGCAAATGTTGGAAATATTTGCAGTGAAACCCTGGCCTAATAACTGACACAATTTCTGCACAAAGTTCAATTATTTTTTTTTCGGGCTAGTTTTTCCTGAGTCGCACTGGTTTAATTCGGCAGTCTGTTTTGAAACTTCCCCTGACAAGATCACGTTGATATGGTGATAGAGAGTAATCATATTCAAATTCTGTCTGTAAAATATTTGATTTAATTTACCTCTAAATTGCAATTGACAAGTCTAGATGTGGGTGACGTATCTCCAAAAAATGTTCATTAGCTGAAAACGCATCTGGGGAATCAAGAGCAGTTACAAATTGAGATCAGATTGGATTAAAAATTGCAACTTAAATTTTACAACGTAATTTTTTATTGCAGATTTACTGAAACTTTCTTTTGGTTATTCAGAAATAAAATCTTTTGATATGTGTATTTAAGAGGGAGTTTATTTGAAAATTATCTGGTAGAAAGGGAGAAATCTCACATAAACTGAAAACAAATTAAATGCTTTACATCAGCCCGAAGTTTATTATTGTTTACATTCTTCTACAAAGAACAGTTCTAGAAATGGTAGCCTTTCCGTATCTTGTCAGCCCAAAGTGATTAAGGTTTTTTTTTACAGTCACAATATTTTGAAACCTCTGATACTTCATTTGCAAGATTCTGTAAACTTTAGACCATTTAAATATTTGCGTTGTCTTTCTTGCAAGAGAATATCATTGTTAGAGTATTGGTGCATATATCATAACAGTGACATGCACCATTGTCACTGAATTTGGTCTGGTGTCTATAACGATATTTAATAATTGCCACTAATAATTCTTCTATTGATTGCTTTCTTGCTTCTGTAATCTGGGTTATATTTTTGTTTCTAAATAGCCAAGAGGTTAACCTCCATTTTCTCCCCTTCCCTCTCTTCCTCCATTCCCCCTTTCTCCTTTGTTTTCTTTCAAGATCAGTTGGAGAAATGTCTAAAGAATTAAACATGTTTTTGATTCTTTCTTTAAAAAAAAATAAGATGACCTAGTAACTTGGGAATGTTTCTTTCGTTAACAGCTTCTCTTTTTATCTGCTACTCATTACACATTTATCTAATGCAAACAGTAATTTAAAGAGAAAAATATACAACAGGTAATTTGAGAGACTTCCTGATTTTTTTGTAAAGTCAGTGCCAGTGGAGTGCTGAAGCAGTTGATCTTGGTGCCAGTCATCCCTTCTGTATCAGCAGCAGGCATTTAGAAATGATTAGTAAATCTGTGCCAGGCCCATTTATAAGTCGGGCATAGATTTCTTTTTATACTTCCAAGGAGATAGGTACTACTTAGTTGTGTTCCATAATTCTCAGTGTCTAGGGCTGATGTATTATTTTATACCTAGACAAATAATGCTTTCTTTTCTGTGGGAGACAATTCCCAGGCCGGTCCAGACATGCAGTTGTACCCTCATACGCAAACCACGCACAGACATTAACTGTATATTTAGCGTCCATGTCAGTTAGACATTGGTCGGTATTTTGCATGTTTATTTTCACCAAAAGTTTAGTTTAGCAAATTGACCCTGAAAAGAGAAAGTAGAAAGGGGAAAGGTAACTGGCAAATAAGTGAAAAGATACAGAGCAATGACTTAAAAATTCTTTGTGACACAAGACGCTGTCATTGCGGGCAACATTTTGAAAAGGTGCCTAAGTGACACAAATACCAAAGACCAGCTTAAAATGATGACCCACTATCCCTGAAATCAGGATTTTAAAAGGGACCATTCTTACTCATAATAAGGGCCATATAGAATCAGGACTGTACCAGTTCTCTGAGGTTAGTTTTCTTAGTTTTCACTTTGGCTTTGGATTTCCTTCTGCGGTGAAAAATGCCATGCCATTTGCCTCAGAGATTTTCTGGCAGATGGGTTTTCCTCCAAATTCAGCTAGTACAACAGTGTTTTCTTATGCAGAATAAACGGATGTTAGAGACAGGGGAAAAGGTCCTATCTTTTTCTGCACTCTGCTGTATCCCTGACAGATATCTGGTGGGCTGTCATTTTCGGTAGTGCTGTAAGCCATCCCTGGAAATCTTCCCAACCCACTGTAACACACACATCGAGTGTGCAGATGTGACTGTAATCCACAGCTGATTTAACACTGGATCAGAGTGGTAGCAAAACGGGTGTGCAGATCCCCAAAAGCAGACGGTTAGTAGACCTGAAGATGGCAAGGTTAAATACATGAGTTAGCTGTGGAAACAGAGTATATTGTATTATATATGTCTCTGTGAGGAGGAGATTATCTTCTTTTCTTTTTTTTCTTCTTTTAAACTTTCTTAAACTTCAGCACTTATCTTTTAACTCATCAGATAAATTGAAGTGGGAACAAAGTGACCCAACCCCAGGAACAGAAGCTGTGTAGATCAGACTTCCAGTCCAGTTCTGTAGGACAAAAAGGGTTTCTTGTCATTCATTTGGGTATCTGAACTTGTCATTGTGTTTATCAGCTCAGCCTCTGACCTTCTGAGGTTCCTGAATCACTTCCCAAGTTTGACCTCAATATTGTATATTTTTCTCTCCACAACCGCTTTTTTCTCAGAACTTGCAGCTGCTTAAGGAGCACATATCACTGGGAAATGCTACATTTCTTTCATATGCATCTATATATTTAATAGGTGTCACATTTACATTCTAGATTTCTCATCTACAAGGGAAAGGTGGTTTTTATTCTGAATTAAGTTCAGAAATATTTCTAATAATATGGAATATTTCTGACAGAACTGTTTAAATAATCAAAGCAAGGAACTCTGCCAAGTTAACTTTACTGCTGACTGAGCTTATTTTATTAAATCAGTATTTTAAACGAACGTCATTTGTGTTGTTGTTTCCTTCCCCCTCCTCTCTCTTCCTTGTTCAAAGTGTATCAGTCAGAGTATCCGCTATCAGGGCACAAGAGATCCTTGTGCTGTGATGTCTGGCAGATATTAGTGGTTGTAACAAAACAAGTACAGGAATTCCAGTGTTGAAATTTCAATTGATTCCACTGTAGTAGCCAAAATCACACCCGTTCCACTGGGACGTCAGTCCTCCAGTGTGAAAGGATGAGGGGATGAGTCAGAGGAGGTGGGGAAAAGAGACTTACCTTCTGGTCTGACTCCCACATCGGTTCACCACAGAAATCCCTTGAGTCTTAGGGTACAACCTGATTTTTCCAAATCTCACCTTAAGGAGGAGAAACCCAGGGAGCTTCCTGCTTGGAAACCCCACCACATCAGTGGATTTCACCCCTTTTGAATTCGTAGGCCTCTCCAATATTTTTTCCAATGGGACTTGGCCTCCCACAAAATTAGAAATCCTGCAGTGAGAGCATCCTTGCTTTGTGCAGGTGCTCCAGCGCAGGCTGGCCAGAGAAGACGCAAGGAGGTATGTGGAAGATTCACCTCTGAGGAAGAGGCATGGGACATCTCATCTCTGTAGTACGTTGATATTATGGTGAATTTTTGCACGCAGTGAAGGAAAGATGTAGGTAATGTTATGCTGGTGAAGCTGTTTGTGAAGCTACTTCCCAGCAGCAAAGAAGATAGTGTACAACCTAAAATGTGGTTGCTTATAGATGCTTCTGTTTGCTGGAAGACAGATACTGGGCTGATAAAGGTTGTTCTTGTGAGAGTTCAGAGAGATTTGAAAGAGAAATTATAAACCCACTTTATTTCACATGATACTGAAGATGTGATCATTTTTTTAATAATCACTCCACAACTTAATCATTTCTTTGAGAGATTTACAAATCTAATTTACATACGCAATGCAAATGTGATGGTCTAAAAGTCTTTTTAATGAGGCAAATGTGCTCATTTATGTTCAAATCATAACAAAGAGAGGGAAAAAAACAGAAACAGAACACCTTGTCTTTGCCTATGGAAAATTCTTCACAGTAAAGTGTTGAACAAAGGCCTTCAGACTTCCTGGGGGAACCCTTGCCTTCCAGAGCCTTTCTGATATTTCCTGCACTTTATTGAAGGAAAGAGCTTAAATTTAAAGGTGTAGACTGGTCTCTTGTTATTAGAGTCTCTTTGTTCACCGATGTCAATAATCAGAAAACTGCAGCAACAAAAGAGCAAAAATCTTCATTCCTTTGTCTTAAGTTCAGACACTTTGGTAAAAATAAGCAGGAAGTAAACACAGACAGTTTAAATGGTCTTTTTAAAAAAACAGCGTTTTAAACGAGCTGGTTATATTTCTGTGTCACTTGTGACATTATGAACACACCAGTCAAGTAATCATTGAAAATGATCTTTATTTATTATTATGTGTGGGGCTGATAGCAGATATCCTTTTTCTTTTTTTTTTTGATTGCTTTAAAGAGTTGCATGTTGAATTGTTGACGTGCAGGATTTTCATTCGGTAGCTGAGTATGTGTCCACTGTCTGGCTGAGCAGCATAAGAATTCTGTGGTTCAGTTGTTCCTTCATAGAAGATTTATCTGACAAGTATTTTCCTAAAGCAGCATTCCATCAGCAGTGCCACTCTCTCAGGTGGCATTTCATCAGCACTATCAGCAGAAGGACTAAGACCCTGTCCTTCCACTGAAACATGAGCAAAACAGTGGATGAAAAGACCTAGAAGAAAACACTCTCCAGCACAAGAGGACTGCTATAGAGGCATCAGCCAATGCCTCAGTATAGTTAATACCATATTAAGCACAGTGACAACTATATTCAGTACTGTTTTTGACAGAATAAGCTGGACTTCTATCACATGGAAGTCTGGGGCCAACCCTAATATTCTGTATTTGGTATTTTTGGAATTCCTGTTTGTGTGCTACGGAGGAAAGTGCAGAAAATCTTCCAGTAAGTTATTATTGCTCATCAGTTTTTATTCCTGATGAATGAGGATGCTTCAGACCATAAATCTTTCACTGGTCCAGGGTAACTGTTGCCTCTCCTGGGCTTCCAGCCAGCATAATTTTGCAGGGAGGAATTACACAACTTGATGAGAAAGAAGTAAATAGTCCTCTGTTAGCAGCTATTTGAAATAGCAGCTGTTTAACGCTATTCAGCAATGGGGGATATTAGCAATATTACTGGGCAAACTGTAGGTGGTGTACCATATGCATGTATTGCCACACGCTGTGTCGTATTTGTCTAATGTGAAACTTTCATTTTCTGGCAAATGTGATAGTGATATTTATAGTGGTCACTGCTGAAGTACTTGAAGAGATTCTGGTAATCTGTCACCGTGCAGTATGGATATGGAGCGTGGATAAGGAGACCAGCATCTAGACTTTCATATTTGATACTCACTAGGCCCAAAATGGTGTCTTTTATTCCTAGTACCAATAATATATAATGGACGTGACGCTACTATATAGAGAACAGACTATGTGCAGTTTGTCTGCGTGCAGCCACACGCAGATCTGGGACGTGATGGGGTTGGAGGGCAAGCTGAGGGTCTAATATCAACCGAAAGCGGCATAAACGTGTGTTTGCAGGTCTTGTCTGGACACTGAGCAGTGTTAGGACTCCAGTGAAAGAGTTGCTGCAATTTATCCTTTCTGCACCCTCATACTTGTTTATGTCAGAGAAAATGAAATAAGAGCCCTCCCTCCCTTGTTGCCACTTTGTCCCCAGGTCACACTAGTGCAAGCTGTGGTATATAGTGGGCTCTGATCCAGGCAACTCTAAGGACTGTTAGATCTAGAAACTCCCTTATTTAGAAAGCCTGATTCTCTCTTTTCCCAAGGGATTATAAGGGCTTTTTTTCTTAGTCTTGAGTAGATGTGTGATGAGATGTTAAAATGTCAACACCTTGATTTATAGAGAATATCTTAAGTTTTTTTAAAGTTTTTTTTAAAAATTGTTAGAACTAATTTTTCTGTTCCTCTAGGGCTTTTACGTATTATTTAAGTTGTCTTTACCAGTGAAGGCATATAAAAAGAGAGCAATAACAAATTTTGCAAGTGTTGAAAAGAGAAAGGAATATAAGAGAGGATTTTTTCTCTAAATGTATTGCAGGCAAAAAAATGTGTATGATATTGAAATTTTATTGGCTCTCTTTTGGGATTAACTGTATACATTTCCATTAGTAATTAATGCAACCTTACCAAACAATATAATATGCTGAGAATGTATAAAACATAAGAATATAAAAACAAGTTAAGTAGATCATCCCTTGTGATTTTTTTTCTGTATCAAGCTAATTTATTTTCGATATCAAAATTAGCAGTGGTTGGGGTCGTCCTAAATTTGATTCTTTGACATGTTAAACTTGCAGAAATAGCCATTTTTATTTTTCTTTGTATGAAACGAATGCATTTTTAAAAAATACCCATGCATTCTTGGCCTTAGTCTCCTGAATTATCCTTTGCTTGGGAGATAGTACGTATTTTTTAAAAACAACAGCATTTTCAATAAACAAAGCATTTGCCCTAGCATCTGCTTAAAAGAATAATGAGAAAAGTATACAGATTTAATAACGACATGGACGGGTTTTTTGGCTACGTAAGGTAGCGTGAAGCCTACCCTTTCAGATCAGGAATTATTTTTGGCCTCTGGAAAATTGGACCGTCTCCTCTCAGACCAGTGTGCAGCTGCTGGGCTAACCTGGCTCTTCCAGGAGTGCTGCCCGCTCTCTGCCTGCTCATCACTGGAGCATCTACCCTGGCTGCTCACCTGCCTGCATGGGAGCCAGCCAAGACCGAACGCTTTCCTGACCTGTCTGAGCAGCCATCTGGAAGGGGGCAGATGCCATTATTCAAAAGCACTTTGGTAGATGGGTCCGGGGCCGCTAAAAGCTCCCACCAGCAACGCAGACCCTGCCGCATGGTTGGTAAAGCACCTGTCCTTGAAGCAAATGCTGCTGTCTCCTTTCTCAGGCAGCGAGCATAGGGTCTGTATGACAGGCGGAGAGAAATACAGTGCCTTGGGGTGGGATGGTGCCGTGGCCGTTTTTCAGACGCTCCCAAAGGGTGAGCAGCACCTTGAGTAATGGGGTTCCTCTCTCTGCTTCTAGCCCTGCACGAAGGGAGATGTCTTCCCATCTCCTGGTAGTGTCTTACGCTGGCAAGCATTTCACAAAGGGAGGGGGGGAAATATAAATTTATAAGGAAGACAAAAAGTCAAAGCAAATGCAGTATTTGGGAGGAGAGACTGTCAGTCCCACGTGTTAAAGTAAATACCAGGGAAAAAGCTGGTCCTTCCTGCACGGCCCCAGCTACCATCTTGGAGCATAAGGTGGAGCGGGAAATTCATTCTCCAGCCCTGCTCGCTCCCTGCCTTTCCTGCGGTACCTGTGGATATGTCTGCTAATGGTGGCAGTGGTGACGGTCATTAACTGGACACTGTTTGGACACTGCCAAATCCTTTCACAGAGGTCGCCATCTGCTTGGTGGTGAAAGGCAGTTGAAAGGCTCTGTGTAGCCCGTTAACAAATTCTTTTGCTGTCCAGACCTCTGAAGTATTTTAAAAGCCTTGTTTAAAAGCTCAAGCCCTTTTCTGGGGGTTGGTTTGGTTTTTGGTTTTTTTTTTTGGTTGGTCTTTTCTGCTTCACAGCCCACTTTTTGTTTCTTGTCTCATGGTAATCAATTAACTGTAAGTACGAGTGACAGGCCAGGGAAATGGTAGATGGCTGGGGTCATACAGGGTGTGGCCTTCATAGGGAAGATGAGACTCCTTCCTGAGAAGCTCTCGTGAAGTTGGCTTTAGAATATTTACCAACTACCTGTCTCACAGGCAACAGCAGGATTTGGCCCTGTCTCATAGTGAGCAGTGCCACGCAAACGCACTGATTTCAGTGGACTTACTAACTGATAGTGGTGCAACAAAAACGCTGTTAGCCCTAAATGTTATGGAGAGATGACAACCAACATACTGAACTTTCTCAGGGATCTCTCAGGCGGGGGGGTGGCCAATCTGTCCATGCTGCTTTGGACCGTCTGAACTTCCCTGGAGAATTTAGATTTCCATCTAAGTTGCATTCAGTTTTTATTTATATTGGCTTAGAATATGTTTAAGGTCTTTTTTTTTTTTTTGGTCTTTTTTTTTTCTGCAGTAATAGTAAAAATCTGTTTTTGTTCCCTAACTATGTGCAGGCTGGCATGGCTTTGACTTACGATCCAACAGCTGCTATACAGAATGGGTAAGGAATGCATGTTTTCTTATGCCTTTTTAAAAATTATTTTGAATGCCATCTTCTGTTTTCTCTCTCTGTGGTGAAACTTATTCAGAAACAAATTCACTCAGTCATATTTTGACTGAAGCATGTAATGCTATATTGTCAAGTTCTTCTTTTAGTTTCCCTTTTGTTTTTATGCCTTCTTGTTTGTAATATCCATTTGAATGGGAAGTTGTTTTTCCTAATAGTTTCCATCTCTATTTGGCAAATGCTAGTGGATGTTTTTTTAATCTCTCACTGTCATGAAATGGAAACCAGTAAAATTTCCCTTTACTGACTTTGCTTTTGTTAAAATAATCATTGAAGATTCCAGCGTATTTTGAATAATAGAGCTCTTACTTCATCTGGGGTTCTCTCTACAGGCTGGCTGGCTTCCATGGCATTGTCTGAAAAGAAATGCCAAACAGGGAGAAAGCCTTAAATTAGTGTGTAAGCAGATGGGATTTAGGAGTAAAATTCTGAGCAACACTCTTCTTCATTTCTGAACTACAGTTTGCTAACACAAAGAATTGCAACTTTTTTTTCAAATTTAGCAAAGGAGTTACGTCATCGTATTATTTACCTGCATGATTGCATTTCCAATTATTTCATGAGCTAGAAAAACAGAGCCTTGAAATCTAGCTGTCCTTTTAGGTAGGTTAACAGTAAGCAGGAGGTTTGGCCCTGAACTCTTTCACAGTCACTCTTTGATCAGAGAGATGTGATTATCAAATTCATGCATACTCCCATCTGCGTTCTTCAGCTGAAGGGGAGAATGTATTGATATAGACAAGAATGGGTTTATTTGTTAAGTATTTATTAGGGCATTGCTAGTTAAAGCAATTATTGAAAAAACTAACATTCCCAGTAGTTAAAAAAAATAATAATCAATTATAATAGTTAATATATTTTGCTTAATTGCCCTTTACAAGCAGTAGCTATGTAGGACTTATGATATTCCCACATTGTGGAAGAGGCAGCCAAACCAGACCAACTCAGAAAAAAAAAGAGGGGTTTTGCATAGCTGTGATTTCAAAATCCTCTGGTTCTGTTTCCCTGTTCTGACTTCCCAAACAAGTCTTTCTCCTCTATCGTCATACTTTTCAGTTGGTAACACGTTATAGGCTATAAATAAACCATCACTAGTTCATAATCCACCAGTGTTTCATCCAGATGACTGGCTTTTATTTCAAAGGAATTCCTGCATGTCAGTTGCATGAATGTTTTGGAAACTGTAATTTGAATGATCCTTTGAGATTAATATCATTTTACTTCAAGAATATTTTTTATTTTAAATCACAAAAGTTATCTCAGAATCAGACATTATTTGTATCAGAGAGTACCCATGCCGCTCAGGTGTTCAGGCTGCTTGGGGGGTTTGGTCACTCAACTGTTTGAACATGCTGACAGTGATCATTGGAAAAAGAGATAGTACTCAATAGAGAATTTCAACTCTGCAGTTTTTAAAATGTTCTTTTATTTGTAAAGCATGAAATAAACTGCAGCAGTGGATATCTCTTTAAGAGTGACAATTAATGACTGCTTTGACATATCTCTTCTTTCCAGAGTCAAAATATTTTAAATTTCACCAGGACAAAACCATCTCATTCAAAATGCTCTTATGGTGAGATCTTGATTGCATGCAGTATCATGAGGAGAAGCTCTTACTATGCAGAAAAATCGATTTGTCCACCAAAAGTTACATTCTTTGGTTTCCGTCCTTTGGTTGCATCTTTAAAATGCTGTCACCTGAGGATCACTAGGACCCTTTGGTTACAGTTTCTTTTTAGCTCCCCAGTCATCCACTTAATAGTCTCTGCGTATCCTGTAGTTATAAATTTTTACTGTTTTTCATAAGCCTCTTTACTTGCAACTACGATAAATATCTAGCTCATGGGTTTTATTTTAGCTAAGTCCAGGAACACCTTGATGCTTTATTTGTGAAATGTGCAAATGCAAATTGTTGCTCACTGACAGAAGACACAGATACCGTAGCAGGTGCGTGGCCATGGTGAAAGAGAGTTAAAGGCTCTTAAGCACTATGGAGTAAAACAACTTAAGTAAAGCATCAGTGAAGGGCCAGTTGGGCAAACACATTGCTCTTCCTCGCAGTGAGGGCAGTCTGGAAGTGAGCACAAAGCTGCTGCTTGCAGCCCCCTGGTGTTGATGGTGTGCTCATACCCACTGTAGGGGTAAAATGCTGCATAATACTTCGGCTGGACCAAGCTGTTAAGGTTTGCATGGAGGAATCATAGAATCATAGGGTTGGAAGGGACCTCTGGAGATCATCTAGTCCAACCCCCAATGGTACCCAAAAGTCTGTAAAACAAAGGCCGCTTCCTTGTAGCAGGCCCATTCGGTGCAGCGGTCAGGTTAAGCGGGTGTTGACCCAGCACACATCTCAAGGACTTGCTGATGTGCTGTGATAAGCACAAGCGTCTCAGTCCTTTGGGTGCCCACCAGCGTGGAGCTTAGTGAACTGAGGCCGGAGATGGGAAACGTAACAATAAGATTCAGGTTAGATATGAATTACCAATAAAACTTAAAAAGATAGATTGACTGCGTATGCTGGTATCTGTTAGAGTCCTTTACAGGGTTGATAGATGCATTTTGATGCATGCAAGTCACTAGATCCATGGAGGATTATATGGAGGATCGAAGCCTACTGGAGAGACATGTCTCTGCAGGTGTCACAGGGTGGTATTTAAGATTTGCAATTCCTTAAGAGGTGTGGATTATATTAGGGTTTGTGTTGGGGCATAAACAAACCTCAGGGAAGAATCTGGACTCTTGTATGTTGTCCAGATAAAAAGGTGGGTTCTCATTGCTCATGGTGTAGTAGTATCACTTTTATTACTGTATAACTGCGTATTTCTCTTGAAAATCTATAGCAGGAATAAAACAAAAGAAAGTGAGAAAGAGGCTTTCACTAAAAATAGCTACGATTTTTTCCCCACAAAGGAATAGATAATTTTCTTCTGAGTCTATTACGTTGTAAAGCTTGATTCTCCATTTCATTATATTGTTTTTATGCCCATGTAACTCTGTTTAAGCATCCAGTGGAGTTACATCAGCATAAAACTGGTATAATGGAGTGGAGAATCTGGCCCGTAGTGTACCATAGCATTGCAGTATGAGTTACTGAAGACATGGTAACCACACACTTCAGTAGATAAGCTCTTTTCCCCTGCCAATCTCTCTGTACCTTTTTTGGTTTATAATCAGGCTTTTCTGAATTGCATTTACAAAGGTACTCAGGTTTTATTTTGGGGAGTAGTGTGCCTGTTGTAATATGCTATTGATTTTTCAATTTGTGGTATTAATATTGTTTTAGTGGTTTAATGCACTCATACAAAGAACAAAATAGAGCTCTTGTACTTGCAGTGTAAGGATGCTCATTTAAAACATTCCTGAGGCTTGAGTCCTCCTGGCCATTTGACTAAGATTGCGATGTACTGTATCAGTTTAATATCTGATATCTGGGGGACTATGCTGCGCATTTGCTGGCCAATGGGCTCAATATTCAGATAGGTCTTTTTCATCTCAAACATCTGACTGTGTGGCTTATTGCAACAGAAAATTGCTGCCTTGATAACGCTTGGTAATACTCTTACATTATGTGAGCCCCAGGATACTATTTATGAATCTAACTTTTTCCGTACTGCCCGCAGGCATGAGGCATGAGCAAATGGTGTTTATTGCAGTGCAAATAGGATCTCGCTCTTGTGCAGATTCTGTGTGGAAGCTTGCACATTCCCCCATAGGATGGGAACCATATGGATTTTTTTTTCTATTTTTTGGCAGGGAAATAGCGACCAGACGCTGCAGATAATGCAGTCCCAAAGGCGGAGGAAGGGTTGATGTAGGAGAGGGGGAGAATGTGCTTTGTCTGTTAAGCAACAGAAACTGTTCTTAAAGCATTGCCTGTGTGTGCCTGACGATGTACTGAGAACATGGTTCTTTTTAGCATCTCTTAAAAACGTTTTCTTTGGAGCCCTTTATAAACCCTCCTTCAGGAGCATTTGCCTCCTAGTGATGAGTGTTCCCTGTGCTTGTGGAACCTGGGGATGCTGAAAAGGTCTACTTTTAATACAAGGACAATGTCCATTTCGCCTCGCCCCTGACACCTGCTTTTCTACGCTTCTGCTTCTAGTATTGCAATTGCAGCTGAGGGGCAGGGACACCGGCTTGTGCCTGCAAAAAACTACATGGGCCAATATAAGGATGCAAACTACATTTGCGGTAAATGCAGCTCAGCCTTTTGGAGAGCTCTCCTTAGAGCTCACAGGTCAACTACCACAAAGCCTACAGCTCTCAAAGGACCGTACCAAACATTTTAATGCCAGGAAGCTTGGGGGCATTATTGAATATGTCTAAAATGAGTCCAAGCCACTATAATTCATCTCTCTTTCCACTCCTCTTTCTGATGTACATACTCTGATGACTGAGAATCCTGTATTCATTTGGATTTACTTACAACATGCATCTTCCACTTAATTTCACCTCTCCCTGATCCTAAAGGAAAAAGAAAAAGGGGAAAGCCTAAGATCGAATATGGCAAGGTCATCAGCTGCAGATTTTGTTGGGATGCTGCAGGGTTTACACCAGAACGGGCCACTCCTGCATTTTTGCTCCTCCTGTCTTTTATTAGGTCCCCAGCATGTCACTTACGCCAATTACATATTAGGACATTAGCCTGTTTGTATGTAAAAGGAATCTGGGGACATGCCTCTGTATCCCATGGGTGAGAGCATGTTGAGCCCTCTTTGTGAGCTGGCCCTCACAGGGTGGTGCACGACTCCAACACTGTGGCAGGTTGAGCATCCCATGCCTTGTTGTGGGGGTGCTCTGCTTGAGTCTGTCCCCAGCAAGGACACCCCTATCCTCACCATACCACTGCACTTCACGCGTGGCAGAGGTATCCACATCCCGTTTTTTTAGATCCCTTTGGGCACAAGTGATGCTGTGGCAGGAGGACAAGCCTTTGTCTCTGGACGTAAGGGATTCCTGATTGCAAAACATTTGACCTACAGCGCATCACAGTGACTCAGATTGTTAAACTTGATTTATTATTATTAAAATTTAAGTATATGAACTGGATTTTCTCACATTGTCATTTGCTACATTGGATTTCCTTCCTTTCTCTTCTTCGAAGCTCTGGTGCATGAATTTTCACAATATAGCTGAGTGTCCTGATAGTATGTTTTATTTGATGCTTATTTGAGAGCATTCCAAACTGCGACAGAAAAATGGTATTGGCATTGTTGGAAGGGTTGTATTTTTCACATTACCAGAGTGTATATTCTACAAGCTTATGTACTATTCAGATAACTGCATCTCTAAGCTGAAACTGAAATGGTTAGCTGTCTGTCAAGTTCTTGGCTTAGCACGTTTTCTGTAAATTTGGTAGCATTTGCTGGGATTTATTGGAGAGTTTATTCCAAAGAGCCAGCACTACTTCTGAATGGGAAGTTGTTTGTCCCTTGCACTTGTCTTTGTCCGAGCAGTTCATATGCGATATGGGTGCAGCATCAGTGCCAGGCTGATGGACAGAATGAGAACACAATGAGCAAAAATATGTTTTTTTCTCAAAAGAGTTTTGTCCTTCAATTCAAGAGGCTTATATGTATTTCTTTTATACGTTTTACCGATAGAATGAATTCTATCAGTCTGCCATTGACTGTTTTCATTTGTCGCATGTGGCATTTCTTAGTTCATCCACTTAGCAACAGCATAGCCAAAGTGATCGGGGAGAAGACCCCTGTAACAGGACTTAGATTACGTATGCATCATGCTAATGCCATAGATGAACCTGGCTAGTGCTGTAAAAATGCTTTCCCCCTGCAACGTTGTATGAACTTAATGTTTGATACAAGCGGTGGGATACAGATGCCTCTAAGTTCTCATAATGGGATATATATAAAATTGGGCAAAGACACAGTTTTAAAATAGTCTCTGTGCGAGCATTGTAAGGGCAGATAAATGTTCCTAAAATAGCAATGTATTTCTATTAAACAAAAAATCACTCAGACGCCACCTGCTGCTTTTGGCATTTTAAAATCTTATTTGGAATAGAGAGAACAAATGATTGCTTCTCTGTCTCCCTCTCCCCTCCTAACTTCAAATGTTTCCGCCCAACCTTCAAAGACGGCAGCCTGTTTTTCCAAGGCCATTGGTTGGATGAAGTCAGTGGTTATTTGAGCCTGCATCCAGAATGAATGCATCCAGTCTGAACTAGACTGATTAGTACTAAATCCAGGATGCCAGGGCGATCAGGAAATAGAGCACTTGTTTAAACACCAGTAATGACTTTTTTGTTGCATGGCTCTCATGGAAAGCTACTGTTGATTGCCTCAGCATGGGGAGAAAAAAAGCATAAAAAGGCAGGGAGTGCAATCTACTTCACTGTTACAGAGACAGCATATGTGCAAAATCTTCTGTTACTCGTAAGATTGGTGCACGCTATATGAGGAGGGTGTGCATGGGGCTTAAAGCGGACAAGAGAGCGCTGCACAGGAGTGTTTCTCTCTCTCGGAGCCCAAATTATCAGCATTTTGACAGCTGTAAGACCACAAACATTCTTTTTTTAAGCAATGGTATTTTTCTGGCTTACAGTTAAAACTGAAAAAAGGGCAAATGCAAAAATCTTTACAAGCACACACATATTAAGTACTTACACAATCCACCAGTAGTGATATTTTCCAAGTGATAATTTTATCAATAATCATTAACCCACAGGGAATGAGAAGAAATACAACATTTATTGCCATCAAGCAAGCGATAGTGCAACTTTTGTTCATAGCATGCAACAGTGGAAATAAAAACAACTAAATCTGAGGTTCTCAGTGCTGCCTGGGGCATTTAGACTCATAATTCGTGATACATTTCACCAGAAGGTGGGTTTTTTTGCTCTCTGCCTAGATGAATATGAAAATTTCAGCCGGAGTTTTTGTAGTCATCTCTTAATAAAATAATTCAGGCATGTATATGGAATGTGTTATTCTCAGCACTGAAGCATTAAGATCTGAAAAGAAAACAGTACTGCATGTAAAAATGAAATCAGTAATATTGTCTTCGATATCGCGTAAGAAATTTCCTTCCACTAGCTAGCACTCTGGAAAATCAGCTGTCTCTGCATTTCAGATAATTACTTCTTGTATCATGAAGTTCTATATTTGTGCTAGTTGAAGTGAAAAAAATATGCTTTGTGTAAATATTCCTCCTCCTTTCCATTTTCAAGATCTGTTCAGTGGAGCCATCACTTCTTCTTTATTGTGGTTTTGGAAATAGATGGACATAATTACCTGTGCAGACTCTTTTTGTCTTTGCCCAGGAGGCAGTGAATTAGTCAGTCAGAGCCTAGCAGTCGAAAGGTTCAAAAAATCTCGCTTTTGTTCTTTGTTTGCAGATTTTATTCCTCACCGTACAGTATTCCAACAAACCGCATGATTCCACAGACATCAATCACGCCATTCATTGCTGCTTCCCCTGTCTCTACATATCAGGTACGTCAGATTTGCGCTTGTCTACTGTGTTTCCCAGTTAATTATGTTTTGGATGTGGATGAAGACAGAGTGTAAACCACAGAAAATTGTGTGAGTGCTTGCGCTCTTGAGTCACACTTAAAACAAAAGGCTTTCTAGTAGTATTCAGGTATCATTTGGAGTACATTTTGAAGTGTTTCCTGCATTCCTTACGCTTGCAATGAAAGCCACAGTAATTTTTTCTTATTTCAATCAGCTTCTCTAGTAAAGAGCATTTTGCTTCGTTTCCAGTTGACAACAGCAGAAGTTTGTCATTCTTATTGAAACAGTTTGTCATTTTGGCTCCCTTTCATTAGCCAGAAGTTTTTTTTCAATGCATTTTTACAATTTATGCTGATTGCATAGTATTTTGACCTTTTGACCTCAGCTGTATTTGCTCCAGTAACAGCATCCTTTAAAAGCGCTCATTTTTGTCCAGTAATTCCTGACAAAGCAAGTTACTTGGGGATAACTGTCCTCATATCCTTCTTTAGTGTCCCACATGTTTTTTCATTCAGAATTTCTCTTTTCAACCTATCCCTCAGATCTCCACTGGGAAATTATTACCATGCTCTGGCTTTCTGAGATGGAAGTCAAAACCAGGTTGCATAGCTTTATTATTAGCCATTCTCTGGGAACATATCGCTTCACTCTGAAGCTGGTCATTGGCTGTACATTTTCTCACCTCAGTTATTTCTGTCCTATAGCCTCAGTGCTCTTCCCATCCTGAATCCTACCTGAGATAAGCTACCCAGACGTGCAGAGCTGCATGGTGGGCTATTCTTAATGTTAGAGTTAGTTTGGGGTTGTTTTATTTTTGAGATGGTATGCTACTGCTTACAGGTAATTCTGGGAGTTTGTGCTTACACTTACTATGTTTTGAACTTGATCTTCAAAGATAAACGATTCTTGTAATTTTCTGTGACTTGTGTGTTATTTCACTTTAGATGCCTATGTAAAACTTGCCAAACAAAAGTTGTTTTGGTGAGATAAATTCAGTAAATTTCGGTAAATGGCAACACCAAAGAAATGTCAGTGCCAGAGACATACGAGTGCAGCTCACATGCGCTTTTCTCAGTAGCAAAGCTGGTTTAAGAGTCATACCTCCTCCCTCTTACTCAGGCCACTGAATTCAGGCCACCCAGCCACTTCTTTCCATCACTGCTCCGCAAGTCATAGTTGCTCCCTTTTCCCACCCTGACTTGAACCATTGCATTGGTTTGTGGTTTGATGCATTTGCACCAAAAGGATTGATTTTTTTTTAGCCCGTATCATTCTCTGTAGATAGTTTTCAGTGTAAGCCCAAAGACTGTAGCTTGGCACAGAGGAGAAACTGCATAAGGGTGGGTGTGAGAGTGGGAGCAATGAACAGCAGCAAACTGTGGCAGCTCTAATATAGTTTAACTAGTGGGGATTCACAACAGAAAACCATAGTAAGGGCGTGTTTGCATGTGTGTGCACTGGTTTAGGTTCTAAAGATGTTTCACTGAGCTTGCTTCTTGACAAAAACTCTACTTTGATAAACTTCAGCAAGTGTTGAGGCACACAATTATACAATGAATTCTCACCGCTTGCTTCATGAACAAAAATCCAGGGCATCTGGAGAATCAGGACCTTGTGGTTTTCTCCTAGCAATCCCTGCTCGTGCTCAGTCTGAGAGGCCACATGCCTTCTGTGAACTTGGGGATAGCTAGTGAGTTACCCACTGATGGCTGTAGCACAGGTATATTTTTGCATACTTCCTGCATGTTGTGGTGCCCAGACTGATGAAAACACAGTTCTTGGGGTTGAGTCTGAGTTATGATAGCATGTGGGCCATTCACGCTTAGCACAAGATGGAGTTACAGCTTAGAGATGCCACCACAAATGCACAAGAACTCCGTAATGCGTTTAATTGTTGGTAAAACTGGTATATCCGTGGAATCTGTTACGTGTCATTCATAAGGCAGAACAACAAAGAAGGACTTTGGTGAGGCATATAGAGTTCTGGTGGGAACAGACCCCATGGTGCCCAACATAAAAGCTGATCCTGGGGGGCAGGGGCATCTTAAGCCAGCTTTGCCGTGGAAGCTTTCAGTTAGAATAAGCTTCAAAAACTCTGAATTACATCTGCAGTTCTTAGTGAAAACAGAATAAATCATTCTGGGATCTCAGAAAATGTTATACCTTTGAAAGTTCATACAGATACTTTTGAAAACAAACTTTGAACATTTTATGTCTCCTGCACTGTCGGTTGGATGACATGTTCATGATTATATTGATGGATGAAAGCAAACAATACAAATGAAAAAAATAGGACAACATGGAATATTGAAGACTGCTTTATGAGATAAAAAAGTGTGGATCATAGAAGTGGTGCAATCACTCAGACTTCTGACTTTGGTAGAAAACATTATCAAATGAAATATGAAAGGTTTTTTTCCTTGGTCAATAACTTTATGAAGCATAAATGAATTTTGCGTTGTTACATGACTTAATTTGTTTGCCAAAATTAGCTCCATAGTTGTAATGGAAAGAATATTTCCACGTAGATATTTGAGTTCTGTTTTAAAGTTTTCTGTGCTAATTAAAAGTATTTGATATGCAGGTCCAGAGTACTTCATGGATGCCTCATCCGCCATATGTTATGCAACCAACAGTAAGTGGATACTTGCTTATATCCAGCTAAAAGTGCTTACACTGTAGCCTTGCTCTGCTTGTCAGCCACATTAGAGTCCTAGGTCATGCAAGAGCAGCCAGCTGCTCCCTTTGGCAAGAGCCCTCTGCTGTAAAGGTTCCACTTCTTTAAGGAGCACCATTTGATTTGGTGAAAAGGGGAGGACGGGTGATATGTTATCTAATTGCATTGATAATAAGAGAATAACAAGCTCTAAAGTGTTGCTTCTGAGGCTTTGCTTCAGGGACTACAAGATAACTGCATTCTTGAATACTTTGAATTGCCAGGATCAACACATGTTACCCCTCCCTTATATTCTTATCCATCAAAAAAGTCCTTTGTAGTTGTATATACTTTAAAGGATCCTCAATGCCTCAGTAATGCATTTCAAGTACTGCAGAAGGGTAAAGCACAGCTGTCTTATGGAGTCTCTGCCAAATCTAAATCTGCTTTATGATTTGACCAGTCAACTATTTTTTTTTTCCCCTGAGTAAATCTTTCATCAATTTATAAATATTACTTAAAGCTGCGCTACCAACATTCATGAGAAGCAGTGCAGGTGATTTTTTTGTTTACCTCACAGAAGAGTTTTGATGCACTTTGCATAAATATTTGCAATATACTAGAAGGAAACAACATACCAAATCCCACTATGTACAGATTGCTTTAGTTTCATTTCCTACCTTTGATCAGTTTCTCAGGTACGGCTCCATGTAACGGTGTCATTAATCAAAATTCAAACGTGTACTCCACGCAAGCAGCAATACACTGATTTTTATGAGGAGGGTAAATTTAAAATGAAGGTGTATAGTTTAGGGTTGTTTGTTATTCACATTTGTGCTAAATATTTTGACTTCGTAATAGAGTAACCTCTGGTGGGAGGTTAGCTACACAACAACGTGGATACAACTACACTACATACCTGTTGAGTAGCATAGGATTCTTATCGCAATTTGAAGCCCCCTTCCACATCCCTCAGCTCTTTGGAGACAAGTTCTTCAGTTTTCTTTCACCAGGCAATGACCGTAGGGTGGGACTGACTGTCTCCTGGAAGCCCAGTTCCTACTGCTGTGGTGCTGCGCCTCTCTCCAGACTCTGCTGGACGTTTCCATCTCAATGGAGTAAAGCCACTTCTGTGTTCCTTGCAGGGAGACGAGCTATGTCGAACAAACTCACCGCTACAAGCAGTCCTGTGTTCTAATATTGGGATTTAATTGCAGACCACAAGAAACCTTAGATGTGTGTATATGATGAGTTATCAGACTTGTGGAAGCCAAAGGATCTCTGATCCTTGCAGACAGACTCCTTTTCTAAAAGGAAAACCTAAGCAGTTTACCAGTCGCAGTTTCTATGTATATGTGTGTTTGAGTTTTATTCGATGATGTTCAGCAAAGCATTTTTCTGCAGTACTAGAAGAGGTATTTTGATGTGGTAATTGGATGTATTTACCCCTCGGGAAATGGCCGTGAAGAGAAAAATAACTTCTGTAGTGAGTGGCACCCTCAACATGCCAGGTTAAATTTGTTTTCATTGCCAGGCAGTGAGTTGTGTCAATGAAAGGGTGTGTGCTTGTAGGTGGAAAAGAGAGGGACAGTGGATACGTGGTGTAACGTTTCAGTTCCAGTGTCGTTGCCATTGCAGGTTACCTCCATGTGTCGTCTGTAGCAATCCCAGTCTCTTCACTGAAAGGTTTTTCCCACGTGTTTCCCAAGATTATGTTCTTAAATAAATGGACATGAGGCATTTAGTACTGAAGAAGTATAAAAGCAAAAAGGCAGAACTACCATTCCCCAGGTTTCATTCAGAGATGAATTCTTTATTAGAAATGTCTGTAAAGTTGTCAGAGAATTACTACACAGAGGACCCAAGAGACATCAGAATTAATGGCCTGTTTTGAAAGAAAATAAAGATTCTGTGACCATTGTAAGTTTGCTGTAGTTTCATGTCTAACTATAGACTCTATTCTAGGCACATCCATGGCTTAAAAAAAAAAAATGAAGAAAAGGCTACGATAACGTTGGCAGAATTTAAGACGTGAATTTTGGTAACCCCGTGAGCTGCTTGAAACTGGGAACTTTCTAATTTGGTTAGCTTTTTGTTTCTTCTTGTAACTTAGTTTGCCATGTTATTATCTAAATTGCCACCACTTTATTTCATAACATTTTATGAGGTGATTGATTGTGGCACGTGATGTCCCACTGGAAACCAGTGCAGATAAATATTACATTCCCCTTGCCCCAGGAAGGAGAACATTTTGTTAAGCCTCTATTATTCTTTGTGAGTCGAGATGAACTCATACATAAAGCAGTTTGAATTGTTCGAATGCTGGTGGTTAATTCTTTGTTTTGATTATAAGTATCCACTAAATCATGTTACTGGATGATTAGCTTTTCATTTCCGACAGAAAGTCCTACTTGGTACTTACGTATAATTTAACACCGCGTAGTGTCCCTCACGACAGAAAAAGAGGCAGGACCGTGCTGTAGAGGAGACAAAGGAGGTTTTTCATTTCAGCCTGCAGACAGGAGTTTTCTCGCAGGCTGGCAAGCTTGCCAACCGGAGGGAAGAGCTGTGCCGCCCGGCGCTACCACCCTGTCTCTGCCTGCCTCTGCTCTGCCTGCCCGTCTCGTCTCCTTCGGCACCTGCCTCCCTGCTCATTTCAATACCCTCCTCTTTCTTCGGTGATGTCCCCTGCAGTAGGCTGGCCTGCCAGACATGTTGCTCGTTTTTTTCCCTTTATATATCGATTTCAGCCACATTTTCCTAATGTGTGCATTCTGTATCTGTTTATTTGGTGGGTTAAAACTCCCCACTGTAGTAAAAGATTGTATCTCCAATTCCTTCTGTAGCTTTTTAACTACAACCGGATAAACCTCTAACCCTAACAAATAATAATAACATATATATTAACTGGAAAATATTTACATAAATTGCTTTTGATTCCCCGCCCTTGTTTGTTTTCTTACTTTCGTGATCTCCTTAAAAGCAGATAGAACCAAAATGAATTCTATGAGAAAAAAACAGTCAGAAATTTTTTTTCCTAATGGGAGAGAGTCAGGTGGGCAGTCAAGGACTCTGCAGGTGTGTCATAATTTACTCATGATTTTTCCTGTAACTTTTAACCTTGATATCATAGGTTGATGCCAATGAGCAACTGCAAATACAATTTTTAAAGGGTTTTTATTTTTTGTTATCAGTAATTTTTGCTAGCCTTATACTAAAAGCCATGGAAAATTAATATCAAATAGGTTGAGGTAGCAGTGCTATTTTAGAATAAATAGTATTAAAAATATTCTTTTACTGGCACAGTAGAGTCACACGTGAAAACCTCTCGCATCTTTGTGCTTGCACAACCTTCAGGGTTTTGGAAAACAAGATTCCTGAATCATGTGAACGTGATGAAAAATTTACCTCGAGGCTCATGTGTGACTCAGACACTTTGGAAAACTGTACCCTTTGTAAATGAAGCCTTCACCACTTTTTGACCATATTGACTGCCCTGTGTCCGCGTAAGAATGCCGCAAGTTTGCCAGTTTTGTTGCTTTGCCACGTGCCCTGGTCCCTGTCACTAGCAGTAATGGAAGACAAGCTCCAGGAGAGTTACGGCAGTGTGGGGTTGAACTCATACTGGCATAGCGTTTAATGCACTGATGGCAGTCTGGGCTCCGTTTAGTTAAGTATAGCTTTCAAAGCACAGTGCTCACCCATCCCTACTTGAAACAAGTCTTGTATTTCATTACTGCCTCAGGATAAGGGTAGATGGATAGTGATGACAGAATCAAAACATAAATGGCATAAGAGTTATTCTGGGGATTTATAACATTTGCCATATTAGTATGTTTTTCCTGTAGTCCCCAAAGGCTGTCTGACGGTTCAGGGAAAACTTTGAAAAACACGTTGTTTAAAGTCAGTTGACATATACATAATCTTAATTTTTATTAACGATGACATTTGTGCAAAATTTTTTTGATTCAAATCTTCACTACAAATAATACATGTACTCCTCTGTAAAGGCAAATTTTTTTAGAGAACCAACAGAAATGCTCTACCCTAATAGTCTATGTGCACACTGGTTTTACACGCACCCTCTTTTATTTGCAAGTAAGACTGTGTGACCATAAGCAATCACTGTGTATGCGCAGATAGATGTTCTTGTCAGTCTGGAACAGTTTCTGCATAATAGCTGCAGAAGGAATATGCCAGTGGCAACATGGAGGGTGCAAGCAGAGCAGCATATGGAAAAATCTGCTATTGATAGTGATAAAGTGAGATGGGGAGAACTTCTCTTCTGAACAGTTCTCAAGCCCTTACAGCCGTTTTCGAAAGGTCAATGTCTTAACAAACGCCCTTATTATTTTTTTCTGTCTTCCTTCCTCTGGCCCATGGCTGAATGTAATCTATCTGTCTTTAAAAGCAACAACAAAAATGTTTCTTATTTCATAAGCAGTGTAAACCCCCTACTTTGGTGAGAAGCAAGGCTGAGTAAGGACTCCAGATTCTTGCCTTTTGATTGTTGTGCATGAATGTAGCGTAAAAAGTACAAACTGTCCAACTGAAATATATCGGTTTTCATTTTCTCACTAGCGACTGTGTTATTTTGGATAATACCCAAAATACCACAGCAGTTTCAGTGTTTTGATTCCTACGTTTTCGAACAAAGAAGTTCCTTGTGCTGGGTTGAGTGTCCCTCTCCCGAGATGGCTTTCTCCACCTCCCGGTTGTTGCTTTACCTTTTTAGCAAATAGAGCCGGGAGTCCATCTTGCATTTGCCTGTTTGAGTGTAAGGGAACAAAGTGTGTCCTCTGCAGACGGTTGAGTCCTGCCTCCGAGATGAAATGTGAGAGTTCGACTAGCTGGTATGAAAAGTAAACAGGAAATAATCCTTAGAAATTGGAATCTCCAGCTAGTCTTTTAACTTTTAGCTGTGTATTTTTAAGAGATCCTTTGAACGTGAACTTACTTGAACTTCTAAGGTTAAAGAGTTTAGAGGTTGAAATAACTAACCAAATACCAATGCCAAAGTTCTGCTGAACAATTTTAATTCCAGTGTTTCCCGAGGCAGAAAATCAAGGACTGCCAATTCTATAACTCTGATAATCAAGACCGTAATTGGCAATGTTCCTTTGGGACAGGCAGGCTCGCATGAGGTCATTTCTGCCTGCCTCTCACCCAACACCCGCCTTATATAGATGTTGTCTCAGTGCTACTAAACGGGTAGTTTCAGACTCAGCTGAGCACGTGCTTACCGACCCTCTTTAGAGCCAGATGCTGTTGTGTTGAGGAGGGTACCCAGGACCAGGACAGAAAAGCAGTGTCCAAGCTCAACCAGCTCATGCCTCTAAAAGTAAACAGGTGGAAACAATTCACCCAAGTTACATCTTGTACTCAAGTGTAGGGGTTGGTACGTTTGATTATACAGCTCTTCTGGAATCATATCAAACTATTGCTGCAGTCATTTGTTCTACTGTTGTAGAAATTATTATGAATTAATATGAATGGCAGAAAAAGATATATCCAAGTTAGATTTCCAACCCCTTTTGACACTCTGCTAGAGCCCCCTAGTGAAATCGGACATTTTTTGTAATGGCAGCAAGACACACCACATATGGATTCACTTAGAAAACATGGACAGGAGAACCACAAGTGTTTCCAGTAGGAAGGACCTTGCATTTGAAGAATTTGTGCTTTGCTGTTTTATCCTAAAAAGGCTTAAGAGTTCTAGTAAAATTTTCTCTTCTTTCAAATATTCTACAGATAGTGTGAATATTAAATGGATAAACCATGAATCTAAGATTTTTTCAAAGACATTTAAATTAGTGAAAATATATATATGTATTTTTATACAAACCTATAAACGTAAATGGAAAAGATATTTGGAAGAGAAGGCTGACACTAAATTTGAAAGGTACCTCAGAGATTTTGAAGCCAGGAAATTCTGGTTCAGGTTATGGAATATTGATTTATTTTTAACAGAAAAGATGCAACCTTAACCTCCAACCTTCATTGTCAAGAGAAATCTTAGCACAACAGCTGTTTAAATGCAGTAAGTTTTATCAAAGGGAGCTATTTTTTAAAAGATAGTTATTAATCAATAGACATTAGAGTACCTTCTGTGGAAGAATGTAGTGCATTTTTTAAAAAATCAATCTCTAATTTTGTATAAGCCTGCAGACTGTTTTAACTTTTCCAACTTCACGTACATCAACTAAGACTGAAAATCACTAATACTTTATTTATTTCATATAATATATGTAATGTCTCTGGTTGCATGTAGATTTGCATTTACGTCAAGTTTTAAATTTACACCACGTCAAAAACCTTACACAACCTGTAAGGTTCATATGTCATGTTTGCTGTTTGGAGCAAAAATTCCTCATTTGTTGAACACTGGTCAAGTTAGTTATTTTCCACATGGTAGATTAATAAGTAGGCAGAATGTGATAGGATCAGGAGAGCGCGATGGACTGCGTAAGCACATGGTATTAATTATAGGCCAAGAGTTAGATTAATGAGTGTGCAGAAAGTAATGGGCTCAGCAGAGTGGTGAATTAGGTAAGCATGTGATATAAATTTGTCAGATGATTTCTCAGTTTAGCTCACCTCAAATATTTTGCCATGTGTATTGCATTATGGTTACGCATGCATATGTGTGCTGTGAGCTAAAGAGGCAAGTGATACATGTACATTACAGTCCTCTCAAATTTATCCTCCATTATGGACCGTCTCTTATTTTTTGCCTGGTAATGTCTGTTGTCTTGCAGTTGATGCTGATATTATCCAGCCTCTGCAGTGAGAGCTCTGCTATGTCTGGCTTATCAGACAATACGTGTGTAGTAAGCGGGATACAAGCCTGCTTGCAACGTAGATGGTCGTATAGCGCAATTGCTGAACATGCAAGTTCTGGGAGGGTAGAAAGGAAAGGCAACAATTTTCATCTGCCACCGACAGCAAAAATCTTTGAAGAAGCTCTGTGCTCTGGGAGCACAGAGGTTTCACGCTAGTTCGTGACAAGGCTGGGAATGATCTACTGTGGGTGCCTGCTTCACACAGTGGTGGGTCACTTTCCCATGATGGAGATGTGGTTCTTGTTTCCATAATGCAGTTAAGGATAGAGGATGTTGCTGCAGGACAGTTCTCCAGCAGAAAGGGACCTGGACCTCCTTTTGGCTTCCCAGACCCCATCCCTCTACTGCAGAAAATCAGCATTTCCATTACAGATGAGACAATAGGCAGCTTTGGAGAAGGGAACAGCCCTGTGAACCTGGAATAGCATTATTGAGGAACAGCTGTTTTATACAACTAGAGTAATGCTAGCACAGCACTGTAACTATGGTGACTCCAAAATAAGAATTATAAAGACCGCACAACCTGTCAAAGTTGTAAATGTGAATTCCTGCTAGTGAAGGATCAAGTCAAATTTGAGGCTATTGAGAAGATGTCCTTTTATATGTGACTGAGTAGGAAGGGGGTTAAGTACGAATTAAGGTGTAAACTGCAAAGTTAATTATTGGATTGTTATTTTTTAAAATATGGTATTCGTGTGGGGTTTTGTCCCAGAGGATTCAACTGTTATTGGAAGCAAATTCCAAATGGAAATCATGCATACTTGTTCAGCTATAAATATAATATATAGCTATATTCAACCTTGCCGGAGCTCCTTTTTGACCTGAGCCTGCCTTTCGTCACACTGGTTTCAAAGGACGCACATAGGCTTAGAGCACTTAGTGACAGATACTTTTTCTTCTGCCACTGATGTGTGACCTTGGAGAAAACATCTTTATTCTCAGCCTCAGTTTCTCATTTGTCTTTTTTTTAATCTCATCTATTAAGATTATAAAACTGTCATACGACGAAATAGCTTTTATTAGATGTTTGTGAAAAGTCTGGTGGAACAAAGGCCCGTCTTGACTGATGCCTCTAAACACAGCCTCACAATAATACTATTAACATTTAGGGTTTTCCTGTTAAATATTAAAATAAGCCTGTCCTAGCTACAAGGAGAAATATTGGATCTTATTTTTATCAGTATAAATCAAGAGTTAACTTTGCTTAAGAAAATTGAATTGCATAGGTGTGAAACAGTGAGAATGAGAAGAGAATCATGCCTGCAGCAATAAGTTGATGAAGGAGACTCTGGCACATTCCTAATCCTTAGAACAAAAGCACTTCCATAAATTACCATTATGTTATGCAAGTGTATTCAAGGACCAATTTACATAAGTAGGGGAAATTAGCTAATCTATATATTACTTATGATTACATCATGATTTTTCTAGTGCAGGAATTGTGTAAAAATTATAATAATGTACTCTAAGGACTTGGTGACCAGTTTATAAGACTCAGGATTCTTGTTGTATCCAGGAACCATGGTATATAATCCTTTCCAAAACCTGACAAAATAGTTTGATTTTTTGCCTCTTGATAATCCTGTTGGGAGGCTTTTTTTCAGAACACCTTTGCTCTGAGGCTTAGCACTGCATTTTTAATTTCCATCCTAAAGGTACTCCTATTCATTTTACATCCATCTGTTCATGGTCAAACATTATCCCCTACCTTCAGTAACTCTTCTCCCTCCTGGTTGTTCACCACATTAATTTATAGACAAAAATCTTACCTGTATCTTCATTTTCTAGGCTAACTGTGTCAACATCACTATGCATGCACTTGCAGTAACTTAGAGATTTTGTACCTCTGGCTGCAAGAGTGACCCATCTTTGGATCTGTTCCACTTTGAATTCATTTTTCTGGGACAGCTGATGCTCACAGTATTCCAACCTTTTGTACAATAGCATTAACAGTTCCTTCTCTTCACTGGGAGTACTTTGCTGTATCGTAAAAGAACATCTTTTTTCCCTTGTGCATACAACCTTGGTAATGCAGTCATCCTGTAATTTACTGATATACCTAGGTTTTCTCCTTCTTTCAGGTTTCCAGCAAATGTTCCTATGCTATAAAGGAAACCACATATTAGTCTAATTGTCTTCATGAATTTGCTCCTTGCTCAGTCCTTCCTGTATGGTGTTCAATCTGCCACTCTACTGAATGTCCCTCACAACTTTGTAACTTCCACAAAACTTATTTTTCAAGGGCATTGTTAAAAATATTGGATGAGAATAATCCTTATGGAGATTTTAGTGACCTTCCCACTGAAGGGTGTAGCTTGTCTTTTAGCACAACCTGTTGTCATTTCCCCTTTAGTTAATTCTTTATTATCCCCGAAGTTTAGTAATTTCTGGCGTAGCACTGCCTGAAATATTTTATTGACCTTCAGAGAGCTTAGATCTGCTGCATGTCCCTTGTCTGGAAAATTGGTCATTTTATTTTAAAAAATGAAGTTAGCTAGCTCTGTCTTTGGTTCTCTCTGTGTTCTATCTTCATTAATATCCTTTAGTCCTGGCCATTGGACCTGTGCTTACGTGTGGTAGCTCTTCCGTTGCTCTGCAGTAGAGATGATCCAGCCCTGGTTCCTCATTTCACTTGCACCCGCACCTTTTGTTCAGTGACTTCTCTGGTTTTTTTTATCTCCTTCGACTGTATTGATTCCTTTGCCCAGACTCTCATTCTCAGAAAGCTGCCTCTGCTGTCTGATGGCTCATGTGGGAAACTGAGGCGGTGTCCTTATCCTGCTGGGGCTACTTGTGAAATACCTCTAGTGTGTACCCCATCCTCACTGCATGGGGAGCCCAGCTCTGGGTTCTGTCCTTGTTTTTCATTTGTCTATGTGAGAAACCTTTTGTTAGGTGCTTGAATATCATTTGCAAAGTCTCATATAGACTTTTAGCAAATCTTACTTCCAGCCTCTAGATTTAGCTTTGTCTTCCCCCCCCCCCCAATTCTGTGTTCATACCTGACATACTTACTGAGGTGTCTGAGTAAGTGACTGACTAATTAACACCTCCTTGACTGTAACTGGTGAAACATCTTAATAACATAATTATTTTTAAATTATTTTTGCAGAGACAGTGCTAACAGGTTTTTTTATATCAATGTATAAATGTACACTGTGATTTGACATCCTGCAAGTTAGAAACGTCCAAGATATCATAAGTAATAGCTTATTATTGAATGTAGTCAGGTCTAACAGTATTTGCCATTCATTTTTTACTCTATTAGATAAAATACTTCTCTTCAGTTCAAATGTCTTTGTAAAGAATGTAATATTGACCTAAGCTTTGCGATACAGAGGCAAATCTAGATCAAATCATGTGCATCTTTCCTAAACTGATGTCAGTCCCACTGAAGTGGAGTGATTGCTTAATTGAAGTTTTCAGGTTGTAAACTTATGGCCTTGTTTTCCTCTCAAACTGGTGTAAATTAGGAATAAATCCATTCTTAGTCCATGCATTCAACAGTGTGTGCTAAAAAGCTACTTGTTATGAATTAGTGGTATCTGCAACATTGTCGAGAGCCTGGTTTCAACCTCTGTCTTGCATGATTGCAAAAACAAATAGTGAAATATAATAGTAGAAATACTGAACATTCTTTGACTGTTTCATAGTGGATTGATGAAGAATGAGTTGTGTAACACAGTGACAGATCAACAGAGTCTGAAGAATTTTGAAGGAGTGTCGAGTTGTTATTTAGTGAAACCACTGAATGGTTATTTTTTGGACTGCCTGCCAAAGAGAGATGCACTTCCAGCAGGGTAGGATTTCTTATCAAATGGCCTATTGTTAAAAGGAAGGTGGAAATTAGGGGTTGAATTTTCAGTTCTTCTAACCGTGGTTTAAATGCAATTTGTTATTTCTTATGACTGACTACAGCCTTGAATATACCTAGTTAAAGGATGTCTGCTGAACAGCCTTCCCACTCCATGCCTTTTAAATAAGTTTCCTGGGAGGTTTTGTAATGTCGCTGCAGGCCTTGTTGCCCAGGAGAGCCCCTGTCTAACATCCATCCCAAATCCCAGGTGTAGCCCTTCACCACTGTGCTTTTCAGAGCGAGCAATCTGGTGGATGTTACCTTTTCTCTGCGCACCGCAAACCACACGCACATCCCAAAGCAGGAAGACAATTGCGTTCCTCATTATCAGATGTCTACTTCTGCCTCCTAAAAAGCTGTATAACTCACAGAAAAAAACCATGTGCAGAGTCCTCATCCAGGGCTCAGTCCAGGATAACTTGGATGAGTTCTTCATCTCCAAGCTGAGGGTCACAGGGTTGACACCCTGCTACTGATCTCCGTGGTGGGACAAGAGGGTTGCATATGATTCACACAGCAAACAGCCTGCTTTCAAACAGCCTTTGTACTTTTCCAGTAAGGCAATCTGTAAATCATTATGCACCCCCTCTTTGCCCAATCCACACAGGATGTGAGTCTGTGTCAGCTCCCAGCTTGATAGCCTTCCTCTTTAGCGCGATCAATAAAACTCTCCTGCTTGCAGCTTTGGAAATTACTAGTCTATCGTCTGCCTCCAGCCAAGAGGGTGGGCGTCACATTCACAGATGTCCCACATGTGACGGGGTTGAGGCTAGAGGCATATTTTCCGTTGGCAGGTAGGGAGAGAGACCTGCCATTGTAAAGCTGGCCCATCCACACTGACGCAACTGCTCCTAGCTCACCCTGGCTTCCAGGGCGCCAGGAGTACCAGCACTGTTTTGGGAAAAGTGTGGCGGTATGCACTCCACCACTGGCATTTCTTCCTGCTGGCGGGCCATGTCATTTCTGTGGAAAGGAGAAGATTGCTCTAGGTGTACTTATTTTAAATGGGGATGAATTGTTTGATGCAATGAGCGTTTCCTGGTGCTTGTCACAGGTCTTACTTCAGGGAGAGGAGGGGGTGGACATTTGTCAGGAGCAGTTTGAGTGTTTCTGATAGACAGACAGATGCAGCGCCCTTTCTCTCCCAGTTCGTGTCTGTAGAAGTAGCAAAGCTGTATTAGCTCCCTCACTAACTCCTGCTCCAAGTTCAGCAAGCAAAGCCACTCATCATGACAGCTAAAGCTGCGACAGGCCACGTCTTCCCACAAGAACAGCAGAGGAATAACACAAATTTGAAGCGAAAGGTCTGTGCAATTCCCCTGGTTTCGTGCTGCCGTCTACAGACAGTAACATCCAGTTCACGTCTTCAGCCTCCACTTGATATCCAATTTTGTCACATTTCAGCCTAAATCTTCACATGTGTTCAACACCTTGGGCTTGTTGGTTTTAATGGGAGGTGACTATAGAGCAAATTTTAGGCAGGTGCTTAGGCAGGGTGATGGGGGTAAAATGGTCTTTGAAAGGTAGTCTTGGTACCGTTGCTGCTGCCAAGAGAGAGTTTGGGCTCAGTGCTCAGATTTGGACTCACAACAGCAAACCTACCTTCAATCCATGCCAGCGTTCATGGTACAGGCATGTGTGACTTTCCTGGAGTAGCTCCCAGGACCTCCATACCAGTTTTGCCCTTTCCTTTGTTTTGCCTCCACTTTTGAAGGTAGCAAAGCCAAACCGTTTATCCTTGGGTGACAAAGTTCCATTTTGGCTATAACACTGAGAAACCTTTTGCTTGCACTGCATAGGTGATGGGCACATCTTTGAGATTCTGGGCTTTGTACTTCAGTGGATAGTGACCACAGATGTTTTCACGGGGATAATATAAATAGGTCAATGACCTGCCATCGATTCAGAAGAAAAATATTGGAGAGGTTTGTGCTATAAGCAGACTGAGCTCATTGTAAAGATTTTGCAATACAGCTTGAGGAGTTTCCAGTACCATAATGTAAGAGAACTTCCTTGCATGGGGACTGGATGTTCAGCTGTGCTCATTTGTCATTCTTCCTCGAGCTTTACATGCCATTCAAATCTGTCTTCTAGATAAAAATCAGTGATAGAGGTCATGGCTTTGAGAGTGTGGGCTATGGTGATTAGCCATGATCTGTTTGTGATGGTATCTGCTTGCCTCCCCAATATGCAATGTACTCGAATCCTCTCTCAGTCTCTTTTCATCATTTTGTTCAACAGACAAGTAGAGGAGTAAGTAGGAGCATGCCGTGAATGCTGTTGTGTCAAGTGAAGTATGAGACTGTGCCTTGCTCTTTCCTTTCATCTTGGCTAAGCTGGGACAATATGTAACTGGGTATTATGCCATATTTATTCTTCTTCTCGCAGAAGAAAAGGCTATGTTAACTCTTTTGTGCTGGTAAAATTCTTTTGGATAAATAGAAGTGATGGAACTCTTTGAAGTTAATAATTCCAGCATCCAGTATAAGTCCTAGGCACGTCACAGACATTGCTTTTGTATGTTATATGTTCTAAAGGACAATAGCTTTGCTCAAATGTGGTGGTTTCCCTCTGAGAAGTATTTTCTCTATTTCAAAGAATGCTATCTATCATTATGACATGCTCCAAAGTGGGAGCCCAAGCCAAGCAACAGCAGAATCGTCAAAAGGTTAGAATGTGTGGCAGACAAAGACTTAAATGTCCCAAAAGACACTTCTGTCAGGCACCCATTTTTACCCTAGATATCATCAGTTAATTAGTTGCTGTGAAGTCAGTGGACACTAATGTGAAATTGTTTAGCTTCGTCGTGAGTGAGTCCATTTTGCTGACCTCCAACTTAGGAAGTACAGTAAATGTCACGAGCTGCAGCGAGCTGTTCAGGCCTTCTGCAGTGATCTGCTTAGACCTTGAAGCAGCTGACCCGTAGGTATACCCAAATAGCAAGTTTACAGCAAATACGCCTGATCGGAAGTGAAAAGATGAATCATCATCTTTAAAATATAGGACAGTTGCCAGCAAGTTTTAAAATTTTCTCTGCAGAGTTCAGGGACTTGGAGTGCAACTTCCTAAAAGTGATGAATCGGTTCTGATGATTGATATAAGGCTCTAATTTTCCTGAAGGTTTTCAAAGGCCTCTGAAATGTTTCTGAAATACTCCAATAATTGGTGTTGTACAATATTAAAAATCTTGCCAAGCTGTCTAATTAAATGCAGCCATAGTTGCTTCTCAAAACTGAAATTAACTACTTGGTTTGACATATTGCGAGGGCTCTTACACAGGTGGGTAATTCAAGCTCCACAAGGAGTTTTGGTCACCTAGTTTCTCAGTTCAGTGGATCTGCAATTGAATCATTTCCTCTTAACGGGTGACTTGACTAAGTGGTTTGAAAGTAATTAGCAAACCCAGTGGATCTGATATTGAAGTGTCTGATCAGCATCTTATCAGGAACTACTTATTTCCTGTGGGAAACTGCGGTCGACTTCTCAACAAATTCAGAAAGCAACTTGTTGCTCCTTCTTCTAAGGAAGCTAATCAAGGAATGGTTGCACCATCCCAGGCACGTTTTGACTTGTGATGAAGTGATCCCAGCTGATTTTAAAGGCATTTTCGGAAAGTCTATTCTTTATTAGTATTGGATGTTTTATTTGGTCACTTTCAAGAAAGCAGTAATTGACTTCTTACAGACGCAGACTGTTTTTTATCCACTAATACATTTTAATCTTGGTGCACAGCTATTAATGGGATATGCTTCCACTCCAGAGCAATTCAGATTGATTTTGTTTCTACTTCAGAAATATATTACAGTAGACCCACAGTATATAAAAGTGCTCAGTGTGTTGAGATGAACTAGCCTTACAGTACATGCGGCTCCTAATGGGAGCTCAATACATTTAGAGAAGAAGTGGTGATTGATTGCGTGGTGCTCAGGCTAATTGACATGGCACTGAGTTAGTCAGAAGCTCTCAGCTCCATCAAAATCACACATGACATTGCTCCAGTGCCTCTTAATATTGACTGGGTAGTTCATATGATAAAAGCAGCGTGTTTTGGAGGAGACTTCCAGAGCTGAGTGACTCTTCCTTCAGCATCAGTTACATTCTTTCCAGAAAGGCTTCCTGCCTGGAGTAGCATTACTCCTCCGCTGGAAATTTTTTAAAAGGATGTTCTCAGGTCTGTTTATTTTTTATGGGCTTGGATGCGGTCACTGAGATCCTGTGAGATCAGACGAATGGAATGAAAGTGGCCACAGATGACACTTGAGCTATTTCCACAGCTGGATGCACACCAGCCAGAGTAGGCGGTCCTCTGCAGATGAATTAGTTCGTTGAAGTACATGATACAAAACATCTGTTACAATGAGAACAAACAAAAACAATGTGCCTTTGAAGACTGCGATTTGTTGGGAGCTGCTTGCAAGGGTGCTGAATGAGGCAATTGTCAGCAAGGAAACATTTTCAAGCTTGCCCTTGCATGAACTAAAGCAAAACTACACAGTAAAAATATCTAAATTCAATCAAGCAGGAGACCTGCTTTTCCCAAATTTTGTTACTCTGATTCCTGGTCTGGCAACGGGGAGGGAGAGAGCCCTTCTCTACCAAATGTTTTTTATACCCTAAACCACTTTTAATACAATGGTATCATTCCAGCTGAGTTGCTGTAAAAACTTAGAAGCTACATTGGTACAATAACTGTTATTCTGTCAGTCCTTCCCCACACTGCTTTATTACCAGCTGTCTTGAAGTGCAATAGACGTTTTTCATTGTGACTGCCACCTGATGACAAATAAAACCTTCAAAATGGTTTTGCTCTGAGTAGCTCACAGCTCCTAGCCAGAAGTAGACCTTTCACGTCACCTAAATGAGCAGAAGCGATCCAAACGCTCCCACCCCATTTTCCTCTTAGGAGGCAGTTACTTTTGGCTGCCTTTGATTTTTTTCTCGCAGTTAAGCTGATGAGGAAGTAGGAATACTAGATGTTTCTGGAGGAAACAAACACGCTGTGTGTTTAAAGGCTGAAAACAGATCAGTCAAAGCCAGGTGTTTATTGGTTATTACAGGGCAGTATTGTTCTCGTAGACAGTTTAAAGAAAATGCAATATTCCTAACACAGTATTTTAGCCACGGTGAGTATGAATTGCATGCAGGTACATACCAAAGGACCAGGTTGTTTGGTTTTTTTTCTAAAGCAAGGATGCTAACTAGGACACAGATTTGCTAGATGAGAACCGTATCCTATACGCATAATAGGAAAAGGCCGCACTACCAAAGCCTGCTGCCAAGGAGGGTTGGTGGCCAGTCTGTGTATGCACATGAGGTAGACAATAGCAGTAAAAGAAATAGATAGAAGTTAGTTCTTTAGATCAAGTAAGTATTAGGGATATGTGATTTTGGACCTGGAGATCCTGTAGTTCTTTCCCTACTGACGGCCCGCTGTATCTACACAAAGCAGCTACATATTTTTTAAAGGCTCAACAACTGAAACAGGAGCTCCCGTGGGTCTCAGGGTGTCAGATGGGCCACTGGGAGAGGGCGTCTTTCCTGGCTTTGCATCTGCGATCCAGTGGCGGGTGTCAGGAAAGGTGAGAAGCTGCTGAGGAAGCAAAGCTAAACAAGATTCTTGTTTAGTTCAATTGATTCTAGTTTATGCTTTCCTGATGAGCAGGGTGTCTGATTGTATATGTAGTCATGGTTTATTATAGCTGTACAAGACAATTATGTTAATCTTACTTTTATTTCCTAATATTCTTTGATCTCATACACATCAAAGATGTAAAATTTTAGTCTTGTTGGTAATTAGCTAGAAAGCAAATATGTTGTCTGTCAGTATAGAGGATACAAAGCACAAGAAATTGTCCTGGGGGAGTCTAGATTCTGGTCTAATTTTTTTTCTCCTCATCAGATTTTTATTTCCCTTTCATCAGTTGCCTCAGCCATTAAATAAATGTACTGGAAGTAAACCTTGCCATTGTGAAATTCATTCAGCTTTTTAAACCACCTAGTCACTCAGTATGGATCCTCAATTGAGGAAAAGCAGTTTGGTACATCAAACAAAAATGTACATCAATGTTTCCCAAACTTGCAACAACCCCTTGCGGTCTGTATTGACAAAGGTTTCACGCTTGCTTGCTGTTAGTTTTAAGCAGACCAGAGCTAATGCTGTGCACAGTTCTGATTTGTTTCACCCATTATGGTCCAAAGGCTTTGATTCCTAACTTGTGATTAGTGCTCTGGTCAAGAACAGCAAATGAGTATATGCTAAATTATTTGGCTCTGCAGTTGCTCTTCAAAGCGGTCTTTCTGGAAAGAGAAAACACACAGGGATTATTTTACAATTTCTGCAGTGAATCTCTGTATCAGTACGTTATGCCTACAGCTGGTGGATTTATACATTGCAATTTATTCTGGGGATTGACCCCTCCCCCACTTTTGTTCATGAATTGCAAAGAGATCATTATCTTCATAAATTTGTTTACTGTCCAAAACTTTCGTATGAATAATTTATGGAAACATTTCAGCCTAAGGATTGTTCTCAGTGCGCATAACAAGTATTTATTAGATGGTTTCATACTGGAAGTTGTTATTAGACTTGCTGCCTTCCTCTTCCCAGGTTGGTTGTCCTTATCTTTATTAATCACTTCAGCTTCTAGACAAGACGACTGTCTTGCCATAAAATAAGATTTTGTTACTTGATTAAAGAAGTCTGCAGGCAGCCATAGGCTGCCTGTATGGCAAGTACTGCAGAAAATAGAAATAACACAAAATTTAAAATTGGGTTGGTGAAAAAAAAAAAATCACTGAATTACAGTCTGAATCTGAAAACAAGAGCGAAATCATATCTGCTTGGGATAATTAATTAATTACAATCTGTCTGTGGTATAAAAATCTATCGGATACCTGCATAGTAATGTACAGTTTGGTGTCTGTCTCTGAGGATTAAAACAATGTGAAATGGTAGCATTCAAGTTGGTGACAAAACTCTAATTGATTTCAGTAGGGGCAGAATTTCAGGCCAAATTTTTCAAATTCACTAAACTAAGATCTGTACGTTACTGTGATTGTTGGATTATGGACATTTTAACCATTGAAATTGCGAACAGCTTCTGCTAAAAATTTGTCCTCATCTAGTTCCAATTTTATGCTTCATGCTCATGCATTTCTGCATCACTTCCCCGCCTTTATAATCATTTGCAGTGAAACAGGGCTGAAACACCACAAAACAGGGTCCTCCATGATACTGCAGTTCCTCGATAGTAGAAATCGTACCAGAAAACACCACAAGAAATACTACCAGAAAACCATTTCATGTACTTTTCAGTCCCACAAATGGATTTTCTGTGTGCCTGGAAAAGCCACTGCAGAACAGAAATATGGCTGCCAAGAGGCTGGTCTCTACTGGAGTTTATCGGAACATCTGCTATTAGTTATGTTATGTCTTTTGATGTCAAAGACAAAACAAGGATTTGTTTGGTTTTTGGAGGAAGGGGGTTCACATGGAATGAAGATTCACAAGCATGCAGTGCACAGAGTCCAGCCCTCGAGTCCCCATCACTCTGGAATTAATTAGAGCGCTCTTTTTTCTATCCACACAGCTCTCAAGAAAAGATGGGAGTATTACCCATTTGCCTATCATCTCGTTCCTATTTATCTTCCTTTGGATGTTTCTTGTTTCTTTTTCCTCTGAGGCTACCCTTTGCCTCTGGCTAGGACTGACAAGACTATTACATATATAGCACTCTGTGAATAATAAAACTTGGCTTTGTGGGCAGAATCAAGTAATAACTCTGAAACTTGTCTTGAAGTGAAAATGTGCAGAGGGAGAGGGTAGTGACATGGAAAAAGTTGTGAAAATGTTGTTTTGACTCCACTCCAGGAGAGAACTTAGGGAGTGAGGAGAGGGTGAGAAGAAGAACAAAGGCAAAATATCTATAATCTTTCTGTTTTCATTTCTGGGTTATTGAACTAATTTTAAGCTTTTTTTCTTTCAAATTTAGATAAATGCTGAAATGACGTGTCATTTTGAAATATGGTGGAAACACTGCATTTTGACAGCTCCAATTTTTTTCATTCTTTTGGTCACAATTATGTGCCAAGTGTGACCTGAATTCACAGGATGTTTTATTCTCCCTCAAAGTGTTTTTTCCAAATAATTTACTGTTCATCTTAATAATATGTGTATACCATCCAGCTGGCCTTTTTTTCTCTAGCTTATACTATGATTTATTCTTCCAAAGCATAGATACCTTCTTACCTTCCTGTAAAAGACATCTCCCTGAGCTCATGGTAGACTCAGATGCCCAATCTCTGCTTCCCAGAGGGCTGATCACCCAGTTTGGGTCAAAGACTCGCTCTGGTACATTTACCGCAGTAGTGGGCCACCACCTTATTCTTCCCTGGCTGCCAAACAAGGCGCTCGACGTTGTCTGAGACATTTTCACAGCAGTATTTGGTAGTAGGCAGTTCCTAGTCAGCTGCCTTGTAGCCTGAAGAACTGACTTCTGTTGGCGTGTAAATGTAAGGTTTAGAAAAAGACCTTGACAATTCTTGAACTGCTCTTTCTTGGCTCATCCTTAGGACCTCTGAAATTAGTGTTGACCACAATTGTAGTTTGATTGCTAGATGCCAGAGAAAATAGAACAGACAAAGATTTTTTTCCGGAGAAAACCAAGCATCTCTACAACATTCAAATAGCTAAAAGATACTCAGGAAAGCAGCCCAGAGAAATATCTTTGACTTCAACCTAAAATTCTGCAGATCTGACTGCTGTGCATTCACATGGGCTTGTATACAGTGACTGGTAGGAAATGGTGGTGCACCAAAAAGCTGTAATAAATCAGAGCTTTTTATAGAGATGTTTCCATACAGATGTTTTTATAGAGATGTATCCCTACAGCATGTGTGGATAAATGTGAATCAGAGAGACTTACCTCATTTAGTCCAATAAATGCATTCACATTAGAAAACTGAGGTAGCAAACTTGAACTTCATTTGCCCATGTTGCTTTGGCTACTTTTTTTGCCTACTTTGGTTTATGACAAAGGGCACCACTCGAGCAGGCAGCCTGATTCTGAGAAATGCAGAACTCTCTGCATTCATCTGCTTATGCAAAAATTGACTACTGTTTTGAGGTAGGTTGAAATGGATTATAATTTGAAGCAAATAGCAAGAGATTTCCATCTATCAATGCAGAGAGAGGTAATAATACAGTGTTTGGTCATTCTAGGCATTACTGTAACTGGGGAGCTGAAAAAGTACTTTTTTATCTGCTTTCTGCCTTCACCGTAATTCCTCTGAAAATGGTAGTGTGATGGGATGGATGTGGTCCATTCGCTAATGTGGAAAATGGTCTCTTTGGGGATCAGTCTTCTGTTGTTAACAACCTTCTGCTAAAACAGAGTGCCCTGAGAAGACACAGTAGCGATAGGCTGCTGGTGATGAACACCCTCCGTAAACCGGGCAGCGTGTGGGGCAGTAACGGTACAAGCCTCTCCCCTCTGTGCCATCAGTGCTCTTCACCTTGGAGTTCACCTGTGGGGATGCAGTTGTTGGGATGCATCCCCCCACCTTTCGCAATCCTTGGGAAGGCTGTTGGACATCACCAGTTGCAGTAATATATTTTGGTGATGGAGAGTTTCTCTGTGGGTAGCTGGTGCTTGGACATAACTGAACAGCTGTAGCTTGATAACGACTTTCAGTCCCAGCAATGACCGAACCTGGTGACCCAGCATTGAGACTCCCTATTCTATTACCAGTCCTGCGAGCCACTCTGTTCCCACCATGTACTTTCAACATGTTTAACGTGTTACAGCTGTGCTCTCTGCTATACAATAGTTAAGAGCTCTGCCAGCATTTTCAGTATGAACTCATATTTTAAGGATAATAACTCAGCTGTAAAAATGTGCTCCAGGCTGAAACTTTATAAGGAAGATCTCAGCCCAAGAGTGACTTTATCTGGACAAAAAAAGGCAAAATATATCAATTTAGTCATTCTTAATCAGTACAGATATATTAAAAAGAAAATAAGTAATCCTTGCCGGATCGGTTATTTACTTTTTCTTCTGTTTAGCTTAATAATAGCCAAAATCTACACCTTCTTGAACTTTTCACGTCTGCTTTTTAGACTAGCTGGACCACATGCACAATGAAGTTTTACTCACAAGGGTCAGTTTTAAAGTGCTTTTGCTCAATATTTTCATCTTCTTTCAAGAGACAATAAAGCGTGGAGCAAAGTAGACTTTAGCTAGCCATTTTCTATTATTTACTTCAAATCTGCTCAGCATGGATCAAGAGGTAAAAAAGTTTCCTTTTCTTGATTAGTTTGGACGGGAGTGTGTGATCAAAACCACCTGTTCTCTTCGGGCCTGCAGTGGTGATGACCCAGGCTGTACACCAGTCTGAACGCTTGTGGACTTGGGAAAGTTCAGATGTAGAACCAGACCCGTCCCAGAACACTGATAACAGACCAGCTCCTGAGTCCTCTATATATCACACAGCTTGTAAAGCACTTAGAGGTCTTTGATAGAAGGGAGACTTACTCTAATACACAGGCTGGTTTCACTGAAAGTACCCTAAAGTAAACAGGAACTTAAAGTATCACATTTTTAGTTATAAAATGTGTTCACCCTCTATAGACTCCTATTTTCTGACTGTTGACACAAAACTGAGGGCTTGAGTTTGATTTTATTTACATCAGTTGTACCTCACTGATTTAAATGTGGTTGCCTTTGAATTACCTGCTCTGTGTGCTTGCTGCTGTCAGTTTTACTGGCTTCTTCTGGTCTCATGCATCAGAGATGCACGAGATGTAATTTCTTACGAAATTTCTTACGAAAGACGTAAATCCATACGTAAGAAGATTTTTGCAGCCACAGTTTCTCCAGATTGTGCCTATATTATGGCAATGGAAAGCTTCACAGATGTCACTGAGGGCATCATCCAAGAATGGTGGAGTCGTCCAGGTGCAGCAAAAGCCACATGTTGGTGGCAGTTGGCTTGTACAGAGTCAAGTCCAAGCAGCAATTGGTATGGTTAGAGTCAGAGAAACCAGAGTTAAAATTTGTAAAGGCACAAGTGCGGTATAGGCTCACGTTGCTTTTAATGACAGAATGTAAGGTAAGAAGGCATTATTGAAAATTTGTGCCTCCGTCTTGGTTTTGAGGTCTGTCACAAAGCCGGCACTGCCAGGTAACCAGTTTTAACCAGTGAAGGGACAAACCCCGATACAGAACGGAGTGGATTTCACCCATAGCCTCCCCTGAGGGATTCTGAGTCCAGAAAATGAAATGCAGTTTGGGATCTGGGGCAGGGCATTTAAGCTCTGAAAACTTGTGGTTTTAAATGAGAGGAAAGGCAGGGCTGGAATATTTTTTTTTCTTTTGCTGCGTGAGAAAGGGCTTTGTTTAACATAACAGATTACAAATCTAACAGAACATGACAGAGATACAGATTTCTGTATTTGTCCTCTCTAGTAAGAAGACATTTCTAGATTTCAAGATCAGAATGAACTGCTGTGATTTAGAACTGAATTGATACATAACATGAACTGTAGCTTAGTACAGGATTTCCCCCATCTACCAACTTCAACTCTAAAATCTATTATTGAACAGAAGCATATCTTGAGAAAAACATTGTTACCCACTCAGGGTTTCATTCCCAGCATCTTCTGCTATCTATCTTTCCTAATACCTAGGATAGGAAGGAACTCTGAGAAAATGACGTAGATATTACTACCTCTCATGAGCCTTCCAGAACTTAAAATTATTAAAATTCAGAAAATGGGATGGGGAGGGAAAAGACATAATTTTCTCACCACCCACACCTTTAATCTTCCTTTGTGCAGGAGCTGCACAAAAAGGAGCTTAGACATAGGCAGCAGATGACAGTGCTCCACAGTGTGCTCTCATGGAGGATGGATATGGGTTTTGTAGCTGAATTTGAAAGTGATGCAGCAACATCAGCCTCAGCATTTCATGGTGACTCTCTACCTGCCCCATGCAGCTGGATAGCTGGATTACACAGCAGCTTCTGCATCAGCATTGCTCTGAGACTGCAGCTTAGATTTGGGCCTGACTTAGATTTGGGAGTTAGCTCTGAACTGCTCAAGAGTTACCTTTGGCTTGACATTGCAAGGGCCACCATGCAGTCCATGAGCAACTCTGTGAATCATTCTCAGTTATATTGACCATCACCAGTAAATTCTGACTTGCAAGAGCCTATCTGATCTTGGAGTTGCAGGGAGACATTCTGATATCTACCCATCTGTCACGGTTTGGGATGGGTTGGCCAATGACAAGATGACAGATGCTTTCCCCCACCTCTTACTCCAAGGAGAGGAAGAAGAGAGCTAAAGAGATGTATGAGTTTAGAAAAAACTAAACTACTTTAATGAAATATTAATAATAAAATAAAAAATGAAATAATGAAATAGATACAATATAAATAAATATATACAAAACTGGATCAAGTTCCTAGGAAGATGTCACTGTCAGGCACTGGGAAAGTTCCAGACCGGACTCAGTGACAAATGGGAACTGGAACACACTGACTGGGATCAAAAGGCAGATGAGCTGACGGGGTCCTCCTCAGGCATTGGTCGTGAATGAAAAAGAGCCACTGAAGAAGCAGTCCATTGAAGAAAAGCCCTCAGAGAAGAACCCACTTGAAAAGAACCAAAGAAGAGCCAACCTGATCCCTTTGCTCCCTCAGCTGTTACACTGACCATGGCGGATGGGCTGGAACACCCGATTGGTCAGTTTGGGTCACCTGAACCTGTCCACGCCTCCCCACAGGTGCAGCCCCTCCATGGGGTAAAGAACCCAGTTGGTGACCCTGGGTGCCACAGCAACGGGTGTGAGTGGGAGCCTCTCACGGAACAGAGAGCTGGCTCTGCTTCACCCCAAACCAGGACACCGTCCCATGACCATTCTTCCCATTGTCCTCTCAACAGTTAGGGATCTCACAGAGGAGCACTCTGCTGTCTGCACTCTGGCACCTCAATATGCCTCCTTGGTGCTTCATTCGGTGATACCACCTCACTTTCTGAAAGCTGAAGATATTTCCATCTACAACTCCATACAGTTAGGTCCTTATAGTGTTGTGGAGCTGACACCATGCGCAGTCATACCGTTGCCTCTGGCTGTGGTTGCCTCTGGATGTTTTTTGTCATCTTACCTCTGGTGGATACATACGGTTATATTACCCACCTGCTTTTCTGTTGGTTATTTTTTCACTTCTTGGTAGCCAGTTCCTAGCATTTCTGATGTCTACCAGTGTCAGTGTTTGTCCGTCTAATGAGTGAATCTTTTCTTCCAGCACAGCCGCTGGATTGCAGCTCACACAGCATGAGTTCCTCCTGGTTTCGGGCAGGAAATGAAACACAGCACATCTGTTACAGATCACAGCTGCTGTCCTGTCACTGGCAGTTGCAGTGTCAAGGCTAGAAGTGCACGTAGAAGAAATGTCACAGACAGTTCCTTCCCAAACCCAGTTAGCCGCTCTCTGTGCCTGGCAAATGACCTACGTACTAAATCTCGCCAGAAAAGCAGAGATCAACAGCGCAGTGTCTCAGACATTTGGTCTGATCAAATGTCTGTTGTCATGACTTCATGGAGACACACAGACAGGCAGGGCTGCCTCACCTTGCCTGGAAGGCATAAGACCCAGGGAGAGCAAAGGTCCTACCACATTAAACACGCCATACATGCTCTCATGACGCCAACCTGCTCTGCTCCTCTACATCCAAACACGAGCTCTGGAGGCAAAGCTTGCTGTTAGGCATTTGTCTCTTATTTTGAACATATTTCCCTGAATGAAATAAAATAACTAAGTGTTTTCAGCCAGTAACAGAAGCTCTTATTGTTTATTAAATGGTGCTCATAAGTAAGAAGTCTAAAAACCTCTCACTGTTGCTTTTAGTTACTTTTGTAATAATAAATCCTGGACTGGGAGTTTCAAACATAAAAAAAAAAAAATATCCACATCTTGATAAAAAAGTGTGGCCTGAGTGGGTTTAATAGAAATGGCAAGATCAATTGTCTTTCCGTACCCTAATATAAGTGTGTATATATGTATATACATGTAAGGCCATAGAATTGAGGATGCAAATATGGCATCCTTTTTGAAAGTTTCATTTGAACCCAGTGAGGTAGGGAAGTGAAAATTTAGGCTAAAAACTGGTGTTGACTAATATTTGAGTTGTGCCATTTAATAATTTCCATTTTGCACCTTGTTAGAACTAGGATGTGCCATCAAGTCAATTTTCACGCCTGGTTTTAGGCATGAAGGGAGGGAACACAGCAGAACTGTTTGGAGAGGAAATATTATTTGGCTTTAGCTTTAATAGTTCAAACTCCATTCTAATGCTAAGAAAAACTAGTCCACAGGAAAGAGACTCCTGATTCCTATTTATTAGGATGGCACATCATCCACTGGAGACAGTGGATGAAGGAATTAGTCCACATCAGAAAACATGTATAAGAACATAAAAAGAATGGAATTGCCAAGCACAACACTTTAGCATGCGTCTCATACTGATTAGGTATAGATCAGGAGTTCTGTGCAGGAAATAAAGATTTGTTTTCACTAATAGTGTCGAGGTTTCAGAATCTGTGCTTATTTTGATATGGAAGGGAAAGACCTTTGGATATTTTTTGTGAAATCTGATAGTGGGTAGGGCAGGAGAAGATTTGTTTTATATAGTCCAGTGGTTATGTCCCAGGCAAATCACAGCCTCCGTGTTTCCTCTTTGTCTTCTGGGGATGTGGACATTGTGAGGATGCTTTTGTTAGCGATGGCTGTTCTTGACAGAGCAAAAGCACTGTTAGGTGGATTGGATATATAAAGCCAGCTTACAGCCAAGTGCTCTTATAAACTGAAGGGTAAGAAGAAAACCAAATAAATGTGATTTCTTGTTCCCCTCTAGAATATGTCAGAAGAGGGAGCAAGAGAGCGAGAGCTGTCTGTGGCCTGTCCGCCTTCTCCAGCACTTACTGGGACAAATGCCCCGCTGCAACAGGTCATTTCCTAACTGCTGTGGGCTCCTTCCTGTTAGCAGGCCCCAGCAAAACTACTGCCATTTATTCAGGCACATAATACCAGTAATTTTATTTTATTCCTGGGGCAAGTTGGAGAGGGGTATGAAAATTACTGTTTCTGTCACAGCCTAGAGAGAGCACGTGGGCTTGTGATCCAGCCTGCGTGTGCAGACAGTAAGGGCAAAGACGTAGCATGGGGCTCTCAAACTCTGCTTCAGAGTCCCTGTAGCAATTCAGGTATATTTTCCCTTCATAAATATTGTCCTTTTGTTCAGTGGCTTTTCTCTTGAGATCTTATTTTGGGTGGAAAGATTTAAGTCACCACACAAAAGTCACTTTAGGCACTGAGTGACACAGGCAACTTTTTGTTTGCAACAGAAATGCTATCCCTTTCATTTTTTTTTAAGTCCTTTTAGGTTAACAGACAGCAGTATGCTATGAAACTTGCTATTTTTCAACGCTGGTAGGTGCATAAACTACTGACATAATATCACAATGGTACTCCCTGATGTAATACATTTATTAACTGGTACCAGTATAATTGTGGGTATTGCTTTATTTGTGCACACAGTTGCTGATATAAAATTCTTTCTATTGCATCGGCTGTGTTTTCTTTATATCTTGATGTTCCCATTTCTATATCCTTTTAATCTGCATTTATACGTGTAGGCTAGTAACTGTGTATTATCAAAAGCTGTATTTCAAAACAGGAGACAGGACATATAGTTAAAGGCAAGAAGGACAAAGGGAAAGAAACCATCAAAAACCTTAGCTGTTGTAGGAAAGGTGGTGCATACACAAGGGTCACCTTTTTTCTTTATTTACCACACTATATTTGGATTCTTAATCCTTTAAGACCAGTTACTTCTGGGTAGTAACTCACTTGGACCTATGACGTATACTTTCAGATGAGGAAAGAATCTCACAAACATACAGGAAAAAAATGAGAAAGGGAAATCAAACCTCTCCAAGGAGATTCAACTAAGGTATGAAGGTGATGCCAGATGAGAATTTGAATTTATGCCCAGGATTTGAGATTTTACAATACTAAGGTGTGGTTTAGTACTTGCCACAGAAGCAGGACTCAGAGTTGGTGAAGGTCTGTTTCAGGGTTTGCCCATTCCAAAGGTAAAGCTGCTTTAATTTAATGCAGCGTTTGGGCTTCCTGCGTAGTTTACCCCATTTTTAGCAAGCTTTTAAATTCAACAGTGTAATGAAATGAAACCAAATCCTAAGATTTGCAGAATATACATTATTAGCTGATGTTTGCTGATCTTCACCATACTAAAATCAAAATTTAATCTCTGATCAGATAGTAAATGCCAAGGCAATTGGTAACTTTTCACTGAGAAAGGGAAAATAGGTTTTCTTTGATTTTGAAATATAATCAGTTTCTATGGAATGTCAACAAGTATTCCCAGCAGAGTTAATAAGAGAGAGCAGAGAGGATTTCACAGCTACCTTTGATTTTCCTACTATAGTCCTGAAAGTTTGGCCACTTACTAGCCAGTTCAGAGTACTTCACCAGGCTCACCGCTCTAACAATGGGACCCTATTTTTTCTGCTGTTTGTAAGAGGCAGCCAAAGGAGATGCGGCAAGTCAATCTAGACAGAAGAGCAAACCAATAGAAATATGGTCGTCACTTATTCAGTATGCAGAGAGAGTACATTTATCTGCAAAAAAGTATGCATGTTGGGTTTTTTCGTATTAATTCTTGATAGACATGTCTGTCTGATAAGTATAAGGAAAGTCATCCTTTCACTCAGTTTAATAAAACCTCAAGAAACAACATGTTCTCAATAACGTAAAGACGTTCACTTGGGTGTATGGTAATAACTTTTCAGATGGAATGACCTGGTGCTTATATGACTGCACAATGTGTCTGTAAACAAATTTGAAAAGTGAGTTTGCTGATGTAATGTTTATTGGCTTTACATTGGTCAGTATTTACAAAGTAGAATTTCCAAGTTTGCTTAACCTGTTAAAACTTCCTAAATAGAGAAAAAGTAAACTATAAAATAAGCAGATGCTTACTGTAGGCTTTAAAAACTATTTATTCAGCTGGTATTTGTGCCGTAAGTCCAATATCAGTATTAGAACACTGGATAACAACAGAAGCCTTTAATACAGTTCATTATTCTAGAAAGCTGGGACTAACTAATCCTTCCTCCCGCTGGCCCCCAAGTGCATCTCTCAACTGGTGAACTCTCTGTTCCTAAAGCCCTCTAATACACTCTTTATTTCTGATGTCACTTTCCCACCCTTCAAGGCATGTAAGGTGGCATGTGTCATTGCACCAACATAAGCTTTATTTCTGCTGCTGCCTTTTGGTGTTGGCAAGTACTTAAAGATAGTTTACTTAATATAATAAACAGACTGTGTTTAGTGTCCTTCCTGTGATTTCAGTTTGTTGCCATACAGGGAGCGTACAGTGTTTGTAGTTAATAAAGTCAGGCTTCTTTCTTTGCAAGGGATAGACTAGAAAAAATATTCTGAAATAAATATATTCACTTTCTTATATGAAAGGTATGTGCATAGAGATTAGAGCATTTTAAAACAGCAAGGTCTTTCAAATAAAGTGAAGAGTAATTAAAGTCTGTATGTCAATGAACTTACCTTGCGTTTATTGCAGTGTTACAAAAATCATGGATTTTCTTCTGTATTATTGATTGATTCCTTACCATTTGCCTTGTTAATTTCTTTTAAGGCCACTATAGCGTCAACAGAATTGTATGACAATTCATATGCCAAGAATATCTTGCCAAATTTAAAACTCATTATGGTAACCAGTTTCTTGCAGGAATTATAAAAAAATTAATCATACTGAGGCAACAGGGCAGTCGTAAATAATTGGCAGGCCAACTACTTGTTTTGGCAAAGACAGTGGCAAAAACCTCATCATAATTTCTTCTGCAGGTTTTTTCAACTAAGCTGGACCTTCAGTAGTATTATGCCATTTTAAGATGTCTCTCTATACAGTTTACAAACTCAGTAAAATCAGACATCAAAACGGGCGAAGATGAAAAATATGTTTGCCAGTCGCCAAGTGGATGTTTATCAGCAAATACCTATTATAGGCGGAAAAGAATCAAATTACTTTTAATATGATGGCAACATCTGATGCAAGACATTGTTGTCTTCTACAGCTAAATAAGTTGAATATGAATGGACTTGACAGCATGTATTATGAAACGCATTATGGTCTGGAGACTGGGTGTCGCCCTAACAACCAGACGATATTTCCTTAATTAAGTATAATTTTTTCCCTACGTGACACAAGAGGATTCTGCAAACTGGTGAATTAATGGTCTGGCAAATGCATGTAATTCTCTGCTCTAGGTAACTGTCAGCTTCAAACACGTTAAGCTGTCTTAGGAAAGCTGCAAATACTTGATTTGTTTTCCCAGCTTCTTTGCCTAACATATTAAACGGTGTATGTTTAGGGACTCGAATATATGTATTTTCTATTTTAAAATAATATGTTTCCTGTCTCTGAGCAATTTTTTTGTCCTTGATGTATTCTCTCTCCAGTCCATATTTTTTTAAATAGTTTATTTGCAAAACCTGTCTTGCCTACTTATTTACTGAAAGACATTTGCTATCAGATGTTTCCACTGTGTATCTGGCACTTGTGTTTGCTACGCTAAATCATAAGACTTCCTTCACCGCTGCCCCTTCTTCGTTTCCAGGTTCCTCAATTTATACACAGGAATAGCTATCAGTCTGTCACATCTGTAATCACAGCGAGTCCCTCCAACCGTACTTTTGCAATAAACATCTTTGTAAAGAAAGCTTGATATTTTAAGGCTTTGGGACATCCTAAATTAATTGCAGCCGCTACTGCTGGCAGTGCGGGGCTTCATGAAGCAGTGGTGCGGGTATGACTTTCTGCTTCCCCCATCAGACATCACAAGTGGGAGCTCACCTTCTCTGTCATGGAAAGCCCTGAGGTATTTCTCCATCTCTAAGCCAAAGGAGAAAATTGCTTGTAGAGGGAACTGAGAAACGTTTATTAGTTGACAGATTTGGTTCAAGTGTTTATGGTTTGGTACTGTAAAAGTGCTATTTTGTGGTGCGGATCATTCTGAGCGAAAAGCTTATGATTTCTTACCATAAGAAAAAGTGCAGGTGGATGTCCAACCTTGTCTGGCTGCGTGGTATCCCGAGCCACTGATTTTGAACAGACAGCAAGAACATCGTTTTCCTTGGGCATGGTGTTACTTCAGACTCTTGCGGTGCATCTACTGTGCAGGGGCTGCCAAATGGGCTGAATGAGGGTATGCCCTGCAGATTTGCTTTCAGACTGTTTCAGCAAAAGGGTAAATTTTTTTCAGCAAAAAGAGGAGCAGCATGAAAGAGAAGAATATAATGTAAGGAAGAAAGAAGGGCTTCTTGAATAGAACATTATCTCTACCGTGCTGAAAGAAATTCTGTGGTGGAAGTTTGTGACTATCTTGATTTGTAAGGACCCATGCCAACAAGGAGAAGGTTAGCACTGTGGTGGTTCCTTAGAATGCATTAATCAATGGGTTAATCTGTGTAAACCAGTGCAAACCTGTGTAAACCAGCCAAGAAAGAGGGGAGTGTTCACAGGTGTTGCAGGTTTCATACTTGCACACTGATCAGCTTGTTTTATAAGCATTTATTTGGAATCATGACAGATATTCTGTGGAGGCTAGTTTCTGTAATTTGCCACATTTCTCTAGGGACTCTTGTCAGTGCAAGAAACATAATCCATTATGTGACATAAACCAAGCGTGGATGTGTTTCATATACTGAGGGTATTACGAAATGGACTGACCAAGCTGAGCCTACCATTACTTGCATTTACCGTTGCATGCAAGTAATGAGTTTGCAGAGACTGCAGAATCTATGCTTCTCAGGTAGGATGTGCATAGACAAAATATTGCTGGAAGGTGAGAAAAAAATTGAATGGGTACTTCCCCAGAATTTTTTATTTTTGTTTATTTTTTATTTGCAACTGAAAATTTGAAATCTTCTAATCAGATCCTTGGCAATGCAGTCACATAGTTCTACATAAATGTGAGACAGACACTTAAGAACAGGTGTGCTGTGATTTCTGGAACGAGTTTATTTTAAGTTCCTGTTTGTAGGTGGATTTTGTCAGTAATCTCAATGCAAAAAATGTCAGTTTTCCTTTTTTTCAAACAAATACATCCATCCACATTTTCCATGCTTTGTAGCAGATGTTGTGATTGTTTGTGCAAATTTATAACGTATGTACACAAACATACATCGGCACAAAGCAGAGCTATTGTATCATATGAAGACATAGCTGGAAATACCTCCATATTTCACTATCTGCAAGAAAAAGAGCAGACCACAACTGTTTCTGACTGACCTTCTCTAACCAACACAGGAGTTAGCATTTTACACCATAGAACTGAAGAGAATCAACACTTCACTAAGGCATGAGGTTACCAACATGGGACCTTGGGGAGTGGGAGAGCAAAAACCAAGGAATATGAGTGGCAAAGAAGCTTTCTCCAAAGCTCCTCTGGCGTGTCGTTTGTTTCATTTTTGTTCAAAGTCTTGTTCTTGCTTTAGTTCATATGCTGTTTGTTATTAACGTCTTTGTTTTTCATGCGGAGAAGAAAAATGCTTTTAAATGCTGTGTATGTGTTTTAAATGGGTGTCACTACCAAACTCACTGTCAATAGTTAGTCTTACTTAATCAGCTATAAAATGTCATGAGTTCCTAATTGAGACTGGAAAAATCCAAGATAATTACCATAAAAGGTTGAAGATCTCAGAGACTGAAGGTTTTAGAAGTCAGAGAAAATTGGGGACATATGTGTTCTGTCTGAAGATTGTTCTATATAGGATATGGAAAAATAGAAATGACAGGCATTTTGCAATGTACAGTAGCATTCATCATAGAAAGAACATATGCATTTGTTTGTCAGAAGCAATGAAGTAAAAAATGACACTTAATTGGAACTGACATAAAATGGCCTCATTAGTAGTACAAATAATATATGTGTGGAGCTTGGTTGTCAATAGGAACACAACATATTTCTTCTGACAGATATATTAGTCTCTTTTAAGATTCATGTCAAGTTTTCAGCCAGGTTCACTCATTTAGAGAATGCTGCTTTTTTTGTTTTGGTTTGGTTTTTTAAGTGAAATGTTGAAGTGTAAATGATGTGTGTTTGTAGGGTGCTGTGATAACACCAACAATGGACCACACTATGTCAATGCAGCCAGCAAGCATGATGGGCCCCCTGACCCAACAGATGAACCACCTTTCCTTGGGCACAACAGGAACGGTAAGATCGTAGATTGTACTATTTACTTTCTACATTGCAAAACATTTATTGCTTACCGAGTTTCTCAAGGTAATTTATTACTCTTGGGTTTTCAGTGCTTCACCTTTTTGCAGTTTAATATTGTCGTGGTTTACTCTGTTTTTAATCCATGTCTAGAGATGTCTGACCCTGTCTGGGCAAACATACCAACGTGCCTTTCGTCATGACCCAAACATGATGTACTACACAAACAATATCTTCATATCTCTATGTCACGCAAACATGTATCTACAGATACATTTCTAAAACCATCATATAGTCAGCATTTGGTATTATAGAACAGAAATGACAAAGTAGTATGAGTAGTAAAACAGGAGGTCAACAAAACCTGCTCTGTATTTAGCAGGAATTATCTGTACTAATTCTCATGTAAATATGGAAGTACTCCTCCATCAATTTGGTTTTTAATCAGAAATCATTTGCTTGTCAATCTAGAAAGTTTTATGCCACTGGGAAATGGGAGTTCTGGCTTCGTGGTAGGACCCACTATTCACTTCTAAACCATAGCAGCCAGCCATACATAGTGTGCTGCAGGCTCAGAAATGTGATTTTGGGTCAAGGTCAGCTGTGTTTCCAGTATGTTATATTTAAACATGCATACTTCCACAATTATTTTCTCTTTAAGCAATGTAAGTCAGACTCAATTAGCTCTCCCAGATTCAGAGAAAGGCAAAAAATACTGTTAATAAAAGTTATTAAAACTTTCTGAAATGTTCCTAAAATACAATAGCCTACGCACAGTATGTGGTGGTTTGATATGTGAATCTGTGCGTGCTGCATGTACATGTATGTTTTTATGAAAATGAAGGCATAAACATTACACTTTTATGTCTTTACCACACATGTGCTTTACATAATAATTACATGAAAGATCTATTATGCATTTACAAACTCTTTTTTTCTATTTCACCACTGTACTATTTGGTACTAATCTATAGGAACACTGTTTTCCAACTTTGGGTTTTGAGTGGTGTTTTATTTTTTTTAAATTGAGTAAGGTACTAAATATGAGTCGCATCCTTACAAAGTTATTATACTCACTGTATTGGGTCTTCCCTTCCTCTTCCACGTCTCTTCCCTCCCTCTCCTTTTTTCTTATCTGTTGCATTTAATTCTAACTCTAGTGTCTTTTCCACCATCAAAAAAAAAAAAAACAAAACCAAACAACTGTGTTGGGATCTGAGACTTCTCTATTTATTTCTGAGGAAACTTGAATATGATGGTTCCTTGGTTATTCCTGTTATTTTAAATGTTTCGGTCAACAATCAAAAGAAGTAGGAATTACATCTCAAAGTTAATATCAGCATTTTTCCCCCTCTGAAGAGATGAAGTTGAAGGAAATACTAGGACTAGTGAGAATTTCTGTTTGTGTAATTACTGTGATTCAAAAGTGTGTTTAAAGATTAAGATAAGGAAAGGAAATGGAAAGGATAAGGAAATGGAAAATGAATTCTGGCAGCTCCTATGAATTTTTCCTTCTGTCTGTCATTTTAATTTCCATGAGTCTTACAAACATTGTCTTCTGCGCTCATTTTCTTGCAATCCTAATGCAAACTAGAAAATTCCCAGCTAATGTTCTCTTCCGACTTGAGACAACTATTACAATGCTCATAGTAACAAATCCATAATAACAAATCCATTTGGGGAGGCAGAGGAAGGACTCTGAAAGGCAGGGGGTGATCTAGTGGAAAATAATGAGATCATGAATTTATTTTACTGCAACTGAAAGTAAAGAAAATCTTTCCTTCCTTTTCCTAGCTCTTTACACAGTCTTATCTTTCAAGGTCACAGCATTCCCTGACAACTTCTTGAAATGCATTCAGAGGTATACCATATAGGTTTATGTTTACTATCTCTAAGACTCCTAACTCATTTACAGAAAACGTAAAGAGGAAGAAAGGGTAAATGATTGATGTGTGTTACACTATCCACAAGCTTTTCATAGATCTCAAATGGCACCCTATTTTATCACATACAGGATTTCTCTTTGGTAAAAACACCATCAGCGCCATATTCAGTTAAAGTCCGCGTGCACGCAGCAAAATCATGGAGCTCACTAGGAATTTCTCCTGTCAGGAACTAAAGGGAGAACTTCAGGATTTGGGTTGCCAGTAGCAGTTTTGTTGGATGTATCCATCTTGACTTGAAATTGAATCTTCCTAAAGTGTTCTGTTACAGAAAAGAAAATGTGGGGAAAATGGACAACCTATTTAGAGATATGATTTATTTAGAGATCTTTTTACTTCATTTATTCTGAAGTCTGAATTTCAGTCCAGAGAGAGGAGCATTGAGAGCATAAAGCCATGACGAATTGAACCAAGTTCAAACCATGCTACTGTGAGTATCTCAGCAGGACTAAGTTTCATGGGAGACAGAAGACATAAACTGTACATTTCTGTTACAAACATATTTTTAATTTTATCCTTAAAACTGTGCAACAGGGTGCCATAAAGAGCCACCAGCTATCTTTCAAGAAACCAGACAGAATTTTAAGCAAACATTCCAAAAAGTCACAAACAATTCTGCTCAGTGTTGGCTGTAACTCTGTCCCAATTTAATTTAAAAGCTTGCAGTATGCAAAGCAGTTTTTATTAAAAGGCTTTCATACATTCACTTCCTTAGACAAACCATTTTGCTAATTAACATAACATATTTTTCAGCCAAAATAGACCTCTGTGGTCACTTAAGTCAGAGTTGATTTCAAACCCACTTGCAAACTTGCATGATTCAGGATGAATGCTGGGTTTCTGAAACATTGCTTCAACAGAAAATCTATTCTCTGGTGAGTAAGCTAGAGAAATAGCATAAGGGCCTGTGCATGTCTTGTGGGAATTGCTCTGCCTTTTGATGCTCTCTAAAAGATTAAAATACTGTCCAGGCTGGAGCCATTCCAGAGGGGAGACCCTTCACAGAGGATCATTCTTTAGTCCTTCGGTGAGGCAAGTTACCTGAGTAAGAGGGGCCCTGCCAATTCCTGCCTCGACACCAAAAACTGGATTTGAGGTCTGATCTCTCAGCCCTGAAGCACACGTGAAAAACCCCATGGGGATTTGAGCGGCAGCTGCCTTCATCCCTGCCTGCACGTGAATGTTTAGTCACCAGGCCAGGGCGGGTATTTCTGGCTCCATGCTGGCAGCGCCGCTCAATTCCAGCTGGGAGCATCCAATTCAGCAGCCAGAACAAAGCAGTTTTCCTATAGCCACGCTCATAGCCAGCTGCCTTCCCCTTGTGCTATGGGAAACCTTCAGTTACTGGCCCCCCAAAAGAACAGAGAATTTTGTTTAGGAAACCATTTGCCATGAATAGAAGCAAGAAGTTTTCTTTCTCTCCAAAACGCCCAGCAAATGCGTATTTTAGTTTTTTGGGTTTTTTTTTAACATTTTTATTTCTTATCTATTATTGAATAGACTGCATAAAATCAGACATCTCTGCTATATGCTAAGCACTCCTTAATCAAGAGGGTGCACTAAGGCTATCAAGATGCCAGGCCAAGTGAAAAGCTGCAAATCCATCTTTACTTGATTTCACTGCCCACTTCATGAAAACATACAGCTGCAGCAAATATTCCAGGCCAAAGGATGGTATACAGCACCCGGGAAAGAGGGGAGGTAATGGTCTGCAGTTTGCGGCAACTCAGCCTTATGTTCCTGTGCTGTGAAAGGATTTTGTACAGCATTTGCATCTCCCAGTTACTGTGCTTTGTGCTTCATCCACCAAGATCATAATTCCTTTCTGCCTTTATGAAAATCAAATTGATTTCTGCCAGTGAAAACACAGTTTACATTACTGATGAATTGAGAGGCAAGCATACTGCTCTGATCACCTCCCAAATCTGCCTGAAATCTGTAGTTAAGCAGAGAATCTGCCAAGGGGCGATTTCTGCCTTATTTATGTGAATTTTTCATACAAATGTCTCACTCAAAAAGAGCAGAAAGCATTTACATGGGTGGGCTGGCTGTGGGCAAATATGTAAAGAAAACCTAAGCTTAAATTATGTCAAGATTACAGCAAAAAAGTGATAACTGAATATTCTGATTAAGGCTGACAGTCCAGGCTCAACTTCTACAATTGTATTAAAACAAAATTTTAATGCCAGGAGGCATAATACGAAGACAGACAATAGGTTTTAACCTTGAAATTTTTCTTTTGTTTACAAGTTTATTATTATTTAGTACAGTAAGTCTTGCTTTCCTATGTAATATTCATCTACAATTAGTTCTGCTATTAAAAAAGGTACCATAAAGGAAGAAGAGAGCAAGCAAGTCTGTATGGATAGCATTGGAAGAGAGTAGCATTAGTGTGTGTTTAATAATGTATGGAGGCTGGAATTGTTCCATCATCAGCCTGTCATTCAAAATGTTTCCGATGCAGCCATTGATCTGACATCTGTTTCGTGGTTTAATAAAGTTGTGATTGATGGCCTGAGTGGATATGATACAAAAACCTTTAGAAATATAAAAACTGAGCAGTCTGATCGCTGCTTTCAGTCCCTGTTGCTCAGCTCCCTTTTACTGCAGCACTGCCACGTTTGGCCATCAGCAGCAGTAATCTGCCTCTTCAGTGGGAAGAAGATTTGCGCTATTCTTTCTCCTCTGCTGCTCATTCCTGAACGAAATTTTCTGCTCTGCACTTTCTCGGTCCGGGTTTCTCTCCCCTCCCTGCTGTTAGCTTCCATTTCAGACACCGCTTGGGTTCCAGTTTCATCCAACAGATTGAGGCAGCCTTTGTTAGTCCTCATTGGCAGAGGGGTAACTCCAGCTTTTGCTCCCTCTCTTTCGGAGCTGCCTTACCATAGGCTTGTTTCATCTTAAGCCTCTGAGGCCCACACCAATGGGAGAGCGAGTAGAAGCCAGATTTTTTACTAAAACTGCTAGCTCAACTGTGCTGCTTAATTGTTCTTCACGCTTGCAGACTGTTCACTCTGCTTGCAGTTTCTAATTTAGAAACGCAATGGGCAACTTACAAAATAAGCACTCTATTGCACTTTTTAAATAAACTCAAAAAAAAAAACACCCTAAAAAAAATTGTTTCATTGTTCCGGATACCTCTATATTAAAGATGCAGTCAGGTAGAAGAACTGCATTGACATAATGTGGGATTCTGTTGAAACTGCAAACCACCTTAACTCAGCCTTCCTGGTTTGTAATATCACCAGAAATCTCTCAATGGAATAACAGGCTTGTTATGTGGGTACATCAGTCTTATCTTTCGCTTTGTTAGTTCTTTTTGTTGCCAGCAGAGCTTGATGATATCTCCAGAACTCTTCAATGGAACAACAAGCTTGTTATAAGTTTTTTATCTTTTATTTCCTTTGGATACTCCATGGTCACCAGTGGTTTAAAATGTCACCTAACGGCCTCAGCAGAATAACTGCTTTGTTAGATAGGGTTGTTTTTTTCCTGTTTAATCTGCAATTCTATTTGCACATATTACAGCTACATGGAGCTGAAACATCATCGCATTCCCCTGGTGTTCAGATCCTTGTTACAAAAAGCACTCTCTGTTATTCTAATTGTATGTCGCAAGGCCCCCAGAGAGTTACAGGAGCAAAGCTTCTTTGCAGTCTTGTGCCTTTCATGTTATCAGGTGTTAATCTTGAAGTTCTTTTATTTTATTTATTGACTGACTGTTTCGGTTACTTTTTGTGTGGAAAATATAGGACTGACCGAATTACAAATGAAATTAGCATAGTTCAGGCTGAAACTAAGATCATCCTTGTGCATTTACTCAGCCAAACTCCAGGGCAAATGCAAGTGACTAACGGCATTGAGCTGTTTGGGGCAGGAGATCCATTTAAGGAGAAATTATTCCGGTTGGAAAGGGAAGAACAGCATAAGCTCTGTCGAGATTTATAAAAAACAAATAATTCCTCCTGCGCCTACCTTCTGAAACAGCTGCTTGAAAGGCAGCTCCAATGCGCCCGATACATAATTTGAGATTAAAAAGGGGCACTCGGTGTAACTGAAAAACATCAAATTCCAAGCAGTCAACAAGGAACAAATAACTTTTTGATGAAGCATTTAATCAATTTGCAGAATTCACTGCCACTAAATATTATTGAGACAAATAGGTTAGCAGTCTTCAAAAAATAGATTCAGCGTTTCTATAAGGAAACATTTGCAGGTGCAACAGCAGGGTGGAAAATGTCTTGATTTGACAGTATATAGGCCGAACACCTGGTGGGGTGAACAAAGAAAGATGTGCTTTTTTCCCTTTTTGGACCATCTTCAAGTCCCAGTGACTCTTGTGAGAATTAGGCTGATCAGCCCTCGTGTAGAGGAGGCTCTTTCTAATCAGCTGTCTCGGCATGGGTTCCATGTTTGACCATAGCTTTGGTTAGATGGTATTTTTGAATGAATAGAGATTATAAAATCCCATTTCTGTAGTGTTTCCCCTTCTCTTCTGAACTCAGCTTTACTTTCCTACCATTTGTTGGCAGTGGCAAGTGTGCCTACCTTCAAAGCCACTGCATGCCTTAGGCAGAAAAGGGGGATGTAAAAGGAGAATAAACTCAGATGGAGGGAATTCCATTTTCAGTTCAAGCAGCCTTTCATATGAGCCCAGCATGTCAGTAGCTTTTATTCTGTGTTAAATTTTACCTTCATGTGACGCTTCCATAAATGAACAAGTACTTTTGTTGAGGACTTCTTGCTGCTCTTTGAGGTATCAGCTACTGACTCAAAGTGACATTAGCCCAGATTCCCTTTCAGAGAAGGGCTCAAACTCCCTGATTGTGCTGATAAAAAGTTACGTCAACTTAAAGCAGCAGTGATGGATCAGCAAAGCAAAAGCCATCAGCCAAAAGAGCCGTAACTAATATAACTTCATTTTCAGCATCAGACAAATGTCATTCATGTAATTAATTTGCAGCTGACTTCACGTATCTGTGAACTAGAATATTTAGAGGTTTGTTTCTCCAGTATGTTCTTACATATGGCTGCTGCAGTTCTATGTTGTGATTTCTAGAAGTGCTGCCTGGTGATACATTGAAGGACAATGGGAATGTAGTTCAAAGCCACCTCTTCCAAAGCATGTTTGTTATTTAGTGATAGCCATACACTGCATATAAAATGAACTCATTTTGCAATAGTGAATAGAAACCAAAAGCTGTAAAACTTGTAGTATCTGGCATATAGCAAGTGGTCCACAGCATATCCTCCCCTAAAAGGCTCACCTTCAATCATACTCCCAGAAATTTTTGTTCTGCGTTCAGCTCTGGGGCCCCCAACATAAGAAGGACCTGGACCTGTTGGAGCGAGTCCAGAGGAGGGCCACAAAGATGGTCAGAGGGCTGGAGCACCTCTCCTGTGAAGACAGACTGGGAGAGTTGGGGTTGTTCAGCCTGGAGAGGAGAACACTCCAGGGAGGCCTTATAGCGGCCTTCCAGTAACTAAAGGGGGTCTACAGGAAAGATGGGGAGGGACTCTTTATCAGGGGGTGTACTGATAGGACAAGGGGTAACAGTTTTAAACTGAAAAAGGGAAAATTTAGATGAGATATTGAGCAACCTGGTCTAGCGGGAGGTGTCCCTGCCCATGGCACAGGGGTTGGGACTAGATGATCTTTAAGGTCCCTTCTGACAAAACCCATTCTATGATTTTATGATATGTCTGTTAAATATGAATCAAGATTGTGAACTCATTTTGCTATCTAGTAGTAGATCATTCCCAAAAAACTTTGAATTTTAAGAGCAAAAACGTATATGTTTACACATGTTCCTGTGAAATGGTGTTAATGCCACAAATAACAGGGCAGGTTTTGGGGAAAGCAGGTTGGTTTAGTTTGATTTGGTCAGTTTTAGTGATTTGTGTAAGATTTAGCTGAAAGAGGCTCTTTATTTAACAGACAAGGAAGAAGAAAAGAGGAAAAAATAATAGGTTAAAAAGAGCTGAAAATAATTCTAGGTTTGAAACATCCTGCCACACCTACACCTGACAAACTCAATAAAAGGTGGAAAACAAAAGTACTCTAAATGTCAGGTCTGTCATCCGTATTTTCTTGATGTGTTTCTCTTTTGTGAATGCGTTTTCAATTTTGTAACCAAGATTGTATCTCTTTTCCATATTAGAAGAAAAACTTGTTTTTATTGTCCTGCCTGTGTTTCAAGTAGACTCAGGTGATTCTGAGAGAAATGATGAATATGGCTTTCCAGAGAAGTAAAGAATCCGAATTATCAGTGGTGCAGACAAAGTCTCTGGGGCCTCTGTAATCCAAGACAAGTTTGAGGACCTTAGAGAGGTCAGGAGGTTTTGCCAAACGGTGATCATGTGAAAGGCAAGAAGTGTCTCCCAGAGGTGGTGCTTCCACAGCTCTTCTCTGCCAAGGGCTGTAAAACAGTCCTGTGGTCACATCTTCATGCGCTACAAGTGCATGACAACTGAGCTTTATGCACAGCAAGAAGTCCCAAATCCTCGAAGGGGCTGTATCCTCAACAGAAAAGAACAACGTGATAAATTACATGGAAGAACGACTGGTTCTGCTAAGCACTGTTGCAGTCCGTCACGCAATATCAGTTCTGTCTAAGGTGAAGTACTTGAATTGTACCAACTTCAATCACAGATGTCATAAACTTTAGCTGAAAGAAAAGGGCATGAAGGTGATAGACAACGGTAGTTTATAACACAACGTAGGTATGTGAAGGGCATCCATGGAAAGACAGAGATAGTTGTAATGGTGCTAATAATATAGCACCATGTATTATGTACGGCGCTATAAATAAATAAGGAGCTGAAAGTAAACTAGTGTTTGAAATGAATCAGGGAAAGGTCATTGTTTGGGACATCTAGAACTCAACTGGGCCAAACACCTTAAAATCCACAGGAGGGACTTTAGACATTGACACAAAAACAGAGCAATGGTCTAATGACCTTTTTTCATCTCCAACCTCTGTTTTTCATTGCAAAGAAACATTGTTATTTCACTTCAAAACAAGTAATAATAATTTTTTTTTTTTTTTCATTTCAGTACTGAGAATTCAGGAAATTATAAAACTTTTTAAAATGTTTACTGAGCATGATGTACCGAGACTCAGAAAATTGCTGTACATCAAAATAACATTTTATTTTCAATGTCTGAAGTTTACATAGTCAAAGAGTAAACGTATGTTGCAAGTGACCATTCACAGTATTCACTTAAAAAAAATATTTGGGACCAAGAGTTAAGACTGACTCATTTCAACATGTGCTGTGTGGATTAGTAAGTATACTGCTTGCTTTTGATTTTTGTTTTTTTTTTCCAATGGGATGGGTACATTTTGCTAAGCAAAATGTTTCTGCTCTGAGCAGCAACCTTTGAATTACATTCACGGTGTTTTCCCATAGGGAAAACTTCACTTCCAGGGGCACTGGGACTTCACAGAAACACTAGATTATAGATGCCGCAGTGTTTCTGAAGGTGACACATTGCCGCATTATTGAACACACGTACAGTGGAGATGAAAGTGAATTTAATTTGAAGGATGTTCGGTATTTTTCATGTTTTGAGCACAGTGACAGAAATAATATAACTTATGTGTTGGGCAAAGGCCTGGCCCTGCAGATGCTCCCCAAAATAGTATTCCATTGAATTTCACTGGCTTTTCCCATAGCATATCCCACTGAACTTCAGTGCACGCTGCGTTTCACAGTTAATCCACAAGGCCTATCAGATGGTTGGCAAGCTAGTAGCCCAGAGGTTTAAACTTCCTCCAAGACAAATTGCCAGTGCTTTTGAGGTATCTTTCTTATTTTCATCCAGAAAGAGCAGCTTGTTCAGGGTTCACTCATTTGTGAAGCAAGGTTAAATGAAGAGCTAAAGATACAGTCTTCATACACTGTGTAAGACACTGGGATCCTGTATATACAGGCTGCAGTTCTCAAAAAAGGGTAAGCTTTGTTCAAATGATTTACAATTCCATAGGGAGCTGCTGATGGCAATAACCTCTGTGCCCTCAGATGGTATTTTATTATTTGTGAGTTATGGGCGATTCTGTGTCAGTGCTACGGCGCTGTCGAATCCTCTTGCTCCTAAAAGACTCAATTTGGGAGGAGAGTTCTGCTATAACTAATATTTACCATGAAACAGCTCAGTCAGCACATTTCATTAAACTGTAACAAGGGGTTTGAGAGCAGCTGCATCGAGTGAATTTGGGAGTTTGCTGAATTGAGTTGTTTTTCTGGAAAGGTAAATGAACTGTTGAACACGGCAGATTTCTACTGTGTGGCGGATGAGAGCTGCACCACACCGGGGTGGGTCCAGGCAGCAATCATATCTCAGAGAGGCACATCCTTTTCCAGTCCTGTGGAGGGCTGCTCTGTCCTTTGGGATTCGTTATGGCTTTCAAATGTGATAGGCACACCTGTATGCTTCTAATTTTGCCTTTTTAATTTTAGTAGTCGTAATATAGCAACAGCCAGTTTCTTAAGAGTTTATTATCTTAGTGTCCAAATTATTGTGCATTCACCAGCCGCAATTTCTTCTTTTCCTGTGCTGTGGGTTTATCTTGTGGGCATTTCCCTCAAATCAGTATAATATTTCTATGACGCAAACTGATTTCACTGATGTAAAAACTTCGTGCTGTTTGTGTTCTCTGACCTACCAGCCACAGGTGTATGCAGAGTTTACAGCATAAACCAAAGATATTACAATTTTCAAACTGACTTTGTTTTTTTTAACCACTAAGGCATCTGAGTCTTCCCTTCCTCCTGTACTGTTTACCCTGATTCTGCTCTTCTGACAACCCTTCCCACCTAAAACACCTGCACCGGGCTCAGAAATGGGCTGTATTTCGTTCTTTTTTCAATGACCGTTTTTGACAGTGCTAATCAGAGTGACAAAAATATAACAACGAGTTTAAGTGAGTATTTGGCTGTGATGGTATTCCCATGGATGATCTTGCCTGGTCTATCCACAGTGTCCAAATTAGTGCTCAGAACTTTAGTAGCCAAAGGTAATTTTCTAGCAAAAACTATTTTGTTGCCCTTCTTTTAAGATGCAGGTGCTCCTAACTAGCTATTAGTAGGACTGACTTCCTATGAAGATAAAGGACTTTTCCCAGAAACTTGAGTTTTCTGGTAATAAGTGGCTGCTTCATCAAGATGGCCATGATTTGATTTATTGTATTTTATTTTGAGGTTTTTTACTTTGATGTAAGAAAAAGGTTATATTTTTTCATTTACACTTTCTAGAAGATTGTTGTATTACACAAAGTCTATTGATAACTAGAAAATAATGCAAGTAACAACAACTTCGAATTTCCTTGATCAGTTACAGGACATAGGGAAATAGTTAACAGAAACACATTCCATTCAATGTATGGACAGTGGTTGAATAAGGAGGTTTCCTTATTTTATTTGTGTAGCTTTTGTCTGAACTGTTGAGAGCAGGAGACCACTGACCTTCCTGAAATTTCTATCCCTTGTTGAAAACTGAATATAAAAGAGTTGGAAAAATGATTGATGGAAAAATTTAAAGTAATTAACCTGCAGCAGAAGGCAAAGAAAAGAATAATACATTTCAAGGCTTGTAAATCCAGTTTTCCTTTTCATTAATTATTTTACAAATGTCATGAGCAAAATTGTATTTTCCTGTGTTTCAAAATAGAAAAATATGGCTTAAGCATCACAAGATCATCTTGAGTTTATTTTTAATATTAGGATTTTTACTTTATTGCATACACTATTGGATGTGCGTTCCAAGGAATGGTAATATATGATCACAATTACAAGTCTGGCACAGAAGTGTAAAAAAGGATTAGTGTCTCTGGCCTGTAATTATTCCGTAGAGATCTTTGCAGGCAGAGTTAGGCCCATTGCAAACTATGAAATTGCAACACTTACTGTTAGTTTGAAGCACTTCTTTTTTTAGGCGGTTCAGTTTATGTAGCTGTGGAGTTTCTGGGGAAATATTTTAACTCCATCTGTACATATCATGCAGATTTCTGCCCTAACATTTCTATATTTTTTTTCCAAAATACAAGCGATACAGCAGGCAGTCTAGAGCACTTGCTGTTTTTCCCGAACACAACAGGTCTTTTGAGAGATATCCTGAGGTAGAAAACAACTGACAAATAACAACAGCAGCACCTATATTGCATTTTGTATTCTCAAAGTGCTTTAAAAACATGAATTAAACGTTATAGCACCACTGAAATAAATAAGCAAATTATTGCAAGACCATCATTTTCCTTTGAGGAAAATGACCTCCTTATAGTGTAGTCGTTCTCATAGCATGGACAGCAGCTCTGTTCCAAACCCAGGACGGCTCAGCTGTACCACTATTGCAAGCAGGACATTTGAGGCAAAGCCCAGGCTCTCGGAGCAATGGACTGCTGTAAGATGTTCCAGTCGCGGCAGCTGAACTAATCGGCCGCTACTTCCCAGTAAGAAGAGAGTAGATTTTACCACTTCTGGTTAGATTTGGCTTTACTCCTTACCTCGTCAGGGTACCTAACATTGAAATCTATTTGCTTCTCACCAAATAATCTGTAATAATCCATTCTCTATAATAATAATGAAAAAGATTGTCAGCTGGAAGTTTGCAGTCAACTCAATATTCTAAATTCTCATGCCACAATACATCATGAATGTCGAATACATTGTGGCATCTCTATTTCCTTGAGTTCACTAGCAGTATGGACAGCTGTGTCTTGGAGGTTGTATGTAATGGTTTTAATCTCACTTTGTTTTCATCTTCACGCTCTCTGTAGTCTTTCTCATGATCCATCACAACAAGCAAAAAGTTCCGTTCCTGAGGCTAGGATGACAGTTAAGCAGATGCTGTTTCAGTTCACAATTACAATTCCTTCAAGGCTAGTAGGGGATGGACAGGCTGGCAAACCACTCCCACCACCACCCACCCCTCCATCCTATGATTAAATTCATCATCCCTGACATCAGCCGCTAAGTGAGAGGAATCTTATTCCCCTATTCAGCTTCAGGAATAGTCAGTTTTAAACTTGCTAAATGTTACCTCTGCTAATTTGTATTTTAGGAGTGAGGCTTGGGAGTTCAGTATAACGCTCATATGTCGGCAGTGATCCTTCTTTGTAAGGTGAATCATGCAAAGTCCTATGGTTTTAAAGGTGTTGATATAAATTTGTTTGGTGGAGAAATGGCCACTTTGTCATCTCTGTCATATTCTTGGATGAGAAAATCTGTCGTGCAGTTAGGACTTTCTCTATTGCAAATATTTGCACAGCACTTAATCTTTTTTGTTTAGTATAACAGGAAAGCAGTAAGGGAACATTTTGCTGATCCATGAGGCCAGTGCAAAATGAAGATGTCTGAGCTTTCCAGTCAGTCCATGTGCCAAAGTCAGAAGTCCATCAAAGAACCAGAAAGGACAACTTAGCCTAGAAATAGATACTCTGCAAGATCTTCCTGAGAAGAACAATTCTCTGGCTGGGCTGTGGCATTTAGAAGAGGCCGGGCTGGTTTTCCCAGTCCTGCTTACTTGCCTGTACAGGCTGAGCTGCATTTGTGCAGCATTTGTTCCTTTTCGCATGAGTGGAGCAGAAGGATCAGAAAAGTTCACTGAAAACTGAATTTTTTTAAATATATGCCTTTAAGGAAAGCCAAAGATGATTGAATTTCAGTTTGATAGCTGTAGATGGGCTTTCTCAGCTGTGATTTTTATTTTTTTTCCCAACACTGTATTTGGCATCCATGCCTTTTTACCAATGCCATTTAAGAGAACATGTTTTCTCAGCATTGCCTTCTGATGAAAGGAAGGGTCAAAGATGTTTTCCAAATTCACAGTCCTGGTGTTTCTTCTGATTATTCTTTTAAAGCAGACGGGGGAAAGTGTTTTGGCCTTTTCTTCTATTCCTAGATGGATATATCTGAAGCATTCCCAAGTATCTGTAAAGAAGCAGTGGTGTCCCATAGAGGAAAGCCAGATGCCCTAATACAGATTTGGGAGAGTGCACAAGACTGTCTCTCCTGCTGGTCTTATCACTTGTTACAGTTTTACCGTCACTGACAGTAATATTTCATTAATCTGTCACAGGGAATTCCATTTGAGAGGATGTAGTATGTTAGAAATTTTGTCAGTTTTAATGCTCAGCAGTGATTTATAATATTCTGTGAAATTAATATATTATTAAAAGTATGTCTACAGCTCTGACTACACATTATGACACATTCGAAGGATCTTGTCTCCTCTTAGAACACCCATCTTCAAGCTCTACTCATTTCATTTGCCATTTGGAGCATGTATCTTGTAGCATTTTCGAGCTGCGACTATGCAGCCATTGAAAAAGGAATGAAAAAAATGTCTCTGAACTTTGTATTTCAATCCGGTATCATTTTGAAAAAGTTCTATGCCATCAGAATTAAACATGTAGAAATTGCATATTGAAACATCTTATCAGATATTTCAGAGTATCCTTCTGCAAATTGAGCAGTGCATCTGTTGGTGCCTCTTTTTGTTTGATCTCGTTTATGATGAATATCTCACTGGTCTACACTTCCTTTCTTTCAGTTGAAATGGTTTTTAAGTGTGCACCACTGCAAAACTTTCCTTAAAGCCAGTCCTGACTGGGACTTTTCCATTTTCCCTTTTCGCAGCCTTGCCTTTCCTTATCTTGAATTTGCCTTTGGGCCAAGACTTAGCCACATTTTTTGAGCTGGCTGCGAAGTTTCACAACCCCCCGCTCCCTTGGCCTGGTCCCGCCCCAGGGAGGCAGAGCTCAACCTGGTGGTAGGGTAGTGCTTGTGACGGACACGGTAATACATTGCCTGGATGAGAGCTGGCAGTGCTCCGAGAAATATGACAGTACCTCTGCCCTTGATCAGGCTTCCCATTTGAAAGTTTTCATTTTGGTAATTACATCCTTCCCAGATAGTAGCCGTAGTCATTGATCACACTAATATCATTATAACTGATTCCCGTAAGTCACCTTTTAAAGATACTTTCTGTCGTTTCTTTCCCCCCTATATCTTCTTCCTCTGCAGTCACAGGATAAGACTTTTTCTGGCTACCCTTCATCTGATTGATTAGAAATGCCACATACTTCCTTTACGTATGGCCTGGTAATATACACATCACATTTCTTCCCTCGGGATCTTAATCAGAACAAGTAATGGCCTTTAGCTTTTCTCATTAGCGAAATGGAAAAGCACCGTACCCAATCCATTAGAAATACAGCATTGTAATATGAGCTTATAGAAAAATGGCTGTGTGCCAGCGGACATGGAGTGAGTTTACCTTAAAGGATTTTCAGAAAAAAAAAAAAAAAGAAAAAGTAAAAAAAAACCCTTCCCCTCACCCTTTCTGTCTGGCAAGCAAACATTTTGAGCCATAACTGATGATGCCTGTCTGTCAAGTATTTTGCTGTTGCTCCTTAAGTGCTGTTTGGACAGCTCTGCCATATACAGGGCTTTCATAAGGAGGAAATACGGGTGTTTGTACATGTATTAATGTCTTCCCCAACGCTGATTCCCTTCATGGATTATCCTCCTCATATTCCATCTCCTATCAGAATTAGAGGGAGGGGAGGAAGTTGGGAAGCTTTTGTTACGTCTTGCTTTGCTTTTAATTTTTCACAGAATGTGCTAACCTGAAAAAAATGTAACAAGAACAACCATTACGGCATACTCGTCTATCAAGTGTTTACCTGAGACTGCTGCTATGCTTTTTTTAGCCCTGTCTAAAACTATTTACAATCAGTACACTGAAAGTGAGGACAAGACTGATTAAGAGGGGGTTTTTTTCCTCACTGAAGTGAATTGCTTTTCAGTTGCCTGGACTTTATTAGCCCTAAAAAATATTAAAATTCATACACCAGCATTTGTCCAGAACTGTAAGAGGGTGTGAAAGCACAAATCCATACCGATTGGTAATTGTATATAATTTGAATGTATATGAGCTGACTCTGTCTCCTTTGGAAAGCTAGCACTGAACAAATACAAAGAACAGCCTTAGAATGCTGCTATTCCGCCAGCACTAAAACACATCTGTTTTAGTGGCCTCTTCAAGCACTGCTAATGTGATTCCTGGGAAAACAAGTACTAAGCACACCCGTAAAGCTATATTGAATAATGACTTATGGCAAATGGGTGCTTGCTTTTTTTTCCTTTTTTTTTTTTTTTATGCACCTCAAGTTTCTTAGGTCTTAAGTTGCTCACCTGTACAAAGTAAGATTCAGAGCTAAATCATCAACCTAGCGTTCTTGGTTGCCTCACATCAGCTGTGCTAATCACATTTTCCTAATAAAATAGAGCATCCTAGCACAAGGTAAAGAAAATAGTACAATGAAACAGTGTGAAAAACATGCAGTAGTCAAAAATGGGAGACATTTGAAAACTGTCCTTTTAGGACAGTTTAGGGGGAGTATTAATGAATAGATGACAAAACAGGAAGACTTAAAGCAAGGAGGGATGACTCTTTTTTTAAAAAGTATTGGGCATTTTTTTTTCCTTCTTTCATTTTCTATTTTGTTCTTTTGCTGTTTTTTTAGTTTTGGGTATCTTTCATCCCCCACCCGCTTCGTTATTTGGATGAAACACTAACAAACTGGAGAGGTTTTGTGTAATTTTTTCCACAAAGTAAGTTTAGGAGTTCAATGCTGTGAGGAACTCATTACATGGTAGTGAAGCTCATGACATGGCAATATAGTTCAGGCCACTTAGCCAGCACCCTGCTGAAAGGCAAGGTTTGTCCTTTGGTTATGCAGCCCCGGAGCTGATGTGGTTGATGTGTCTCAGAGATCCTCCCACAGCTGATAATTAACATACTTAGGGGCAGACTGTAATATTCTGACTCAGTCACACTCTATCAGTAGGGCGTTGACATTAATTTTAAGGGGACCTTTCTCCCATAAGAATTTCAAGAGTTTGTGGAAAGTGGGAAAAAGGAAGCCCTCACAAAAATGCTTACTATTCCCACCTTCCAGAGCTCTGCCATGTAAGCAAAGGTAATGATCATGTAAAAATATTTAAAGATTTTAACAGACTGCTTCATATGCTAATGAGAAGCAACATTTTGTACTGCGTTATTCTAAAACATAGTACTTTAAATGTATTGAAGTTGCCATGAGCCATTAAAGGTTAGTATTCTCTATTACCCCCACCCTTTCCAAATACGGACGTGGCTGATCCTTCTGCCCAAGTTACAGATAGAAGAGCTGGCTGAGCAACATCCATGGTTTCCAGTTTGTGGGAAATTCATCTTATGAAATTTGGTTTCATTCTGATTCATCTTTTAAAAACTCGAAACAAAACAGAAGGATTCTCCCTCGAGCCAGAAATTCCAAACGAAAATTAATTTTCGGAAACAATGGCTCACGGTGTTTCCAATACAAAATATACTCCGCACGATCCTGCAGCTGCCAACTGGTTTAAACATCCCTCTCAGTTGCTGTCCTGCTCCATGTCAGCTTTCAGGCAGCAGCTGCAAAGCGCTCCCAGGATTTCATGTTCCAGAGCAGCCTCACCATGTCCGATGCTTTGGGCAGACTTCCAGATCTGCTAATGAGTCGGCTTACAGGTCTGCTTACTGAGGACCAGATTAGTCCTGGGACCAAGTCAGAAAACCCCAGGAATGTTGCTTTGGGCAGGCAATTCAGTGGGATTGTCCTGGAAGAAAAGCTGGTCACCAGGTCAAAGACTGCCGGTTCCTGGACATGCAGGAAGAGGCAAGGACGTCCCAGAGCTTCACCCGAGACCCAGATGGAAGTGGGGCTCTCGGAGCTTGCAAACTCCCAGCTCAACCACCCCAACTCTGTCTTGAGCAACCTGGAAGCCCCGAGTGCGTGTTTTGCAGGACATTTGGCCACGCATGCCTGACAGCAGGCTGATTTTCCGTGCATCCTTAGGCATAAGGGCCCAGCATTTCCCAGAGGGAATGTGTTTCCCCCTGCCTAAGTAGGGAGAAACCATCAACACAGGAAGGCCAGCTTTTAGGGCATCCCTAGTGCCACTGTTAGCTTCCAGTGTAAGCCCCAGGAGCCACAGGCGATGTCTGCAAGGTATTTTGTGCTTACTGAATTGGCAAGTTCTCCTCCATCTCTAATTGCAGGGAACTTGCGGACAGCTGTTTGTTATGAAGTTTGGAGATGGTTTATTTTCTTTTTTCTTTCTTTTTTCTTTTTAAGCCAATGATATCCTTCATTACAGTTTACCAAATATTTTGGATTCTAGTCGTCTTTTAGAAACAAAGGACTGAACAATACCATGCTCCAGCTCCTCTTAAGAATATCCAAGGTGTACTTTGGTGGTGTAATGCTATTATCTCACTACCTTACATCTGTCAGGCATGACTGCACTTCCATGCAGGAGATGATGAAATTCCTTCTGTTTCTAGGATCATGAGAAAAAATAATATTCAGGTGATTTTCCATGTGTTTCTACTATGCCTTTTTCTTTTTTTTAGCTTGTAATTGTCCTTGCTTTCATCTGCTTCATTCTTGGACAGTTGGCCCATGAGCTGTTTGCTCTGATATCTAGCCTGAAAGAGCAAATGGAAGGTGGATATGATTGATGAGCAACTGTTATTTAACAAGTCTAAGCAGCTCTCCTGTTGTTTTAACGACAAATTCATCCATACAGTATGGACATTTGCACAGAGTAGTCTGCTTCTCTTTAAACTCTTCAAATTCATGGAGATTTAATAGCCTCTAGAAGACATGTTTACCTCTAGAAAGCAATTATTTGTTCATATAAGTGGATATGTTATTAATAATAGCTTAATGGGCTCATGTTTGAGAGTTTCACTGAGACATTTATTTATTTACTTATGTTGAAAATATTAAAATGTACAGATCAGTCTTCCTTCATCTTACTAGCAGCCATTCATCAGGGACTAATTGAAAGAATTGTATTCAGATGGAAATTCCTCAGAATTTCCAACTGAGAGGGTGCATAGGGAATTTTTATGTCAGAAGAAGCAGTTATAATTCTGCTGCATCACTCCTTTATTCTTCAGTATACAGGATCTGAAAGAAGAATATAAATGTGACAGAATCCTGTGATTACCGACCCTGGCTGACCAAGACTCATGCAGTATACTCTTTTGTTATGATAGTCACTATACCCCGAATTTATATAGGGTGCTGCAGACAGGACAGTCTGTAATAAATCATGCACTAACCCATGCTCAGAAACTTCCCCAAGAGGTCTCCTAATGTGTGTTCACAGAACAGGTACATAGAGGATGTCAGAAAAAATAAAAATGCCCCTTTTGTAGAGAAATGGATAAGAACTGAAGAATTAAGAATCTGAAGTACAACAAATCAGCAGAGTCTTGGGCTTTGTTTTAAGCATAGGAGAAGTCTTACTCTCTTGCAAATGTATCCATCAGACACGTGGCATTATTTGAATTATGCAAAAAAGCAGTTTTCAGATCTTGCGGCTATTCATGTCTGCAGTCATACATGGACAATCAGTCTACATTTCTGTAGAGCCCCCATGGATCCCTGCCTACAGTCAAGGCATTGTCACAAGGAAAACTAGTGAAAATATCATGGGCCTAGGTACATCGAAATGGACTACAGTGATCGTTGGCACCCTGAGGTCAAGTTCCATGGCCACGTATAAAGTGATAAACATAATACGAACAACTTTTTATAAAGAAGTATTCCTATAAGGAGTTTCACTTGCCTTTAATGAAAGACACGCTCAAAATGGGAACTTAATTTTCACATCCTGATGGGTTTTCCTCCATTTTCTCCCTTTTCAGACATTGGTGAGATATCTGAAAGCTATTTGAGACTTTCACCAAGCCAGCCTTTAGACTCTAAAAAGTGGTAAAAACGAATGAGCCAGTTTTTTATTTATCTGTTTCTATAGACATTCCTGGAGCGCTGTTTGCATTTACTACAGTTTTTACGAACGTGGGATTTTGTATGCGTGGTGAGAGCGTGGTGCACAGCTGTGTGTGGTGATCTGACTGTTCTCACATTTATTTACTCTACGTAGTCTTTATCTGATTAGTCCTGATCTCTCTGCTTTAGTAGCAGGCCTGAATTTCAGAAATGAAGAAAAGACCTGTTAGCTTGGAGGCAGGGGGGAGAGGGGTTAGCTCATCTGTACTGTTTCTTCTATACCTTTGTATTACTCTGATTTCCAAAGGTAGGGATTTGTGAAGGATGCTTACAACTCCTGAAGAGAAAAGGAGATTAGTTTGTAAATACAGTTCTTGAAGTTATTATTCTCTCTACCTTCATTTGACTTGTTCAGAGAATTAGGTAACATCTCATTAGGAAGGTTGAAAGGGAAGTGATAGCTGATGTTCCTAAATACATTTGTATAACTGAGCAGCAGGGAAGGAAGGTTAAATCTTGTAAAGATTTCTATTCTCTGCCTGAACAATGAGTGCAGTGGCCCAGTGATGGGATTCTGTTGAATGACAGTGCTATTCTTGATAGGGCTATGGTAATTGCGTGGTAAAATAGCATTATGTGATTGCATTCTAGGCCAGGCTGATAATTATTAGCAAAAATATTGTAATATATGCAAAAACTCCATATCTTTTATTCTCACATTCTCTAATTGGGAAAAACTAAGATTAATAACAGCCATTGAACAATTGCAGGATTGAGGTGGAAAATCAGAATGCTTCTGGGTAGCGAAAGATATTTGAAGTTTAAAGTAAAAACTGTGGCGGCTAGATATTGTATTTCATTGAACTGCCACTGGCACTGATGAACTAGATGGTCCTTTTCTCTTCCTGAGTTCCTACGTCTGCACGCCGGACTATGGGATGAGAGGACACAGCAAGGCAATGTTCTTTTCTATTGGAGAACAGGGTATTTTCAAATGAGAAGGTGGAACCAGGGACAAAAAAGCAGCAGTTTTATTCTATATTTCATTAAAGTTATAACCACTTCACAATGATTGAAGAGAGATGCAATTTTTGTTCTTTGCAGGGAAAGAGACTTGAAAGTGGGAGGGCAGGTTTCCTTCATGGAAAAAAAAAAAAAAAGATGATAAAAATGAATCCAGCCAACAGTCTCATTTCCTTCAGTTTTCCAGCAATGCAAATGTTTTCACATAATTCTGTTAGTGATGCAGTGTCTAGACTTCTCAGATGGTTTAAAAAAAACACAAACAAACCTTGGCGATAATCCTGAAAATCCTAAAAAGCTAAGTCATTATCACTGTGCTATAGCTCATGCAGTGATATGAAACCACAAATAGTCACTGACGACCAGATTCTTGAATCCATGCTCATTTAAGACACATGGGTTAGCATTTACTCACATAAGATGTCCCATTTAATCTCCCTTCATCAGGCTGCTGTGGTGTAAATGTTTACCAGAATATGCTGCAATTTGGCTCTCACCTTGACTTGAAAAGGCTCTGTGCCTTCTCAGGAGCATGGAGATTGAGGAAATAAGGAAAGCAGTCTTCAATTCTTGCAAGTGATATGCATTTATACAAACGTATGCCCTGGTTTCAGCTGGGATAATTTTCTTTCTAGTAGCTGCTGTGTTTAGGATTTAGTATGAGAATAATGTTGATAACACATATTGTTTCAGTTGTTGCTAAATAATGTTTATATTAGTCAAGGACTTCTTCAGCTTCCCATAGAAGCTGAGAGGGAGCGTAGATAGGACAAGCTGACTAGAGGAATATTCCATACCATAGGCATCATGCTCAGTATATAAATGGGGGTTGGCCAGAGGGCAGGGATCCGCGATCGCTGCTTGGGACAGGCTGAGCAACCAGTTCGCCAGGTGGTGAGAGCAACTTGTATCACTTTAATTTTGTATATTCTTTTACCATGATGATGATGATGATGATTATTTTCCTCTTCCATTACTGTTCTATTAAACTGTCTTTATCTCAACCCATGAGGTTTCCCCCACATACACTTTTCTACTTCTTCTCCCTACCCTACTGAGGGGGAGTGAGCGAGCGGTTGTGTGGTCCTACTTGCTGGCTGGGGTTAAACCACAACACAAAGCAAAACACCAGAAAGCAGCGTTTGCACATTCATTTTATAGAAGGCCTCTTCTTTAACATCCTTGCTAATTCTGAGTGAGTGTTGTTCAAGGTTTCCAAATCTCTTGCAAACTTTTATGTCTCATTTTGTAAATTCTTTCAGTTTTTCTTTATACCAGGAAACGTATTCAGCATTGATCAGGTTATCAGCTGTTGTCCTCAGTAAAATCTCAAAGTACTCATAGTGGCCAAGAGAGTTAACATACATTCAGTAGCCCCCTTCTAATCACAGCTGTGTTATTTTGTAGGCAGCTAGGCCTATAAATAGAACTGTACTTTAGGGTGGTTTCTTATGCTTTCTGTTAATGATGACCTTCAGAATTTAAACAAAGTGTGTGGCCAAAGTCTTCTGGTGGTGTAAATGAAATTGTTTGGTCTTGCAAGAGGCACTCACTCTTTCAGGCACTGTCTTGGTAACTAATAGCCTCTGCAAGAGGTATTTGCTATGTATGTCAGCTGTTAGGCACTTGCCTGACTCTGAATTAACCTAGGCCCAAGAAGGGCAGGCCAGAGGCTTACTAGGGCAACTGGATAAGTGGGCATTACCTGTACTATAGTCTCGATGTAAAAGCTCCTGCATATTTCCTGCAGGTCACTCAGCTCCACCTTTGATGGGTGAAATGTGTTGTCCTACCACAACATGTTCCTTCACTCTGCCTGGTGCAGGCAACTGCCTTCCTCTTGTTGTTTTTTCTTCTCAGTGCCTGCCATATTTATGGGTTTGGTGTTTGCTGCAGGCTCAACAGGAGTCTTGCTGGAGCCAGGCTGGGATACCCTATTGTTTGCAGATCTGTAAGAGCGGGTGGTGCTCTCTGAATTAAACATGATCCTTCTCACAGCTTCATTCTGCCCCCTCAATCCACCTCCTCATTCATTTGTTACCTCATTTCATTTAACTCTTTGTAGTCGTGGAGGCTAATATCTGAAAGGAGAGCAGAAGTGTAAGTGTGTCTCACTACTCTCATTTTCTAGCTATATATTTTTTCACATACTTAAGCAGTTTCAAAAAGGTAAAGACAAAAATCCCATTGGACAAGGTGTGAGCAGAATTCTTGATGTAGCATGTAGGCTAAATTGGTGCCCTGATAAGTGCAGTCTGAATTAAACAGTCACACATTGTAGAGGATGCAATGTACTACAATAGCGTACATCGACAGTGATGAGAACATGCATTCTGTATACTGTACGAGAAAATAATAGTTCGCAAACAAATTAAGAGCATGGTGCCACCAGCAATGTCTCTTTTTTCTTTCTGTAGTAGAAATTGTCAGCTTTTGAAGGATCAGAGTGCCAAAAAAGCTCCCTTACACCCTCCAGATCCATCATGTGTTCCTGTAGAGACACTATTCATTTTACTGTCAGAAATAAGCAGCTTCTGCTTTTAGATCCACAAAGCCTGTATAGTTGTGGAAGAACGAACAATGTTTTCTTCTGCCTTGTGCATACTTTGTTGAATGACCGATCACATTACAGCTCAAGAATCCTTAATCCTGATGGAAATATATGACAAAGAGTGGATTTGGATTTTTCAGATTCTCTTATTTCAGTGCTTACAATACTAATATTTAGCGGAATTAGCTGGGTACTGCTAAGCTGGGGCTGTGAGTCATGCTGTCTCTCTTTCACACGTACGTGTGGATAAAGAACTTTAGTGAGTGTGGTTCATGGAGAAAGTAAATCTCAGTGATCATCTTCTGACACGGATGTCTTCTTTGTTTGCCATCTGCCTGCTTCCAAGTTACGTTAGTTTCTTGAGGTAGATGGGAAGCCATGTACAGACTATGTGCATCTACAGGACCTGTGGTCCCCATGGAGCTGCATCACTATGGAGTCCCTCAGCTAAGGGATGTCCTTAGGGCAGAATCTTCATCCTGGGTAGCCCTGAGCAGGGTAGATACAAAATGTTTAACTTTTCTTCTGAATCTCACAATTTTTTTCTGAAGCTCTTTTCTACCTCCCAGTGTGGGCAGCACTCACTCCCACCCATCCAGAGCACAGTGTTTTACAAAATAGCTAGGTAAAGTGTCTGAGGGACCCAGGGAGAGACACGGACTCCAGTGGGCTCAGTGTGTGCTGGGTATGGAAGCTACTGAAAAGCAATGTTCAGGAAGCTTTCTGCTAACAACCAACTGTGAATATTCGTGACAGAAATTCAACTCTTGCATTCTCTGAAGCCATTGATGTAAGTATTGACACTGACATTGTGCCTTAGCAATGTAATCTTTAATGTATTTATCCTGTGAGATCAGAGAATTAGGATTATGTAGTCCATAAAGGAAAGAAATATATGCAATGTAATGTTAATGTAAGTTATAACAAAAATTAATCTGTCCTCTTTTTTTTTCATTATGATGTTAGTAAACAAACTAAACTAAAGCAGCTTCTCAGTGCTAGGCTTCCCATGGTGAAAACAGATCCAGGCAGGGCAGAGACTCACAACTTCATGTGGTCTCAGCTGGGACTCCCTGTGGATATGAGAGGACTTTAGACACTCAAGACCAATTGTGTATCTCTGAGAATTAAGCCCAAGTTGTCCCTTACAGTTTTGTAAGGTTTTTTACAGAAGCCTCAGTGAGAGCCTTAAGTGAGAGCCTAGAGCCTGAGAATCGGTTCCAAGCCCTGATAACATGTCTATTCGTTGACCCAGTTACTCTTTTCTGAAACGACGAGGGTGTTTTTAAATTCATAAAGATAAATACATTAAATATGTTTGGATATTCCACAGAAGGACACAATGTGTGTACCGGTAATACAGACCAGTCTGCTGCTGTGTAGTCAAGGGTCAGTTGTTAAGCAGCAATACTTCTCTGTAGGATTGAGCCTCGGCTAACTTTTATGACGATCGAATTCTTTGCCAGAACTGTGGCTTCATTTATGCCATTGGTGGAACTAATTTGGCCTACATCATTTGTTTTAAGTGTAGAACTCTAAATTATTTAACCAAAAGGTTGAACCACCATTACAGCGGACATTTAGGTGAGCAGAATATGTTATATATAGGGGAAAAGTCACATTCCTACAGTTCTTCAGGGAGTCTGGCAAGTAACTAGATGGCTTTGATCTCTAGCACTGTAAATCACCTGCTGCTTGGCTGAATTCAGTTAAAATTAATGAAAAAAATTGAACTGGAAGGGCATGGGGCAGTTGGAGCGTCTGGAAAGACCAGGGCGAGCAGGGGTTGCCCAGGGCCACCAGTCCCACTCAAGCCAACAGAGCAATTTCCCGTAGAGGTTGTGTAGCAGTGAAGAAAGCAACGTGAAGTGGTCTGGCAAGTAAGATCAGGATCTGCCTCAAGAGAAAAACAATAACAACAGAGCTAAGAAACTACGCAACTGCCAAGAGCAGTGCTTGCATAGCCAGCAAAGACACCAATTAAATCCCCGGCAGTTTCAATTGTTGTGCTACAAAAGCCAATGCCAAAGGATTTTGCAAAAAGTGGAGTGGTAGTTGAATAATTTGGGATCTGTGTATTTGATAATTCGATATCTGTGTATTAAAACTCATATGTATTTGTGTGTAAGGTAGAGGAATGGCAGACAACTGCATCTTATAAGAGTCTGACCACTGGTCTTCTGCTGAATTCAGGAAAGAACTCAGGAAGTCCAAGTTGCATGAGGCCACTTTATTCTTTAAATTAACATTTTTAATTGAAATCTATATATTTTTGTCTGAGTGAAGCTAGATGGCGTAGGTATTTAAAACCTTTGTAGGTCTTTGCAGAACTGTAAGAATGAGTGCTTCAGGTTAATGTTAAATATTGAGACATTTAAAACAATGCTACACAGCAGATGCCATTCCAACACGTGAGGGCAACATCACAAAGCAGAATGAATGAAGCGGAAGCTGCTCTGGAACACCCTGCTGTAGCATTCTCATTAGCTCCTAATCCGTAAGGCAGGAGAATAGCCCAACTGTACTGAGTACAATAGGGATAGTTCGCCTAATGTCTTTGGTGGGTTAGCATTCATAAAAAACCCTATTGAAATCAATTCTTTTTCCGAAGAACAAGGAAAAGGAGCTGCAGAAAAACATGGCTTGATACAAGCACACAGACACTGGGGACACTCCCATCTCTTTGCCCAAGTTAAGGAAAACACTGTGAATTTTAGCAAAAATATTGTAATGGTTTTCAACACAATATGCTACTTATATTGCAAGTGTACGTTCTGTGTCAACTGTGTTCCTCACTGATTTTTTTTCTATAGAAAACAATTTCATTTAAGTAATTTTTTTCTTCTACTGGAATGAAGTCTTCAGAATTTAGCTGTGGGATTCTTAAATATGCCGTTCTCATTCCCTAAGGCTTTTCTCCAGCATTGCTGCAGAGTCTGCACCCCACTATGCAATTTCATAATGCATGTCTGTGACAGGCATATCAAACCATCCAGTTAGTTTAGAATTGAGGTGAGAGAGTGCTTTAAATGTAAATTTTACTATAAACAGCGGAATAAAATCTTGCAAGCACTTCCTAGCTCTGCCAGGAAGCAAAGCTATATTTAACTCATTTTAAAATTCATCAAATACATTCTGGGCTGATTCAGATCTTCGGTGTGTCTTTGAAGATAACACGTAGTGGAAGTGTCATACAGTCACCTGTGGGATTGGGCACATTCTGAGATTCTTGTCAGTGAAGACATGCAGTTAGGACCGGATTGTCGAAAGAAAAGTACATACAGAACTGACGACTTAATATTGATACTGTACTTGAAGATTTGAACAATATCTGTTGCATTCAGTTCAAGAGCTTTTTAAGAAGTGCTGTATATAAAGAGATTAGTGCCATACCAATGGCAAAATTCACATGCACGCATGAATTTTAAAAAAGATTGTCTTGTAGTGCTTGAGAGAGACACTATCTTAGAGAAGCTAATACAAAGTTTTGCTATAATAATAATTTGCAGAAGTTTCAAAATGCATAGAAAAGATCCCTGGATATTAAGAGTAAGCCATAAGAATTTAGCTAGGGATTCTGTGTACAAAAGGAGAAACTCCCAGATAGATCTTCCTCTTCCTTTTTTTATTCTGTCTCGGATTGCACCTCCCTGCAGCTTGGAAACTTAAACTCAACTGCTGTTATTGATAGGGTTAAATATAGACTGGAATAAACCTGTCAAATTTCAAGCTTCATTTTTGTAGGTGTCATTAGATAACATCAATAAGACTCCAAAAGGTTGCTTAGACTGGTTTTATATCTGTAACCACTATATATATGCTGCTATCGTGTCTCTTTCTAAGTACAAATCACATCTCTGTAAGTGCAACTAAGAGTCTCTCAATTTTAGAAGCCATGTGAACAACCTGCATCTATCAGCAAGATGTTTGCTATTCCCTATATTCAGATATGACCTGACTTTGAAGTTCAAGATTATGATTTTTACAACTAGGTATTAAATAATCCTTAATTAAAAGAAATAATAGGCTATACACTAACAAACAAAGTCTGAACAGGAAATTGAAAGAGTGTCATGCTTCTAACATGGTTTTATGCATCTTGATTGTGGCTTTCTAATGTTCATTTGCTTTTGATTTGTTCTAGTACATGACTGCTGCTGCACCTATGCAAGGGACCTACATTCCCCAGTACACTCCTGTGCCTCCAACAGCTGTCCCTATTGAAGTAAGTTTATCTCCATCCATGAAAACGGAATGAAGAGGTAGCAGAACTATTACCCTTGCACCTGTTGTTTGAAAGGGGCCTAAAGTTACTTTATGGAATGGTGGCTGGAAGCTTCCAGCTTTTAAAATTAGGACTGCACATTTCTTTCTCCTTTTCATTTCTTTCTTCTTCCTTCTTTTTTCTCACCCCCCTCACCCTTTTTTTTTTTTTTTTTAATTATTTGCAAGGTCTTTTGTTTTGGATTTGTTTTGTTGTACAGCAGGACATGGAATAAAACGTCAGTGATTGTGACTGTTTTTTCCCCATGTACTTGGGAGGGAGATGGGAAGAGACAGGAAAACAAACCCAGCAGGCAGACCACGAACCCAAAAGAGATTCCAAGAAGAGAAGATTGCAAGAGGGTTTGATGCATTTCTTAGCAAGTATAGGTAATTGCTGAAACATTTAGCCACCAGAAAAAGTGATTGAGCAATGGAAACCTTCCTCTTGTATATACAGACGTGGAGGATGCTGCACTGACTGAGTGCTTTTCATCCTTGAGGAAGGATTTGCTCCCTCCCTCCTTGGGGCTGAGTCATGCTGATGACAGTCTAATGAGTAAGTATTTACTCAACCCTACAGACCACAAGCTGCCAGTAGAGTGTCAGCTTGGCCTCCACTTCTATGAAGCTTCATAAGGGCCGCTGAGCACAGCGAGAGGAGGGAGCCTTGGCATCCTCTTCCCTGTGTGCTTCTCTTTGGTGTTACCCTCTTTTATTAGTAACTTCTCCCCTACTCCGGGGTAATGCGAGGAGTGCCAGGGTCTCTGTGTTTCTGTCTTCAGCTGTGTGGACTTTGGAGTTTTTGCTATTACTACTCTGTGCTTTGAGGATGCTGAGTGAGTGGTACTGTTGATGTGGCTCCACCAGCAGTCAAGTGGACTCATCCTGATTTCTCCCAGTTCTTCGCAATTACTGAGATTCCCAAATGAGGTCCCACAGGAAAGGCTGCCTACTGTTCTGTCATATTGAGCTGGTCATGTTTTAGTCTTTTTTGCCTCGGGATGATTTTGACCTAAACTTTGGTTACAAACAGGCCATGGATGCCTCTATTCAACTGCCATTCTTAGGTATTAAACTGGGCAGATACAAATCCAAATTAAAAGGAGATGGTGGGATGGAGAGTGGCTCATACAGCAGTACTGGCTGCATACTGTGCTGGCCAGTGTGAATAAGAAATGAAGTTAATTCTTCCTGAGCTCTCCTCCCCATCACCCATTCATATATCACCTACGACTGCTAAAGTAACATGGTGTCGTAATCATCTACTGTAATAATCAAAATATTACCTGAATATATAGCCTGTCTTGCTCTGGTTCAGTGATGATGATTATTGCTAATGTTTATCTGTATTCATGTAGTATCATGAACCAGGACCCTACTATGCTGAATGCTCCACAAGCAGAGACGAAAAAAATACAGTCTCTGCCCCAGAGAGCTTACAGTCTCAAGATGAGATGGGCAAAAGGAGAAGGATAAAGACAAGGAAGTAGACAGAAAAAGATAATACTGACAGTCTGCTAAGCAACAGATATGAAGAATTTCTGAAAAATGAAACGGATATTTTTAACAGATAATTTTAAATAAACTACCTGTTGTTTACACAGGGCTCAAATAAAAACAAAGCAAGTGCTTTGTGCTCCCTCTTCTGGCTCTGTTGTGTGCAATACAATAATAAAGCATGTTCCCTGAAGACACCTGCTAGTGTTATTCATGTGACCAACACACCAAACATGAGAGTAAAGGAAAGAAAATATACCTTACTTTGAAATCATGCAAAAATACTTAGAACTAATATTATTCAGACTGTCTAAATATGATAAGAAATAGTGCATAATGTTAAATTCATACATATTAACTTTTGTGTGTCTACTTACCTATTCTTTTGAAAATGTGTAAATAAAGCAAAACTTCACTGTAGCTTTGACTTAACAGATAAGTCTTTAGTGTGAAGTACATTTATTTTTGAAGGGAACATGCATGGTGTAGAGGAGTGCAGTATGTTTCTAAGGCAGCTAAAATTCTGCTGGATGTGTAGTAACGCAGAGAGCGGTGGGCCTAGATTCTGCCTTTATCTCATTGCCAATCAAACAAAATAAATGTGAACTCACACACACGGTGAAGTTGGGGTAAGTAAGTGAAAATCTGAAGAGCCATACGTACATTGTAAAAAAATCAAGCGGTAAAATCCAGACTCCACTGAAGTCAGAAGTTTTGCCTCTGGCTTCAAATGGGCAGGGAACTGCCCTCAAAAGTGGAGGTGTTTTCCACTGCAGCCTGTAAAAGCAGAGTACGACAGGGGCTGGTAAGCTAAGGAAACTTCTTGTTGCTGGATTAGCTCTCTAAAACTGATGGAGTTTGTTGTGTTAGCATGTGGTTCTGCTATCTCAAACTCTCAGCCTCTAGGGAAATACAGGAATGGTGAGCTGGTGTTGAGCTCTTTTATGTAATTTACTGCAATGAGTAAAACTGGTAAGTTTTTCATGTTCTCATTTGATTCCCTAGGGTGTTGTTGCTGATACTTCTCCACAGACAGTAGCATCTTCATCACAGGAAGCCAGTGGTCAACAGCAACAGATGACAGTGGAAACATCCAGTGAACATGCGCCTGCATATTCTTACCAACAGTCTAAGTAAGTAGCCATACGCTTTTGTAACCAGAAGGTTTTGTTTCTTGGTTATAGCAGGACAGATTCGGCTCCCCATTTCATCAATATGAATTCTAAGTAGCTTCCTTAAGTTCAGATGCATTCTGGATATATAGCAGTGTATTTAGCAAAAGGTTTTGGCTGATGGCCTCACCTTGGCATTGTCCTTGAGTTCCTGCCTGCGGTGATATGCTCTCTAACTGTCTGCTACTTTTCTGCACTCAGAAGGATCTCAGCAACTGTGTTAACAATCATCATGCTGGGCTAAAGCAGTATCTGGCATCAGAGATTAAAAAGAGGGCTTAAATTTTGCAGTGGTGAAAATTTTGGCACAGTACACGTGTAAAGGTTTCTTTCGGAAAGAGTAGCTAGTGAAGCAGTATAAATTGCCCCAAGTTGGTATTTGTAACTGTGCAAAACTGGTGCCATGCAGACACTGAGTGGGCAGGAACTGGAAATGGAAAAAGAAGGGATAAGAAAGGGATAGGGACAAGCACTGCTCTGTCTTTCTCCTGTCCTCTGCTCCCTTTGTTTTCTTCCCATGGAATACCTTGGAAAATTCAAAATTTATACGCTGACAGCTGGATCTAGAACACCTGAAGAGTCCCTTCATCTTCAGAATAATCCTTAAACACTCCTTCTCTTTGCCACAATAAAACTGGTCCTCACGAAGAGAAGGTTACTTAGCATCAGGGTACTCACTGGGACTGATCAATGTTGGACAGAATGTAGGAAGGAGGCAAAACCCGGACCTTTATTACATGTGTATTGAACACCAGCATCACTATGAAAAGAGAATTACACATTTTTTTTTATCTTGGGGAAGGAAATAGACAAACAGTCAGACAAGAAATATGTTAGATATGTCAGTCAATGCATCACGACATAGTGCTTATAGATGCATAAGATATGAGCTGGTATAGGAAAGATTAGAATTATACCAATCTGTCAATTGCTTTACTTCACTGTAGACCTCTGGAAGTGAAAGATGCATTTATTTGTCTAACATATGAGTAACAAATGGTTTCAGGTCACATAATGTCCTTTTTTAGCCGCCATAAACCATAAGACCTCACTACTTATGTCACGCCCATATTTGTCTATATGGACATATCACAAAAGCAGTTGATCACAAGCTTTTTTTTGATGCTTCCAATCGGAGACACAGTCTATGCATGTGTATCCCTTCTAGCCATCAGTCTCTCTGCCATCTAGTCTCTCTGTAAATAAATGTCAGCGAAATACTTATAGAATATAATGGACAAAGAGAGAAATATATGTGACCATATCGTCCTGTTGGCTTGTTTTGGTGACGGTGTTCTGTAGGAGTTTGGATCCTGGAACATGCTCATGTTCCAGCACCCTTTTGCTTAAGTCTCAATGCAGAAGGACTTAGGTTCAGAAGCCCTCATAAGATAGCTGTGAGCAGCTGATTCTGGCATTTTTCCCACATAGGAGGCAACTACATTGCAATTCTTTATTGAAATGGGTGCTGTGTTTCTCGCCAGTGTGGTGAGTTCCCACCTCCTCTGAGAATTAGATCCCTCATCTTTCATTGTCAGCCACTGCCTTGTTGCAATGATGGATACACTTCTAATGGCACTGGCATTTATATTCAGAGGAATTTCTTTCTTTTTTAATCACACAGGCAGATCCACTACAGATTTTTTATTATGATTATTTTAGGTTTTTTTTTTTTCTGAAATGTGCTCTCTATTTATATCTGCCAGTTGCGGTCAGAAATGCAAAGTGTGGGAAGCTGAAACAAACCAAAATATACACAATCTGTGTCTTAGTAAAACAACTTCTGATGGAATATTTCAGTAGCCTTTAATATAAAACCAAGGGAAGTTATTTTGTAATTAAAATATAATTTTATTAATCTGCACGTTGAAGGGCGCATTTATTAATAGCAAGCATCATGCCCAATATACAACAGCTGTTTTCAAAGTGAGATGAGAGGAAGTAGTTAATATGACCGGACAATGATTTTGTCAGATATAGACAAAGAAAAAGGCAGACACTATAAAATTATTTCATAGGAGCTGATCAGTCCGGAGAAAAGTTATAACAGTGTATTTCATTATATTTATTTTCTTTGCAACAATCATGAAATTGCAGGCAACGAAGGAGAGGCAATGTACTCAGAATGAACTGGGTGGTATAAGGACTCTGTACTCTCTTTGTAAGTAAAAATAAACCATGAGACTTAAAATTTAAGTTCCACTTTTTTAATCAGCATACACGTTCTTTTATTTAATATGCTGGCTGCTGTACTTGAGGATCCCACCCATAGATGTTCAGAAATGATAAGTTCATGGCAAAAACCTGGCTACCCATTGTGTAGCAATATAGGAAAAACAGCCCTTCTGAGCAGACGACACTACTTTATGAGGAAATAACCTTAGTTATTTTAGCCCCATACATCCTTTTTTTCCTTGTAAAACTTTAATTTTGCACGTAAAAGTGTGAAATCTATGAAGTGGAGATAAATGGAGAACCTTCCCCCTGAAAAGTGTACTCTTACCTCTAAGCAAAACTCTGCTGGACAACGTACTCTGACTTAAATGTGGAAAGACTTATGTTTTTCTGGAGTCTTTTGTGGGCAAACTCAATGTCAGGTTAGGTGAGACAGTGTGTGCTGTGGCCCTTTGGTGGAATTGGTCTTTCACACATATGGTGGCCACCTGACCCAGAAGGGCAGTAGAACCTCGGGAGGTGAGCGGTCCAACTTGAATATTCCTACTGGAAGTTACACATAGAAAACCCTAAGAAAGTAATTAACTCTTGTTTTCCACATGAATCTGTTGTTACATCCACAACATTAATTTTCAGGCTTCACGCAATGAAAAAATCCTTTGGTAAAGTGAATATTTAAAATTGAAGTTAGTTTTATGTTTACCATCCCAGAGAAATAGTTCTGTGGCAAATGTTATATCATCAACATTCTTTGCAATTTAGCTCCTAATATTAAAATTAATTTAAAACTAAGGAAGGCAAATGCATTAATGCTTGCGAAAGGAAAAGTGATGGATTTTCTTCTGTTGAACTTAGGTTGGAAAAGGATTTTTTCCATGCAAATTTTGAGGACTGTAGGAGAAGGAATAGCTTACCCTTACTGATAGCCCTAGCCAAGAAACAGAGTTTATACGCAGGTTCTATGTCTCCCCAAAGATCTCATATAGTCTTGCTAAGATAGGTTTGATGTGACGTGTCTTTAAGTGACACGAAACCTCAAAAACACAAAAGGAGAATTATCTTCCATAAGAAAAAGGTTGATAGTTTAGCTTATTCTCTGTGCTAAATTTAGGAAGATTTGACACTATATGATCAAAAATTATATTTTTCTAATTACTATTATCTTGAGTGTTTCTACCAAGTTAGCCATAACTGGCTCATTAAGCAGAGTGCTCCACAGTCTAACTGTTCTTGCCTGCAGAAAATGTGTTCTTTTTAGCAAATCAGATGTATCCTTTTATTGTAATTTTATCCTTCATGTTATTATTAGTATCCAAAATAAATAGTGTCACTTATTATTATGAAAAATATTCGCTCTCTTGTTGTATTACTCTTGAAATATTTACACAGTGTTAAGCCACGTATTCGTCTCATTTCAGTGTAGTTAGGCTGCCCATTAAACATAGCATTAACAGGAGTAAATTCATCTGCTTAGGATGTGTTAATGTCCCCAAAGCAGGAGTTCCCTATTTCTGCCTGACTATTTTCAGCGTAGTGGTGGTATCATATTTAAACAGCTGCAAAGTTAGTTTAGCTTGGATAACTTTTAAAGGGAATTGGGTGGAAAAAAAAGGAGAGGAGCCTATTTCAAAGTTGTTTTGACTTAATGACCACTTTAATTCAATTGTTTTTACAGACAATAAACAGGACTGAAGAATGTCGGTCTGAAATCTTTGCCTTGAATGGAGAAACTTCACTGAACAAGAAGTTGGCTTCCAGTTTGCACAGGCGTCAAATGAATGCTTTTTTTTTCTACCTTTCCCAACGAAAACAAAACAGTGTTTTTATGTGCTGTGCAAATGGTTCCGTCATGTAGTCTGACAATTTTATTTTTGCTATATTTTTTTTTTTTTAACTAAAGGAAAAACCCAGAGGAAAAATGCTGGGTTGACATTTCATCTGGACGAACATTTGAATTCAGAATTTACTTGGAGGTGTAGCTAGATCTTTTTCTTTTTTTTTTTTTTTAACAGAAAAACTGATGATGTCAAGAGGGAGCAAGTTGAGATGAAAACCAATTGTCTTCCTCAAAAATTAAGCTACTCTTTTTCTCTCATTTTATTTTTCTTCTTGTTTTAAACCTAGAGTGTTTTTTGGTTTTTTGTTTTTTGGTTTTTTTTAAAGAAATGTTTAGGTAAGGTTTATCTTGAATCTTAATTGCCTTAATTTTAAGGACGTCAAAGGCTCTCAAGGCAAGCTGTCAACGTCTTGTTAGGAAACCCGAGAATGAATTGAAACTGCTCACACCGGTGCTGGTGCAGAAGTTTAATAGACTGAGTTTTTGGGGTGAACAAAAAAAAACTGTACAGTTTAAAAGAAAATGATTTTCTTCTTTTGAAGAAAAGTTGATGATAAAGGAACTGTGGCAACTGAAAGGATTGGAAAAATGCTGGGACTTTTATGAACTTTGTCTTAAGTGTTGACAGAAAAAATTCTAGAAGGCTAAAGCATTTTACAGTAAAGTTATTGAATTGAGAAAAAAACTTGCTGCATTATAGAGAATGCAGGGTTTTTTTCTTGCAGAATGCAGATTTTTTTATTTACAAAGCGTGATCGCTAGCAAAAGCATTAGTGCTTTTTATCTGCAGTCTTTTTTATGAGCTTTAAGAAGTTTTTAGTCTGCTTTGCTTGTCACATTGCAAAAACCTAGCTTAAGAGCATTAAAAAAAACTTAAGTAGATAGGAGCTTATGGTCAAAAAAGTGCAAAAAAAGCAATAGATAGAAGAAATTGTTGACAATTTCTGTAGTCTTTCCTAGTTGTGAACAAATGCAGCCTATGGATGGCCTATTTTATACCAAAGATGAAGTGACACCCTAACGCAGTCCAGAAGATAGAGGTTTTTTTCTTTTTTTATCTTTATTTGACCTACATGGCCGGACCAGTTCTTACTTTCTTGTTTGTTTAAACTATCTTCCACTGGTGTTTTACATACTGCATATGTTTATAGTGGAAATTTCAGAATAGTTGGTATTAAAAGCTTGTTGATGGTGTGCTTTGGAGAACACCCCAAAGCACAGGGGAGTGGGTTGCCAACTAATCTCTCCAGGTGGGCTTTAATTTTGAGGAGTTTTTCTGTTAAATTGCCTGATCTTTGGTATTTCTACTGAAACAACAGTCTTCCTTCTGAATTCCGACATACCGCAGATTCATTTCTTCACCTCAGTCTTTGTCATCGTCCAGCATGCATAGCCACCTTAATTCTGCGTTTGTTTTGCAGTGATGCGTTTGAATCGCCAGGTAGATGCAAGAGAAAGGAAACTTGATCTGTGTTCTCATTTTAGCTCTCCCATACAAGCCGAAATGTTGAAAATGACTTAGTATTGTCATGCAGGCAGGAAGTTAAAAATGATTCTTCTCTGCTGTGATTTCTGTTGTCTTAATATGTTGGCTGACAATCACTAATTAGTATGATTAGGCAAAAAAAGACACTAACTAAATTGAATGCGCTGAAACCTGTTTTAGGAATGACAGTTATTTTCCATAGAGAAATCCTGGTTATGGCCCTTACTTTTTCCAAACAAACAAGCAAACAAAAAAGGTGAGAAGCAAGTCAAAAGGTGATTTTTTTTTCCTTAAGGAGGCAGAAGAGAAGCAGCATTTAAATATATACATACATACCCATATATCTATATGTAAAAATTAAACCAAACATTTTTAAACGTTCCTCCATCCAGAAGAGAGGGGAAGCTTCATCACATTTATTGTGGTGCATTAGAGACAGGGTATCCATCAAAAAGAATGAAATTAAAACATATATATTGGATCAATCTGATTCAGCTGCCCAATTCTAAAAAGAGATCTGTGTTTCCCTAACCTGACTTTTAGGGGAAAAAGAACACAATTATTTTTTTAAATTGATAAAACAAGATCATATTTTTTAACATAGTGTGGGGGGGAGGGGGTTTCCCAAGTAAATGGCTGCTAGATATGCAACATAGAAAAGAGAGAAATGGGAGTTCACATGGTTCTTCACCGTAGGAAGAGGGCCTGATTTTCAGAAGTGGTAAAACTTCTGCTTTCTCCATAGTAGTTGTTGATATTCAACACTTCTGAAAACCAGATGATGCCAAAGTAAAAGAACAACAACATCCACAACATGTTTTCAATCAAGAAAAAAAAAAGTCTCTTTCTGTTTCACACGCTGTCTCATTACTTGTTGCTTTTTGAGAGTGGCACTTGAATTTTGTCCTTGGATAAAGGTTCCCTCTTTCTTTGGAGGGCATATGAGGGAAAAAAATCGATCTAGCCTTATTTTCTTCCTTTCTACACGTACTCTCTTTCTGTCTTTCTCTGAATTCTTTGTACAAATAGAGATAACCCCAGGCACAAGTCAAGTTAAATATGAAATGAACACATTTGTTTCTGTGTTAGTTCTAATGTGACACACAAAAAGTCTCATTTACTATCAACAATGAGGCTACAAGGTAGCTACCATGTGGCTGATGAATATGCTGAGGTACCTTCTTGTTTCTATTCAGAACTCTGCTGCTTTATTTATACATTCAGAAACATTTTTCTTATTTTTTTCAGCAAATAAAGTTAAACAATCTCAGTGTTTTTTATTAAGCCAGACAGGCAACACGATATCACAAATGCCTGTCACTTTAAAGTGTTTCAAGTGCATTCTGTATTAGAATTGTTCCCTTTTTTTTTTTCCATGCTATAATGTTTAATAGTGTTTGAAATCAAAAGAAACAAAGCAAAGAAGTAGAGGAAGAAGAAGAGGAAAGAAAATGGATCCCTTAAGTACAATTGATCATCCTACTGATCCCCAAAAAAACCAGTGAACTGGTACTTGAAAGTATGAATAATAAACAATGTGAGCCTTGAGTATAAGCAGTCATAGATCATAAGGTAAGAAAAAAACTTATTTGGAACATACAAAATGCTCAGAAAGTGGTAACTTATTTGTAAAAGTTAAAGATGAGATAAAAGAGAACCGTGGAAGAGCAACACGCTGCATGGGTGTTGTCGTAGGACAGGAATACTTGGTGGCCTCTGAAATCTAAAACTGGTTTTCTTTATGTTCTGGCTAATAAGATTTTTTGGAAGATTTTTTTATTATTATAATCTGTTTGAGTTTCTGGGTTTTTTTTGGGGTTTTTTTAATACCTGAATTTGTAAAGTCAATATCTATGTCTGTCTTACCAATTTAGCTTTAAATATCAGGAGGGTTCCTGAATGGTTGCAGAAACAATTCTAGAAGTCTAAGGCAATGGTGCCTGGCCCAGAGGTCTAGAAGTAACATCAAATCCATAAGCTGAACTGCGTATGTACTTTCCATCACACCTGAATTCTTGTAAATAATCAAATCTGGATGTTCAGGTTTGGTGTTTTTGTTTTTCCCTTAAAAGATAAATACAGAAGGGTTGTCAGAAAAATATGAATTATGGCTAGAAAACTCTGAATACCTGGGCTCGATGCTTAACATTGAGAAAAAAAATGGATACAGTGGAACTGAAGAGAGTATTACGTTTGCAGGTGCTGACCCGAGCGTAGATCAGGGCACTGAAAAGTCTCACTGTTCCCAGTGAGGTTGCTGAGGGACTCTTCTTCCTATCTGGCTCTACTGCTGGTTTTGTAAGCACTTTTCACCTGTGACAGTCAGGCCTCAACTTGTGAATGTCCTCTTATTGCCTTCCAGTGAAATAGACTCTTGAAATGTCCTTAGCTTGTGCTTACTTGTGTAGTTCTGTTTACCAAGAGACTGCCTTGGTTGTGTTGGTCAAGAAATCCACCGTAATGCAGAGTGAGGCATATTTGAGAGCAATTGCATCACATTGTATCATCTTCTGCTATGGATGCATGCCCAACTGTGGAAGATAAAGGCTGGTGATTAGAGAAGTGAGGGCTTAAACTTGCGATGGGCAATGGGCTGAAGCATTCGAATGGATTTTTACTCAAGTAAAAATCAAACGAAGGGTATTATTTATGTATGTATGTGTACCAAAACTCAGCAAATTTGAGGAAGCCTGCATTGTAATAAAGTTTATTTTTAATATGTCATAGTATTTGGATCTATATTATGTTGTTTATGGTACTGAAGGATGAGACTGATACTAAGTGTTTAACAAATTGCCATGCTTTGTGATTTTAAGCGTGATGGTGCTCCTCATGCCACTTCATTTTAACGCTGAGGTTGACAGGAGCAAAACAGGTTTAGGCAGACTCGCTGAACTCCACCTATAGCAAGAGTCATGCTAAAGAGGGATAATATGCTTAAAGTAATGAATCGATCCATTTTTAGTGATGAGACCAAATGTGGTAGTTGAAGATAGTAATGTTTGATACACACATGGTCAACATTTCCTTTCAAAACTTTACTTAACATGAAATTGGTCCAGATATGAAAGAAGTGCCCTAGGGTAAGGGATTTTCCTCGTCTGTCTCAGTAGCCCGCATGAACTAAGAAAACAGTCACGGTGTGATGGAAATGCAAAACAGAAAACAAAAATGCTGACGTTTGGTGTATTAGTCTTTTCTGTTTTATGACAATTGACTCTAGTAACAATGATTCTTATAATTTCTAATACGCATACACACAATCATGCACGCACACTTTCTCAGAAGGAGAGCTGAGTGAGCAGCAGACTTCTCCTTTCCCTCAGTGGAGCAGATTTCTAGAATCTCAGCAAGCAGCAAAGGAGAGCTATTTTCCCCTCAAAAAGAGCACCAACTTTTTCTATATTGCTCCTGTCACCCAAATAGGCTAGAGCGCTGTATGTACCCCAGAGATTTATTCACCTTTGTGCCTCAAAGCAGGCAGAAGAGGCCCTTTCTTCTCCCCTTTATTAACATGCTCTTTGTTAAAATTTAACAGAAAATTATGAGAGAAAAGCTGTAAGAAAAATAAATCCCAGTGTTGGTTTAGCTTTCCATGTTGAGAAAAATTCTTGTGTTCATTTCAGTTGTTCAGTTCAATTGTTAATTCCCCAGCAGTGACAGCTGAGTTCTTTCACCTTAATAAAAATGTGTAATGAAGTGAAAAATGTCAGCCTTTGACGGGTTCACAAATCCATTTTTCCTTGTAGGGCCAAAGCCTGCAAGGTGTAAGCACCTTCCAAGATCTGGATCTGTTGTCCTTAAGAGAATATCTGCCCAACATTAATTTTCTGCCTTTAAGTGTCTTTCTCTTGGATAATAATTTTATGAATTTGGTGAAATTTACAGTCAGTTATATTTTTAAAAGCCCAAAAATACAGCCTAGAGAAGAGAACATGATGTTTATGTAACTAAAGTATTATTAAATATGCTGTATTCCAGAGTGGAAGAAAATTCTACTGTCTTTTGGAGGCAAAATGATTTTATGTAAAACCAGGAAGCGTACAGAATTCATAGAGGAATTTTTAATTGTTTTCCTTTTTAAAGGAGAATGAACAGATTCTGTCTGTAAGAAAAATCAAAGCAGCTCTGAAAGCAGATGAACTTCCTATCAAGAAAACATGCGTCACACAAATGGGACAGAGGTTCTTTAAAGCCCTTACAGACCTCACTGTAGCCAAAATGTAGAATACAGAACCTCTGTGAAACGTTAAATTATGAATCTTATTTATATGGGCATCTGTGTGCTGATGTCTCAGAATGTCTTTGAAAGATCTGTACTGCTATGATTTTTTTTTTGATGTTTTTCCATTTGTACCACAATCCTAATAGCTGCCATTTTCCCACTCCTGGGGCTTTCTGTAGATCAGTGGATGTTAGGTTTAAACTTCTGTTTTCTTTGATGAAGCTTTCAATAAAAAAATAAAGAAAGAAAAGAGCTGGGTGACTCTGTGTTCTTGTGGCACCTTTCTGCAGAGGCTTCCGGAGGCCGAGGCTCTTGTGCTGAGCACAGAGGGAGCAGAAAGGCTTTGCAGCAAGGTCTGCCTCCTCCGTGTCTTCACCAAATGGAAGGAAAGAATCGGAGAGACAGGATGGCTCTGTTGCCCCATCAGCAGCACAACCACCCATGTGTTTGGAGGTGAAATGCAGGAGAAAATTTCTCTCACACCAGGACTGAGTGTTTAATACTAATGGGTATCTGTTATCCAGGCTCTCAGCTGTGCTCACTTGCTAGAAGATCATTGCCTCTGTTTCTGAGGCTGATTTTAAAGAGTGACTTCAGGGCAAAAGTTGCCACATGGAAGACAGAAAATCTTTATTTATGGAATAAGTATAGGCTAGGCAGTGGTAGTGCAAGCCATACTTCATCTTGAAAGGGAACTGGAAAGTAAATTGCCTACTCCACCACATCTCATGGGGAACAAGAAAGCTATTTGGCGCGCTTCCCCATGGCTGCTTCAGTCAGCGGTCTCGTGCTGCCATGTACATTTCTTCCCAGGAGGGCCATTTCTGTGACGAAGGTGAGGGTGGGCTGGCAGTGGCCACTAACTCTCCTCCCTAGCCAAGGAGCTTTATTCACAGGTTGGAAATAATCGAGTGACATTTTCACCCACAAGGAACGTGGCTGTCTCCTTCAGCACTAAACATGTTTTGTGGGATTGCCTGCACACTTCCCTTTTTGTTCTTTCCGCCCAATGAAATATCCATGGGCGAGCTTCTCTCTCCCTTCAGCTTAATCAGAAAAGCCTGAAGAAATCTTTAGAAAGTGGAGGAATGTGAGGAGGAAGTGGGTGAGAGGGTTTTTTTCAACTGCATCTTTGCTGAAGTGCCCATTGCTGGTAGTTGTGATGATGGTGAGAAAAGGAGGAAGGCAGGAGGCTGAAGCTACAGCCTGCCTGGCACTCTCAGTAGTAGCTGAGGAGCCTGCGGAGAGCAGCAGGAAGTGGGACGCGTTGTCCCACCAACACAGGTGGTGCCCAGGTGGTTTATAGCTGGTGCTCTGGCATTCAGGTTCAGATTTGTCCTTTCTAGGATTGCTCCGTTTCCAAAATCATTCCACTTCAAATTCTACTCATGAGGGCATCACTAACAACTGTGGTGTTAGTGGTTTTGTTATTGTTGCCTTCTCAATTGGCTGTCCGTGTGCACACTGAACCAGGCTAAGGGGGTTTTGCATCCTCTTCCATAGAAGTGCAGGTAAGAAGGCTTTCTCCTCTCGTCCTCATGGTCCCACCATCAGTGCCAAAAAAAAAAAATTGGTAAATGATATGATTATATTGAACATTAACTCCCCTATCTAGATGATAGAATTAAAATAAAAAGGACAAATGGGTCTTTGTATGGTGTGATTTATGTTGCTTCCAGAGGGAGATGGTTGTGTTTAACTCAGGAAAGACATTGGGATTCTGGAGTGTGTTTAGAGAAGGGCGACAGAGCTGGTGAGGGGTCTAGAGCACAAGTCTTATGAGGAGCAGCTGAAGGGACTGGGGTGGTTTAGCCTGGAGAAAAGGAGGCTGAGGGGAGACCTTATCACTCTCTACAACTACCTGAAAGGAGGTTGTAGTGAGGTGGAGTTTGGTCTCTTCTCCCAAGTAACAGGCAATAGGACAAGAAGAAATGGCCTCAAGTTGTGCCAGGGGAGGTTTAGACTGGATATTAGGAAAAATTTGTTCACTGAAAGTGTTATCAAACATTGGAACAGGCTGCCAAGGGAAGTGGTTGAGTCATCGTCCCTGGAGGTATTTAAAAGACGTGTAGATGTGGTGCTGAGGGACATGGTTTAGTGGTAACTTGGCAGTGCTAGATTAATGGTTAGACATGATGATCTTAAGAGTTTCAACCATAAAGATTCTATGATTCTATGATCAGGAGTCTGCATCTTGGAATGGAAGTCCATGACTTCCATGTGGAGAAAGCCATGTGCTCTGATTGTCACTCCCCGAGATGTCAGGCAGAGGGGGAAAAAAAGCCAAAACAACAGTTGGTGTAGAATAAACTGAGGAAAATTCCACACTTACCATGTTTAAATACACTTTACTTGTGTTGTTTTGGGTGACCAGAGATTGCAAATGAAGAGCAAGGTCTCAATGTGCCAGTAATCATCTGCAAGCACATAAGCAAAGGTCCAGGAGCAGACAGGACTACAGCAGAGGTAACTAAAAGTGGCAAACAAATGAAGACACAAACCTAAGTGTTTGCCTGACTGTTATTAAACTTGCTGCAGCCCTTCTCTGTGCCTTGGCTCCTTGCCCCACATTTGTCAATCTGGTCTTCAGACTGTACGCTATGAAAAAGTCTTCATTTGACTTAGCAGAGCGCAAGCCACGGTGATAACTAATGGCTGGCAGAAGTGGTCCTGAGGCTGCACGCAACACGGGAGGATTTTGCCAGGCAAAGAGTGAGGCTGGCTGGCGGGGAGTGTGCTGCCCAGCACATCCAGACAGGCAGGCTGCGACAGCCCGCTGCTGCACGCAAGGCAGGCGTGTTGATGGGAAGCAGACAGGAGACACGCGGCTTTCCGCTTAAGCCTTCCTAGAGCCTGTCAGTTCAGAGAAACACAGACACGGTCAGCCAGGTTTGTTTACCGATGTTACAGTGTTCCTGAAAAAAATACACTTTGGGGGAAAGATGCTGTAGCCAAACCACTTCCTTCCTTTAAAAATTTGTACGTATAAACCTCTGCCGAAGGCATGCTTACTTTTATCAGCTTGCCTTGCACTGGTACATCACTGAACTTATTTGGAGGGACGTAAATGATAACTAAATAATCTACTGGATATGGGCACCGCTTTAAATGGAGGAATTGAAAGTTGATCTAGTTAAAATGATGTAGCTATTTTTTAAAGTTGAACAGGCTTGGGTTTATAGTGTGTCTAGCTGAGGCACTAAGCTCTGCTGCACTGAAATACTGCTGAAAAATAGAAGTGTCTGAGTAAAAGATAGAAAGCATGATTTACACCTATTATTTGACTTATTTCACCATTTGTTACCAGACAATGTATTCTCTATCTTGTGTGGAATTCAGCCATTGATACATGGCCAACTGAAAATTGTGTAAGCTCCTTGAACATCATTCCTGTGGGATCTAATCCATGTTTTTCACTCAGAAATCATTTCCTCCTTATTAACAGTTGTGCTACACCACATGGCAGCCCACTAGGATGCTCTCTTCCTCAGGCAGAGCAACCTCTACCCAGTGGCAACCTCATATGAAATACTCTGTGGTGGAACTTAGGCTCCCCTGAGCTTTCCACACATGATCTGATTATTTTCTAGTTAATCTTGGTGACACATGAAGGAGGTGCTTGGCTGCCATTGAATCCCTTTTTAGTACAGAGGAGGAAGCAGAAGCAGAGGAGTAGGCAGATCTCATCCGTTGACACCAAGACACAGCAATCATTAGCCAGAGAAAATCAAGGAAGATGCTGTTTGTTTGAGGAAGGCAAAGCAATAGAGAAATCGGAGTTCTTTAAAACTTCCCTCATTCTGTCTTCCTCTGGCATGGGAGGGATGCGCAGCCAGTCGACACAATTAAAATTGTGTATATGCTTTCTCAAGTGCAATATGCAGCCATTGGCACAGCTAAACATACACGTGTCTTCCTGTTCGTAGCTGCTCGAACGCTCACATGAGCCTTAACCTCCACGGCACAGTGAGCAGAACTGAGTAAGGCATCAGGAGAAGCGGAGATGTGTTGCGGTGCTCCCCTTCTCAGGTTGTGCTGCAACCTCCAGCAGTGAACAGTTTTCTTAACCACACTGACAGTCTGGCTTTCTTGCTGTAGAGGTGAGTCTTCAAGGGACCCAGAAAGTTCCACTTTAAAAAAAAATAAATAAAAATATTCATTTTTGCAGTATCTCTTCCCTGTTGCTCAACTCTGTCTCTTCAGTATTATGCCCCGCGCATGCTTCCAAATGAGCAAATAAATATTTGTTAGAGTAACACACAGAGGCCCCAGTCTCCACTGGGTACTGTGCAAACACAGAAAAAAGGCACGTTCTGCTAGGCTTATGAGGTGAAGGGAAAATGATCCGCTTAATCCATTAAGTGATTCCTATTTCTGCTAGACCCTCAGACACAGCTGAGTACAGTGGGCTTCAGCATTACCGGTTACTTTTCACAGCAATAGCTGGCTATAGCACAGAGTTCAAGGACTGCTTTCCAAAATCCATTTCCCTTTTCTCATATTGATTGTACTGTGAGGGCTTTGGGATGTAAACAGCTGTTTGCAGATGACAGTTTTTGGAGAATATCCAATTCTTTTTTTTCTTTTTTTTTTTTTTTTTTCCCCCAGAAGAAAACATGCTCCGAAGAAATATCTACTGCTGTTTAGAAAACCCAGTAGTTTCAGTTGGTGAAAGTGCTGCCGTCAAAATCATCTTGAGGTGTATGATTCCCCTCTGTACAGACCTGTATGGCTTGTATGAGACATTTCTTCAAAAAAACTTATGTTGGAGGCCTGACTGACCTTAAAATGGTGCTAAAGCTTTGAACTTGCTCTGACTAGCGATGAATGTTGTCTATAGCAATGACTGAGATAGGATGCTCGTGGCAGGGTTGTTTCTACTATGCAAGACAGCTGAATTGTCTCTGTAGAAGAGGGCCTCATAACCTAGATGGGAGCCTTTTTTCTTTAAGGGATGTGCAGTGAGATACCCATAAAACTGTCCCTTCTTTTGTCTTTCACACTGGGGGCAGGGGTTGTGTTGGAGGTGTTAGCTGCAAATGACATTTTCTCCTTGTTTTGCCTTTGAACACGACCTTTCCGGTGCCCAGTGCGTACTGGCTGTGCTCCTAATGAGGCATCTGCCCCTGCACAGAGGCGCAAGAGGCCCCTGGGCAAAGAAAATTTCCTTCCACATCAAGGGCTTCCCTGGGCTGCAGCAATACTCCTTCCACCTGCCGGCCCTGGCTGTGTGAAATATGTTTATTACTGTAATATGTTTCAGCTCTTGTAGCCAGCTCCTCCTGACAGAAACTATGAGAGAACAAGTCCTCCCTGTCCCCTCTCCCTACCCCCCCAAAAAAAAAGGCGTCAGAAACGTCCTCCAGCTGTGGTGACCCAGGATCAGGGAATTGCGCAAGCAAAAAAACTCTGCTCTTAGCTGAGTTCTAGTTTATTTTATTATAACCTCCCTCTCGTCCCAATCCACTTCCAGCTCATTTATCTGTCCCATCAACACGTGGCATCCTGCCTGGCATGCAGAGGGTGAGCTTTCTGAGGTGACTTCCATTACTTGCCTACACAGCACCTAGGAGAAACCTTCAAAAAGTACCCAAGGCACGAGCACCAAGCTGCAACCACATTGGTTTCTCTACTGGGACTTCTTTGGTTATTTCTTACAAAGCATATTATTTTTATTAGGCTTGGAGAGAATTCTCTTAAAAAAAAAAAAAGGGATTTGAGCATCAAAGCTCGCTGTGGTCATGTAGGCTGTTTACCTGAGAGCAGCAGTTCATCTGCTGAGTACGAGTATTGAAGGCTGTAACTAATTGGACAAAAAGGGGCAAAAATAGACAAACTTCCCAAAAAGAAGAGGCAGGAAATGACCTTCCCTAACTCAGAAGAGACTTTGCAGACTAGAGAGGCTCTGCCCCATTTTGCCTCTCCTTGGAGGGAGCTGCATTTTAGGAAGGTTGAGACAGACCGAGCATGAGCTGCCTTGGTGAATGAATTAGCAAATAATTTTGATTAATTCTACACGCAGGTAAAAGGGAAAGAACTGAAGCAGGATGGATGGCTGAGGTGCACGCAGGCTGAGAGGGAGCAAGGAAACTTGAATGTCAGATAGCAGGACATTAACGCCTGGCCCAGAAAATTGTCTCCTCCTCGCTGTGGCACAGACAAGCGTTCGCTTTATCAGCAACAAGGGCTCAGAAACATGGGATGAAAAATTTTATAGCAGGATTGCTTTTTCCCAGTTGTGATACCTACAACGATCCAAAATAAATGATTTATGAAATAAAGCCCCGGTCCTTTTCCTCCCACAGCCACCCGTGGCCGGCCCCTACCCCCAGCACACACAGCCAGACATTTCATTAGCACAGCTACGCCTGGCTACAGACACCAGTAGAAATGCAGCGAGAGAGACTGCTCTAGCCATGAGTATTTCAGACTTGTTTCTCTTGACTTCCTTGGTATCATTCATATTTTAAGTTGTTGGTTTTCTTTTCCAAGAAAGATGACATAGAGGTAACGGAACTCAAAATAATAAAGCTTAAAAAAAGAGCAAAACACGAAACGATGAATTGAATTACCATAGAAGGTAGGGTAGAACTGCACCCTGAAATGGCTTGCTTACTAAATTTAAAAAGAAGAACTAAAAAAGAACTATGCACTTTCAGATTCACACTTGTGTGGTAAGTTTGTTTGCAGACTAAGGCGCTGACCAGAGGCAAGAAAGATGGCGAGAGCTCTTGGTCCTCTGCAAAGGTATGCTTCCCACTGCCCATTTATAAAATGCCATTTAAGAAAGCCATCATGCTGTGGATATCAATGTGTGTACAAGTATATAAACAGACCCGTGATGATTTTATGCGATAGAGACTCTATGTAGCATTATCTTCAATCTTTAAACCCTAACCCATCCTCAGAACTCAAATGAAAAAGCAAACTGCACAGCCCACAACCTGTTTCTTTCTTCCTACACCACTTTCAGCAGTAAAAACTGCTTGGTAGCAAGGCATGTGTGTAAAACGTGCCTGTGCGTTGGCTCTGCCTCACTGCATGCCAGTGCGAACTTCTTGGGCTTTTGTTGGCCTCATTTTTAATGGCTGCAGGTGCCATTTGGTGCAGGAGACACAGCAGAGAGATGTGGTCTGTGGAGAATAAAAAGTATGCGAGTTCAAGCCTCTAGACAGGAAAAATGATCTCTCTGCAGAGGTCAAAGAAAGACCTAAATAGGGGAATCTTTTCACCATAATGAACAACAAAAAACCTTCTCGGTCCTCTCCCAGAGCTTTACCCAAGAAGCCTCTGACCCTCCTTTCCTTGAAATAGACTTCATTACTCCTTTTGTCTGCGCAGTAGCCCCCTGCAGCGCTGTCTCCACTTCCCACCAAATGCAGATCTATTCCAAATACTTGGTGTTCCTAGAGGTATCGAGCGCCCAAAAGCGCAGAGCGCCAGTAACAGCCGAGCGTGTGCTCGCAGAGCTTGGTCCGGCGAGGCGCGGTTCCACCCGTGGCAGCTGGCTGCTCTTGTAAAACTCTCCTGGGCTCATGAAATAACAGACATGAAAGTGATGTTTGGAGCAAGAAACGGAACTCATTTTTCAATTGACATTAAAGAGGAAATCATTTTAGTGTCAGTTGATACTGCCCAGGCACATTTTCAGTAATTAAGGCTCAGAGAAAGCAATGGAAATACCTATGAGGTGTGTTAAGAATGAAGCCAGAAGCAACGTGTGAGAGGTGCCAGCTGAAGGAGCCCCTGCGCTGAATGCTACACGTAATGGGAAACCTTATGGAATTCAACCACAGAGGGAACAAGAAAAGCCCAGAAGAATCAAGCTTGAAGAGCCTAGATTATGCCTCTGGGTATGGTGCAAGGACAGAGGCAAGACAGAGGTGATTTCAGGAGAAGTGTGATGCATTTTGTTGCGTAAGGCATTCTTGTGATTTTGAGGTACTGAGGAAAAAGTGTTTCTGTATGTCCCCTCTTGCCTCAGCTTTGGAACACTTCTGATCCCATTCTTTCCCTCCCTCTTGGCTAACACAGCATCCATATGTGACTTGGTTTGGGTTTTGTTTCAGTTTCTTATTTTGTACTCTTACATGATATTAGATTTCACTTCTACATCCAGTTCCAGGGTCTGGAGGTTTTCTCAAGAGTTTTGGTCTTACTTTTTCCATATTATATTTATAATCACTTCAGAGATACATTCATTATGCACAAAATCAGATGACATTGCTACATTTTTACAGGCCAAAACCACTGAAAGAGGAGTCAGCTTGACTCATAGGATAAGCATATATTTTTTAATATGGACTCCACAAATCCCTGAGGGTTTTTTCTTCTGTATCTCCCTGACTGTTCTTGAAGCTCCAGGTGAAATTACAGTGGTTCCCCTTTGTTAGCCCTAGGCAGAGGTGGTTATCTAACCTTGCAAGGCAGATACTCCCAAATGCCAAGGTCTATATTCTTTGCCGTTGATAGCCTAAATACTTTCCAGCTTACCAGGCGCTACCAGCCCCTGCTTCCCACTCTCCAAGCTTGTGTGCCACTACGTATGAGCAGAGATTATTGTAGAGTGAGGATGAGCCGGAACACCCCAGAGAAAAGAGCGCGCTGCAACCGCAGGCCCTAATGCTCCTTTGTGAACCTGCAAGAAATCCCTGAGGCTCAAAAGCAACCCCCTTCCCTGCTCCCCCACATTGCGACACCTTCCCATTTACTGTCAGCTTCTTCAGTCAGACGTCAGTTCAGGTGAGTGCTCATAAACAAATTGTCTTCAAATGACTTTTTCCGAGTTTTATGAGGAAATGAATCAGCTCCCTCATTAAATTCCAATTCTATTTTATGTTCTATTTTTCCTATAGCCACTAAGAGCCCAGTCCCCCTCCTGTCACAGAGAAAGGACAACATTCCCAAGAACTACAAGGGGAACAGGAACACGTTCACAGTTTTGTAATGTGTTTATCTGTTAAGATGTGCTTTTTATAAACCTTTGCTATTTTCCTGCTGTAACTCTTCATAGCAGGACATGGTGCTCTCTTATTTATTCTTGAGAGATCCTGTTAAATTTATAATTCTGCATCAATAATAAGAGTCATTAATCATAGTAACAATGCACATCACAGGGTCTTCCAGGCATTCACCACTGAACTTGCCGAACTGTCCTACAAATGAAACCCCTCCCTTCCCCTCACTAATTATTTCTGGGCTTAAGCAGAAAACAAGCAGCTTGGTTAGAAAAACTGGGAGAAAAAGTATAAATTCCTTGCAATGGATTTTAATGATGGGGGTGAGGTGGGGAAGAATCTCAGTTACAGGAAGGCAAAAAGGGAGGCAAAAACCAGTTTCATTTCTGTAGTAAATGAAAGTTTGTCTTTGAACAAGTCCTGGTCAGTCAAAACTACGGACAAAGATTTTGTTAAAAATATACAAAAATTGTTCCCCAAAATAGCCATTGCTTTTGTTTAGCTTGCATTCTTCCAACAACTAGATTAGACAATAAGCACAACTTCCCTATATTCATTGTTTATTTACATAAAGGAAAGAAATAGCAGGAGGAAAGTAATCTAAGAGATTAGAGCAATGGACAGTAAATCCAATTCTATACCCAGTAAAGTCAATAAGAATTATTCTGCTGAGTTCACTGGATACAAGAAGCAGACTGTGATTCAGACATCATAATATAAGCAATGAGAAACAAAGAGAAACATAAGCAAGAACTGCAGAAATAAGGCAAGGGCAGAAACAGAAGTCATACATTCCAACTCCTTTTTCTTTTTCTTTTCTTTTGGTTTTTTTTTTTGAGTGAGTTTTGAGAACACATTTTGACGATGCTGAGTTTTGGAAGGCAAGCAATACATTTAATTTGCTGGATGTGATGATGGTTTAACCGCGACTCAAGTCCAAAAATTTTATCCAAGATTTTTCTCCCTCTTTATCAAGAAATACTGCCATTGGATTAGGATGTTATCTCAGCAGGGAAGGGATTATTATTTAGTCACATCACCTTTCTTCCCCACTGCCTTTCCATCTGCTTTATTGAGAGGGTTTGATGGCTGCCAGGGAGGTGGATGGAGCCTTGTGAAAGCCTGAGAAGGAAGTGGGGAAGCGATAGACAACCACTGAATGGGGAAAGGGTAAAGAGAGCCTGGGGAGAGAAAAGGAAGGAAGGAGAAGTGTAGCTGTCTTGTGGTTTAACCCCAACTGGTAACTAGAACCACGCAGCCGCTCGCTCACACTGCCTGTCCCCTCCTCCTTTTCCTCCACAGAACGGTGGGGGGAAAAGGGGAAAAAAAGGAAGGGAAAGGGAGAAAAAAAACACCTCGTGGGGAGATATAAAGACAGTTTAATAGAAACAATAACAGAAAAGGAAAAATAATACTAGCAATAATAATAAGGACAAAGGTCACTCACTGCCTGGTGAATTGGCGCCAGCCGGAGCAGTGATTGCGGATTCTCACCCCCCAGCCAACCCCTGTTTATATACTGAGCATGACGACTGTGGTATGGACTATTTCACTGGCCATTCCATCCTTCTGTCTGTGCCTCTATGGGAAGACAAAAAAGTCCTCAAATAGTGTAAACATCACTTAGCAACAAGTAAAACCAACAGGTATTATTGGCACGCCTTTCACAGCAATCACTAGAAAGCAAGTGAATCCTTTCCCAGCTGAAACCAGGACAAGGCGGCACATTTGCCTCAGCTGCAGGAGCTAATTATCAGCTGGAATATGGACATGTATTTGTTCTTGTTCAACTATGCATTTACAGTCTCTGCTTTCCAGAGTATTTCCTTTGTGAGACACAGAACCTCTGACAAACTTTCCAGACTTTTTTGAAACATCCCTGATCATTATTTAAATAACCGACTCATTTCAGGAAAGATCCTGAAAAAAACACGAGTGAGATTGCTCAAGCTACCTTTAAAAGAATGTGAACAAGGTCTAACGTTGCCACTCTTACTGATGAACATTTCAACTTTGGTTTTGTTTCTCTTCAACACTCTGTTTTTGCTGCCTTTATTTCTGCCGTGGAAGCCTTAACAAGGTTATGCCTGATCCTTAGTCCTCAATGTAACTGTAAATACACAGTTACAAGTATATAATAACAATGTATAAAAGAATATTCCAAAATGACTGTATTTTGCATAACCTAGTGAAGAATTAGACCTTACTCTTATTGGGCAGACTCCCTCAGGCCTTGGTCTGTTCTGATGCGAGTGCTGTCCTTGAAGATAAAAGGCTTGTCTTAGAAAGTAACTAGTCCAATTACACTTTTTTTTTTTCTTCAAAAACTAAAGGGAATTTTGAGAAAGCCAGTGCAAATTCTTCAAATCAAACATGAAGACTGCCTTCCTCTGCCTATGTGGCAAACGTTGCTCCCAAGTAATCTTTAAAATAAATGATTGCTTATTATTGTCTAGAAGCCCATTTCTAACCCCAAGAACTGCATCTACTGAGAGAAATGGAGACAACTCTGCCAGGTGAAGATGATGGGGCATCAAAAAAAAAAAAAAAAAGAGCTTGCATTCATGTAAATATTTGTGTACTGTAAAAAGGTTCACTGTGAGATGCAAATGTGGAAGACATATTTGCTGTTCCGGTAAATCTACTTCCGACAGAGTCAGGGATGGAGACAGTTAGGAATGTCGGGGAGTCTTTACATTTTTCTATAACCCATTTAAGCTTTTTGTGGTTTTAAAAGCTCATTGACGACTGCTGATCCATATCATTGAGTGTGACAGTCTGGGACAGTCAAGGTAAGAAGCTTTCGATTTTGAGACAGATGGCAACTGATTGTTTTTTGATGAACAGTGCGGCATCTATAAATCATATGGATCAGACCCTCCTTTTTGGGGGGGGTTTATTCATTCCTTACTTACTTTAAGGATACCTGCACTTGTATTTTTTAAGATACCAGTAGAGCAGCTGCTGACTTCTTTCCACCAGATGGCACCACAGACTGTATTCCATAGCCACTATCTATATATGTGTGTGTATATATATTTGTATAAATGTATGTGCATATGAACGTAGGTATAGGCATGTATTTGTTGATACAAAAGTATGAGTGCTAGACACCTATAAACCTCATCACCTTTACTTTTCTCTTATCCTACCACAGAAGGAGGAGAAAGACCAACCAACCTTGCATTAGGTGTGAGACCACGCTAGAAGTAGTCCTTCTATATTTGACCTATTCATGGTACCAGCATTCTGTGCTATCTCAAATAAAGATGGTTAAAGAGACAATGCATATTGTGAACTTTTACTTTCTAGCACAATTTGTGGTAGCCACCTTTTCCAAATGGCAATACCTGATGTGTGGTTCTTCTTAAATGCAGTTCCGTCATTGAAGGACTATTCCTTGAAATCCAAATTTGACATATATTCAATCCAGCCATTTCACATTGCAATACGGGCTGTCTACCCAATGCTTTAGTAGGAAATGGGAAGGGAATGCTTTTTCTATCCTAACTGGTTGCCTTCCTTATCTTAATTTGGCTCTTTGATAGTTTGATCAAATGCCTTCACTGTAAGAATACTATAGAGATCTGAAAGATGAGCAGAAATGAATAATGCGCACAGAAAAATATTTTTTTAAAGAATTGGCAAATAACATTTATAAAATGTTCATTGTATTGTGGGTTATATATTTAAAACACAATTGACAAATTTGATTGTTACTTAGTGTTGACTTTTTTTTCCTTGATTAATTGTCAGTTGTTTCAATTTGCTTTAGAAACAAAACCTCTCCTTGATCTGAAGAGTATTCAGTGAAATCTGTCAGCTGACTGCTTAATGTATGAGTTTTCATACACATATGAAATAATATTAATGTTTTTGAGGACAACCATATTTAATTTTTACTGTGAAGTCCTCGCTGTTTCATGCTTCAGTGTAGATGAAAGTTAAATGACTGTCCTTTGCAAACACTTTATCAGATACATAAAGTCTTTGTCTGTGATTCATTTCCAAGCTATTTTAATTTCTGATGTTTTCATAATTCCTAATGTTTTTCCCTCCATGCTTTAAAGAGCTACTTTAGCTTGCGCTATTCTCACGATTTGGTGGTATTTCCTGTAATCTATCACAACAATAAGAGGCACAACACAAATTACACAGTCTTAGGTAGCGTATACGGAAGAAAAAAAATAGGGTTTGTTGCATATTCTTTTTCATCTGTCAGTTTCCAGCTCTTCCCTCCCTCCTTCCTGATTCTGTGTCCCAGCAGTGAAACTGCCCTCTTCTCGTCCTACGCCTTTAAAGTATTAATTTCCAACCCTTTCTGAAATGGGCAGGCACCTGGTGCCGCCAGTTCCTGCTGAAGACGTCTTCAGCCTGTCTTAGCCTCCCGTCTTAGCTGGGACCCGAAGCAATCCTGAGTGTATCGAAAACTTGCATGGGAGCCACCAGGAAATGAAATAATGCATTGCAGCTTTAGGATGGATGTAGCATCCAGGAACCAGCAGCAAAGAAAAGGAATAGTGATTGACTTACTGACAAACTCATAATGCCAAAAAACAAGCTGAGCCTCTCCATTTGGGTAGCCTCAATGGTAGGCTAGAGAGAGGGAGAAGAAACGTAATTTCTAGGATCATTAAACCTGGACAAGGCTTTTATGAGACAGGAAAGCGGCTCTGCACCCAGAAGGCTGCAATTTTGGCTCATAACGTGCCAGTGTCTCTGCTCCCCTTGGTACCCTGCAGAATGGGCTCCTGGTGCAAGATCCTGAGCTTGGCATCCAGCAGCAGTTGCTAAGCTCCAGGTGGATCCTGCCTCACGTGACAGGCACGCTACATCGCTGCAGCATGTGTGGGAGACAATAAATCATGCTGTTTGGAAATACTGCAATAATCAATGACCAGGAAAGACAGATAGTTGACCAGGGAGAGGAGTGGAAATAGATCTTAGCTTGGTGCAAAGGATGAACTGAGATGCTTGTTAATTGTTTTCTTCAGTCACGAATGCCATTTCTTAAAAGCATACCGTAAAGTACATTTTAATGCCTCATCCTTTAATTCTCTTCTGTTTCCCCTTCTTCACTCCCTGTAAATGCATTGGCTTGTGGACTTGATGGTACTTAATTTGTACATTTTTGCTTAACTTGATGAGCTGTAAGTGCTCTTTTAGCCTACTGTGAGCGTTCAATAATCCAAAGTGGCTGTGAAGTATAGAAGTCCTGTTGCTGCTTTATAGTGCCTGATTAAAACAGAAATAGTGTATTATGAAATCCCACTCAAATGTCTTTATTGGATCACAGATATCTACCATAACTCAGAGGTGAAAAGGGTCTTGGCTTGCTGGTCTATTTTTTCCCTTCTTTCTCAGTCTACATTAATAAGTGTGATGAAGTTAAAGCAGTAGTCTCCTCATGGTTCTCTGGATGTTTTCTGTTAACATTCAATTTTACATTTCAGTTTAGTGGTAATGTCCCCATCCCTCCTCCTGTGCCTGGCCAGTCCAGAGCTCTGTCTCAAACTAACTTTTGGAAAAGGTTCTTCAGTTTCCCCACATGGAAAAACGGCAATAAGGGTCTTTTCTCAGCAGCACTTCTTTTTTAAGAAAAAAATCCTCAACTTTTTTTTTTTTTTTTTTAAGGATGCAGTACAGATTATTTTCTAGATTGGTCTGTATGACTTTTAAGTGATGATTATTTTCTACCCTCCCCCACTAAGTCTTCTCCCCCAGCCCGCCAAGATGCAGAAAAAGCCTGGGTAGAGTTGTGACTGCTCAGACCTGCCACTCTGATAAAAACATGCACACTTGCAGACTGCTGAGCAGGGCATGATAATACCATCCTATATACTATACATCAGGAAGGATTTCTGTGTGCATTACCTGCAAGGGCATGTTTCCTAGATGAGGACTCCCTACTCCTCCTCCTTTCCCCCTCTATGCTTTTCTTCCTTTTTTCCACTCCCCCCCCCACCCTTCACAGGGTCCTTAACATCAGGATGCTCTAACCTACTTTTATTAAGAGGTTAAATGAAGCCAGAACGCTCCAGAACAGCGTTCTGTCTCATCGACCTCCCCTCCAGGCTGTGTTCTGTAATTTCTCCCGCTGTGCTGAATTGATGCTCCTCTCGGTGTGTGAAATAAGCAGTCGCTTCCTGAGAGGAGCCACGCTGCCTTCTGAAGTGCCCATTCAGCACCGCAGAGGACAAACTGTCTGGCAACAGGGGTGTGATTCAAGGGCTGCGATACATGGAAAAAGAACAAAAGGCGGGAGGTGCAAGGGAAAGAGGCTGGGAAACAGAATGAGGAGATAAACAGAAGAAATGGGGGAGAGGCTTATGTTAGGGAACAAAGGCTAGCGAGCCGCGAATATTAAAATTGTTGGTACTGTGATGTAGCACCCAAAACATAGCAGGTTCTGTCACGCGGATAAAACATGCCAGGCGGGCTTGCTCATGCCAGGTAGCAGCACCCTGCTGTGAAAATAGGTCCCTTGAAAGCATTACTACATTGCACTGTGCATATGTTTTCTTTTAGTGAAGACTGATTCTACTGAACGATAGAATACCTGAAAAAAATCCCCAGGAAGGTGGCACCCCCCACCCCAATGTGTAGTAGATCTGAAGCTTTTAATGGAAAGAATTATTTTGATTAATTTCCATTTTATATAATACGATATAATTTATACATATTAAACATAATATTACAAATTATTAATCCATACTTCTATTTTAAAACATGAATTCCAGCTTTTCCTGGCCATTAAGGTTAATGTCTAATTGCCAACCCATCTTTCTCACTCCACTAAATTCCATCAGGAAAGAATTTTGGAGAGTTAGATCATACCGATCGTGCGGTTGGGACACAAACAAGGGGACTGTGCTTAGAGAGCCCATTGGAGTGCTGCGTAGAAGTTGGAACTGAAAGTCCAGAGAGACGGGAAAAGCTTGATGTTATTACAAGTCATCATTTTCACCTCAGGGTAACCGGGGAGCACGTGTCTGAGCACAAGAGCCAGCACAGGCAGTCTGTGCCGCCCGTGAGCTGTGCCTACATGTCCGGTTAGCTGCAGCAGTCGTGAGCAGTGCCACTTCGTACTGCGTGACCCTTGTTGGCCAGAGGGGCCTAAGTCTCATTTCCACCACAGTTTCAGCAGCCTTGGCCTTCCACGACACAAATACCGTTGCCGTCTCTCCTCGCTGAGGTTAGTTTGCTTGGTCAGAGGCAGGTCTGCTCCTTGCTGCTTCTACATTAACCTGCAGTATCTCCCCTGTCTCGGCCCACCGATCGCTGATCCCAAGGTAGATCCTTTGCTGAATCAGTTTCAAGTGGGGAATGTCTTTAAAAAGGGAGATTTTATGAGCCAATTTGGGACTTTTTAAAATTTTTTTTTTTTTTTAATTTAGGGGTGAAAAAAACCCCTAATGCCCTGGGCTTCTCTATACATCTTTTGAAATTGTATCATTTGCAATAATCTATGGAAAGGAAAGCTGGGTTGTTAGGAAGCAAGATTAACCTCTGAAAAAGCCACCTATAAATTATGAAAAACACCCACCGCAGTATCAGAAGCACAATAACATTTGCCTGACTTTGGGATTTACTACTAAAATTAACACCTGGATGCCCTGCAAGCCACGCCACAGGAGGCACCTGGCCTCACTGGCTGCTCAAGGACTCCCATAGAATCACAGAGTGGTTTGGGTTGGAAGGGACCTTGAAGATCATCTAGTTCCCACCCCCCTGCCATGGGCAGGGACACCTCCCACTAGACCAGGCTGCTCAAAGCCCCATCCAGCCTGGCCTTGAACACTTCCAGGGATGGGGCATCCACAACTTCCCTGGGCAACCTGTTCCAGTGCATCACCACCCTCAGGAAAGAATTTCTTCCCAATAGCTAATCTAAATCTCCCCTCTTTCAGTTTAAAAACCGCTACCCCTCATCCTATTGCTATGCTCCTTATACAGAGTGCCTCCCCATCTCCCCTGTAGGCCCCCTTCAGGTACTGGAAGGCTGCTGTAAGGTCTCCCTGGAGCCTTCTCTTCTCCAGGCTGAACAGCCCCAACTCTCTCAGCCTGTCATCATAGGACCCCATCTTTGTGGCCCTCCTCTGGCCATTGCCACCTTTCCTGGTGGCTCTCCCCCAAACAGCCCCACAAGCTTAGTTTGAAAAAAATAATGCCCAGTGCTTGAGACCTTCTCCGGCAGTGCAACTGCCAGGCATGGCACCCTGCAGGCTCAGCGGCAGCCCTGAGCATCCTCAGCAGTGAACTTGCTCCAGCCCCCTGCCCCTTCCAGAAGGTTCTGGGCAATCCCCAACCCAGCAGCTGTCTCCTTTTCTGTCTTTCAGTGAAATGCTTGGTGTACACAGCAAGTCACAGACAAGCAGGTGGCACCCACGTGCTCGTCCTTCAAAGTGAGTTCTTGCTGTGCATGAACAGTGCTGCAGGCAGGGAGGTGGGAAAGGGCAGGCAGCTCCACCCTTCAGGGCCACACAGAAATGGTCAAACATCTCTTGCTGTCAGAGCAGCTTCTGATGGCCTCTCATCTTGCTGGAAGAAGGTAATCACCGGGGCTGGTCTGAACTTCTCCCAGGTTTTGGGGATTAGTGCATATGGCAGTAAAAGCTGAGTCAGTCCTAGCTGCATCTGCCTTCACCGGAGGGCTAATTAGAAGGGCTTACAGCTGATGAGAAGAGCCACTGGGCATGCAAGGTATATGTGATTCCCTTCACCTGGCCCTGGATACTGCCCAGGGAGAGCCTGGCTGGGTGGTGCTCTATCCTAGGGTCATCATTCAAGCCCAAGGAACACAGCAAGGTGGCTGAGAAAGGAAACCGTAAGTAACAACTGCTTCTCTGGGGGCTAGCATGTGACCCAATTCATTTGGTGAGGTGGAATTAGGCTGTAATTCTTCAAAGGTAATTCATTATCATAGTCAGTGGTTTCTTTAGTATTCTTGATATGGGGTCTTGTGTTTGCTGTTGCTGCAACTTTACTGGTGATTTTAGGCTCTGCATGTGCCCTCTACTTTGTTATGAAATTCCTGCTTCTAGCTCCTCTTATTTTAAGCTTTGTTAGCGCAGAGCTTTTGGGTCGCAAGGTGCAGTTGTGCCATGACTGCAACCCATAGGCATACGCAGTTGGTAGCGTGTGATATTTTCCCTTCATCTCCCAGGAGCTGCAGAGTAGCTTTGCTGTTCTTCTTGCCCTTCTTCATTCCTCCCGAGGTCTGGAGTGTCTCTGTAAGGAGAGCATTTACTCACAATGTGTGCGGATTTCATTGCGAGCTAAAACTGTGGAGAAAAAAATTATCGAGAGACATCTGGGAAATCACTGCCCCTCATCTTTGCACGCTGGGCTGCTTTGTGACCACTAATACCTGTGAGCAAGTCAGGCTGATAACTGGGTAATTTTTGTTAATCTGCAGTAAAATTCTGGATTCTCCTGTGTAAGGATGGGAAACTTAGAACAGGAAGGACATGTTCTGCTTCTGTCGTTAACTCTTTGAGGGACTTGTTATGTTTTTGTGGCTTTCTATGACTTAGCTTTCCCACTTCTAAAGTGGTTGCATCTGTTGTCTCCCCAAAATGTACGCTACCGGGTGCATTCAACAACAACAAAAAAAAAAGCTTTGACTTTATGTATTTATTAAGAGCTTCCTTAGCAGACCTGCAAGCCAGCTGATCTGTGCAGTTTGTGCTGTCTGTTTCCTTGGTGTGATTGCAGCCCTGGCCTTTTGTGTGCAGCTACTCACGCCGTATGAACGCTTGCTAGGCATGCCGTGTTCAGAGCTTCTGCACAGCCCCTTTGAAAACATAGCCCACTGTGTTTTCCTTGAATGCTTCAAGACTCTTTCATTGTTTTTTCCTAAATCATGTGATGGTGCTTGGCCCGTTGAAGTGGCAAAGTGCTTTCAAGCACAAAAGACTTGATGTTGATTTTCGTCTTTTGTTTTAACTAAATTATTTGAGAAGAAAAACAGGAAGGAGGTAGCTTTGTGAGGTGAGTAAACGATAGCTAGCCCAGTTGTGGGTATGAGGAAATAAGACTGTACGCACAAACACATGCAGGGTAATAGTCTACTTCAACAGTAGGTTCCCTTGCTAATTTGGAAAGCCATTCTAGCTCTGGCTTGATTCCATTTCAACCTCAAGCTGTGAATAAGGAGGGCTTTTAAGTTGTCATTTTGTTAAAGACAGCTTTTAAAACACAAGAGGAAGAGACCTCAATTATCAAAGCAAACAAACCTATGAAAATAAAACTCTTCTTGATATGTAATTCAACACCGAGAGCCAATGCTACAAGACTTTGCTCTTTCTTTTTGTTGGGGTTTGTGGTTTTGGCTTGTTTGGGTTTTTTTTAAGTTGGTTCAGGGTTTTTTTTGTTTATTGCTGTTTTGGGGAAGGGCTTAATGACCAGAAAGCTTGTTCTGGCAGATGAACATGTTAAAACATGAGTATGCAGCATGTGATTTGATTTCAGGTGAGGTCAAGGTAGAGGTAGTGAGTTAAGTAAGTGTAAAGTGTAGTATTACTGAATTTATATTTACATTTTTCAGTACCTCAGAGAACCATTTCTGGGGCTAAAATAAGGTGTCATTTTGTGTTTTTTTCATGGTATCTTCTCCAATCAGGAAATGAAATCATATTAAAGCTGTGCATTTCAACCCAATGCATGACTCCCTGATGCATTACAGAAACCTGGCAGAAAAGCCAATGCAGTTTTTAACCAAAAACTTAAAATCAAATGAAGGAAACTTCTGAATTGTGAACTGATTCTTTAGGATTTTTCCCTTAAGATCTAAAGGACACAACCCGGAATACAACTTTCTCAGGATTAACTGATAATGAATTATTCCGTAAGTGTATGGGGCAAGGCCAATAATTACTCAACGACAATAGAAACCATAAATTCAACTGATATAACTACCATGATTTCATTAACAATAGCGGAAGTATGTCAGATCTTCAGTTGAGATTCTTGACCTATAATTAGCTAAACTAGTAGTTGCATACTTTAGTATTTCTTAATGAATGAACTGGCAACTAAAGGCATATGGTAAAAGCATAGCCTGGCCCTTCTGTTTAGAATCTTCATGGTTGGAAGGGACCTTTAAGATCATTGAGTCCAACCAAAAAACCTACAACCTCTGCCACTAGAGCATGCCCTGAAGTGCCACATCTAGACGTTTCTTAAATACCTCTAGGGATGGTGACTCAACCACCTCCCTGGGCAGGCTGTTCCAGTGCCTGACCACTCTTTCAGTAAAGTAATTCTTCCTAATATCTAACCTAAACCTCCCCTGCCGCAACTTCAGATCATTTCCTCTGGTCCTGTCATTATTTACTTGGAAGAAGAGGCCAACACACACCTCTCCACAACCTCCTTTCAGGCAGTTGTAGAGGGCAATGAGGTCTCCCCTCAGCCTCCTCTTCTCCAAGCTAAACATGCCCAGCTCCCTCAGCCTCTCCTCATATGACCTGTTCTCCAGACCCCTCACCAGCCTGGTAGCTCTCCTCTGGACACGCTCCAGCACCTCAATGTCCCTCTTGTACAGAGGGGCCCAGAACTGAGCACAGTACTCGAGGTGAGGCCTCACCAGTGCCGAGTACAGAGGCACGATCACTTCCCTGCTCCTGCTGGCCACACTGTTCCTGATACAAGCCAGAATGCTGTTGGCCGCCTTGGCCACCTGGGCACACTGCTGGCTCATGTTAAGCTGGCCGTCCACCAGCACCCTCGGGTCCTTTTCCACCAGGCAGCTTTCCAGCCACTCTTCCCCAAGCCTGTAGCGTTGCTTGGGGTTGTTGTGACTGAAATGCAGGACCTGGCACTTGGCCTTCTTAAACCTCATACGGTTGGCCTTGGCCCATTGATCCACCCTGTCCAGGTCCCTCTGTAGAGCCTTCCTACCCTCAAGCAGATCAACACTCCCACCTAGTTTGGTGTCATCTGCAAACTTACTGAGGGTGCACTCAATCCCCTCATCCAGATCATTGATAAAGATATTAAACAAAACTGGCCCCAAAACTGAGCCCTGAGCGACACCGCTGGTGACCAGCCGCCAAGAGGATTTTGCCCCATTAGTCACAACTCTCTGGGCACGGCCATCCAGCCAGTTTTTAACCCAGTGAAGAGTACACTTGTCTGTGCCATGATTCGCCAGCTTCTCCAGGAGAATGCTGTGGGGGAAGGTGTGAAAGGCCTTACCAAAGTCCAGATAGACAACGTCCACAGCCTTCTCTGCATCTGTTTCAGACAGAGCAGTGCTATTTTCTGTCTGCTTTTCTGCTTGTGGACATTTAATGCTTCATTTGAACTTATAGTGAAAACAGGGGGCCAAGCCTGCCCTTGTGTAGTCACTGAAGTGGGTGGAAGCTGTACACCCATGTCTGAGGATAAATAATTTCCCATGTTTAATTAACATATGTGTATTACATCGCAGTGTCAACATATCCAATAGGATATGCTCCCTAGAAATAAAACACATGGTAAAACATGGTCAGTAGGCAATTCTGAGATGAAATTATGATATATGACTGTCTTTGAATTCCAAAGATGTTGCAATATTTTTATAGGACTGTCATTTTAATATAAAATTGATTTTTATACAAAATAAATGGTGCACAGTTGCCTTCCTACTTTAGAGCTGTTGAGGAAGAGAAACATATTAACAAATTCATCCTCTTAACCAATATTTAGCACATGTCCCACTAAAATTAATTTTCAGCCATATTTTTTTTTATGGGTGAAACCATACAAGACTCTGTTGCATCAGATTTTAAAAGCGTATATAGATATCTCATTTTCACAGGCCAATGTGAAGTAATAAGCGTTAGCCCTCTGCCTATCCCTTCTTTATAGCGTGTGTTTCTGAGGGTGCTGTAAGGGACAAGATGGACGAGGGATGTTAGGTTCGTGTGTGTGTGATGGTGAAAAGCTTAATTTGTTGGTGTTGTACTTACTTTTGGAGTCTTTCCCGTAGAAATAATGAGCAAAGCAGGAAGAATAAATGAAGCTGTCTTTTGTAATTCTGAACAGGAATACTGAGAACAATAAATCAGTTGTGGCTGAGTTAATGAAGCCTGAGCTCCTATGGATTTGGATCTTGCATCCTCTTCACTCTCCTACCTCCTCATCAGTCGCCTGTTGCAATACTTGCGTGTCTTCCTGTTTCTCCAATTGCACTCTTATTACCTCCTTGTAAAACCTCTCTAATCCATCCCCATTCAAGCCCCTCGGATCTGAAAGTCCATCGTGCTGTGTCTGGGTCAGAGCTACATGTGGTCTGCCTGGCTGCCTGGCAGATGGGCGCGAAATGGCAAGTCTGTCTGTGCTAATCAGCCTTTCAGTGCTTCATCAGTGGTGTCCATCTTCCTTCTGAGCTTCCCTTCTCCCCCTTTAATGGGAAAAAAAAAACAACCCAGGTATTAAAAAAATATATACTGTTACTTTGTCATCTCTGTCTCACTCAGACTTGCTCAAGTTAACCAACAGGTTCAGAAATTAGTAGCTGTGGGCTGTTAAAAAACAGAAATACCTTGTTTCCCTAAAAAATCCAAACAGGCAGAAAACAACAGAAAAATGTAAAAATCCCCTTATTTAAAAAACAAAACCAACCCCCCACACACACTTATTTTCAATCACTCTTTTTCTGGTGGTGGCGTGTTGTGTGGTTTTCTTTATTGTGTTTGTTTTCTTTGGTGTCTTGGAGGTTTTTTGTTGTCTTTGGGTTTTGTTTTTTTTACAAACTGAAAATGTTTGCTTACACCAGCGTGTTAAGAATGCAGCTCCTGCAAGTGCATGGTGTGGTCCTAGAGGTGTGTGTGTCTATATATATATATATATATATATTTATATATATTTTTATATATATATATATATTTATATATCTTAGTAGAAAGAAAAGTGAGAATTTTTTCAAGAGGGTGGCACAATGAAGCCACTGAGGGGAGAAGGGACAAGGTTTCACCCTGAGGCAAAAGTGCTAAAATAGCGCTCACTGGTACCATTCCTGCGGGAGGGGGGCAGGAAGATGGGGCATCAGGGAACTCGCTGCAGCGCTGCACTCGGGCCAAGGGAGGAGACAGGTCTCTGCACCTTCTGAAATTTCAACTTAAAGCGACTGTCCTTGTTTCAGCAACCCAGTTAATACCACAGAAGCAGTCTGGAATGCCTGTCAAGAATCTGGCGCATCCTTTTAATTTTGGGTAACTGAGACTCTGTTTATAGTGTAGGACACGGGAGCACGTCCTGGACGTTGAGTGCACAGGTTGAACAGGAGTGCAATAGATGCTTCTCTGCTGCCTCAACCGATTTGCTGGAGAGCAGGACTGTTGAGCACCCACAATATACTTTGGCTGCCACTTAGACATAACCTGTGCACACTTGACATTTAGGTGTTGGGTATCTGCTAGGGGAGGAAGGAGACAAGGAGGGAACTCATGGCATTTGAAGTAACCTTGGAGTCTATCAGGGGCCATGAGAGTGGACCTTGAGAGATGCTTCAGTGCTATACCTGAAGGATAAAACCTGAACACTGAAACTGGCTGAAAAAACATCAGCATGTCAGACTGAAGTGTGAGGAATGAGTGATACTCATCAAAAAAGCATGTTATGGTGTTGATTACAACACTAGTCAATGACACCTAGCCTGACTCTGTGGGGCGTGTGATTTAAAACCAGCCAAACAATAAAACAACCAAAAAATCTACCTACAGACAACAAGGCTCTCCCTCAGATCGGTGTCTATTATGACTCTAAGCCATTCTTAGGAGCAGTTTGTAGATGAGAGCTAGGCAAGTATCACAGGCTGCGTAGCTGCAGGCTCCTCTCTTTCAGTTATCAGTCTGTCTCCTGAGATTTATCTGGAAGTTACCACTGCTAGGCAGGAGTTGAAGAATAAATAGTTTCTACAGGTAAAAAGTTACTGGTTCAAACTACCCCGGTTGCCACAAAAAAAGGTGATGTGGAGACTATCTGCCTGGACTACTTTAAGACACAGTGCATTGATGCACTTAAAACGTGTCTAACTTTAAGTCCTATGTGTAGTGAGGCAATCTGAAGTGGACTTGTAAGATCATATCTAAACTGAAGTATGGCTTTGTAAGATCATACCTGAACTGAAGTATGGCTTCTGTCTTAAGTAACAGTCTAAATAAGAATCTCTTGGAGGTTCAGAAAGCTGAAATATGTATTTTGGAGATAAAACCAGATTTGGATAAACTGATTCTTTTCTGTCTCAAGGTCCTGCTCTTTCAAACTCTTCTTAATTTGCAGCAGCTCTGATTTGAAGTGGACCTTTCATCTTCTGGATTTCATTCTAGTAGGTGGTAGAGTATAAGCTTAAGGTGGTATTATGTTTTAATTGTTTGCTCAAGCAGACAATTGAAGTAAAACATTGTGCAGTGAAATTGCACTGCTGCAAAAATACAAGGTGTGTGGTGATGGGGAATCAGCCTCTGAAAGTCTCAATCACTTCAATGTGAAATTGCTTCAGCAGACTGAAATCTGAAATAGCTTGGGACAACGTGGAGCGGATCAGAGCCTGTGGTGGTGACCCTTTTCTCCCCTTCCCTCTCCCTGTGCCCAAGTAAATAATTTATTATAGCCATGGCTTTTTTTCTTATTTCTCATTTCTGCTTGTATTTTTACCTGCAATTACCTTTTAAAAAAAATGTTGCCAAAAGCTTTATTATTTCAGTCCCCTAAGGACTGCAGAAGAGCAGAGATAAAAAAAAAAAAAGTCTTCTGGTGCATGCTGACTATTAATAACCTTTGCCAGGTGTGAAGACTAAGCAGTGAAAATAGCTGTCACTTATACCACCAACGTATTGCCTTTCCTGGTGGAAATGTGGGGTATGAATGCACGATTGCCTCTGACTGCTGGCTATAGCATATACGCTCATATAAGTTGTGTATCTAAGTAGGATATTAAGCAATCCTTGCAAAAAAAAAAGCAAAATGAGACAAAAATGCACCTTCTCCTTTAAGTAACTCAGAGAATATTAATAACATCTTAGAAAAATAAAAGCAAAATCCTCTCATGTTTGCAACGCTAATGTTCTTTTTTACGGAATCAGTGACGAGTTGTACTGCCCTTCCATCTCACCTTTAGGATAGTAGTAAATCTTGCTTGGCTACTGAGCCAATATCATCTAAAAATAGCCTGTGTCTGAGTGGGAAGTGCACACAGCTCTGTTCTTGCAGCCTGCTTGTGAGACTTCTGATAACCTGTATTAGATTCCAAATATTTGGGTAATTTCTAAGACGAAAATGTGAATGCCCTCGCTTATATTTGGGGTGTCTTTGTAGGGGCAGAAGTGGCCCAAGATTTAATATAGTAGACTTGGCCCGAGGCAAAAGTGTTCTGAGTGATAGGCAAAAGAACCCATTTTGTGCTGAGATGATGTCATCAAGACAATTCACAAAGCAGACATGGAGCACAGATATTTCTAGATCCTGCTTTAAACGTAATTGCAAATTCTTCCTGCAATGCTATGAATTTCTTGAAAGAGTCATCCTGCTTTATCGCTCTGTACTATTGATCTGCGCTTCTATCCCTTTGGTCAGATAGAGGGGACTTAAACTGGAGATTGCTAGAAAGGGATTTTCACAAAAAAGCTGCTTCAAGATTTCCAGCATGGGGTCTTGATAGCATAGAAAAGGAGATTTACCCTAGCAATGTCAGCTATTATACATTGTTGGGCTGCTGTTATCCTTCACTGAAGAGGCAGATGCTAAGCTAGATTTTAGAGAGAAAGGCAGTGTGACTAGCAATTTTGTCATGTTTAGCAGGTTACAGTAATCTTACCCACACTGTTAAAAAAAAAAAAAAAATTATCAGTAATGCAGTGCTTGAGAACTTCAGAGTTACTTTTAAAATATACTATACCAATAGAGATTTTTGACTTCTTTTTTGTAGCAAAGATTCCAAGGTAACATACTCTGGCCACTTCTGTATAGCAGGTGTTTATCTATACCATGTTCCTTTACTAAATTGCAACAGTACTTGTTTGTCAGCCTTGTGAAAAGAAAAGGTGGATTAGCCTGGGTATGGTGCTGCACAAACACAGCCACAGCCATTCTATACTGGAGTGAGTCCAGCGAAGGGCAACCAAGACGATTATGGGACTGGAGCACCTCCCTTATGAGGAAAGGCTGAAAGAGCTGGCACTCTTTAGCCTGGAGAAGAGAAGGTTGAGGGGGGACCTGATTAATGTTTACAAGTATCTAAAGGGTGGGTTTAAGGAGGACGGAGCCAGGCTCTTTTCAATGGTTCCCAGTGACAGGACGAGGGGCAACAGGCACAAGCTAGAACATAGGAAGTTCTGTTCAAATACACGGAAAAACTTCTTTACAGTGAGGGTGACAGAGCACTGGAACAGGCTGCCCAGGGAGGTTGTGGAGTCCCCTTCTCTGGAGATTTTCAAGACCCGCCTGGATGCAGCCCTGAGGGATGTGCTTTAGGCAATCCTGCTCTAGCAGGGGAGTTGGACTAGATGATCTCTAGAGGTCCCTTCCAACTCTGAAGATTCCGTGATTCTTGTTATCTCAGCGTCAAACATCAGCAAGTGGATGGATTTGCACAGTAGTGCGCTGTGCCACACAAGTTCACTGCATCTCTTGTTCTGGGATCTATGGCTTTGTGCTGCGTTGCCCGGTGGGTATGACTCTCGGGTAAGACCTGAAGTAAGAACGTAACCTGTTTGAGCTGAAGAGGGTGTTGTGACCCTGTACCGGTTTATGGAAACACACAGGGTATGTTGTTCTTAACGTCAGTTTGGTATGAAAACAAATACAGAAATAAAATAAGAAAAGATTGTGAATGAGTTGTCATGCAATAGCTAGCTCTAAGGATTAAGCTTGTTCACGGGTGGAAAGTGCAAGATGTAGAGGCAGAGGTCTGGGGCTTTTTGGAACCTGTCAGAAGCAGGCTACTTGTTTTCTAAGCCATTCTGTCTCTGAGTGCAGAAAGCATATTACTAATGTGTACTGCTATATCATACACTAGTGCAGTGATATACATTGCTAATTAGCGTTACTGGGTGCTAAGCCATTGAGTGATGGTGCTTCCAAAGCTGCACTAAACTGTTGCAGTGTTTGTAACAGTGCAAGTGTCTGTTCAATACTTTTCACTGCTTGAAGAGAAGCATGGAAGTAGGTCAGTAATATTTCTTCTTACAATCCATTGCTAAGGCAGTGCCTTCCTCTGACATTCAGAGAGACTTGGCATTGTAACTCTGAAAGGACGCTGCTGATTAACAAACGATCTATCTCAGGTTTATCTTACATAATATAAATTATAATATTTTCCTAACTATGGTACAGTTCAGCTTTTCATGCTTTAAGATACAGATGACCCATTGATGAAGATAGTGGTATACACACTGGATGCCCCGTAATAGGTTGACCCTGCCCCACTGTGACCTCCATGGGATGCAGGGCGACAGCCTGCCTCACCATGGTCATCACCATGGGCTGCAGGGGAATCTCTGCTCCGGCACCTGGAGCTCCTCCTCCTCCTCCTTCATGGACATTGGTGTCTGCAGAGTTGTTTCTCTCACACATTCTCACTCCTCTCCTCGACTGCAATTGCCATGTTGTACAGTAACTTTTTCCCTGTCTTAAATGTGTTATCCCAGGGGCGCTACCACCATCAGTGATGGGCTCAGCCTTGATCAGTGGTGGGTCCATCTTGGAGCTGTCTGCAATTGGCTCTAGCAGAGAAGCTTCTAGCACCTTCTCACAGAAGCCACCCCTGTAGCCCCCTTGCTATCTAAACCCAATACAGACATCAGTGTAAACATTACAAAAGCAAGTCCTTTTTCCCACCGCTCCCAATAGCTTTAGAAACTACAAAGATAATGCCTGTTTTGCCCATATCTTGTGTTGTGGGTTTTTTTACATTTTGTTTTGTAACTCTCTTAAAATGTTGAGTATCACAAAATAGAAATAGTTCTCTTAGGTTCTGTTTATGACTGTCATTGACGCACAGGTGATCCAGACCTGCAAAACATTTAAATGCAGTTTTAAATCAATCTCTGTTCAGGAAAGCACTTAACCATATGCTGATATGTAAGGGCAAACATAATTTCCATTTAACTCAAACCAACCTTATTCATTCTCCTCAACTGAAAACATGCTTTTAATAATTGCAGCTATTTTGCAAAGTTTGTTCTGCGTGTAGCATTTGAGACTCTTCTGGTTCCCTTCTTTGTAAACATAAGCACACTGAATTCCCTGCATTCTTAGAATAAGCACAAACACATACATCTGGATGAGACTGGGTTTATTTGGTATTAAGAGCTAAGGAAGTTTGGTATTTTTTTTCTATTGTTTCTTGTTACTAGAGAGATGATAGAGACGCTTTTTCCAGAGCCATGCCCCTTATGATAGGGCAAGGTGTTTGTAGTCTCCATCCAAATCTGCATGTGTCAATAAGTAGTGGGTAGCTGCTGAGCCAGACTGCTTCTACGATACCTCATAATTTATTGGACTGGGCTATTAGAAAGTGGAAAAACTTGTCTCAGCATTTCCTCAGTCTCTCGCCTGTCTCAATTTTGTGAAACTTAGAACTGATTAGATTAAATGATTAGCTGATGGAGGGGGAAACACAAATAGAAAAGTTTCCTCTATCTCCCCTTCCTTTTCTGAAATAGGAAAAAATATGCTGACTGGACTTTTGTTATTGAAAACAAAACACTTATTCTGAGCCTTACGCACTCTGATAGGCTAGTGGTACTTTAGGTTAAAAAGTAAAGCGTGTAGCACTTAAAAATTCCAGTCCTAGTATGCTAGGCTACAAATCATCTACTCTACTTTAGCATCCCACATTAGAGATGGTTTGGTTCTGAGCTAGTCTTCTTAGGGTTCTTCTAGGGAGACGGACCTTACAGAAGCCAGTGCAGCTCAGCCTTGTCCAAACTCTGAGAAAGGCCAGATAAATCTCTCTGCGGGCTCTGTTTATCTGCTTTGATTACAAAGAGAGCCTTGGGAGACTACACTGCATTTGAAAGTCCGGTTTGAGGTACCCAGATTTAGGTGAGATCCTACCTTAAAGTAATCCGAGGAGGGAAAGTTTCCGTTTTGTGTCTCGGGGGAAACGACAGGTGGAGGAAACGCAAATGGGTTTGTATTCTATCTGTATTTTAACTTCCAGAGTTTGTTTTCTGTAAGCTGTCACCAGCAGGTGATACTGGTATTCATTGCTACTTGCAGTTGGGGAAGGAAGGGCAGGCTAGTAAGAGCAATTTTGCAGGGAAGGGACTTTATTAATTTTCCCGATTGCTTTACATTCTAGATAGGGACCCATCAGAATTCTTCTTTTCTTATATCAATTTCATTTGCCCATGGAAAATAATTGCATGCACAGTAAACTTTGTCTACAATCATGAAACAACCGGTTTAGATCTTGTGACCCAGATCAATCATATAATGTTCCTACAAAGCCAACATAAGCAGGAGAATCACCCAGAAGAAGGGCAATCCTGTGGAAGTTATAGTAGGAGCTACGATGTGGCTGGAGCCTTCCTATGACTTCATAACCTCCAGCCTGCTCTTCTGGGCCAAGGAAGCTCTTGCCAACCTGATCGTGGGCGTTGGGCTGCTCTGCTTCATGGCAGTCAGGAAAATTTACTCGCAGTGATCTTAAAAGCACAAATGAAAGAAAAAGAGTACCTTTGCATTTCTTCCTCTCATGTTGCTCAGCATCCATCTGGACAGATCTCGGTGCCATAACAGCAAGCTGATTTGTTTGCACTGTGCCTCTTCCATGAGAAAACAGATGATTTGAACCTCCAGGGAGCTTAGCTTAGCAGCTTTCATTGAGGGCAAAATCCGTGTCCCTTGATTTGCCTGAAAAGGCAACATTTCTTTTATTGGCGGTGAGGGGAGGGGAAAACCTTGTCACGTTTTCAGATAAAATGAAACCTCCAAAGTATTAGGGATTCAGGGGATTTATCTTTTTTATTATTATTTTATTTTTTTATTTTGCTTTTTTCCTTAGGGCACTTGTACAGAATATTAGCTTTGTATTTTAGCCACTAGGTGGAGAAAGCAAGCCTTCTGTAATTTAATAGCGTTTGTCGTATAATGCTATTCTGACCTAAATTCCGTACAGTAGATACTTTGGAGCAGAAAAGTTCCTCCTTTCCTGTGATACTTCAGAAGGTAGAATAGCAGTGGAGAGTGGCTAGCTGAAACCTTGCTGGAATTAATTTTAAGAAAATATGCTAGAAGATCAGTCCTAAATATAAAAGCAAGTATGCCACAGACAGCTTCTTGTAGTCTTCTGAACTGGAATTCTGATCATCATTGCTTCTGATGCCTGTCTTACTAGCAGCAAATAGTTGGGCTGCTGCTGCAAAAAGATTGTACACAAAGCTGGGCATCTTTTCTTAGAGATAGATCACTTGTCACATCTTCTTCAGGTTGGAAAGAAAAAGAGTGGATGTCTACAGATAGCTTGTGATGGCACTCTTCTGTTTGAGGGCAAGACAGGAGTCATTGTTTCGACACGTCTGAGCACATATGTGAAGTTTGAGAATCTCAGCTAGGAATGTTGGAAGACATTCATTTCAGTGCAGCTCAGTCAGCAGAGGCCTCTGAGTGAGGTCCTGCCCCAAGCTGGTGTGGGTGGAAGTCGGCCCTAATTTTTTTTGTCTTTCAAAGCAGTGTTTTGACTATGAATTCCCACATTAGGAGAGAGATAATGGCACTAAATCCTATTGCAAATGAGGTCTGAAGAAATCAGAATCATTTTGTTTTGATTTATATTTGTCAAAAAGGGATCTCTGCAGCATTCTTTTGTTATGTATGTGTATGTATGTGCTGAATTTTATCCAAATAAGTTAATAATTCCTCTAACCTGCCCTGCTATCCCAATCTATTAAAACTGTTTTGTCTGCATTATGGAGACTTCCCTTGGTCTAATTACGAGAGAACTTCAAGTGCCCATGAGACAGCATGTACACCTTTTTAGTTAGCATAAATTCCCATCAGAGAGTGAGTTTCTACCACCGAACTTTCTGAAATCCCACTATGGGCAGCAGTGTGTTTCTCTGTTTGAGGATTGACAGAATTCTTTTCCAGTCAAAGTAAATGTGAAAATATGATAACTCCATGCCTTCCCTGTTCACCCTAATTGTATCCTGGTCATGCTGCCCAATCTGGGGAATGAGTTGACTGCCTACAGTACCATCTGCTCCAGAGGAACAGATGTTTTAAGTGTTTTATATGCTTACAACCCATTTGTTTTATGCCTGTTTTGTCATAACAAGCTAGCATTGTGGTTTGTGTTCGTTTCTGCAGGTAATAACTGTGGCCAACTGGCTTCCTGACCTGTAGTCATGGCTGCAGCACCTTGTGCCTTGAATCGTGAAGAGATTCTTAAGTTTGATCCTGGACTAGACTCAACGTCGGCTAGAGTCAGTTTCCAAGGAGTAGCCCTGTGCCATGTAGTAAATGCTGCATAGAAGTGGTCCTAAGGAGAATGCATGAATGATCCATCTTGACCAGTGAAGTAGCAGTCAGAACTATTTTTCCAAGTAACTTACAGTCTTTCCATCTATTTTTATCTTGGACTCCAGTTGAAAAAAGATAATTTTTCCTGTCTAAGATGCAGCTTGGGTAACTCATTTCGCAGCATGCGGTGTGTGATGAATTCCTGCAGGTGAAAGACGACATTAAGATAATGAAATATATAGAGAGAGTAAAATAAATTAACTGGTGCTGTGTTTATAAACACCTTTCAAGCTAAGAAAAGGTCCGCTTTAGATGCTGTCAGCTTCATTGATCATTGCATGTATTTTGCTGGTTTCCAACCCAATTAAATCCTTCCACTGCAGAGTTGGATAAAAACACTTAAAACCATAAGGATCCTATTCTAAAATGTTCATTCATGTAGCTCATCAAATGATGTCTGCAAACTGTTTAGATTCGGTTTTCATTCATGGTCAGTATCAAATGACTCTTTCATTAAGTTTGGTATTTGAGGATTTCATGTTAGTTTTTTTTTATTTAATAATTGGCTTCTGTACAGTTAAAGGGATGAGTCTGATTTTTATGTATATGATCAAGGTTGAAGCTGAGTTCCACTTTTTCTTTTTTTAGATATCCTGCCCATGTCTGATCTTTGGTGGTCTTTCTGGCTTTCATATATTTTTCTTATGAAGCAGAGGAAAAAAAAAAAAATAAAAATCACAAACCACTGGTATTTCAACCAGTTGAAACTCTTTAAATCAAGTCAGGTTAGCTTTTTCTTAAATTACTTTTCACTTTCAACTATAGGAAATGCTGTACTGCTAAATGTTAAGCCTCACTGATAGATTACAATTGTAATGTACATAGATTCTGTAGGCTAGGTCTTCCATCAACTAAAGAATTTGTGTATGTACTGCTGGACTAACTGCAAACCAGATCCTCAGTGAAGTTTGATTCGTGGGTTGGTGACTTTCTCTGAGCTCACAGATAGAGGAACTGCAGTACTTACGAAATGCTATGCAGAAAGAAAAGACACATTGAAGTGTAACATAAAGAGCAAAGGCAGCATATGTCTGAGCCACGGTTACTGCTTTGTCCTCGTGGTCTATCTCAGCTCTAAAGAGAATTACGGAACGCGTGTGATTCTTTCTTAGAGAAGAATCTTGACTTTTCCATACCTTTCAGAATATCTGTAGTAAGCAAGCTGAACACACATGCTGCCATGAATGGCTTATGATACAGCCCCTGTTGAAAGCAATGTGAAGAGTCCTGCAAACTTTAAAACAAGACAAATGGGGATCTAAATGCCTGCCAGATTTATGTAGATTCATGTCAAATTTCCCACAGCAGCTCCTACGTTATACAGGCAAACACATGTGTTGCAAAGGGATGTGGAGAAATCAGCAGTGTAGAGATAGGCATTGGACACATAAGAAAAATGATCTCAGAGGATTAAGGCTGTTTGATCAAAAGAGTAGGAGGATACAACCTAGCAGCCTTCAGATATATAAAAAGGTGCTGTAGAAAGGAAGGGAGGAAGAAGTCTGCTTTGCTTTCCATCTCAGTGACAGATGAGACAAGAAGTGATGGGCTTAGATTTCTGTGAGAGTGATTTCTTTTCCAACAGGGGAGAATGCTGACTTTAACACTCGGTGAGCACTGGGACAGGCTAGGGGGTATGTGTTTCTGAGTACAAGTTAAAGAAGTATTTCATGGGAATGGTTTAGACTAAATAATAGGTATTCTGTCAATTTACTAGTCTGTGGGCTCTGCAACTGTAGAAAGTTGAAATAAGTATCTAAATAAGAATACCTAGATCTATTATATGTAATTCAGTTGATAATGGCATGCTTAACCTTGTATCTGTCAGAAAACTTCTGCAAAACCACAACTTGGACACATTCCGCTCATGACTGTTCAGATTCTGGAGCACAAGTTATATATATATCTATCTATACATATATATGTATAGATATATTTATACATATGGACAGAGCGGAGCATGGAGAGTGGGAGAAATTCAAAGGGCCCACATTTTCTGGGTACTCCTTCCAAAAGCGACAATGAATAATTGAGCACTTCACTCTTACACCACCATGCTCCTCAGTGGTATGGTAAGAATCTTATCTACAAGATCTCATTCTTCAAAAATGTAAATCATTAGAGAATATGATGGCAGCCCTCAAAGTTGCAGATAAAGATCAAATCTTAAATATAATCAATAACTGATGTATCTTGCTTTCAGAGATGTGTTCTTGATCACACCTGTAATAAAATGGCAAACTAGCTTTTCCAGGAAAATGCTTTTTGCCAGGCTTACGTGCTACACTGATAATGACCGTATAAATACCAACAGTGAGGCTAGCTCAGAAATACTGTAGCAGCTGAAAATGGTAAATATTAAGTATATTATTGACTTTAGTAAGCTCAGTCCTATTTATTTAGTAACTAACAAATTAAACCCAGTGGCCAGTAGAAGATTATTGGAAGTTGTTTTAGTGTGTTATATTAGCGCTCTCTTCTATATCACTGTACTGCCTGAGAGTTTTTGTTATGGAATAAAACCTCATATTTCCAGATGCTAAATGCCACTTTCTGCCCCAATTTATTTAGTGTTGTATCTTAGATAATCAATACCAAATGCAGATGAAAGCAAGAATGATAGGTATTAACAGCAAGGTAAAAGTCAGCATTTCCACAGGTAAATTGAAGTTAGACCGTGATGCGTGTAAAAAGGGAAGAGAAGCAGCTTGGATTGGATTCAGTGGAGTAAAAAAAACAGGGGAGGAACTAAAGGAGTTATGGAACATGAGATGAACAGGAAGATGAGCTAAGAAGATGACCTTTGAATGGATAAGGGTAGGGCAAGGTTGTATTTATCTAGGTTGGAGGAAGACCTGTTGCAAAGAGCGTGGTGGGAGATAAGAGAAGCTTGGCCAGCATTTTAAGTAGGTGATCAGAATAGGGACTACCACATCTTAGGTTCTGCAGAGAGAAACTAATTATCGGTCATCCTTTTCAAATTGAGGTTCAAACGGATGTACGTTGAATATTAATAGGCACGTGACCAATTTTAAATGTCTGCATTTTCAGTTCAGTCTTTTGGTACTTGACCATTAAAAAGGAGCAAAGAAAAACAAAATCCAGGCTGTTGGTTAATAGTGTTAAAGGTTTCTACTTCGGTTGTGTTTGCAGTGGAGAGCATTCCAGCTAAATCCGTATCATTGTGTGGGAAATAGCAGCCAATTCGCTTGTCTAGGTTACAAGTGTAGCTTTGTATTCCCACACGATTGCAAGCTACCCCGGACAATTAGGCAGTGTTTCAGACTGGCTGGCAGTAGGCAGTCAGAATTCAGATTCTGAAGCCTGCTTTCTTTCTTTATCCAGACTGGTTACTTTTCCAAGGCCTATTGGGGTCTCTTTCCCAACAGGGCAATGTTATGCAAGATTGCACAGAAATAACCTTCAACACTGGCAGTGCTGTCATCACCTGGATTCAGCAGAATCTCAGGGGAATGGCCTGGTAATGGAAGTCTGTGCACCGAAATCGGTTTCAATTAAAAAAACAGAGGCATTCTTCTCATTTATTCAGAGACATGGCATAGCATCCAAGATTATCGAGAGAGCCTTACACAGGCCAGATAGATTAAATTACCCTTGCACGCATTTCCTATTCTGCATGCATCGTCAGGGTGAACTAGGGTAGAAGGCTGTATATTTTGTGCTACTACAGTAACTGGGGCAGTGCCAGTGCAGAGCTGGCTAGACTTTATGTTCCCGACAGGTGGGTGTAAAATTCTAGCTGTAGTGAATTTCTTTCCGATTTTGCCTCTATCTGCACTGGGAATAAGGCTTACCTTTAAGGAGAGATTAGTTTCTTAGATGAAATATCTTCTCCTTACAACAAACAGCTGCCACAGGGCTGCTGTGCCGCAGTTGACAGTAGTTTATTGTTCTGTTCACAAACCCCTTTATTCTGAGGGTTGCTTTTTTTTTTTTTTTTTTGAAGTACTTATCTGCTTTGGGCCCCATAAAGTATTTTACTGCAATCTCGAAGCTGGCATTAGCAATGGAATTGTTTATTTTAAGGAGGTGGTGTAAATTAATTTAAAACCCCTATGCCAGAAGATTTTATGTCCCACTTTCCCCTTCTGGTGCCTTTCCCTTCAATAATTAGCCGAACTTAGAGGACCATGGGAAGATGATATGTCTCATTCCTTCAATTGACTAGTCAAAAGACTGCCATTCCTGACTGGGTGACAGACATTAAGTCAGTGCAGACCGGACCGTGCAGATTTGTGAAAAGGGGATCTGGAACTGAGCTTTACAAAAGATAGGTATTGCAGGTTATTTTCTAGGAGATCATGTTTGTAGTATGCACTTCATACCTATGCACCAAAGAATGATTTGGTGTCCATGAAGTCCAAGACAAGCTGAAAGTGCTTTGCAAATGCCATTTTGACTTCTCACCTTGGCTGCCTTTTCATTTCAGTATTCAATGGCAGGTTTCCTAGAATTAGAGCAAGTAGTGAGTTGACGAGTCACGTGTGGTCAGGGGTCCAGACTGGTTTATGCACGTGCCTTATGACACACAGATATGTCAGTAGCAGGTTTTTTAGGAGTAACACTAATGTACAGGAATTGTGCAATCTGTCTTAAAAAAAAGAAAAAGCAGTAGTAGAAGTCACTCAAAAATGAGGTATTGCTTCCTTAAACAATGCATTTTATTTAACCAGGTTTTGACTTCTGCCAGTGTTTGCTCTGGAGTGTCAAAGCACTTGCTAGTGCACCAAACTCCCACCACCTACCAAAAGTGTAATTCTGTACCTTACATGCTGTTACCAAGATAAGCAAAATGGAAATGCAAACCAGAAACAGAATTTTTACAGACACCAAGCTAGATCAAGATTCATGCTTTCTGGCAAACATAAAATTTGAAGGATAGAAGCGTTGGTGTACCTAAACTCCTGTAGAGTCCTAGTACAAACATCTAAAAGGCACTAAAGAGAGCCAGTGAATGGCTGTTCAGCTTTAAGCATATTTATAGAAGAGCACTGTACCAAAACCTTCTTTGTCAATGTACAAATAACTTTTGGTGTCAGTTTAGGAGTATAAGGGACTTCAAAGAGTGTGTATGAGAAATTCCTTTGCCCTGATGGAGGACCAGCATGCCTCGCAGCCCTTCGTGCAGCTATCTAAAAAAAAAAAAATTATAATGGAAGAGATGTCTTAATCAATCCGTTTCCCTAAATAATATGTTGCAATTCTTGATTACACTCAGAAGCTCAGAATTTTTCTTTGGCTACCCACCACAGTAGCATTTGATTTTTTTTTTTCCCCCCTTTTATATACTGGAAGACTGTGTGATGTGAATTTTCAACTATACATCCTCTTATTCTCTTCTTTCCGGAGAAGACTTCTTCACCAAATTGATCTGCTTTTCTTCATTGGTTAGCTTTGTAGCACTCACACCATTCTTGATATCTTCTGCCCTTCTCCGATTTGTTATGCCCATAACTGAATGGAGTGCACCCGACGAATTTCACCAACAATGCATTCAGTGCACCGGCAATGATGCCATGTTCTGGCCTCAAAATATATTTATTACCTAATATAATTGTCCAGCTTATCTTTTGCTGTAGAGCAGCTTATGTATTTTATCCCGTGTCTCACACTTGATCTGTCCTTCCAGTGTGTAGTACTCTGCATTTCTTCTTTATTTACTTGTGTTATTTCAACCATATTCAGTTTTCAACACTATAATGAAGTTGTTATCGTTCATGAATATATAAGCGTATTCTCTCATACCTCATCCAAAGCATTGACTGGAATCAGGCCTCGAATAGATGCCTTTAATAACCAATTTGGAAGCCAAAGTAATTATTTTTTCACCCACTGTATGATAATTTAATATATACTTTATTTCATAGATTGCTGATGGAAATGCTATGTCAAAATCAAGATACATTGCATCTACTGGTTTTTAACCCTTACTCCCCACACAGGCCCCAAGGCAGTTAGTGTGACATATGAGGAAAATTTGGGCGGTAGGACATATTTTAACTGGACAAGTCTGGGTCCTCTAAATAGTTATACATCATTTAAAACTATTTTTTTCTATAATAAAGACAATTCTACAAACTCAAGAACAAGTCATTGCTACATTGATTCAGAAGTGATTCAGAAGGTTGTCTTAATTAAAGAAAAACTTACTGAAATTTGTCTCGTAAGCATGTTTCATTGAACTTCTAACTTGCAACCGGTGATTGAGATAGTCCATGAGGTTTCTGCCCTAGTTCATGATATTTTGTTTTCTGGGACCCAGACTTAGAAAATTGTTACAATGCAAATGCCTTATTTTAAGGCCTTGAGAGTGGTAAGTTAGAGAGCTGTGTGCTGCCAAGTGGTAAGTTAGAGAGTTAGTGCCCTTCTCTGGACACATTCCAGCACGTCCATATCTTGTAGTAGGGACTCCAGAATTGGACACAGTCTTCCACCAGTGTAGCCAGTTCTGCCCTTATCTAGGAATCAAAGAGGGCTAGCTCAGTTTATTGTAATCTGATTTCTACTATACATGCATTCCTTCTGTAGTTGTGTTCCTAATGTTATTTCACCTACGCATGCATTCCTTCTATAGTTGTGTTCCTCTGAAATGAAAGTCCATGGATGCAGAGGAGAATGCCACTGACCTTCACTGAGAGGTCAGGTAGGAGGTTATAAGTTGTTGCTGCATTTTGATTTCTACCCTGCTTATCCATGCATGCAGAATGCTTTTGCGTTTCCTTTACCTCTGTTATCTTTATTAGCACAGTTTCTTTTTGCTGCAAATAATAAAGTCACAAGCCAGTAATGGAATTTTTCAAACTCATTGCACAATCTTTGATAATAATTAGGAGGAAGCAAAGGTGACTTCTCTCATTTTCAGTTGTTGTACTGTACAAACTCATCGTGTGTATCAAACAAATACAATGGGATCTGCTGTTATAATACAATAGTGGATATATTTCCTTTTTCCAACAAAGTTCATGTTGCGAGTTTTGATTGTTGCTTTTTTTTCTCTCAGGTTATTTTCCTCACCATCCAATGCTGTGTTTTGCTTTAATAATTGGGGGAGGGGGAAGGGAGAAAGAAATATTCATAGTCTCTTCCTAGTACAGTTCTTTTAGCGCTAAGCACACTCTTAGGATGCAAAATGAAATCAACTTTAACAAGCTTTTCAATGAAAGGCTATTTTCATATACATGACAAAGAAATAACTACTGAGTAGACAATACACACAAGTTTTGTCCATCATCACTCTCAAAATACATAAATAACTTCTAAATATAAATATCTCTTTTTGAAACCCATTGAGTTTGAGAACATCAAGGTGCCATGTACATTGTTCAACTAAAGGGGACCAGATGATGCTCAAGCACTGGATCCTGGATTGTCATTATTAGTGCCCTTCCTGCATCCCTCCCCAGCCCATCTCTGTTCTGGGCCATACAGCTTGGCTCTCTAAGCCACTGCACGGGTACAACTCTGTGAGGGAGCACACTCAAGGGACTGCCCCCAGAAAGCTCAGTGGATAGGGCTGCCATAGGTCTGATTGTATTTTCCCATACGACCTGTCGACATGATCCCAGCAGACTTTAGCCATTCAAGCACCCTCATAATGTGCTTAGGCAACACACAACTTCAGCTTGATGCTATGAACTGATAGCTTACAGCACCGTCAGTAATCACATTGGTCAGTCTGAAGAGTCTGAAATAAAACCACTAACTGGTAATTATGTCTTAGGGCCATGGAGGCACTAGAAGGGACTCGGGAAGAAATGCTATGTAATTTGCACATAAGCGGTTTGCCACAGGTGGACTACCTATAAGCAAGGTGACTGTGTTGCACTTAGCAGGTGTAAGGAATAGTCCCTGGGTCTTTTTAGTTTATTTCTAATTTTAATATTTTGTTGTTGTGTACTTTTTTTTTTATTTAGCATGGTCATGGTCATAGACATCTTCTGTTAATTATGATTTTATCATGCACTAGCAAATCTGGATTGAGAAGCATCCTTTTATCTACTGGCACGCTACTGAAAATATACCCCTTTCTGGTAACGGGAAAGTCTTGTACACTATATCTTGTAGGCACAGGATTGATACGCAGGAGCTGTCGATAGAGCCCTTGGTTCTACCACTTGTTTTCTGTGTGATTTTGAACTTATGTGCGATCAACGCTCAGTTATCTGTGGGTGCTTTAACCAGTTTGAGGTTTAATCATACCATGGAAGCAGAGATACTTGAGCTTTCCCCTTACCAAGCCAGCACTGGGCCGCCCAGGCTTATTAGTTCAGGCCCAATGCCAGAAAGAGACAGCTGTACTGCCTTCCCAGCCAGCTTGGGTCTGTGAGCAGTTTAGCCACACTGTGTCTGCAGAACACCAACTAATAGCCCTAAAGACCCAGGCTCATTTTGTGGAGTCATCAGGAAGGCTTCAGCACTGCATGCCTATTTCCCACAAGGACTGGGACTGCACAGAAGCAGTTCAAAGCCAGCCAGGCTTATGAAGTGCCACCTGAACATCTCTATACCACGCAGGAGGTTCCAAGAAGATTTATTAGCTCAGGTTCAGTGCCAGTCTAATAAATTCACTTGTCGTCTTGTCAGCATGTCCGCTTGTATTGTGGCTAGAGCAAGCACCTTATTCAGCAAGAACGTTTTGAACTCAGCATGAAGTTTCTGGTGAAAAAGGTATCACGATTTAACCTATGGTGTGTCCATGTTTCATGTTCCAGCTTTCTGGGTTGTTTTTTTTTTTTCTACTTATGCTGTGTGTGTACTGCAATGGGACACAGTAGGCTTTTAAATGGGCTTTTTCCTGCCAAGTTACTTGTAGAGATTGAGAAATCACCCAAGTGGCATGGTGAAATAGAGCAAGTTACCAAAAGGCTGCATTACCTCTTGCTTGTTTGGTGGGAACTCAGGGAATTTACACAGTATTAGCTAATCTGTGACAACAGCTTTAGGGGATACTTCTACCCTCTGAGATAGCTTACTGCTATTGTGTTAAAGGATAAGCCACCACAGATCGTCTCCTGTTTACTGTAGGGGCGCTTATCATGGAGTAGCTCATAAACTGTAAACTCATATCCTAAATTCTTAGATTATGGCTAAAAACCCAAGTATAGACTTCTTTTCTATGAAATGAGGGGCAAGCGGCACCTTTTTGCTGTGACTGTTGACAGAACATCTTAGGAATTTTGTAAGGAAGTGATCGTTACATCTGTATGAATTTTTTGTCTGCTTAGTGAGAAGAGAAAGAACTATAGTGGCTTCTCTCAAATGTTTGTCGGTTTGGTTTGGTTTTGGTTTTTTTTTTTTTCCTATTGCTTCCTAGTTATATTTAGATCAATGATTTTCTGCAAAGAATCTCTCAGAAAAAGTTAAGGTAAAAGTCTAATAGGGATGTTAATGAAATTATACTGAAGGAATCCCAGACATGACACAAGACCATCCAAGTAGTATTCCACCTGCATTTTCAGGAATTAGTTGAAATAAGCAGACATGCTGCCCTACCCCAAAACTTTATATGTTTATATTAGTAGGAACAAAGAGAACATGTTATTCAACTAAGAATAAATGTCAGTTACAATCTATGCAGCTGATCCAAAACCTAATAAAAATCTGTGAAACTTGGGAGTTTTGTCTCAGGCTCTTGAAGCCTGAAAGCCTTATTCACTGACTCCAGAACAAAATCAAGGAGAATTCTATATGTTATTACACTTCATAGATTGTCATGACTCGTTCAGCCAGATATAAATACATAATAATAAACAAAACTACTTAACATAGCATGAGCAAATGATGAAGAGGAAGTAACTCGTTCAGATGTATGGGCAGGTCGTGTTTATTTGTAGAAGATATTTGATTTACTTCTGGGGGGGTTTATAGGAAGAATTATAGCTCCATGATGAAACAAGTCTGTTCTGAAAGCGCAATAAACACAGTAGTACAGCTCTGAATCCACAGCAAATTTCAGCAAGCTGTACTGCTGTTGTGACACTGCCTCCAAGTCCTGAGTTAGCTGATTAGCTCTTTGGCAGTGCATTTAGCAATGTAGACCTGTTCTAAGAGGACTATCTGCTGTGTTCCTCCACGGTGCTTGTTTGGGTTCTGCAGTAGGCACCACAGCCAAAATAGTCACAACCTGAAGCCTACATTTATATTTCAAAATAAATTTTTTTGGTTTTATTTAAGTTTCTAAATATAATTTGAGGGTTTGGAATGACGTTCTGTGCTCTTAGCTGAGGCAACTCCTTTTGGAAATCCATTCCTAGAAAACTAATTTTATGCTTTGAAATGTTGAATGCTCAGTAAAGCTGGACCTGTTCAGCAAGAGAGTGTGTGTTTGTTTTCTCTTGGTAAAAAAACCAACCAAACAAACAAAAAAACAAAAAAAACCCACCTGTCTATCTCTTTGACTCATTTGAATTAATCTGGGAAGAAATATTTGGTTGAGTTTAACACTGAGGAACCTGAAGTGAGCAGAACGTTATCATTCACTCTCCCAGTAAATGAATACAAATCAGTACTATATAGATTATTATATGAATTAATATTTTTCTGGTTTATCCAGGTTGAACAACTTTGATTTAATTTGTCTGTATTTAATAAACCATAAATGATGGGTCCAAATAGCAGCTGCAAAGTGCTGTGAAGAAAAAAAAATAAGGGGAGCAGGCGTTGATGCTAAAAGAGGGAAGGAGAAGAGAAAGGAAATACAGTGATGAGATCTCTGAGATATTCCATAGGTGAAAACGTGGAGGTCTGTGGGATGTTTAGTCAGTGTCCCTTGTCATCTATGGAAGTCTTTCCTTTGACTTAAATAGATACTGAATGAGGCCCTACCAGAATGAGTTTGTGCCTCTGTACAAATGTCTGAAGCCAAAACAAAAATAATTACAGTACTGAATGGATTGCATTGGCTGACTTCTTTAGTGTCTAATGTTCTTTGGCAATGCTTCATCCTGATTATTCCATCTGGAGATAATTGTGTGATATCATCCATAAAATTAAAACATAAATCAATCCAACTAGTGATCAGCCCCATGAGCTGCTGTTTAAAAACACACATGGAAATCTAGCGCTCCCTGCCTTTTTAGCAGGATGTGCAAGAAAACCAATGAATTGTCAGGACAAAATAAAATCATAAGCTAGTAGTTGAAGCCTACAAATCTTTCGTGACCTGTAACAGTGCTGTAAACACAATACATGGAAAATAATAGAGGAACTCTTTATTTTTCCCTTGTATTTTATTTCCTTTATATTTTAAATAAGCTTTTAACAATAGGTAATATTTGAACTTAAAAAACTTCCCGTATTTGTTGGAATAATGGCTTCAACTTTGTATGGCTGCGGTGCAGGAGTGAACTGCTGACTTAAAGCAAGTAATCAGTTATTAGCAGCTGAGAAAAGACATTCCTAATGGAAAAATAATTTTCTTCTGTAGAGCTGGTAAAATAATATCCTTATACCAATAAAGTCCTTATGCCCCCTTTCTGCTAGGAAGGCCATTATATCATTTTATGTGATATTAACTTCTACCAGGTAGTTTTTGAACCATGAAGAACTAATTCAACTTTTATCTTGCGTTGTCTTGAAAAAAGATTATTAGCAACAAAGATTAACACTTATTCATTTTGGCTGTTAGCAATTGACTTCTGTTAGGAGAGATTCAAGGGGTTAACCTAGGTCATATTGGAAAAAGCCGCTTAGGAGATTAATTTATGCTTTACCTCTCTTGTCTCGTTTTGAAAGTTTTAGGAAATGTTACAAATGGAGTCACATCAACATTCTTCCCATCTCTAAAATCACTGTGGTATTTTAAATATGATATGACTTGATGCAAATTTTAGTATCTTTTCTGTATGTTATGCACACAAATGCTTATGGAAAGCACACGTAGGTTCTCTTTTGGTGAATATTTTACTTGCTTTTCTTCTGGTAACAACTCTCGATCATATTAAACTTTACAAAAAGCAAACAGAAGAACATTATGCATGAAGTAGTTATCTTCAAATGTTCAACTGAATCTTCATAGCAAGTTGTACGTGCAGCGCTCAATCAGATATGTTTACTGCAAGCCAGATGCTAATATTTTGATTCATTCTGAATAGAAACCTATTGTGGGAGCAAAAAAATTTATTTGAAGGTTATTTGAAGGTAGATAAGGGATAAGATATTTCTAACCTTGAATAAAAATTGCCCAGGTTTACATCTTATCCATAACAACAATGTGTTATAAATAAAATAGAAAATATACAATGTAAACGTTAAACTCCACTATACATTATTCTGAGTTCAATTTTTAACGCTCTATGCCTTGTTTTATCTAGATATTAGTCTGAGTCAAACTCGCAGTAATGCTTTGTCAGTAGATTCCAATGTACAGAGATTCTAGGAAAGCTAGAATGAAAGGGGTTATAGTGTTTCCTCAGAAAATATGTCTGCCATACCTGGAATGTGCTATTCCTGGCTTCTTCCTGAAAAAGAAATTTAGCTAGGAATTGCATTTAATACATTTAATAATGGGCATATTTGATATACATATTTATTTTGTTGATACAGACTTTATATCTCTTTATGTACATATATGTATTCAGTGTGTTTATACATTGCCTTTATACTTTTTATATATATACACACTTTATTTCATTAATAATTTGATAGGATAGTTACCTTTAGATAAATTGCAGTTGATAGGATCATTTGATCTGAAAAGAGGAGAAACAATAGAACTTGGTTCTTAAGTGATCCTGAAAGTCCTATAAGGCATCCTGCTTAATGTGGTAGAGGAAAAAATAGAAGAAATGTGTCTTACTACTTCTAGTGAAAGCTTTAGATGCTTCTTTACCAATCTTCTCTGACTACCTTATGATTGGAATTGAAAGATTGATCTTTCCTCTGAAGGAAAGTGGAAAGATGGGAGGGAGATTGAGTCTGTCAATCCCAGAATAGATTTCCATAAAAACAGATAAGAGACCAGGAGAACTGGTAGCTGGAGAAACAGTGCCATCAACTCAAATGTGTTTGAATTCACTTGATGTTTGCAGTTTTGATTAGAAGTCGCTATGTCATTGTCAGTATTTCAACCATGCCCATGACTTTGGCAGCATATTGTCTGCATTGGGAGTTTGTTAATACAGAATTGAGAATACGCACAGCATTCAGCTCAACGGGTAACTGGAGGAGAAAAACCTGTGTTCTCTTAATACTTAATTATTGACATAAGATTAGCAGATGTCAACTTTCTTTGAAGTTAGAACTGGCAAAATCCATTATTACAACAAGAGAGAAAGAAGAATATTTGACGTGATATGACATCTGCTTTCGGAGTTATTAGACCATACTCTGAGGAAAGAAAACAAAATAGGAGGGACAATATCTCATCATTTTGCCATGTGTCTTCATCACATTGCTCATTTTTAATTTCAAACTTGGCTCAGGTAGACCCTGAAAAATGGAGGCAAATCCAATTGCTACATGCAATAATGCAGTTAAAATCTCTAGAGGCTATAATTCCGCCTGTGTAACTAACTAGCTGTACCGCAGATTTATCGAGCTATACATTTGAGACTTAGGAGAAGGTAGCTGGTGTATATGACTTCACTTCATTACATGTCTGAGCTGATGAGTCATTTAGAAACATAGGAAAATGAAGAAGGAAAAGCAGCCCTGTGCCATCCACTTCATCCTCCTATGAATGACAGCTTCCCCCTGTAGAACACTACTACTTGGAGTTTTGACCAGTTTCAGTGCCCTGGCTAGTAAACCCACCATAATTTCCTGCAGGGAACTTCTTTAAGGGGAAAAACTGTGGAGAAGTCTCACACCCTGACAGAACATCAAACATCACTTTATTTAGTGTCATTCCTAGTCGTTTACTAGCTATAACCCCCTTTTGCTACTTAACTAGTTCTTTTTCAGATGCTTCTAGTTACTAAATATTTATGGACTATCATCCAGTTCGTCATCTCTCAACCTACCCTGGTAGGTAGTAAAGTAGGATATGGCTCTCCTCCTTTAACGTGTAATTATACTCTCCTAGTTGGCCAACGTTTATGCCTTATAATTATCTATCTGTGATTTGCATTAGAGTACCCAAAAGCACCCCATTAAAAGTGGGAGACATTCTGTCTGGGACTATATAGGCATCTCAGAAGGGATCATGCTTACCTTAAACAGTCTCTGACATAAATGAGGAGCGGGGAGAGAAGAGGGAAATGCATTGAGGAAACAAGACTTGCCTGATGTGCATGGGATTTTTAGTTATATTTAGTTAAAATCTATTTTGCCAGGTATGTATATGCCTTTTTCTGAAGTCGTGCATGTAATTTTTATGGAAGTAGAAAAATAGTTTTGTAGTAAAAGCAAAAAAAAAAATAAAACCAACCCAGGAAGGATATTAAGTTCCTAGTGAATTGAACTGCGCTACGTAATTGGATGAACTCTATCCATTCCTCTCATGGATAAAGCCCTGTGGTGGGGTGAGCAGAGCCTATTTCTCCTCAATGTTGTCTCTGCCAAATTCTTGAAACTGAGCCTCCTTTGGGGAAATGGAGACAGAAGAACTGCTGACACCACAGCTCCCTCCTTGCATTCCCTACGTTCAGATGGAAAGAACATTCTCTACTTTTAATAGCCCCATTTCTTACTATGCAGTGTAACTAAGTAATCTAGGCAATTTGTTTACTGAATTTCAGTGTGTATGTTTGTAAAAGTTTGACTAATCCAAACCATGACACAGTGGGATCCCAGCCTAAAAACATCTTATTTCCTCAGTGGATCAGCACTGCCCTTCCTTCGTCGTTTTACAAATATACTTTAATTGAAACAGGTCACACCAGGGTGTGCATTAATGGGCTGCTGTTGTACTGCTTGGGTGGTAAAAGGTAATTGGTCTCTGGTCCAGTGCTTCACAATGCTCCAAAGGCAAGTGCCAATGGTCTGTTAATGCACACCCTGTTGTGACACTGCTTAATTAAAATCTTAGGATATCAAAAGCAGAAATGTCTAATGAAGAAGTTTCTTTCAAGCCGGCAAATACAACTGTATGACATATTAACCAATGTAATGTATGCTGGCTGGTTCTGGCCTGCGGAATGCTTAGTCAAATCGATGAATAGAAAAGGAGCGCGTACTGGAGGATGTATCCACCATTACTGGAGTGTGCAGTGCAATAACCAGACTTGTGCAGTCAGGTCCAAATTATTTAGTGCTGCTTCTGTGGATCTCTTTCTCGCCTGGTGAATTTGAGCTTTGTGCTATCACATGATACTCAACTGCCTTATGAGGTGTTTTCTAATGTTTTGCAGTAGATGGATTTTAACTCAAAAGACTAATTCAAATTTGGTTATGTAAAGATATCCTTCCCACCCCCTCATTTTCTTTGGGTAAAGCAAGATATGGTAATTTATACTTTTTTTTTTTTTTTTTTTTAGATTTTCACCAGGAATGTTGATTTGAGTACACCACTCTTGCCAATATGCATGTTATACACTTTCAGTAGTCTGACTGTCAGCCTGGATAATCATAGCTATGCCATCTACAAAATGAAATTAGAAGGGGAGGGGCTGTTCACTACGCATTTTCAAAAGGAGACATGCAATTTTTGTGGGTTTTTTGTTTTGTTTTTGAAAAGTGGCAAGTGCAACCTGCTGAAGGTGTTGCTGTAAATATAAGAAATGTGTTTTTATAAGCTGGCCCACTAGATGTGGATGTGTTTCCACTAGGTATCAAAAGCATAGAAGAAACTTATAATCTGCTTCTGATAGCATGATAGAAGAGATAGAGAAGGCTTTTGGAACCACCAGTCTGCCTATTCTAAACTGATCTCAAGGATGCCCACCTGTCTGTTGTACTGGTGTAGTCTGTGGAGTCCATGAACACCCAGCTAGCTCGGTGTGTGTGGCAATGCTGTGCGTACAGTCCTCCGACTGCCTGTGCAGGCACAACCGTGCTATGCAACCCAGAACATATATGCTGCACTCAACCATATTGATAAAAGAATTAGTCTTGTTAATCCCTTTGTTTCCTCAGGAAGTCTATATCTTTTGGAATCACTCTCAAGGTACAGATTTCTGTCCATTTTCTTTTACAAGGGCATTAGTGGTGGAACAAGGGGCAATGGCTTCAAACTGGAAGAGGGTAGATTTAGATTAGATATCAGGAAGAAATTCTTTCCTGTGAGGGTGGTGAGGCACTGGAACAGGTTGCCCAGGGAAGCTGTGGATGCCCCATCCCTGGAAATGTTCAAGGCCAGGCTGGATGGGGCTTTGAGCAGCCTGGTCTAGTGGGATGTGTCCCTGCCCATGGCAGGGGGGTTGGAACTAGATGACCTTTAAGGTCCCTTCCAACAAAAACCATTTTATGATTCTTCTTTTTATGTTCAATGACACAGCCTAGCTGTTCTAAGCCCAAAGCAATGTTAAACCCTGCAGGGACAGCCTTCAGAAATGGAAGCTGAAATACAACATACAGAAGCACTCTGGAGCCCCAAACATAGGCTTTAAACTGTCTTGAATGTTAACTTCATATAAACTTCCTGGTGAGGTATTTGTAATTCTTTATTCCCTTCCCTCAGGGAGCCAAAGAGCTACTGTGAATTTGCGAAACTATTCCAGGAAAACTGGTTTTGAACGTTTGGCTGTTATAATAAGCCTGCAATGATGCTCCACTGTTGGATAAGCCAGCCGTACTGAGCTTTATGCTGATATGGTTCAATTGTGTCTGATACTGAGTAAGTCAGTTTGAATTCAGGAGAAATCTCTTTAGCTTACACTATGTTCTTCAGCACAGATCTAGCGTAAGTAGCTCTTCATGAAAAAAAAATATCTTTTTCAGATGGTTGTTTATAATATTTGTAAAGAGATAACCATATCATTTCTGGAAGGGTTATTAGCTATTATGTTTTGGTTTTTTTTAATAGGCAACTAATCTGTTTGGCTTAAAGAATCTAAAATTGCTAAAACCTGAACAAGAATACCTGAACAGATACAGAGGACAATGAAATGGAGGATTCTTTTCAATCAGAGAAAAGGAACTCACAGGATTTGTTGTCTACTTTATTACTTGGGAGCATTATCTCTACCCTCTGCTGATATCTGCTTTCTTTCCTATGTAATTCAGTAACATGTAATGTGGCTTTAATCTCCTGTTCCCTCCTGTCTGTGTGCTGTGAGACAAGAGAGACAGATGAGCTCGGAAGTCAGGGGCCAGTGGAGCTGCAGCACACAGCTGCGTACCTGTCAAGTCTCCTCAATCATCCATTTGATCATGCTGCTTTCAAGGCCTGGAGAGATCAAAAAAAAAAAAAGACCTGTACACACCGCAGGTCCCCAGGGAGACAGCAATTGAACCTAGTCAGAGAGATGTGCAACGGAAGAATGGAGGTCTTCCGAGAAAAACAATTTCAGGCCTTCTGCTGGTGCAATAAGGTCTTGTCTAATTTGAAGGGCTTTGCTGGTTCAGTTACACTGGTAGAAATGCACCAGCAAATCCTGCTACTGGCATTATGACTTATACTAAAAGGAATTTTAAAGCAGTTCTTAAATGGAGTGATTTGTCCTTTTGTATTCCTATAACTGTATTTATTCAAAAGAATTTGCTGAACCATATAGGTGTTCTGGCACCTAAATTTAGATGTGGCGTAAGCCTACATAAGTAGGGAAATGGATGTGCTATGGATGTGCTATCTGTAGACGCAGAATTTTTCAGACAGAGTGCTTCTTCCTGCTGCCTTTTGTAGGCCTAGGCAGCATGGAGACTTTGGACAGATATACAGACCCCAGATGGAAAGGGAAATTTCACAGAGCTTTCTACCCTGGCCAGCTGAAGTGTAAGGATTGCCCCTTCCAGTCATGGTCTCACCCTGAAGCTAGATTGTTACCTAAACGTACGTTTTTCCCATCCTGTTTTTCTCCACAGCAGCAAAGTGAAGGCATACTTTATGCCTTTAGGAAAAGGTGCACTCCCCCTCTGTGCACAGGAGCTCTGCAGGAGGCTATGTAAAGTGCCAGATCTCCTGGTGCCATTAGAAATTTGCTGACGTGGAGATGCACCACGTCACAGCTCAGCCTGGGCCTTTTATTCCTCTCCTTTTCTTTTGGAGGAATTTTGTTCTTTAAAGTCACATTATATGTGTGCTTTGGAGACGTGTCCTTCTTTCCTGCTTTTAGTGTTGTGAGTTTCTGTTAAATTGTACTGTGTTGGTTTTGATTGTCTGACTTCTCTTTTGTTTCTCTTTATGCTGTCCTGACCTTCCCTGAGCCCTTATCTTCACTTTTAAAACATATCCCAGCAAAAGATCTCCGAGGCAAAATCCAACTTTTATAAATTCAAGGCTTGTGCATGCTTGCATGTATACATACATACAGGCTGAGACAGAAAACTAAAATAACTCTTCTTTATAGCATTTCTTTCAAAACTGTCTCACAAAGCTGCAGCTCACAGATATGGTTTTCGGAAGTTTCATGTAGGTATTCACAAGCTAACAAAGAATATGGTCCTTTAACTGGAGAATCCTTATCTCAACGAAGAGTCCTTCTCTGGTGATTCTATAAACTCCTCATCCAGTCAAGAGCCACTAGTCCTTCTAAAAATCACTGGTTATAGCATGACACACTAAACTGTTATCATCAGCTCCCAAAGGAGTAGCCTGAATTAGCACTTGGACAGAGGACATTTAAAGATGATGTTGCAGTTGCCCACCTGAAGTAGCGCTGAATCAATAATCAATTCTTTGACACAGCCCACTATTTCTTAAACTGTTCCTTGTGAGGAAATTAATATAGATAGTATTGCTACTAATGGCAACTAGAGATCCATAGGGTACTTCATGTCAAACACAGTCATCTGCCCAAACTCTTAACTGTGTTCTGATTACTTGTAGTTCTGCAATTTCCGTTAGATTCAGCAGATTCAGTTGGATTTTCTCAAAGACTATTTTTGTGTGTTCCAGATGTGACTGTTTCAGGGATTGCATATGGAATGTCATCTCTACCTCACTGAGCTGGTGCAAAGCTGTTTGTACGGTATTTGGGGGCCTCCCAGTAGGAAAGGCTGTTGAACAACAGTTCCTCAAAATACATGTATTGAATGATTTGTTGTGTTGTTTTGTTGCTTAGACATCTGCCTTGCTAAGTTCAGTGGTAACTTCAGCTGTATCCACGTTGAGTAATTGCAGCAGGATAAATTTTCTGAAGTCATCAAGCCATCAGAAGCATACCCAGAACATACCTGAGGTGTCATCAACTTTACTGTATTAGTGGAGAAAACTTTGGGAACAGTTACAATGCTCTGTTTTCCTTTAGGTGCTGGATTGCCCTTGATAGCTGTATTTTGGAAAGATAAAGTAGGAGATCAGTGTTGCTTAAGGCACAGAACTTCTGACACAGAAACCGAGTTTGGAGGAGGAGAGGCATCTTTGGGGGCTGTAGCCAGAGAAGCATCTCTTAAAGCTGCCTTGTCTTGCATGTCTGGATGTCACTAAGGTAACTTGTTGCTGTTCTTTCAGTCTGGCTACAGGGCCTGTTTCTTGCACTCTCTTCTGTAAATGAGAAGGGCAAAGTTCTTTTGTTCTGAGTAACAGTAACATTATGTCAGTGTTGCTAGGACTATGTGTGTGGTACTTGGTGAAATAAATATTGTCTGGTTTGGGATTGGTTTTTTTATTCACTTCACTGGGGTAGAGCTATCACTCCGATGTGTTTCCGCTTCCCGTGATGCTTACCAGTCCTTCCTACAAACATGAAAACAAGAAGGAACCTGTTATCGTTGCTTCCTTATGCTTCTCTTTCCATTTGTTCCATGTTTCTTGGTGTTGCTGAACTCTTGGAATACCAGATCAGGCTTCTTGGCTGCCTCAAGAAATAGTTCCTTTAGGCCCCAGGTCCCATACCAGAGAAATGGTTGCAGGAAACCACAGGTTATGTCAGTGTCTCTGAGACTTAATGTCTTGGAGCTAGGGAGAGGAGTTGTATGTTTAGGTATCTGCAGGGCCAAGCCTCTGGGGATGAACATTTGCTGTTTTGCCCTGAGGCACTGGCAACCTCAGGCAGAGACAGGCATGGAAGACTGGAGAAGGCTTATAGTCTAAAGGTCTAGGTGGAAATGCTGGTCTAGGTGGAAATGCTGGTCCAGGTTCCTTCTCCCCTGGCCTCTTGCCCCATTCCAATTGCTGTGGGACGCTGTGACTGAGCAAACTGGTAGGTGGGGTCCAGTGTGTGTGCATGAGCTAAATAAATCATAGGCAAAAGGAAGCTAAAGGCATACAGGGTGTTCGAGACCAAAATACAGCCTCTGGAGAAGCCCGAAAACCCTGTTAAGTAGGTGTAGACAGGATGTTTTTGCCTGGGGCACCCTCTCAGAGCAGTTTGCAAGAGTGACCTAGTAAAACAATATGAGGTTGGCATTCTAACTGTGAATCTGAGGGTTAATATGCAAAACTTGGCGAGAAGAACAGAAACACATGGATCTTGGAGCAGACCAAGTACACTACACTTCCTTGGTTTGTTTTGTGGTATTAAGTAGCTCTCTATTTGTCTGTAAAAAAATAATCTTTTAGTGTGGTTGGGTTTTTTTTGTATTATCAGAAATTTTGACTAGTACACTTGCAGTTTTCTTCTCCCACTCTCCCCTGTTCTGCTTCACGTTCCCTTCCCCCATCGTCTGAATGTCACTGCGACTTGAACATTGGGTTTTCTTTTGATAATATTTTTCTCTTGTTGCATAGTGGCCATCTAGACAGTGAAGGAACATAATGGGGTACGCTTTCAGCATGGGCAATTAGATGTGCAATTCTCATTAACAATAACGGGACTTGCACTGAAAATTTTCCTCTGTAAATCTACCAGCACAAAGCCTTTCCCCTTATGAGCAACAGATGGGTTTTCCATAATGGCTCATTACCTCCTTGCTTTGTCATGCTGCCAGAAATGAAATATAAAGTTATTTATGGTTAGAAAAAGATGCACAAGTCACTGTAGATCATTCCTTGCCATCTTTTATAGTTTATCTAGTTAGTACTTTAAATCTCCCAGGACTAGGAAGTTTTAGAAGATGACAGAGCACTGCCTGAGAATTAAGATGAGTGTCCTTCTGTCTGGTTATTTATCCTGATGGTCTTGCATCTCCAGGGTGATGCTATGGTCTCCACTGGGACTGGTAATTTGGGTGTTTCAGTAGAAAAGAGGCCATTTCTCAAAAGAAATTTTGTCAGCTGTGACAACCCATTTCTGTGAAATTTGACTAGTAGGGGCAGAAGGCAGTGCTATTTTACCATGCATCATAAATTTGAAAAGGTAAACAAGTTACTTGATAATATTCCTGATTTGAAATTGGGAGGGAGGAGGGGGGTCATTGCTTGGCACGTCAGTGAGACATGTCATTCCTCTGACAACTGATGGTAGAGGCCAGGAAAGAAAGTCATTCTGATGTGGACAGCGCTTTTATTTATACATATTTCACATTATTAAACTCTGTATACTGGAGTTTATATGCTAGGCATACCCACAGTTTCACACTGAAGACCTGCTCCTACTACAAATATCTTCATCTGTCACCTTTCATAAGTAATGTATTTACAGTGACTAATATGACATCAATGTTATTACTTAAGACAGAAGAGAAGCTGATGGCTAAATATAAGATAGTGTTTTAACACTATCTTACATTAATATTATTTTCCCAGAAGGATCATTGAGTGAGTTGATCCCAGCACATCTGTAAGTCTTCTCTGAAGTGTGCAGGTCTCCTAGCAGATTAAGGGATATACTTACTTGGAGTTCCTCTTGCCTTCCCTTCAGGAAGGCATTTTAAATGTATTCAAATCTAGTTGAGATCAGTCTGTCTTCAGCACAGGCTTAAGTATTTTACTGAACATGGGTAGTCCTAACCCCATATTCCTGGATTAGAGCCTTAGACTATAGGCCAAAGATTTTGTTTATCCTTGAGCTCAGTTTTTGCTCCTTGTTAATGAACTACACAACCTGATGAAGTTCAGTGAAGTAATTCCAGTGGCAGGAGAAGGAAAGCAGGACCTTTTGTAATAAAGAGCAAACAAAAGTATATTGGGGTGTGAGGATGTATGCGGGGCCTAGCAAGACTATAGTGGATCCCAAACGTTTACATTTTCTAAAACAGAGCTTGCCTATTTCATAGATCACCAAACTCAGGGATCAATTTATAGATTCAGTAAGAGACCTTTCTCCAATTGTAATCAAACATGCTTTCTGCACGTGTTAGTTTGAAATGCTGTAGTACTGCTGTGTCTCAATCTGGGAAATGCCTTGTGCAGCTCAGGTAATGTGTAATACAGAGATGATCACAGACCAGTCTTTATGTCTTCTCTCAGTGCCGATTAGCAAGCAACACACAAAAATGGATGGACAGTTAGCAATGGAAATACGCTGTGGTTGAATACACCTAAATAGTCTCTCTTCCTGTTATTTGTACAAATGATCTCTTTAGTTTTACAGTATGCCAAAGGGTCTGGCCTATGGAAAAAAGAGGGCTGTAAAGCTAGATGCCATCTAAAGAGGGTGCTGTCTGTTCTCAAATGACCCATCAAGAACTGATCCATGCCAACTTGTTTACCAGCTAATATTAGTGACAATGCAAGGCATTACTAAAATGTATGAAAGAAAGGAAAAAGTGATGGTTTTTTTTTAAAAAAAATAAATTCTTATTCCTTTATTGAGAGTGTGTAATCGGAAGTATTTTTAGAATCAAAATTTGCATCAGTTTTTCAATGTCTTATTGTCTCACTGTCGGTATATTCTTCTCTTTTCTTATTGCCTTTTTCTTTTATTTATTTCACTATTCCTTAAGCAACGTACTCTTCAGTTAAAGATATTTTTTTTTTTTTTCCCCTCAAGCTTATAGTTGCTGACAAACATGAACAAAAGGTTAATGCAAGATTTCATGTTTTGTTGTTCTGGAAAAATCTAAGTTCTATATAAAATTTTTTTGAGAGTCAAAATTTAAACATTTGGGATCCACCATAGTCTTGTCAAGCTATCAAGGCCACCTTGACTAAGCTTTTTACATGCCCAAGATAGTTGACCTGTCTAAAAAGACCAATTTCTTGTTGTTGAAATAGGTATTTTGTTCACTCCAGAGCACACTTTCTTATCTTTACTCCTGTTCCACAGTTTTACAGTTTTGGGAACATGTTCTTGTGGCGGCTTCTGCTGCGTTTAGCAAAGAAAAAAAAAAAAAAAGAAGGCATATCTTTGTTTCAACTTTTCCCAGTGTGTTGGCTGCAACATTATTCAGCCTCACAGTTACCTTGTGTCACCGCAGCTTGGGAAGCACATTGAAGCATGATCAAAGCCCTCTTTGGCCTTTGGATTGTACTTGCAATTCATTATATAAGACCATTTCACTATGAGATTTAAACACTGTTCGACACAGAAGGGAGACTATTTCTACATTAATATATTCCCCCTCCTTCACTGTGGAATTATACTGACTTAGAAAATGCCAAGTTTATGTCTGCTTAACATTCAAAGCACATGTCAAACTGTTTAAAAAAAAAAAAAAAAAAGTGTGTGCCTGCTCTGGTGCATATTTAAAGTTTTTGAAACTGTCCCAAGAACAGACCACTGATATATTTTTTTTTTCCTTAGTTTTATTTCACAAAGCCTGTTTATTAGCCACCTGGTGAGCATTACTGCACCTACAGCTTGTCTTAATAAATCATTGACCATTTGGTGCTGCTGAGGTTACTCAACCTCAGGTTTGCAAGGCCTGCTTGCCTGAGCAAAATAAATGAAGGAAATGGCCAGGGGAGGCAGTTAATAATTGTGCATGGTATTTTAGATTCCAGATGCAGTAAAGTGGAAGCTTGTAATGCTTGTCCCCATCCTTGCTGCTGCAGTTACTATAGCAGCAGCAGATGCTGACTTTGGATGACTTTAAAGCATTGAGTAAGGCAAAAAACCCAAACACCTAGAGAGGATTTTCTTGTAGGGAGTGGCATGATGCCTCTGTTTAGAACAGGAACAGTATCAGTAGACCTGGTAAAATGACAAGTTTTTCTAGGCTCTCAGAGATACCATGATCACCTTGGGGAAACTGCTTGATCCTGACTCTGAGAACTGAACCCAAGATTTTATCACACAGGCAAGAGTGGGCTCAAATAAAAAGCCTGTCAATAAACTAAAGAACAAGGATATCAAGAAGATGAGACTCAGTATGACAGTGTGAATGGACATGAATGCTGTTAAGAGTTGACTGTAAGACTGTACCTACCACGGGCTCCTGTTTCAGTGTAGGTGGTGGGAAGGGGTTCAGTGAAACTCTCTCCTCCACCAGGACCTCTGCATGAGACAGGTAAGCCATCACAGAGCTCATCACGTCTTTTACCCATCAATGCCCTGCTTGATAATTTTGTCTGGAGGTATCAAGGTATTTCACTTACAGAACACCGGCAATGGTTTTATGGAAGCTGAAGCCACTGCCTTGCCTTCATCCCTCCTCCTACTCTTTCATTTGAGTAGTGAAGTCAGCTAGAACTCCATTAACCTACTGGGAGGGAGGTGGGAAGCAAAGCTGGATTAGCCTGGGAACAATTCCCTTAGGATAAAACTCCAGGGAGATTGAGCTTGAGACTTAAATGGTTGGCCACAGATAACTGCTTTCATATAGGTAAGCTCACATGAATAAGACAGACTAGTATGAAGCTATGTTTTCTAATATTGATAACAGATGTCTTGAGTGGGGTGGGGGAGGTGAGGAAGGGTTAGTTTCAGAGGAAACCTCTGATACTACTGTTGGTTACTGCAAGCGGCCTTTCTGGCCAGGAAGATCTAGTTGTAAGGCTAAGGTTTAAGTCTGCCAGTATTTCATCTTTGGATTTGATGTGGCTGATGTCAAGTATCTGTTTTATGCATCATCGTGTTTCTTTTGTATAAACTGAGACAGGACATCTTGATTACAAAAAAGCCCTCTTTCACTTTGCGGCAGCTAGTGCCAGCTAATAGTACCTGTGTAGATCCATACTCTTTGCGAGTTGTAACAAAGCAGGCCCCAAACAGGGTTTGTAGAAGAAAAAGGGCTGTTACAGCTATCTGGGTAGATCCACCACACTTGCCATTTCCCTGCACACTGCTCTAATCTTGCTGTTTCAGACTCATTTGACCCTGTTCTTGTTGCTCAACCCTGCAAGTTCTAAACTCCTTACAAATAGAGACAAGTCCCAAGAGATGACTACAGCATGAGATGCAGGTAGCCAGCACTTCTTAATATTTGACAGTTGGTCACCTCAAGTTATGCCTCAGGTAATAATATAGTTGCCTATTAGATGACTCTCTTCTCCCTCACTTCTACTAGGTACAATGCTACCAAACTGCAGTACATTTGTAATAATAATGACACTGTCATAGCTACTGATCATTCTTCTAAGGATCTCAGAGGCCTTTATAAATTTGTAATGAGTCTCCTGACCCTGTGAAGTTATGCATTTAAAGATCCAGGATGCTGAAGATGCTTGGGCTCATGTAACTTGTACAAAACTGTGTGGATTGGTCTTCTTTCCAGCCCAATCAGAAAAGGTATTGGTGTGTAATGGCTTGTTGTCCAAGATCGGAAGAGCCACAGGCTGAAGAGCCTCAGCCCTCATAACTTAGCCACGTTTACTCCTGACATTACTGTTCAGCTGTGGAGCCGCACAATTCATTGAATAGTTTGTTGGGGAGAAGATGGCCAAACAACTGGAGCAAAAGAGAAGGAATAAAAGAGGTAAACTCATTTTCATTAGCTACTGGGGGAAGGAGATGGAGAGTTCAGCTTTTACACTCAAATAATTGCCTCTGTCTGATCTTACTTTCAATATGAGGGTATGGTTAGTAGCATGCACCTATTTCAGTCGTATAACCTCTGTATCCAAAAAGGAGGAAGTCTGTGCTACTTTATGAGAAGGGCTGGTTATAATGGTGATGCTGGAAGAAGGAAATAGAGCGCAAATGGCCTGGCTTTCCTTCTTTTCCTTTTTTATCTTTTTTTAACCACTATTGTTTGCCATGGACCTCATACCACCGACAGCAATGGTAACTAGGAAAGTAGGAGCAGAGGCTACAGTCCACTTTATTTCTCTAGAAAATTGGCATGTGCCTGTGAAAGAATGTATTCTAGGCCCTATATAATGCAGAGTATTTTAGCTTTTGAAATATTTGAATTATATATTTGTTTATGGTTCCAAAGCAATTTGAGGGTGGTTATTTATCATCTTTACAAAGCACAAAATAACCCCTGAAACAGTCTGTGCTGTGTATGTATAAAACTATAAAACCCTCTGAGCTCTTCCAAATACACAAATGTGCCAGGAACTTATATATTTCTATATACCCTTATATAAATTCCTTGCACACATGGCTTAAATCCAAAGGTAATTTTTTTCTACATTGTTTGGAGTAGATATCATAGTTAACCTTTCATGAGTCATAGTTTCTTTTTTAACCCATTGAGACCAACATTCTTAAATACTTTGACAAAGAGTGAATTCCCTGAAATTGTTTGCCTGGGGTTTGTTGGTTAGTTGTAGTGTAGGTGCCTTGCAATCCAAGAGTAGAACTACTGCACTAAGTCATGCAAACTTCAGGCTATTATCTGATACTTTACATTAATAATGCATACCATGTAAAGTTACTTTAATCTGTAGATCTCCATATTATAGAAGTCGTTAAGCTATTTCAGTCACAGAGGTTAAGTGGAATGCTGTGGTAGCATGGTTAGGAAATTGTGCTATTTGGGATAGAATCCATATCCCTGACCCTGGCATTCATCTGCAGGACTATGGTGGGTCCCTTGCAGTCCTTCTTAATTTAGGATTGTTTGAGTCAGCAGACCTCTCTTTGCTGTTGGTTCCTTTTTTTTTTTTTTTTTTTTTGCCAACTTGTCTTGTTTGTGTTATAATGCCTGAATTAGTACCCACTTAACATTCTGCATTGGAAGGAAATGAAAAACTAACTGTGCGTCTCAGGAAGTAGACCAAGAAGTTGAAAGGGGATGGAGCTGTCTTCATAGCTAAGGATGGTCTACCCAGGTCACAGCTGATTTGACCAAAAACAGGAGGTGGGGGGGAGGGGAAAGGAAGCAAACTCTGCTTTCCCTTGCTTTCAAACTGTTCTCTAGCGAAAGCAGGTCAGCTTCTAGGACAGTCCCCTTGACTCTTTGCAGGTGTGCTAAATTTGTCTAAATATAAGTTAAAGGGAAAAAAAAAAAGGAATTTTTAAAATTTTGCATTTTAAAAAGTGTAGACTGTATTTAATTTCCTCAGTTGCATTCAGAGACTGTGCACCACCACTTGACTCCAGAGGTTTCAAAGCAGAGTTAATAGTTTTACTAACGCTTTTTTTGTCTCCTGTTTGGAAAAAGTAACTTTGTCAAATCAGAAGCTTCTGTCAAATCTTTCAATGACACTTCATTTTGGAAAATCTCTACCTAAGACTTTCAAAGGTGCTGACATTACTGGGAATGAAATAATTTAATGTTTCATTTCAAATCAGTATTTCAGTTTATAGTATAAATATTTCAAAGTCCATGCCAAAATGAAACTTTATAAATAGGAAAGCAGTGTTAGATCAGCACCCCATTTTTCCAAGACCATTCCTTCCTGTTAGGAAAATTCCCTTCTTTTTGTGTTTGGGGGTTTTTTTTGTTATTTTTGTTGTTGTTTTTGTTTTTTGTTTTCCAAATGGAAATATCAGCAAATAAGTAACTACTAAAATTGTTTCCATAACAGAAGTTCTAGGTTTTTTTATAGCTCTAGCACAAAGTTGGATGTTAATCACATCGGTGTGTACTGACCATTGAGTCTGCTGTGCACGGGAGTAATACTCAGTTACTCAACACAAAGCTGCTATGCCAGTCACAGTGAGTAGGGGCGCTCTTTAAGTCACCCAAGGATGGTTGTGATAGCAGGTGTGCAGTGGGCATATCCTCCAATCAAGTGCGTTTCTTACGACGGTATAAACAGTTTTCCAAGATGTGAAGTGAGCAGCGTATCCATTTACACATCCCGAGGGTGTTTAGCCTAATGCTTTCCACAGTCTAAAACTCTCTGGAGGAGCTGGAGCACATAATTTATAACCAGCTCTCAACTTTATTTAACGATGTCAGATAATGGAGAATTCAACTCATTGTTAAATAAGGATTTGTTAGTTGCTGTTAGTACTAAAATGTGTGCAGTATTTCCAGCACAAACTGGCTGCATTTTTCACACTTTGGATTTTGTGCATCTTCATCATGAGGAATTTTTTGCCCATGTAGTATAAACCACAGACAAATAAATCCCTTTGTTCTGAAAAGCTGAGTTTCATTCTTTCATTGTATGGTTTATTTTCCATTCTGTGTGGCTGTTTTCTGGACCATTTCCAATTTGCTAAGAGACAAGCAGTGGGCAAAACTTGGTACTTGGCATATGTTTCCTTATTGCTATAGCACCCCATTACAGTAACAGCAGGATGTCAGTGGGTCTCTTTTTTGATTGCAGCTGAGCTATAATGTCCTGCTCCATGTAAAGGATTTGGCCCTTTCCTTCTCTTCCCTAATTTTGCACCTAGCTCCAGTCCCTGTGAGGTAAGTGTTCCCATGCGTTTTCACCAGACAGAAAGATGCCTTTCAGAACGACTCAGCACAGCTGTTCACTCTAAGTCAGTCCTTAACTAACCAGGTGCTGAGCAGAAAAGTTCTCCCTTGTGCTATTACATAGAAAATGTCATGTAATAATAATCTACTTCCTCCATAACAAACCAAATGCCTGAGTCAGAGAAACTAAGACTTCCCTTAACTCTGAGTAGCTCTCGGAGCTACTTCTGCAGGCTCTTTCATAGCCAGCTGTGAATTGTTTGGGCAGAAATTGGACAGGAACAGCTGCTGAACCACCTGCTACAAGGCCTTTGATCTCTCCTACTACAACAATAAGTTTTGAGGCTTTGAAAGTTGGCTCATCTGGAGGAGAAGCTACAGTTAAAGCTTCACTGCTGTCAGGGCCACTTCAAGGTGAATGTGTTGGAGTGGTGGCACAGTTTCCGGATGATTCTTTTATATAGGTGCATAAATTAAGTTTCAAACTGTGTAGGGTTCCGTGGAAGTAAATATCCCTGGATGTTTTCCTGCAGTGAAATGTGGAGCAGCAGGTAGTTGTCATATTCTGGGCATTATAGACTCCTCCAGCCTGGCCAGTACCCCACTTCCAGTCTCTTTGCTTTAAGGACAAAGTTGGACAGTTGTTTTCCTTCTCCCCACAGTTAATCTGTGCTTATCATAGGGCCAGAGATGTGGAGGCACAGAGGGTTGTTGCTCTCCATGTTCTGCTGCTCAGGACTGATGGGGTTGTGGATTCTGCTTTAGACAATGTTTGGTGCTGTTTAAGTGATGTTGATTGGTAAAGAGCTCTTCGTGCCTGCATGCCATCTGAGCTTGCATTTGTTCTCTCTTAAACAGCCGCTTCCATGGAAATATGAGAAGGATGGTTATGATCCTCAGCAGAGAAGTTTAACAGCTGCTTTAACTCTCTTGAGCCTTATGAGGTGAATAGCTGGTCCAATTAATCTGATATAAACTGAGGAGTTGTAGTGGGACACTAGATCTTGTGTGCAACTGTCATTTCTATCATATATTGGAGTCATCTCTTGCTTGGTTTCTCCTAGTCTGGAACTAATGAAATATTGATGAGATCATGTGCCATGTGCACTAAAAAACCTAACGCCATTCTTCGTATATACATTTCTGCAACACTGATGTCTTGAATCCTCTAGCTGGCATTATTATGATGCAAAGGCTAGAATTTTAGATTTTATTATAATTGTAGTCCTAAAGGGAGAACCTCCCCGCCCCGATTTTTAGAAGGAGAAGAATACTTATAGATCAATAAGTGAAAACTGGAACCAGTGGAACTTCCTGTGTTTTTATCTGTTCCTGTATAGCTTGGTAGCTGAGATGGCAAAACAAAGATAAGAATGACTGTGTAGTTTCTAAAACAGAAACCTCCTATGGCTTTGCCCCTCTCTACTTATGAATAAATATATTATCAGCTAGTAATAAATCCTGTCATTCCAACATTAAATAACCTTTTAACGAAGCAGTTAATTGTTATGAATAACTGAGATTACAATTATGTGAATCACAAATTGGTTTTATAACGTGCAGCTGGGAGAAAGCAATTTTGGGGATGCTAATAACATTTTTCTATTATGAACTTTGTAATTTCAAGAATGATGGAGGTTTTTCTGCATCATCCTTAGTCATTCAGCAAAATTCAGGTCTACCTTGGACAAGAACCCTGTCCATGGAGAAACATACTAATCTTTGGAACCTACGTGATAAAGTTCAGCAACATCTCTAGTATTCAAATCTATAGAGCTTGCTTAAATAAATACCTCTAATTATTTACATAATTTTAATTTTATGAGTTGCTTCTGAAGAGTGGTTATTCTGAAGAGTTATTACAGCTTGGTTTTTGAATTTATTTGAAACTGATAGAAAAATGAGATTGGCTAATGTTATTTACCCTGATGCTGTTTCTCCTTTACTCCCAAAGCAGATCTTTCTTGGAGCCTTTCAGTGGCTTAGGCAAAATCAAATTCTGTTGCCATAAAGGGCAAAGTCCTTCCAGTCATAGCCACGGACAGGGGATAAGATGAATTTGAGCTACAGATTGGAAAAAAATAGGTTTGTTGTTCCAGCTGTTGTTAGGGAAATGGAGTAAGAGGACTCAAAAGTGACAATTGCTGCCGTTGAGGTGGGATATCATCTCCCTGCAGTAACTGCTACCCCACTTATCCTAAAATCCTTTGGCAAAAGCAACAGCTTTATTTCTGGGGTTTTTTGATCCTGTACAGGCAATGCAGAGGACAAGGCTTTTTCCACGGTGCTGCTTCTGTACCCAAGCAATCCTTTCAAACCTTCTCTAGCCTCACTGTGTAGCAAGCTCCCTGCCTATTGCTTAGATAGTTATTTATTTTGTCTGTGCATGGAACTGTCTTTGCCAGGAGCAGGCAAAATAGGGCTTTCATCAAGGGGGAAAAATGTAGTCCTAACAGGCAATCTTTACAACTTGGTTAGGACAGTAAGCCTACCAGAAGTTGGTTGTAACAGAAAAGGTCTTGTGCCATCTTACCCCACTGACGTTTTCCATTAGTGTCATTCACCAGAAGGAAGTCTGTTACTAGCAACAACACACAAAATCCATTTGGCCTAGTTAATTTTATAAATTGTGCTGAAACAATGCACGACCTGTTCTGGCAGCTATTGTTTGGCTCTAGGACCTTCTAGACTGTGCAAGGTTTGAGTATAGATTCAGAAGACATCTGACATCAATTCTCAGGCTTTCTCAGCATTTCTGGGGCTAATTTTTAAGGTCAAGGTCTGGTAAAGCTAGAAGGTTCTACTGGTAGCTATGTCTGTAAAGCTGGAGACATTTGAAGGCTGGAAGGGAATTGACAGCTCTTAGGAGCAGGGTAGGAAACGCTTCTCAGGCCTAGTTAAGCACACTTGATCTAGCCTTTAGGGTATGATAAGATGTCTCTAAGATGCCTTCCAGTTCTAGCTGCAGTATCACAAGAATCTGAGTTCTTGGCTTAGTGTTTGTACAAAGCTTTTCTAATAATTTTGTATTGTTTTTAGTCTCCGATGCTTTTACTGTAAATGGAACAATGTCTCCATAGCACTCTCACAGTACTTTCTGGTAATCACAGGAAGTCTTTCTTCTCCTGTCAAGCCGATCTCCCCCCACAGTGTTTTTACTGAACCTTTACTTGAGGCGTACGTTAACTTAATTTCAAAACTAAGAGTCATTTTGACCAAGGAAATAAACTGTTTCCTTTTAAAAATGTCGAAACAAGAGGATAACTTTGCAACTGTGTATCACGCATCAAACTTGATCTTACATTATGAAATTGACTTTCCCATTACCTGTTTATTTTTTCCTAATATTCCCTAATAAATTTTAAAAAAATCACAGAAAATTCCCAACCAGCTCTAACAGTGATATAAATTCCTGGAAGAGTATGTGCTAGTATCTGTCAATGCCTAACACTAAGGAAAAAGAATGTAAAGGTTGCGTGGGGGGAGATTATGACAAAATAGCTGTGTCAGATAGGTCTATGGCAAAAGAAGATATGAGAGTTTCTTAAATCGGTATCCAGTGTATCTGTGTTAGGCCAGAATACTGTGAATGCCAGGAACTCTTTGTGGCATTGATATCTTGCGTTGGCAGCTTCTTGAGGCACGGGGTGGGGGGGAAGGAGGAACCTTTTCTTGTAAATCAATCGCTTAATTTTCAGTCTATGTTGCCATGGATGTTGATGCCCCATTATGCTGACCTCTGCACCTTTACATGCACCAGCCTGGCCATGGTTAACAAAACTTTTTTTCCAGACTCATTTTCTTCAACATTGATTCACACCAGCTGAACCTCTGGAACTTCGTGTTTTTCGCTAAACTGAGTTGTCTTTTCCCAAACGCTCAAAGTATTGGTACCTATAAGAAAATATTTATCAGTGATAACAAGAAGTAAGCAAACCTTTTTAACAAAATGCAATGTAAGTAAGTTTATGACCACAGCAAACAATGTAATCGAGCTTATATGTAGCATGAAGGCCATGCAAATCTTTTACTATACCTATAATGCAGATACTCCTAAATGAGTTGATTTGAGTAATCTAGATACCTCTTAAAACTCATTATTGCCTTATGAAAAAAACATTTTGGAGGACACCACATTTAAAAGACTCTTTCTTGGTGCTACTTAGCCACCTCTGTTATGTGATAAAGTAAACTAGGTATGTCCATCATTGTGTGATTTACTATGATACAGTCAGGAAAGTAATCTCTCTATTGTTCTTATTATCCACAGAGTTTAAAAATATTAATTTCATTCTTTATTCATATACAGTAGCATCTACAGGTATCAAATAGATTTTGAAGTCAAAATGGCTCTTTGTTTTGAAAGTAATAGGTCAAATAGGTTCTGGACAAATATTTGTGCCTTAGAATTGTCTGTGATTAACCATATCATGTCAACTAACGCCTTTGAAGGCTAGTTTGCTCTAAGATGTTGTAAACAACAGCTGTCATAAAATGCCCGTGAGACAAGGAATCTATTTTGGCGTTAGAGATGAAAAACAGCAACTGAGACTGCATATGTATTTTTACTTAGTTGATTCTCTTTGCAGTAGACAAAATAGCTTTTTCTAAAGTCAATGGAAGGATTCTATGGTTCAGCCAGGAATGGGCAGGTTTTCTTCCTGCCAGCCCTATAACCTCTTGGCCTTGCACCCCTACAGAAGACCTAACTTTTATACTCCCTTGCCAATTTTCCTTATTAGAGCTTTATTACAAATCTCACTTAACTACAAGGCAACCATGTTGGAAGTCCAGTTTTTTTTCTAGGCTTTGAGATCTGCTTTTGAATAACCTCAAGACTTAAAGTAAGCTTTGAGTATCATGTATACTGTATGCCTATTCGAATGCTATTAAGATAAACTTCTCCACAAAACCAACAAAACTTCCCCAGCTTACTGGTAAGGATAAATTGCAAACACTTCTTTTTTTTTTTTTTCTCCAATACTTTTTTAAAACAAGTACACACAAATGAACTAATCAAATTTTTAATCTCATCTGACTCCTTCTTCACTTAGCAAATGCAAGATACTTGATATGCCTCACTTGTTGCATAGTAACCAACCCACTTTGAGAAATGCAACTATGCAAGCTGAGAATTAGGACTCATTATGCCTTTGCTGAGGGCTCATTAGGATTGCATGCTGAGGGTGCCATCTTAATTAGGGATGAACCTGACCACCTGAAAGTAATTCACACTGGCAGCCAACTGTAGTATTTTCCAATTTCTGATTTGTCTGGCTTCCATCTGCCAGCTTTATCTTAGCAGTGACTCTATCTGTTGACATCAACAATGATGTTCATAATATCATCAATTGCATCCTGTCTCTTGGGTGCAATCAAGTTTGACAGTTTCCTTCACAGTATGGCTCTGTGACGAGGGGGGCTGCTAGCAGTGGGAGAGTCATGATCAAGATGATGAAATGCGAGACATCAAATATATGACAAGACATGTAGTAAATGACCTTGAAATGTGAAAATCCAAAACAAAATCTCCTGCTGCTTCTAAAAAAATTTAAGTGAGCAAATCACGCCCTTACGCTTTCTGCCGTCATTGCAAGTACACTGAACCGATGCATGAATGGCACACAATGTTACACTTCACTGTGCTTCCTAGGATCTATTGGCACCTATTTCAATGATATCTCAAAAAATCTGTATTCATGTAATCCACCAACCAAGCAACTGGAACTTAAACTGGAGCTTTATTTTTATGCTGGTCATATACCAGTGCAGCCTCAGGGCAAAACAAAGTGGATTGGTGCAGATGCCATGTAAATTAAGTTTTGATGACAGGGCAGTGATGTAAGCAAGTCTACATAAGAAAACCTACAGAGTTTAGGAGTATGAACAAAAGTAAGGTACTTAGATTCTGAATTAGATGCAAAGAGTCAAAAGGGGTGGAAATTCCCTCCTTTATTTCAAATAGAACACGGGACCATAGGCATGCTGCTAGTCTATTAAATACAGGGAAAAAAATTTAAAAAAAGGTCATTTAAACCACAGCAAAATGCTTGTGATTGTCAGACTGTACTGTGGGCAGACGCATTCTCCTCACTAGTCAGGCTAATAGGAAGTGGAAATTGCAACATCTTGAACTCCACTGAGATTTGTTTAGGTTTATCTCTGACACAATCTGCTTTCATGTAGCCACATTTCTTGAAAGTTAGGGATTAAAAACTGAGACAGCTTTTGCCATGTTGTGTGAGGTTAATGGAATGGTTTCCCCAGGAGGTCTTTTTTTCTCCATTTGCTTCTGAAACTCCTGTTAATAGGAGAATTTAGCATGCTGTACTTCTTGTCATGTTGATTGTTCCTATTGAATAATAGTACTTTGTCAGGTATTTAATGTGTTACCTTTCACTCAGGGACTTCACTCAAGACTTCCAGCATCGTCTGCCTACTTTCTGCATCTGGGGTGGAGTACAATGGTGGTTTACAACATGAAGGTGGGAGTACTTGTAGAAAATACCTCCTCCAGCTGAAAGAATGAAGAGATATTAAGTGGAAGAATGACTATAGACAAAATTTGGTTAAGCTTCTCTGTGCTCAGATCTGCAAAGAGGTTGTTACAGCATTTCCACATGTTCAGTGTTTCTTGAGAATTGAAGCCTAATCCTGAAAAAAAAAAAAAAAAAAAAAGATTGGTGATGTTTAACTGTCACTGGGGTATGTTGGCTTTACTGACATTCTGATGTTAGAGACAGAAGGAGTAGAAACCTAAAGTACTTATCAGATCTTTGCGCATTCAGTGTCTATCTGCAGCTGACGCTCAAGCAGTCAGTGTCCAGCTCATTTTGCACGGTGTTTATGGGGATGACTTATGGAAAATAAGGGCACACTGCATTGAATGGCCACTGTAGTGACAAAGAAGTCCTGGAGGTTCTGTACTCTTAAGATTTCCCAGATAGCATTCACTTCTCCACAGTAATCAACAGCCACTGCACCTGGAGAAGTACCTTTAGAGCCCCACCTCTTCTTCTCTATTGGTTGCCCACAGTGGTTCCCCACTGTGCCTTACGCTGGGTTAAGACAAAGCATAAGTATTTCTCACTCCAGCTGCTAGACTTGCAAACTGTTTCACACAAAGATATCACACTTACGAAATTCTGGCTTTCAAAGGTAAAATAGCTGTGTGACTACTTACAGAAAGTTACACAAAGCCATTTTCCACAGCATCCTCAGATCTAGTGGTTGGTGTGCTGTAGAAAAGACAAATAATTTAGGGGCATTGTATTCCCTAGCATGTGCATTTCGTATTGGTAAAAGACAAAGCCTGAGGCTAAGGAATTCAAGGTAGAGTGCTGTGGTTTAAGGTTGACTATATCTGTAGTCACAGTATTGATTTTTCTGGGTTTGTTCTGAATTTGGGTACAGTTGAATTTCTAGTGCTGACTTTATGTATACCAATAGATTCACTGAGTTTTTAATTGCCAATTTACTTAAAATGACAGCACCTATGTGATTTGTGAGTCTAAACTATTTGCTTTGAATAGGTAGGTTTTTCAATGTCTCTATGAGAAGTGCTCACTTGACCATCACCCTCTCTACGACCCACTCCTGTCTCTTTTGATTAATTAGCTTATATGCAGTAGTCTATGCTGTTATTTATATTCTCCCCCCTCCCCCCTAAAAAATTGCACCTCATCTTTCTTTGAGTGGAATAAACAACAGAACAGTGCAGACAAATGTTTATATAGAGAGTTGGCCGGGATTCCTGACTCTTATAAAGAAAAATTCTTGCACATTATGTACTAGTGGAACAGAGGACACAAATACTGTATTTTGTTGAAAGAAAGCCAGTTATGAACAAGCATGAACAGTAATAATATAAAAGATCACTTCACTTAAGCTTTGAAATGAATACCATCTGCAAAACTGCTCACAAGCTGGAGTAGAAAACCACAAGTGACAAAAGAATCTCGAAAGAATATTCAATATTTGAACATGACTGTTTACAGTAAAAAGAATTAGAAAATAGCAGAGAAGCTTTTTAACACTTAAAAAAGAATTGAAAAGTGTAAGGCACTGAAAGAGCTCCTATCTATTCCTAGTAAACTGGAGCATCCCAGGATTAACATACATAACTAAATAAATATAAAGGCGCAAGGGGTGAGGCAATTGCAGTTTACTGGACATAGGCAATCCTTTAAAACATAAAATGTAATAAGAACCACAGGCAAATCTTAAGAGAATTCTCCATAGTGGATTATTGCTTCTCCTTGCCCAGGATAAAATCATTAAGCAAGTAATTACAATCTTAATCCTGATACACAGATCTTTGTTGTTATTTATTGCCCAGTATGAGCCTTTAGAACTAGTTTTAAACAGCAGAGGTTGAGGAATCAAGTCAATCTAAGGTAATGAACCAAAATCACTTTCTTCTGTTGGATATCTGATGACTGTTGGTGTTGCCCTAAGGTGAGCTATTACATCCCTTTTTCCATGCACTTGAAATTTCTTGGGAAGTGAAAGCTGAAGGTGGTGTACACTGGAAAAGCAAGACATCATCATGCGAAGAGAGTAAATGGCTCTCTAGACGGGGATTTACTACTGGTAGATGCATCACTATAGTCCTGGCAGTTTTAGCGCTAGAACTTCCATACTACTGACTGCGAGACCGTGTTCTGCTAGTACATGAGTGTCCTGCTGCTCCTAATAATTTTGTTCATTTTGCTTTAATTCTTACATCTACTGGCAGCTATATAATTTTTATAACTCAAGAGATGACACAAGATTTTTGTTTTGAATCATTTTGGTGTTTAAGTATAATCTTGTGTGGAAAAGAAGCTTATTCTCTGTTGGGATTAGGAGGGATTCTGGGAGAGGGAACGTTCTAAAGATTTTCCATCTTCCTTTTGCAAAACAGTTGGTGGGACTTGAGTTTTGTGGTGTTCTTTTTGCTGCTTCTAGCCTTGTGCTTGAGCTACTGACAGTATGTCAGGAAGAACTATTGCAACAATTTAGCCTGCTTAAAATAAAACGCTTATGAAATTTGCTAATATTAAATATATTTAATTCAGTAGGTTGCCACTGAAGTCATTGTCTCTGTTGATGCAGTTGGCTCCAGATGAAAATGTGGGGTTGACCATCATATCCTTCCTTGGACATGTTCACATCTGTCTTCTGTTCTTGATAACCTGTTCGTAGAAATGTGTAGGAGTCCAGAAGCTGCAATCAATAGATGGTGAATGATGAGGAAGCTGGCAATAAAGCAGCTCCCATTGTGTGAACCCTTCAGTGGGATGCATCTACTGGTCAGGCATGACTGTGAGAGCTGGCTACTATAGCAGCAGACTCTAGCTGGGTCAATGTCAGCCACCACAGGTTAGAGCAGCCTGAAGACTGTCATTTATCTTTTAGGAGAAGAGAAGTTCTGGAGGAATAATCAAACACAGAAAGTGAACAGAGCTTTCAGGAAACAAGACTGAAACTCCCCCTTACACTAAGCCTTCCTTGGAAGAGCGCTCTCTTCTGCCAGGAGCTCTCTCAAACTTCAGATTGTCTTCAACATAGCCTAGAATGGGCATCTTAAAATGTCAGCGTTGGTATGGCAGACAGTAGCCAGAAGCAGCTTGAAAAGAATATAGATTATAACTAGAGCTCTCACTTGCACAGACCTTCAGAGTACTATTTCTCTCCAGTAAAAGATCGTTTTTTGTCTTTCACTAAAGCACTTGATTCTGGGTAAGGTTGGTCAAAATTTCCCCTTTGTTTCACCAAGATTGTTTGAATCTGCCTTCTGAAAAGCTTTTCAAGAGTTGACTTCTGTTTAGGGTCAATTTTGGAAATCTCCAACAGTCAGCCAACACTTTGTAATAACCTGTGTGAGGTGGGAAGTGGGGAAGACAGTGCTTACATAAGAATTGAGGAAATAATAATAGCGAGAATGATAGAACACTAAATGAGAAGCAAAATGGATAACATTAGAAAGCAATGTGGAATTTCGTTCTGTTTCTTTAACTTTTCTTTTTATGAGGCTCCAGTGAGGTGTACACAATGCAATGGGTTTGCTAGGCAGTATAGAAACCTTCAAAAGGCAGGATTAAATGTTTGATGTTGTTTCCATTTGGAAGAATTCAAGCCGTAATTATTCAGTATTACAAAACCAGAAACCAAGAGTATTTGATAGTGTCTCTGTTTTAGGCTCCGGACTAGAAAATAGTCTCTCACTGGCTTGGTACTTGTTTACTGCCCTTCAAACTAAACTGTTTTTCCTACTAAAACCAATGATTTATTTAAGCATCTTGAAAATGCTGCCCTTGTGACAGCTGCAGAAAAGACAGCAAGGTAACACTGAAACTTATTAACTATTAGCAGCTGCTTTCCACAGAGAAAGCAAGAGAAAATGCAAGAGACTTGTGAAATACTTTTCTTGGCATTCAGCTTTCAATCTGAGAACGAGACCCATGTAAAGACACAAATGTGGGGTTGGGGTTGTTTTTTGTGATTTGTACCTACTCTTCAGAAGTCATAAAAAGGAAAATGCACCATCACACTCTGCAATTCTGCCTGTGAGCACCTGCACACAACTTACATTGAAGTTGATGTGAACTATTTAAATTCACATCTAAAGGCAGACTCTGGGTTTTATGACAACGTTATGTAAGTAATTCAAATATACAGTCTTTTTTAGTGTACAAAATTATGGATTGTTTAAACTTATCTCTTTCTACCCCAAAATATTGGTATAAACATAGGTTATTTAATCAAGGTCTCTTTTTGAAATCATAATTTTGGGGGGATTCTGAGTATTTCAAAGTGGATTCACCCTATCCCATTTTTTAATCAGGATTTGATCAAGTGTATAATTGTGTTTACCGAATATGAAGTGACATGGAGAAGCATAATCCCAAAGAGCTAAAGCATCTATAAACTAATGAAATATTGTAAATCACATTTTTCCAGTTTTACGAGCTCAAAGCTTCTTTAAACTAAAATCGTAGAAAAAAACCCAAACCTTTTGAACAATAGACAGTAGTGTGATTGTTCATAAGTTTTAGAAATGTAGTGTGTAAAATTCATCCAAATCCTATTGACTTGGAGTTACAGAAGGCTTTGGAACTGAATTTCAGTTATAGAACCACACCTCAAACTGTTGCAGCCATTTTAAGTGTTCATTGGTTGTGGCTTTTTGTTAATAGTTCTGAAAATTCTAATACTTGAAATTACTTCAGTTTTTCTGTCCTACTCGTTTCTTTTTTTTTTTTCTTTTTTAAAAAAAGGGCTTAATTAAATTATTTGCACTTCCATAATATTGAAAAAATGGAAGGGTTAAGGAAGAGGTGATTATTCGTAATTTGAGTAAAGGGGAAGAGGTGTTTGGCAGCTCTCTTTTAGACCTCCCTGTCAGAGCACATATTGTAAAAGTAGTCTGAAATGTATCCAAAGAAGACAAACATAGGAACTGAAATTTTAACTCATTGGCAGTGACATTAGTAGACTCAACACAGACTCTGGGGTTTGGATGTATTTTTCTTGTTTTTAACTACAGGGATAAAGCAACTAATACGGCTTCAATTCCTTCACACTCTGTGGTATTTTTTTTAAAATGGTAGAATATTTTGCTCTCGCCTCATAATTGAAAGAAGTCTCTGATGTAAAATGAAACTTGTACATACCTAAAAAGAGTCCACAGTACTGCACACACACGTGTCTATGTATGTATTCCAGAGTGCACTCTCTACATTCAATTATTAGGAACTCAAGAAACCTCTATGTGTTTATGCCATACCAGCTTTTGGAGGGTGCTTAAATAAAACAATACACTTTTTTTCTTCAAAATTACTGTCTCAAGAGCTCTTAAAACTGTATACTTTTTTTTACCTTCCAGATGGAATAGGTAATTTATTCTGTGCAGTGAATTTTTAGACAAGCAAGGAAAAATCAAGCAGTAAAATCTGTGAAAGCCATAATTAAGCTACATTTAGTTGCAGTTTGTGTTTCTAAGGCTTTCTACCTAGTTCTGTCAAGAGATTGTATGACTGAGAGGTCAAATCTGCCCTTTTGATTTCTTCCTAGACCTGCTGATTCCATGATTGGCATATTTTCCTTATGGGCAGTAGGAAGTAGCAACAAAGGCCAGGAGAAGGAAGGGACTGTGACACAGTAGTGAGCGGGCAGCAGGAGATAGCTGAGCAGCTGTAGTGGGTGGAATGGTGGCAGGAGTTAATGGAAGCAGAAAAAAAAAAAGGAAGGGCCAGGCTGCCAAGAAGGTTTCAGCATGACAGAAGGGATTTGCATAGACCAGTGGCTCCTGTCTTTTCTGGGGCTGAGATGTACTTGAGAAATTTGGCATTGTGTTTCACTTCACTGAGCTCAGCTCCTCCTCTCTCCTCCACTTGGAAATTCCTGCTGTCTCTGTGTCCCCAGCCCACCCTGTGGCTGCCACTGCTATCTTCAAAAAGGCCGGGAGGCACTGGATGTGGCTCCGCATCGAGACAGTGTAGTTCTGGCAAACTTTATTCCCTTCAGCTCTGTTGTTTATCAAGTCTATGTTGTTGCCTCAGCAAGGAGAACGATGTATCTCATTGGGACCTGCTAGAAGAGACCATTCTTTGTGGCTTTATCTTTCCCATTAGTAGGTTCCTCTGTACTGGATGAAGAAGGTGCTGGCTTCCTTCACCCTGTTCAGAAGCCGAGTTGTCTCTCTTCACATCTCAGAAACCAGACTCAGTCATGGAGAATGGGCTCTTGCAAAAACTACATGTCTTAACAGACAGGTAATGACAGGCATCGAATATATCGCAGCAGTGTCGGAAAATTGAGCAACGTATATGCAAACTGTGGGATGGCAATGGCAAGCAGAGAGATAATTTTATCACTGCTGCTCCTAATGGCAGAGACACTGGCAACAAAATTCGCTAGGCTCAGCCTGCCTCTCCTTCTCCACAGCTGTAGTTTGCTATAATTTCCCCGCATCAGCTTTTAGTTTCTCTCTCAAGAAACGTAAATAGCTTCAGTGTGTGAGTTGAAACCCTGGGTCACCCTATAACGGCATTTCTCTCGATTTACAAGCACTCACTCCAAGGACTTACCACTAGAAAAAGCTAGAGGGTCTGCAGCTTCTTAGAACTTGATTTGATTTATTTCCATGTGTCGCATTCCCTCCTCTCTAGTCCACCTGCTCTTCTTGTCCCTTGTTGTCTTCATTCTAAATCCCACACTGATATTTCACACAGATTGTGTGTGGCGTATTATCACTGTTCACTCATAGTTTATTCCTTCAGCATCCAGCAGTGTACAGCCTGGAGTTGTGCATATTCTAGAGAAGTATATCTGACTTCCACAGCTGTAGCCGAAACTCAGTTAAAAATAAAGCTGTACTGATTTTATTTGGTCTCGTAGAAATACTACCATTTATCTTTGTGTCTTTTGATCTAACATAAAGGCGAATGCTGTTTCTTGGGAAATGTCGTACTTTTTACTGTCTGGATTTTCACCCAGACTGCAGTTCTCACTTGTAATACATGATCTAGTATCTGTCAATCAGTACCAGCTATCGGAATTGACAAAATGACGGACAACTTCTGTTCTTTGAAATCTGACATTTAACCTTCTTTTATCTCCATTTGAAAAAGCAAGAGAACCTACCAATGGAAGTGGAGGGAGGGAAAGAAAAGTTGTTTGGCTCAGAATTTTGCTCTTTCTCAGTCAAGCATTGAAAACTGTTGTCCAAAGTACACTGAGAATTAGGGAACAGCAAATTTGTGCAATTGAAAACAGTTATGTAAATTGAAATGCCAAATTTCCTGTGCCAGATGCAATATGAATTCACTGTAGGGCAAGAACTATCATTAGAGCTCCCTAGGAAAGGAACTAGAATAGCAAAGTAATGATTTTAGGGTAATACGCTGATGTTGTTTGAAAGCTGGGATTGGGATGCAAACATTTGTGCAGCATTTTGTTTTATGCAGTCCCTTGTTAATGCATCTGGTATTCATTTTAATACCACTAATCCTAACGGATTCATTTAGTATTCATGTGGATGTCATATGCACTTCCTGTAGGTGTTGTGCTGTGATGAAGTACTGGTTACTGGACACTTAAAATAAAGTGTTACCACATTTCCTTTGATTATGTAATTTTTTTCATAAGCTGTCACAATAAAATTCTTCTGGTATGTGTTAGCAGAAGCAGCTGTATGTGGAGATCATTGTATCAGCAGTATTTGAATAATGTCATGGCCGGGGGATTCAAGCCTAATAGATAAAACATTCAGTTATCTTGGCAGTAAGTGGAATTTGAAAGTGTTTCAGAAAAGCAATCTTGGTTGCATGTAGGGATAGAGCAAATGGGCAGGTTTTGTCAAGGTGGCAAATTTTTTATAAACAAGGCAATCGGTCAGCATTCACTTTATCCAGAAGAAATTTGTTTTACGGCTTTTGTGTGGAGCAAGGGACACGAGTGGGGCACTGCGGTTTGTTCAGCTTGGATGCTTGCTCGTTCTCCCTTCAGGAATTGGTTTGCCTATCCTATACATTTGTGAAGTTTGTAATGGCATTTATTCAAGAATAAGCATTATCTTGAAAGCTTTCCAAAAGTCTTACTTTATAACAAAATAAATAAGGCTTGCAAAGTGATTACCTTCAGGTTTCTTAGTGGGGTTTTGGGGTTTTTGTTTTGTGGGTTTTGTTGGTTTGGTTTTTTGTTGGTTTTTTTTTTTTTTTTAACTGTATGGCTTAGGAATGTCTGACAGAACTAGATCAGAATGGACTGGAACATTTGGTTATATGGTTTGAATTATTACTAAACTTAGAAAAGTACTTGTTTGGTAGAGTTGTAGCTTTTAATATGTGGGTTTGTCTCACAAATCACTGCATGTGATACGCAACATAGTACTTTAAAGTGACCCTATTGAAATTCCGCTACTCCTTATCCCCACTGAAATAATAAACCACCCAAAAGAGTGCTTCATAACCCTATCCGTGTGGTAATATCCAGTCTGATAAAAAGTCTTACCAAGATCTACCACTAAATGGGATGAGTAAGGTTTCAGATCAATACTGGGATAGCACAGATTCAGGATACTGTATGTGAAGCTGAGTCTTAAACTAATCTGATTCAGCTTCATCTCATTTTTCAAACTAACTCTTTGCATCCATCTCTTTCTGGCAGAAATGTAAGGGAGTTACTTCATTAACATTGGTAGTATATAAAAGCCTATTGAATACTCACAGCAAGACAAAGTCCCCTAAAAGGATCAAGAAAAGATAGAAACTTATTGTTCCTGCCCTCTGTGTGTTTCAAGAATTGCACTACCTTGTGGAGGAGAGAGGGACAGTTTTCAGAAGGGCTGGCATAAAGTTATTCTGGCATTGTATCCTTAGCCAGGACAGGGGAAAGATCGTGTATCTCCAATGACAGGAAAAATCATAGACACATCTATGGCTACATAGGCATTTTTTTTGGTGTCTTTGTTTATGTAGGAGGTAGTATAGCTTTGCAGGCAGCAAAACTCTTTGTCAGCAAGTGCCACGTGTCCAGCAAGAGCCTCTGAGAGCATAGCTGCGCTAGTGCGCCTAAAGCTATGGAAACCCTTGTAGCAAGATTGTAAGTGCCAGCAATGGAAATGCTCGTGAAAGAGGAACTTAAAAACCCACATACTGACAGGAGCAACCTGCAGCTTCTCAAGGCACAGTGTGTGTCAGGCAGATCAAATCACCATGAAAAAGACTCCTTCCCTTTAAATGCCCATGGTATTGCTTGTATAAAAGAATACTAAATGTGAATTCCACTGTTCTTGTCACTGTGTGACTGCTGAGAGCTGAACTTAAGTTATCGTTCATGCAGTCACTCATATTTATGTGTTCAGAAAGGGGAGTTAAGTGGAGTCTTGCAGGACCGAAATGAGTATTTTGTTCTTTCTGGTCAGGCTAGTCTTCTGAGCTTGTGTTCTTCAACAAACTCACAGAAAGGTGGTCCTTCTGAAATTTAGGTCTCACCCTTATACTTCCAAAGTCATAAAACTTGGACTGCCTTATGTAATGGTATTTGGTTGTGTTTTGTTTGTTGTTTCTTTCTTCTAAAGTAAATCATACTGTGAAAAAAACATTTATAATAATGCAGATACAGCAGCTGATGACCAAACCAACCATATAATCCACAGCTGATTGATTTCTGTTGATTTGAGAATAATGGCTTTTCTTAATATGATATGCCTTTCTTACAGAATTCCCCTTCAGGGAAGTTCCACTAATCATTTTCTATCTATATATCTTTTCCACCCCCCTCCAACTCCAGGCTTGCTATTAGTCCATGTTAAAATATCAGAAAGCCACCTAATGTAAACAAACATCTACAGAGACATCTGTGGTCTTCTGTAACTGTTTTATGACTCTGACCCCTACCACCTGCCTCTCCCCAAATAACTCCTTGAATGAAGACTACAATGTGTATGATTACGTTTTCACGTGAAGGAATATGTTATTTCCGTGACACTGTACATTATTGCGGTATTGAGATAATGAGATGATATTGCCTGTTAAAAATCACTTTTTCCCTCTAGGCTACTTTTCACCTTCTTGGCCCCCTAGAAAATAGCTGAGGTTGTAGAGTGAATTTTGCGTAGCTCATGTGGATTATACTGTCAGAAAGGAAACATTGGAATGCACTCTTTTTTTTTCCCCCTTTTTCTGAGTTACAGCTCAGGTCACCTGTTAATGGGCTATCGCCAAAATTAAATTTGACTTAAAATATGTGAAGATATTAAAGTAATTTCTCACCACTGAGTTTTGTCAAAATGATTGTGAGAGAAGGGACCTGCCTGTGCCTCTTATGTCTTCCTCTCTGTTCCAATCTATCTGTGAAAGTGATGACAAATAAAGGATCTTCCCCATCTTCACTCGCTTGAGAGCCCCTGAACAACACGTTATTTCCATAGAGGAATTCACACAACCCAACACAGATTAGTTTCTGTATGTAAAGTGTCTTCACATATTTTTGCTGCCTTCAAAGCTTGTTGCGTCAATAGAATCCTGGGACTTGACTGACAGGTTTTCTTTGCAGGGACATGTTTCAGTATTGTGTCCCAATTCATGCAGATAGAAGCAAAACTTTTCCAACGGAGAAGGTAGAATTGAGACTAATCTTGTATATCCTCTTTTCTGGCGCTCACATTTTCGGTTCCCATGATTGTTAGTGTGGTCTCAGGAAGATATTAATAGGTATGATGTCAAATAGCTATGAACTATCCAAGCAATTTTTCTTCCAAAAACCGTCATAATCTTGCTGCTATCCATTTTGGTGGCATCAGGAGTTTCTTGGTTGTCTTCACGGGGAAATAAGGTGAAAACTTTTTGAGCAGCATAATTATTGAATGTAACTTTCAAAAAGCTTTTAAATCCGTCGGATCTGAATTACATTCAGACTATGGTGTGGACATCATAACATGATGACCTATTCATTGTACCATTGACTGGACTCCTGTGTGACCAAGGCAGGACCTCACTCTTTGAGGTCATTGTTCATTGACATTGACAAAATGCCCAATGACACTTTGCATTTCTTTTTCTCTGTAGAAAGAATACACATACCTATGTGTGCATGCACATATTTCCAGTTTCACCTTCACAAAATCCAGTTGTTGCAAAGGTAGCCTCACAAACCTGGATTAAGAAAGGATATTAACAACTGGTGCTTTAAAGCTGGAGGCTCCCCTTCGTTATGGGCCAACTGGGAAATTGTAAGAACTGATTCATTGTAAACAGCTGTGTTTATTAAAAAAAAAAAAAAAAAGGGGTAAACTATGCTGGCATATATCCATTGTATGCCATTAAAAGCACAAGCACGTGCTAGTTTCCAGATCTTAAGTCCAAAATATAGTACTTAGCTTTGGACTGTATCTGTAGTTTTAGGATGCCAGTGTTTCCTACAGTTTAGATACTTCAAAATCAGGAAGAAAGGTCTCAGCCCAATAAATCAATACAGAATGTGGAAACAGATACTAATCTCAGAAATGTAATCGGTAATAGCTATTGCTCCTGTTAATGTAGTTGGTCATAATAACTTATTGAAAGAACCCAGAACCCTACACTGATCATTTTTTCAGTCCTCAGCCGAGAAGATACGGATAATTAATATTTCATAAAGAAACCTTTCTTCCAGGAATTTGAATTAAATAGGTGTCAATTTAAAACATAAAGGTGAGGCAGGAAAGAAAACAAGGATATGACCACAGCATGAGATACAGCATCGTATGGAGGTTATTATAGCTGTACTCATACTGGGAGTAAGTGGCTGTTTCAGCCTTACTCTGAATAAGTCCTGATTGGATATTTTTAATCAATTAATTTGGATACAGAATGAAACAGAAATACCTGTGCTATTTAGACTCATAGTAAAATTTGCGTTGTAAGTGACCTCTGAAGATCACAGATTCCAAAATCTTACTCGAAGCAGGTCTGACTTCAGGTTGCCCATGACCTTGTTCAATCAAATTTTGAAAGTTTTATTAAATTAATTCAGAAAGAAAAAAAATATATTTTAAGGGAAACAACCTCATTCAGCAAAATTTGTTATTCCTTCTGAAATTGACTGGTTTCTTTGATAACAAGTAGAAAAATCTATAAGCATTAGCTCATCAGTAAAATAATTACCTTTATTTTCTTCATGTTTTTGTTTAAAAAGTGAAAAACAAAAACCTTAGCAAAACCCCCAGTAATTTGTACAAAAAAAATTGCTTGTATTTTACCATCTTAATTCAAATAAAAATAGATATCTTGTTTTCCAGTTAGCTTTCCTGCCATCTTGAGAATTGCCAAAAAATAAATCAAAACTACCAAAAAAAAAGGAAGAAAACTTTTATTTCAAAACCAACAGTAAATGCAGTACTTAATATATCATAAAGAAGGAGCGAATAACTACATACATTCTTTCTTTGCTTTCATTTGTAAAGAATGGTAAATTAAGCATAATGAAAGCATAAATGCTTTTCAGTTGCAGGAGTATGTTTTTGAACACAGATGCATAATTCTTTTTGACTAGACCTATACAGAGCAGTCTGTGCTTTATTAAGTGTTAATTTTTATTTTAGTATTGAAAATAATGTACTTCCAGGAAAATTATTCTGGCAGATTGATATTAATCACTGGAGGTGGATATAGCTAAAGGGAAACAAATATTTAGAGGCATTTTTATAAGCGTGCAGTTCTTTGCTGCGTGAAGATGTGGGAGTGGTGGAATGGTGCAATGCAGGTTTGCTAAAGGGAGCATGGAAAATAAAATGTTCTCCATCTTCCACAACGAATAGTAGGCTAGTATATATTTGGTAATGCTAATTCATGGCAGTGGAGACAGAATTAGGAGCCTGACAGACCTCCAAAGCTAACTTCCAGGTCAGAACCCCTTCTTGGCACTCAGGGAGTCTCAAGTTGGATGCCTTTTTGACGGTTCCCTGGGATGGGAGTAGGTGGGAAAAGCATTCCGTTCACTACTGTAAGTGAAGACCAGATTTTGTTCTGCCTGGTTTCAAAACATCCAAGGGTTATTTTAAATTTCCGCGTTTGGGCATATGGTCTCTGCACAATGGCCTGTGTGTTGAACTTGGTGCTCTGTATTCGTGACACGTCCAGCTGCATCCTGTACTGTCATAGGACAGGTCACTGGTGACTGCCAATTAAAACACATTGCTGATGTTTACATACTGCACTGAAATGTGCTGGGATGAGATACTGAAGTTTCTTCAGTCCTGAACCGTAAACTGTAAGGAATTGGTATGCAGAAAAGCACGCAGAGCACACTTCTGAATGCTCAGGTATGCAAAGTTTTTTTTGTAAGATACAGTGCTGCTGCGGCTCCCTGTCACAGCTTTCCTAAAGCACAGGTTTCCATGTTGAACTATGAAGAAGGCAGACATTTTCCACAACGGTTTCCCTGGAGTCACCACTTTTCTTTGTTTATTCTTGCTTCTTTCCCATATTGTACACACATGCCTTGAACACACAAGCTGCCACTGCAGAAAGAGTCTAGAAAGTCTGCCACAGTTTCTTCTGGTTTTGAGGAAACTGTTCTCCTCCTTTGAGTTTTATGACCTGGTGTTCAAGGTTCAGGAACTCGCTTGCTATTTTCTGTTCTTATTTGACGTAAGTTAGCAAAATATCATTTTTCCTAGAAGTGCCTTGTCTTGGATGTGCTCCCTTGGAAAATAAACTTATGCTAGTATTTGGAAAAGTTGGAAATAGGATAGCTTTGTTCTGAGAACTTTTCATCCTCTGATATCAATAGAGATTTCTTTATTGGTTACCATTTGGAAGAAACTAAGGGTTATTTTTTCAGGCATACAGTCATTTTTCTTAGAAACTTAAAAAACTGTGCCAGTTAAGCTGTTGCAAAAGTTTTTTGGGGTTTGGTTTGGGTTTTTGGTGGTTGGAGAGATTAATTTCTGCTTACGTAGATGTGAACATATTTGGTCAGATTTATCTCTGGCCTCTCTCCACTGAGACCAAACTCTCTTCCTTCCTCCATTCCTTCTAGCAGGTTGCACAGCATTATATCAGACAGTAAGTTTATGGTGTTGTTTTCCCAGTTCAGGACATCTTGGGCTTGCTTAAAATATTCATTTTCCCCTTCTAGTCAAGCAGCACAAGGAAAGAGAATACACTACCCTAGTTTGTAGGGCACCAACTTCCTCACAGATTCTGTGATGGTATGATGGAGTTGAGAAGTGCCGCTCCCTGGGAATCCCTTACTACCCAGACGTATCTCCTACTGCCAAGAATATTAACTGTCTCTCTTATTAGGTCGCAGTAAATAGTAGGGCCAAAATGGAAAGGTGAGGAGGAAAGAAAAATAGCTATATGATTTTCTAGTACATCAAGTATATCTACACTTGTACCGTTTCACTTCATATCAATAGCTTTTTTGGTCAATTTTAGTAAAGTGTAAGATACGTGGTGACAATTTTGACCCCTTAAAAATAAAACAGAGATTTTAGCCTTCTGTGTTTTTCATATTTTAGTCCTACTGGACAGATTTGGAAATTTGTGATTCAAAGAGGACACCAAGTTCTTTTATTTCATTGTCTTGGGAAGAGGCTCGTAGATTATTAGCCATTAGCAAAGTAATCACCATTCCCACAATGTCACTTCATTTTCAAGTCCTCCTATCCAAATTCCATGTGAGTCAGATTTTTTTCTAATCCATTGCTCCAAAAAGCACATGGGAGAAAGGAGTGAAGGAAGCCAGCCAAGAAATACTGGGCTTGAATATTATCATTTGAATCTAATTTATTGTTCAAGGGGTGGCATAAAGTATGATTGCATATCTTTGCATGCTAGCTCTAATGTTCTATCCTGGCTAGTAGGTATTCCATGTGGATTTTTAAGGTTTTTCTCTACCTGAAGAAGGTAGGACATCGCTTTCTTTTTTTAAACATAGTCACATATATCTTGGCATCCATGGCATCTAAGCTGCAAAAATGCCTCCTTTCCTCAGAGTTGGTCTGGTCCCTCTCCACTGAAGGTATAACTTGCTCATAAACCATAAACTCTATTTTGAGAAGTTAAACTCATCGCTGCAATGCACAGCTATCATCATCTTTATTCTCTACAGATATTACAGAAACAAGAGTGGTGAGCATGGTTTGAGAAAACCTTGTCCATTTTAGTAATAGCTGAGGGAAAAAAACCTCTGTGAGAAGGCTAGGAATATTTGATAACATTAGACCAGAAAGTATCTGCTCTGTGCGGTTCAAAGAATTATAGGCTTCTGTGCATAAACAGAAGAGATTGTGTTTGACAGATGATAATTAATTTTGATAATTTATCACTCATTTAACAGTCGTCTTATTGAGAAAGTGTGATTATTGGCTTTTTAAAAATGTCTCATAAAACTCTGCTAAATTTTCCTTATGTCATGTGGATCAGCTGTCAACTGTTAACTTGTGCACGTCAACATTCCCTCCAAGTTTTCAGCTTGTCTAGTGAAAGTTCACTTCTTTGTTCACTCTCTTACACTACTCTGGGTCTAGTAATCTGTGAAATTTCATTGATCAATATTTACTCATAATAATAATTAGCTCTTTTATTATCTTAGGGGTTGCATATATTTTTGTGTTTTCTCTCTACTTAGAAAATCCTTCCCTTTTTGAACTGTTGCTTTAGCTTGTTAGCCAACCACTCCTTTTCAAAACAAGACTAATTAGCTTGTGTCTAATGACCATTTTCAAGACGCTGCATAATAGTTTTCTTTGGTTCTTTTGGTATCATTATTTGATTAAAATGGAAACTTGATTTCTACCAAAGCCTGACAAAACATCAGAGCTTTAAGTAAATTGTTATTAATTTTTCTCAGCTCTTCAAAGCTGTTGTATTGCAAAGCAACAATTACTGGTACCCTACTGGACCAAAAGTACTTTTGAATAGATTACAAGGGAAAATAGCTAAACTGCTGTGTCTCATATTCTCCATGATGGAAACCACGGAGAATCTGAAGCAGATAACAGTATGAAAGAGATAACTTGTACCATTGCATGAAGTGGGAAGAGTGGGATATAACCACAGATAAAAAGCTTCAGCTATAATTTAGTCTCACAGTGTTGCATGTGATTTATACGCATCTTTTCCTCTCTCAAAATCAGAAGATCAGGGGATTTGGCTTATAAATACAAAATGCTATAAGCAAGACAATCTATATCCCTCCATAGCTTATACAAGGGGAGCCCTTCACATATGGCTGAGTCAGTATATATAGACAGTATATGTAAGCAAAAGCAACTGCCTTAGAAGGAGGAGTTTGATTATAAAATCAAACACAAAATAGCAAGGCAATAAAAATCTCCCTCTACACCGAAAGGGTTATCAAGCATTGGAACAGGCTGCCCAGGGAAGTGATGGAATCCCCATCCCTGGAGGTATTTAAAAGATGGGTAGACGTGGTTCTTAGCGACATGGTTTAGTAATGGTTTGTGTCAGTGTTAGGTTGATGGTTGGACTCAATGATCTGAAAGGTCCCTTCCAAGCTAGGCAATTCTATGATTCTATAACACAATTCAAAGTTGATACGAGACTTTAAAAATAGTGATGTATTTAGTCCAAGTCTTTCATTCTAGAAATAAACTATCTCTCTTGGTCTTTGTCAAAAGTTGATCTTGAAGTGTTATTTACCCCTATCGATAATTTATTGGTTGAATGAGCAAAAGTAAATTAAAGTAAATAAATAGAACTCCAAAGAAACACACTTCATGTCTGTCTGTGTTTTGCTTTGTTTTGTTTTTTCTATGTTGGCAGGAAAAGGGAATTCTTTTACAGATATTGGCAATACAGTAAGTGATAAAAACTAAACGTGGAAAATTGCTGCATAGCACAAAGAGTGAAACTGGAAATTGTTTCTTTGACATTGTGCTTCCGGTAGAGTAATATTCCATATGAGCCTGTGTGAAAGCTTTATTTTCTTTGTTCAGCATTTTAAAATTAATTACACAAATTATTTTTTTTGTTTAGGTGTGTTGTTGTGAACAAACAAATGTGTGAACTTATTTTAAATTGCTTCATACTGGATGAAATGAATAAAAGCATTTGTGATGATCACGATAAAAGTGTAAAAGAATGAAGGTAAGAAAACTCAGGAAAATTAGTTCATATAAGGCTTTGTTTTTTCTACTAGATGTTGCATAACAGTTGGCTGTTTTGAGATCTCTTAAGAAGTAGGGTTAAGTTTAATGTGCATTTTGACATGGATGTCACAATCCTCTCTAAGAGGACACCAGCTCTATACAGCTCTCAAAGGGACACAAGGAAATGGTGCTTCATGCCAGGGCAATAGCTTTCTCTGTACTAAGTTTTCACTCAGGTGATGGCTAAAGTGGCATCAGGAAATTCTAGAGAAAGCTTTATCTCACAACACCCATATCTTCATCCCGAGCTTGTATATCGTGTAGTTGGATGCACTGTGATAGGCCTGAAACTCAATTTCCCCTCTTGGGAATGTCATAAAAGTAACCTCAGGCAAAAAATATCGCCAAAGGCCTTCCTAAAGGAGCCCATACATCATCTGCTGGAAGGGCTGGTGGGACGTATGGGCATACATAGCTCAGACTGCCAACAAGTGGTGCTGTGGGCATAGGAAGCACAGGCATGGCTTGTGCTAGCCTTCAGCCTCTGCACGACCCAGCCAGCTGAGGTACACTACAGAGCAACCTCCCTCTTAAAGGAGTTGCTCTGTGCAGGCAGGAGCCCAGAAAAATCTGGTGAAGTGTTAGGATAACCTTGCCTCAGCAGACCCAGACTTTGAATGACGAGCCTAGTTCTTGAGTATGCCTGAAAGTGCTGATCCTGACATGAATCCAGGAATTTTAGTTCTTGTTTTCCTAGGGATCTTACACACAGTGGCACTATGCACCACAATTCCTTTGTACAATGGCCTTGAAAGCTACGAAAGTTCTGCTTTGGAGAAGTTAATGAGTTCTTTGCTTGTGTAATATACATGTATGCTATGTAGTATCTGTATTGTGCACTGTGAGTTAAGTGCACAACCATGATTAGGTCTGGGCCAGGCAAGCTCGGAAGTCAAGATAAGGTTTTGTCAAGAATCAAGAAGCCTAGGATCAGACCAAGACAAGGCTCAAAATCAGGAGAATGCTGGACTAAAGAGCTGAGGTAAGTAAGCAGGAGTATAGTTGTGTGCAAGTGGGACACAGGGTAATTAAGAGCGAGTGGCAGAATTACTTTCTAAATGTTGCTAGTTGGCTATACATTGGCTCAGCTCTCTCCATCTTGTTAGATTACTGGTTGCTGAAGAACACCACTTGGCTACTGGGGCCCTTGGAGAGACAGTGGGGTTTTCTTCACTTGCATAAGGGCTTTGCTCAGTTACAGCAGCACAGGTGAGCGGTTTCTGTGATGAATACCAACACTGGTGCTGAGCAAAATGCTTCACAGCCATACCTAGCCTCCAACACACCACTGCACTTCAGTGTGCAACCTGGGCCCTTCCCTACCCGTCCTAGAGGGAGCTCTGTATACTTTGCATAGAGAAAGAGCTCGTGGACCCTGCTTGCTTTCACACTTCCTGACTTCTGTGCAGTCTCATTTCATAGCCATACCATGGTTTTGTTTGTTTGATACATTATTATGATTTTTAATGTCCAGTGTGTCAATTTTTGTAAAGGAGCTCCTCAGAGTTCTTCAAACCCCTGTCCATGAATGCAGCTTTCTAGAACATCACTTAGTACTAATGGTGACTGGCAGAACTGCCTCTTGGCATCGTGGTGTCTGAAGTCATTCTTGGCGGGAGTTGTTTTAAACTCCTAAACTTAGAGTGAAAATGCAGCATCTAAGTTTCTGAGGAAGCGCTACAGACATACTGAGAAATGTCATGCACAGCTTAAAAGGGATTTGTGCAACCCCCATGTACCAAGTGAAGCCACGCTGGGAATTGCGAAGAAGAAACCATTGACAATATTATTGTGGAATCTGGCTTGGTTTTTGCCTAAGGCTAAATATGAAACCCTTTAAAAATAGACCGGTGTTACAGAAATTATAAGACTAAATGGGAATTATAAATATCAGAGGGGGAAAAAAAATTGTTTAGGAAGTAGAACAAAGCATCTCAGCTTCTGCAATCCAAGACTCTTATAAAAACTCAGCAGCAGTGAAATTTATAAGTCTTGTTTGATGGAATCAACATAGCTAACCAATCAGTGTTGGCTGTTCCCTTATTTTATTTTTTCAATATTTATCTCAATAGTTCCCAAAACTGTTACCTCATTACTTCACAAATCTTCAATGAGATCTCTTTTTCATGAGATGACTAGAAGAAATACTGTATGAAAAAGTATGGAGAAAGTTGAGGATAACTTTCATATGGAGCTGAAACTGTATAATAATTGAGAAGTGGGAGTGCAAGTGCTTGACTTAGAAACATGGACAGAGGATGCTGGAGTGATTACTGCGGGATTGAAGGGACAGTTCATAAGTGCGTGTATGAAGAGAGTATGTGTTTGCAAGAAATATATGGTGCCTTTCATTTCATGCTTCATAATTATATGAATTGTTGAGGGTGGTAGAGTCTGTGAGGAAGCATGACTAGACTTTACTGCTATTCTGTTGTTGTTGTGTTTGGGTGTTTTTTATACCCATCTCCTATCTGTCTTTTAGCCATTCACATCTTTTCAGTGTGTTTTAGTTTCACTATCCATTAACAACGCCTCTCTTGTTCTGATGTTTCGTAATATCATAGAATGGTTTGGGTTGGCACTATTAAACCCTGTGAGCAAAATTAGATAAACACCATGCGACAGTAAGGGAATTAGAGGAGTGCTGGTACCATGAGGACAAGAAGTTATGCTAGGATCCGTGTAGCCATTACTTTGTGGTTAAAGTCACACCAATTTCTCATCAAAGGAGCTCCAAAAACTGAAACTTCACACTTTGGCTCTACGGGAGACTCTATCATCACAGTTGAACTAATGATCTTTTTCTAAGGGAGTTTGTACTCTATCAATTGGAGTGTTATTGAAGCAATAAGAATTAGCCTTTATGTGTCTTGAGACAGAGATTTTGTCTTCCTTTATAGCTGAACAGTGAGTAGGATTTTCTTACAATTACTGTGAATAGCAGAAGTGGTATCTTATACGTATTTGAATTGAACAAGGCTTGTGGGACTATAAACAGACCATCCACTATCTGCTTATTTTAGTTATTGCAACCGCTTCTCCCCTTCAGGGAAGCCTGAACCGTTCATCATTCTCTTAACCCGAAAGTTTAGACTAAACCTGGAGTAAGCACTAGTGATAGAATATGGAATGGATCTAGAAAAGTAAAGAATACTGGTAGTATTACAGCTGGATTAGTAATGAGGAGAAAAGTGTTTCTAAAGTTTTATTTGAAAACCTTCTGGACACTCTTTGAGATCATTCTAGAAATATTGCATTGGCAGTTAGGGTCATTGCAAAGACCACAGTAGCACTGCCATAATAATATCATCCTGGTTAGTATGTTATGCATTTGTTCTTCTTAAATGAGATTGGTGATAGACTGAAGACTACAGATTAAAATTTCTCCACCAAGCAGCAAGAAGACAGATGAGCATCAGTAGCCTCTCAGTTCTCCACCAGTATAAATCAACTCCATTTTGAGGTTTCTAATCCCATTCAGGATGCAAACATCTCTGTGGAGAATGCTTCCAGTTGGCAACAGTGTCTACTAATGCTAATACTGTTAATACCACTGTTGATGGCTAAAAATAAGTGGGTGCTAACACAGTTGCCAGGGATTATGGGAGTAGGAAATTTCAGAAAATGTATATTTGGGTGGACCTTTGATGCAAATTCAAAAATATATGTGCTTTTCCAATGCTTATCTGAACTGTTCAGAACATTCAGATCTGATAAATTTGGTAACCTTTTGAGGACCTCCATTTAGAGGAGGTGCTGTAGAAGTACAAGTAGATATCGCATATTACAGTTGTTTCCAGCTCTGCTGGTCCTTGCTGAAATAATCAGTGCTCTGAACACTTAAAAATATGGAAAAAAATGATTGGCTGCATTGAAGAAACAGTTAAAGACTTTAAAAAGGACCTTTCTTATGTAATGATGTGGTGCTTTTTTTGTTCCACTACATAAAATAGAACCTGGACAGCACTGAACATGTACGCACAGCCACTTTTAATCTTGTCTAAGATGTAGTTCAGCTGCTAAAGAAAAGTAAAATACTCTTTTTTTTCTTTGCTTTTTTTTTTTTAAATCTATGATGTCACTCATGTCCCCAGGGTTACTATTCTCACTAATATGATGGTGTAAGAACAAACTTGGTAACATACAAGGATGGAGAAGTTAATAGTCTGTCCCAGAAAAAGGGGCAGAAATAACTCTAGGTTTGCAGCATCCGTTCCTCCAGAGGAACAACATTTTATATAGTTCATAAAAAGAGAGAAGTACCATACAAAGAGTGCTACTGCTCTTACAGAGATTTAAGGGGTTTCTGAAGCAGAGACAGAAAAGCAGGGAGAATTTAAAGTACAGAATCAGTAGTTTTGAAGCAGCAACTCTTGATATAGCCAAGTTGGAGGAGAAGGCTTGGGCTGAACTTCGTCTTTCTGTAAAAGTCTTTGTTCATGTATGTAAACCTCCGGAAAGAACTAAGGCCTGACTTAGCTTAACAGGTTGACTATATTTTAAAGAGGAAGTGAAAGGTAATTGCTCTCAGATGGTATGGTGATCTGTGATAATTGGAACTGTAGTACCAGCTTCAGGGAAGAAATTCTGAGTGCTCTATTAAAGTTAGGTTTCTGATAACTCACAGGGAACTAAATGCTTTCCAGAAGCAAACTATGATTTTTTTTTTTTTTTAAAGGCTAGAATGCATGTTGTATTCCATACATCCACATCACCCTTCTTGTGATTGTTGGCTTGTGTTAAACATCTTAATTAAGCCCTTGAAAACAATCTCAGATAACACCACATGCTAATGCAACTCCAAGTCCACTACGGTAGCTCATTTCAGGGTGGAAGGGGAAAGGAGATATGGGGATTCTCCTCTGGGAAACGAGGCTTCCTTGAGGCTTTCTTCCTGAAGAGGAATACAGCTATTTTTAACCCAGGGACTCAAAGGGGCCTACCTGCATGGCGTAATATACATGGCTTGGGGTGGTCAGATTTTGGAGGGCTAGTTTAAGTGACTCTTCAGCATGCTGCTTTGAATAGGGTAGCCAGTGATGATCCATGGTATGGAAGGATACATTCAAGGGCTATAACTCATTGAGACTTTTGCTTTGCTGCATCTCTGGCCAGCCCCCTCTCACTTCTGTGCCATGGCACCCAACTCTGATGTCTTTCAAAGCAACAGACACTGCACAAAATATAGATGGTGCTGTCTACCTGTTCTGTGATGTATAAAGAAAGAGCCTTGACTTACAGTTGTTACCGAAATAGTGATTTATAGCTGTAAGCACTTAATAATGCCAAAAACATTTTGTGAATTAGGTGGAACAAATAAACCAACAACTCCCATTTTGCAGAGTGGGCAAAACTGCTTTTACAACAAATGACTTCAGAGCTTATTAAGACAGAAAACTGCAACTTAATTAAAGGGACAGCCAAGTAGAGTCAAGAGTGAGTGGGAAATAATGCCTCTGCCTATCTTTAAGCAAAACAAAGTGACAGTGGGAGTAAAAAATGAGTAAATAAATAAAATGCCATGAGAAGGGTTAGACTTTTCCTAAGTAACGCCTACAAGCCACGTGTCAGACCTCTCTTCTAAATGTCTGAATTAATAAATAAAATGTCCTAATTCAAAAATGCCAAGTTCAAAAAACAAGCAACAAATGAAGCGTAGTTAAAAATCTCACCAGAACACTGGATTGGAGAGATGAGATAAACATGTTCAATATGCTTTTTCCTATCTTCAGCTCAACATACACTAGCAAACCCAAAATACATGTGCCAAGCTTTGAAAAAACACGGTTTAACCTATCCTGTGGCAAAACACATACTGCTGTATGTTAACAGGAAAAACGCCTTTTATCGAAAGGCTTGAAATTGTCCTGAGCCAGAGACCCTACACAAAACCTAAACATTTCATCTGCTTCCTGACTGATGGGCAAGACCTCACTCAGATCCCTTTTAGCTGTTTTGGTTCTCTTTCTTCTGGATTTTTTTTTTTTTTTTTTTTGAGTATCACCTCCTTGGTAATTATGGGCCTGTCAACATGGGCCTTACAAATGTTTTCAGGGCTTTGTAGTTTATCTATATGAGAACTCACATCAGTCCAAAACTTGACTCAATAGGTCTGAGCCTTTGGCTTTGCACTGCCTTGCTGCTGATCTCATCGTTTATTCATGGAGCCTCCTAGGTCCATTTGGCATGGGAGAGTTACAGCCTACATTCAGACTAGGTAGAGAAAGGGATTTTGTCAAAATTAGATGTTTGTTTTGGTAAGCTGATTTAGTGATTTGCTACAAAAGTACACTTGCTTTTGAATTAGTGAATTTGCATGAATTATCTTTCTAGGATCATTTTATTTAGGGCTTTCTTGATTCTCTGAAGTGTTGAAATCTCTCTGCTTTCCTGAAAAGTTAAAGTTATTTTATGGACTAGTACAAGAGTACAATAGAACAACAATAATTTTTTGCAGACGTGCATATTTATAGTTTCCAGTAACTTTTATTGTCTGCATAATGCATAAAGTCCTTAAGATTTGAGGATATCATTTAGGGATCTCTCAGGAATTTCACACATTCAGATTTAAATTATCCTTGTCATTCTTTCAATTCCTAATTCAGTGTATGTTTCATCTTTTTAATAGCACCTAGTATTGCTGTCAGTGACTCTTAGTTTTTTTTAGAGTATTCAGAAAGTAATTTCTGTCTTGGAGATATTGTTTCTTATTTTTTATATCCTACTGCTAGGGGGTTAGAAGAATTATCTGTTTTAATAGATGAAGAGCTTGCCCAGGACATTTCTAGTTCAATGCACAAACCACTGTTGAAATTACAACTTTTTATAAAGAATTACAGTTCTTTATATACAAAAGCTTTGGATACATTTCATGTAGAATAATACAGTGATTTATGCAAAGTGATGTCCAGGGCCTTCTTACTAATCACCACTAATTTGGTCAGTCTATTTGCACTAGAAGAAATTCTGTTTTTAAAAAAGTATGTGATGTACGAGTCTGAAAGACTGATAAATGAGCTATTTTCTTCACTTTTTAAAAGATCTGGTATTTGACTGCTGCAAAACTCCAGGCAACTATCTTCTGTTTCACTTCCTACTGCTTCTAGATTTTTTATTATTTGCACCTGGTCTTCCCGTGCCAGTGGATTCAGCAGGGTGGTGCGCCCAACTGAAAACCATCACTAAGAAATGGAGACGATGCCTGGCTCAGGGCAGTGAATGCACACCCTCAGCTCTCTAGACCGTGGGCTCCAAAACAGGAAAAGAGCTTTAACGTAAAGCACAAACAATGTAATAAATCAGAAGGCAAAGCTGCTTAGAGTGGTATTCCTCAGTGTCTCATACTGGCTTTCTAGTTATCTTGGAACCTCCTCCTGCTATCACTGACAAGGAGTTTGTTTCCAGTGGCATCGATAGGAGACAGTTTGCTTCCTTTCTGGTGTGGAAATCACTCCGACAGTATCTTGTGTTTTATAGAATGCTTTATCCTGAAAGAGCCCTTGAGCATTTCACAAACTATTAATTCAGTCATGGTTTTGCCACAGGCCTTGGGCAAAGCACAGCCCGATGTGTTTTTTTTTCCTCCAACACAAGGCAGGCCAAGAGTTGCAAACTGGTGTTTAGGTTCCTTCTTGCACCCAGTGAACACTGCCTGGGGAAGACTGGATGCCTCAAGAACCAGAATGGTCAACAGGGAGTTGCGTGTTTTGTCTAGTAAAATGATGCAAAACACTGCTGTGTTAAATCCTAAATCCTACCCTGTCCATCCATACAACTCTGCAAAGAAAAAATACTCCCACCCTAGGAATTGCAGCCCACAATACCTTATTTTAAGGTAGCTTGCTTGCAGCCTATCTGCCAAAAAGAGTGAGTTATTGTTTTGATTCCAGTGTAGGAAGGCAAGTCTTGCAGTAAGACAATCTCAGTGGCTAGAACACTGATCCAAGATGGAGGAGACAGTGGTTGATTCTTGTCTTCACCTGACTGGTGAAGACACCCACATCTTCCAAAAGCGAGCACTTCGTATGGATATTGGCTATACTCCTCTTATAGAATCATAGGGTTGGAAGGGACCTCTGGAGATCATCTAGTCCAACCCCCCTGCCACAGCAGGGTCACCTAGAGCAGGTTGCACAGGAACACGTCCAGGTGGGTTTTGAATGTCTCCAGAGTTGGAGACTCCACAACCTCTCTGGGCAGCCTGTTCCAGAGCTCTGCCACCCTCAAAGTAAAGAAGTTCCTCCTCATGTTTAGGTGGAACTTCCTATGTTCAAGTTTGTGCCCATTACCTCTTGTCCTGTTGCCGGGCACCACTGAGAAGAGCCTGGCCCCATCCTCCCAACACTCACCCTTTGAGTATTTATAAGTGTTGATAAGATCCCTCCTCAGCCATCTTTTTTCCAGACTGAAGAGACCCAAATCCTTCAGTCTTTCAAATAGCAGGGAGAAATTACTCTCCCTGCTGTTGACACTGTTACACTTAATGGGAATTTGTTGCAGATTGAACTGACCCAGTGAGGGGGAACATGGTGCTTAGTGTATTTTTCAGACACCTATCAGGGAAAAGGAAAGGACGGGGTTTAAGTTACCACCTCAGGGAGGGTTTGTGTTTTACATAAACCATCTTGTAGATAAAGTACCTATGCTGACTTTGGAGCAAGACCTGGAACTTGGAACTTTGTCTTCCCTTGTCTATTCTAGCTGTTAACTAAAGAACCAAAATTCTCTACTTCTCCACAGGCAGCATCAAAATCAGTGTTCTCTGCAATGTGTTATGTATTTGGGGTGTTCTGAGAATTAGCCTTTACAGGAAGCCTGACAGATGGGCCTAATGGCAATCACAGTTTTAAGGATTACAGTTTTGTTGTGGCTGATGTTTAGGCACGAAACACCTCCTTTGAATGTGCATCTAAGCAACCGATCCAACGCCAACAAAGAGGTTTGATCTTCTCACCTCAGAACTCAAATCCAGATCTTTTGAGCTTCTGACTAACACCAAAGCACGAGGTCATCCTCCCTCTCCTGCTGTTGAAATATGTTATCTCCCCAGTAGGATATGGAGCTTTTTAGCTGTAAAGGCAACACTATACAGAAAGCAGGATATTGCGTCTGTTTGAAATGGCCTTAGGAATGCAACTATCGTAGGTAATTGTGTGAAAAGCACCTTGGAGCGTCTGATCTTTAAAATGGTTGTGGTCTTAATTTTATGCCTACATTCAAAAGACACCATCATAAAACAAAGCAAAACAAAAGCCACATGCACACTCCTGCCCCCTCACATCATGTTGGGCAGTGATTCAACACTGACTCAGACCTTTCTACTGAGGCAGCCCCACTGCTTCCTGCAGCAGGAAAGAATCTCAGGAAATAGGAACACTACAATTCCAGGCACAAAGTAGCGGCCTTAGGTCTCCTTTGTACTTTCACAGAAGGTCCCATTAACGTTAATCAGCTTTAGGGACACAGCAGCTAAGGAACAGTTCAACAGAGAATGCTAATTTACTGTTTAAGAATCTTTGTTCATTTGCCTCGTGCGCGCTCTCTCTCTCTTTTTTTTTTTTTTTTTTTTTTTGGAGAGAGAGGAAACTATGCGCTATTCCCAAAGGAAAAGGAAGGGGTGATAGTGCTTGTAGATCAATCTGAAACACGAGCACCTGCAAAACAGTCACTGAGATGCGTAAGGAGGGGTGTGAGGCTATGCATCCATGGCTTAGGGGATTCAGTTGAGCCTGGGGAGTCCCAGACTCTTCCTCCAGGACTTCCTTTTTCCACAGTTTAAACACACATACAGTCTTAGGAGGCAGGACAGCTTCTCTTCTGGCCTTAGGATTGTGGTAAAACTCTGCAGAGGGACATGATAGTGACTGAAAAGGCTAAGTATGCTTTCCTATCTCACACATACTTTGTCTAGCTAGGTGCTTTTCTAGGAGCCCAGAACTTGTTTTTGAGTGCTATAATTATATACATAATATATATAATTATATATAATATATACTTTTATATTATATATAATTAATATATAATAATATAATTAATATATAATTATATATGTAATTATACAGGCTGCCCAGAGAGGTGGTGAAGTCTCTGTCTCTGGAGACATTCAAAACCCGCCTAGATGCGTTCCTGTGTAACCTGCTCTAGGTGACCCTGCTCTGGCAGGGGGGTTGGACTAGATGATCTCCAGAGGTCCCTTCCAACCCCTGCCATTCTCTGAATTTTGACGTAAGGCTACTATTTGAAATAGGAGAGCTGCTACTACTTTTTTCCTTCAGCTGCTGCATTTCAAAAGTGAGACCTGTTCACCTGCTTGAAAAAAAACTTTGTAAGCCTCTACTCTCAGGAGAGGATTTAGTCCTGAGGGAGTTCAGGCATCTGCCCAAGCTCTAATCCAAGGCTTTAAGCCCCAAAGAGACGCAGGATTTCTGACAGGTCCTGGGTTTAGTGTTTCCTGCTGGCTCTCTCCAGAAAGCTCCCCTTGCATCTTGATGCCATTAGGTTATCATTCCAACTGCCAGTCGTTTATAAGCCTCTGTATTCAAGCATGAGTTTGGTACAAATTTTGGAGGGGCAGGTATCTAAGCATGAGATGGGGTAGATTTTTTACTTACATGCTTCTATGTTCTTTATTTGATCTACTATAGGTAACTCAATGTATATGTTTTGAGCAGTTGAGTAGGAGATGGGACTTTTTCCTAATGATTTTATGTGTGACTTTCAGAACGTGTGACTTAAATCCTCTCAGTATCTCAGCCTGTCATCTGTTTTCTTTGGATACCCTGCTGTTTATCATGCCTGGCTCCCATCTCAAATTTTTCAGTCTGGATTGCAAGCTGTTTTAGACAGAGACCATCTTTTCTGCATTTGTCTTGTACTTGGTGTATACATAGTGAAGTTCTATTCTCCAATCGTAACTCGTAGCAATCCTAATTCTCCACAGGCAGATGCTGAGGCTACGAAGGTTACTGGGGTTCACATCATTTGCCTTTAAAATTTTCTTTAATAGGAACCGAAAGCTCTCTGCTTTTGGGGGGAACAAATTCACTTTCTAGGATAGCAATCAGCATTAAAAATTACATGTTGGCTGAGAAATAGCTGGAATTCCTTGTTGCCAACAGTTTCATTAAGTTGCTGGTCCCTGTTCTGGTTAGTATATGCAAATACGGCACCGCACACTGCAGTTTCAGTGCCTCTCCTTGATTACTTGTCATTTTATGTAGCAAGTCAGACTGGCTGCTGCACTTTCCCTGCAGTCCTAGCTTTAAAGAGCTGGTGATGCATCACCAGTGATAACCTCAGCACCGTTACAGGAAAAAGCTGTCAAGATTCTGTTTTCACCTTCTTCGGACTAACTGCAACTTCAGGGCATTTTACAGAACTTTCATGTTTATTCTCCTGATTAGCATCAGGGTTTGCAGTGATGAATAAGTGAGTCATTCTCTAGTGCAACCATTTAATAAGCTTTTCCTGGGTCCGCCTTAATGTGAGTCAGAAAAGTATGAGTGCAATGCACCCTACAACTGAGAACTAGTCACCTTATCTGAGAAATGATCACCTTATTATTTCAGTAAAGGATTAGTTTTGATTTGTCTGTGCAAAACGATCACCTGCAGTACATAGTCTGTGGAATTTCTAAGATGGTTAAACTGAAATTTTACTACTTTCCTACTGGTCAGCCTGCTCCATTTTACCCTGTTTTACCAAAAACATTAATAAGATGGCTACCTGAAATTGAATAGTTTAAATGTTCTGCTGTGCTGTCTTCACAGTAAAGATATTAACTGTTTAGTTTTTCCTATTCTCCAGTGCCTTCTAGACTTAACATCTTGCTGCAGCTTTGCTTTATTTTCCCACTGTGTTCCAAATACCTCTGTGAAAGTGTCTTGGGGGATTAATTCTTCATGCTTCTCAGATACGCTAATTTTGTCTAGAATACTCCTGTTTTTCAGGCTAATGAATCTGTTTTCCATTGAAGTTTTAATTCTTTCTCTAATTTCTACTGTCTATGCTGTGAAAAGGTGGTTTTCTCTGAACAGAATTTAATGCACAGAAATGAGACAGAATGTGAGTGTAGATCTTACTGGCAAAGCTTCTACTCTTTAACCCAAATTTTGTTTAGGCAAGGAATGATAGATTGAAACCCTACATTGTGACCATTCTGCACCAATGTCACATAAACTGACCTGTAGCTCTCATGTAGGGTTTCAACATACTCTTGATAGTTTTACCTCCTATTAATAAATAATGCAAATAAGTGCCAGTTATGGCAAAACTGAATATTTCACAGAAAACCAAAATAGTGTATTGTAGACAAACACACTGAAAAAGTAGCAAAAGTAGCAAAAGAAAGACTATAAGGCTGTTGAGATGTGAATTGGACAGGTATTCAAAGACACAAAAGTCATCTAATAGTTATGTAAATTGTAGTGGCTCATCAAATGTGGCTGTTAGTAGACAATTATTTCTCATTATCGATGTATATTTTCTGAAGTAAATATAAAACTGTTACAATAACTTGTTATAAGCACGATTGCTTTGATAATACTTAAGAAATAGAAGGCTCAGTTAAATAGAATAGGAAAAAAATTGTTCCTTTAGTCCTATAAGGAAACAAAATATATGATTTCTTAAAAGGAAAACCTTGAGTTAAATAGCAATTAGTATAAAATTATATAGGTAAGGGAACAAGTACTAGCTTGCTTAAGCAGAAAGTAATCTCTGAGTTATTGAGCAAATGAGAAAGATGGGTTCTGTGTTCTGTGCAGCCGGGCTTATCCTGTAGTTTTTCTGTCTTTTTTTACCTAGACTGAATCTTAATAATGTTAGCTATGTAATTTGCCATAAAATAATAAACTTGTAATTGGAGCCTGCGATATTTTTAGCAATGCCTTACTTTTTCTTCCTGCTAATATTTCCAAGACTCTCCCCCACCTACATCCTCATTAGTCACTCCTGCAAGAAAATGAATGGCAACTTGCATTTTGCGAATTTAGAGTTCCACACGCTTTCCTGCACGACTCGCTTCACTCACTTCAGAATCGTCAAATGACTTCAGTCCAAGTGAATCTGCCATTTCTGTATTTATTTTACTGAGTTGTGGGTGGAATGAATGGTATCAGAATGTTTAGCTTGTGGTGGTTGGAGGCATTTTCATCATATTTTCCTGTTGTTATGACACTCTTGTCTGTTTATTTTTTTGTTTTGCTTGTAACAAGTGTGCATAGTCCCAAACTTCTGAGTTGTTTGTGAGTTAAACAGTCATTCCATTTTTACTATTTTTAAGAAGAATTTAGAAGCTTTTTAAAGTTTTAATTATGTTTCAGGGTTTGTATGCTTGACAGAAATTAAGGACAGATTGAGGAAAGGACTGCTTTATAATTTCAGTTAACCTTTCTTAGTATGTAGATTTTTTTTCCTTGCCGCTTCATACGAGGTGAGGGCCAGTGTACAACATTAACTGCAAAAGTACAAGAGCAATTACTCACATGCCACGCAACAGTGAATTACTTGCCCAGGTGGCCTTCATGATGGCATAGTTGGGAACAGCTAATAGAGTAGCCAGTCCTCAACAGATGGCAATGCTACTCGTGAATTAACTCCTGAGGCAGCATCAGTTCCCCACGCAGCATCTTAAGGCAAATCAGTGCACAAGAGATTCTACTTTGATGTAGCAGTGTAAGGAGGAGTGAACAGAGTGTGGCAGCCTCCGTAGCTGTCTCAAACTAAACAAAGTCATTCATGAATCAGTTCTGTTAGAAGCATCATATATATAATGTGTTGGAGACACAAGGGATTAATCCCTGTTTTCTGAGAGGCTAGCTGCTTGACTGGGACATATCTTTTCAATCAGCATTCCTGTGTGTGATTAGGCCTTCTGAGGAAAATCTTCTGATCGACCCCACTTATCAGGAAGCAAGGTGAAGAAAAAGGAAATGTGTTCAAAATGGACAGGATCTGTATGAATACCATCCTAATCAAGTTTTTTCCATGTTATGCATACTGAGGCACTACATCAAGGGTTCAGAAATGGAGGAAAAAAGAAAACAACTTGTGAACATGTAGATGGAACATACTGATTGTTATTCTTTTTCCCCAAAAACACAGGTACTTAAAACTTACAAATTTCACCAAATTCTGCCTAATTGGCAGGTGGACAGAGAAGAACATGGTGAGGAACTGGAGCAGCAACAGGAGAAAGAGAGCAGAGTCTTAAGAGGAAAGAAAGGGAAGAACCTTCTCTTAGACATCGGTAGAAGTGAGTTGTTCATCAGCAGGGAAGTGGAGAGGACAAGTGGCTTTTAGTCATGCAAATAATGAGGCAGGAGGGCTGTACTGCAAGACAGATCTGAGAGAGCACCTCATTTTAGAGGTGTGTGTCTCAGTGCTCAGTTAAGAGCTCTTTGATTATTAGAAAGGGTGCAGGCTGTGTCTGGAGTTCTCACTTCTAGCTTCAAAGGATGTTCTTCTTGGCACCGAGGAAAAAGAGCTGTATTTTCAAATCAAACCAAAACAGACTTTGTAGTAAAAGAAACCACAATTTGATTATTTATGAAGAAGGCACACACAAATCTATTTAGTTTGAAAATGGAAATAGCTTCTTGACTACACTGTTACAGCCTACCAGTTGCTGTCTTAATTGCTGCTACCAGTTAGCTTAATTGGGAAATCAACTGTTGATTTACACAGTTAATGTTCCAAATAAATTTGCATACATAAACATATAGCCTTGATTGATTTTATTTTTTTTTTAAAAAAGATGTCAGAAAAATACTAGCCCCTTTGTGCGGTGGTTTTGATTAACTCTCCAGAAAGAAAATTACCCTCTGCAAACAAGAAGTGGACTTGGACTAACTCATCAAGAAAATTGCTTTAGACCATAGCACCAACAAACACAAGAAGAACTTACATTTTCATAGCTCAACTAAACGGCCTTTTCACTGAATACCTGTTACTGTTTTCAGGCTTGTCTTGTACGTTGCCTCCATGGCACTCACCTGTTTCCTCCACTAGGTCAGGAATTTACTGCTCCTCAGACTGACCGTGTCCATAGAAAGTCCAGTAACATTTCCTTCCAGATGTTCCTTTTCACCATTGTTTTTCTATCAAACCAAGCTTGGCTTTAATAAATGGGTTTTATTTCTTACCAGTAATTTCAAAATTGTTAGAGTATTGCTGCAGTCCTGGAGGAAGCTGGCCAGCACCTTGTTTAGTCCTGCTGAAGTACAAATACACAGTATCAGTCCTATGCCCATGTGCAAAAATAGTGTGTGCTCGGCGGGGAAAAAAGCCTGCTGAGAATGAAAACTAAATATTTCCAGAGCCGGCATTTGAACAAGCTTTCTGTGTGTGTGCGTGTGTGTAAATTTCTGAAGCAGTGTAAATCAAAGCGCTGGACTGGGGACAAAAGACATGCTTCAAGACTTTCATGTGTGTAGGGGATTGGATGGGTTGTTCAGAAGACTGAAGTCTAGGTCAGAGAGGCTCAGGTAGAGGATTGCCATGCTGATAGGAAGGGGACAGTGTTACCTGCTGGACTCTCAATGCTGAAAGAGCAAGCAGGTCACTGAATTTGTTCGGGGTGTGTGAACATGGTAGTAACGTGGGGGAAGTTGGGGAATTGCTGACTGGTTTGAAGTGTGTGTTGAAAGGAAAATGCTGGCCTCGGAAGCTTAGATCTCAGCTACTTTGCTTTAATTGCACACAATTATGTCACTTTTATGGAGGGTTTGATTGTAGCTCTAAAAACACTAGATTACTACATAAGAAAACCGGATTACACGTTTCCACAGTAGGAATCTTGCTGCTGAGACTGGTATTTGCTCAAGTCCATCATTATTCAATTGAAGAGCTTGATGCTCCTGAAGAGAGACGAATTATTGCTTTGAAGAGCTGTGCTGGCGATGAAGAAAATACCAATGATACTGCTGGCTAATTATTTTCAAGTCAATGGTAGGGCTATGTTATTATTGCAGAGACTGAAATGCAGTGTTGACGATGTTGCATTTTCTGATGAGAAGCTCTTCATTCTGACAAAGAACTGGCTTGCTGGCAGGCAAACTTGTCCTGCTGTTAAAGGGAAATTGGTAGTGCTGAAAGATTGGTTTTGAGACCTTCAAGAGGGCTAGAAAGCATTTTAGAGGGTTTCTCTAAGGCAAACTTGAAGAATAAAACCACAATAAAAATTCTTGCTCCAATAAATAAAACAATAAAACATCCCCATTAAAGCCCACTCTTGCAAGGTTTTTTTGAAAGGCAGAGACCCTTGAACACCAGTGGAAGAGTTGCATGTTTTTAGGGGTTTATTCTTCAACTTTAAATTTGAGTTTGATTTATTTTCAGGAACGTTCATTCTCTAAGAGGACCGCAATATAACATTTTTTCTTACATATTGTGAGAACAAGAAAAGGAAAAGGAGAATACCAAGAAAATAATATTGCAGATAACGTTTTAAGGGGGACCCTGGCAAGGGAGAAATAGGACGGGGAGCAAAAAAGGAGAATATAGATTAAAATGTAGTATAATGCGTGGTTTGCATTGAACGGGTTGGGGAGAGTAACATCACTTCAGAGCACTAGCAATAAGCTGGAGAACAGTCACACCTGTAGAGGCTCCACTGTCATGTTGTGTATTGGCTTTGAACAGATCTATTTTCTCCTAACACACATTGGAACTTTGCGTCCACTATAATTTTAAGCACGCAGCTGTGGCTGCTTGCATTTTTTTGCTGAGCTTTCTGAGGTTACTGAAGCATACACTAAAGAAATTTTCAAGGGCATCCAGACAAGGATCAGTATTTATTGTTTTAACTCATGAAAGCTGATGTATGTAAAGAAGGCAGATGTTTGCAAAACACCTTCTAGAAGTGATTATTCTCACAAATTACGGATTAAGCTTCTAGACTAATAAACCAATAAATTGATACATAAATAGTATATTTCTGTGAATAAGTTGTTAGCCTGTGGCTTAGTTACATTCCGGTGTTCAAAATCTGAACTGATTCAAAGACCATAATTTTTACAATCCATTTTCTAGACTGAGCAGTCAAATGGAAACTTTGCCTACCATTATTACTACTACATTATTTTTCTTCCATTAAAATAGAGTGATGAAAGTAGCAGAAATTACTTCATGAAGAATGCAATAAATTGTTTATAGATTATCATTATTTTTTATTTCTTGCAGCTCTTAGTCCTAAAATGGACCAAGTAATAAACATATGTAGTTTCCTGTCATTTTAGCATCTATCTTCTACTCTCCATCAGTTACCCTATAGCTTGCAGGCAGTATATTGCTTGTGAGATGTTCCAGTGCTGGTCACAGCAACAAGGAAATTAAAAGTGAAAAAGTGAAAAGCTTGATGCCCACAACACATCTCCATTGTTGCTATTAGTGGGTCCGTCAAATAGTCATGAAGGCAGTAGAGAGCCATAAATTTACGGTGAGTTTCAGACACTAGAGGGCACTTGAACGGTTTTCACACATACCATCCAGTAAATGACAAAAATACATACCAAGCTGTGGGAGTGCAGACTGGGCATATAAATGTAACCCGTTATGTACCAAGCTTTCTACAAAAAGGAGAAAAGGAAGACTCCAGTGCATAAGAGAAATGAGTAAAAAGTAAAACCATTAAGAATGTAGCAGGAAGGGACTGATTTCCTAACTAAAAATTATGGTGAGAAATTTACTATTTTTTTCATTAAAACTACAGGATAGATTTGTCTGTTGCTATAAAGAAGGAGGTAGAGGTAGACTTTGTTTTATCTGCACTTCTGTATTTTCAAGTTTTTGCTAGTCTACCTGTAAAACTCAGATTATGTTTCCTATCCAAGTTACCTTTAGTAGTTTATGACCACCAGGCTCTGTTATGGAAGAAGTCGTCTTAGGCTGATTGAGGTTTCTCTCTTTTTTGAGCTAATTCCTGCTGAGAAGTTTAATTAAGATCTTGAAGGTGATGTATACTTTTGTTTACAGTTAAAAGACACGTTTACCTCTTCTTTTTCCTACTAATTACTATTCCCTTTCACAGTGCATTTCAGTCACATACCTTTATGCCAAAAGGTCTCACCAAAATCATGGTTCAATCACCTCTAATGTTTATTTCTATATTAGAAGTAGGATTTTAGTTTCTAATTTATGTCTGTTTGCCAGAAAGCAGAAAAAAATGTGTTCTTTGTAACATATACGAGTTTATGGATTTCTTTAACAAATTGAAAAAAAGATCAGATTGTAGCCTGTAAGGTCAGTTCTGAGCAAAAGGGTGTCTGAAGAGCACCATGTTTCAGAAATACCTACTCCCATCTATGTTTCTTGATACAGATTCATTCTGGATTGGTCTGTAATAGCAGTTAACTGTAATGAAGACTCCAGACCACCTCAAATATGATAGTCAGCTAGTGTGGTTTCCTGCCTCTCTTGCCTATATGCTGCATGATATAGGAGGCAAACACAACCGTATTGCCTGTGCAGAGTAGATTTATACAAAGCTGAAGGCTGGAAGAAATCTTACTCCATCCTGCATGCAAGCTGTCCGACTCACCATCTGAAAATCCAAAAATTATTTGTGAATGTCCCATGATCAGAAACTGGCCCTTTAGATAATAGCCCAAGGCAATCTTTCTAAGGAACAAAATCTTATAGAATCATTGAATCATTTAGATTGGAATAGACCTTTAAGATCATTGAGCCCAACCATAAATCGTCCTAGATAGTGAAAATTTGGGAGGTGCTACCCTTTTGCAATTCATGGAAAGCTGGAGCCCTCCTAACAAGCAGGAACCAGTACTCTTTTTCGCTGGACATGATATAGGCAGATTTTTGCTGCCAAAGAGGCACTGGGTTGCTTTTGTTCCCTTTCTAAAATAATTTGCTCTCCATTGACTCTGAGTCCTAAAATAGTCCCAGATAATTACTACAACAAAAACAGGTAAAGGAAAACAAAAACACGTGTCATTTTTCCAGACTTTCGTGTTTAACAAAAGATGGTGGAAAAACAATTTTCAAAAACACAGTATCTAGAAAAGTGTCTCCATACATCTGTCACTATTCATGAGACCCCTGGAAAAAATGACCAATGCTTTCCTGCTAAAGACCTTAAAAAGGAAATAACAGTTGAACATATTTGAAGTTATGCTGTATATAAATCAGTCTTATGGCTTCAAGTGTAGTTGTACTTTTCCAATTAAGCCTACCATCTAACGTTCACTTTTTCCATTAGTGAAATGCTAGATATTCCCTTTGGCAGCTCTGCTTAAATCATTTGGGATTCACATTTCTATTTTCCCAGGGTGAAACATTCTACTTCCAAGACTGATACTGAAACTTGTTTTGCATCTCTAATTGTTGCCTTATTTATGCTGTAACCCCAGGATATAAAAGACTAGACACTGAGCTGATAGCATTGAGATGAGTTGGAGTAACTCCACTGAATTTAGAGAGAACTCCTCATCTCGGTGAAGTAAATGGGAGATTTGTCCTTGACTGAAGAAGTGTCAGGATGCTACCCAGTGAATTTATTCAGACTGACAGCAGTGTAAATGAAATTAAAATATGGCTGATTTGGGGCCATGGAATAATGAAGAATGCTCCGGTGTCATTAGTTTTACAAATCTTCCTAGGTGGATTGTGCAGGCAGGTAAACCATATGAGCCATAAGGGAACGTGACAGTTTGGGGCCTCAGACTTTTCCAAGCAATTCTTGGATTCCTTGGCACTTTTTTTGGAAAACGTGTCTTTCTCTAGTGGGAACTGGGAAGTTAATGATGCTTCCCAAATGAGCTAATTAGTTGCATTTGTATGTGTTAAACAGAAATTAAAAAAAAACAAAAACAAAAAACAAAAAACCCCTTAAGTTAGTACCAAGGCTGGACTTCTTGCTTTCTGTGTCTGCAAGTTGCTGTTTCCAGAACACCAGGAAGTTAACTCATGGAAGCTTTACCTGATTAAAATCCCTCTTTTTCTCTATTGATTTGCTTCAGCCGTGGGATTAACTGTAAATCTTAATTTCTAGTCACAGTTTGAGAAATTCTGTGTTGTGAGTCCTGTTGAACTCATTTAGCCTTTATCACTGGAACATCGTCATATCCCAAATAAAATGTAGGGAGAGACCTCAGGTTACATTTCTGGTCTTTGCATCTGAAATATGTTCACAAAATTTACTGAAGTACTTAAAACTTCAACAGAAAACTATGTTTTATATTTTTACCTCATTCCTCCATTTAATTTGAATTGCTCATTATGGAGAAAGATTTTAATCAGTGAAGTTAGTGAACTGGCTAATCTGTCATTATTTTGCTTTTCATTACACTCCAAGATCATTCCTGTGCGGCTCCAGTATATTTAACTAAAATGAGGATTTAGCATTCTAAGGCATCAGCTTGTAATGATTCATTATTTCTAATATATTCAGTTCATACCAGATAATTTCAAAGTAAATCCTTTTAACTAGTTCCCTCCAGTAGTCCTTATTTGAGCATTGTGCTCAGAAGGACTCCTGGAATCACTATCCATTACATCTCAGGGAAGTGGAATTTTGCCTTAAAAAGAAAAAGCAAATTAGTGCTGTTTAATGAGGTCTGCTCTAGGTTCATTGACTTACTGAGTTCCCAAAAATATATAAGATCACTGTCAGTCGCTACATTTACTGCATATGCCTCCATTAAATGTCTTGTTTGCGATTATGTAATGAGAATTTGTGCTTCTGGATTGCCTTTATTCAAATACAAAAATGAACTGTTAGAAAATAGGTGCACGGGTATATGATTCTCAAAAAAAAAAAAAAATTTAAAAATGTAAGTTAGAAATGCAGGACTTAAGACCAGATTCCTAACATTTCCGTAATTTTCACAGATCTTTGTATTTGTGTGATTCTGGATGCAAGGGGAGACACATAGCAAACCTCTGTAATGATAAAATACTCGACCAAAGTCATCCCTAGGTCACCCCTGTGCAATCAGGTGGAACTGACGGAGAACGTGTGGCTCCAGTTTTCCTTCCCTTGGCTGCAGTAGAAAGGTTTGACAATTACAAAGGATTCAGAGGTAAAATTCCTCTTCAAAAGAAAATACAAGTTGGTTTTTCTTTAAGATAACATCACAGGAATTCTTAGAGATTTTTAGTTGGCTTTGACACGTTTGTTTTGAGGAATTAATTTCTTTTCTGAATGTTGAACATTTTGAACGGGTTCTGTAGCTATCTGAAAGCCATTGCTAATGAATACTTTTTGTCAGCAAGTGTAGTAAATGGAGAAAGCTCACTGGAGAAAGATTAAATTCTGTGATTACTGGACACAGTAGATAGAACTTTTAGCTTCCTAAATGTCTTCACAGCCCAGAGCTTGTCTAAATCCTTCAAATGCCTCTAACGCAAGCAACCTGCCTTCTTTTGGTCTTCTCTTTCTCTGACATGATGCCAGTGCTATTTATCTTGAGTAAAATCTATAGCTATGTTACTTTTAAGTCAGATAATTCAGGTTCGTAAATGACAAGTGATTTGTTTTGGGAGGAATACAGACCTCCATTCTGCACCAGTGGAAGTCAGTGACGAGGTTACCTTAGCATTCTTTGGTTTAGGACTGGGGCCACAACTGGGATAGTTATATCTGTCTTATTCAGTGAACTGGGGTCCACCAAAATCAGCTGTTAGGTTAGTCCAAAGTGCGAAGGGATCATAGACCATTTAAACAATAGAGATTATGTAAACTTTATTATTTTCCTTTCCTCATCCATATTATAAAGCATTTTACTAAAGCTGGATGGGAAACAACAGGGCAATTTTATTAATATTTCTCACCAAGATCATAAGATTTTTCTCTCCCTATGGAAAAAGCCAGTATCTAGATGGCTACGGCAACTAGGTGGGATATGGGAACCGCACATTCAATTCTTTGCTCTGCGTTAGATGGAAGAGGAGCAGCAACCTGGATCTTCCACATGTCAACTAGTGACCTAATCACTACTCTCTAGTGTTCAGCCACTTTTAATACTCTCTTGTGGGCACTCTTCAGCTCAATATATCTAAGGACTCACTGGATCAAATTAAAGAGCTCTCTTTAGCCCACAGAATAAACTACTCACTTGGGAGACAGCAGGTCCTTCTTTAAAACATGGACGTGAACCACATATCCAAGTACCAGATAATTAATTACACCAATCTGCGCATCGTTAATTTTTAAATTTGTTTCAGAATTTTGCTGTTGCCAGCAAAGCTTCAATAGAAGCACTACTTACCATTGGTCAGGGGATTTGTTTAATGGGCATTTTCCAAAGTAGAAATCTTTTGCTGAAAATAATTTCTGAGCAGTTCTACTTATCGAACGGAAAGGTAAGATAGCTTCTAAAACAATTCCTTTAGCTTGTCAAAAACTTTTAGAAGCAAATTTAAAATTTGCTTTGAACCACAAGCTGTCAAGTAATATATAGTGTAAACATTAATTAGAGGTAAAAGAGTATCTTTTAATTAACTGTAATTTAGAATGTTGAATGCAAAAGCCATTTTATCCGTGCAGCTTCTTTTTTGTTGTTTTTTTTTTTAATTGTTACCTCTGGCCCTCTAAACTTCTCAGTAATCCAAATTAAATCTTTCCCAAAAGACCTAATTAGGCCTTTCCCAAAAAAACACAGCACAGAAATGTCAAGAATAACTTCTGCAATATGTTGGGTAAAGGACAAACACCCTTGTCAAAACAGGATACCTGGTCAGAACCACAGATCACTCAGCACTCTCCCTTCACACACATTGCTGCCCAGATTAGAGATAGCCAGGAAGTGCGTGTTGTTTACTTGGAAGCTGGCATGAGAACTGCGCTGGTGTTCCAGCTCGCCAGGATGGAGAGGGGACGTAATAAAGAATGCAGCAATCATCCACAGCTTCCCTCCCTCGTCCTCCACGACTTTTTGACCATTAGCTTAGTTTACATTTAACAATGGGGGGAAAAAATAGTCATGTCATCCTAACCTTTTCTTTTTAATGGGTTTCAGTTTAGCTACGCTTGCTTGGGTGGGTTTTTAGTGTGTTTTGTTGGGTTTTTTTCCTCGTGTTAAATTCAGTTTCTTGAGACTACTATCTCTTCGGTCTTGTAAAATGTTAGTTGGTGCTGCACGCTCAGGGGACCAGCATCCTGTGTTTGGAGTTAGATACAATGGCAGTGACAATGTGTGTCCTCTGTGACATGATGGCAAAATTCTATATGAATTGTTCCATATGTTCTCACACATGGGCTATGGGTTTACTCCGTTGAAAATGCTGCACGGAGAGAAAAAACACAGCCTTACAATAGCCATGAAAATAATTTAGTGTATAGGGCTGAAGAGCAAAGATTTTAAAAGGCCCTTGATGGTCACTGTTGTGTGGTCTGTTACTGTTCTTGGTTTCTGGAAGCTCAAGAGGAACACAATGTCCTGGAAAAGCAGCCTTCACAAAAGTTTTTCAACACTGCAGAACTGGACCTAATAATACTGTGCTTTTATCTCCTTGTGTTTCTGGGTTCTGCCTTTTTGATGTGTCACCAAAATCACCCAACACCAGGAATAGAAAAATGTCAGGAACATTTCCTTAGTTGTTATTTTTGCATGGAATAAAGTGAACAGTGACCCACAGCAGGTTTGAAGGTAGAGCTAGATAAACACTTGGAGAGTCAGTAGTTTTTCTACAGTGGTCACTTAAAAGGAGCCTTGTGGGAAAAGCCTCAGTCATGTTAAAAGACACAAAATAACAGTAATGACAGTTCTGTGGACACAAATCCACAAAGAACATTGAGGAATGACTAAAATTGCTGAATATTCTAGAAGCTGCCACAGAATGATGCAAATAACCTGATAACGGACAAATTTTCAGCTCCAAGAGCTCTGACTGGAGCAGGGGAATACTTTAAAAGTTTTCCCTCCACTGTTGCACTGACCAGACTCCAGCAGGACTCGTGATCTGAAGTCCTAGGGTATGACTTTCAAAAGTGTCTTAGCCTATTGACTTGGGGTGGCATTAGAAAATAATCTGCTTTAGAAATCCCATCGTATTTCTAGTTTGGCCAGAGTTAAATGACAGAGAGTTGGTACAATGCCAGTTACCTGATTTCCGAGTTACTGACACTAGAGTTGAAGAATATTAATAAGGCGTAAAACCCAAGGATGCAATGTGTTTAATGGGGCACATAAAGCTTCACTAGAAGACAACAGCTTGAACCCAGAATGTTCAAAACCTAACTTTTTTCTTCATTTGAGGACTTTCAACAAAGACTATTCAAGTACTAACTCTTTCTTCCATTGAGGAATCTCAAGGAAAATATTAGGGAACCAACTTTTGGGCTATAATTCACAGGACCAAAATGTATGTCTAGAAGATGGTTCACTTTGGGTGAAAAACTATTAATCCAAAAGCCATTAAATCTATTAAAACAACATTTATAGCAAAAAGATGCCTTCATACCCTAAAATACTACTCATGACAAAAAGTATTAAAATCATCCTTAGCGAAGGTAAAAAGTTTCAAATGTGTCATGTAGATACACTATATATTTCAGTTTGTGTGGTTTACTTTCTTGGTTAGGCAAGCAAGGTGCCCTGGCAGCTGAATGCTCACTAACATGAAATACTAGAGAGGACAATCTCAAAATAGAGTTTTATCATCCAAAGTGAGGCCTTTGCGGGATTTCCCTGCTTTGAACTTTTACATCAAGGGACATAAAGGGAAATTAACTAGAATTTACATGTATTAACTATTCTGCAGGAAGTTCAAGTAAAGCTGAAGATACTGATTTCAGTTGGCTTTGAAATTCCGTAAGTGTGTCTACACAAGAGTTTAATGTCCCTTAAAAGGGAATTCAGATTAACTGTGAGAATGGAATCTGACCCCCAGACTGGTGATCTAACTACTTACACGGTTACTTCCTTCAATCCGTGATTAACGTGATTCAGTCAATCTGGCATACTAAAAATTGTTTCTGTAACTGCTGACTTTTTTTAACAGCAGACTTGTAGACAAATTTCTGAAAGTGTCTTTAGAATTTTTCTGTTTTATTTTTGAAGAGGTTTAAGAGAATGTGCTGTTTAATGTCCCCATCATTTGAAATGTTCATGTACTTGACTTTGTTACCAAGTATAACCTACTCAGCTTCTTCTTTGTACTTGAAGAGCTGCAAGGCATCACAATGGGTGGATAAAAGCTGGGTTTGCAGAACCCTAGTTAGGAAACATTCATGCGCTGCTTTATGTCCCCTCTTGATGAGATGATGGGAAAACATGTAACTCTCTGCACTTGTGAGGCTGTAGACATCAAGCATCAGGAGCAGAAAATTATGAAGCCACGTAAGCTTCGTAAGCTAAGGCCACATTTACTCACTGAGTAATGAATACTTTGAATACTTTCCGCTCAAATTCTGAAGTATTGTTGAGACAAGAAATCATCCAGCTCTTTTTTTTAATTGCTGCAGAATTTTCTCTCCCAGGAAGGATACTGTCTCTCTTGGTTTTTTTGTTAGGTTTGGGTTTTCTTTGTTTTTTGTCTCTTAGCTTAAAAGCTAAACAGAATGAAATACCACAGTGATTACCACACAAATAGTATTTTTAATTTTGTTCTGTTCTGATCACAAAGATTTATTTTTCTATAAGAGCACTTAAAAGCTTCTTTTTAAAAAGCATGCATGTGATTTCCCTCCAAAACAGTTATTTTTGTAATTTAACTTTAATAATGTGTAGGAAAGGGGTTGTTTTTGATAAATAAACTCAATAATTCTTCTAACAAAAAATATCTCTCTGCTAACTATCAATATATTCTGCCTCAATACCAAATAACAATTCCCGGAACAAGGAACACTCATTCTCTTCTTATTTAATTAGAAGACTTGTTTCTCATGGGCACTCGTGCTGATTTATGAATACCTATTGTTCTTAATTTAACTACACATTCAGTTTTGCACAATGGAAGACATATATACTCTGGCCTTGGTTCATTCAGCATGCATATGAGACCCAAGCTGCTATGTGTTCTACTAGCACCTATTAGGTGCTTAGTTCTAGAAACCCTTGGGCTACAATAAATATAATTTTATCAAGCAATTAACCCAGGAGTTCTGTGAAGAATGCTGGGGAAGGTCTTCTGTTCTTTCAGTTTGTGAATTCCACAAAGCCTAATAAAAAGAGGGGTTTGTTTCAAGTGCCTTAATAGTAGAAAATTTAAATAAGGATCTAAAACTTCAGAGGCCAAAGTCTTCTGTCATTAACAGTGATATAAATTTACTGAATCGAGAGCAAATATAATTATGGAACAACATTTTTTCCAGTATGATTTGAGCTTATTGGGATCTCTTAGGTCTGCAACATTAAATACAAAGTCTCCTGAAAACAAAGATGAGGTACTGGGGTTAGGATTGTTCCTCCCCCTTTCCCTCCCTTCTTTCTTTCCTCATCTCCCCTCACTATTACTCTGTCTCTAGTCCATACAGGTGGAGATATACAAAAATATTAAGTACAAAAAGTACTAAGTATAGTTCAAATCTTAAAAAAGGTGTTTGCAGTTGAAGATGTCTTTCCAATAACCTTTCATAATTCTAGATAATGGGTGTCAGGATCACCTAACAGAAGCCTACTTCTTCCTACTTCTTCAGGGCCGGTGTAGGTATTTTTGAGTTATCAAGAGGAAGAAGAATAGTTGGCAGATTATTTAAAAATCTCAACTTAGTTTAAACCTTTGGTGTAAAGACTTGTCAGCTTAAGTTTTAAGAAGCAGCAAAGCAAAAATTATTGAGAAGGAATATAGGCTTGCACCATGTATGTCCACCCAACTCTTTCCAGTCAAAATGTTTTTGATGCATCATATACACGATCAAAACCAGGCCTGATTTATCTGTTAAACAGTCTTTGACTCTGCATTTTGGTGTTTCTGTCAACACAACTTACTGTGTTTGATCTACTTGTGCATAAGATGGCTCTAGGTCATCATTGTCTCTTAACTACCCCAGTTAGCTTCAAGAAAAATTAAGTGACACCTTGATCAAGTTCAAACTCATCCTAGCTGTTTTTTATTTTAACACCCATAACTGAAACTTACAGCGCTTCTGAGAGTAATGTCTGCTTCAGATTCCCCGTAGCATGTTGGCACTGTGGTAGTTGAGAACTGACTTGTGGATTGGGCATCTGATAGAGCCGTTTGGTCCAGGTAGATCCTCCCCATATTTGCCCGAGTAGAGAGTTAGATCAAACAATGCAATCAAGCACAGTTTTCACACATCAAGAAAAATTAATATTGCAGATATTTATGTGAAGTATTAAAGAAATGTAACTTATTTCGGCAGAATAGAATCAGAGGGTCCTATGGAAATCATCTAGCCATCTTCTTGTGCCAGTGTTGTTCCTAATAGATGGATGTCTCACCACTGATGGGAAGACTGCAGGAAGATTCCTGCAACTTACTGCAGTGTTTTACTTTCCTGCTGTTAGAAAGCTCCTCCCAATGCCCATCCTGAGCCATTCTTGCTGTACTAGTCATAGGAAATGGATTTTCCTTTTTTTGCAGCAGCAGCCGCCTTCCGTATGTTTGAAAACTTATCAATTCTCTCCACCCCACCCCAGTTCATTCAATCTTCCCTTCAAGGTTGTATTTCCAAAAATTTGTGTTCCTTTTTCCACATCTCATTGTTCATGGTTCTTGAGTTCAAATTTGGACACAGGGCTACCACTTCTCTCAGCACGAATATAGCATCAGCTGAAGGAAACTGGAGGATGGCTTCCATATCTTGAAAATTCGTTTATGTATGTATCTCAGTATTATATTTACCTTTTTCTTCCAAACAGCATGACACTGTTAACATGCCTTCTGAGCCACTATAAACCCCAGATCTTTGCTAAAGAATCCCCATCTAATGAGCCACCCTTCCTATTACAATTATACAGCCATGGAGTTAATTATTATTACCTAACTGTAGAGCCTCAGATTTATTCTTAGAGTTACACCCTATTTTTTTAGGTCATTTCTCCAATTTGTCAGGATCATTTTGAATTCTAATCCTGTCCTCCAAGGTACTCACAACTCTTCCTAGCTCCATGCCACTTGCAAATTTAATAAGCACATTCCTATAATACATATCAGTTACAAAAAGTCCTGAAGATTTTCCATAATTGTAAATTATTGCTGACTGAAAACAGCAGCATTCACGTGAATAGTTTTCTTTAGTTGCTGGAAGTTCACTAATTATTAAAATGTTACTAAACAGGATTTAATGTGGATCCCATATTGGTCTAGAATTCCAGAAGTCCTGAACTGCAAGTCCAGATTTTACATCAAGTCTTTGTGAAAGTCCTGTATGAAAGATTTTGAAATGGGCGAGCATTTTGGTTTCATCTTCCTCCTAATATCATTACTGGAGGCATGCAAAATTTAAACTGGTTTGAACTGAATCCTGTTTTTTTTCCAGTTTCCGAATGGACATCAGTTTCTCTTCGTGGAAACCAAACGTAATAATTCCTGTCCTCCACAAAGAAGCATTTTAAGGGATTTACGATATTGCAGTTTAGGCAGGGACTTTGCTATTAAATGTAATATGGTAAGGGAGTGATAACTGTTACTAGACAACACTGTAAAAATTCTTCTTGCATTTTGCTGATTATTCTTTCCAAAACAACAGCCTATCCATGAGTTATGATCCACTTCTCTGAGTGAATGCTGTTATTTGTTTTAGAAATCTACATCTATTTAAAACAAGCCTTAGCTCAGTTTGATTTACTGAGCATTTAAGCCCCAAAGGATGCATACTCGATGCATTCCATTAAAGAATAGATACACAAATCTACTGACAATGGCCAGAATTTGCTTATTGCTTGTTACATTTACAGCACAGGTCTGGGCACTTGGGCCTTTGGTTTCTGCTACTGACTGTGTGTGACTGTCAGTAAGTTATTTAACCTTTCTGTACTCAAGTTCCCTTAGCTGGGCATTTTACCAACCTCAGAGGGGTATTACAAGATTGAACTAAGAACTGGCCTTTTGAGTTCCTCAGATAAAAAGCGTTGTCTATGTGCCAAGCAGTACTGAAAATCTAGAGGGACTGTACTGACATTTAGGATGTGGTTCTCATTTTCCTTACTGTTGAGCTTCACTAACTTCAGCAGTTATTTCTGCTATTCATTTGCAGACAGACAAATCACATCCTTTGTATTTTAAGGGGCAAGGAAGAACTGTTCTTCTGACAAACCCATTCTGACAGTGGGTAAAACTGGACAGTTTTTGGCTTCCAGTAAGGAAGAAGCAGTTGTAACAAAGTATACGTATATTCCAAACATATTCTTGTTTCATTTAAGAAATAATATCTGTCTTGGAGCAGAGATGGGTCAGCAGGGTGAAGGGCAGGCCCTTCATTTTGAATACTGGTGCCTTTACTCCCATGCAGTACTGTGGGCTTAGGAAGGACCTGCTGTGAAACAGATGCTGAGGGCAAATTTAGTTACAGTTTTATATGACTCTTCTTGCTTTCTGCAGGGCCTTGTGCAGCAGAAATGAATGGCGTCGCAGGATGTTTTCCTTCACAGCTCCATGCTCCGATGGCTCTTTAGGAAACATACTCAGGAAGACACTCAGACAACCCCTTGGCAACACCTGCAGCATTATCAGTTATAGCAAGTCAAGGCCTCATTTGAAATAAAATTACCAGTATTACCACGCTATTTCTACATCCCTCGATGTACGGTGTTTTTCTCTCCCAAGATCACAAGCTTATTAACTTCAGACTCCTAGTAAGGTTTCACTTCTTGGCTTCCACACTAGGCTTTTTCTTTTAAGCTCTTTGTGATTCTTCTCTTGTAGCTTCTCCCTTCTTCTTTTAGCTGTATACAAGCACCTTGTAACTTGCCCCTGCAAGTGTTGTCCAGCCACATTCTAGAGCTTAGTCAAGCAGTTGTAGCAGTAAGACTTGCAAAAAGATTGCCAGGGTGTTTGGTTTGGGGTTTTTTTTTAAACAAATTTGGGAAGCAGTGTGTTGCCTTCAGCCCTTAGAACCTTTTGGATAAATTTGTGTTATTTTTAGGTTTTTATTAGTTCGTTCTTCTTATGGTTCTGCAATTTTAAAAAAAGAGAGGGAAAAAGAAAGAAACAGAAAAACATGAAACTTGAGATTTTCTATTGGACTTCATTTTCCAGCAAGTGTAAAAACAGCAAATAGTTGAATATTAACATTATAATCACTGATTCTGACAGTGCATTTTTCTTCTCAAACACTTCTCCAGTCAGCTCAAAACACAAACCCTTTCTCTTTTTTGCCATATATCAAATCATTTAACATTTTTTAGCATTCTTTCAATCATACCTCTTAAAAAGTATCACATTTCTACCTCACATATCATCACACGAGTATTGTTTTCTATATCCAAATTAGATGGTAACTTCTTTATAAATATATGTGATCTTGAACATGTTATTGGAATTCAGAAACAAGAATAACAATAGCATGCCTTCTTATGTACCGGCTATGAAGGAAGCTGGGGGTAGGGAAGTAGACAAATGTTTCCACCAATTAGAGAGGAATTTTTCAATAACGTACGTTCAGTTTAGCTGTAGAGATTTTTGTGTGTTATTTGATCCATCAAATGCTGATGCCATTCCCTGTAGCTATTGAAATGTGTGATTTATTGGATCAAGGTTAATAATGTGCTCATTTACATAAAAATATATATTTAGGACCACAGTGCTTCATTTTTAAATGGTTCTAAGTTAACCAGGAGTTTTTTAGAGTCAATGAAATATATAGCTTACCTAAAGTATGCAGTCCTTCCAAGAAAGTTTACCAAAAATTCATGAAATTTGTTGTTTACTACGTTCTAAACAAAAACACCAAGTCTGTCATTTTTAGCAGCTGACATTTGCAGACTCAGTGTCATTATCACTGACAAACAGCGAAACATATCAAGTTTGAATTATAAAATAGTGAAGATTTTAATTCTTCACATAGCGAAGAATTATAAAATAGTGAAGTTTTTCTCCACAGCTCCAACAAGACCAATGGCAATTTAATTTTTCTCCAGGCAGATGCCATGTACCATTTAACAACCTATGAAATAATTGCAGCATCCTTAAGGAATGTTATCATACACAACAGATAATAATCATGAATGTTGCTACTGACAGCATTCTCTATGTAAATTCTTTATTACTGGGACAAAGTCTGTGGATTGTTTAAACTGGCTGTATTTTCTACCTGTTTACTGTGCACTTCTATGTTGCTCTCTGTTAAACTACAGTAACATCTGATTTTTTTGAAAACACAGTACTTGCCACAAAGAAATCAGTCTTCTTACTTCACATGGAAAATCTTCTTACTTCTTGTGAGTATACACCAGTAAATTGAACTAATACAAGTAATCTCAGTGTCCCTGCAGATTGCAAGATTACCAGACAGAAAAAAATGTATTAACTCATCTCAGCTTGATTTTTTTAACCTCACCCCTCAGAAGCATTTCTCATCTCAAAAACTGTTCATAAACACAGGTAATGACCTTGCTTCAAATTAACTAACAAGGAGATCTGGTTGAAGAGTCTGGCTCTTTTTTATCATATGGAGACACCATCAGTGACTTGATTAGTCTTTGATAAACCTTTTTAGGATTTAGAAAAGACGAGCAGGGTGAGACAAAGGGAAAGCAGGCAAGTTAAACAGCAGCTCAAATGGGGGAACTGTAACAGTCGCTATTAGAGGAGACTGACTTTGCAGGCTTTGAGAAGGGCTTATGAAACTGCATCCACTGCACTGATTCTCCCATCCACTGAACTGTGATTAACACAGTCCCATATGAAGCTGGGGAAAAAACAGGGTTTAGTAATATCTGCAAAATGTATTGTTCTGAAGGAAAAATAGCCTAGTTTGGCTGGTGGGCCTAGGGTAGGTGCCAAGACAGCTAAATCATCAGCACTCAAGCGCTCCTGGGAAAAAGTGTGGAAAGTCCCCTGGTTTTATACAGCGTGTTAAAATAGTTCTTTTGTTTGCATCATGTTAAGGTTGAATAAGATACCATCTGTGCTGAGGTTTACATCTTATGGCAGGAGTAATGACCATAATTGTTCTGTTATCAGCTCCTGCTACTCATAAGAGAGACGTGAAGATGGGTACCACAGCAAAGCAGGCCTGGATGGGTGCCCAGTTTTGTCTCTTGTCTGCAAAGATTCAAAAAATGCAGTAGGAGTCTGCATAGATTGGAGGCAAGAAGCAATGCTCCCTAAGAATTATCTCAAAATCAAAGGAATTAGGAGGACTTTGAGAATAGTAACATTTTTGGGGCTTGGTTCCCATGGTAAGATGGCATAAGGAGTCACAGATTATATACGTACAAGCAAATCAAATGTGCCCAGGACTGTTTTTGAGGCCAAATGGCATGGAAGAGCCTGTCCATACTGTTAAACTCTCTGACCCTCCAAATCAGGGTGGCTGCATCCAAATTGCCATTGGGAATGATCCCTGGCCAGTGCCACCTTCTGAACTGTGCCTAGAAACATCACCACAATTTTACGATGTTGATGACTAAGGCAAGGTGTGCAGGACTGTTCCTGGCACCACTTCATTTACTGCTGTAGATGTAGTCTCTGTGTTCAGGTATATCTCTGCTTGTGTGTCCCCCGTGTGTGACAGTTGAACGCTGTCAGTTGAAAATCTGATGTGGAGGTAGAAATATTGACCACATCAGGTGCCACAAGGATAATGAAAACAGATTGAATGAAGAGCATATAACTGAGGCAAAACCCACAGTGTGAGATACACCTCATGTACATTCTACTTCTCTCTCTGTCTCTCTCTGTCTTTTTAATTTGGGGTTTTCCATTATTATTGGCTGAACTTCTAAGACTGTTCTGGAGCCCATGCTTGTGGTTCAGAAGGTGTTTTCACAAATGTCAGAAAAAAATAAGTGAAAACCCTACTATCAGTGTATAACTTCACCCCAAAAAAATTGGTACCACAAACATCTCACCCGGATCCTGGTTTTGAGTTCCCTGATTACTTGGAAACCAAGTTTACAGAGCTGTAGATTGGCCCACGCATTAGCACATAGAGATCATGATGAGACAGCAGTATTAACCTCCAATGTTCCTTTTGCTGTTGTTAATTTGTTTGGGGTTTTTTTTCTGTTAGATTAAGTAGTTTAATTTCAGCAAATATCTGGCCTGTGGTTGAAAAGGGCAGTAGACTTGGCTGGCTTGGAACAAGTAGAGGTGTCTGAATACTGTTAATGAAATAACTAGATGACTTAGTGGTTGTTTCAGTCATGTAATACACAGGAAAACTTTGAGTGAAGGAATCTGCATGTTACTGCTCCGTGTAGCAGAGAGGCAAAAAGGGCTGTGACGGTAAATTTGAGTGGCTACAGGGAAGAAACGGGCAGAAGTGTGGGAGGGGGATCAGGTGATCTGGCAGCAGGACTTTACTGCCTTACATAAAGCAATAGGCATATAAGCTTATATTGGTAATGGTCAGCTTTGCTTAAAATATCTTCCTTGAAAAGCTACCTCACGCTAGTGTTTCACAGCTATATGAAAGCATTAGCAGAGATTTATATGAGTGAATACATTCCTAAATAACCTTTGTTCTGGCAGGTGTGTGGCACTAGAACTTCTAATATTGCAGAGAAATGGAGGGCTGCCCCATCACAACCTCCTGCCTCTTCTGAGCATATGAGCAACCTGAACAGCAAAAGAGTGTGTTGTTTTAGGGGCAAACATATGTTCCCTGCCAACACAGACAGGAGTCTTTCTGTGGTAGGTAGTTCTGTGCAATTCCCAGACTACAACAGTATCTGATCCATCTCAGTTTTGAATCCTTATACTTCCTTGGTGCTCTTTTCCAGGTGGGAGACAGAGGCACAGGAAGCCCAAGATTTGCCTAAGTAGCATGGATCATCTGTACCTAAGCAGGAAACGACCTCCAGAACAAGGCTGTCATCATAGGGTCATCTATTTTCCCTCTGCCATGCTGCTGCTTGTGAAATAAAATGCCTTCCTCTGCTCCCCTGGGAATCTAATTCTGTGTACTGAATAAATAAAACAGTGAAAGCAGGAACAGGAATAATTTTCTTTCCCTTTTAAGAGTCTGCGGGCTAATTTATTCTGTGTTCGTATTTCACTTTTCCCTATCTACCTTCCACATTTTCTGTATTTTCTTCCATGTTTAAAACATGCTGTCTCTTTCACATGTCATTCTTTCTTAACAACATAATACTTGACATAATCTGCCCTCTGGATCCTTTCTGTGGTGTAATTATGTTATCTTTGTTGTTATTGATTTCTGTTGCTAGGGGATGAGGTCGTGCCACTTCTGGACGGTTCTTCTTTGCAATTCATCTGTATTCTTTTAACTCTTAAAGATTTTCCTCCTGAGAGCACTGAGTGCCAAGTTTTGAAGTCATACAAAAATGCCAGCAATCCCAGAGGATGACTTTGTCTGAGGAAAGATTGCAAGATTTAATTATAAAATAGGAGAACAGATAGCAATTGGGAGAGATTCTGTTCTTAGCTGTTCCTTTCTGAGAGTAGAATTTGGCTAATGAACTTTGATTTTTTTCTTCAGCCCTGCTATGTTATTGTTCAACAGTTTGAATGCTTCCAAGTCAAAATAAATATTATAGGATTTCTCTATCAGTTGCACAATTCCATCAATTCCATCTGGACACCTTTTTTTTTTTTTTTGAAAAGGGCATATCCTTTTAAAATACATAAACTGTTTTTGCTCTTCACTGAGTTTCTGCTTTTTTTATCGAATCTACATTCCATTTTCTCTGCAGAACAGAAATATGGTTCCACAAAATGAAGGGGCTGATGCAGAACCTCTAAGATTTGAATAACAGTTGAAACCAAAAGGAAGAGCAAAATAGCTGAGGGAGGCTTTTTAAAACAAAATTGCTTCTTTCAATATAAACTGGGTTTTGTTTTTGTCTGGTTGGTTGCTTGGTTGGTTTTTTAAAGGAACTGGTGACTGTTACGTGCTGTGCTCCTGGGTGAGATTTTCACATGCTCTTGGGGTAAAATCTATAGCTTCAGACTTCCTGATTAAACTCTCACCATCTTACCGCAGTGTTTTACTAAGTACTTTGACTTCTGCCTGCCTCTCTGAAAGCCCACAGTATCACTCAAGGATTATGGAAGTTGGCAGCTCAGCTACTGTGACCCACAAGATTGCTTATCTATGAGGTGCCAGGTGGGAGCAGACAGGCTGTGCCAGACCTTCGTCCCTGGTCTGCTTCAGCCTGCTCTGGGCTTTGCAGCTGGCTGAGCTGCTGAGCCCCAGTTGGTATGCTCTATGGTTGGAAAGGGCTGCCATAGCATCATGGCAGACTCTGTAGAGCACTGTCATCGTTCACCTGCAGATTCAGAAAAGAGCAAGATATAATAACGGACTATTTTAGTAGTTTTTTTTTAACATACTGTTTTATTGTATCTTGACTATCATTTACTTTCCTTGCATGAGGCTGTCAGACTCCACCCAGTATGCAGTAACTTTAACACCTGAAATTCTGTAATTAACTACAACTCACTTGATACGTGGCAGATCCTTTTTCAAATCTTTTTTTCTGGGAGAGATTCTCAGAATTATGTTCCCTTGTACACAATGAATGTTCATTTTGAAGTGAACCTGGTATCAGAATCTGCAGTTACATTTAGGTCTGTGTTTGTGTTCCTGGCTTTAGCGTACAGGCATGTATCTCTTCCCCTTACTTAAGACCACTTTTCTTGTAAGAAATATCTTTGTGCTTTCTGTACTAGCATGCCTTTCCACTTGCCCTTCTCACTTTGGTAATGAATACGTAGGTGAAAACAGCAAATATATATGCCATCAAATTGCATACAGGCAAGGGGGAGTAGTCTCAGAAAGTGACTTTTGAATTTTTAAATGCAAAGTGTTTGCACCAGATGCTTTTTCTTATTCTAACCTAGCATGAAATGTGTCCAAAGCTGAACACCCTTCTTCTAAGAAAATGCACTACTTACAGCTTGCACGGTCCTCAAATGAATCAGGAACATTACTTTGTACAGTGCAGAGTCCTGCTCCACTGCTTTCCTGTAAAGTCACACTGATTTCTGCATCAAGTCACAGATTTGAAAGCTAGATAACCATGACATGGCTGTGTGCGTAAAGGATAAGTGTATGAACACTGTCATCTCATTGCTGGCAACCCATAAACAGCAAGAAGCCAAACGGGCATACTTTTTTTGCCTCTGCAAGTTTTGCTCTTCCCAAAACCTTTCTGTCTGTCTGCCTTGTGTGGTGTAGACCTCATGTTTGATCTGCCTGCCAACAAGGGAAGTCATATGGTCCAGACGCATGTCCTTTTCCAGGTACATGTATGTGCTACACGTGGTAAAAGCAAACTGTTACTGAGAAAATAATTCATGAAGCTGTCTCCTAAGTCTATGGCACAAAAATATTCATGGGCAATTTTTATGTGAGCAAAAAGATGATGTTGTTAAATGCTCCTGAGGGGAGCAGGGGAAAGCAGATATGTCTGCAGAGGGCTCTGCCTTTTTCAAATGCAAACAGTTGCATAGTAAATAGCATCTTTTTTAAAACCTCATAAGGCTAAAGTCTCACTTTCTGTTAGAAGCTCCCCGTGGTAATGCCAGCCATCCTTTACGAGCCCTGTAGGAACATCATCTTTAGTTACAGCTATGAGAGACAGTCTCTTCACTGCCTCCTCCTTCTCCTGCTGGCAGCGTTCCCAGATTGGACCCATTTGGCTGACAACTTGCTCACCTGCGTCAGCCGATGGTGCGCAAAGGCATCCCAGAGCACTTGGCTCCGATCTTCCTCAAGGTGAGAACAGCTCCGTGACAGACACACTCAGCAGGCAAAGTCTCTCAGCAGCAGGGGCTGGGGGGAGGGTGGGTGTGAGATTCCCCTTCACACTAAGTGGAGTCACACACCAGTTCCTGACACAGCCTGCAAGGGGGATGCGCTCCAGCTGCCCGAGTAGCATCCGAGCCACCCAAACCACTGAGTATGTACCTCAGCACTTTCAGCTCCTTATGAGTTTAGTCCTAAGCAACTGAACGTTTTTTTCCTACGTTTGATGTAATAAATAAATCACGCTAACAAGAGATGTGCATGGGAGAAAATGGGGTGAAGTAGAACTGTTTGCATATTTGTACAAAGCTGATTTAATCTGCTTAAGTTGCTCTCTTGTTTAGAAAGATCTTGTTTGTTTCAGATCAATCCGACAGTATAAAATAAATCTGCTCCCTGGTTCTATAATCTGAGTCTTTAATCAAGCCCTTTGAAGCAGAACTTACACCCTAAGCACTCTTGGTTATGTATCCGTTACCTTTTACAGCTTAATTTACACTCATAGTTTATACAGCAATAAGGAAGTTTTAAAATATGAAATCTACATCCTCGGGTAATCCACTAAAAACACTTATTTACAGTGAGAGCAACACAGAAGGGGATTACTAATAGCTTTCCTTTCCCAACTACTGCTGCAGGCAGCAAAACAATGGAATTAAATTTGGCTTTATGTGCAGTCTAATCAGATGATTCCAGGATTACTGACTGTCTCTGGCTCCTATGGCTATGAATACATAAAACTGGTCAGTTCTGCAGTGTTGCATTTGTACTCCTGCCATTGAATTAGCTTAAGGCATGCTTGATGAAGTGGGAAGAACTGGAAGAGAAAGAATTAGGAGTCAAGGGAAGGACATTGAACAACTGGAGTTGATTTGGATTGGTACAATTCCATTGGAGTCAATAAGACTGTCTGGGTGATGACTCAATACAAAATTTGGACATAAAATTTGGATCCAAGAAAAATGCTCTCCTCAGTTCTGTGGAGACTGAACAGGTTCACTTATTGTTTAGATTTTTGAGCGTTATCATTGTCTTTTTGATGGCTTCTTTGGGGGGAACTTTTGGCTTGGTATTATGTGTAGTAGAACCAGTCTGCTTTGTACAGGTTCCATGCCTGTAGGTAAAAGCAGTCATTTGTTTTATTGTAATTGCACAGCTTGCATGGTGTACCACAGTTTGGATGAAAGCTTTGCAAACCCAGTCTTGGACTTCACTGAATCAGACAAAGACTTCAGTGAAGTAGGTGGTGTAGGCGTTTGGAGTACATCCTTGGGCAGTTGCTTTGCAGAATATATGTACAGTCCGATTTGGAACCCTGTGGTGTGCTCAGCATTGTAGAGGGGATGTATGCATACAGTCTTGTGCTTGACAGTGATTTTGAGGAAAAGGGAATCCATCAAAACCGTAAATGGTTTTATTTTAACTTTCTCAGATACCTGGCTGCAACTGCCCAGCCCTAGACTCGTTCCCATGTCGGTGGGGCATTTCAGTTCTGTTGTGGAATCCTGATTCTATAAGAAGTACTGAAGTCCTCCTGCCCGAGCTGGCAATGGGAAGTGCTAGGAGGTACAGTTTTCTTTTTTTCTCTGTGCTCTTTTGAGCACTTGGGATTACATGGAAGGCATTGACCTAATCATCAAAGACCCAGTCTTCAAGCCCTTCCTTAATTTCTGCTCAGTACTTACTCAGGCAAGGATCCAGTTGACTTCCTTGAGTTCAGCCTCAGCAAAAAAACAAATTAAGGACTTGGCCTCAGGTCTGATGTCGTACTCCATTTCCTTTCACATTAGCTCTTCATTTTACCAGGTAGTGAAACTGCACTAGAGAAGGTGGAGAGGGCTTGTTTTGATCATGGATTCTGCAAGTTTCCAAGCATTCCTTTTTTTTTCTTTCCTCACAACACAAAGTAGATGTTGGGGCTTGAGAGACCTGTCAGGAAATGCCAGCAGTATCACCAGCATGTAAGAACCAAGTGGGGAAAATGGTACTAGCTTCTCTAAATACACAGAATATAAGCAGTTATTTGAACAAATGATTTCACATAAAGACTCTGCATCCCTCTTTAGAGCTCTTTATCGTATCTGCAGGTCATGATGGCATTTCCTGGCTCAAAGAGGACCCCAAAATGTCACAGGATAAGTGCTGTTTCCTGCCCTGGCACACCCAACACTGCTGCCATGCCCCCAAGGGCAAGCAGACATTGTCTCTCTGTTCTTTGGAGAGAGAGAGATATATATATTCATGCTTTTTGCAGTGGATAAGAGACTGCTTCTTTATCACTGTTGATTCAATTTATTCCCCATTTGAGAATGAAATTGTAATCCAAAGAAATTAATAACGTGGAGAGCCAATTCCATTCCCCTCCCACTCCTGTTGTCAGAGAGACTTTAGCTACAAGCTCTCCATTTTGAGGTCAGAGGCTTAGGCGTGAGCAAAGCCTCCCTCAGGCTATGCTCCATGCTCCGTTCTTGCATATTTAGGCTCCAAAGAACATGATGGAAAAAAAAAAGAACTTAGCCTTCTAGATCTCCTACTCCCAACTGCTTCATGAGCGCTCTGAAAGGACCTTGCCCTTTCCAGTTCAAGTTAGCATCCCATATTCAAAAGACCAGACAAATGTGTGATTGTTCCACAGATATGTCTGCCTCAGTTGAATGTCATTACTAAGACTGGAATGCTGTCAGAATAGATATCCTGTAGTTTCTTTGAGCCAGATGCATTCTGTCTGTGCCAAACGTATTGGCAAACACGCAAACACACACAAGTACACACTCACGCAAATATATTTGCGGAGGGTTCCCAAGCAGCATAGCTGCTTGCAAATATGAAAGATAGCTAAGGAAGCAGGGCACACAATAATCCTGGGCAACCCCAACAGATGATGTTACTGTAGATCCTAACAAAGAGTGGACAGCAACGAAATTCTCTGGGTTCCTACACAGAAGTGATGCTCTCCTCCGTGAGAAAATAGCTCACAGCCCCACAGCTGAGTGAGTGAGGTTTGGAGCAATGTGAAACTTGCACCTCCCCTTCAGCTAACAGGTTTCGGAGCGTTTTCAAGCTGAGTAAAATATTCACAGTCACAGACCTTTCAAGTTTCTCTTGTGCAAAAAGTATTTTGGTAATTTCCAGCAGGCATAAAACAGAATTTATAAACAACAACTGTGTGCTCTGTAATGGATTGTTGCAGTTCTATTTTTGCATGCGTTTGAATTTTGGTAGGAAATGCACTAAATGGCCTTATTTACCTCTGATATTTGCCATGTGTTGCTTTTTGCATCCTGTTTCACATTTTTCACCTATTAATTAACCTTATTGAAACGTCAAACATGATGGGCTTCCCCCCACCCCAGCTGCCCCACTTGTTATTTCATTATGACTCAGTTTTTCACAGCTCTTGCATCCTTCAGCACAATCTTCGTGATTCAGTTTCTGTTCTTCCCTTCATTCCCACTTTCTCCTTAGCACCTGCACATTCCCTGGGCACAAAGGAGGCTGCTCTGTAGAGCACATGGGCTCTGCTTTTCTTTCCAGGTTGCAAGCAGTGTTTCATATGGACAGCTTCAGCTGGGGTGAATTGCTGAAACTCTGTTGCCCTTCAGTGGACCTGCAATGGCGTACACCAGCAAAAGACCTGGTGGCCTTTAGCTTCTACTTATTTCTTCAGCTACTGAATCTTCATGAGACCTGTACTGGGACACAGATGAAGTGAGGAGCAGCAGCTCTACAGGATCCATTTAATTTCAGGATCCATTTTAATGAAACAGACTGGAGCATCACTGTGGTATTAATATTAATCACACTGTCAATTTGGGGCTTCATCCTGCTCCTCCTCAGGTTGATGAGAAAAGCCATGCTGCTCCTGTGAACCAGAATCAGGCCCTACCTGAGACTGAGAATAAATACCTGTCCGATTCATCAGTCAGTCCTCAGCGTGTGAATCTTTAAGTAGTTTCCCTGATGTCAGTGGTAATGATTGTACAGTCAAGCGCTCCTTCTGTAATGAACACGGCTCCCACTAAGTATGGGGGGATTCATTGAAAAGCAATTAATCTTCCTCACCAGAATTTTGTCCTCAATTAGATGACTCAGCTTTTTAACAGAATTTAAGAACCAATGTTGTGCAAATAATAACTTTCATTTGTATTCAAAGGAAAACTCAACCTACTTCATCCCATTCTTTTTATAATTCATCTTGTTCTTTAGCAAACCTTAAGAAGGAAACACACAGGCTGTATAAATAACTTTTACGCTTGCTGGGGTAAGGCAGCAGACCTAAGGGTTGGTCTGTTTGTATGGTCAGATACCTATGACAGACCACAGAAGGAGGAGATGGGTAGCTCAAAGAACGGGAAGACGTAATTCCCATCAGCAATACAACGGAGGGTAAATGTTAAATCTGTGGGATGCAGAGTGTTTCAGGAAAAGTAGTAAAGGCCAGAACTTTTTGAATTTTTGTATTTGGACAAATCTTAAAAATGTTATTTATTGTCTTTCAGCAAAACTGTCATTTATTGCAAATACTTCACAGCTAGTGAGGAAATACTGTATGTTTCTTTTTCTTTGACTCCAACAAAGGCAAGAATAGTACAACCTAACTCCAGAGAAAAGGAACAGTTTATTAAAATAACTTCCTTTTCTGAAGTGTCAGACCTCTGACCAGGATTTATTTTGAATGGTACTTACAGAGCAGGTCTTTCTTGCTGTTACCCATGTGAAACACTTTGTTGCTTCCAACAAAGCATAGATATTAGGCATTGGGCATAGATGTTAGGAGACCATGGTTGTGCATAAGGCGGTTCTGTGTAGCATGCTGCTCACCACAGTATCTGAAAGCCCTCTTCCACTGTTTAGCAGGATGACTAACACAAGAGGTTGCAGTACCAAGATACTAAAAAAAACACAGGTTCTTGTGCCTTACCACAGGCAGAGACATACAGAAAAAAAGGCATCTTAATATAACCTCAGGAATTCACAGCTTTGTTATTTTGTTTTCTTTTCTGTGCAAGCGAAAAACATTGTTCTTAATTACTTGGCCACAATCGAAACTCACCTTCTCTGTTAAGTTTTTTGCAAAGTAGGTCTCACTAATACCATGAGCAGTGTTGTAGCATAGCATAAAGGCAGGATCAAGTGTAGAGCATAACAGTGTTTTATCTCTAGGAATACTTTCAGGCACAAAAAAGGACACAGGTTTTGTGGGTTCTTCAATTTGCAAGCAGCATCCCGTATAGCTACATTGCTCCACCTTGTTTGCAGCACGCAGCAGAGCACTGGAAACTCTCTGAGAAGAAGAGAGTTTTCAGTTTCTCAAATATCAGCATTGCTTTTACTAAGTGGAGGCAGGGCTCATTTCAGTGGTTCTGTGCCGGAGTTCATCTTTTCTTGATTTACATTTAGCACGTGTTCTAGTCACATTACAAAGGCAATTTTATACCACACAAAGGTTGTTGGGTTTCTTTCAGAAGTGTTTGTTTACTCAAAGCATACCATAAGGCTGTTCAATGCTTACCATCCACACCATATTCCTGCCTCTTACTTAGTCTTCCAAACTTCATAACTGAGCATCCATGCCCTGTCTTCTGGAGGTATCTTTTAGTGTGAAGAGTAACTAGAGACTTTATGTTCTTCATTACAGAGCTGCCTGATGAAGAATACTCATATCTTTCTTCTGAGTTGTACCTGTTCTCTGCCTTATAATCAACACTTGCAAAAGTGCAAGTGTTTCAGAATGTTGTTTAATTTCAACATAATTGAGAAAAAAATATTTTGCTGAGAGTTTGGAGAGTACAGAGACTGGTAGCTAACAGCCGCCAACAGCCCAGACCACTTATGTATGTTTTAGACCAAAAAATTAAATTCCAGTTAGGAAAACAAGGCTTAAATTTTCCAAGTTAGTTTAAATAACTATGAGAACTAAAAAGTTCAGCATCACTGAATATACTAAATCACTTCCCACAAACCTCTACTTTTACAGACAGTCCTGGTTGCTACATCCAAACCCACAAGCTCTTTGTTACTTAAATCATAACTATCAAATCGTATTTCACTTTTTTGACAAAACCACAATAAAGTACATGATCCTAACAAAAAGAAAAGCAGGTGGAGAATGAAGACACGGCTAATTTTTACCACCTGGAATTAGAGAACTCTTTTCCTATGAGATTTTTATTTCTTTTGGGGCTACTGAAGAAATAACTGTCGGTAAAATTGAATCAACACTCATTAAATCCAGTAGGCGAAGTTAGTCTACTTGCAAAACAAGCTAAAAAATCAATGACCTACACAGCTTCTGCATGGCTGTTTGTGTTAACTGCTTTCAGGATTAGGGGAAAACTTCTCTCTGGGTGGGTCAATATAATTCCCTAGAAGTTCAAGCTGAGCTACTCAGAGACTGAAATCAGTCCTTTATGTTTTGAATGTTAGTGGTTCAAGTTTTAGTCTGGAAAGTATTGTTAGCTACCGCAAGGATTTTCCATTTGCATATTGCTGCCATATCTCCTAGCCTACACCAGTGATAAGAATAGCATCCGATAGGGCCTGGCTGTGACTCTGAGGTCTGAGCTTGCCGAAGAGCTGTACCACAGGAAAAGCCCCGGGGAGAGTTCTGGCTGACTCAGACAGGAAATTCTCTTCAGCGGTGTGTGCTGCAGTGACAGCTCTGCAGCCAGCACATTCTCTGAGGGCACCATACCTCCCGCGTGCTGCCCAGGAGCCTACGCCCACTGCGCCGCAAGGTGGGGAAATCCCAAAGCCGTCCTCAGCCTGGGGAGAGAGGATGTCCTTATGAGCCGGCAAAGGATATTCAGCAGTTCAGCCTTAAAGTTCCATAGGGAAAGCATCTATAAAATCGGCAGATGAAATGGACTGTTATGGGATAGTACGACACACCAGTATTTTTTAGAATATCAAGCATATATACTGGCATTTTCCAGATGTGGACTGCAGAAGAAACAGAATATTGAATTGATGATGTGAAAGCTTCTTCATTGCCACAGTGAGATCTCTACATTTCCATTTTGACCACTGTGTAAGTTCATAAGTTTCCAAATGTTTTCAGTGCCTCCTTCTCCTTTAACACTCAAACCTGATCTCCTTAGGCTATCCAGAAGATATCTGGGTAATAGTCTCTAGTGATGTGCGGTGATAGGGAGATAGGTATATTTGTAACTTCATGATCTCTTCCTAGAGCAGAAATTATTACACACTACTCCACACCAGCAGTTTAGATGTCAGTATCAAACTGAAGGATGTGGGTCAAATTCCTCTTCACTTGTCAATGGGAGGATTGTGTATAAAGAAAAGCCCTTTGAAGGAAATGAGCAAAATCATCAGCATTGGTGAATATAGAGTGGGCAAACACATTCTCTCATGAAAATTCATTTTGAAAGATGAAATGCCCAACATACATCAAAGTTGATGTCGATTAATCTGATCGCAGGGTACAAATCATTTCGGTTGTTAACTCTATTGGCATACAGTGGTTATTTTCTGCTGCCTCAGCACCGTAGCACAATTTTTATGCCTCCTCCCTAAACTTGCTTCTTTTGTTCTTGCTACTTACAAATTCTGTTTTAAACTAACATATTTCATCAGCTACATCCCCTCCAAAGGAATTAACGCACAGCTGGAGCAGCTGAGGTAGTAGAACAAGCAGTAGCGCTAGAGGAAGAAAATACATTGCAACCAGCAAGAGGCCTATATTGACAGACCCAGGTTGCTCAGGGTTTTGTCCCACCAGGTCTGCCCCCGCTCTACTGCTTAATTATCCTCATAGTAAAATTATTTTCATTATAACCAGGAGAAAACACCTCTTTTCGATTTATGATCACTGTCTCTTACTCTGCCACTATCCACCTCAGCAAAGAGCCTGACTCTCTGCTCTCGATAACCTCTGTAGGTACCGGGGCCAGGAGGTCCCCTGCAGCCATACTTTCTCCAGGTTGAACCAGCCCTGCTCCCTCAGCCTCTCCTCACCGGGCAAGTGCTCCAGCCTTGGCTGCCTGGGGAGCTCTCTGCGGAGCTCACTGCAGCCTACTGACAACCTTCGTGTACCGGGGAGGCCCGGAACTGAACCCAGTATCCCAGATATGGTCAAACAAGTGCTGAGCAAAGAGGAATAACTATTCCCCTCCACCTCCTGGCTCTGCTCCTGCTGATGAAGCCCAGGGCGCTCTTAGCCTTCACAGCTGCCAGGGCCCTGCTGGCTTGGGCTCACCCAGCTGTCCTCCAAGCCCTTCTCCACAGACCTGTTCCACAGCCAGGCATTCCCAGTCTGTTTCCCGTTGGTTGTTACTCTGTTGCAGACACAGGGCAGGGCGTTTCTCCTGGCTGAATTTCATGAGTTTCTTGTCGGCCCATTTCTCCCGTCTCGGTCCTTTTGAACGGCAGCCCTGCCCTTGAGCGTATCAGCTGCGCGCCACCCCCATCCCCCTCCATTTCAGATCATTGCAAACTTGACAGGGATAGATCTGTCTCCTTCTCCAAACCCAGGACAGGCCCCTGAGCAACTCCACTTGTAACCATTTACAAACATTTGCGTGCAACTTTTTTTCCATCCGTAGTTTATTAAAAGCTAAAATTGTTGCAAGTGTTGCACTAGAAAAAAAAAATTAACAGTAAATCTGTCCAAACATGATGTTTCCAGCAAACTTGTTGCAAGATGGTCTAAAGAAAATAAAATAAGTCTGCCAAGATATTTTCTAAGGCAGCAGGAATTGAGGGAGTATTTTTTCACGTTATTTTAGCATTTTCCTATCTAACAAATTTATGGGGTTGGTAAGAAGTGTCTTAGATTTCAGTTATGGCTTAGCTCCAAAGTACCTCCAGAAACAAATATATAGGAGTGCCAGCATGCCCCAAACTGAATTGGAGATCTATATAATGAAAAGGATAACCTGCGTGCATGGCAGGACACAGTTCAGGGAGGTAAAATTCACACTGGTCTAATTTTATTTTTGCTTATCTTTGAGCCCAGCCCTCTGGTGCTCGTGTGGCCCTAACCTCAGCATTTGTTAGCAGGGTAGGAAAAAGCAAAATGAAACAGTCTTTAAAGGTAGGATTTCTTTTCACTACTAAAACACACACACAAAGAGGCAAAATGCCAAAAATGTCATATTTAAAGCACAAAAGATGCAGAGCCAGAAATTCCCTGGCTTCGTTAGAGGTGTGAATATTGCTATGTAGTTTTTACTCTGAGTTTTGGCTCTGTTCTCACTCAGTTGTCGTCTTTATTCATAAGCTCGGAAATTCTGCTGAGTGTGTCAACCTCCTCTTTTGCTGCTGTGGCTGAATGTGCTTTCTTCTGGTTTAGGAATATTCCTTGCAGATCTCTCTGACAATAAATTCTTGTTCATTTGTTGGCTTGATTTTGCTGAAAGGATGGGACAGGTAAGCTTGCGAAGAAAAGAATCCTTCCTCTTAACTCCTCTGTAGTTTTGCATTTGCCGTCTTACCTGCATGATTAACAGGTTAGCTGATATGGTAGTTTTCCTTTTTTTAATAGCTTCAGGCAGAATTTTGTGGTTGTGTCCTACTATTCCCACTTGAGTGTCTGTCAGCTGTAGTGCAGCTCTCTGGGCTTGTATACCATGGGATAAAGTGCCACGTTAGAGATAACTGGCTACCCCGAATGACATGGTCTGTACACATAACACAACTCAGCTCTGGGCAGACACTAGCTTCAGAAATGGAAGCAACAGAGGTGCATCTGCGCAGCACTAAGCCCAGACTAATTAGCCCCCCTGAGAAGCTCACCATATTACCTAAAGCTTTTCAGCATCTTAGGTCACACCTTGTTTTTCCTTCTCTAAATATGTGGTATGGCTGCTTCGCTCTTGAGCATCACTCTGGTGTGCCCCCATTGATAGTAACTAGGGAAAATCTTCCTGACCTTTGTAATACAGATTTGCGTTCTTAAAGACCCTCTGCTTGTGGCACCTGGCTTGTTACTGGACTCCTTGTGAACAAACTTAGGTATCAGGAGAGACACACTGAAGCCATTGCAAAACCATAACAAGAATGGCTCTGTTATCTGTAGATCGGAATGGGAAAATTATGACACCTTTTACAGAGAGAGCTACTACACCTAGAGCAGCAAAACTACCTTTTCCAAAGAAACTTGATGCAATACCCCAGGATTTATTTGAAGATGTCATCATCACAAGTTTTTCAGCCTGTACACTCTGCCTGCAAGCACGATAATGATGGCTGAGACCAGGAAACTTTTAAAAGCCAGCTGCAAGGGTGTCTGATATTGCAGCCTTTGTTTTGCTGCTTTGAAGACCGTCATTGAAATTTTTTGTGTCAGCTGCTTTCTTCTGATAAAACAGCCGTGGGCAGAATTAATTTTGGGGGTGAGCAGGTGAGAGTAAAGGGGACGAATGATGGTGATATCCACTGGGGCAGAGGTAGTTCAAGGTCGCAGCATTCAGAGAGGGTCCAAGAGGCCTCCTCTGCTCTGCTCTGAACCCTGTCTCCTGTGCGGCCCCATGAGCTGACGAACGCTGAGGCCACAGTATCCAAGTTGCTGTCAGTGCTGTTCTGGTGGTTCTTCCATGTGGACTTAATATTTTACTGTAGTAAAATATTAAGTGAAGAGTCTTAGCCAATGTCAATAATATCTGGTTAATGCGTATTTTTGCAGTTGTAGAGCAAAATGCAGCAATATGAGACTAAGCCGTTTTTATTGTTTACCTAAGAAGGCTCAGCTTAGAGGCAAAATCTCCTCATTTTTAAATCTGGTCCCAAGTTTATCCATCTTTCCAGATGAAGCACGTGAGGTACAAAGAGGCCTTGTGACTTTCAGAAGTCAAAGACTTGGCTGGTGTAAATTTACATTGTCCATTTAAAACTAATGGAGCTGATGTGATTCTTGCTAGCTCAGGATCTAGCCCCAAGACTCAGCAGAGGATTTTACTCAAATTAGAAACACCAGGTGTGTTACTGTTGTACCTCCAAGTTGCTTGTAAATAGGCTGCAGATGTTAAAACATTCCGTGTCTGAGCATGAGATCTGGGTATTACCCACTGTGACTTCAAAAGTAGGGGAGTAGGAGGAGAAAACTGGAGCTTCCACTTTGCTCACGGAAAAAGAAAACATCAATGTGGAGAGGACTCAGGGAAAAGTGCAGAAGGGAGAACATAGGAATGGCATAGGAATTTAGTGTCCATTGATGTGAGAGAGACTTATCTATGCAATGAGGTGTTTAGCTGGCTTATCTAGTACAATATTACAGTGGCAGAAGCAGACAGCCTCCAGTTTTAACTGATTATCCCTTCTTAAAAAATATTTAGGGTGAGCAGACACACTACTTACTTAAATACTGCATAAGATATCATTTATCAAAAAGAAATAGGTGCCATTTGGCACCTGCTGTAATTGCTATGATGGAAGTAGCAATACATAACTATCAGAAGAAAGGGTGCCACACTTTTAAAAAGCTTACAGCTATTTTATGTATTTCTAATGGCCAATGAATAAATGATGCGACATACATTTTACATATCTGTGAAGTAATGAATTTGAGATTAAATCATACATAATGATTTTCAGGTGCCAGACATGTTTAATATACTGAGGAAAAAATTGCTTTTGGTGTGAAGTATGAATACAATTATGAGTATGTTGGATAGTTCCTGTGAGTACTTTCTATACCTGAAGAAAATTATTTGGCTCCAGCAGTGGGCACACCATAATACATGAAGAGCAGACCTATAGCCCTCATCCCAGATGTTCAGTTCGTCTTCTAGGTGCCCAGTCAGTAAAAGCAGGTGCTAAATGTTGTTGATTTCACCTGATCCTGCCACTGCTTGCTACTATAGTCTTCAACATGAGCCACTAAAATGCACACATGAACACAGCTGAACATGCTCACAAATGAGTGGTGAGGAATAATAATAATAACGATGATAATTATAATAATTATAGTAATGAAAAAATTACATTACCTTCTTCCTGCAAAAAAAACCCCAACCCTCTGTTCATCAGTTTAAAATATTGTTCAAATAGTAATAAAAAAAAAATAATTTTTCTTCCAAACAAAATTATGTATGATTTTTTTTTACTCACTGGAAGGCAAGGAGATAATCTTCAAATTGTGGAATTTTTTAAGTAGTATCTTAACTCTTAAGGAGAAAGTGCATTGTCTGCCAGGCAGATGAATCTTCCATCAAAGAATTTCAGATGTGATTTTTTTCTTAATGTAATAAGACACTATGCATTTTGTCCTCAGCTCTCTGGAAGGGATCTCAAAGAAGCAATTAATATCAAACTGAATGACTGACCAACCATCTGCCAATTCCAGCACATTCAATACAACTGATGCTTTATTCAAATAGAGAGTCAGAGTACAGACTCTGCCACCAGAAGAATTGATTTAGCTCAGATGGGAAGGCAAGAATGATATGTAATTATACATACAGTGAAACCTGCTCGTATAAGACTTTGATGCAGTAAAAGCCTTTTTCTGCTACAGTAAAGAGGAAAGGGTAACAGGAAACTTTCAGTATATTGCAATGTGTAAGATTCAAGGCAAGTTATACTGAATCTTTACTTGTCAAGAAGTTGTCTGGGGAAGGGGAGGAGCTGCATCATTACAGGCAGTTTTTTCTGTTTAAACTCAGATATTCAGAGGTGCTAAAAAGTTTAAACACTCAAATCTGATATATTTTGGTGGACTTGGGCAACATAATTCTTGGGCAACACTGAAGTCTCGTGTTTTGACATCACAGAAGGCAGCTGCAGGGACAGGAAGCTATCCAACAAAGGGAGAGGAAATCCTGGGTTGTTTGGTTCAATAGAATATAAATGAAGAAGATGTTATAATGAATAAGGAATCAAAGCTTGCAGAAGACATTTTGTGTCAGCTTCTGACCGTTGGTTTGGTGACAGCCTATAAATCATCTGCAAAGTGTGCTGGAAAAACCACCGTGGGGTTTTCTACAACCTTGGGAGCGCCTATAGGTCTGCACTGCATTTTTCCTCCATTGGTTTGCTTAGCTGCAGGGGGATGGGTTAGAATCTTGTCTGCAAACAAGGGCATAAAATCCTCATGTGGGTTACCATTTCTGTATTTCCACAGAAAGTGTCCTCAAGTCACTGCGCAGGATGTGTAGTGAAGTTAGAGGAAACAGGATTTCTCAAAGCCAGACTTTCATGGTTGGTTGTAGAGATTCTAGGCTTTGATAGCCTAGAAAAGCAAAAGGGACAGTTCAGAGAATACCTACCTTTTCCTTTTTTTTCTGTGAAAATAACACTACCCTGCTACGTGACATGGACAGAAATCAGGAAGGGTCCCTATCAACCAATCTTATCTATACAGCACGGAGCTCTGGCACAAAGCACTCGAACTTTCACAGAAGTGAAAGTGCTAGTTTATTTATTCCTGAGACTGTTAGAATCTCTGTGTTGATACTACACAGAGCCAATCATTCAGCAGAAGTTGGATTGGAGTCACCAGCAGCTCTAGGATACAAGTTGCAGTTCAGGACTTTTATGAGTAGAGTTTGAAAACAGGACTTGCTTCTTCACCCAAATGCTTAGGCCTTAGGATTAGCTAACTTTCTTCAATATTGGCCTGTTGATTCTTACATTAAGCACCTACAGAAAACATATTGTCTATGTACTTCAGATGTCACAGATAGTCAGCCCTTTCTCCTTAAAAATGCTTTTAAGATCAGCTGTTCAAACCATGCATGCTTTGTTTTTAATACAAATTGAAACTAATTAGCAGCATGTGAAAATGATTGCTAGCAATTAAGTCAGTGTTCATATAGCCTGGCACATTACAGAGGTGGAAAAGCAGGTTTTCTGTGGTCATCTGTGGGAGACTTGCATATTTGTTTTTAATTGCATGGTAATGCTTAAGTCAGACCTTTGCCTGTTATACTTTGTGTTTCACAGGTCAGTAAGGATTTATTTGTTTGTTTAAAATAAGAAAATTGACATTATTTTTCAATCTTATTGTTTTAATTGGTGTGAATGAAGGAGACTTTCTAGGCCGAAGCATTAACTGCTTCTGTGTAATCTGACACTCTTGCTGTATCTTTGTATTTTTAAATATTGCTGCTGACGTTTGTCAACTTACTGAGCCCCAGGAAATGAAACTTCATGAACTTAAAATAATTCAGATTCCTTAGCAATAATTATGGCTGCTGCTATTTTCTGCCACTACTGGGGAAAGGGTAGAAGACCTCCAGACTGGAGCCTAGCTTGTCCAGAGTTATACTTGCTTCTTGTTCAAGATTCTTGCTCCATCCCTTCTATCAAGCTGTACCTACAAACCAGTCTGCAGAGAAGGGCACTGTAGGAAAGTTGGTTGGAGTTCTAGGTATCAAACTTTACTTACCCTGTGTAAAGAGAAACTCTGTTTTGCCTTTCTCAGCACCTTCCCAAGGCAGCTGTAGGCCCTAGGTCTAACTACCTTGGTATATTGGCAGAATGATGGCTTTGATGATTCTTTACAGGGGGTGAGGCAATTCTGTCTATATGGTTGTTTTCCCTATTTTTCTAGGTAGTTTTTTCCTTTCTGCTGTTGAGTGTGTCTGCTCAACAACATACAGCGTCAGAGGAGCAAGTTTTAGCCTGGTTTGCTGGTTCTTTAGGCTGCCTTGCACAGCTCTGTTGCGATCTTGAGACCTACTTTGACTGAAGGATACTCCCTGTCCAAAATGATCTACAGCACTTTCACCCTGTCACCCCTGAAGGTGCTATCACAGGAGGACTTGCTATCTTAGAGGGAAACACGGGCATGGGCAAATCTTTAGGCTACATTCACTTACACTAAGGATTAAATCAAAATGCAAACAGGAGAGATTTCTCTGCACCAATTTCTTTCTAGCAGCAGAGAGCTCTATGCAGACTTAATGATTTGGCTGCCTGCTGAGAGATGTAATATAGGCAACTATCTCCCAATAGATTTCTGCCCTAAAAGATACCTTTTTCATTTCATTCTTTTCATCATTATGCCACCTAATGTGAAAGTAGAAAGGACAAGAGTCATTTTTTAAGACACGTCTTATTGCAGATGTGAAACACTTAGTGGTCTTTGTAAGTTAGTACACATCTAAATACATGATCGCACCATCAGACCCTGAGTATCCCAGGAACAGCTGGTGTATTGGCTGCTAAAGGGTAATCTTCATTTAAGATACTCTGATTGCAACTGAGTATACTGAAAAGGTATGACTCTCAAACCCCCTGCTGCTCAAAATTTTCTGTTTCTCTGCCTGCTATTATACTATTTTTTCCAAGATTGGAAAGATTAAAAGATGAATGAAATCTCAAAATTGAAAGGCAACATGTAGCTTTAAGAAAATAAGACTTTTTTATTTCTTCCTGATAGCACTGAAGTTTAAAATTATTAACCTTATATGTCTAATTCCCTTCTAATCTGTGTTATTTCTTATGGATTTTTGTTTAATAAAACATGAAAATCCTGTAGCCCCTTCCGCTACAGTGATGCTTAGTCATTTCTGTTGTCCCAAACTAAAATAATAAAAAATAGAAACCTTTTTTAGAAAATGAATAATCAAGTATCTCTGGTAATCCACCAAAACAAATTGCACTATATAGTTCTTAACAGCTGTGAGTTGTCAGTTAAAAATTTTTACTTTAAGAAAATAATCACAATTTACTTAAACAATTTACGCTACGTAACAATGGTATTTATTTTATACTTAACAATTGTATTTAACTAACACTTTGACTGCTACTTCCTTTTATGGACTTTTCCTCAGGATGCATTCTTATATTAGTATTTCCCATGCTTATAGGGTAGGTCTTCTGGTCCTTAAATGTTTTTAATGCTTCTTAATCCCTTTTTAGCCCTTTTTAGCTACTTTTTCTTTTTCTCTGTTTTTAACTAAATGTTTTAGATGGAACTTTTAAATATTTTTGACACTTCTGCAAGTTTTTAATCAAAAGTATTTGCCAAACTTTGTGACTAGTAGAATAGTTTCAGTTGCCTCATCATTATTTCTCTTTGATAAATTCATTATTCACAAAAAAGATGTTTCCAGGATGTTCACAAAGACTACTTTGTAGATAATATTACAGAAATGCAGAGAACGATTTGGGTGAACTTGATGATCCTGAATGTTCATTAACAAGGGAACATAAAGACCGGTATTGTTTCAATGGGCTATATGTAAAATGAATCTCTAGTTTACGGTGAGAAAATAATAGCAATATTATTTAATTGCAAAAGGAAATACCACTGTAGGAAATGAGAAATCATGCAGACAAATGATAAGTCAATGCAGGAATGCTTCACTCCAATGGAATGATGAGGCTGAATACATTTTGAAATATTTCTTTCTTTTTTGTTTTAAATTGAATGTTGTGGTTACTGTTTCACAGTCAATACCACAGAAAAGGCTGTACAGACTGTAGCTGTATATAATTTGGAAATGCAAGCATTCACCACTTTGCAGGCTTGAGAACACAAAAAAAAAACATTTTTCAGGTGTCTTCTAAAGGAATGGGTTTTCCCCTGGTTACATAAAGGTTTATCATGGCAACTTGAATAACAAAACTAATTTCATAGTGATTAACAAATGTAGTACAACTTGTTTGCTTGTTCATGATATGCAGACTGTAAACTTAAAAAAAAAAAAAAATCATGGCTGTAATTTCCAGCAGAGTACAGTTGTGTGTTCTGTTTCTTCTGCATTTAGGTCAGTAGCATCTGAGAAATAGAGCGAGCAAAAAAGGCAAACAATTGCCCTTCAGTCTCACCTCAGAATTCCTAGTCAGTGTCTGCAACATTCTGCTACTCCTCTAGCATTTACAGGTGTTCATGCAATATTTGGCATTATAATAGCTTAGTTTGGATAGTCATTTTCAGCAGTTTATTGTAGCACTTGTGAAAAGATTTCGATTGACAGAGATCTGTGCAGTGAAGTCTTCTCTTAATTGGTCCACAGAAAACTGGCAGCAGCTGGTGTGAGGTCCCAGACATCGGAACAGCCACCCTACAGAACTGCCTGGGGCAGCAGGAGGAAGAATCTCATTTCTCTGCCTGTAGCATCGCTGGGATTAAAGGTACTGATAGTCACCGTTGTGTAAAAAACTTCAATGTGCATAAAAGGAGAGCAAGGCACGAAAGCAAAAGGTACCAGAAATGGAGTATGCCTTAGCAAACCTGTTTTTAAGTGACAGCAGTTTGGCTTCAGTGTGAACAGGAGTAAATTACAGCACAAGACTCCTACAAGAATGTTGTAGTTAGCAGAAAGGTATTTATACATGGATTTTTAAAGCCCAGGGAATTCAGACTTGAGATTAGATTCACAAGCCATCAAACACTTGAAAGTTTGAAAATTCATAGTTAAGGTCCACAAACCTACTTGGCTCGCTCCCATGGATGATAGCAGCCTCCCCAAATCCTTTTTTATCTATGTTGTAGTAAATGGTATTTTTTGATCAGGCATTTTTTTACTACTTTAAGAAGTCAGCAAATTTGAAAAAGCCACTTGTGCTTCCACAGAAAATCCAGGAAGGGATCATAGTGTGTGTGTGTTTGTATTTCTGGCTGGCTCTTCTCTGTCCCTGAGCTGCTGATAAGCTAAAATTAGAATGTCAGGATGGGTTGCTGGGAACCAATCACTAATAAACTCTGGTTCTATGTTTTCAGCTCTGACTGATATATCCATTAAATCATGATGTATTTCACTATTTTGTCATGTTTTTGCTGTGAGAGAGTGAAAACTGAGGAAGGAATGTGGGTCTTCAGTGTTGTTTCATAAATGCTGAAAAACTGCCTGTCTTTGAATTCCTGGAAGGCACAGGATAATGTAATAATTATAAATTTCTCTTTTCTTTTCTATATAACCATAAGCTTAGGGGAAATTGTATCCTCGTCCTTGCTTTAAAACTTGATTTGGGGGATGCGGAGGAGTACTGGGGCAAATTTTAGAATGAGTGTAAAATTACTAATAATCACAAAAACTGTAGATGAGGCATTATTAATGTATGGTCTCCAGGAGTATGTATGAATGAGGAATCTATTACGTGTATTGAAAACACAACTGTTATCGTTGGGTAAATAATTTATGCAGTTTAGCGGTGAGCTTTTCATTTGTAATACCTGTGTGTTGTTTGAGAGTCACTAAGCCTGTATGTCTCATACAAATCCCAAAGTAACAGAGGCACTGCAGAGTTCAGAGCAGAGCTTCCAGAAGCTTAAACAATGTCAAACTTCACTGATGCCCTTTCCAGTCATGTGGCTCCCGCTAGCTTTGCTTCTGGATACAAGACAAATAAAGCTGCCTGTAGAAGTATCGCAGAAATACATTACCAGTGTTTGGTTTTAATTTTCCTTGTGACCTGGACAGCTTATGAACAAATTTGGAAGCCTAATTAAAATAATGCATTGAAAGCTGTCACTAGATTAGAATACAGAGTGGAAGAGGTAATGACACTTTTTTGATTCAAAACCAAAGCAAGTTGGGAATCAGAGTCAAAAATAAAATCCTCGCTTTGGTTGATGGTTCCCAGGGATTAAAATGAGCACGCAGTGGAAACATTTGGAGAAGCCTCACTTTTCCATTCCTCCTTCTTGTGTGTTGCAAACACTATTATATGAGAACTGCAGGCACTATCGGCTCCGGAAAACAACTGTCTGACAGTTTTCCAAGCTAGCAGCAGAGTATCCCTTACACTGCTGCTGGCTGGTGAAGACGACCAGAGTGTTTTTAATAGCTCACAGAGATAGCACTGTTTTGGTTTAGAATCGGCACAGGGTATGCCATTCCCTGCTTATCTACAGCAAGCATCTGTTTTAAGATTACAGCACTTTCTATAGAGCTGCAAAAACGTGTTGACATGTTGTAAGTTAAAGGGAGATAGAGCCCACAGTGTGGTCACACAGGATACTGCTCCCACCAAAGCCAAAAGCAAAGCTTGCTGTGACTTCACATATCTGAAGGATTTAGTCCCAGCTTCCGAAAAAAATATAGTGAGAAGACGAGGGAGAGAACATAAGGGCTGTGTAATAGCTCAGTCCCAAATCAAGTCACTAAGAAAGCAGTCAACCTCTGACTCTGGCCAGCCGGCCAGCCAACCATTTGCCTGGAGGTAAGCAGTCCTTACCCAGGTGAAAGCCAACAGAGCCTTCTCCCATACCACCCCTTTTGAGGAAAAGGAACGGGGGAGGTCATTGCTCAGTCATGTAGCCTCCATAGTGAAGTGAAAGCAGGCACGTCATGATGCAGTTTGTTTGGCTGTGAGAGAACGTATACAAACTGAGGTGACCCACAACCAGCAACCTCTTGAGATCGTCTCCCAGATGTGTCTATGTATTCATACTTTTTTCCCTGATACAAGGATTATTTAATGTCACCAACATAATATATGCAGAAACATGCAATTTACTACATGCTCAGGAAGGAAATGTTCATTTTGTGCTCCATAATATTCAAGATCAACAGTCATCTTCTACTGCAGTTATAAGTATCAATTAAGGTTTTCCACTGTCTGATACTACTCAAGACCTTCCACGCTTACATTTTTGCTGACATATTATAATGCAATTTGTGTTTCTCTTGTGATATTGTACCAGAGTTGAGGCTTTGAACTGGCTAAAAGTAATCTTGAGGAAAAGGGTGTCTGGTTTATTATTCTGTAAACTCCAGGTTAAATTTAATAGCAATTAAGAGCCTGGTGATTCATCTGTAGTATTCCTTTAGAAATAACCGCTGTGTTATAGTTATATAACCCATCAGTTCTGTATTTTACACTTCTGGTTTTGTAATCTTGAATACCAAGGAAACAACTGGGAGTGCAGGGAAAATTTCTCAGAGAAACTGTGTTCACCTCTTTTGGAGGGTTGCAGGAATATTGGAGGGATTTAGTAGTGCCTTTCAATCAATGCAGAAATAATCATCTTAGTGTGATCCAGTTTGATTATGTGCATTTGTATTCTTGTGTGATTTGAGAATATCTGCAGAGATAGTTATGTAGGAGGTAAAGGTAAGCAGTAACGTGCCCTTTGTTAAGAGGCTGTGTGATTTATATGGATCAGTTTCAGTGCGATTAGTTTAAATAGGAAGGTGCTAGCAGATACTACATGCCAATTGTAGTATATTACATAAATATGCATAGTACAGAGATAATAGAAATGAAATCTCCCATATTTTTTCTTCTGTGGTCTTAATGCCTAAAGATATTGAAAGTAAATTCCCCCCAAAATGCATTGTAACTTTTTTCCAGCTCACAACTGAACAATTTGTTCTCCTCCCTGCCAGGCCTTGGTGAACTCCCTAGTTAAGCATTATTTATCTCTTGGACTGAATTCTATATGGGCCTTAAGACCCTCTTGTATTTCTCCTCTTGTGACTGAAGGTCTATAAAGACTTATGCGACTTGAAGAGAAGAACTGGCAAAGTAGTACCTGCTGCTAGCTTGGTAGGGTGCTGCTGAGAAATCTCTGTCTCAGACATCAGTGTTACCACAGGAACTCCCTTCTCTTGTGATTCCCCTCTTGTTGCGGTTGGCTGCTCCTCAGGCTTCAATGCCTCCAATATGGCAAGTTTGGCTTCCTCTAGTGAAGAGTGAGTGAATAAGTATGAAGAGAGACGGCTATGCTTGATGGTAGTCACTAAGGTGGCTTTCCTGGTGATTGTGGCCCCAGTCACGGTTTCTGAAATGCCTGACACAGAATAAGTATCCTTGTTATTTTCTCCTACAGCAAACAAGACCTCCTTTCCTCCATAATTGATAGAGACAAACATAATTGAGAGAGATTAACATATTAATTGACTGAAGTAACAGAAATGTTGGGGGAAAGAATGTTGTGAATAACATTCCCTTATTACTTTCTTGACTGAAAATCTACATGAGAAAATGTCTTGACTTTGTTCAGGCTTGCAAAATAGCAGGTGCTCTTACTGAGGCTGCCGCAAACATTCTGTGGGACATGCACATTCTGATAAAGCAATACAGATGCGAGGAAAGCAGACCGTGTCCACCAGCAAGATGATAGCAAAGGAAGAGGGGCCTTCCCACTACTAAGTTCACAGTCTTTAGTTCCTTGAGGCTTGTTTCATGTAAATTTGGGAATTCCACAGTCGTCCTGATGTGTCTGTCATGACTAACTGCATAATCTAAAGTTTTAAGCCACTTAATACATGGAATGGCAAAGGTCTTAGAAAAGGATGACCAGCAATATATAAAACCCATCTTAATTATATTACTTGAATCAAAACCACTTGCATGTAAGCATTAGCTGGATAATACAGCAAATTCCTGCTCTCTGTAAGCGTTAAACCAACCCTAGGAAATCTTGCACTGTTATGAAATTTTGTGATTTATATTGGCTATTAAGAAATATTAAAAATCTCCAACTATGCAAAAGTGCACTATAGCTGGAGGGGATCTGGAGATGCTCATATTGTGAAATGATCCTTTATGAGAAAAGCTCTTCTTTACTTGACAGCTGCGTTATTCACCCTATGATATGCTTCCAAAATATTTCAAGTTGTGGATTAGTTGCACTGTTTTAATTACTAAATGCAGGCTTTTTTAATCAACCATGCTTCTAATGCCTGAGGAATTTGCCCGATCCTCTGGTAAATGTTAAGTCTTTGTTAGTGAAAGGCATTTGAAGAATAGCTCAGTAGTCTGAGGGATAAAGAAAATCCATATAAAACAAAGATATATTTTCATTTTTCTAGTTCTGCATATGAAAAAAATGCTGATATGCCATAAATTATGTAGCCTTCTGCCATTTTTCTAACCCTTGGGGAATGCAGTGCAGAATGGACACTTGTTCAATTACTAAAACTTCTTTTCAGCCTCACAAAGACTTGGCTTCCCAACCTGATGAAAACATTCTTAGGAGTTTATATATAGCACGGATTCTTTGAGCAGTATTGTTTGGTGACAATAATAACATTATTGTTTTAGCTTCTCAAAAGCTCTCTTCACAGCAGTAGTTGAATAGTAACAGACTGAATGCCACGGTACAGTCCTATGTGTTGTACCATTTTCTTCTGCACCCATGGGCAGAGAAGATGAAGGTGTTGGTTTCTCTCACCAAATGTGTATTGTTTCATAATATCGACAGGCATAAAAGTATTACTGTATGAAATACACCTTCACAAAATGGGAATACAGCTTCATGATTTGTAAAATAGAAGGAAAGCAGTGATTTTTGGAGCAAATTCCCAGCTGGTATCAATTAACTCAGATATGTTGAAGTCTTTCTTTTGTTGTATACCACCATATGGTTTAAGGGAAACATTTTGGCACAGTCATTTTATTCTGGCTCAGGATTCATCTACCTAGAGGATTTGACAGCCTCTTCAGTCAATACAGAAGTTGAACGCTATTTCCCCTACCCTGTCAGGGTGCTCTCATTTAGAAGTAGACTTCTTTTCACTGCAGTTTACACAATAGAGTATTTGAAGTGCTTTTAAGGATTATTTTTTTTCAACTTCAAACATTAAGCCTAAGCTGCCAGAGTGCCTCTGGATAGATAAGCGAACACAGTCCTTGACTTGCTCAAGCAGTTTAACTGCATATTTGCTTGATATATGTTTGTGGTAACACAACTCATTCATGTAACAGTAATTCATAAATCAGGAGATCTCTAAGTTTCTAATTTGCTGTTTAGCACCCATTCTTGTAAAGATGCTGTTTTGCTTACCAACAGTTGTGAGAAAAACCCATTCTCCCAACCATAGTTTTACGTTATGCTCACGGGTGTAGTATAGCCTCATGTAATTGATACAGTCCCTTGTGACATGTTATATTATAATAGGCCACCTGGTAAAAGTGGAATAATGAAGAAATGTAAGTAACTGTTGATGTCAAGATAGAACTGATGTGAATGTTGTGCTCTGGCCAAATCCCAAATTAGAGCAGAAAACAGTCAGCTGAGATAGGTATGGTTTCAAAATGTTAGCATCCTGTGGTGATGTGCAAAATCTCATTGGCTCACTAACTTTCAGAGGAACTGAGGATTCTCAGCACCTCTTGAGCAAGGCCCCTTCCTGAAGAATAATTCAGGGTGAAGTCAGAATGCATGATAAAAGCTACTTTGCAGAAATCCCTCAGCAAGAACAGTGGTGTAGCTTACATCAGTCTCAGCCGTACCTTCTCAGAAATCAAATTATGTTAAAACCTAGGCTCTTGAGGATGTGGGCACATTCTTACAGCATTGCTCCAGAAACAGCCAAATCATATCGATAAAACCGAGTTATGCTTGCTTGATTGTGCTGAAAGATACAGGATGTGCACGGGCTAAAAATCACTGTAAGATGCTTATCACACTTGACCTCTTGGGAACAGAGCTATACTTGTATGTACAGCTGGTCAAAATTCCTTTTTTATAAATGTTGACTTGTCCACAAAAGTATTGGAGTTCCTTGTCCAGAATATTCTTGAAAGAAGGAGGGGAGAGTTCATTATCTAAAAGAAGAAATGGAAAAGTTTCAAGAAAACATTTTAAGAAAAAGAGCCATGCTCCAAAAAAAGGCAGATCTCACACACACACCCCACTTGCAAACATTCCTGGTTGATTTAAAAAAAAATAAATCACTTGTTGCCTCTGTTTTTGCTTTTTTATGATGTCCTGTCTTGGAAGACACTAAGTTCCTTGCCTAGACTAGTGATGATGTTACCAGCACTGGAAGTTAGAGCAGCCCACTGGGGACAGTAACTTCTGCTATTTTTCACCTGGGGTTTAGAAACAACCCTGAGACCCGGAATGGTTGAGGTTTTACAGCTTCTTTGGCCTCACTCCTGTGCTAGTGTTCTAAGGGAGCAGCTTGAGGTTTCACACACAAGTTTAGCATCAATCTTGCGTTATGCAAAATTGTCTAGCAGGCTACTGAGAATCTCTTACATTGTTGAACAAGTTCAAAATCTGACCGATAATGTTTGGTAATCTGAGAACAAGCGAGCTCAGGAATGTTACTCAGAGTTTAGAAATCTTTTCTTTTTGAGTTCAGCAAATACAGGCTCTGTCTCTTTAACACTCATTTTCTTCAAACTACTGAAGGTTAGACAGTTTCTAATTTGGTATCAAATTGATCTTTTCAGTGGAAATAACCAAGTACCTAACAAGTTCAAATAAGCTTTAGCTTCCAGAGATAAAGCTTGGTAAGCATTAAGAAAATAAAACTCCTAAGTCAGCTGTGGAGTATCCAAAGCACAAGTTACTGATGCAAATGTTATTTGCCACATTCCTCCATTTCCAAATGGAATAAAATGGCTGGCAAAGAGCAGAAATATCTTAAAAAGGGGTGTTGGAACAGATTTTTTTTTTCAGATGGAAGGGACAAATGAATGCCCAGGCATGCAAAACCGCAGTCCTGTGGGCAAGCGGAGGGGAGAACATGAAGACACCTTAGGGCCAAGAGCAGTCTCCAATTAGCCGCTAGTTTATAAGGGAAAAGCTTTTTAGGTGCCCTTGTTATTAGAATGGGGGAAATAAATGAGTGTTGAAATGAATAGAGATGAGCTTCAGAAAGTTTCATCTGCTGATATTGAGATGGTAAGGTTAGCTGGAAGAACCTAGCAAGCCTATATTTCAATAGAAAATATCTATTTAGTTTTGAGGAACTGATTATTCACTTTTATTTACAAAAACTGTGTGGTTACCTCAGCTCTGCAGTCAGTAGCGAGATAAGGTGGACTCAGGGTTGTGCTAGGGAAGAAAACTGGCTTTCACTACTGACAGTCGGTGTGATCCTGAACATCACATGTCTCTGTTAACGTTGTCATAACCAGTTGAGTTGTTCTCAGTCAGTTCTGTAGAGAAGACAATGAGAAAGATGGAGATATTGTCAAAGCACAAAATTATGAAGTTGACCTTAAGCATCTGTGTGTTCTTTTCTTTCCCTGTCACATAAATTCCAAAAATCTGAAAGGATGAGAATAGACTGAGATGGGGAAGGGAAGGAAGAAGGCAACTGCACGTATATTTCTAAAGAAAATTAACACACTAAAGACAAGATAACTTGAGAAAATTCAATTTCAATTGATGTTGAAACCTTGATTTGTATTTTTTTTCACAGCCATCCAGCAATTCCTTGGCCATCCTTATTAGAAAGCTATAAAAGCCACTCAGTTTATGAATTGAGATGGAAAAAATTCAAGAAAAAAAATAAAAAACTTCACCCTCACGTTGTTCACATGTGACCTAGTGTAAATCCTCAAAGAATTCTAGTTTGAAATATAACATGGTAGAGAAATGAACAAAATGAAATACAAGAATTCTCCAGTTCTAATGATGGGCCTTTAAGGGAAAATTGCTCAGCTTACACAACTCATTACCTTTTCTGTGTAATGGAAGAAATATTTACCTACCTCAAAGGAATTTATGAATTGGATCCTGATCCTGATTTTATGGTCATATAAATGGTCGTTTTACCAATGAACATTTTGGCTGGTAGGATAACAGAGGAAAAAAAGTCTTTTTTTCAAAATAGAGACTTTGGCAGGTGCAAAGCAGCAAGCATTTGTATTTCCTTAATAATATTTGACACCACATAAAATTATAAATCTCTCCAGATTCCTGAGACATTATTAACAATAATGATACAAATAAAACTGTTTAGTTTTAGTTTGTGTCAGGTTTAGAATTGGTAGATTGGGCTTTTAACTCTGTCTCGAAATTTTAAAAATATATAACCTTAGCGTAGCAATATTGCTTTTGCACTACCTTGACAATACTGCCTGGACTTGAAAGAGAATTTGCTTAGAAATGCAATGCAAATTCATCCAAACGGAAGTTTGCGTCTAAAGAACCAGAAGAATTGATGTGATGGGTTTTTGAGTTCCTTATCCTCTGGAAGTGAGTAGCAAAACTCCTGCTGACTTGGAGGGTGGCTGCAAACATCTGTACATGTTTTGTAAATTAGAAAAAAATGATAATTCAGCACATCCTCAATCCTTAGGAGTCTAAACTGTCAGGTCCTTATCAATTTGCTGCTTCCTTTCTTCCCTGCAAACCTTCTCCCTTCCGGTTCTTTGTTGCAGGCCATGTTTGCTTTGCTTTAGGATAGCATGAAAGACAGACAGTCTCTCTGTGCCTGGAGGAGACAGTTGTGCGTCTTGAAATAGTTAACTTCAGATATATAACAGTCACTGCTCTTCCGAAATTCTGATGTATTTAGGAGCACAAGTCATTACCATAGCTCCCTTCCCTGATTTTACTCCCTAATATATAATGTAGTGCTACCAGACTGTAGTGTGCCAGCAGTTCTGATACAGCATGGGTCCAGGCAGCTGTGCCATGACTTGAACGAGGCCAGGAATCTGCCTGAAAATTTCCTTGATCAACAATTTCAAAATGCAGACGAACACAACAGAGTGCCTTTCTCACATAAGCAGTCCAAATGCGCCTAGATGGTTACTTCACTTTGTGAGTTCTTAATCTCTTACACCATTGCCCTTGATTAGAGATGCAAAAGCTTTAGTACCTTTGAAACAGCTGCAACTTCTACCCTTACGTCAGAAGATAAAAATATTCTGCTCTTTCTGTCTAATCCTGTTCAGTTACAGTAAAATTAGTGCTGAAATTAGGGATTCTGGCTTTCAGGTTACTAAAAAAAAGAATCTGATAAAATTACATCAGCTATAAGTTTCCTAGAGTCAAAATAAACATACTTGAATGGCAGAAAGTGACACATTTCCTTTCAAAGGTTTTTCTGGAATTTACCTTCTGTTCACACTCCCTGCCGCACAACATATACATCTCTTCCTGTTCATGCTCTCTGTGGTTCACATGTGCATTGGTAAAAGTAGTATCTTAAACAGCTTTTTTTTTTGTGTGTGTGTGTGTGTGTGCATAACTCCATGTAGGACCTTATGTACCAAATCCTAAAAGAGGCAATGGCAAAGTTTGTATATGTTTTCCTCCTGCCTTTCTGTCTGTCTTGTAAAACAGCTCATTTTTGCTCATGTTTACATAGCCACCATTCAAAGCATTGTGTAAAAATCAGTTTTCTAAAAATTTTAAAAGTACTAACCGTTTGTAAAAACAGACACTAAGGATTCTCTAATTATACCACAAATTAAAAAGAAATATCTGAGCTGAAAATAATTCATTTTATGTTATATGCCTGGGAAGAGTACGGTCTCTTTTTTCAGGGGAAAAGTGTGGAGTTTATTCTAAATGTTACAAAGTCAAGGATAGAAAATACAATTAAAAATGACATTTTGATCATAATCCTCCTTTCAGATATGGTATGTAAAAGAAACGGTATATTTAGTAATGGATCATTTCACAGAAAGGCTTAAAATGTCAGTGCTAACCATATTTCTACCTTTGCTCTGTGTGTGTAGATAACCACTTGTTCCATTTGCCACCTACGCACTGATAAAGCTTTAAGCCCCCTTCTCCAGGTGAAAGGATAATCCAGTGGTTAGACTGAAATTTGAATTTGATGAGCAGCTTTGCCATGGACCTATATCTGGTGACTTGCCACAAATCCATTATTGCCATATGCAAACAAAAAGCAGTAAATGCTGCAATGTTTCAGGTCTTTTCTGGTGGTGTCTGCCTTGTGCAGACTTACTAGGCCTAGATGAGCTTGTGGGACACCTGACCTAAAGAGAGCCACCTTGGAATGTGGGAACATTCAAACTGGGGAATCAGTCTAGCTCAAATCTGAAGTAGAATACACAAAATGACTTGCACAGGATCCTCAGTACCAACTGCTTGAGCTGCCTTTATTCCAGTGCACTTACTAGTGTGGTTGACTCCTGGCTATGTTTCAGCATCTCGTTTCCCTGACTATACAATGCCATCTGCTTGCTAGACCAATCCTGAGATTTCACCTGGAATAGACTATCTAGGTCTCTTTCTGGACAAAATTAACAGCTACATAGTGTTTGAACAAAGATCGTTCCGCTGGGTAGGATGGTCCACTGGTATTGGTCCTCCAACCAGTCTGGTCATCCACTGCCATTCCAGAGAGCATCATATCAGCACATGACCTACTGCAAGAGCATACAGAAGTTAATGCTTAGAGAACCTTTAAAAGGCTTTTAAGATGACTGAACCCAAAAAAAAGGGACCACAAGGGGCCTGGAGAAGAGACGGGAACTTTGTACCAATGTTCTTCAATGAGATAGGAGAGTTCATGACACTGGTGTTGGTCACCTGCAGGATTGTGGAGTGGCTTTGTCTAGAGCCATTTAAAAACAGCCTTGAAACTAAATGCGATCTGTACTAAGGTCCAAGGAGGGAACTGCCGCATCGAGCATGGGACAGACAAGTAGTATGCATGGCATGAACCACGTGCTAGAAGTGCCTTTGACAGAGGCAAAATGGAGGTGTATGGGAGAGCTGTGGAGCCAGGGTTTGCACGAAGTGGTGTGCAGTGTGGAATTGACTGGCTGGTGCTGGGTGTGGCTGGGCAAAAGCAGTGACAACATGAACTACTCTGGACCCCTTGGCCAAGGCAATGGGCCCACCCATAGGTGGAAACCACAAGAAGGGGAAGCTTACACACTTCCATGACAGAATGAATCACTGTCAAGTGTATTGTGAAGTGAATAATTCAGAGGCAATTGGACATCATAAAAGAGAGATGCGTATGCAAGTACTAGATACGCCGTGGATACTCATTGGCCCTGGAGTCAGCAAGGCAGGTGTTTAAATGTTCTGCTAAACAAGGATGGATTTAAACAAGACCATAAGGTCAGAGGCGTCATTTTGTTACTTTTTTCTCCTTGCTTTGGCCCTAACAACATCTGTTGCCCTGCATCATCCTGCTAAACACATCAGAACAGTCAAGACAACACTTCCTAAAAAAAGCTGGTTGCCATTTCATACTAATTTCCTGACAGGAATGAAGCTAAATTGGTTAGGATTTTTTTTAAGGAACATCAGCATTTGGCAAATAAGGATGCATAAAAATAATTGAATATACTTTACGTTTCGCTAGAGCAGGCTTGAATAGTTCCTGCACTAAATTACATATGTGGATCCCACTGTTTCATCTGAGATCATCTCAGCAGGGATGACTATGGAAATGCAAATTTACACTGCTGCTGAGTCCTTGCAGATTTTACACTGTGTGTCAATAATTCGCTTAAGGATCTTGGAATGGTTTGCTTTCTTTCTTAATGTTTAGCAATTCAAACATTCTGCTCTCCAAATTAGATAAAATGATTTAAATCATAACGGTCTTTTCAATATCCACTCTGGGCCGCCTCTTGCTGCAGGAGGTTCCAGGTTTCCCTTTTTCTCCTTTGTGCAATGTATGAGCATGTCCATCACATCATCTCAAATATGAAGCGGACTTGGCGTCAATGATCTTTCAAAAAATGACAAAATGTTAATTTTTCATATAATTTTTCATTTGACCAAAACCAGAGTCAACACTGGTGACAATATTGCTGTTCACGCGAAATCCTACAGTTGTTCTGGCATCTATTGTTTTTACAAAGCTTCCTTCAAAATCATTGCAAGCTATGCCAATATAAAGACTGATGAAATGTTCTCTGTATGGAGGTGTTAGACATCTTGTTAGACTGACTGATAGAGTTGTTAAAAGATAGCCTAATTTTTGCCTGTGCAAGCTGTTTTCACCTTGTCTCACGCAGACTATCACAGCCAGATTGACTCCAAGTCTATAACTTATCCAAAACTGGCAAACTCCTAATTGCATTGATCCTTGCACTAAAAAAGAAGCAGCAAATGACCAAGACTGGTCTGCTAGAAGTTGGGAAAAATAATTAAAGCTCCTAATAATGTTGTCTTGCTTTCTTCTATTAGAAAAATCCAGTTTTTCTGTAAGCATCAAAGGGAAGGGAACTTACTTTCCTGTGAATTTATTTGGTGATTGACTTCACAGACTAAGATGCAAGGTCTTGCTCAAGCCTTACCAACAGTGGGGTCACTTAGAGGGGCTTTTGATATCACGGACTTTCTGGTATCTAATAAACACTGCGCCTTTTTCCCTCATGGGAGGCACTGATAGCCTGACTCTACCCAGCCTTCATGGAACTGCTAGGATTTAATGTCTCTGAGACTGCTGTCACTCTGCCATGCTTGCTTGAGCGTATTATTGGGAACTGGATGGACAGAGAAGAACGGCACTTAACGAGTCACATGAGGGTAGGTACCTTACTAACAAAGGTAGAAAACAGTGTTGCTTGTAGGTAGGCTAGTCAGACTCATATTGTGGGACATACCGGATTTTCAGGGGATCATTAACTTTCTTCCAGTTTACTGTAAAACTCTGATACATGCCTCTCCATCTGCCAAAATTCAATCATAGAAAAAATTAGGGATGTTTTAAAAAAAACAGTCATTCTGAAAATTGGATTGCACTTGGAAGAATTCTCTTAATATAAACTGGTCTTCCTGTTACCTCTGCTCTTTTAACACTGTTTCTGAGGGGAAAGCTTTTTGGCAGTCTCAGTGAAAGGCATAGCACATTTGTGTGGCAGTGCTGAAGGTGCTTTTAGCTTGAAACTAGCGGTACTCCTTGAAATGAGATACTCGTGGGAAATGTGCTTGGAGGCCCAACTGACTGAAGCATCCTGCTCTGGGCTCCATTAGCTATGGCCGCGTTTTGTCATAGGTCAAAGAACAAGAGGAAGTCTAGTAGGATGGAATTTCTAGCCATCCCAAGAATAGAATGGGTTGGATGTTCTCCAGTCAAACCACTTTTTTTTTTTTTTTTTTTGTCAGAAAATGGTGACTTATCACATCCGGAACGATTTGCGGAGCTCTGTCAGTTTTAGCAAACTGACAGCAAACCATAAGGTGATTTTCATCATTTCATGATTGTTTGCCTGGCAGGAGGTTGTAGACTGCAGCAACAGTCACTTCTTCAGCACTATTGGACTTCTATGGGTTTTTATGGCTGTCAGGAACTCTCACAGGCATTTGGAGGCCAATAGCCCAAAGAGCCTTTCGTCCACTTGGATTTTGGCCCACTGTTGTGCAGCTGAAAGCTCAGGCTGGGGGACTCTCTCAAGGCTTTCATATAGACACTGTTGAAATTTTCCAGATATAAACTGCTTTTTTTTTTTTCCTGAAAAAATAGCTATTTATCTCCATACACAAGTAATTTACAGAGACTTTCAGTGAGAGTCAGTGAGTCAATACGTTTATTTCTGGAATTGACCTAATTTTAAAATTTAAAAAAAAAAAACAAAAAACACCACAAATTCTCAAACTCCAACATTTCATTCTGCCCAGCGCAGTCTTCCTTCCATATTTGGGAGAAAAAAAGTTTGAGATGAAGTTTTCTGGTTTTTAATGGTGGCTTGTGTGGAAAGCAGGACTTAAATAAGCTAAATAAAAAGCCTGCTCTGTGTAAAAACCTTACTCTGGACACCTTTGACAGTGAGCTGGAACGCTGATTTGCACAGTCCCAGTCTGCTGCCTCACCCGTGGACTCTTGGGGCTTTGCAGTTTCTGGCTCCCTGTTGTTACCATAGGAGCTGGGCATTAAGCAAGAGTCTGTCATGGTCTCCAGTTTGTTTCTTCAACACTTTTAAAAAATCAGTCATTCTAGCTATTTGGAAACAAAATATTTGGGAACTTTTCACTTACATGGGAAGCTTGAATTTTTTTTTTTTTTTTTTTTTTAATGCTCAGGAATATCCTTGCTAGAGGCCACAGCATTGCAGCCTTAGGAGCAATGGGAGCTAGATAGAATAGCTGGAGGCAATCTAAAGTGTCCGTTTTCTGTGATGTCATTTTATTTTTATTTGGGAACAGCAGAGTGTGCCTCGGCAGCCGAAGTCACAATAAGTTCTAGCTATAAAGAACACAGGGATGCAAACTTGCCAGCAAATCATAAGAGGTGTGAGTTTTGGATGCAGTCATCTGTACTGACAAACCTTGCCCACATGTGCTGTTCTCACATCGGGATTTTTCAACCGTCACATCTATTAAGAAATAGCATTGCTCTCAGAAATTATGGAAAAGAATTTTGGGAAAAAGCAGAGCATCTCTGAAATCTCACCTCTGCCACCCCCTCCCCATCATCCCTTTGTCACCTTTTCCTCTCATAAATGACTTGGAATAGCTAGAGCTTTTTAACAAATCTGAAATTATCTATTATTATCTATTCTATGATGGTATAGCTGGTTGGCTAGATGAGGGCAGAGCAGCAGATGTCATCTACCTTGACTTCAGCAAGGCTTTTGACACTGTCCCCCATAACATCCTCATTAGGAAACTGAGGAAGTGTGGACTAGACGAGGGGACAGTGAGGTGGATTGAGAGCTGTCTGAGTGACAGGACTCAGAGGGTTGTGATTAATGGAGCAGGGTCGAGTTGGAGGCCTGTAATCAGTGGTGTCTCCCAGGGGTCAATACTTGGACCAGTGTTGTTTAACATATTCATCAACGACCTGGACAAGGGGACAGAGTGTATGCTCAGCAAGTTCGCTGATGATACCAAACTGGGTGGGGTGGCTGACATCCCAGAGGGCCGTGCTGCCATCCAGCATGACCTAGACAGGCTGGAGAGCTGGGCAGAGAAGAACCTAATGAGGTTCAACAAAAGCAAGTGTAGGGTCCCGCACCTGGGGAGGAAGAATGTCAGGCACCAGTATAGGCTAGGGGTGGACCTGCTGGAAAGCAGCTCTGAAGAAAAGGATCTGGGGGTCTTGGTAGACAGTAAATTATCCATGAGCCAGCAATGTGCCCTTGTCGCCAAGGCGGCCAACAGAATTCTGGGCTGCATAGGGAAGAGTGTGTCCAAGCACGTCAAGGGAGGTCATTCTCCCCCTCTACTCTGCACTGTTGAGGCCACAGCTGCAATACTGTGTCCAGTTCTGGGCTCCCCAGTTCAAGAGACAGGTAACTACTGGAGAGAGTCCAGCACAGGGCAACAAAGGTGATGAAGGGATTGGAGCATCTCCCTTATGAGGAAAGGCTGAGAGAGCTGGGACTCTTTAGCCTGGAGAAGAGAAGGCTGAGGGGACCTTATTAACGTTTACAAGTATCTAAAGGGTGGGTTTAAGGAAGATGGAGCCAGACGCTTCTCAGTGGTTCCCAGTAACAGGACGAGGGGTAACGGGCACAAGCTGGAACATAGGAAGTTCTGATCAAATATGAGAAAAAACTTCTTTACGGTGAGGGTGACAGAGCACTGGAACAGGCTGCCCAGGGAGGCTGTGGAGTCCCCTTCTCTGGAGACTTTCAAGACCCGCCTGAAAGCAGTCCTGAGTAATGTGCTCTAGGCAATCCTGCTCTAGCAGGGGAGTTGGACTAGATGATCTCTAGAGGTCCCTTCCAACTCTGAAAAATTCTGTGATTCCCTGATCTGTTTATCAGTGAGTGACGCTTTAGCTCTTCAATAGTGCTTGTTAGCAGGGGACTGCTGATTAGCTGATCACTCACCGTTTCTTTCCTTTCTCAATCTTGGGAAATGATCCTGGTGAAATTAAAATGACATCAAATATGCTGTTTTCTAAACAATGACCGTTTGGTTCCATGGAAGGAGAGCTGCCTCTCTCCCTGTGCTGCCAAAGCTTTTCCTCTACACTTTCAAATTAGTATGAGTCATTTTTGCAGAGAGCTGAATATCTGGCTGCTAGTGAGGCTGCAGGTGTCGGGAGTTATTCCCAAAGTCCTCTTCACATTCCATGCTTGCTGTTGTGTTACCCCGGCGCTTCTTCTGCCTTTTTGCTTTCTAGATTGAAACCTGCATTCAATTCTTGCTAGGCCTTTGTTGCAGGGAAGCATTGATCCTGGTCTTGTTCAGTAACCTCTGATACTAAAGGTGTCTGTGTGTTCTCTTTGAAGCAACTACAAGCTTGAAGGGAGAGACTGTAGTTTGCATTAGACCAGCTGAAACACTTGGAGAACACAGACAAGTCTTCACACATGCAAACCTTTCTTCTGGTCTGAGGAAGAAGCAGCAGGCAGGCTCATGCTAACTAATAATTCTTAGCCATCGTGGCTACAAAAGCGCCACTACTATTGTATTGTAGTGTTTTCTGTAAGAATGCCAGAGAAATAAAAATAGAAAGCCGGGGGAGGGGTACTTTAATTTTTTTAGTATTCTGCATGAGAAACAGTTCCTCAACGTGAAATAATTTTTGTTTGGCATTTTTCCTAGATTTGTACTTGCACAAATCTGATTCCAGAGTGAATATGATCGCTTAACAGGGTCACAAAAGCATTTATCAGCAGGCATCTTTAAGATTGCCACCTTCTCTTTCTCCTTGTCTCAGTTGCTAGGCCACATGCCCTCGGCCCTGTAGAGCTTCATTTTCCTTCCTGCCTGAAGACAGGTCCTCTGGTGTCTGTTCATATCCATGATAATGCCTTTATGTTTACAAAATATTAGGACCAAGCATGAGAATTTTCAATTTGTAAATAAGAACAAAATCTATTAGGCAAGCAAGGAAGCAAGAATTTATGATTTAAATTCCCAGATTGGAAACAGTGGGTGTAAAAAGCTGCTTGAAACTGTATCGTGCGTTAAAAGGAAAATCGAGCCTGTCATTTACTCACTGGAATTTACATTTTTTTCTCTCATGCAAGAAGTGGCATTCAATACATGGGTCATATTAATTATGTCTTAGCTTCAGCCATTTTTTGTCTTGTCCCTTAATCTACATGAATTATCTTAGGTCTGCCTGGAGACAGAGGAACAGAGGCAGGCAGCTCCTGAGAGTAATTCAACACACCTCTCTTAAGAGAGGATGAATAGTCCTGCGCGACTGTTTTGGATTGCCTTTCTTCAAGATAGCTGAAGTTATGTGAGATGAGCCCCATTTCCCAAAGTGAAACCCTAGGTTTTCCCCCATCCCACCTTAATTGATTTGTTTTTCTCAGAACCACTAAAGGAAAAAAAGTGGATATAGAATCAGTTGCCAGGATCCCTGCAGGATGATGCCTCTCTTCTTGTCATATGTATGTATTTATTTATTTAAAAAGGAAAAAAAAAAAGTTATATTGTACAATCTATAAAGAGTTCTCTACATTTGGTAGAAATAAAATGCAAAGCGTTTATCCCGATATTGCAAAGGGCCCTGGAGGGGCAGTAATCAACACTTTATACAGCCAAAGCAGCATTCTAGGAAATGTGCTGTAAAGCAGAGCCAGACTCAGTGGCTATACAGTCCCGCCTCTGTGGTAATTTTGATAAAGAGGGGAAAGTGGGGATCTTTTTTTCCACAGGAGGTTTGAATAGTTTAATCCTGGGGATCCTAGTGCTAAAAGCAATACGGCTGGAGCAATTTATATTTGATTTAAAGCCTAAAAAACTGTGAGTGTTTTCCATGCTGACAGAACCAGTGGGGCACAGGGAGGCTTGTATTTTGCAGAATCAGCCCTTTATTTACACTTCTAGTTTATAAAGAAAATGATATGAGATAAACTTCCTTTTCAAGGCTAGGGAAATATGACTGGAACGGTCCACTTTGAGAGGGGTCTTTAAGTGCCCAAAAATATTTACCACGGTGTGGCCTGGTCCTAAAGTGAGCTGGGGAACAGTGGCTCCTCAGACTGTATGGAGACCCCCTCTATAGAGTCCCTGTATGGGGCGCTCTGTCCAATGCGGATCACATTGCCACCTAGCCACAAGCCTCTGCAGCCTTTAGTGGAGAAAAATGCAGTCTTGCAGATCCCTTCAAACGACCCTTTCCTTCAGCCTTTATGAGAACTGGGAGTGAGTCATTTCAGTACTGATAGTAGAGTCTGCTCTGCATCTAACCAATTTCTAGGAGCCTCAAAGCCCACAGAAGTAATTTCTGGGTAAACCTTAATCTGGGTATTTTGAAACAGATGTTTTTCCCCAAAATAAAGGTGCCATTTCTCATTGCTTATTCTACTCTACATTTGTATTTCTCTTTTCCTTTGAAAAGGCTGTAACTGCAATAATTAAATAGATGCTTCTAAGAATAAATTTACCTGGAGTCACTTCTACAAATTTGAAGTCATTATTCTTTGGCCTTTGCTGTAAATTTTGCCAGGAAGCCACTTCTCCTTACAGTCATCTCCATTCAACCAAAACGAAAACTGTCATATAAAAATACTATGCAGCTCAATAGAGTGATTGGACCGTTTATCAGTTTGGGGCAAATTTCATCTTTAGTGATTACCTCATGCCACTTTACTCATGCTAATGGATTTGGTGTGGAAAGAGATGGAGCTGATAGAAGCTCAACCTATGTTTTCAAGCTAAGACTACAGGCAACAAATCCAAAGCACGTTGATGTAATGTATGCTGATAAAGGCAAAGTCTTGGCAGAAACATTCAGTTGTATGCTGAAGTGAGCAAGACTAGAAGGCTAGTGTGTGCATGGTTCAGTACAAACAATTGCACCTTATACTGGCAAAGTATGATTAGTAGGAATAAGAAATCCAGATTCCGGTAAATATTAATTTTGTTACACCAAGTAGTTGTGCAGCAACAGAAATGGAAGAAAAAGTTATCAACTGACATGCTCAGTACTAGTCTTGTTAAATTTCAAGTGCTCTGGTCCCATGAAACATGCAAATAAATCTAGTTGCAAGCATCTGAGTATTCACGTGGAATTATTAGCTCCGTTGCATTTTCTTCAAATGGATAATCAAGTCTAAACTTGCAGCTTCTTTACTCTCTGACACTTTGCACCTAAGATTCTGTGTGCCTCTGTCTGCAAAGGTGTTGAAGGACTTCACTGAATACAGGTGGTGAATATGCTCCTAATTCTGAGCCCTCACTTAAATCCCTGAATTTGGAGGGCAATAATGCCAACCATAGTCATTTCAGAAGGATATCAAAAGCCAGTCACAGGTAGTCAAGAGGCAAATCTGACGGTGCCCAAAAGAGATGTGGAAAGCAGAATGAGATATCATCAGTGTATGTGACGTGCCCTTGAAATTTCTCGTCCAGAAACATGCTTTGTTTCTGAAGAGGGGAATAGTGCTGCAAATGAAGGCTGCAAAGCCACATGGCTGAAAGAAGCAGCCACACTGCTGTGTGGCCTGTAAGGCATTTGGGAAAGAATGAAAAGGGAAGGCACCACTCAGGGATGCCTTAGTGTTAAGTCTGCAGTTTTACAATTGCAAAAGGAAGGAAAATAGACTCTGTAAATCTCTTCACTATTATGGGAACATATGTAAGAGGAGGTCTCTTTTCTGGAAGCTGGTCATTTGAAAGTTATTCTGATCTGTGTCTTCTCATTTGAACTTTACTTCCTGAAATGCATTAAGTTAGTTTCCTAAACAAAAGATGGATTAAAAGCTCCAAAAAGCTGATGTCACTTGATTCTTTTCACTGGTAGATCTACTGTTACATAATCATCACAGAAACATAGAAAAAATTAATTGGGAAGGGCCCCTTGGAAGTCATCTGATTAAACTATTGCTCAAAAGAAGGCTAATGAAAAAGTTCAGAATTTCTAACTTCAAAATCTTTGCTGGCAGTGGCATAAACTGTGTTCTTTGATTGCAGTCACTGTGGTTAGTGTGGAAGCTGGGGAAAGGGAGAGATTTTAAACCACCTCTTTGATTTTCCTGTATTTTTGCGCTCTTAGGTCGGCCTGGCTCCCAGTGTAAATTGAGACCTCTCTAAAGTATGTTTTGTTAATGGGCCGTGAGAAAGAAAATACAGTTTTAGCATTCCCTACTTTGCCTGTCTTTTGTTCCTGTTTTAGAGGAGTGCCATTACAGTGGGAGCTGAGAGAAGAGCTGGAAAAGGGTCATTCCCACAACCTGTGCTGATGGGGGAGGCTCCTTCGCCTGGTCCCACAGTACCTTTCATGCTGAAAGATCAAATGTAGACCTTTCTTATGTCTTTTGCTGTACTCAGAGAGATAGTACAAAGGACCCATACATTTATGTTTCAAATAACCATGTTTGCTAATACACAGGGCCCAGCTGCATACAAACCTCTGCTATCTGGAGGGAGCCGGAATCCATCCACATCTGCTGGATTTCAAATTGGCACTTTATGTGTCTCTCAGAAAACCAATAAGAGGCACGTAAAGAAATGAGATAGATTTTCCGGTTCAGATTTTCCCTGTAATTAGAAATATTTCAAGTCCTCTTTTTCTATTTCGGTAATCTAAAATGGAAAAGCTCATCATAAGCAAAAGGCAAGCGATTTTCAATCTACATGTGAGACATCATTTATCATTAGGAGCTATAAGAGCATGACCATTAATTTTTTTCCCAGGTCTTTCATATCTTGTATTTTTTAACTTACTTTTGTATTACGTTTTTGAATGATAAAGTGTTCGATTCACTGCTTAGGGATTGTTCTCAAACTCTTTAATATAAACCACATCCATACAATATTGAAGGATCTGGCTTAAATTAAATCTACAGAAGAAGGGATAGTCAAAGTTCTCTGTTTTTATGAGTGTATCATTCATCTTCATCTGTCACGTCAGTGTCTCTTTGTACTGTAAGGCTCTGCGCTTGTCTTGTCCATTCTAAATTGCTCAGATATCCTTGAAAACTAGGAAAAAAATCAGAAGCAGTGAGCATTTTGTCATCACCTTCGCAGAGCCTAGCAGTCAGCTTTTGATGCAGGGAGTGCTACTTACATGGAAGTCCCTGCTCAGTCACTGAAGAAAATTAAATATCAGGTGTGAGAGACTATGGAAATGATGCCCACCTTAGTTACGCAAGTGTTAATCAAAACTAAGCTCCATGGATTTAAATGGAGGTGCAGCAAGGTCGATCAGCTGCCAGACAAGAACCAGGTTCATTAAGTGCTAAGGGAGTGACTTCCACCAATTTTCCAGACATTGCATTTTCCCGTATCATTGCAGGGTGAATGGGAAGCTATAAGCAGCAGTAAATAACAGAAGAGGATATGATAAAGTAGGGGGGGAGGTTAACTGTAACCTTCCTGTGAGTTGTTTTCCTGCTACGCGTTGTTTTCCCCTGCAGTTGGTTTGCCAGCCCACAGAATGTCAAGCTGTTGCAAGACATTTTAGCACATCTATCAATTCTCCAACCAGTGTTTCCTTGATGCACTGCGTACGTGCAACCTGGCTTCCACATACCATCTAAGAAGGCGCATACGTATGCATATGATCCTGAAATGTTGTTCATGGAGACTTTCAGCGGTCTGGCACCTTTGGAAACACAAAAAATCATCTGATACCTGTGCACCAAATTGTGTAGGAATTTGCTTCTGAAAACACTTTTGGTACCAGGGTTTCAGTTCTAAAATTTGTCTGTGATCAAAAGCAGGTTTGTTACGGTGTTTGCTCCTTAGAGCAGTTGCACAGCGTTTATGCTCTAGAGAACATTTACACACTTTTGATGCAATTTAGAAACAGTTTGTCAGAACAAAATATAATCCAGTATAACTCATCACTAGCAACCTGAATAGATTTTAGACCTTAGATAATTCTTCCCTTTCTTAAAGTGCAAAGACTTGACTCACTTTACTATGCTTTCTCCCTACCAAGCATAGGTCATACCACCTCACCTCACAGTTACAGGAGCATGCATAGATACACCTCAACAGTATTCTTAAAAAATTGATGTCTCTTATGAGCCTGTTTAAATGAATTTACTACTATTTATTACAGGGACTGTATTTATTAAGACATTTTATCAAGAGTTTTGGACTTTTTAGTTAAATCAAATAAAAATATATAATTTTCTTACTTATTTGTGCTACTGCAATTCCATTGCTTTTAGTGTTTCTGCAGCCAGTGTAATTCAGAGGACAATTTGACTTTTTGTATTTGTGTTCCTAATGAAGTTAATATGAAATTTCATTTCCATTTCCCTTATTCCCAGATGAGCTGTCATGAGAAAATAAGTTCAGGACAATACTGTTTGGTCATGGCATATCTAAGAAACCCAAAAGCTTGGATTCCAAATGGAAAAAAAATCAGTAACCAGAGGTGATTTTTGTTTATTATTCTCTACTGCGTCCCTGTCCTCACACTGTCCTGCAGTTGGGCATGTGTGGGTTTTTAACATTCTGGTCTGGACACCTGCAGCTCCTCTCTCTGTTAACACCTTTCAAGACTCCAAACCTCCACCCAGCAAGGAGAAATGTCCGACTGCAGGCTGCGTCCTTGCTGCCCAGCTGCTTGGCTTTAGCGTCTGCCTCCCCCCGAGGCGCTTCTAGGAACACCGTGCAGCGGGTTGACTAACGGGTGAAACGCTCTTCTGGGAAGAGTTAGCACAAAATACAAGGAACCTGAAAAGAATGAACTCACTGTGTGGTTGGGAGAGAGTGTGTGTGTATGCGTGCATGAAATTCAAACCAAATGTCTTACAGCACTAAGACCGCTTTGCGCAGAGACCTCCTGTGTTAAGATTGTAAGCTGATCATGTTCTGCAAACAGAAAGAGATGAAAAATGAATGCTGGGGACCCCGCAGATTCCTAGGCACCTGGGAACTCGGGCACGTGTGAAGCTTGCGACACATAAGCAGCCGCGTTGAAGTCGGGGCCCGTGATTAAGCCTCTTCCTGAATCGGGACCTGATTGTGAATTACTGGTTTAGCTCTAATTCTTGCTGCATGGGACTGCTTTTAAATCTAAATTCATTCATTAATGTTTATAAGGCACACTGAGATCTTCCAACGTGTATGGCACTATTGAAACGTTAAGTGTCGTTATAACTCATGCTTGCAAAAGCAGCTAAAGATGGATTTACTTTACGTGGCAGACGGTAATGGCTCACTTGGAACAGTTACACATTCTGTTGGGTAAATAACAGGAGTGTTATAAATTGTAGCAGTGATATGTTTACATAATAGACGGTAACCACTCTAGAGGAGCCATAACAGTCAGCTTAATAATATGCATTTTGAAAATGATGTAAATATATTTATGTGTGAGGAAGCAAAATGGCTGTAGGAGATAGAGAGTTGACAGTTCCTGGTAAATACTGCATGTTTTCAATGCTGTATTTTAATGTTTCTATGCAAACATGTCCATCCGGTGGCTTAACATGATAGCCAAGCAGAAAAAGGGTTGTATTCCAGGGGCTGTCACTAATGTATACACCAGTGCTATTAAATGCACTATAGATGGGCTATCCAGCGGGCTGCTGAGTTTGCAAGTCAGGCAGTGCTGCTAAAAGCTTTCAGGCGTGTTTGTTCCCCAGGACAACTCCCTCCATCTTCTCATCCCCATTTTGGCTGTGTACCTTCACTTAAGCTTCCTCCCACACTTTAAAAAATGTGACCACTTCATTTCTGCCAAGCACGTTGCCTGTCCTCCATCTGCGCAGCGCCTCAGGAAAAAAAGTCCTCCCAGCTTTGTTCTCTGGCTCTGTAGCATTTACCTGGGTATTTCTTATCATGCCTTAATTTTTAATATTCTGGGTAGTGAAGTTCTGGTAAGGAACACTGCTGTGTGGAACAGTATGAAACTCTATCTTCCATATACCATAACCACACTGTTAATGGTTGCACTCACTACGTGTGAGGGGAAATAATGCGGTAGCATTAACTGTAAGAGTGAAACCAAATTCTTGACTGGAGCTATTCTGCGGGTGTTTGTGAAACATTTTTTCAGCAAAAGCAAAAATGGGTTTTTGACCAAAGGAATTTTTTTCATGGGAAAAGCATATTTTGGTCAAAATCATTCATTGCGGAAAGGAAAAAGGAGGGGGGCATACAAAAAAAAGGCATTACTTTACTTTCTTAAAAAAAAAAAAAAGATTAGGAGAAAAATCATGATAAAACTTTTTTTCAAAATATCCTGTCAAAAACGGTCATATCTATCTGCTTTATTCCATTGGTGCACCTTCCACTACATAGTTCATGTAAGAGCTTTCCCCATAATTCTTCTAGCATTTTGAGAAAAATACCTAAATGGTATCACTCTCTTTGATTTCCTCATCTGTTAAAAAAAAAATTGCTCAAATAACTTTTTAAGTATTAAGAATAAGCTAAGAACACTTTAAAACTTATTTTTAGCATTGAAACTATTTTTAGTACCCTAAAATAACAAGCCTAAAGATAGGAAAATTTGTCAATGAGGAGCTCTGTTAAGCCCTGTGTTGTGGTGGCTGTATGACAGACCAGGAGACGTGTATTCTTACAACTTCTGTAGAGTAAGAATCATACTGCTCTTTCCATATTTATCTGGTTTCGGTTTCTCTCTACATCTGTGCAATTTGGGGCCCCATGACAGAAAGGGGGAGCAAGTCACATGGGAGTCTAGAAATCAAGCTGCTTTTTCAAATCTGAGTGGCACTCTGCAGGGACACAGCCCGGCGTGGTGGCTGCTGAGCCATATATGTCTCTTGGTGTGCACCAACCCTTTGGTGGAGCCCATGCTGCAGGGGGCATGGCAAAAAACCCTGACACCTGTGGAGGAGTCCTTCGCTCCTCCTTGCCCCAGCTGGTGCTGAGAATGCGATTCCTCTCCTTGGGTCATCTGGGGTAACACGTGAAGAGGAGGAAGTCTGGTGGTGCTGGAGAAAGGAGCTTTGGAGGTGAAGTGCATGGACAAACTGGGATCAGTTTGTCAATTGTGGTTAGCACTAAAAAATTGGAAAATTTTCTAGGGGGCTGGGACTGGGGAGTGCTCCTCTCCCCCAGAGCACTTGTACATCCAGTTTATTCATTAGGTATCTCCCTTCGCCAGAGGCTGAATCTGGACCGCAGCTTTAATACCCCCTTGCAGCTTAATACCCGCAGCGCACGTTCCTTGCCCCCTCCCCTTTGCTGTCAGGCTCTCTAGTCTCTACATCTATAGCAGGAAGCTGAGCAAAAGTCAGGAACAGAAAGGTCTGGGCATGAGTCCTGTGTCAAAGCTGAGAGAGAGGAGCAGCTTTGGAGATGATATGGCTTTTCATGTTCCTAATAAAGATTGTTTAGAGTTAGAATAAAACTTACTGTAGAGTTTTGATTTGTTTTTTTTTTTAACTTACTGACCTTCAATAATGCCTAGGAGCTGAATAGATTTCTACTATTACCTATTTCAGATGCCTGGTTTTAAATCTGTTATAATACTTTGATCTAAATTTATCCATGATTTTATAAAGATTTTGCTTCCTTGAAGATTCTCTCCCCAGACTACAAGTAATAATCTCAGTGTCAGAGTACATGGCAGATCTAGAGGTTTACAGTCAATTAGATGAAACCTAGGGGAGGAGGGGAGTTTGGATTTTGTTCTTATCTCTGTGTGTGCAGCAACTGGGTTAGGATGAGGACACGCTCAAAAGATTGATTTTCTTTTCCTGTAAATACAATGGAGGGATGAGTCTTTTCAACTACAGAAAAACCACACCCTGCCATAACAGGATGCCCACCCTGTCTCTGCTCAATCCTTTTGATAAAAGCCCCATGTCATGGGCAATACAGATTCATTTTAGATGAAGGAAGCAAACTGGAGAGGTAGGGATAGAGGGGTCTCTGGTTTACAATGTTGTCCAGTCTAGTTATCTAGGAAAATATCTAGGGACTGCACCTCGTCTTACCCCAGCACTTGCTAAGAGCTCTGTTTCTCATCAATGTTCAGTCCAGCTGTGGGACTGGGACAGTTTCACTTTTCATATGAAATGGTCTTAGCTCTTCCCAGGCACATGATTTTAACCGAAACGTGGTATTTACAGTATATCCTTTTCTCGTTTATTTTGCAACATCAACTGTCATTTAAAAAAGAGAATTACAGGAAATATTAGGGGAAAAGGCAAAAGTACAAGAGTTTCCATCAGCAAGACACTGGGAACATGAAAGACACACAGACCAAAAAGAAAAAAGAAATTACCAAGCAAACCTAGCTGACATGGGGTGACATTATTCTTCTTAAAATCAAAATGTCATGGCAGCAGCAAGGAGCGAGATGTATAGCGTGATATTTTAAGTGGGCTGATTCGTGGTAGACTCTCAAGAGTTGCAGAGAGATAACCCAAATTTGTCACTGGGGTTTTAGTAAATTTTAGTAAATTTTAATCAAGTTGCAGGTCTTTCCCTCTTTGTCCTAAAGGCCTATCATTAGCCCAAAAAGTGACTTTTGCTTTCTTTTTCTTATCCAAGCAGTAAGAGAAGCTGGATGAGAGAACTGAGCTAACCTATAAAGTAGGCCAAGTTCTTAAAATTTGGATTTTGGACAACATATTTGGGAGTGTTAATTGGGGGATAAACCAAGCCCTTTAAGGTCCGACTAAGTGACTCCTATTAAGTTGCTCTGAAGAACTCCACTCAGGAATGGGACTGATTTATGCACATTCATCTGCATATTTATTATTCAGATTTTTTCTTGTTATTCATCTGAGTAGCAAGATAAACTATTTATCTCTCCTCTCTTTCTAATATCCATTTTGTGATGATGGCTTGATTGTAGCCCATATTTGGTTTGTTGCATTTTTGGTTGGGAGTTTCAAAATGCTTATGCAAGCCTGTTACCTCTTGCCACTGAAATGCAGGGTTAACTGGGAATCGTAACTATTTTTACTAGCTTCAAAAATCTGGACTTTTATTTTTCCATCTGTTACTAATTTTTTTAACAGATTTCATTTTTTGAGGCGTGAAAAAGACAAACAGATTTTATTAGGTTTTTTCACCTGCAGATCCTGATTAAAAAACATCTTTCTGTACAGAATACACCCAGCCTGTGACACTGTGGGTGGGGAACTCTTCTGGATCCTCACGTAACAGGAGATCGATTCAGTACATAATTCACATTTTAGTACTTAAGATATTTTTCATTCCAAGCTGTAGCATTTTCTAATAATTTTGGTGACAGCATTTGTCATCAAAAGAAATATATGCAGTACAGGTATACATATTTATACGTGTGTGTATATGCATGTAATTCTAGTGTGTGAGAGAGCATGGTGCTTTACGGAGATACTGGACTATATATGCTGTCTGAAGGTACTGATGTCTCCATTGTAAAATTCGAAAAGAAAGTAAGTTAGCTATAGCGACACCAAGGGAGAGTTGGCAGGTGAATAACTAAGTATTTCCTTCCATGCCAGCCTGCACAAGGGCACAGGGCTGGTGCGCTGTGAGGCTGAGTAGGACCCTGTGGGTGGTGCTGCTTAGTTCCTAAGGCATCTCCACCGCTCGTTCCCTTTCCTTATTTCTATGTGGAGTAAGACAGTTTCAAGTTTTGAATATTTTGTCTTCTTCCTTTCAATTTTTAGAGGCGTTTAAATAAGTCCCTCTTGAAGAAGCTCTTTGGCCTGACTGCAGGAATTGTTCCTTAGGGGAAGGCAGCCAGTAAAATACCCTAGAAACAAAAGAAGAAAATGAGAAAAACAGCCCCTATGGGAATGATTTACAGGCAATCTCAGTGAGATTAGCAAATGGAATAAAAGCCGAGTCTACAAAAGGAGGCAATGCAGATACTGATCTCTCTGCAAGAGACACTGTCCCAGAATTTGGGATCAGCTCAACTGAGCATCAGTAAACAAACAAACAAACAAACAAAAACCAACAAAGCTGACAATAGTTGGGATCGTAAAAAACTTAAAACCATTCTGAAAGCCATATTTATACAAAGCCAGCAGGGGAAACAACAAAATTTTTGAGTAAGCTACAGTATAGTGCAACTCATAAGAAAATTGGACCCCCCCAGTATCTATAATCATGGATATAGATTATATTACAAGACCTCCTTAGCACTGGCTGACCGTATCTCGGTATTTTATAAAGTACCTTACATGCTGGGTCTTGGGTTTTTTCAGCTGTTTCTAGTAGTCAATGTCACTATTTGCTCTCCATTCTTATCCCTTCCTGAGAAACTTGGCCAAGAAATCCACACGCTCCAGTCAGCTCTGGGAAGGCTTTTTTTTGGTGGTGGTTTGTTAGGGTTGGTTTGTTTTGTTGATTTTTTTTTTCAAAAAAATATTGAAACTAAAATTTTTAAGGATAGTGTATCACTTATGACAACATATTAATTGGAAAATGTTTTTCAGTTCCAGGAATTTGTGGTCCAAGTGTGAGAGTAACAAATTGTTTCGGTCTAGGCTTTAGTATCCCTGTGTGGAAGAGATCACAAGTTTTTCCAGATTTAAGGCATGGTATTTGTTTTGGTTTCCTGATCTGTCAAAAGAAGCTGATGATGGATTAGGACTAACAGAAAACTTGCTCTAGGCCTCTTGGTGTAAACTGTGAACATGAATGAATTTATATTAGCAAAACGCAGTCAAGCCATCCAAAGCAATATTTGGTGCAGCACCGTGGTGGATATTTCTGAGCTACCTTATTCTGTTCCAGCTCTGGGCCCCCTGTGCTACACTCTGTTGTACAGCAAAGATATGACAAATTCAGGCTTTGAAGATTTTTCTGAGTTTCACATCAATTATGTTCCAGATCAGATTTCTTTTCACTTCAACAGTCACTGCCCTCTGATTACTGCTGGAGCCTGCTCTTGAATAGTTCTAATGATTTGCCCAGTTCCTATTCATAATCATGTAGCCAAACTCCTTAGTTCAGTAAAAATAAATAAAAACAGACCCACAATTTACAATCCATTTTGTATTTTAAGAAAGAGATTATGCATGGATTGCTCAGTGCAGCGAAGCGCTATTCATGATGGAATAGTACCGAGGCATTTTCCATGCTGCAAGCTGGCATCTTTCAACTAGACTCAAGGGATTGTTATTCCCTGGCCTGCTTTTCTAGTTCAAGGACATGGTGGAAAGAAGTTCAGCCTGAGAAACCCATGTGGCACCCTGCATTCGTTGGCAGCTTTGAAAGCCTCACCTTCAAGGCCAAAACCCGCACTGCCCTGGAGTCAGTCCTGACCTCTCAGTTGAGGTGTTGTCTGCGTGCTAGGGCTAGCTCACAGAGAGTTAGGACACAAGGCATAAAAGCACTCAAAATCCAGCTTGTTCTGCTCTGCTACCGGATGTGTAGTGGGGGCGCCAAGAGCAGTCACCTGGGGAGGGAGGATGGAGAAGTCACTGCTTCCTAGTCTCATCCCCAACCCACTGCACTCCAAGAGGGCTTGAGGAATAGAGCTTGGGAAAACTTGCTGCAGTGCAAGAGCTTTGGTCTGCAGTTCTGCCCCAAGTCAGCAAGCATTACGTTCACTCCAGAAGAGTTTAAATAATTTTTTAAGGAAGAGAAAAAAGATTTTATGCTGTGAATAAGGGGGTGCCGAAAAGGGGCAAAGAAAAAAAGAAAGAAGTGCATAAAACCTAATTAAAATTTTTTTGCTGCATGAAGCCGTTATGTAATATGCATCTAAAATATCAGTAAGAAATCAAAGCATGGATTTCTTTTATATTCCAAATTAAACTCTTCACTACTGTATCCAGTAGCTGGAATCACTAAATAACTGTGAATCTATGTTGGAAGTGGTTTTGAGGTTATGTTAAAACAAAGGCAAAAGTATAAAAATCAATGAAATACAATGGTTTGGAAAGGCTTTTCCTGGAAGAGCGATATACCTTTTAGGGCATTCATGATCCAGTGGGACAAGTATTTCTTCTGCTGCTTTGATAAATGACCTTCTTCTGCTGTTTCGGAGTCAAAGGGAGAGCCGCTTTCCAGAGTGAATGGAGCTGGGTGAATCACATGGTCTATGGCAAGCTCTGGAGTGCTTAGCAAATGAAGTCATCCAGACAGGATTAAACAGAGTTATGTCTCCGTAGCAGAGCCTTGTTTATGGAAAATGAGTTTGGGCGATTGGCTTAGCCTAAGCACATACTGTTCTTTTTTACCTAGGCACATACGGCTTTCTTCAATAAAGTAGTCCTGTCCCAGGCAGCAAATGTTCCTGGTTTTAGTTCATAGAGGTGGAGCCTGGGGGAAGGAGGCTGACCTATCTGTTCCTCTGATTTCCCAGAGCCTTGGCAAACTTCTCAATATATACAGCAGTCTATACTGCTTTTCTTTTTTCTAATGAAATCCTACACTATTTGAGGTCCCCGTGTCTTTTCCACATGAAGCCGCCAAGAAACACATGAAGAATATATCAGCCGCAATTAGAAAATGGTGGTTTAAAATTATGTTGGTATTTTACAGCATAAATATTCCTATTCATATGCATCTAAAATGCATAAATGCACCAGCTGTGAGGTTTTTCCTTTACTTCAGCATATGAAAAATTCCAGGAGATCAGGAAATTTAAAGCACAAGAATGGTTTATTTTTATACCTATTTCCCTTGTCATTTCCTTTTCCCATTCCAGTCCCCCTGAGAAGAACCAATTAACTTGAGACATTTTCCACATTCATTAGTATCTTCATTAAAAAAATGGCAGAATTGTTTCAAGACTGGTATTTTATGCCTAGTAAACTATGATAATGTTGCCTGTCAGAGTGCAGCAAATAGAGGAAGTGCTAAAGATGTAAAATCTCTGAATAAATAAAACTGTTAAATTTTGCATGTGCACCTGTATCAGAATGGAACAGATGCCATTACAAAACAGCAGGTTGCTAAATAAAATGTACTTTTAGAAAGCAGGTTAGTGGCCATAAATGGAAAGGTGATTGCCAGTGCTGTTGGAGCTAGTTACTGGAAAAGAACCTGATTAGCACTTTTCAATAGAAGAACAAACTGTTGTGACTTCAGCTAAACTCTTTAATGCTATCAGGCATGTAAGGAGTCACCAAAATGTCACCTACATGCCACAATCAGAGCCATAGCACAGGCAGGGAGACAGGAGTGCCCTGTCTGAATGCCATCCAGGGAGACCTGCACCCACAAGGCATCTGCTGCTGGTACTGTTGCAGGATCCCCTTCTCCTTCTCCCTCCTTCCCTCCCTCCTACTGTCATTTAGAGATGCCACAACCACCCTGCCATGAGCACAACCAGTAGCAGAGGCAGGTGATGTGGAGGAGCACAGTACATGTTGGGGATGAGACTGGTCCCTTCACGTGTGCGCTCTTCTCACCTGCTCTGGCTGGGGATATTGCTCTAGGCCCAGAATGCTCCTTAGATGTTATCTCAAGTTTGGGCATGATGCTTTGCTTCTTGGCCTCAGTAGAAAAACACTATGTCAGTAAGAGTGTAGGAGAGAGTTAATTTGCTGTGTATGTGTGGTTGGTTCCCTGCTGTTTATCCCTGTATTTCTATGGGCTATATTATAAACCATTTTTTCATTACTATTATTTCTAATAAATTAGTGACAAATACTAAAAGGTACTTTCCACTGCACTTTTTTCTTTTTTGCTACTGAGGGGGCTGGCATTGGCTCAAACTGTCCTGCCAAAATTATGTATAATATCCAGAAGTTCTCAGATGGCGTAAGACCAAGGTAGATGGTTCTTACAACCACTCGTCTTAATTCTTCACTATGGAGATATGAAGTCCAGTGCAGATTTTTCCTGCCCTTCAAAGATTTCCCAAATGATGTAGGGTGAGCATCAGACCAATAGAGTACACTGGAGGAACTCCAACAAGTTTTTGTTTTAGGATTAGAAAAGCCTGTGCATCAGCAATATGACACACTTCCTCACACTACTCTGTATTTTTTCCTTCTTTCCATGCTGAGCAAGCTGTCACAGAGCTACCAGTTCTTGCTAGACTGGCAGAAACCCTGCTCTCACCCATTTACCCCAAAAGGGCTCTATAGTCCCTTGCAGTGGCAGTTGCCCAGCACAAGCAGGTCTGACACTATTTTTTGGTGAAGTTCCAGCAGCTTGCTCTGTAATTCCTATCTGAATCTGTTTTTTCCTATTATTAGGGTTTTTAAGTTGCCAAGTTCAGCCAGCATTTCAGACTTAGGGTTTATGGCTAAAGTCACATACAGTCAATTCTGAAAGGAACACTAGGGTCTAGTTGCTCCTTAAATAAAGTGACCGGATCTTTAGTAGCTCCATATTAACTATTAAAGGTACAGAGAGTAAGAAGAGTGAAGGAAAATAAAAGCATTTGTGATGGAGCAAAATTGTCACCCCAGAAATAAAGTGGAGGAACCTTTCATAATTAATATCTTTGCCAGCAACATGGACAGCACGATTGAGTGCACCCTCAGCAAGTTTGTCAACAGCGCTAAGCTGTGTGGTGCGGTCGACAAGCTGGAGGGAAAGGATGCCATCCAGAGGGACCTTGACGGACTTGAGAGCTGGCCATGTGAAAACCTCATGAAATTCAACAAGGCCAAGTGCAAGGTCCTGCACATGGGTCGAGGCAATCCCAGGCACAAATACAGGCTGGGCAGAGAATGGATTGAGAGCAGCTCTGAGGAGAAGGACTTGGAGGTGTTGGTTGATGGGAAGCTCGACATGACCCAGCAATGTGCTCTCACAGCCTGGAAAGCCAACTGCATTCTGGGCTGCATCAAAGGAAGCGTGGCCAGAAGGTCGAGGGAGGTGATTCCGCCCCTCTACTCTGCTCTCGTGAGACCCCACTTGGAGTGGGGTGTCCAGCTCTGGGGCACCCAGCATAAGAAGGACATGGACCTGTTGGAACAAGTCCAGAGGAGGGCCATGAAGAAGATTAGAGGGCTGGAGCACCTCTTCTATGAAGACAGGCTGAGAGAGTTGGGGTTGTTCAGCCTGGAGAAGAGGAGGCTCTGGGGAGACCTCATAGCAGCCTTCCAGTACTTAAAGGGGGCCTACAAGAAAGATGGGGAGGGACTCTTTATCAGGAAGTGTAGTGATAGGATGAGGGCTAACGGTTTTAAAATGAAAGAGGGGAGATTTAGATTAGATATTAGGAAGAAATTCTTTACCGTGAGGGTGGTGAAGCAGTGGAACAAGTTGTCCAGAGAAGTTGTGGGTGCCCCATCCCTGGAAGCATTCAGCACCAGATTGGATGGGGCTTTGAGCAGCCTGGTCGAGTGGGAGGTGTCCCTGCCCATGGCAGGGGGGTTGTAACTAGATGATCTTTAAGGTCCCTTCCAATTCTAACCATTTTATGATTCTATGATAATTCTCAAACTGG